>NC_064241.1:6113893-7405840 GCF_023101765.2 Spodoptera frugiperda | reverse complement strand
TAAATAACTTGATCGGAATAATATCTTGTTTTTAGACAATCTCAATTAAAACTACCAAACGTTAATCATGCTGGTTCTTTTGACGCCATTAGAAGCCATAAAGTTATAATATGAAACTACATAACCAGTTATGCTGCTAAACGTAATATTTTATTATTATATAATTTACTGTGTTCGGAACACGCGCTTGAAATGACGTCTTCAGGTTTGCATTACCGGTAAATCCGGAAAAGATACGGACAAAACTCATGGCGCAATGCAACCGACAGGCTAACGACACCTTAGCGTCCTTGCGCGGCGTCCTTGCCGCCGAGCGTAAAACCTTCGCGACCCCGACTCTGCACTCTTTAACTTCATTTCTGCACTAATCTACCCGTCTCGCTCCAAACCACTGACATCCACAAAGCCCCACGCTCGATCTGCCAAGTGATAAATCGTTCCAAACGACAGCCCTTGCGTCCAAGTTTTACGGGGCGAGTTTGCCTCCACTCGTACCATTTTTATTTATAACTGAATGGAAGCGCCTCACGTATAAACTTTAATCACTGAATCTTTTTTTAGAGTGTTATATTTTCATATCTTGCAAACGGTCCTGGATTCCATACTATTTTTATAATGCTCTCGTATAGGTACAGTTAGATGTCCAAGGCCGACGAGATCGAACTACATTGTCACAGGACATACACAATAAATTTTAACGGCGTTCAATATTTAAATGTACCATAAAAGCGATTCTTTACAATTTGCTAGCTGATGAATATTTAGTAGGGCGGGCGTGTAGGGCGCTGGGCTACGATGCGCCGACCACAACCGTGTAACCGCCTAATGAGGAAGACCCTTATGGGGCCCGACCGTGTTAGAAAATCCCTAATTGTACGTAACTATGTCGTTGATATTCAAAACGCGTACTTCTACGTCCAATTAAACAAGCTTCGCACCTGTACATACTTAGTCGCTTATTATTGCTTTAAGGACCTATCTGAAGTTTGTGGTTTTGTTGTAAGTCGATAATTATATATACCTATTTAAGTTACTATATGTATGTAGGTATATAGGCAACCGATTAATGAGTACCTTATATGGAGATATTTTTTGTAAAGTCATGTAAAATTTTACTGTCTTTTACACTGCATACATTTTTAAATATCTTTTTTCACTTTACACTAACGACTTCGTTGGAGAAACGTCTATTCAGGGACATTAGCATACCATTATCTTTTAAAGCCATGTAAAGCTGTACGCAAAAGAATGTGGAGTAATCTAGTATGATAAAATGTAAAATAAATCGTCTTCGCACTTTTTAAAGTTATTTACATAAATAGGTTACGGACTTTACATTGATTGAATCGCAAGTTGAAACAGTTGCCTACATAAATAAATGTAACACTAAACGGGTGTCGTGTTGGCATTGAATAAAAAAATCTAAATTGTAATTTTACTGTAGAAACCTCATGAATATAATTTTGCGTTGTATCATACTTATTGTGAGCACTGGTTAATAGTTTTGCATTATAAAAATTGAATTATATGGCCGTAGATTGCAAAAGGATGATAGAAAATCTACATTTTTATATGAATATTTACAGATATCCCGAGGGTTTGTAGGTTAGTTGGTGAGTGCATGGGCGAGCGCTGGCTGGCGGCCAGCGGGCAGCCTCTCGTTAATGCTCCTATTTACGGCGAGCGAGCTGCATGCCTCGAGAGCTGATTATTGGCGCCTCACTGAATAAATGAATCGACGATCTAGGCTAATCGAGACATGACTTTTACTCAACTTTTGTTCCTTTACCAACTCTTTTTATAACGACCATAAAACAATTTCTTGAATAGTTTAAAAATAGAGTAGCATTCCCGTGCTATAAACATATCACCGACAACATCACCAGTTCAATTTATTCATAAAAGTTGGCTATCTCTAAATTGCAGTATCTTTGAATATATCTTCATTTAGATAAATTCTGTCTGATAGAAATCTCCAAGGCAGTACAATAAAATTTAAATTCGAAATAAAACTGGCTGAAGTTCCTTTCAATCGTTTTGCCAGCGGATATATGTCGATAGTGGAGGGTATCGCGTCCGATTGTCGGTAGAGTTAACCGGGGATGCTCATCAAAATGCGTTGCCAGACTCTTTAATGCGATGCCGAAGCCCCTTTTACGATCACGCGTCTCGATGCAAACCATTTAAGGCTACTGCGCGTGTTGCCCTGATATATAGCCGCTAGTCACGAGCGGAGCGATTCCAATACCAAACTGCAATATGAACATACAAAAGGTAAAGTTTCAATGTACATAATTATTGCTACTTAATATTTTACAAATAAAAACATAACAATATTTATTGGGACGTTAATTTACTGTATAGAAATTATAGGCATACCTGGCAATAAATATTTAACTCTCACCAATTTATTATTCATTCTTTAATACAAAGTTATTACTGTTCTTTCTTAATTAAGCAAATCATTTATGGTTTAGAGACGCAAAAGGAGAACCAAGGAGATGGGACAGTTGATAGCATGCTTCTATAGCTCATGAACAAGCGAGCTTGTAGTGAACGCACCTTTATTTACTCGCGTCACGCGGTACGGCGCGCAGGCGCCTTTTGATTTACTACAACGCCAAATTGTTACGTCCCATGACATGTCAGCCAACTATTTTGGATGACATAAATGGTACTTACGGTACTTATACACAATCTCATTTCTACACGTATTAACAAAAATGACGAGCATTATCACGTCTGCGTTTATTACCGCGACCGCGAGTAACTACAAGCCGCACACAAGCACAAATTATAGCACTGTTGCCTAGAAAACATGTTAAGTATAGCATGATATATAAAAATACTTAGAAAAGCTGCATATTTTTAATATCTTTTTATGAGTTAGCCTTAGCTTTAAGTACAGTTATCAATGAAATGTTTTACTGTATAATACAAGTTTATGACACCGCACACAGAACACATGCTTAGAAAGACAATTGCAGTCCTAGGTTCGCATGTTCTTAGTAGGTTGTTACGGCTGTAAAAGGAAATTTATATCTCCATCAACTTGCTTAATAAGCAGTCATAAATTATCATATGAATAGTGCGTTTTCATTATTTTTACTGACGAAAGTTTCATACATTGGTCACGTTCGTATCCCAAAATGTTGGTACTAAAATATAACTGTGACTTATTCTACAAACTATATACGTCTTGTAGTAGTGTGATTGTTGATGCAAACAATGGAATTATTTTTAAAATTAACAAGTGAAAAGCCGTAATTAATGTAGGTATTTTTGGTACAAGAAAAGTTATTTTCCTATTTCAATGCTCTGGCAGACGCTCAGTGGATTTATAAACGTGTCAGACGTATTTTGCAGACATACAAATATACTAAAGTTAGTAACAGCTATCTATTTAAACACAAAAACATTGTTTGCACTAATAACTGCCATAGTAAAGAAGCCATTCTCAGAAGACAGAACACTTTCTCCAATATTTATTTAATGTATGTTGGCAAAACAGTTAAATCCTCAATCAAATAGAACAATTGGAAAACGTCAGCGATAAAATAAATTCCTCGTCATATGTTTATTGTTAGACTTTCTGAGAATTTATCGATAGGTAGGTAATTTAATGGCAGGCCGTCAGTGCGGCTATAATTTGTGAGCGATGTGACATTACTTCCACTAATTGTGTAATGACCACTGTGATTGAGTGTGACAGGCTAGAATCTACCCGTCGAACAGGCCACACTTCGGCTCTCCGGCCGACGTCCAGACGTTGATGCGTTCACCACTTTTCTTTTTGTTGCTCCACATTCTGCCCAGCTCGTCCCCTTATTTTTGTTGCACCGACCATTTAATAGTTTTTATTGTAGAGTACACCGAGCATAAGCAGCAATCTAGCAACTAAAGTGTTGAACTAAAATCGCACTTATTATTTTACTTTAATATACGGCTAGCTGTCGAGCAGCTTGTTCGAAAATTACAGACATTTAACCACCATCGAATTGGATAATTACAAGTAGTGTAATGATACGCCCGTAGACATCGCGCAGTTTGAAGACTATTTTTTTAGTTGATTTTTAAGTGTCTAGTAAATAATCCGGTCTTAATCGTAGAAAAATTGTGATAAAATTCGAATATCCAGCTGGAATTAATTAACTGCAGCGGTATTTACATAATTCAATTTTGTTGAGAAAAAATAAAAGTTGGAGGATTACTCGCAGCAGGCTAGTATTACCTTATGTCTCGCGTAAACTTAATCCGTCTAGGCTGGCCATATAAATAAGAAATTTCACGTAATCACCACGTTCGTGTTGTGTTGACAGGATATTATTCCGCACAGTTTTATGCCGTGCACAACTATGCCAATTTAGCGTGCAGACACGTAAATAACTAATTACGTTTTAAAGTTGTTTTATTTTTAACATCAAGCAGCAAACTCGAAGTCACATCGAGGTTCGCTTTTAATCATTTCAAGGAGTAGAACAAATTCATATTGTGTGGCATCTGTAGTTCTTAGAAAGCTATAAAATTATAGGTGTTTGTCTATGTTTAGTACCCGGGAATACGATACGTTCAGCGTTTTATATTTAGAAGCAGCTTGATAGCAAAATATGCGGTGTTGTACTGCGTGTAATGTGAGTTAACGGCTAACTACATAAATAGCAATTAGCTACTGAACTTGCCATAAAATAGTAATTTATTTGTAATGAGAAAAGTGTGTACCTACTGAGTAGTACTTACTTACTGTTAAACTTTGTTCAGCTAGATATTTTACGATCGACGATATACCTACAAAGTTTTAATCTTACTCATTGTATTGAATTCATGATTTGCAACTCTGCCAGAACTTCTTAGAGGTCCATAAAACATCCAAAACTGCATAAATAAAACATAATTATTCATAATATTTTTCAACACCTTTGACTCCCTAGTTAAACAATGTGATAAATTAATGACCATAGTTTTAGATTTTTTTAAATTTATTAATTATATTATGTTATATATAGTTGTCGCCTAATTTATTGATCAAAAATAATGACAGATCCTGGTAAATTATTATTCAATTTAATTCGGAATTTATAATTTATTACAGTCATTATTACATCTCAATTTCCTATCCACTTAATATGTTTTCTTTACCGCTATAAAACATGGATACATAACATTAGAATTTTAAATGAAGCTATCTAATTCAAATTAGTTCACACCTTAACGATGTCGTTGGTGGTATTATTCAGTTCAGATACGAAGAGTCGTGACTGAGAAGAGAGTGACGCGCACCCTAATGTGTGCTGCGGTGTCTGTACTCCGGGGTGGCTCGCCGCGCGCTCATTACTTCGTACTTCGGACTCATATGTGCCAGGCTGGGAGGGCCCCAGTCTGTCATTAAGCCACCCAGTCCATGATCGGTCAGATATAAATCATGGTAATGGTAGATTATTCTAGATACATCGACGGAACACCCGGGAAATGCGCTCGAAGCACCGATTATATAGAGCCCACTGACGTAATTGCACCGCTCATTGATACCTCACGAAATGTAATTAGGCTTTGTTCCAGCTAAGTGCGGCTCGAGAGTTTGCCCTCTTTTTGTAAATATATTGCAGCATTAACTAAATAATGAGTATTGAACTGTACATAGGCGAATACGTTACGAGTTTTCAGTGGGTGCTTTTTCCGGAAAATCCCAAACAATTTTCGTCACACGACTAGGCGTGTAGTAATTTGCTACGATGGCTACGGTTCGTGTGTGAGTATCTCACTAGGGACAGATTTTTGGAATAATCCATCGTCATATCTAATGAGCATTTATGTTTTAAAACAATCACAACTTACTGGAAAATTTGTATGATAGAGGAAAATACCATTTCCCTCTATAAATAGTAGTACGGTGACGTGTAAAAATGATAATAATTAAATTTATATACTCAAGTGTAGTTGTCGCGTCTGTAGTAATTTCCGTATTTTCTACAAGAGGAAGAAATGAAACTGGATCAGCCCATAAACAGTCACGACCCACAAATGCCCCAAGGACAGGAAACAAAATGCCTTGTATGATTAATTGTCAACCTTGGTGTTCGCTATTTCTCAAGAAAGACACATTTCATTTACTGGTATTATCTATGTTCGTTTTAAACGGAGACTAGTCGTGTTGTCAGTGCGCATGCGACGTTGACGCTTTTGACATCTTTTGACACCTGTCACGGATATCGATCGTCGGAATCGATTAATTGATCGGTACGTGCATTACTCAGTGAGGTGCCATTACAACGCTGTGACAGGATTACTGTCAGTTTTTGTCAAACGTAAACATTTCAATATAAGGGTCTTAGACTACATTTAATGGTTACTTAACCCAGTCTTTAGCAATTGTTTTCCATACAAAATCGTTACTAAAGAATAGTTAAATAAGCATTAAATGACTCTGAGTGTGGCAGTTAGACTACATAGTTGTAGTTGATTATGATTATAAATACTTTCTGTTTAACATTTTAATAGTACTGTTCACGTGGTAAGTATGTTAAAGCGATGTTCACTGGCTTACCTTGAGCTTATCCATACTCATGAAGTGGGTTAAACTCAGTACGTAATATATGTATCCGTTCTCAAGGATTTATTATCAAATATAGATAGACTTGAAGTAACTTAAAGATGCATTTAGATAAGATCCTTGCTTTTTAAATGGTAATACTTTCGTCTTTATCATCATGTAGTACGTTTGGTTATCGCGTAACTACTTTGTGATGGTTTTTGATCGAAGTGTTTGCATATTCACTTTCAGTTTATCAGAAAACAAATGACTTTATCAATAGTTTTATATTATAGCTTGTTTTATGTGCATCATTATCAGCTTATAAATTACTTGAGGTTATCGTCGCTGGCCTTTTTAGACATTTGTAGGTAGCAAAAAGTTTAATACCAACGTGTGTTAAGTATTTATCGTGTTACTGTTACAGTACTTTGATTTTACTGCTAATCCAATAAAATGTTATCTTCATTACTTTTATGTTGTCGACAGATTCCTTTGTTTTAATTTTATTGATCTTAAACATTTAATGAGCCACAAGCTCTTTGTAGTTAAGAGCTGAAAAGCACAATAACATAACTGTCTAATATCTAAAACCTATCATCTTAAAAATATTATGTAAGTTAGCACATACATGTTACTTACCGTACGGTATCTGCTACTTACCAGGAGCTGGTTAAGACAAAGTTATTACAATTGATAAATTGATACTAAATGTGTTACTGTAAATGAAGAGTGTCGTGCGCGGTTTTACGAGATGTGTATCAATGAAAAATATGTCATTCCGTTAGACGATGTCCGTAGTAATAATACAGTTGTATGTTCGTAGCCACGATAACCTATCGCCCCGCAACCTCATAGCGTTCAGTAGAGACGCGGCAGGCATTATCGTGTCTAATCAGGTTCGCACGCGGCGCGGTGGCTAAATCATCCGATTATTGATTTCCGATGTCGCGGTCGTGATCGGGCGCGGGATTCAACGTTCGCCGTGACAGTGCAGCCATTGTCGGAGCCGACGGCGGCTCGCGCGCATTCTCCGTGATTAAACGCTTGTAATTCCAACAATATCATCCCGACTGTCGGATTCAATCTGCACACGCCGCGCGCCGCTCATCTCATGTCATCTTCCCCGCGAACTGACCTAACAGCACGGACCACTTGTATGTAATAAGTCAGTTAACATTAAGACCTTGTGCCCTGGATACGTCCCGGCTCATGTTATAGGTAAAAGAGAATAGCGAATTGCTGATACGGATCTCCTGCTGCAATAATGTCTTGATTTATTATTTCGCTCATGTGATTTATGTTATAATTAACAAGATATCAACGCCTCGTTGATCCAGTCTAATAGAGTTAGCGGTTGGTTTGATGCAAATACCTTCAATACATCTTGCCGAGATTATAACATATCTAATCTAAAGTAAGGTACTTGTCAGTAAATTATATCACAAAGTGCGCTTATAATTTATAACGATTTTATCTGTCCATCGTCGAACACGTCAATCTCTATTCCTTCAAGTGTAATGCGTCTTTTTTTAGTAAACGAATATCAGATAAGGAGGCTGTTCGCAAATTTTTGCTCTTATTGCACACTTGGCTGCAGTGAACAATAATAGGGGAGGCAATTTCTCGCGACATGAGATCGGCGGATGGTAACGAGCGGTCCGTTGTCGTTATTAAAGCCCATTGTTGTGATGCGCCGTATAAAGCCTAACGCAGCCTAGTCCCTTTCTAATGCTGCCAATAAAGCACTGAAAGTGCATTTGCAATACGATTAACTCTCTCGGGTGGTTACGCGGGTATGCACGACGTGAGTGCGACAGAATAGGGCTGACGTACCTCTTCACAGATGGTTCCGTTTTCAAAAAGTCAATCTACGCTGTAACCCAATAAAATCAATTACACTTACTGCATTCAAGTTTATTTTTGATCTCCATTGACTCCTACCCTTGTTCATTTAAATCAAATATAATAAAATATCATCCCAAACATATTTGCAATCCATACCAGTTCAAGAAAAACATTTCAATTAGAAGATCGCTATTATAACGAACCAATCATAAGCTTCACTGAAATCAATATTGCTTGACCGTTTGACCTTTTCGACCGAGCAACCCTAGCAATCTAAGTCTGAACTCTATTATCGACTGTTAATAAAACTAGGTAGCGCACGCGGTGGTTGGCGGCTGCTGTTACTAGATGGCGTCTGCGGACGGTGGATGTGCTTGCGCATTTGCATAAGGAATTGGGTGCGCACGCTTCGGTATCGTCTCGCGGCGTATTTCTCACGCTACCCGCGGCCATTGCACGCTCTTGCCATCACCGCCTCTTCTTGTCTAATGGCTGTGTCAGCACGTTGCCCCTGTTCAAACCTTTTTTTTATTTTCTTCCTACTCGTCATAGACTCGATAGATCATCAGTTAAATACAAACCCGTTTTCAGAAAACCGTTTTGTAATATCGCCAGGAATTTACTATGTTGGCACAGTAATGATGCGTACCGAAATAAACAAGCGATGTTAAGTTCATAATTACACGAATCTCGAGATCGTTAAGAACTCGAAGTCGGTCGACCATTTTTCACTATTAAAATATATGTTCGATGGAACATTCGGCGTAAGTGTCGTTAATTGTATGGTGCATTGATAACAGGTGATTTGATGGCAGCCGTGTTAATTGTGACCTCGATTCGGTGTTATGGGCACCACACCTGGAACTACGGTATGACCGGACCAATCCCGATGATTACAAACTAGAATTACCAAGTAATAAAAACAATAATGGATACATATTAAAGCACTACCGTGTATCAAGTCTTAATAAACATGGTACAGTAATACTTAACCAACTGCAAGACGTCATTTCAGACAGTAAATAAAATTGCAAGCCCTAAGGGATAAAAGACAATAGCCAAATGAATATTTCATAAGGCCATTATTTAATGATGATGCTTATAATACAGTAGTGCTATCAATTAGAAGCGAAGCGGCAGTAATTTCTTTTACTAGATTAAACACAAAGCGAGCTTTGTCCCATGACCTTTGAGGTCAGGGCCTAAGTTACTAACGCTTGTCGTTTTGATACTTTAATAACGTTGCAACTTCATTTTATAGATAACAAACGTTTTGGTGTAAAGGGTACAAGCTTAGTAGGTTTCTAAAGTAGAACTACAATATAAAGTGAAGCTAATGGTGGAAAGGAATTATTGATCGCAAAAAGGAATCTTCTGCAGTAAATTGATCCAGTTATTGAAAATATCAGCAAATGATATCATCGTGGAAACTAAAAAGACATTATAATAGATCGTCTCTGAAATGGTTCAACAACAAAATGTATTAGTCGATTTATCGGCTTTAGATATCCGTAAATGGTAAGCAGCTGTAAACAGTAGGGGCGGCTTATTACAGACTGTTTTTGCGTCTTATTGCGACTCCATGATACCACGTACAAAGACATAGGTTTCGGATTTGTATAAAATTGACGTTTCTTTTTTCGTTATGGAAATGTTTTCAGTCGCTTTTGACTTGCAGAGGGTGCTCCGCTGCGGCGGTCACTATTGTAAGTAGACAGCACGCAAGACATTCTCATGTAACGTGTTCCATGAAGTCGTCTACGACTTGCCCGTGCGCATCCAGCCCTCGGCCACGTTAGCCGCGCCCGCGCACACCACTAACTCCGCCAGTATGCGTAACTGACGCGACTGCCTACTCGTAACTCCCTATTGCAACGCTCCTTGTAACTACTTCCTTTAAAACGTAAACATTCTTGCCGAGGATTTACAGCGCCTTATTGGTGTGTTACGTAATTCGCTTATAAGCGTACCGGTAAACTATGGCAACTTTACCGGGCCCTTGGCAACTTTACCATACTATAGGTATTCGGTATTAACTCATTTATCTAAAAATCTACCCACTAGAATTCTGTTTTGTAATAGAAGTATTTTTTAGACATTAAAAGGAAATATTTACTATATTTTGCGTAGACGTAAGACTGCTATTATGCCAGTAATGGCCGTCACAATGTATGCGTGAAAATGAGCTAAAAGTTAGTAGTTCCTAAATTGTGCTCACAGAGCCTTAACTATTTGTCACAGGTGAGTGAAATTTTGATCTTGTATGTATAATATAGTTGGGATTACTGTTGTAATGTCAGCAATTGCTTTTTCTTTAATTTATTGATAAATAATCGCTTCGGTAATGTTGACACAGGTTAGGTAAAGTTGCCACGGCCTGCTTTGTGGCAACTTTACCTACAGTTAGGGTTGGCAATAAATGTTTTTTTCTTGTTTGTGTATGTAACCATTTTCGAATACCTAAATTTCACAGCATAATAGTGAATATCCTGGATGATAAGATATAATGTATTTAATAATACCTCTTGTTTTACAGCCAAAATGGCTCCCATGAAACAAAACCGCAGAAAACTCGGAGCTAGACAATATAAAACTTATACGGAAGTGATGTTATAATTAGCTATGGAGATAGTGAAGTCATAAAATTAAAAAGTCAAGGATTAAACATTATTTTGTAGCCTTTTTTACAATTTTAAACATAAATACTTAAAATTTTAGAACTTAATTTTGTTTAAAAGGGAATAATATTTATGTTAGAAATTTGTGCGTTTTTTTACTTTAGGTTTAAGGTTTATTAAATTTTTTTTTAAATATACATGTCATAAAAAAGTTCCTCCTTTTTTGACAACCCCGAGCGTAACAAATTATTTGTATGTAAATTACGATGAAACCCGTGGCAACTTTCCCTAATGTCTGTGTAGCCGTTATCTTTATAGATTTCCTCATATTGTTTGCATTATAATACGAAGAGGTCCTAGATGAAGCCCTCTGTACCTCAACAACTCTTTAATATGCAATACACGATGAATACGGCGCGTAGGTAAAGTTGCCAAAAATTTGGTATCTTTACCCATGTTGTTTTTTCTTTACTACGGCTAAAATAAGTGTTTGTATATAATGACGATTACAGTAAAGTGAGCCAGATAGACTACAATTCTAAATATATAGTTTTGGTTTCTATACGTCTTATGGTTAAAAATATATTTCGTGTTTTGTTCTAAAATATGGTAAAGTTGCCATGTTTTACGGTACCGATTTATGCACGTTGTTCATAATGAAGACATTGAAATATGTATTTTTCTAAGATATTTTATCTACAATACATTCAAGCTTGTCACATACTGGTTATAAATCTCAGCCGGCCCTTGTTTTCTGGTTATTAATTGCCTGTTGATAATTTCTCGTACACACGTCACAACATTGGATTTATGTCTAATGTATGTAAAACGAACATTAGAAATGTTAAAGTGATCTTAATCGTAGCGCTCGACATTATACGGTCATCAAGCGTGGAATTTCTGATACCGCACGTTAAAATGTAGTAGCACTACAATCTATCACTTTTATCTCAACGAACCAATTTAAATATTACAACTTAATTTTATTCGTTAACAACAAGAATAAAATTTCGTGATTTAAGAAAATTTCCCTTTAATTGCTTACGGTTATTTTGGGCAATAAAATACTCAAATAATATATTCTTCACCCTTTCATTCTGACACCACATATACATAAACGTTATATCTGCGGCTAATTTATAAAGGCCACATAATGATCGCAATTAAAATTTTAACACCAAAATTCACTTTAAGGAAATGAGACATTAAACATGTTGGATGTTATAGGGGTTATTAAAATGAAACAACTATGATAAACTTAGAACATAATCCTGTACGTTAGGTTATTTATGTTCCTAGATTTATCTAAGTCTCAATAATTATCTTGTGTAAACTGGTTACCTAATGACGTTGTTCTCTGGATACGTCGCGCGAATCTATCATTGTACGAACGTTTCCTTGAGCGAAATAACCAGGTTATCTACTGCGGATCACAAGACCGTTAATAGCTTATTTGTTTATTTACCAGACATCTTTCTCAAGAAGCCTCAATTAAGTTGAAATGTACACAGATAGTTAAACACGATAAAATAAATTAACTACACCAGTTTAAAATTCTTCTTTATTTTTTTCAAAATGAGATATACGAACAATAATTTAAATTAATTAATTACAATTAGTAAGTAGAAGATTAGATTCAGGTTATATTAGTAACAGTATGTCTTTACGACTAGTATTTATTGCTGTTGTCGTGTAAGGCAATAATAGAAACATGGGCAAAGAAAAAGTTTGCGGCTTTCCCCTATACAGGCAATCAATTAAGTCAAACGGTATCTAATTACTTACACATGTCTAGGAGTAACCCCTTGTACCGTAATTCTTGTTTTTTGAAGTTTATTTTAAATTAAATTAAATGGAAACCTTGTAGTTATTATTGCAGCTATTAAAGTATGGCTAGACAGAGAAGCCTGATTAGTTATCTTCTGACATTAGACTAATAAGGAGGTTTAATGTGAAACTGCATTCTGAGATCCATTTGCGAGTTCCGACAGGAAATTGTTTTAGTGGCGTACTACAAAAGCGTTAATATACAGACATGAGCATGTTAATTTACCTTACTGTCAAAATTGATTGACAGAGTTTCAACTTTACCCATTGCTATTAAAGTTTAAATTGTAATGAAGTAATTTTATATTTTGGTATAGGTTGATGTGCTAGTGTCTAAGTAGTGTTACGGTTGTTGCCGATTGGTTCTCACAAGTCTGATAATTAACCGCCGGTTAATATGACACGACTAGCTACCCAATCAACGCAGTTCCGTCGTTAAGTAGAATGATGTATGGACCTCTAAAAACAAATTATTCAATTTAGATCAAACTATTACAAACATCCGATTTGCTTCTCATTAATCAGTCTAAATAAGAGCACTTAAAAATGTAGGTTAAAACTACTGGATACTCTTCTAATCGCGATAATGAAGAGTCAATAAATAGATGGTTTCATTTAGAAGCCACAAGCTATATTACTTAACCAGATAGCAAGAAGAACTAGAAAGTAAATCGTCCAGGTCGTTCTAAAAGTACTGGGAAACCATAACTGAGAACAAGTTTAGTATAATTTAATAAATAATAATAACTGTAACATGATATTTAGAATCAGAAAATATTATAAAATATCTAATGGATAATTTACTATGTATTGGATAATTATTATGTGGTGTCATGTGTATGTGAAATTGTATGTTTGTAAACGCACCCACGACACAGGAGAAAATCCTAGTGTGGGATACGTTTTAAAAAAACTGCCTATCCTTAAACAAATCCCGATACATCTGTATGACTTCCATTCTAGCAGGCTATAGAACTCTAAAAACTATTACGATGACAAACACAGATAACCTTCCAAGTTAGCGCCAATAAAGCAGTCCACACATCAACCATCAGCCGTCAATAATCTGAACGGACATCTAGTATTTGTTGGTTAGCGGCTAACGTTACAACACGCCATAAAAAGTCCACACTCATACGTCAAGAGAAGCACATATGTCCTCGATGTACAGGAAGTTTAATGCAAAAAGTGACACATGTCAATAGTGCGCACACTGAGCGCACTTCTAGTTTTTATTATTCCATGTAGATGCATATGCAAGTATTGTTTATTCAATTTAAACTTCATTGGTGGCGTAATTGTGATCTACTGCTTTGCACACTGTGACTCAGATAATTAAAAAAACTGACGCCCTTTATTAATAGCCGATCTTCATGCAAAAATCTCTGGATTGGTTTATGTTCTCTAAACAAGGTATTTGGGAAGTTACTCGTACCGTAATATCTTGGGGTCTGAGCGTGTATGCGAAACAAAATTATGTTCCACGAAACAATTTATTTATGTAAGCTAATCTGGGGGCACGGCAGTGCCCGCCAAGTCGAGCAAAAAAAGCGGCACGGCCGTACCATCCTTTTCTCGAAGCAATTCGGGCCTTTTTCGACCCCCTATAATTCGGTTGTGGATAAAGCAAGAAACCTGAATCTTCAGTAACTAATCCGGCATTGTATAAACACGGAATATTTAAAATTTCAGTCAATTTGAACCAGTAGTTTAAGAATGACAACTTGTTAAAGTTTCTAAATTTTGTCACTCACTGACTCACCGATCATCAAAAGTCCAAGGCACTTCTAGCAGACTTAGAAGCTTCATATTTGGAATACATATAGAGTTTAGTGTCTTAATCATGGGAAAACTTAAATATTTTGTAATTTCGGTCCAGTTTTCCAAATACACCAACTGCATCAATAACTTTGTAACCCCATATAAATATATGGGATTACAACTGCATCAATAACTTTGTAATCCCATATAAATATATGGGATTACAAAGTTATTTATGCAGTTGGAGAGCTTATGTTCATCGCGAACAATTTCCCATATGTATAGCCTATGCTATAACTATACATAAAAGTCAGGGCCTAAGCCTAAGTAATGCGCTGATGGATATAGGTTCTGCAGTGTTCACATCCGGTCAAGCTTACGTGGCACTTTCGAGAGTTACAAGTCTGGGCGGTTTACATCTCATTAATGTCGACTTTGGAAGTATTAAAGCGCAGGAATCATCAATTTGTGAATACAACAGATTAAGAAGTATTTACCGTCCAGACTTGTCAAAAATTGAGACATCAAAGCCTCCGAGAAAAGCCCATAGAGACAGGGAGTGGGCTTTGAGAAAAACTGTGGCTGAAGCTCAAGAAGTAGTACCGGAAAAGAAAAAGAGGAAGACTACATATAAAAATAAGAAAATATCATAAGACCTTTAACAAAATTCGTTAGAAGTAGATGGTATCAAAAAGAAAGGCTCTACAAAAAGAAGTGAGATCCCATCAAAAACATCCTGTAAAAACCCCAAGTCTCGCAGCTCAGTCTTTCTACCGTCAAAAGTTGTGAGATCCATGTAATACCAAGTCGGTTAATCTATTTAGTGTCTACTTGAAGGACCTTCTGTCTTAAGTTATTACATAAGTTATTATCATGCCAATATTAAAAATATTTAACGTTTTAAACAAATAGATCGACTTGGACATCGCATGAAAACAAAATGAATATTACAATATTATATTAGATTCTTTAGTCTCTCGCGCCTCACGCGATTGAAACTCTCGTTCCTGTTGGTCGCTGGCCCGTCGTGCTGTGTAGTGTGATACATACTAATAATCAAATCAAGCGATGTCCAAGTCGATCTATTTGTTTAAAACGTTAAATATTTTTAATATTGGCATGATAATAACTTATGTAATAACTTAAGACAGAAGGTCCTTCAAGTAGACACTAAATAGATTAACCGACTTGGTATTACATGGATCTCACAACTTTTGACGGTAGAAAGACTGAGCTGCGAGACTTGGGTTTTTTACAGGATGTTTTTGATGGGATTATTGTTTCTGGTTGCGATAAGTATGGCGTTTGCAAACGCACATCTACCTAAAATACAAGGAAAATCCTGGGTAAAACATATTCAGAAAAAATTTAAAAGAAAATTGGTCCCATGTGAACTTTTCATATAGTCAAGGATTCCTAAGTCAATAATTAAATAACAAACAGGCAGTTGTTAGTTTCACTACAAATGAAATGATTACCACGAAGTACCTAATTATGTCCCTTCATCACTCTTACATGTCCCTGATAGAGTAAAATAGACCTTATAGCTTTGAAGTTTTGAAATAAAGTTGTATTTATTTGAACCTCAATTGTTAAAAAGGGTCCTTATTTACTAAGTTGAAAAAATAAGAATACTTGAACAAAAAGTCATTCTGTAAGAAAAACAATCGTATTTCACATATTATTCCTTCAGCGTAGTAAATAATTTCATATTCTAAAGCTCACTGCGCATATTTTAATATTAAACTAAGACATGCAATATATGCATTGCGTGATGCAATGAGCGACATGGTAAGAAGAAGTCGGACAGACTGCCGGACGGGACGAGTCGTCAAGTCACTTTATATCGTCACAAAAACTCCAGTTTCCCATGTCCATTAGTGGTGCTAAACACATCCTTGTAATTAACATAGATTATATTAATATGTTTACGTTACAACTTTATTTTATGTCACATTAAAAGTAATAAAATCCTTGTAAATATTTAAAAACCATAAATTTTACGATACGGTTAACAGTAGTTAGTTACTTCCTGATAGTATTTTATACGTTTATCGGCAAGTTATGTTTAAAATTCTATTCAGTTTTACAACTAGACTTCATCGATAAATCGTTCTCATAAAATTTCTACTTTTCGAGTTGAACATCACATCACATGACCGATGACGAGGAAACCATTCATGTACGCCAGTCGTAAGTCATTTAACGCGAATCCATCATATGATTTTTTCTCATTTCAAGCCTAACTTAGAATACTTGAAGATTTTTCATTCAGTCTCAGTCGCTTATAAGAATGAAGTATCTTTTTGGTCGTATAAGTACACCTGTTGCATCCAAAACGAGCAAGGTATCGTTCTTGCTTCCGTGCCTTACCGGGAGAGATTGAACTTTACACGACTCTGCACGGGGAACACGGGTTGCGCTTCGAGAAATGCACAAGAATTCCATACTCGCTTATAATGTTCTGTTATTGTGGCTTACGCAGCGCATATCCTTTTCCCTCAATTAAATCTTACAATACAAGCTTGCGCCATCAAGACCAACAATTACGTTTTTCTACGATTCCCACATCAGCTTGGGAATAATTCGTTAATAATAATTTTCATGCTTTACAACCCAAGATTATTTATTTTTTTCTTGTGATTCAAAGTGCTATCTTTAAATATCAAAATATAATGCAGCGTTTACTGCTGGGTTTATTGACCTAACTTAGGTATTTTTTGCTTCATCTTTTACGACTTATTGGGCATTTTTTGTACACAAAGTAATTAATAACGAAGCATTTACATATAAACGCCGTATTAATAGAAAAAAGAAATGTGTGAACGCTAAGTCCAGAGGCAGTGGATGGAATGAATGATTAATGACGAGCTTCCTCTTCCTTAATAACATATAGAATCTGGTAAAAACATGCCGCTATCTATATGAAGAAGCTGGGATCCATCAGTAAACTGAACACTTCAATCATAATAACAATTCTTATTCTATTATTTCTTGCGCAAAACTATATTTTTCCTACGATCTTCTATTTAATTATCTTTTATCTACTTTTATTACACTATTCTCCTTGATTTATTACTCATAATATATCGTAAGCATTATTTTAATTGAAAATCTTCGAATAATGTACAGAATGCAAGTATAAGAAGTAAATATGTATTAACGTACTGATTGGCTATTAACTTTTATGG
Source organism: Spodoptera frugiperda (assembly GCF_023101765.2). Taxonomy (NCBI): domain Eukaryota; kingdom Metazoa; phylum Arthropoda; class Insecta; order Lepidoptera; family Noctuidae; genus Spodoptera; species Spodoptera frugiperda. Next base: position 7,388,069 of record NC_064241.1, on the reverse strand, counting down.
TTTTTCTTCTTGAAACATACCTTTTGAGTAACTGCTTAGGTACTGTCTAAGAAATAAAGTAGTTAAATTAATTGAAACCCCTTTGGTTTTAATTACCGTAAATACGCTTGAGCGTGTGAGATAACATTACCGAGAGTGTCTTGGCTTTTTTTTTAAATTGCTAGTAAAAACTAAATGTCTCATAGTAATTGCTTAATCAGCACAATCACATAGCTACGCGTATCGGAAGCGTGTGCGGCAGCAGGTGCGGCGTGGGTGCGGGCGATGCAGCAGCGCGGTGGTGGTGAGCACATAGCGCCTCGCGCCTAGCGGTGCTTGCAGACGCGATGGCATCGCGGTCGTGCGCCACCGCTCACGGCAGCCGCCGGCGCTCGCGTCGCCGTGACTTATGGCCCCCGCGCGAACCTCGATCGTACGATTGAATAATAATATCCGATTCCCGTGCACCGAATTTATGTTAGGAAGTAACCAGTGTCCCGTATCGACGAGCGCATCGGGCGCGCCTCGCCCGCCCGCAATTTCCAGCCGCTTGTCCTTAGGCGCTGATGTACCAACCGATACTTGATAAATAAATTTTCGTGGAGGACTGTTCCCGCTGGACGTCGGCACTACGGACCCTGGAGTCCCGCCCCGAACCCACATCTAAACGCCTAACTGTCAGCCAACATCACGTCTCTCACTATTATGATTACAATAAATTTCAATTCTCACTTCCTCTTTGTTGTTACAAAATAATGAGACAGTAATGTCTCTGGAAAATAAAAGCACATGCTATGGTCAGGCATTATCCAAAGGACCACACGCACGACTTTAACTGGATGTCATAACTTTCTGCAGTGTCGTATGGAGCAGCTAAGGAACTAATCCGACGAGGAGAACAAGTAACAGCAACCTGCGTACTATTAACAGCACACTGCGACTGGGATCACTTCATAATACCGAGCACAGCAATTATGCCTATATGTATAAGTACTTGATAGACCGTTCATATAGCGGTCAGCTTCTGTAAGCTGGAGGAATTTCCATCGTTAATGTGAGTCATCAGTAGACTAATAAAATAAACCAAGAGGCTATACTTATTTTAGGAATATTTTGTAAACAAGGGAATCGTGACTTATATCAGTGCCATGCCATTGTAGTCGCTAGGCCTCGACAGTAATCAAGAGCCTGTCATCAGCAGACCGCAAGGCGCTGTGTTCACACTTTGATAATGTTACCAAAATTAGTTACTTTAAGTGCTAAGCGTCTTTTGGCCACTTACTAAATTACTCACAAGTTCAATGGTCTACGAAATTTGTTGTAAATTATGGGTTCACACACCTAATGTTTTCACTTCGGCGAGTAATCGTGACCGCTGTATAACTACCACTAGATCGATGCATGTAGGAATTTGGTTGATTTGTACCGTTACATATTACTTGCTATCTCTATCCCAGTCCCAACCTGTCATTATGACTAGTTGTTTTATAATTTAATATTTTCAAAGTCACGCAGTTTGTCGGCCTCATTATGTTATACTAAGACATAACATTTGCTCGCAATCAAATTCACGTACTAGACATAATTCCTGATGCGAAGAAGGATAAAAAAGTTTCGCCGACGCTCGCGATCCATATAGTCCTCGCACAGACAAAAAACTAACGAAGCATAGTTCATGCAGTCATCGATCGTTCGTGTATCCAGCTACGGCAGATTGTCTAATTCGTCGAAAAAAGCTCAGTTATTATGTGTAATGCGGCTTAGATTATAGAGCGGAGAGCAAATTATATTAGCAACATTGATGGCATTGTTCGCGAAGGTGCATCATGAGTCAAATACCTCGAGCACTGCCTGTGCCAATTTTCTATAGTGTGCCAGTAACATACGTATATAGGCATTTTTTCTGCACGCAACGCACGCTATACTTTAAATATTATCAAATTACCTGTACAATACGTGGTCATTATGTGCTAACGGTTGTGTCAATTAATGTGATTAGATCTAGCAACTGATCGCGAGCGATCACGTACCGTCGCGCTAAGGTGTGTATTGTTCGTTTTGATGCAATACTGTCACCACCGCGTTCCGGTTCTATGACCGTCTTCTCCGCCGTTCTAGTCTTAATAAATAAACCTCCTACATAAATACTATATGCAAAAAAAAAGTTATCACATAATAAAAGAAAACGGCAGCTAACGGTGTTCATAGCCGTGTATCGTCCACAGTAATCTACCATGGAATTGAAACCCCTTTAACACTTTGTTGTTACTAGCGACCTTCATAATTTCATCACGTCCGACGGCCAGTCTTGTCGACCGACTGTCCCACTATCTTAGCCTAGGAGAATAAAGTTTTTTTCGTAAAAAAAATTATAATCAAATTCAAATATAAGTTGTGGTGAGTAGAAGCAAATACGACAATGCTGGCGAATCGTGATCATCATTGTAGCGTGCACCGTTTACCTTCTTAAAGATTTATTGCGGACAGGAAATAAAATAACAATTTTATTTACTTTATTCACTACATAATTGTTTAAGTATGATTTAGTTTGTCTTCAAATTGATTATTCAATGAATAAGCGCTTCAAGCATTTTCTAGTTAGCAAAAATAAGTTATGTAAAGTCATTCAGTTGTGTAGCAAGTAAACAGAGTTAGTGAAATTGGTTTATCGTGCTCCATAATTTGCGAAAGTTCTGGACATGAACAATCACGCCTTAATGCCGCGCCTGAAGCTTCTCTTGTTGCTTTCCCGATAATTATAATTATATTTCGTGATGGGATCGTTCTCGTCATCTTTTGGCATTTAATTTTACGGCGAATTATAAAAAAAAAAGTTGGAATGCGGATAGTGCAACTAAATCAACATCAAACGATCAAGATTTATATTTATGATCTTTATTTTTTATAAATTTAAAATAATATTAAAAGAAGCGTGACCTGATTTGCATGCCTTGCCCATTTCTGAGATCACGTATTTCGAATTTCGTAGTTTATTGGGGTTTTAAATAAAACAAAACTGAATGCAATTACAATCAGTGTTGTAATGACAATACTTACGGTAGAGACAGAATCCATTTAATAATATTGAAAATAAATTATCATTCTTCTAAGGTAGCGTTAGCTCGAATGTTAATTAAAGTCGGTACCAAACGTGCAAAGCCAACTACGCCCAAACACAAAGTCTGCAAGCTAGCTATATAATTATCGACTTTCGGAACATTTCGCTAATACATAGTCGTACAAATGCTTGTTTACGACACAACACACCCACTTAAGATTCTTTGACTGCAAACGAATACTGTAAAATGTTGAATTGTCACTTTACGACCGATTGTTCCACAACGCAAGCCGCTGCTAGCAACTCGATGCTATTGGGATGAATTCGCCTAACGATAGTGCTAACTTATTATTTAAAGATTGCAAATTGATTTACAGAAAATATTACTCACACATTATGTTTATCGACACGTTAATTTATAACATCTGATCCCACATAAAGGATCGCAAGATTTTACCATACCTGTTAATCTTTTGCAATGAATATCTTTCTATCGACGGGAAATATTCAAGCACGTCGGAATCCGTAGACTTCGGTTGATGCCCATTTAGCCAGTGCGGTCATTGTATGTGATCCTGGTATCATGAGGCTATCGTAGAAACATTAGCATTATCAAAAGGACCGCGGGCGTCATGGTCATATCGGCGGCGACACGCGACGGTCGCGGAAGCGCCGCGTGAAGGCAAAGGCCCCGACGGACGAGCGGCGATAACTCAACTCAACATACCTGAAATACAATCGTGTGGATACCATGCCGCGGAGCTCGGTGCCGCGGACCCAAACAGGCGTGGGCCCGCCAACACTATGTGTTCCTTTTGTTACCTGTTTTCTAACAAATATCATCTTGTATTTATTCGTAAAGATAGACAAATATCAAATAAACGCAGCGAAAATTTGGAGGAAAGCTGGTCAGTGTATTGGTCGGCAAAAACTGAGGATGTAGGTATTGGGTGTGAAATGTGAATAAAGAGACATATCGCATGTAAAATCTGTGAAGATTAAAATAACAAATCTATAAATGATATGACAAATGTAATGCAATATGACATAATCGCACATGTCATTGCGACGTCGGAGGACGCGCGTCGCTTGTCAGTGGGCGTAGCGCGGAAGCAGCGCGGACCGGCACTCGCGCCGTTACCGTCAACGGCCATTAAACGACCACTCTTAATTATCAACAGTTACCGCACACCGCATTGATACCACTCGGCCGCATCGCGAAACACTGCACCGTAACTGACGAACCACCCTCGAGCGATGCTATATGCACTAGCTATCTATCACGTTAAGCTAATTGCTTATATCGCAGTGGCGATTAAAATCTTGCCGAGCTTAGCGTTCCTATCTTGGTAATACACTTAAAATTTTAGCCTAATCTCTAATGTATCATCCGTTTTTCAAAGTCATCTTCAGGTATATAAAAAAAGATAAATAAAAAACAAATAAAAGTATTGCACATAATTTCAAGTAAAGTTATTCTCATAAAACTCTGTTCTCAAGAACATTTGTACACACATTTGTTTTATTAATATTACGTTAGTTGAAACTGGCAGCGAAGAAGTACGCGCGCCCGTCGCTTGATCTCTCACATGATAGGAGGTGCGCAGGCGCCGGATGGTGCGATAGCGTCGCGTTAACCCTGCCGCCGCGCGCCGACACCCGCACCCGACTCTTCTCTAATTACAAACACTATCTCAGCAGTGAGGATGTGCTCGCCGAACGAGTACCAGCGTATTGTCTGCACTCCGAACCAAGTCCTTCCGGTGAACTTGTCCACGATCTTAATCAGTATCCCAGGCCCAGACGTATACTTACAGATAACCACACACGTACCTAACTGTTCACTTTATCGTCCATTCTGAAATCTAGCCAAGTACCTACTTACTTCAAACAAATTGTTTTGCAGATTGAAATTGCAGAAATAAAAAATGTTGACAACCACTATGATCTGCCCTCAATTCCTCCTTACAAATGATCCTCGTAGCATTTGATTCATATAAAGTTGTTACCATTTAATCACAACCTCAAAGATATCTAATCTCGCAGTTGATTAGAAATTGAGAGAGTTGGTATACTTTGTAGTTGGTACGTTATAACATGAGACGTAATTAGGCGAGTGCGTGTACACTTAGTCTGACTGGACCACCCAAGCAGACGGCCTTTGGTGTCGACCGACTCCGGCTGTGTTACTGTCAGCCCTTTGGCTTGATCAAACAATCTATAAATAACAGAAATCTAGGACTTCTGACATTTTACTTCAATAATAAATAAACAATGTTATTACATTGACTGTCTAAAGCACAATATTACTTCTTTAAATATAAGTAAGTATTAATAAAAATAAGTAAATCTCTGGATACTATACTGGATAAATATAAAGAGAATATATATTTTATTTTATTATTTTTTTACGTTTTATTAACCGTGATGAATAAATTTGGGCTACCAAAAAGATGCAAACATAAAGATAACAGTTATTAAATTCTGAATACACAAGTAGGTCTATTCATTGTAGTGTACAAAAACTATGATAAATTACCGACTTGATCCTGAATAGTTCTTTGACGTTCAAACTTATAATAACAGACTGGACTTAATAAACAAACATTATCCATACTTTGTTCTATATAGTTATTATCTATTGAGCTATTGTGTTCTACTAAAATTAATCATTTATGCACCTATAGCAATGTAGGTACATTATACAGTATGCACTAAGATATTAGAATAACGGTGATTCATTTTTCTTAGCACACGCCGAGCTGGCGCCATAGTGCCTAAGTTTCAAATTACATAGACAAGTATTAATATCTTTTGAGCTGAATAAAAAAAAATATTTAAACAAAGTACAGTTAACGAGTGTGTTTCAATACATGCGTTGTATCAAAAATAATCCAAGACAAAAATGGATTTCGGAGACTACTTACAACTTTTTGTTTGGTTCCGGCGCGTGACCGATTGGTCAAACATCATTGTGTCCAGTTTCACGGTCCTTGTCTCTTGACAAATGATGTTTTTCTTTAGCATTCTAGATAGATAGGTACTCTTGATTGTTTTTGTGACTGCATAAAACCGTAATACAATAAATTGTTTCTATTATAAGTATATGATTGAATTTTGTATATGCCTTGCCTACATAGTAACGTTCGACCACAGGGGTACTTGACTTTCACATACATATGCATAGTTGACGCGTTCGTTCACTGACTATTCATGTCTTCAAACAATTATATAGCACTTTAACGTCTTTCTTCCCACGATTGTATCGTCGGAGCGAGCCAAGTTTGCAGATTTATGTTTACCTACACGAGCACACGCAGAAAGGTGTCGCACTGCGCGCGCAACTAAACTCTATACATATTACATACAGGACTGTTCCCCATGCCGACACTCGTTTAACTTGGAACCGTAGTGAAAGACCTACGACCCCAACTATTTAACAAATATAGGAATATTTTACAAATGTTTACTAGAAGCTGTGCAGCATAAAATAACCCGCTTCATAATATTATTTTTTCTTGTAATACACAGGACACCTCATAACGTTTACTAAATTATTACTTGCTAACTTCGAACAAATATTTAAACGCAGCGAACATCTCTTTATGCCACCCTAACTTAAATAATGTAAGTACTAATATTTTCATGTAACCAAACGCGAGTCGTGGCCACGGGCTAAACCTGTTCCCAGTGAAAGAGAAATATCTGAATGTAATAATTTTTGAGCAACAAACTGTCGTACATACTTAGACAGGCGCACTAATATAAATACCATCACAATATTTATTGACAATATATTAGAGACTTATCAAGACAGCTTATCATGTTTATTTGTTGAATTTCAAAGTTACTTTGTTAGTAAAAGCTGTAAAACCAACCCTGAGTGTTGAATGTTTCTCATAGAAATAAAAAACCATTAAAATACTTTATATTAACGGCACTCTGTATACGGATTTTGAATTTGACCAAAACAAAGACATTTAGTTACGGTCGGCCGATTTCTCGCATAGCCGTTCTTCTAAATTTTGTATCTCAGCAGGTATCCACCATCATCAGTAAAAATAAACACATACGTGTATGTGTGACACACGCGTACAGGTGCGAATTTTGGTATGTCGTTTGCCCTGCCACGGTTCCCAGTTCCGCACCGTTAATTTGATATACGGAGGCAGATGGCCTCTCGCCGATAGCACACGGCTTACGCCTTCCGCGCTTTACCGCGAATCCCAAACTTTCCGCATTGCCTCAAGAAACAGGCGACTTGCTGTTCTCATCTAACTGCACTAAATACACATAAATTCATTGCTTGTTTCAGAATCTAATTAATGTGTTTGGTATCTTTTGCAAACATTAGTATAACGTTTAGTACTAAACAAAGATTAAAGAAAGTCACTGTCTGCGTATTGATTTATTGAGCGAATATTTTGTATTTAAAAATAACTGACATACAGCTACAAAACAAGATGAAAGAGTTTAATGACAAACATAAGACTCTCACAAAAAAAATACTGCGCTTAATTATAACTTGGACTCCAAAGCAGTATGAAAGTCATGTACGGGGTTGTGAGTTAATTTGCATTTTGATCCAGTAACGGGCTGCGAGATAACACTGTAATGCTCGAGATCTCTCCTGAGATCAACTATCCCACATGACGCGGGGCCGTTCATCAACCACTTCTTTCGAACTCCACACACAAACCTTATAAGGTTGTAAGATTACAGCGCTGAATACGAATGTTGTGACACTAACCTACAACTTTTTGATCTTATCATAGTCAGGTTCTCATCGCATCTCAGCGATTCGGGAAAGAGTAATTAAGAACCGTAATAAAATATAGTTACTTTACAAATTGGTATGTATCATTCGGTATTTGAGTGGCCAAGTAATTATACTCTAAAATGCCAGGAAATACTCAATCAGTGTGCTGTTATTCCGGGTACAAGAAGTCAAAGACCGTCCATCTGAAGGAGTTATAAGATGCCAACAGCGTAAGTCACATTAGACACGGCACGCATGTGATGATAGTTGTGGTATCAAAATTCGCTTCGGCTGTTCCCTTCGAGCATCGTTCAACTGTTTGTGTATTTCGTTCCAATTTTTCCTCACCATATTGTAATGATGTTCGCCAACTGTAACTAAGAGACTTGAAGCGTACCGAAGTTATTAAGGTATAGAGTACGAGTGTTGAGCATTGGCATGAGCGTGAACTGATTTAGGTTTCATTCACCCCGCGTTACGCTAGCTGGGTGCCTGGACTGCGCATTGTCTCACACGCCGCACAAAATGCGAATGATCCTTTGTTCGTTACACTTTACCTACACTGTAACCCAAACCAATAGCGGAACACTTAGCGCCCACCTCTAAACGTAACGTTCACGCGCCTCAGCTCACGCTCGAGAGCCATTCCTGACTTAACGATATTTACTCTGAAATAACAATACGTGTACTGTTCCGACATTGATAGCTCTCCAACTGATACGTACTGTATTCTCCCGGCATAATGCATTTAATGGTCCTGCGGTACGGGAAAAACAATAATGTACGATTTCCGCTCGTCCACCATTAGGCAAATACACATAAAAAACAAAATGTTTAAACTTTCACTCAGAAGGGGAACTGGCAAATTTACAGTTCAATTTTTTTATCCCACTTGTTACTTTCTCGTAACTAACCTCTTTAACGATTTAATGGGTAAACGATTTAAATTACTTATGCACGAAACTTTACCAAACACTCGCGGGTAATCGTTTTTCCTCATACACACTTTCAATGATCGATCTTTACCGATTACTGTAATTGTAATAATGCATAAAACTTGCTTTTACTATGTACTGCGTGTTAGTGTAAGAACGCACGCACTTGTTCAACATTTCAGAGTAGAAAGCAGTCTCTTCACTTACTGTTTACTTACTTTATTGTTATTGTTTCCTACAATAGATACCTCAAGTGGTTCTAGCGATATCTAGTGCCGTCGTGAGCTTTTCATAACGATATTGCAGATAGTAGAGAGACAGATGCTTTTGTGTCTTCGCCATTCATTTGTGACCAAGCCTACCAATACCTGAATATGTTACTCGTGTTCTATTTATAAAGTAATAAAAATTAAATTTGATCGATTTGTGTTTGTAAAATTGACACCACGCCTTATAAACTAACCGAGTAATCGCTCAACTTTGCGACATCAATTTGATACATAGTTTCATTATGTACATTTAAGTGATGGAGATTGGACACCATCTATCAACATCATGAGCGCCATTATTAAACTGAATCATCACTGTTCCTATGATTTATGTGTCCCTTACCCTATAGTTAATACTTTTTCTTTAAAGCAATTACAAATACAAGTTTGTAAAAGCCGTTAAGCTTTACAAGTCCCGATACAATCAGTTTCAAACGACGTGGATTACATGTTAACTGTCTAATGTGTATAATCAAACTATTTGGAACCATTACATTAAGAAATTCATTTATAATGAACTACTAACACTCGTAACACTTGAGATACGCATCAATTATATCACAGTACATAATTTTATTAACGTCAAAACGGTTGGGAAAATATTATTATATCTGTGTCTAAATGGTGCATTAAAAGAGCAACAAAAAAACTAGTAGATTAATATCTTCCGTTGTATTCTTAACACCTTAATGTGCTAGAATTTTGTAGCTAAATTCATAGCTCCAGTCCATTTAACGTCTGGCGTTGGATGTGTACCAATTACTTACAAGTTATCGTGGAATATAATCAGGTTTAATGACGATACAAAATTGGCAGTTGAGTCTCAACTCAACAGAAAGCTAAGCACGCTGTTTGCTATTTTCATAACACAAGTATTGCACCGTTTTAATGAAGTTCTATTAATTTACCGATAATTTTGCAAGTCTTGCTGAATTGATCGATTAAATTAAATGATCATAATGAGCTAACGAGCCCGACCTTAATATCGAATTGTTAAACAACAACATTAAAGAACACATAAAACAGTACAACTAAAAATAAGTGCCGCAACATAAATATTTTGTTCCGTTCCATTATAATTTACTGTTAGCAGTTACACTATTGTCTAAAAAGTTCACATATTACAAATATTATAATGAGGCATTACGGAGTAAGAGCAGTCGACATTTGAACCTCAATAAGTTAAGTGTATTAGCGCGGCTAATAACAGAGACAATTGCAAGTTGCTCTATCAATTACTTACTCACACGATCACGCCCGATATCGCCATTATAACAACATTAGAGATGATGCGGTCACGCCAAACCGGCATTACTAGCATCTGTAACACGGTCACATCGTTTCTTCGCCTCCCAATTTCGGTTTACTGCACACTTTTATAGTTTTTGAGCAATTTTTACATGAGCGTGCGAAAACAAGTTCGCCCGATTCCGCCGTACACATTTCCGATATTTCAAGTTACGACATTCACTATAGTCGTAATTGAATTCACCGTTTTCAATCAAAAAAATGTAGGTGCCTTATGAAATCCAAGACCAAGTGATTAGACACAATTTGCGTTCCAATTCTGGTAACGTGAATCAACTTGATGCAAATAATACATGGCTAGACACGCCAATGTATAACAGCATCTAATTTGTGAAATTATTTGGACGAGACTGTAACCTAGGCCTTTTCCTGCTCTCTAATGGAGCAATTATTGTAATGGCGAAATTAAAGGGTTGTATTTGAATGTGGTGCGGTAGTAATGCTTGCGATATAAGACGAATTAACATTTTCATGTGGTAGGGTCACGACCTAGCGCTCCCACACATAAATCGGCGGTGGATGTCGCGTCGTGAGCGCACCGTGCTGCCGCCGTTACGAGCGCACAGCGCCGCCGCCACCGCCGCGCAGCTACCGGACTCTAATTCCGTGTGAGCGCTGAAATTAATTAATAAACCATCGCTTTTTAAAATGTCAAGCCATTTTTTAACCAACAACATTTTTTATCGTTAGACTCAATCTCAGTATTTCTCAAACCAAAGTCGTAAAATTTTCTCAGACTGAACTTTCTAAAAGTTCCACATCTACAACTTAACATACCACAAAGCTGTATGAGCTTTGTACAGTTACGATAATTCTAGACATGACGGTATTTATACATTTCAGTTTTGGTATTTAACTGTAGCCCATTTATTTAGCATGTTAATTACAGACACACACATAAAGCTGTGGATATTTTCTAGCAAGCTAAACTATTGTCACACTTCTCTAAAATGCAATGTTTATATGTTTTAACACTTTAAACTTAGTTGAGGAACATATATTTTCAATTAGACTGGCGAAATGTTAACAACAAGTACGAGTGTTCTTATGCGCTATGCATTGACATTAGTGTATGTTACAAACACTTCCTAGTCGTGGCTCATCATTAGTCACTGACGCTTAACTGGCTTTTTCTTTGGCTCTTCCAGCGCTGAAGTCATTTGGTGAAAAGGTACATGGTGTTTCTTTCGTAATGAACTGTAAGGTTCGCTGAGAAGCAATTTATTCTAATACAAAGGCGTTGTATTCTTGTAGGTCTAAACAAGCAGAAACCCAATAAGCAAGCAGACAAGTGGACAACGCAAATCGCAACATGAAATAAATTAACAAATCAACTGGTTTTGCGTTGATAGTAAGCGGCGGCCGCGGTTGTGACAAATAGGTGTGTACCTCATACGTACAGTTGGCAACGGTCCACCGCACGGTACACCACATATTTCGTTAATTGATTAACTGTTCCCCGTTGTAGTCAACGGTACAGTTAGGTACATATTTAATCATCCGTAAATTGATTTATGCGAACACTTTATAAATTGACACAACCCTCATTACATTAATTTTGTTTCCATAATTTAGCAAACGATAAAACACGCCGTTAAATCAGATATTGATCACCAGAATTTAAGTCGTCTATTATAAAATATACTGTTCATTATCGCTGATCGACGTTAATTTATATCTCTCTCAAGAATGCGTAAACTATAGGAAAGACCCTATAAATAATAATCATGACATCACATTAGCGAAACTGAACTCAATTTTGATTGCCTGTCGCTAACAAATATAATTTATGAAGTTTATTAGCAGTGACTTGAATGAAAAACTTTTCATTAGAATGTTAATTAGTGCGGCTTTTGCAATTTCCTACATAGCTAACGGTATAGAGTCCAAGTACCTAAATCAGTTCAGATAATAAACTGTCGTTTCCATTAAAATAAAGTTGTTAGCGTTAAGTTAAGCTTTAATACAATCAGGTAAAGTCGGTTAATGTTCACATTAAAATCGACGTATTTGTACATTTAGTACAACAAACTCCTTTTATGAGAGATACAGACACGTTACAATAAATTCTTGAACAGTGGCTGCAATAAGCTTCAATCAAAAAGATTTAACTTAATTAGTAAATAGCAAATATGGCTGTCTTAATCTAAAACGGTAATCGTGAAATCGAACAAAAGTAGTTACTTTATTAGTATTAACTTTGCGAGCCAATTAATAAAGTATTTATCTTATTCTGTGCCGCAGTTTGAAATATTACGTGATTAATACACACACCATAAGCGTAAAATAATTTCGTGGTCTCTAAACTGTAATTAATCGCCTAAGCGTTGCTAATGACTCTTAAATTGCCGCAAATGCGTATTATTTGTTTAAAAAATAAACAGTGTTATGGGAGCGTGTCAGCTTAGAAAAACGAAGTGATACTGTATGAAAAACAAAGATTTATTAGCTCGCTTCAGATAGATGATAACAATCGATACTAACGCGAGGTAATCACGCACTATCAACAAACAGTGTGGGAATAAGTTAATGGGGGATCGAGCACTCTGCTTGACATTTTCCCGAACATTTTCTACACTAGAATATAACATGCATACGTTCCTAATACATATACTAAGGAATGGAATTCCTTGCCGGAGTCTGTGTTTCCTACAAAATATAACTTGGGTGTCTTCAAGTTCCGAGTGAACAGGTTGCTCATAGGTAGGCGTGCTCCATCGTCGGCCACATCATCGCTTACCACCAGGCGAGCTGATAGCCAAACGTCATCCTATTAAGTTTAAAAAAAATACTTTCTAACTATTTTTGAACATCTCGCGTTGCCAATACTAACAAGACTTTTTTTATTTCTATTTTTAAACGCTTCTAAAAACACATAGGTCTTAATTATCTCACATCATGTCGAATTGGTGAAATAGTTCTGTAGTACCTATAAGTCGTCGTTATAAAAGTTTATGCCAATACGTTTCCAATCTTACCTACACATGTTAAGGTTGAAATTAATATGAGGTCTACGAAAGACCGTAAATTATTGCACGCGTTGTGTTCATCGAAAGACGTTGCGTTGGTATTTAGTAAAAAAACATCTTTCTTCAAGACTGTTATTAATTAAAATGGAATAACAAATCTTAAATTGAATCGTATTAAATCAGACTTATATCTTACATTTTGTAAGAATCTCTTTAATTGAATTAAAGCACAAAATGATTTATGTTTTAAGAAAAATCCCATAAACTGCAATATTTGCAAACTTCAATTATGAAACGCATCATCATTCTTCATTATTATAACTTCAAACTGTTAAAATGTATTTTTTACTGTTTGTCCGTTCATTTAATCTGCGTACCCTAAGCCTAATGAAGAATTTTAATTAGTGATAGATATTTGTCTCTCATTAATTAAAATACTTTCTTGAAAAACCTTCAATAATGTGGATATCATGCCTTGTACAGCTGGTGGCGTCGTTCACACGCACACCTTAGGAAATGCTAATTTACTATTTTCTGGAAAGATCTTACTGTAAATAAATATATAAAGTGACGTGGAAACGATGTTTATTTCTATCTTCTGTTCTACTTTTGACTAATTTTACTTTTTATTCATTTTATGATAATTGCGTTATTTCTTACTTGACCTTTTTTAAAGGTGGTCAATCATCCAATGACTTCTCCTGCCTTGGGCGAGGCGAGAGACTCTTACTGACTAAAAACCACCCCGTTCCTACTCCTGCTTTTCGAGCCTTTTCGGTAAACCCGCTAAGTAGTCCGCAGCTCTGGTCTTACTTAGTCTGGAATGTTTTCATTTATCTACAGTTTCACAAACAAAAGTAGACGCGTGGTCAAATTATTCGCAAGCAAGATACTATTTCTATATCACCATACGATTAAAGAGACATGTCAATATACGTACGTTTATAGTTACTGTATATACAGCTCATTATTTCTGCAATCAAAATACGCAAACATAACTCCGTCCATTTCGATTATTTTATTTTGATTACAATTTAATGTAAGTTACTTACGCAAGGCATAAAAAGGAAGGCTCGGCATCCAAACATCTTTATGACCTAAACAAAAAGTTCTCAGGAGCGCGTTGACCGCAAGTTCTGTTATATTTCATTAAAGCCTGTTCTTTCATCTGCTGTATGCAAATTAAACAAATATCCACGTAATTACACCATAGGATAACAATCAGACTTATCTTACTCAAATATGAAATTACCGTAAAATTAATTTCATACTATTCATCGTCTTTTTTCTAGTCACTACATAATTACTTATTAAGTTGTACGTTATTAAAACAACGTCAGGCGTTGATTCAGCAAAAAAATGTTTTGTTTTATAGAAATATAATCTTTGAATTCCTTGGGGGCGTGCAGTAATAAGTTTAGTTCGCGATCATTTTTCACGGCTATATAATCTAGTGTAAATTGCAAAATATCCGAATGCTGACATCATAAATGAACACTCATAGTATCGTTATCACTTGGCAAAGGAAATAGATATAACTCGCACACCTAGTTACTCAGCTCTGTAAATAAGTAATGGCAGCGCCCCCTCGGCGACTACTACTTGATTGCATCTGTTGTCGCTCTTCATATCGCGAACACTGCTGTGATTTAACAACCACCTGTCGTGGTTTATGTCCTCCGATAGCCGCACACGAGGAAGTACATGAAACTAGAAACGAGGCGTGACATTCGCTACCTACCTATGGTGCCAGTTGCCACTATCTCACAACAAATGTTCCACAATGTATTATTCTGCTCGCATTTTTCTAGTTTCTCGAAATATGCTAATACGAAGAGATTATAAAGATTATCTCGAAATGACACTAAAATGTAGCGCCACCATGCTCAAAATAATAATAAGTTCGCCATATTATTTTTGCAATATTCAGAGCATTTCCGTGATTGTGCATCTAATGTACAGATGAGACAGATCAACATATTGATATCATAAAATATGCCTCTTTATAAGCTACTCTGCATGCATTATATGAATTCAAAAGTCCACATGAATGAAACCGACACCGCAATTCTTTTTTCAATGTTATCTCTTATTTGGTGAACTCATTTGAGTATCAACAAGAGATAAGTTGCGTATTCAGAAGCTAAATGTGGATACTTTATAAATGGATTTAGCCATGTAGCCAAAGTAATAAGTTGTGTATTTCTGCGCTACGCACCGCAGCTGGAATCACTAATGAGAGCGCAATTCAAATCAACTGATTTATAAGGAGTAAGTTATTTCACCGGCTGCGCGTACAATATTTACTTATGTTCTAACGGCCAATATATGTTGTAAATTAAAATAATTATTGGTAGTTGTCGGTAGCGGTCGATAGATAACTATAATGTGCACTATATTTTATGTTTAACCATAATAAATCATGGTACTGTTCTTTGTCATTTATCCCGACAGAACAATACGATATGACTGGTCCAATTGTGAATATAATTACGTACCATGGGGATTGGCAATAAGCTAATTACCAAACAACTTGGCTCCGAAATTACTTTTCTTTGGTCGGTAAGTCCATTAAAATTATATTGGATTTAAGTTTTAAAATGAGTAATAACAAATATCGAATTGTAAGCATTGGGAGGTCTGCCGATTCGGAATGTAGTACTTCAAGTTATATTAGCTCGTTAAGAGTCGGCGGGCCTTGTCCGGATGATATCGCTTAACCCCCTCAATTAGTGTGCCCTGACTATCGCGTGGCAATAACCCGAAACAGCATATAAGCTCCCCGCACTCGTGACGCGACGAACGAACCAAATGAGTGTACTCTTAATTAGCCGTTATACTATAAATTTTAAAAGCGATGATAAGGTCCCGTTGTGCGCTGTCCGGGAACACTACCCGCTGGCTAATGGTGCCTTGAGAATTAAATTTAATTAATTCCTCCTCGCCAAACGTGCTTACTGGATCGAATTTGGTTTAGAAATGGATCTTTCGAAGAGTAGGAAAGAGAAAGGAGAAGTGCATCCACCTTGGAATTTCTAGGGTTGCTAACTTAAAAAGGCCTTACAATATTAAATGCAAATACGAAAATGTGGTACGAAGGTGTCTGTACATTCTTGTAGACTCTCAACGACCCCGCCCTGGGGCGCCGCCGATATAAAAGATGCACATAATAACCACATATGATAATAGTACTTATCGGTATGATTGCTTTTAAATTCGTATTTATCGAGATACGCCGAGGTCAATTACTTCTCATAACATCAGTTACGTCCTTTATTACTAACATTATCTTTTTCAACGTATCGGACCGTTTTAAATATTTTATAATGATATCTAAATTTGCAGAACGTGCTGCAATTCATGTCACAAAATGAGCGTCGCTGTAATAACAGCAAGAACTCTAATGACTTAACATGTTTTCGTTACCGCGGAAGAAAAAATAAATACTTTTTGCGATACAACTATTACAATGACTTTGTTGTGTAGCTTAGGCGGGCGGGAAACGTGTGGCGTAGTCCGTGTGCGCTATGTTTAATTTACATGAGCACGTGGCGGACGAGTGCAGAGCGTTGTTAGCAGCAGTGTGCGTCTCTTGCCTTTGTTTATGTTACTGTTTACTGCACATAAATGGAATGAAACTTGTCGACTCTGCCGTCCGATAACGGAGCGTTTTGTCTGTAATTAAGAACGGCGAGAGCGGGTCAGCCGTCTACCCGGCATTACCACAAAGTTATGGAGACATTTTGAGCGTGTCCAGATTGTTTAACTACAAGCCTGTCATGTTTAGAATGAACTTGTGTTGTAAATCTGCCATAACGTCATGATTCCAGTAAGATTGTTTGTTAATTGTAGGTAATACATTACTCCCTAATGAACCAGCCACGGCCTTACAGCTCGAGCACCGACATTATGGAAGTCTACTGCGTATTTGTTGTGAGCCTGGACTTACACAACTCCGCACACCGTTATTATGCTTGGCTATTATTTAACTTTTGTGACATAATGTGAGACGGCTTTGAAACTCTAATAATACACTTCTAGTCATGTTTGTACAAACATTTCATACAACTAACATACACCTGAATCATTCAAATTGCAAGAGTAAATTGAGTTGCACAATGCTACAATAAATCCTAAAAACGTATTTGTAAACACACCGTGTTATTCAAAACGCATTACATTATTCAGCATTATCGTAAAGTCAGCAAGTCGTTTACAAACTGTGACATTCAAGCAATTAATAGGCACTTTAGATGCAAATAGGCCTCAACGATTTCCTTCGTGAGACATCGATTTGGTGCAGTGCTAAGTGAAACTGTGTGAAGAGATCACGAAGCTATAAACAGAAGACAATAATGGTTGTTCGTGGCGCACCGGGAGCCGCGGCCACGTGTATACCTTGTCCGACTCCGCCGGGAGCTTGACAGTAGCCCATTTGCATTTTATTACCCCACTCGCCTCTTACATCAATGCTTTCCTTCCAATATTTTTAATAAATTGCAACCTTTATATTTTACTCACTCGATTATACAAGTATAGGATGTTACTCGGCTTTAATTATGCATACACGTTTCAAATCGACACTGAATGTGAATATGATAATATTATGATTATATCTATTTGCACATATTTATTCAAATCATTTTATTTGTTACAGCACACATTGACGGGTCACAGTGGTAAAGTAATGGCTGCTAAATTCCTCGGCGAGCCCACGAAAGTGATCACAGGGAGCCACGACCGAACACTCAAAATATGGGACCTTAGAAGTAAAATGTGTAAGTATGTACCAACTCACAGGAACATCTTGTTTATTAAATACAGATTGTATATAACGAAATCCTATTTCCTGATAGTACACAGACAAATATATTACACAATAACTCATAATATTCTATTGTAGGAAAACCCTTCTCGCTGGCGTCTTTTATAACGTGGACAAGTACTAACAGCTTAGATTTAAACTCACGCCATAACGATGGTATATAACCTAACATAAATATGAAATTAAACTCGAGGCTCTGTAATGGAAACGTTACAAAAATAACTGACCATATTAATCCTAAAGGATTCCAAAAATGGAAAATTATAATTAAGAAATAAATGAAATAATGTAAATTTGCACGCATGTTCGTTAGTTTTAGCGTACATAAAGCAGACTGGCAACTTATACAAAAAGCCGAATTAAAAATACTAGTAATCGATTACCTATTAATATTTAATGGATGCCTCTGGCTATTCCGGTCGTAGACAAGCGTCATGATATATGTAACTACGTTCAAAAAGCAAAATCAATGACTAATTGAAATGGCTAACACTAGACACCCTATTTGCTCTGAAGATAATTATTTAGTAATCATAATTCATCATCACGTATGCCCTAAGTTACTCTATATTAGGAATTCCAATTTTCTAACTTCAAAATATTACACGAGAATTTATGTTCAATTGAAATTAAAGAAGCTGGCTGTGGTTTAGTTCTTGCTTTTATAACATCATAATAATTTATTATCAATCTTAAAGCAAGATCATAAGCCGGTGGTTTATCTGTAAACCACAAATATTACAACAACAGAATCTAATCAAGCCGCTTTTAGTTGAACACAATCCGAATAATTACTGCCAATCATAAATTCAAAAGCCGGTCGTGTGCTCTATAGAAACGAAATTAACATGAAGAAATATATTAAACTCAGATCTAATCACAGGTTCTCTAAATCTAGGTAAATGAAAGGTAGTGCCCGATTGTCCTCTCTTAAATGCCGTTATAAGGTTCCGAGATAATATTCATAGTGAAACATTTAATCTAACCTGCGAAACTACTAAGCATTATCTAGACTTCCAACTGCGAAACTCTTCCTATTTTAGTGTCTGTTAAAAATTTGCATTTTATCTAAAGAGCGGCAATACATTTATTTGATACGTTCGTTCGTGTAATTTATCTAGCTAACATTTGTTTTCCCTTGAGCTTGCGAACTAACACTAAGTGGTGTTTAGAGCTGTTTCACTTAACATTCGTGATTAGTCTCTGTTAACTTTAAGAGGATATTAGCCTCAAAGGTCTGGGGCTAGGATATTAGCCATTTAAAAATATTTGTTACATTCCATATAGCACTCGTTAAACTTTATTTTTCGCTAATTTACGAGAAGCCTGGTTGTTGCCTCCGATGGTAAGGCTGTAACTTATATAAAGGTCTCGATAACTTATTACATACACGATACAAGGAGGAGATTCTCAGACTATAAACATCTGGGAACTCGTCCTCATAAACATATTACAATTATTGGATCTTGATAGATAACGCCATTAAACTTAAGTTATAAGATTGTAATGTTAACTGACCCGTGGAAACCACTTCCAAGAACTGATTGAAATCTAATCCGTACATGTAACGCAATTAGTTACTCATTTTAGTGCATCCGTATTCCTACTGCTATATTAATTAATTAGGATAAGCTTCAGTAATTGGAAAATCCTTGATTACTTATTTTATGGTCGCCACACTTACGGTTCTGCCGTATATCATGTAACACAAAATCGATTAATTGATTTTCCTAGCCACATGAGAGCCTGTGACAGACGCCAGTAGGGTAGAGCAAAGACTGTAGCCATGCGAAAACGGCATGGAGGGCGGAGGAGGATTAGAAAGTGAGATCCGTGATATAGAAAAATGAATTACGGGTCGTGAAATCTTAATCAGAATTTGTTTTTAACCTCAATATGTCATAAACAGAAATAATCTTCAACTGTTCTTTGCTGTACAATTGGCTGAATATTCGAAGCAACTTTAATTATCTAGAAACAAAACCACACAATAAGACCTCCCGAACAAGTAGCCATCATATTGTTACTCACATTTCATAAGCAATCATCTATTTATGACTTAATTCTCAATCGAGTGTGAATAACTGCGGCGTCCCGTAGCGCCGACACACAGTTCAATTTATTACATTAGTATTTTTTCAAACACGCTTTATATTGGGACTTGTCATAGATAAACATCGGATATCGATAAGAATTGACAGATTATTTAATATTTTTAAATTAACTCATTACGAACGATGTGGTAACTGTCTGCACGAGTATTAACTAAGGCTCTGTCTACAAGTCTGTATAATCCTGTTGCTTTTTTGTTAACATGTCTTGGGGATTATTTGAGTTTAATGTCCATATAATTTATATTATATATTTATTCATGAACGTTGGATTATTTATACCTTCTATGCAGTCAGAACTAGAGTAAGTGGATAATACATATTGACATTTCCGATGCCGGAAATTATATTATTTCGTCCGATAACCCCTGGCCAGGTATGAGTTATTTAACGATGATTATATTACGTTTAATGGTATTTCAATTTCATTTTAGTAGTTTCCTATTTCGCCGCTTGCCAACTTAAACTGGTACCTATAAAGATAAAATATATGTAAGGCTTCTCGTAGTAGTGAACCCTTAGCGACGGGTTAACAATAAAACTTGCATTATGTTTATAGAAGTATTCTTCATACACGTCGTAACTGCTGAATTTGTTTTAGTGTTAGGTACCGGAGATTTTACTTACAACTCGCCTTCATAATTGATTACCGTTCAGCTTTTCACTAATTTGATTGTCTGTACCAAATGAGCTCTAAAATGACTCGACTCTGAAAAATGTTTCAACACTAGAAGACTTATGTACGTTTTCTCTTTTTTAAGGAACCTCTAAGCACAAATATTAGTGACATTTAACACTATGTTATTTTTCACCAACTTTTAAGTGACAACAATACAGGTAATGGATATAATAGTTTTGGGGCTTCCTCGGTTAAGTAGCTCTTAGTTGCGAGATGTTTTAGGAGTGATTAGTGAAAACAACCATTAACCACCTTCATAGAATGGAAAACTTATTAGGTATATTTGGAGGAAACCTTCCCAATTCCGCGCTTATAAAGCCGCAGACAGAAATCTAGTAGGTATATGAATGTAGTACAAAAGAATACCATAGGTATTGTAGTGCATCGATCTGTAAATATCATCGATACAGCGACGGAGAGCTGTGGTTAGCCGCAATCAAGTGAAGACTACGTGCACTTGTACTTTTTCTACGCCATCGATACATCCAAATAAGTTATCATCAATTTTTTCCTTACAAAGCTATTTATAACTTGTCCCTGTTTAATGAGAGTACATTTTCTCGTTTCACTTAATCTGTCTGTCCGTTTAATTGTGTAACTTAAGATGGTGAGTAGATATGGCAAAAAGGTGGTGAAGTTTATTGTAAGTGACAAAAATAGAATTGTGCAGTAGCTGCTACGCCAAAAATTGCTATGAAATCTTGTAGCCAAAAAGGTGTTACGCCATTTGTGGTGTTTTATAAATTTGTAGTGTTGGTTTTTCAAAAAATGTTCATAACTTTATTTTTAACAGATACTTAAAACATAGTTTTCTTCCTGGATATCCATAAAAGATACTATGTACATACCAACGCATCCAAAACCTAAGTATAGATAAATAATTGCAGCTACCGTATTTGCTATTTATGTCCCATGAATCCCATGATCACTAAATAAAATAAATACCCCGAAGGACAACGATAATAATCATAATGTATTGCGCAATAATTTACCAAGAACTGTAAATTATGACTTTATTACATCACGGGTTAGCGTCCACTTAAAACACTCGTATTAGTCGTAAAATTTAACATCTACACAACGAAGAATCTTTAGTCATGAATGCAATAACACACGCTAGCAATTTACTGCAAACATTAAATAGGCCTTCAGGAAATTTTATTGTTATGATCAACCGTTGTATGGCACAGATTTTATAATGCACGCTTCCACAGGTACCGAGACAAAGTTCGCGGGGTCGTCGTGTAACGACCTGGTGACGTCAGACGGGGCCGGCTCCACCATCATCTCGGGACACTTCGACAAGAGGATCAGGTTTTGGGACATTCGCACCGAGATGTCCGCCAATGATATAATGCTGCAAGGAAAGGTCACCTCGCTTGATCTCAGTAGAGGTATGTGTTTATCTCGGCACCGCTTCTGTCAACGCCAATATATTTGAACGCAAGGAAATGTACCTTGCTTGAACGTTAACACACCCATACACTGACAGGCAAAGCATGATTTTATAGACAGCAACGATAGGATGGCACCATTAATCTTGTACATCCATTAATATTCAAATGCAAGAAATTAACTAAGCCGTCGAGCAGTTAAAGGAACAGTAGTTAAGATTAACATCGCTACCTGTGTTCAGCTGCGAGACAAGTACACAGCATCAAATGTTAAATAGCTGTTTATCGGTTGAAGTACTTGTAAATTTTCTGTAATTGAATGCATCGCATATTAGTATCGGTATTCGTGTCAGCACTACAACGTGACGGGTGCGCAATGCCCATTTCCGTTACGCGTTTCTCGATCGATCCCTTTTTTGTCAGTAACGGTCTGTGCATCGCACGAAACGTTCGGATTGATACCTCCAATCAATCGCGGTGTCGGGACGTCACTGCCTCGGAAACTGATTAAATCACGTCGATTTCATCGGACAAATGAATGGGGAGACAGTTCACAGTTAGCCATCACGCTCGATCCAGATCCATCAGCGCTATCGACAATCTATCATGCACTGCACTATGTGGCACACAAATAACTAGAGCCCCAAAATGCATGTGTCCTACATTAATTAACCATTTTATTGAAGTCCAAATTGGGGCTAAAATGTTTTAAGAATTAATTCTCAATTATAATTTTAATTGATAAAAAACGATTGTAATTAAAATGATTGCATGAAAGCAAAATAAGAGTTGTGAAACGACGTACTTCAATAAGATAGAAGCAATTTGAAAAAAAAATCGTTTTATCGCTCGAATAGATCGTTCAGAAAGATATATGATAGTCCATTGAAGATTTTATTGAAGAAAGAAATGTACTATGTGATAGTTTCATTCATCGAGATTGTTCTCTACATATTTATTAATAGTAATGTAAGCGAGAGGAGAAATTAATGATAACATTCTTTGATTAAACTATTAAAACAAAAGCTATTTTCTCATGAATTGTTCTTGAATTGTTGAAATAAAACGATTAGCGTTAAAAGATATGTGCTACATACATTCCATTGGAGAATAAATTATAGTTTTTCGAGAGTAAAGCCTTTGCTGAAGTATTGAAAACTCTCTTCTGTTCTTAGCGTACATACTATTAGCGGGAAAGTCTTGTCTTGTCCATCCAATCCTTTACATAATTTCACCATAAATGAAGATCATGAACTAGTAATATCAACCAACACTTTCAAATATAATCGAAAATGCAAATTTCTATGTTTACATTAATATTCATGATGCATTAAAATAACATATAATTTATCATTATAGATTAACGTGTAAAAATATCATAAATTCAAGTCGATAAATTCATTCTAATGAATGAAAGAACATGTAAACGTAAATTGTAGATTATCGTATAAATTGCTGCAGCACGACGCGAGCACTGCTTTCCTAGTACTAAGCTGATGTTAGCACATTGACGCCAATCTCACGTTTGTACCAGTAACAACTAATGGCTCGCAAACCGCATCAGAATTTATTACTGACCTCGAGACATTTGATCGCTCTTCATACGGACTGATAGCTAATGAAACGATGATGTTATCGTACACTTAAATCATCTAATTTAATAAAGCGGTGTGCTCGATCCGTGAAACTGTTTACCTTACATTAAAACTATTAAGCGCCAGTTAAAGGTTTAAGGTTAAACATTACCTCGGGAACGATTATCGAGGCAGCAATAAAGAACATAGCGGATTATCGATTACAAATAGTCGAAATTAGGCGAAAGCTGTAATATCTTGTGTCTTAACGGCAGAGTAGAATACACTTGATACCACGGATGTCGAAGGAGCTGGCTTAGGAACTAGACATTTAACCCCTCGCGTGTAGGTAGTCGCTCATTGGACGTTGTTTTTTCTCCAATGAGCGAATATCTTATACGTATTTTACATGGCGTACGTAAGGCGTTTGGAGCGTTTTCGTTTATATACACGCGTATATAAGCGAAAACATATGACGCTTGGGGAGTTAACAGAAACCGGGTAACTATGGTCTCTGATAAACCTAAACCTTTTAAACTACGATTTCCACCCCGACCGATGGAAATAATTATAAAACCCGCTTGTCTAGAGAAAACGCATGGTCCATCAATCACAAGCGATGAATATGTAATATTAATATTTTCTCTTACATCTGTAACAGATGAGCCACCCACTATAAATCAAACTTTTATGATCACTAATACATATATTGGTCGTAACTGTGAAGCTGTTGATGTATTAACGTTATGATTAACTTTTTTTTAAGTTCTTATTGACACGTGAACTTTGTATATAGAATAGAATATTTAAAATATTTCGAGCTGCGGGAGCCGACTCAACACCTCCTGAAGATGCTCCGTAGAGTAGCGAAATATATGTCGAGTGATTTGTTGCATGTCGTTTGTGTGTTTTATGTTGCACCTCTACTGCATGAGCATTAATTGCGATGCTGCACACCGCATGCTAAAAATAGATCTATAAGCGGAATAAAAACTAAAAATGATGATAATGAGAATGACTGCCTCGTTGGCCGAGTGGTCGTAAGTGCGACTGCCGGGCAAGGGGTCTCGGGTTCGATTCCCGGATCGGGCAAAGTACTGCTGGGCTATTTTCGGTTTTTCGAAAATTTCTCAGTAGGCAATAGGCTCACCCCCTATTACATGAGACTTACAACATAAATTGTGAAAAGTGGGCGTACATTATACAGTGCTATAATGTGAACCTCTGCCTACCCCTTCGGGGATAGAATGCGTGACGATATACGACACGAAAAACTAAAAATCTATTGTATTGTTAGTTAACGTGAACTTTGGTTTCAGACAACAACTACCTACTGGCGTGTGTTCGGGACGACACAATACAACTGATAGATCTAAGGATGAATACCATCGTACGTTCTTTCAGGTACGTACAGATGTACACTATAATTTATTATTATTACTTGTAACTCTGCTGCGCCACTATAAAGTTTTATGTCTTTTCCTGCGATGTAATAGACTAAGAAATGTTTACAGTTAGATATTCTGGATTTTACGACTCACTCTAGAACAATAGTGGTAAACCAATAATTATTGTTTAAATTTAAATTGAAACAGATGTACGTCAATCATAGACTGTGTAAGGACTTTATTTTAGTCAATCGAAGAATAACATAGTCGTGTTCTTTATGAAATGATGCGAAAGATTTTGGTGTGAATAATAAATGGATTTGTAAAAATAAACGTAAAGAAATTAATGTGTGTAAAAGAGATAAATATGAAATGAATCTGTATACAGATTTTCTATAATAACTTAAAAATGAAACAACCAAAAAGTAATTTACTACAATTAATAATCTGTGTTGATATAAAATAAAAACTGAACATTATAAAAATTTTGATCATTTCTGAAATTTGCTTTCTCTATTTTTATTACTTAAAGTCAGTCAGTTTAAAGCTCGTTACGTTTGAAATAATCACATAACTATAACATTGGAAGGCCATAAACATTCGCCTTTTGTTCACGTATCGAAGTACCGGTAAACTATGGCAACTTTACCGGGCCCTTGGCAACTTTACCATACTATAGGTATTCGGTATAAACTCATTTATCTAAAAATCTACCCACTAGAATTCTGTTTTGTAATAGAAGTATTTTTTAGACATTAAAAGGAAATATTTACTATATTTTGCGTAGACGTAAGACTGCTATTATGCCAGTAATGGCCGTCACAATGTATGCGTGAAAATGTGCTAAAAGTTAGTTGTTCCTAAATTGTGCTTACAGAGCCTTAACTATTTGTCACAGGTGAGTGAAATTTTGATCTTGTATGTATATTATAGTTGGGATTACTGTTGTAATGTCAGCATTTGCTTTTTCTTTAATTTATTGATAAATAATCGCTTAGGTAATATTGGCACAGGTTAGGTAAAGTTGCCACGGCCTGCTTTGTGGCAACTTTACCTACAGTTAGGGTTGGCAATAAATGTTTTTTTCTTGTTTGTGTGTATGTAACCATTTTCGAATACCTAAATTTCACAGCATAATAGTGAATATCCTGGATGATAAGATATAATGTATTTAATAATACCTTTTGTTTTACAGCCAAAATGGCTCCCATGAAACAAAACCGCAGAAAACTCGGAGCTAGACACTATAAAAATTATACGGAAGTGATGTTATAATTAGCTATGGAGATAGTGAAGTCATAAAATTAAAAAGTCAAGGATTAAACATTATTTTGTAGCCTTTTTTACAATTTTAAACATAAATACTTAAAATTTTAGAACTTAATTTAGTTTAAAAGGGAATAATATTTATGTTAGAAATTTGTGCGTTTTTTTACTTTAGGTTTAAGGTTTATTAATTTTTTTTTAAAATATACATGTCATAAAAATGTTCCTCCTTTTTTGACAACCCCGAGCGTAACAAATTATTTGTATGTAAATTACGATGAAACCCGTGGCAACTTTCCCTAATGTCTGTGTAGCCGTTATCTTTATAGATTTCCTCATATTGTTTGCATTATAATACGAAGAGGTCCTAGATGAAGCCCTCTGTACCTCAACAACTCTTTAATATGCAATACACGATGAATACGGCGCGTAGGTAAAGTTGCCAAAAATTTGGTATCTTTACCCATGTTGTTTTTTCTTTACTACGGCTAAAATAAGTGTTTGTATTTAATGACGATTACGGTAAAGTGAGCCAGATAGACTACAATTCTAAATATATAGTTTTGGTTTCTATGCGTCTTATGGTTAAAAATATATTTCGTGTTTTGTTCTAAAATATGGTAAAGTTGCCATGTTTTACGGTACCGATATACATCAGTCTAGCGCGTTGATGTCTTTTGTTCTACAAACATTTGTTCGGTTCTCACACGTAAATCTTTTGTACTAGAATAGTTAATTTCCTTTTACTGGTGTACTGTAACATTAAATTAATTGTAGACTGTGTAGCTTTTTCAAGTTTTTATATTATCTTAGTATACGATACCATCAGTTCTTGGCACTGAAGAAATATATTTCACTTAATTACATTTACTTCCTATACTGTCTTATAACTGTAAATAATAAAGAAATCACGGTCACATATTATCGGAATTACTGAAAAGCATCGAACACCAACTTTATCTCGATAAAATTAATTTTAATCTCATGAGAAAGTCCGTTAACTAAATAGAAATGGTATTTTATTAATTGATTATTTTCAGTGTTCATTTTGATTTATTGCATTAAGATAATAAACAACTTAACAGATTGTGATCATTAAATATAAATAAATGATTATATTAGTTTACATTTATTAATAAATTTTACGAGATTTCGTATTCTAATTAATAAATTTAATTAAATTTTGACTCGACACGAGAAAGATTTTAGGCGTTAATTAACAGACAACTGTTTAATTTCCATTTGGATTAAAAAAATAAATAAAATATAGGAAATTCTACTTCTAAGCTGGTCACATTCCAACGTGAATCAGAAGGAATCCTGAACACCTGGACATTAAGTTGCGATAGACTTATTATGAGTCTACGTGACAAAGTGTACACAACTAATTGCATTTCAGCCAAGATTCTCGCTGTCCTTATCACTCTTCACCGTCTTTTATATCTCTGTCCCGTTCTTTAGCCGTGGAGTTATTTGGCGCGTTGTACACAGGGCTGCTAATTGGGAATTTTCCTCAGTTCAAAGTAAATTATTTCGACTTTAGAATACAATGCAATATTTTAAAATAATCACAATTACATTAACTTTGTCTTAATTTACTTTACGACATATTTCGTTTTTGATTTTTTTAATATGTGTGCTAATAATACATCGACATAAATATGATGACGTCTCATGTCTCATACAAAATCCATAGAAAAATATCGATTTGTCGTTTTGACAAAAGGATTGAACTTTAAAAATTATTGTCAATTTAATTAACTTGGGGTGAATAGGGATATAGAAAGGCCAGAATAGAGGACCTTTGCCACCTCGCAAATGTGGAGAAAACCACAATGATATACATTATACAAAAATAAATCTTAACGTGTAACAAATAAAGACTATAAATAAATAAATAAAAAGTTGTCAACTATCTTACATTTCAGCCACGAGTCGTTCAAGGTGGGGTGCGACTGGTCGCGGGCGGCGTTCGGTCCGGGCGGGCGACTGCTGTCCGTCGGCGCGGCGGACGGCGCCGCCTATGTATGGAACACACATTCCGGACGACTCGAAACCATACTCAAGGATCACACGTAAGTAAAATAAAATAAAAAAGCCTTTTATTTCTTGCTTTACTATTTAAGTTTACAATTAAAATTAAAAAGATAACATAAAAATGAAAAATAAACATCGAAAACAGTGTGCATGTATTAATTATTTCACATGTAAGTACACATCTTCAAATTTATCTTGATTTTAATCGTTAAAGACATCTATTGATAAACGGTAAAGGAAAACATCGTGAGGAAACCTGGGCTTAAAATGTCTAATTATAACTTTGAAATCGCCAACCCGCATTGAGCAAGCGTTGTGATTAAAGCTTAAACCTTCTCCGTGCAAGAAGCCTCAAGTGGCGGTTATATTGGCTGTTGATGATGTTGATGTTGAAATCGTTATACTGTATAAGTTAATGAGTTATAAAATATATTTTAATTAGTATTATGGCATTGTGTTCCGGTAAGTTTGCAAATATAATTAAATACTTGCAAAGCTGCTGGTAGACGGAATACAAAGTAGGAACCTTATTTTGTGTTCGTTCGTACTAGATTATTTCTACCACTTTGTAAAATTTTATTCTTAGAAAGAGTAACTCGATACATGTAACTGTTCATCTTCACAAACTTTCGCATTTAAAAATATTACGTGTCTCCGTCATCAGGAGAAATTGTAGAAGTTTTAAATAACATCGTTTCCAAAGAAATTGACCCCAACATGTAAATTGCTATACTATCAAATTCTAGCTATACTAGCAAATTCAATACTAATTTAATTATATCACGCAAACTTTTTCTCTAGGTATCATTATAAATGTTATTGACACTAGTCACTAGTGAATATTAATGACAGGGTTATCTCCAATTAACAACTTCATTAATTATTGATTAATTAATGATTATCTCTATTTTATATTGCATGACATTAATTAACGTAGCTGTTTTTATTTTGTTTATGACTAGCTTTTAGGTAAAACCTGCTTAAAAAACTAAATGGAAAAAGCATATTAAAATAGTAAGATAATTATGATTAATTATTTGTTTCAAGTTAATAAGTAACATTTTAGTGGCGGAATGTAGTAGAACTCGAATCGCTGTGCCACCCACTACGTTCAATAACAAAACTAAACTATCCATGAGAGCGCACCCACGAAACAACTCTGCAATATCGATCCAGCAATTTGTATTGAACAATTCATAAATATAAACATAAGTACATAGATTATGTAGTTGTTAAATAAAGCCTTAAATCTTCACCTAAGCATCTTCTCAAATGATCTTCCTGTAATATCCTGTTATAATTGCGCTCCGTGATTAGTTGGGAAGGCAATTTAAACTGAAAATCACTCGTCGAAACACAATAACCATAAATTTGTGCTAAACTGTTTACACCTCTACAGTACCTTTAATGAAGTAAAGACTACTATGACTGTACTATGTGCAACGGTCTCTTCAATAAAGTCTTCCAGTTAAATCTCGTTCCGCTAATTAGTTTATTGACTCCTGTATCGACGCAATGATGATTATGTCGTCGCATTAGGGTATAAAATAAAACGGTGATGTCACCGAGCTTACAGGTATCTCTATCATGATAACTAGTATCGCTGCACTAAGTACGAAGTTTATTCTAAAAGATAGCGAGGTGCATAAGCGGCTGCTAACTCACTGATTTACTCCGACCAATGCAACCAGTTCCTCCACTTTTACAACTTACCACACTTTTTATTGATCAGGATTCTAATCCATTATACCTCCCCAGTACATATACCTGTCATCTAAATATTCTTACGTCAGAATTTCGCAAGACAATGACATTACTCTGATTATACAGACCGATATAAAACACAATAGAAATAGCTCCAAATATTCCCAGTTGAGATCCATATTTGCTACTAGACAATAAATCCATTACAATAATCACAAAATACCTAATTTATATCTTGAGTTATTGAAATAGCTCTCGATATAATCTACAGACGTCCTAAACAATAGCTCACCTATAGCGTTTGCGGAGCTGCAATTTGTTTTCAATTCGTTCGTTTCTTTCTAACTGTAACTGTGGCTCACGGAAGATGTGACCTTTGAGATTCGCAATAAATTTTCAGCCGACACATTTCTGACCTTGAATTTTAAACTGGAATTGTTTTAGTCGCGACATCGTTCGCTATCCCCGTAACATTTCGCATGGACAATTGAAATCGTGAGGTCAACATTGGCTCGACTGTCTCACCATTGCAAATTTCTCTTTCCCATACCGTACACTGCATATTTATTTGGCATTAAGCTATCGTCACACCTGCTCGATGCGATTAAAGTAAAGAATGACATTTGAATCCATTTGAATACGAAATGCCAAAACATTGTAATGTGATTTTCTGGAATCCGACAAGTAATCTAAGCTTGTAGCAAGGCATTACGTTAGACTGCATTGTATTTACTTGTGCCACTTTGATATTTAATTAGTTGAATATTAAAGACATATCGTACATTTAAATGGCACATTATTTACGATAGCACTTCCTGGTCGTAGACAAGCGCGGCAGTCAAAGGACTGCTTGCCCTTAGGTCTTGTCGAGCGTCGCGTCCAGTCTTATCGGCAGCGCTCGCTGCAATAGGACTTGATCGAATCTTTGTCAAGACACCCGCGCAACCCGTCGCTGGGGCCCATTCTCCGCAGATCGCCGCAAATGGGACATATTGTTCCCTCGCAGTGTCCACCACAAGTGCACGGCGCGATGCAATCGCACTTAATTCGCGCCGACACACCACACACAATAGTGTAAACAATTTTACCGTAACAAGGACAAAAGTAACGCGGAAACATTCCTCCGCATCTCGACATGCATATTTTCGCTTAGTAATAGGTACCACACTGATGTCAGTTTGTTCAGCGTTCGATGTGAGTTTGAACAGTTAAGCTACTCGCCCACTTTATTACTGTATTGTCGAGTCTGATTCAATATTGAAACAAACATTACTACGGTTTCCTACAATATACCGTTGCGACATAAAACTCTTATCATCTCCGGCTAAAATCAATTTGAACACAACAATATCGAAATAAAGTGAGATGAGCAATAAAGATTGTTTTCCTTAAGGCCAGCCATTGTTTCCTATTTCATACTCATACGCTTTTAACCGCGGAGGGACTGTACCTATTACATGTCTTTGCAAACATTTAAATTACTTCCTAATATACGTCTGCGTGTAAACATCTGCTTTGTAAAGGGTCTTGACGATAATTATATATTTCAAAGACGCTGGAACAAATGTCTGAATATATCATTTATAATGATTCGTGTCACAAATAGTTTATGTTTATATAAATATACGCGAACCCAATGTGAGTTCTAATTCAAAATATAGTGAATGCACCGTAGCATAGTGCACACTGAACTGTTCCGAACATGACGCCGGACGTTTCCGGAAAGGTTCATGCAATAGGACCTCGATATTAGTGAAATGGTCTATGCCTGTGCTTTTGTACGTCATCCGCGGTACTTGGCGTACGTTGTACCAGAGTTGTCCGATGTTCACGCCCAGCAGGCGGCCGTCGCACAAAATTAGCTCAAACATGTGCGACACACATTACTGTTGTCGTCCACCATTACCATGATTTATCTCCCAGACGCACAATCGTTGAATCTTATCGTTAGACTCGGAACAAAATACATTATTGGCAATTAATCGTCTTCAAATGGCTATCGATTAAGGACGATACAGATTGCTTGCGATCCCGAGATATTCCAATTAAATATGCGTGGAATGTGGCTTAGAGCTAAAAATAATTCGTAAGTCAGTTCGTAGTTTACTTTTTGTTATGATAACTTATTTCAGAGTGGAAGTAGTAAACTTGACAAGTGCCGATAACTACCACCTCGCGTGTATGCTCTTAATAATTTCCGCGGCGGATAGTTTATTCGTTCTGTAAAGAAATTATTGCCTAATAAACGTTGGAGATTATTAACAGACGTTCATTTTCTTATGTGGAGTAAAGAAAATACGACGCGTTCTATTCTAACTGCGACGGATACGAAGTGAAGCACATTTAATCTTGGTACTAAGTGCATGCAGACCGCGGTTCACGTTTTAAATTAAGCATTTCTAGAATGCGCCTAAGGCGAGTCTCTTTTGTTGGAAGTCCCGTATGATCAGTTTTTAACTACCCTCGCCATCACCAGCGTGAGTACGGTATGTAGTGTATGTCCGGACATTGGTCTCGACTAATCGCGGTGCATGCTTTTTGTAGCGGAAAGGGTAACGACCGCTGCAGATAGGTTCTTGAAATTACTTTATTGGGTAACCTGTTTCCGAACACTGAAGCCCTGTTACTTAGTTATGAATCAAGCCAGGCCGGGAGTAAGAAATACGACAGCGACATACACGTTTATGTGCGTCCATTTATAGCAATATAAATATTCAAGCAACGCGCAAATATCGGCCATACACTAATTATATTTTCATGTACAGAATAAATCGATCAACAAATCCGGTTCTCAACATTTTATTACTTTAGTTCAGCGTTAATTATTATTTACAACGTTTTCCAAACGTTGCCCTGTAGGCGGAACCATTAAAGCCATCACTTAATTAACTGCGCTTGAGTCCAATATAGAAATTGAATACATTAACGGTTATTAAGTGTCTGACGAGGAGGTGGTTTCTGACAGTAATCAGATCAGTCGGAACAACATGTCGGCGCAGGCGCACGTACTGCTATGATATGATTCAATAAAAACAATCATGATATCGGAGGCGGAATGCAATAAGGAAACAATCGCAGGTTTTGCTTACCAGATTTGTTCGTGTTACGGCGCTTCCTAGTCCCCGTATTGGATATCCCTGGTCAGGCTCGTTATAGGCGACCGGGAGCGGTATGTGTAAACGAGCCGAACAAACCCGACGCTAATTCTTGTTTATGAGAGGCCTCGCCCCGCATAGATACGATGTAAAGCCTTTAAGCGGCCTCCGACAATCAAAGCTGCGTACAACAGTTCCTATACTCGAAATTGTACGACTATGGACTTGTCGGGTCACAATCCTTCCTTATAAGTTAAATGGATCCCGCAAACTGAAATGTATTTCAAACGTCGTGACCGCTCTCCAGCTCGTCTACGATCATCATCGGTATATGGTCAAGAATATTGGAT
This sequence comes from Spodoptera frugiperda, assembly GCF_023101765.2. NCBI lineage: Eukaryota > Metazoa > Arthropoda > Insecta > Lepidoptera > Noctuidae > Spodoptera > Spodoptera frugiperda. The sequence continues at coordinate 7,354,369 of NC_064241.1, read as the reverse complement.
TTTTTATTGGACATATTTTTTCGTTAATCTCATTTAAGTGTCGATGTGTTAATAGAGCCCGATGAGTATCTGTAAGTGCCAGTAACACAGATTTAAACTGCGACATAATATTCGTAATGTACGGTCATATAACGCCGGATACCGTTCATAGTCTCCTCATATAATATTCCGAGAAATGTAACGGTTCATGCGACTTGCACACAAAAACGCTCCAGTTTTATGATAAACTAAGTACTTGTTTTATTTTATGACCCGGTGAACTTAGATATTGTCGGAATTCCTAGCTTACATCAAAGATTAAACTTTCAATTTTTGTGGCCGATCTTAGAAGAAAATGTTCGTGTTACACGCAGGTGATCTTGATGATAGCCCGATGGCCGCTATAAACATTTTTGCATATACATATTTTCCGGCTAAACCTTAATTTGTTCAATCATCATCAGCATCAATGGTCATAAAATGTTTGTGGTACTTACACATGTTGATTGAAGATGATACTCTTTGTATGACCGTTATATTTAACCTCTTTCATAGATGATTCAGAAATAACATTTGTTAACTAAAAATCACGGTTTACTCACGTAATGGAGAAAAGCTCTATAATAAAAATATAACATTTACTATTGCTTTATTTGATGTCAATAATGCATCTGTGTTTAGCGGTCGTAAGCGCGGCTGCTGAACACGACCGACAGGTCCAAGTTGCACAAAATATTACCGACCACGTCGATTGTATAATATTTATAGAGCCTCGTAATATCGGACCTGTAATTTCCTCATTGTGTTTGGCGCTTCTTTATAATAAAATTGTACATGTATGTCCCTTTGGACCGATTTTGTAGCAATATTTACATAAGTGATTCTGTCATCTATGAAACTTGTGCTAATTCCATATAAAATGTAATTATTTGTTTCCAGGTCGGCAGTCACGGCGGTGTCATGGCACCCTCAGTCTGGGTTACTCGCGTCAGTAGATCGCGGCAAGCGCGCAGTCATCTGGGGAGATTTGTGACAAGCCTGGGAGGCGCCCCTGCCATCGCCACCACCCGTACAGGTTCATATCTCATATACGACTACATAAAAGCACAGACGTAATACCACCTATAAATTCTACTTTTATTAACCCATGTCTCGACAATAAACCGCTGAAATACTTAAGTAAACCGGGATACAGCTTATCATTAATGAGTTCCGTCATACAGTTATAATGTACCTCGCTAACTCCTTGCCAAGTGTACGACTGTATTGTACAATGTACACTTCAACTAATTTAGCTGAAGGCTTTAACTACAAAGTGTAGCGGTACCGCGGGTGTTGCACGTCAGACTTGGCAACTAAAAGAGTTGCACACACTCGTAAATACCGCAGTAGTGGACGATTAGTAACGAGCCGTCCACCCATCATGTGACTAACATTACAAGCAGTTCCTTCACAATTCTCATTGCTTTACTGTCGCTATAAACTGCTAATTGCAAACATTTATACTGCCTTTTATTAATTAGTTATTATTAAACATGTTACTATGATTTACACTTTAACTGTTTCTCTGATGAGTGCCAACTCTCACAGCGGACATACTGCCATCAACGTGGTAGGTTAAAAGGTTTACAGCATTGTGAATTCTTGACATCATTGTCTAGTTTAGTTACCGAGGCCGTCCTTATCACTAGGACGGCATAGTAACTCCACACGTCGTTAACATAAATATAAACATTACAACTTTTTAACGACACGTGTAATGTTGACGTTTTTATTTGTAGTTTCACATTTTCGACAATATTTCGACACGTTTCTCATCCATTTTAATCACGTATGGTATACCTGCTTGTATGGCTCGTAATGTGTTGTCGCTACTCGTTCCGCTGTCAGATAAATGACTAATGACTTTGAACCATTTAATGTCCGTGTTTAGTGTCATACTTTTATATTCGAAGCCTTTTCATCACTTCGTCATTATTGTTATGTTTGACGTCTCCTTATAAGGTTGATTTTATGTTTGTATAGATTTCTACAAGTTTTTATTAATGTGGTTATAAAAGTTAAGTGTGTCATGACCGAATATGGGAACAATATGAGCATCTTACTTCTTTTTTTGTAGAATATGCTATATTATATATCTAAACACAACATGTATGCTCTCGTCCAAATATTTAAATATAAAGCCATTTTCTGCGTTTTTGCACAGAAACCCATAACTACCATACGTACATCTTAAGTTTACTTCACCTTCGTGTAATGCGAACGCACCGGACACATAAATTTTATTTACCCATCAAAAAAGTATAACAACTCGCTACACGGCTATAACTTTAATTACCACCCGTAGCTTAATTATCACATTTTCACACTATTAACTATAATAAGCAATTTACACTTAAACAGAAAATTATAGGCTCATCCCCAACAACATGCCTAGGTACCACTGTCTACCCCTTCAAGGAATGAAACACATGATACTAAATTACGTGATGTTAGAAAATCCTTCATTTTAGATTCAGAACATGATGGCCGTGTCTTGTATACGTTGTAAGTACTTCGAAGCATCGCTAAGTCTTAATAGCATAAGATATAAAAGCATAGTCTGTTTAGTACTTCAGTAGTAAATTCCTTAGAACACGCCGTGAAAATCTGTTTATTATGCAGATACTCAATGCTTTCAATATCATTAAATACGCGTATAAGCACGACGTGCCTCTACTACAGACGCCAAGCATATCAAACTCACCCAAACTGTCAAATTTCTCTAATAAACTTTTAACTTTATAATCCTGTAATAAAGATGAAATTTTATTGAAGAGATTTTATACAGTTTTGGGTAGCCTGATGTGCTGGTATGTCTACAAAACTGGTACCGGCTTCGGTTATGTACCTGTATGTTTTAAAACGACTAAATTGCTTTATTATAACATAACCCTGACAGGTTAGGTTAAGCTGTAAAGCTTAGCACTAGGCGTGTCCGACCAAAATGACCTCAAAGCTTGAATTGAATATTGGTTGCACGGCGACGCACGGCGACGCAATAGCTGATAACCAGCAGCTACGCAATGTATCACTAATTCTGTTCCACAAATTTTATGTTCCCAGTCTAGGTGTGATGTGTATCTGAATTTTTATGTTTGTAATTCCAACCACGTCACCGGAGAAATTCGCTTACCATCATATTCAAGGTCTTTTAATAGGCTCTTACACCCAATAGTCAGTTTTATCCCACTTTCTGGTATTTATCTATTATGAGTTAGGTTTGAACCCCACAGCCACCTTTAGCCACACGATGTTCTTCTTGGCTACTTTTTTTTTGAGGGGACAAAGTCATCCAGTGACTTCTCCACCTTCGGATGAAGGAGAGAGAATGCCAAATTCTTAGTGACTATAAACCACCCCATACCTTCTTCTGGATTCAGCCAGAGCCCCAGCAACCTGTTACGTTGTCCGCATGGCTACATAAACTTGCTTTTTTGTACAGTTTGACTAAGCAAATACCTAAGTAATTAACAAACGAATCGCTAATTCCTTACCAACCAACCACTACACAAACGAGGCAGTAATATACCATAATAGCAATAACAAAAACAATAATTTGCGTAACCAAAGCACTTGCTTAGCTTAAATAATATAATGAGTGCCATAAATTATCATAATACGTAAGACATTAATTACCATATAATAATTCACTTAATTTGTACTTTACATCAGCTTTAATTATGATTACGTTCACGTGGCTCTACTTACTGCGGTAATAAAGTTTTATTACAATTTTTAAGTTTTGTTCAAATTCGTTCTTAGGAGTCATTATAAGAGTTGAGTGTGTTAGGAAACTCATTTAAATTAAAACTAAGCTTGTCCGGAGCTGCGGACTACCTAGCGGGTTTACCGGGACTCCGGCTCGAAAAGCAGTAGTAGGAACGGGGTGGTTTTTAGTCAGTAAGAGACTGACACTCCTTCTCGCCTCGCCCAAGGCGAGAGAAGTCATTGGACGATTTTTCCTTAAAAAAAACTGAGCTTGTTGGTGCAGCTCCAATTCCTACCGGCAAACCACTATCCCAATCAAGCAGTTAAATAACCTCCTTTCAGATTCCTCCTTATTAATCGATATATAAATTGTGGGAGAGCCATGCTTCGGCACGAATGGGCCGGCTTGACCGGAGTGATACCTCACAGAAAACCGACGTGAAACAACGCTTGCGTCATGTTTCGTCATGTGGGTGTAGTTACCGGATGCCTAATTACCCCCCAAATGCCCAACAATCCCTTAATTCCTAACCCCCCAAAAAGCCGGTAACGCACTTGTAATGCCTCTGGTATTCGAGGGTCTATGGGCGGCGCCGATTGCTTACCATCAGGGTCACAAAAACAAAATATATAATCCAAGTCAAATAAAAAAAGAAAACTCCCATGTTATATTAGTAATAATATGTACCTATGTTTATAATAACGTATCATAGGTACCTACATACCTACATAGAAGAACATTTTTAACGACGCTTCAGTTATTAATGACGCGACGCCATCAAACTATTAAGAACTCTAATTGCTCCAAATAACATATTATTTTATTTTAAACGGCAATGAAACTTCGTGTGTGGTATAAATAAAACATGGCCGGCAATAATTGTAATTATAGTTCTTACAAATACGTGTAAGAAGTACTTATGCAGTGTAATCTACTGTTTTTAATATTACTGATACTTTTTGGGTAGGTACCAACCCAAAAAGTTGAATTACATTCAGATTATAACTGTCACAAATTATTGATAAATAACTAACGAACTGCCACTGCCAACCATTTCGTGAAATCTTTTTTTACATTAAGTGTTTATTATCAGATGAACGAATTTGATTGCAGTCGTAAACAAAAATACTACCAAAAATCTAGATAGGGTTTATCACGAATAAAATTTTATTATCTTGACTTAAATTTATGTGCGCGTGTATAAATCTTTCTTTAATTTATGTCGGTCATCTCGCTGAGTGCTTGACACTTGATATGTCCACAATGCGCAGACGCAGCCGAGCTCCGGTAGCTCTTGTTTGACGCACAGGTGCAAGCCGTCGCCTTTCTTACACCATTACAAGCACTTATTACTAGTGCACAGCCTCCATTGCATGCTTCAGATGCAATTTCATATTACAAGGCTCAGAACAAGATACAAGTCTATCCAATCCTACAAAAGCCGCTTCGTTATCCACACACAAAACGTCATCCGCATCTCCTGAATAAATCAACCGTAGATTTTATTCAAATCTGGAAACGTATTCTATTCAAAACCGACCATGAGTCCACTCAAAAATAATAATGCTATCTAGAACATGTCGCATTGTGTGCGATACCTGCTTAAAATTTATGCTGTGGCTAATTCTGTGCCGATGACCGGCTAGACTGCTAATGGCCGTCTGGGAGTACGCCACCCTTGTTTTAAAAAACTTTAAGAAATACAATTGAAAATGTGTTGTATACAATTGACGCACAATACAATGCCGCCGACAAGTGAAAGCGTACTTTCGACTTTCATTAAGTTTTTGTGTAGTGTATGTATGGGTCTCGAGCGGCCGGACCATATTGTCTCGCGACATAAATCCGAACATTCTGAATAAAGAAGTCCCGCGAAGGTATTTGCTCGATTTTTACTTTCAAACTATCATAGAACGTGAAGAAAGCTCTACATACCTAATTAGAAAATAAATACTTTTTTCGATTATTTTTGCTATCAAATTATTTTCACTGAAAAACATGACGATAAAAAGCCTATCCTATTAATGAAACAAATAAGATAACAAGAAACAAATTGATACAGATGATTAAACAACGATAAAAGAGAATTGAAACCCCAGGCCACTAACGAGCAATAACACTAATTATTTTAATATTGGTTTGACTACTAAGAATAGTTGTGCCTATTTAAGGCACAAAAACAAACACAGGAAAATAAAAGGAGGACGGTTAAATAAGTGGGTGTCGGCGATGTAGATCCTTACCGTATCATGTATTGGATGTTGTCGCTGCAGGCGATCGACACGAATCATGATTGGCGTGTGTGTGGATCGGACAGTCATCCATCAATTGTATACAGCCTGTCGATCGACACAACACTAGTGGTGTTAACCGCATAAATCGACTAACACAATCTGATAACATTTCAGTTGCTTGATTGGAAGAAAACTATTTTAATGGAATTAAACACTCGTTTCTAAAGAAAATAAAATATTAAACGTAAAAATTGTTTTCGTGTCAGTATGTTGAAGATTGTACATGTAGATACTGTTCTTTTAATACATTTCACAGCGATTTATGCAGCGAGTAAATAATAAAGTGTGCCAAATCTTAAACAAAAGTCAACGTCAAATAATTATAAAATAAACATGTTTTATCATTTTCTTGGAATCGTCATGCTGCGTCATACCATGGAAATTAATTCAGTGAAAAGAACAGTAAAGTATTCAAAAGTTAGTTGAAAAGCCAGCATAGCGTCCGGCCGGCTGGCGTTACTCGCCGAATTGAGGTGGTCGCGAGCGCAACACGCGCGCTGGACCGTTCACTAACCGTTTGTCGCCAAAACGAAGCGGAAAATTTAATACTCCAGCTCTGTACGTGATCAGTATCATTCTTTTTGTACTCGCACTCTGATGGCACACTTTCGTTCCCCATCGGGAGAGCGTTCATCTTCTTCAAACTTTTTGTTACACATCACTATTTCATTGTATTAATTATAATTGACCGGTGTACACAGAATCAAATTATAGTTAGCTTTCTAGATCTCTCACACAGATGCGAACGCTTTATAGTTTTCGAAGCCTGACACAGATCTATTCATAATAAACTTCAATCGTCAATCAAAATTAATGTATGATTATCGGGTCACCATAAAAACTAAACTATTCTTAACATCTATAGATCACAGATCAATGTCCATTAGGTACTTTCATCACAAATTGCTTTTAAAGCCCACAGCGAGTTCTCAAAATGTCCATCAAAAATCAAAAAGGTTTCATTCGGTGGTTTCCATTACACTGTGAGAATGAGCAAGGAACATTGATGTGAATCTTTTTTTAGATAGATTAAAAGCTCAGTGAGTGAAGTGTTGCTTTATATGATTAAATTTGTCCCAAAACATCTCAGCGCCTCGTCTCGATACCGTTGCACGCCGAGACCGAAGTTTCGGCGTAATGACCTGCGCAGGCGCTCGCCGCACGAATGTCGCAGATCTCAATCATCCACGGCTGTAGCAGCAGCCTCGCAAATTACCGCAACACCGCACCGACACCAACGTTAATTACTTATTTAAAACTTAATCACACATTTTGTGTCGATTATTTCGAGGAAATCCACATTTTAGCGGTACAACACTTTAATGTCTGTTAATATGACTCATGCGTAAAATAGTAAAAATGTAAATATAATTTTGATTGTTTCGATAAAAGAAATTCCCACCGTACTAATGCCTGTGTTTCGTCAGCTGCGGACTGCCTGTGGTCTCCGCACCAAACTTCTGACATTCACATTAGTTGTAGCTACAGCTATTGCACCGTAATTTTACGGTCTGTAAATTTTGTTTGATACAAACTAAGCTCAGCTATGAATAAAAACATGAAAAGGTGTGGTATTACGAAATGATTGAAATGTAATAACATGGTTTTAAACATTTCATGCTCATTTCAATTTCGCTAAAACACGGTGTTCGAAATCTGATAAATATAATTGTAGTGCACTACACGTTCAGTAAACATGAATAAATCAAATACAAACTTGGTAACCGTAAAGTACATTATCTTCACTGGTAATTACTCTGCCGCATATAGAATTAAAGTTAATAACGTATCGATAAATTCGCTACTTTAGAACGGTCAGTCGAGCGGCGACCGCACGGCGGTACCCGAAAAAAACGTGACACCAATTTTACCGTAAGACTATATACACACATGAAGGATCAATTAAGTGTTACCGTTTTAGGAATAATTATATTTTTTGTATAGGTTAGTAAGGCCGGTAGTCAACACGCAACATCACGGGAGGCGACCGGAGGCGGGCTAATAGCCGCTATTAGCAAATCGCTCTGAGAAATCGGCAACAATGAACACGAAATATGCTCATTGCCGCGTCCCATTCATTAAACTTTTTGCGATACGATCTCTCCTGTTTTAAATGTGTGTCACACTCTTTTTCTTTTCATCTCTAAATAAACGGAGCAATTTGCCCTCGAGCGGGGCTAATATCATGATTAAATTATTATCTCGCCGCGTTTATGTGCTATCATTGTATCATTTGCTTGTGAACCTTCAGTGATTTGCAACTATTATTACCCATGTTCATTTCATAGTAAAAAACGTGAGTGTGGCTCTCGCGATAGATGTTACTAAATTCAATCATTGACAGTCACATTCTAATCTTTTCAAATTACATGTCGATTCAATGTTTGAAATGGCCCGGCAACGCAAATTGCATGGATGCTTTGATATAATGGTCGTAAGCACGAATAAAGTACAACATTATTTTAAATATTTGATTTGATTAGAAATACCTCAAATCGGATACTTTTACTACTAAGTTCCAAGAATGAACTTATAAAAATAGGGCACTGTGTTTGTAGGCGATGCGTTAGTAATCTATCATTACTTTAAGCTGCGAGACACTGTAACATTTATAGCGCGCCTATTTAGAACGCAGCTCGAGGCATTGCTCCTAACTGGTTTAAAACAACCAGAAACCCATACAAATACACCAGCCGGTATTGTATTTAATTTAATTAATCTCTATACACATATCAACAATCGTCTAACGACCTGCATAAATCGCGGATACCGATTCAATTTGAAACACAGCCGTGAAGTACAAATATACGAGAACCACAAAATAACGGTCGTTCCACACTTAACCTGTTAATCTCAACATATTTCACTGTAACTAAAACCTTAATTGATGTTATCAGATAGTCGCAGATATTAAAGTGTACTGCGCAGTGCAACGCAATGGCGCTATTTACTTACGCACTTACCTTCCATTACCCTTACCTTATTGCTAAAAATAAGAGCAAAACTAATCTGCTTGTAAGTAGCTGTCATAAAATGTTTTACGATAGGGACCAGCTGTAATGTAGGCACCTTATATTACTACAATAGGGCAATCCATTGCACATATAACCTGACAAGCTATAGATTAGTTTGCAGAATGTATGATTTACTCATTTTACGTAAAACTTTGTTCACAGGTCGTCAAGGAGGATGATAAGAGGGGAGCCGAGAACGATTCAGGAGAGATGTTCGACTTTTTGCTAGGTATCACCACGGACATATTTCATCGATTCGCGTAACGAGAACAACCAATATGCACTACGAAATTGAATGCGTCCGTCACGCGTCACATTTCGTAACGGACGAGTACGGATGTATCGCGTGCTAACTAAATGGAAAAACTGATCGATGACAGCGAATGAATGTCAATCAAAACTGTTTCATATATTTTTGTGATTATACGAGTAAATATTATTAAAATTTGTAAATATGATGAGGTGCTACGTACATGTTTCAGATCTTTTATTGTCAGATTTATAATAACAACGCGTTGAAGCTTCAAACCTCAATGAATACAAATTACCTCAAACCGTATCAAAATTCATCCCGTCAATGTGTCCATGCTGTGTGAGTGGAGCTTCAACGTCAAGTGTTGGGCGAACTGAAGTGTAGTGCGGTCTGGTGGCGAGCCTTCACCAATTTAGAATGTAAGCTGTCTTCCGTCAATTGTACCTATAGTTTGATTTTCCATTCCTGTATAAGATCGTGTGCATTGTTCTGTGCATTTTAAAGCTGGAAATCGTGCACCGGACAAAGCAATGCGATATTTTATAATGCAAGCTCTGAATGTGCGTTTGTGGCGTGAACCTTTCACCGCGTTGCGATTTTTTACGTTTATGTTGTAGTTAATTATGTGAACTTTGTAATAGTGTTATATAAGTTAGTGTTAGAACTGTTACGTCTCTCAAGGTAACGATAGGAATTGTAAAGAGAACAATAGCCATGTAACTCGCTAGTTGATATAACCATAGCGTATGTTATCCTAGTACCTACTGCGACGTTTAGGATAAATTAATGGGAGTCATTTGTTATTGTCAACATGACATCATATTTGTTTTAGTTAACTGAGTTAGATCGCAGCGGACCACCTGTGCTTCCCGAAGTCTCATTAGCAAACAATGATCGGGCGTCGGCGACTACCGAAGCCTCTCGCGATCAATAAACTGCTGAGCCGATAAGAGTGCGGCGGTTTGCCGATCTAGGGCTGCCATTTTGAATCTTTATTAAACCTCAAAATTTTATTCATCTACATATCTTTCTACTTGTCATGTCATACGCATCAGCAAAATTTAGAGAAAATCTGATGAAATTTTTTTTTTCGTATTTGCCATTTTAACACGCTTTTTCACTTACTAGATGATTTTGTATTTACATTTTAAATTAGCAGAAAGGTTTAAGGTGCTGAGTTCATTCGATAGATGTCCATAGTGACCGTTAGCAGTTGGCAGCCCTAAGTCAGAAGCGCGCACGCCGCAGGCGACACATCCATATTCCTGTGACGTGTTTTGACAACCAGGCTTGAGGCTGGGCAACTTTTTCGTCGTCATTTTTTACCACATTTTTTGCTGCACAGTTCAACGACCCTGCTCCACTCATAAGTGTTATTTTCACATGTAATTACACCTCATAACCGACCGCTTAATTACTCGTAACTGCTGCGACGTCCGGACCCGAATTCGATCAGAAAAAACCTAATCCGGCGCCGGTCTTAAATTACGCTTCGTTAACCTTCGGCGCGGCTAATAATAGCCTTCAACACCTACGATTCTCACTTTGCATAGGACTGTCGGATGCGTCTTGTCTCTCTACACAATACACTTTTCTTGCCAATAAACATGTCAATAATATCACAATCATACTGGTACATTTTGTTTGTCACTGAGCTATGAGTTTCTATTCACTCAAATGGCGGCGTTACTGAGCCAATATTGCGCCGGCCACCTTTATAACTAGTCACTTATCTTCGACGTATAAGATTTTTCACTTTTATTTTATGTATTTGTGATAAATTCATTTGATATCATATTATTTGCATTTAGCGGTATTTTATGGTGTATTTTTTGGTATATAAAAATGTAAATGAATTGTCAGAAATGTAGGTAAGATAAACACATTATGCACTTAAAAGGAAGACGTTCTTCAAATGTAGATTATACCAAAATGGTGTGATTTTTTGTTTGAATTTATTAGTTGAGTCAAGAGGTTGTGTTTGGTTCAGTCATTTGTAAATGAGCACAAGAAATGCCACCACGTATATGAATTAGTGTAATATATTATTACTATAAAAATATATTATTGATTTTTTCTAGGTATTTTTGGAAATGTATAATATTATTTGACGTAGCATAATTAAACTGATGGTATAGAACGAGTTTAAGTTTTTTTTTATCGTTTGCGTAACTTTAAACGACATGGCATCAATAGTTTACATCCAAGATAAATGTGTTGTGCGCAAACATCAAAAACCGCTTAACCTAATCGGAGAAATTCCTCAATTTGTAACTGTTTTGTTGAGACAGGAGGAGACTTTACACCTCTGTGCTATCATATAACCGATTTGTTGTAAGAAAATATTCATAGTCACTCGAATAATTCCCGTACGTCGAGTCGACGCTGTCTCATGCCACGACCACTTAAACCTTTATGTGGCCGAACTACAGTCAGCTAGCTTGTATCTAACGATTATAATGTGCCTTTTATTACTAAGCGAGTACTTATATGTATATGGTATAATGATTTAATTAATTTGTCATAAAGTAACGAAAAGTTGCTGCTTCTTCAAGGCTCAGTAACATCTTAACATCAGTTTAATTGCATGTAAATAGTAAGTATAGTTATAATACAGCTTTACAAGACTGTTGTCCTTATTTTAGATAGACGTTACATCACATTGACGTTCTATAATGAATGCGTTGGAACCTTTCCTTAACATTTTCTACGCGTATTTTGTAATTCGGTCAGTAACTTTGATTGTTATGCGTGTAAATGTATGTGAATGCATAATAAACTTTTGTAAACGTAGCTTGAGATATGTTACTATCGATATTTTTGTACTGAAACGTTGTACAGGAGAAACGTTTATAAACAATGTAATGCCAATTTGGTCGATCGTCATTAAATAAAATTGTATCTACTTCCGTCACTTTTATTCTTCGAATTGTACCTATATATATATTCAATATGAAAATAAATGTGTTTTTATTACAGACGGTTTTTACATTCTAATCGAATTAATTTTTTGCTTACTTTCGTGAGCACTTCATTGTTCGATATTACTGTATTATTAGTTCGCACTTCTATTCGTGCCTTGTCAAATTAACATTCATTTGAAGAAATAATAACGGGTACGCGTGATTTATTCAGGTGAAGTTATTAAGTCTGCTATTACCTGCAAACTGCGGTCATCACCCATTGACCCAGCCGTTTCTCCAATTAAAGCAGCACCCGAGGGGAGCCGCCGACACTCCAACAATAACTCATAGTCATTTGCTATCCATGTGTCTGCGGCCAGCGCCTGCGCACACATTGTAATGCGGGTTAAGCAGCTCACCAAACTTTTGAACGAGATCCCGTTACTGTTTACTCAACGTTTGACACCGCCGTTTTAAGTGAATCAACTTCATAACAAAATAACTATTTTGAACTTGGACCCCAAATCGTGTATCAAGTTTACATAAAAATACTTCCTCATTTGTCTGATTGGCCATATGCAAATATGTGTGCCGTATGACGGGCGCGGCGCAAGCGCATGGGTCGTTGGCTGTGCTCAGGTATCGTCACCGCGACTCGTGCCCGCCTAATGGCCTCTCCACCATTACGCCGGTAATAGCACAATATGGCCAATTAGTCCAACCAGCCAAGATTTACCACCACCATAACAAACCACATTGCGTCAACCGCATTACTCGTACAATTACCTCTGTTTTACACAAGTTCATTACCAATTTCGTAACCAGACTTTTTAAGGCTTGAATTTTACTCTGCTCTGTCCTTTTGGGGAAACAAACCATTACTCAGGCCATGACACCTTCTCTCTTCATTGTTACGTACGGTACCAGGGATGTTATAAAAATAATGAAAAAGATAAACCATTCTTTAACAATTCCATCAAAAAATAACGAATTAATTTGCAATTTTGCAATTTATGAATAAATTAATAGGCATTCGAATTCTTAAGGTAGCCATTGTATGTAACTTGAAACGGTATTGATAAGTGCAAGACATCACCACGTCATGGGATGATAAATAAATATTTATTACAGAGTACAAAAACAGATTCAAAATGGATGCGATACGAGCTTCAGGTCCATTGTGCGAACATCAAACTGCTGGGAGCTATCTTCATCTTCATTACAAGACCCGCCCACGCGAACAACAGGTGTGTTTCAGTCATTAGTTTATTTATCGAGATAGGATCTTGACGGATGTAAGCACCAAACATCATTACAATAGGCGGGATGTGTTCCGTAATGGACAAACCCAACATGTACCCGCTACGAACTGGATGTAGCGAACTTGTTCGACACCTATTGATGTCTAACGAAACAGATATGCAAAACAAAATAACAGTATTGGCACATCACCTGTGTTAGTTTTTGTTCGAACAAAAAGTGTTTGGCGCGAACTTATTACGGAGAACAAATTAGATGGCGTCGCAGATAATTAGGTAGGTACAGCAAACATGGACAAGTATTTAGGTAGTGATTACTAGGTTTGAGGGGCGAATAAGCGCGCATGACAAAGCGAATGTTGACCGTGACCTAGAGGTATGCAAACACTTGCGGCGGCCGACTGAAGAGGACTCGACGCTTCACGGCCAATAAAGACACAACAACCAGGGACCACAACCTACATGTGTCTGCTGGGCAGACAGTGCAGACACCTCGATACGCTCGCTAATTTAAAATATTTTTGGAACCGAACGAAAACAAGTTTAAACAACTGCATAAGCTACGTGCAGAATCGATTGCAAATTAATGTCATCGGTTAAATCCTAGCGGTTTGTCTTAATGCGGATGTGTCCCCGAATACCGGCCTCATTACGAGTTAATGCCTGCATTTGCATGTTATTGATGCCCAAAAGTTGACTCTTGCAATTATGCTTTATGTAAATAAGTATAAAGAATAAACAAAAAAAAAAACACTAAACAAATACAGTGCTATGAATTGATTTTATTTAAATTCAGTAAATTATCGAAGTTAATATTAAAGTGTAGTAGGCCTACCAACTAGTGTACCTATACTACCGGATTGTTCATTCAAGAAGTCCCCACAACAATACAACATAAGATTTGGTTGTGTGATACATCTGTGCATCGGCGTGCATGTAAAACGTTATCAATTTCATCGGGTCCGGTTGTCATACCTGTCTTACGGAGATGAATGGATAATAATGGGCTGTTTTCATAAAAAACGAGACTCTGGAGATCCGTGTACAACAAGCGACAGTTACTTTGTGTGCACTTGGCCGAATCACGTCGCAAATGGCGCCAAATGAAACATATCAAAATGCAATTCAATCTTCAGGCGAACGGAATAGCAGATCAATGTCTCATCAAAAAAACAAAAGGTAAGTGCGCTTACCGAGTTAATGACATCCTGTTAAATTAGTATGTTAGTGTACCTATTTATCTACCTGAGCGTGGGCCTGGGATAACGGTCTACTTATTAGGCACAGTTGCTTTCAAATCGTACGGCTGATTTATCATGTACATAAGACAAAAAAATTACAACAGAACTCGAGACGACTGTCAGTTATATTTTTTACTCGTACTACACAACGAAAACAACTTTTTACCATTTCGCTTATCACTTGATAGTTCTCGAAATTAGTTTAGACCATTATTTTATTTTTGCTAATTAGCTTTGTTAGAGTTCTACACGCAACCTGTTTTAAATGAAGATACAAATTACCCACTTCCAAGCTCTGAAGCAAAACTAGTATTTCGTCAAGAACTTTTTTACACCCAATTGTGCTCTGCCAACTAACCGGATGCCAATGATACCTAACTGTAGGTAATTACACAAAAACTGTGAGAAAGTAAAGGTGTCTTCAGACAAGTTCTAGATTCAGACCTATGTACGGTTAATTGGTGAAAAGTCGGACACAACCGCACGAAACGCGGCCGTGATTACTTAAAACTCTTTAATTTTTCGTAACCACAGATGGAGCCATGGAGGCGACCTTTCCATTGATTCCTGACCCTAGACAGATTAATTCTCAGAATTTTTTTGTCTACATAGGATTAAAAACCCAAAATCCGATTTATCTAAGTATCCACCATATCTCTGTTTAAACAGTTCAAAGGTACAATCTGTCTGATACGAGTAGCGTGCTGCAACCATCTATCATAGTCTTAACGGAGGCTGACTGCGGACTTACGTAGTGACCTGCCTACGGTGCCTACTATATCATCATACTCATATAAAACTTTAATGGATGGGCGTTCGTGCCCCACCACCATACTTGTTTAAGTGGAACAACAAACAGCAATATTTGTAACATAAATGAACATTAGCCCCTGAAGCGGCCTGGCTTGTTAGACCATTACGTGTACTGGTCCGAGCTAAAGCTTCTCCTAACTCATGTCCTGTAGACAGCGAGATAAATGTCAAACTTCAGTAGTCTAAGTTACACTGATTACCTTAAGTTTCTCATTGAGCTGAGCAATTGTTTCTCAGCATATAACATGAATAGATCAACATTGCTCCCAGCCGGTGTCCGACTTGACGGATGGCCCGACCTCGCAAGACAAAAGCGCGACGGATTTGAGGTAAATCGACGAGTCGTGACCGAGTCGTTTAATCATAAGCATCTAAGCTAATTAGAGTAGGTCGCGAACTCTTGGGACCGGTAATGAAAATCACAATTGAACCTGGTTGCGGTGGAAAATTGCACTTGGCGTGGCATTCCTGTCGACATTGCCAGGGGCTCTCGACTCATTGGTTGTCAACCCGCCACGATACTGCAATTATTATCTATACATATATCATTATGTACGTACCTACTTACCTTATAAAAAGAAACGCAAACATTTCTAGACTTGATTAGTTTTCTCCTTTTTTGTCCATTTGTCCATAGGTATTGGAATAAATAATATTTTATTGTTCTTGTCCGGTGTTATTGAACCCGTTGTAACTTCCATAAAAGTCCTCATAATCTGTACCCATATAATAGTATACAACACATACATAGTTTAATTGAGCCTTTGTAGGCGAGTAAATAATTAAAATAAATGACCATAAGATTTAATTAAGAAATAAATACCGAAGTCAGCCATGCGCTATTTCTTTGATTTCTCTAAGATACGGCGTTTATTATAAGCTACGTGTTATTAACACAGCTCACTGTAATTATTGCGTAGGCAGTAGAATGGCCCTTATGGCCCCATAGTTCTGTAAACTGTGAAAATACATCATAGTTTGGCGTCAACACTTTGACCTTAAATACGTAAACCTACAAATTAACCCCAATAATCTCCAGTCTTCCCAACCCTCGATTCCCCAGCAACACTTAATTTCCTAATCCCCAAAAGGCCGGCAACGCACTTGTAACGCCTCTGGTGTTTCGAGTGCCCATGGGCGGCGAAGATTGCTTACCATCAGGTGATCCGTCTGCTCATTTACCGGCTTTACCATAAAAAAACCTTTGGGATTAACAACGGACTGTCTGTCCGTCTTCCGTCTAGATACGCATCAGATACACGCTCATCATTACATGTAACTAGAAGGAAAATTCATGTTATGCATAAGTAACAAAGCACTTACAAAGAAAACTGAACTTGACCCCAATTTATGACGGTTTTAATAACAACATTTATTAAGGAATTCAAAATTCTCATCAGTTTAAAGCTAATATATCAGAAGGCCGAGCGATAGACTTTAATAAATATTTAAGAAACATTAATTGAAGTAATTAAATAACAAATGCATGTTCCTAAAAGCCATGAAATTAACTAACAAACTTAATGGGTTTTTAGGCCTATAACAATTGAAAATCTTTATTACATCCACATCAGCGAATGAAGTTTACCCTACAGACTCGTCTGGGAAAAGAAAAAGAAAAAAAGTAATTTATTGCATTTTTATACGATGAGTGGCCGGACGCATCGAGTGTATTAACTGTAACGTGATATCAGGCTCGAAGATGTACGGAACTATACAAAGTTGGAGTCACGAGCCCATACATGCTCCTCTATATGGCCATGGGATAGAACTAGTAAAGCACTGATAATTTATAGCTACCGTTATAATTACTTTCATATACAGACAATATTGTTAAATCATAAAGGGTCAGAGATCGGTCGCTGTATTAATTCGCCTCAGGAACGGTTTACGATACTTATTATTTAATAAAACTGTCGGTTACAAGAATTAATACTTATATTTCTGTCTGTAGCCTGCAACTGTTATTGAACTGCATTTCACGTGCCATATCTGTAGTTAAACGGATTTGTACTAAACTTTTTGTAGCATTTCACGGTAAATATAAACTGGATTAAATGCAATTGTGAATAAAAGAAGAAATATTTATTTGCATGAAATGAGTTTGATACAGATGTTACCTGGTCTAAGGTGCTATCGTCGGATAGCCGTGCAAATTGCAAGACATCTTCTAACTTATCTAAATTAGTTCCTTTTACGGCGACTTGTAATCGCACATGCTTGCCTTATTCGCGCCTGTTATTTGATATAGCTTGTACATTCCTTATAGGACTTATGGTACGGTTATATTTCTAGAAATTTGTCACTTGTTAATTGTAATTAGTGTTATAAAGAACAACCCTTAATCTTACGGAATATCATACAACTAGACACCTTTAGATTACGTGACGTATCGTAATGAGTAGCTTTTACTTTCCTATTTTAAATGTAGTCTAATAATGTAACCACTATATGTATTCTAAATACTAAAATTTAAAAAAACAGAAAGTAGAAATGTTCCAATCCCTTTCATAATAAAATTTCTAAATGAATAATGTGCAAAGATTCCTTTACAATAGCTAACTGATTTCCTACAGACACTTTCTCAACACATTTCTTAAAATATCTTCGCGCAGCTTTATGGTACCACATAAATCTCCCTCGGAACTAAACATATTTTATAAGTAATTTCAATTAGACAAGTCCTTTCTCATTCTCATAGCAAAAAACAACTATGTATTAGCTACATGAAAAAGGATGTTGACAGTTGATGATACAAAAATCAAAGAAAAGATCTCGTATAGCAGCGTATCTTGCTGTGCAATTTGCAAAAGTCAACCAGGGAAACGGCAGGATTAATAATGCTGGCGAGCAATGAGCTATCCGCCTGTCGCCATCCGAGCAATATTGCAGTTTTAAATCGGACACCTTATTAGTCAGCCCGTACACAACACGCCTAGCGCCGCTTGGTTTCTATTTTCAACATAAAATAACGTCACCTATCTAATCACACGCCTTATTTATTCGATACTACAATAAACAAAAGTGTTTATTATAATTATTGACATTTATATGACTCGAATAAGTTTATGCTATCATGTCTCCTGTTTATTGTTCCCACACCTGCACCTAAGTTTCTCCTATTCTCCTTAGGCAAAAAGGTTAACGTGATATTAATTTAGTGAACCTTCATAACAGAACCTAACTAAATTACTATGATATATGGCGTCGAAGTTATTTATAATGGTATGCTAGTGTGTGAACACGACGATTATTATAGTTTGACCTTTGAACAAACGCCTCAAGTGCTGAACAACACCTTAATAACTTCGAGTGATGATCCCTTTAACGCCATATTAATCTTGTCTGCTGGGAAATTATAGGTAACAAGCTTTTGCGCACGCGCTACCTCGCCAATCAGGACACACTTCCTAGCCCTACGCGCAGGAAGTCGATGAAGGTGGACGAACCGGACCGATGAGTTATTTTTACTTTTTCTTGGCATCTTGTTTACATAATGATTCTTCCTGTTCACTTATACAGCGATAAGAGGCAGGTAGGTACGCTAAATGCTAATCTGGCGCATAACGTTATTTGGTGCTATAAATAATATGATTACAAAATTATTGTTATGACTGCCTATTTCAGTGTAGCGGCCGGCAATGGGCTCTTGTCCCTTTGTCTCTATTACGGGTTGTCGACCATCGTCCTTATCTACACGTGTATCTTGTGTTAGTATCACTCTATATGGAGACCGTTGGGTATTATCACATCAGCTTGTTGCGGCTCGGTCGCACGGTAAGGGCCTCCATTTGCATACAAGCAAATATCTCGATCTACGGGCGCTGTGCGGGCAGATTACCGTCGCAATGCTTCCGCACGCTGTATTGAATTCGGTACCAACGGTCCCGACTCCCATTACCAGTTCACGTTTACTTGTTAGTGTGATTCTCAAATGATAACAATCGGCCCGGTTGCGAGCCGAGCATAATAACAACCAGGAATAGGTCCAGCTATCCTTGCAAATAATGATCTATGGAAATAATCCGAAGATTGTAGAGTTGTAAAGGTAATACGGTCGATCAATAAGCTATTCTGAACATACATTTGTACTGTATTGATGTTTTATTTACTCATTTTACATTTAAATGAGGAAGATTATTCACCATCTACGTAACTAATTTACATCTAAGAAAAGTATCTACTCGTAGTTAAGTACTACCTGCCTGCTCAGTATTTAAACATGAACCTCTTTTCTTCTCTATAAACTGCAACGTAATTGCAATCTCAATAAATGATTCAATTGATTAATATATTTTATGCTCCAAACAAAATCCAAGTCTCCAACTCATTAGTAGCTGACTCATTGACGCCTAAGAGGACCGCGTTAGCAACAAGTCCGGGCGATATTACGAAGAACATTGGCCACCGTCAGGCACTCAACGCATATAAACATTTACTAGTAATGGTAAAATAATTGCTCCTACAAACATCTAGGCGCTACTCTATAATATAATTTGATGACAACAAAAGTATTCCAAAAAAGTTAAGCTTAGTAAAACTTTCTTTTAAATTTACCGTGGCTTACGAATAGTCAATTTATGGATACGTTGAAGCAGTTTGGGCCACAACACGGCACGAAGGGAGGCAGAAGCACAGAGATAACGGGGACATTAGCACTAGACTTGTACTAACCCGAGGTACACAGGATTCGCCGTGTAGCAGTGTGTTGGGGAAGCAAAGGTACCTAGTAGGGTCAACTGCAAATGCGTGGGAAGCGGGCGCCAGCCTCCATACTCCCGATACATTACTATAGAAGTCTACCTATACAATTAACCATATAATAATAATACGTATCCGCTCATGTCAAGTCTCACGTCGCACGTCGGTCGCTCGGATAGTGGCTTGAATTGCACAGAATTCGATGAGCTTCCTGTAACTACAACACGCATTTTGCTACCTTGTAAGTGGCAACTTGAAAGCTAGACGAGCTAACGGGCCCGTACTACTTACATGCACTTAGACATTGATTGCTAGTTAGCATAATATGTTCTTTGAATTCTATATTCGACTACACCGCCATTAAGATTGTGGCTCTCTGATTTACTGGGAATGTAAACAAAATTAAAAGCGGATATGTTCATGATGGAACACGAGACAAAGGTTAAAAACTAAAGTGGAACAATAAAGTTTCCAATATTGCGAAAGTAGGTAATTGATGTCGGCTTGCACTTAAGAGAGCTATGGCGAAGGTTAAAGACCAAGGATGAGTATTAGGTTAAATATAGAGGGTGGGCGCGGCTGTTGTGGGTAAATAAAGCGTAAGGGGAAGGTAGATAGTAGTTGACAGAGGTCACGTTAGTGCGCCGCCGGCTGTAGGGCTCACCCATGCCCCCTTGACCCACAGCCTCACAGCGCAACCAGCTCCATAAATCGTCGGCGATGACAACTAACTAGCGACCGCCCATACTTATAACTGGGATTGTATACTCCGAAATATTTAACGGCAGACAACTATGCTATCCCTGCGACATGCCCATATCGTTTATAGGTACACCACAAAAAGATACAAAAGAAATGAAAAAAATAATTTTGTCGGCGGTCGGGCTTATTGATAATGTATGTTATGTATTTTGAACATGATTATGGTTTATCATGTTTTGATAATATTTATTGAGGTTCCAGTACCACCTACTACATGGCAAAGTAAGTAAGTAGGTAGAAAACTAATGAAAAAATCTTGGTGGGTGGTAAGTAGTGTAAATAGCCATCTTATCTTTACATTGTGGATTTGCAATAAAGAATTATGAATTATGAATTATAGTAAATTTATACCTAAAATAACATACCCTAAAGAATAAGAAATATGAACATACGCAAAGCGCGAATTTAACCCGACCCCGCAATAAAAAATCTGCCTATGATTCTGCCAGTTATCTCTATAAATCAATTGCTGTGCGTTAATTTTTTTAAATTCATTCTTGTCTTGGCTAAACTAGTGAACCGCTGGACCGATTCGGCAAATTGTGGTCTTGAATTATTTGTGGAAGTCCAGGAAAGGAAAGGAAACAATGTGTTTGAAGCGGTACGAAGTTTGCCGGGTCAGCTAGTTTGTAATAAGTTTAATCTGCATAAATGATCATAATATCTAGTACTTAGTTATGATCATAATCTTTTGATGGTTGGGCCAAGGGCCTGACACAGATAACAATACTTGAACACTCCAGCGATATTTTTTCTATTGTCAGGTTTCTCTCTCGGCATATGAATTTGGCATGCACAGAACTTGGTGAATGTATGAAATATAAAATATTTATATACCACTTTTTGGATATTCTGACCGGAATCAAAAAAGATTTTCGTGTTTAACTCACCTCTGTAATTGGATATAGGTTTTTCATAGCTGTGAAAAATGGAATGTCCAATAGTTTGAATATAACTACCTAATTCTCTATTGGACAATCAAACCTCACACTACATTAGGGCTATTATAAAGTGGTGCGACTGGTTACGAGTTTATATTATTGTACAATCAAGTGTCCGATCCATGTTGCCACTGCAACCTCACCTGATTCCCCGATCCGGAGCTGCGAACAATGTAACAGTTTTCCGGGGCTACGGCTCAAAGTAGGAGACGGAACGGGGTGGTTTTTACTCAGTAAGAATTTGACACTTCCTCTCTCCTCACCCAAGGCGGAAGAAATCATTGGATGATTCCGCTCTCAAAAATAAACCTCACACGATTCCACAAAGATTTTTATTGTAAAAACAAAATTGGCGATTTTTTTTGTAGGAGGTAGGAAATCTAATAAGTATTGCCATAATCACAGACAGTGTTTACTACACTAAAAAATAATGCAAATTACTTTGCTTCTAAAAATATTTAGTATTTAAAATAAATTTTGATTTCCATTTGCTTGTCATTTATTCTGCACGAAATTAACGTTTATCTGAATTAAACACACAAATATATTAGGCCTAACATGCAGCAAGTGTATAGTAATCTTTATCCATAGACAATTAGTAATAGTGTTGTGACCAAACGCATCCTTTTTGTGTATCCGAACGTCTCATCAAACATATGAGTTCGGAACGTCATTGACGTCTATGTGTATGATAAAAATGGTGCCCGTTTACCAGCTGGCATCAAGTCTTTATTGCTAAAGAATTGACATTGTGTGTGATGATAAAAATTGTGAAGCATGGCGTCGTCAGTTCTTGATTTAGTTAAACATTACCAGCACGCAATAGAGAAACATCCGAACGACGAGAGTAAAGTGAGTATTCCCCTAACTCATCTTCCATTTGGTGTAATTCCCACATAAATTTAGATAATTCCTGAATTATTTTGCATCGCGACAATGCCATATAAAGACGACGCAAAAAGTAAAAAAATACCACATGTCCTCGATGAGAAAAACGTCGCTAGATTGTATTATTTAATTGTTTTTCAGTCGTGGTGTTATTCGACATACGTATGGTAATTTAATTTCACCAGTTCAGCCAACAAAAGCTGAGGACAATGAATTGAAATAGAATCAATATGGGTGTGTGTTTATTTTTCAGGTGTTAAGATGTATAGACAAGCTGTTCAACTTGGCTGTGACAGTCCAGCACCTGCAGGAGACAGGGGTGGGCCGCACCGTGAATGCGTTGCGCAAGGAGCCTGGGGAGGTGGGGCAGGCGGCGCGCTCGCTTGTGTACAAGTGGAAGCTGATGGTGGCTGCTGAGGAGAGTGACACGGAAACAGACACAAACAATGACAGTGAGCCTTCATTTTAAACTCTTACATACTTAGTGGGAACAGTGAGCTTTAACTCTATAACAATGCCCTGATATGCCATGTATTGATAAAAATGTCTTTCATTTTTGTTTACAAACAATACAATAACTAAAGCATAACATTGTTTTGGTATGGAACCAAATATATTTACTGTAATATACAGTCAATTAGTGATTTTATATACTTACACAAGTACTTACAAAGCATGAAACAGTGCATGGTTATTGTTGTTTTATTAGCAAAGCTTACATGTTAGAAAGAAAGTTAAAAGGATATAATTCTTACTAAAGTTGTTATTGCCAATAGTGAACTGTTAAGTATTTAAAAAATACATTAAATATATGTATCATTTTAAACAAACAAGTTTCTTAGATCTGTGCAGATTCCATTTATTATTACTGATTGCTATTCATAAGTTGTTTTATTATACACACTTAATATTTTATCATGTGATGACTCTTAGCTTTATTTAATTTGTCAAAATAATTACAAGCCCTTGTTATAATTTAAGTGAATTATTATACCTGTATATTTGGGGTAATTTTACTATAGTGACATTTCTGAATGAAATATATATTTTTCTAACTTTATACTTCATTTCATTACTAGACCTTTACTCAACCTTTACTTATTTGATAAAAAGTCATATTTAAATGAAAACAGACAATTAACACACCTATAGCAAACAAAAGTATTACAAGTTTCATAATAATAATTTATCTTCCAAATAAATTTAAGCATGATTTTGTGGACTAATGAGTAAACAGGTTTTATTAAAAACCTGTTTTCATCCCCCTGTTCTTACATGTAAATGATTAACTGCTAATTACCTTAGGCATAGATAAAGAACTAATCAAAATATTTACACCAATTATGACAACTTTCCCATAAATTACTTCATGGTATATACCATTAACAATGGCTGTGTTGCAATATTCTAGTAATCCATTAGTTAATTACTTTCAATATAAGATAAGACCCCATGACTTCTAATTACTTGGTCATTATTAAATAAAATCTCATTAGTGAGACACTTTAAATTACTCTTACCAAGTGCAAAGACATCATTCAAAGTTTGTGTGTAGCAGAGAAAGGTTCTCAGTGAAATAACTTCAATTTATTGAAATCCTATTTCTTTTACTTACATAATTTTTGTTTAACATCATCACCATGCATCTTTATTATGGTATTATTATTATTTCTCTATTAGATAATTGTGTGTTTGGTGTATAATGTGTTGTTCAATATTTAATAACCACCTTGTTCATTTCAGGTTCTACTCAGAATGGACATGGCAGTGAAAAGGATTCGGATGATAATGCCCATTCAAGGCATAGGTCGGATAAATATGAGCAATCACATTCATCATCGAAATCCAAACACCATAGGGAAACCAATGGGAATTATAGTGGGAGCAAACGAAAATACCACAGTAGTGAGGTAAGTTATCAGTGATTTCGTAACTGCATGTGAAACCCTTTTATCTGTGGTTAGAATATCATTTGTGTGTCTCTATAAAACCCACATTATACAGTAGTGTAATTTATGTATTTAACTGCTAGTATAGATAATTTTCCATTAACTTTCCTCCATGAATAAATTAACTAACAACTGCCTCTTACTGTAGAAATATATGTAAAATTATATTGCACATATTTCAGGATGAGGAACCCACCACAAAACGACCAAAACATTCTAGTTCTAGTGAAGAAGATTATAAAGAAAAGTCACATGCTAAAGGGAAAACTGAGACTGAAAGTGACAGTCGTGATGATAGTGATGCCTCACAGAGTGACGAAAGTGAGTCAGAGATGTCCGATTCTTCCCAGGAAGAAGTTAAAGTCAAACAAGAAGTTAAGATAGAACCAAGTAGTCATAAGTCATCTTCCAAACACTCTTCCCACAATGATTATAATGATCATAAGTCTTCTAGTTCACATAGAAATCATGAAGAGAAGCATTCTAGGCACCATAGCTCACAGTCGAAAGACAAGCATTCTTCTGAGAAGGCATCGTCAAAAGATAAGAGCCACAGCCACGATAAACATAAGAACTCAAAAGAAAGAGAAACATACTCTGAAAAGAAGATCAAACAAGATGGAGATAAAACTCACAAGGAGTCAAAATCGTCGAGCAAACATAGTTCAGACAAGCATAGTAGCACAGAGAAGCATGCTAGTTCTGATAAACACAATAGTTCGGACAAACACAGTAGATCAGAAAAACACAGTTCGGACAAACATAATAATGTAGATAAACATAGTAGCTCCGACAAACACAAGTCAAGTAGCTCTCACAAAACAGAGAGTGGGTCGGACAAAAACAAAAGTTCTGATAAACATAGTAAGTCAGACAAACACAAGAACTCGAGTCATTCACATAGTTCAGAAAAAGAGAAGCATAAAAGTTCATCTGAAAAAGATGTTGAAAAGTCAAAACAGAAAGTTAAGGAGAGTTCTAGTAATAGTAGTAGTTCTAAGGAAAAGCATAGTTCCTCTAGTAAGGAAAAGTCAAAAGATAGAAGTAGTTCTTCTAAGGAGAAATCAAGTAGTCATAGTAGTGAGAAGAAAAATTCTTCGTCCAGTGAGAGTAAGTCGAATGGTAGTAGTAAGAGTCATTCTGAAAAGAATGATGAGAAGGCTGACAAGAAGTCGAAGCACAGATCCAGTTCCTCTTCACACAAGAGTAAGTCAAGCAGCAGTAAGAATGATGAAGTACCAAAGAAAAAAGTTCAAATACAAACCACGGAGGACAGTGATGATGGGATCGACTGCGGCTCAGGTAAATATTTCTAAATAATATTATATTTAATAACAACGTAAATCCATTTATATAGTTACTATTTACATATACCTGTATAAATTGGCTTACATAATACCTATTTCCTTCGTGAATAAAATAATGAACTAACTGGAACTTATTGAAAAGTTAAATACTTATTAGCCTTTGTTGCATGTTACCTAGGACTTTGTAATAATATGTTATTTAAAACTCTAAACAACTTGTAGTTTAATAATAAATCTTAAACATTCTTTCAGGTGCCAGTTTTGCTGAAGCTCTAGGAATGATCAGTCCCGCCAAGCCAAAAAAGAGAACGCTGAAGGACTGCGCTTCACCGAATGATGTAAGTACAACTTTTTACCTAATATTAAGGTTTTTGCATAATTACAGGTTGGGCCCAATGTCCAACAATTACAGTAAAATGCATGTTACATAAATTCCACAAACTTTTCCTGTTATGTTACAGAAGTTAAATAATTTATCTCTGTGTAATTTGCTGTGTAAGGATTTTCCTTAAACTAAATGAGATGAATCACTTTGATGGATGTCGCATTATGATGTACTGACATGATTTAGCTGTTCTCCGAGCCTTGAGATACCTTATCAATTTGTTCTATTGTCATCAACTCGGCCTTTTTAGAGGCCATTAGTTTTCTATTCATTAGTTTCACGGTATTTAATCTGTATAAAAGAATTGCTTGAAAAAATATCATTGTCTTGATTTATCAACGAAATGTGTTATTTTTTAAAGGCAATAGTAGTTATATTACCTTTACAGGATGGTACCGACTTTTGATGATTATGTTAGTCCCAAGTAAAAACGATTTTATTAAATAGTCTATAACAACCCATAAAACTATTCAAACCTAGACTCGATTCAATGAGCGACAAATGGTAGACGATTCACCCGATGAAAGAAAAGCTGGCGTTGCTAAACTTTTGAGGTTGGGGATGGGGAAAGGATTGGACTCCGGTAACCTCAACATTTATTTAAATGATGATATTTTTCCCCCACAGTTAAGTCCAGCAAGTCTCTTGGCTCCTACAGCGAAACTAGCGCCTTTACCGGCGTTGGAGATCTCAGCACTACCAGAAATATCGCCCAACTACAAACCACGGCCGCCACCTCGACCGCTGCCACATTTCAGCGATGAGGACGCCATGAATCATGTTATTTCATCTAAAAACCAAAGGTAAATATAATTTATTGTACCTATATTTCCCTATAGGTAAATTGTTTAGAGATACGTAGTAAGAACTCAAAGTATTTACATAAATTTTATAACCTCAGTGATATTTTTGGTATCTAATTCTAATTATATTGTTAAATTGTTATGTAATTAATGTGGTTTTCCCTTTATTTCAGAACCAAAGTATATTCGGGCAACAAAGTCATAGGAAAGATACCATCCCTCTACGAAATGTGTGTCAACGTACTGCAGGAACATATTGATGGTAAGTTTCAATCATTGTTGTTTATAATTTATTGTAAAATACCAGTAAAGAGTTGCTATCTTCTTCAGAGCTTTATGCAACTTGACATTTGTTTGTTACGTTTCGATTTCCTATTTAGTAATATCATACACAAATCGTACGCAATATCATATAAAGTAATACTATAGCCACAGGCTACATTCTAAAGGAATTTGTGTCTATTAATTATGTTTTCAACGACGCCATTCGCCGTGTCGTTTGTCACGTAGTCCGAGATTTGTGTTTAATTTATTATGTTTTCTACAACAACCTTCGATGTGCCGTCTGTCACGTAGTCCTTCTTATCAATATGAGCCCCTGGCGTGACTCGAAACCAGTCAAACTACCTCGTAAATAGTAACAAAAGCCGTAAATAATTTAAATGTCTATTTAACTGGACTAACAATTCCTTATTTACTTATTTCAGCACTTGAATATACGGGTGGCGTGCCATACGAAATCCTGAAGCCTGTCGTAGACAAGGCGACTCCGCAACAGCTGTTCATATTGGAACACTACAATCCTTACCTCATGGAGGACACCGACCATCTGTGGCAGAAGTTCTGTCAGAAAGATTTCCGTAACAAACAGCGGCAAGAACTGGAAGCTTGGAGAGAGATGTATTCGGTAAGTTTCTTTATTTATTTCTGTACCTTTAGTACCAGTTTGCTTTATGTTGAACGAAAAGAAAAGGAGCGCGCGTTCGGCGCTCTGATTGGCCGGTGCAATTAACCAACCAAAATCTTTTCGTCCAACATAAAGTAAACTCGTATTAACAACTTAGCTATACTAGTTCAATTTCATCATCATCATATCAGCCAAAAAGTATCTACTGCTGACCTAAAGCCACCTCCAGTGTCTTATTGAGCGGCCAGTTGATCACCAAAATGGCTAAATGAATCTAAATAAAATTGGACACAAAGATTAATGACGAAAAACTTTTTATTTACTGTTTTATTAAATAATAACTAAATTGTTTCAGAGATGCCAAGAAGAACAAGAAATTAAGTTAAAATCGCTAACGGCGAACATCAAAATAGCTCAAGAAGCGAAGAAGGCGCCTATTAAGCAGACAAAAATGGCGTATGTCGATTCTATTGCAAAGCCGCCTCGCAACATCGCCAAGAAACAGGTAACATTCTAATCAATTATTCTAACTATACGCAAGTAACATAACCAATGTAAATTGCTGTTCAAAGATACTGTACAATCAAGTAGTTAAACCTAAAAATAAATTACTTTCTTTTCTAAAGTAAACAACTGTCAGTTTATGTATACTCTCGTGTCACGTCGTGTTTTCTTAATGACGTCATATAATACGTCGACGTGTTGGACGAGTGGGAGCAGAAAATTACCCATATTCATTTTGAACTACCATATTAGCTAAATCTAAATATATTCTTCTGTAAGTGTGTATGTCACTGAACTGACTAGATCGATTTTGATAAAACTTTTTGTGTGTGTTCAAGAGGATCTGAGAATGGTTTAGATTCACAATTTTGTCCGCTGGACAATGTTTTTTAATTAATCAGACGTATAGACAGGACAACGTCTGTCGGGTCCGCTAGTATAATATATGTATAAGTGAAGATGTGTAATGTAAACTTACGTTTGTGTTCAGGCGCAGCACGGCACGGCGCGACTGGCAACGGGCAGTCCGGCGGCGCGGGTGGCGTCGCTAGCGGCCGCGCCCAACGTACGGCGGGGAGACTCCGGCCCTGTACGAGCCCTCGCCCCCATGCCCTCATCCACACCCTCCTCCTTCAAACCCAAGAAAGCCCCTCTCATGGCAAAAGCCCTACAGATCATGCGTGGACGCAAGCGATGATAATCTCCACCGCTTCTCCGTCCCCTGCTAATTTTATCCCAGAGAGTAGATAGCGAATTTGTATTAAGTTCCAACTAGGTAGTCCCATACAATGTTCCGAAATCACGGTTAGTGTTTAGTGTTACGTCGCTAAAGTTATGTAACTGTTTTCCCTCGCTCACGTGTCTGTAAATATATTTATATAAAACGATGGATTTATTGTGAAGAATGTTTTGTGTTTTATTTTAAATGCAGTTTTAATTTAGGTTTTATCTTTTACTTTTGTACTTGACATTTCGTGCCTGCAATTATTGTGGTTTACTTATTTTGTGTTTCATTTCCAAATTGTGTACAGCTGTTGTTGTGATGAGCATGAGAACTAATAGTTTAGATTTTCTTTTGACATATCTTCAAAGTAACTTTGTATACGCGTTAAGTAATAGAACAAGAATCATTAGATTGTAAACTGTTTGTAAAAAGGCAGCAGTCTAACATATTTACTTTCGTTGAACGTCACTGTAATACAGTATACTACCTCGTAGCCGATTGTGCTAAAAGTATTTATCTCATGGACTTACATCACATTTTATAATAGACTCGAATTATTTTCTCAAACAAATTTTAAACACTGTCGTACGTTTAGCCAACCGAATTTATTTAATTACTTGTTCCTGCTTTAAACCAAAAATCGGACAGTGTACAAAGGAAAATCGTGTAAAATATTTAGAACAAACCAATTTTGAGCTTATCAAACATTTGTAGATTTTAAGTTAGTATATTTAGCGTTAAATTAATCGGCACTATAACAATATTGTAAATGGAATACACAAATGTGTAACTGTCGCATTTGATCGTGTCATTAGAGGTTTAACAAGAATTCTTAATGTAGTCAGTAATACAATGGGATGTCGGAAATGAACCAAATCATTTGGGTTGCTGTGATATGTTTGAAATATAACATAAAATTGTGATGTAGTGTTTTTGTAAGACGCGAAATGAGTAACTTGTCGAGATGTATGTATCTTAAATGTCTTAAGGTATTTTAAAAATGTTTTAGAAACATAAATGTTTGTTTACATTTACTCTAGCCAGAGTATTGAATGTGTTTTATGTGACCTTTGAAACCAAATTTGTAAAGGATGAAATAAAACAACTGTTTGTTCGTTGTAGGTAATGGTAATGTATTGTTATATAACATCACAAATAACCCTAGATCAATGTATTAAAGTACACGTTAGGAGAAACAAGAACTTCCATAGATTAGCCACCGAATGAAACATCGATGTTGTAATCATGTTCATTTGATAAAGTAGTAAATTATATTTGTATATGAGCACATAAGGTCACTTTCATATTATTTTGTATTTGTTGATAAAATAATGCTTTCCAATAAGAAAAGTTATTCTCTTAACAAAAAGACTAGAAGATATGTTATCCAATAAGTTTTATCTTATTTTTGTCATATTGCATTGAAAATTGTAATTATTTGATACAATTATGCCATTATTTATACAGTGAATTATACTTATGTGGTTTTTATGATTTTTTTAATTCATAATAAATACTAGAACTCGGAACATATAAACACAAAAAATTCCTACAACCCCATATCAATACAAAACAACATCTATGTTACGAAATTTCGATTTCAACTGTTTTTCGTAATCAGTGTTTGTTATTTTGGGACACTGATACAGGGCGAGAAACTTAAGATTTTTATAATGTTCAGAGATCACATCGACTATCACAGGCGAAATATTTCCTATTCTTGATAAACTTAAACTTTCTACTTTAATTAAATTCGGACTTGATAACGTTCGCTTCAGATTCTCTTCAGTAAAAACAGTATTGTTCCATATTTGTATGTGTTCTATTTTTTGTAAATTAGTCAGTTTGATTAGTCCTGCGTCAGTGAGATTTTCACAGCGTATTATAGCGAGATCTTTTAACGAATTACAATTAGTCAACATCTGCAAACATTCGTCGTCTACAGCGTCACCCCCATAAATGTGTAGGGCGACAAGGATCTTCATTTTATTCGCTATCAACTTTTTAACATAATCTAAAGTCAGGTCTTTAACCTTTTCTATAAAAATGTGGGTTAAATAGTTACATCTGAGCAAACTATCACGCGTTTCCACCGGCAAACCAAAGTCTGACAAAGACAAATAGTTCAAATATTTAAAATTATCGTAAGGAACTAATACTTCAACGTTGTTCATTAAAACTAGTGAATTCTTTAGATTAATCTTCCTCAGGTCGGGCCACTTCGTGATATCCTGCTCAAATTCTTTACCTATACGGCACATTACAAGTTCCAGAGATATGATATTAGGGCACTGATCAATGATTGATTTGATCTCAGAGTAACTGTACACATACTGCAGTTTGAGACATCGTATGCATTCGCGGTGAGTGTCTAAGATTTCTAAGTTCTTCTCTCCTATTTCTGTCTGTCCTGGTTTCCCGGAGTATACAAAAACAAGGTTCCGCCAAAGCGAGAGGTCTCGACTAAGTTTCTTCCATCGACTGCATACTTTTTCACACTCCAGTATGGACTCGATCGACAGGTATTGGAAAATATTTATCAGTAACTCATCTGGTAGAATATTTATGTTATGTGGTGTAGATCCATTTTGTGACTTGAACATTGTGGGATCGGATCTAAAAAAGGAATTAATGATATAGCACAAAATAATTCACAGAAAACGAACTTAATAGGTACCTACATTTGCACAAAATTTAAATATTTTTTCACAGTTCACACACAATATAAAACTTACCGAATTATGCACTTTGGTTCGGATAATATTATCAAATTATTTAGTATCTTGTACTACACTGGTACAACGTTAAAATGAAAATCATTTGAAGTAAGTATTTCATTTACTAAATTTGGCTCAGATCGTAATTATTTTGCGTATTTTGCTGCCGACTCCCACCACAATCTCCACACGTGTAACAACAGAGGGGGGATCCACGCATCTACCTACTTATATTTACGGAATACCTACAAATAATTTCGAGTGTACTCTATTAATTAATCTACCGTAGATAATTTATTTTGAGGAATAATAATGGATCAATATCAAAAACTAACAAATGCCAAATCATTTCATATATTTCACATTCGTCTTAATTAAATTCTATAACTGCGTCGTTAGATTAACAATTTGACATGGTATTTTGTACAATCTAGGTATTTAGGTACCTTCTGTGCTAACTGAGTATTGTTGTGGTGAGCTTATCAAACACACAATCTGCAATTTTAATGTGACAGCCGCTATAAGTCAGCTGTGTTTTATTTTAGTCGATTGTTAGTCAATGTTCTGACTAAAGTTGCTCATTCATAGACAATATGTTTCAAGTAGAATATAATGATTAAATTGTTAATTAATATGTAACTTATTATTTTTATAATTAAATATGTATTCCTAGATGTTTCTGAAGTCATTAAGTGTAATCGACCATCAGGACTAAAATATAAAAACTACCTAAATGTTAACCCTACTAGGTATGCGGAGTTAATAATTTTAACTCATATATGTGGGTACTTACCTAATTAATTGATAAACCATGAATGTCAAATTTTTGTAAATAAACTGTTACCTACGTAAAAAGGGACTTTATTATTATTAAATGTGGTAGCCTCACACAACAACTCAGCCCTAACGATTAACGATTCGACGAGTGTGACCAACTTCACGGCGATGTGATATCTTACTCAATATGCCCAAGTGGGAGCGAGACCAAATATCCGCATCACGACTTGGGGCCTTTTTATTTTTTGCCGTACGCCGCTTTACTTACTCAGTGAGTCGGATTCCGTCGGGGCGGGTCGTCACTACATTCTATTATAACACTACATAGAAATTGTGTATTATACATTAAGTGTAGAGTAGGGCGGCCCGATTATTAACCCGACCGACGTACTTAATTAAACCAGTCACAATGCTTCACCTTAAGAACATCGCCAAATCGGTGGTTCCACCTCTAAAGAATACCATCCAGAACGAGGCAGTCAAACTTACGCCTGCTGCTGTAAACGTATGCTGCCGCACATACGCTAGCCATGAAATCCCAGACAGGCTTAAGGATATCCCGACCCACGCAAACCCAAGGTTCTTCGACATGGTGGAATACTTCTTCCACAGAGCCTGCCAAGTGATCGAAGACAAACTGGTAGAGGACATGAAGTCAAGAGTTCCCATTGAAGAGAAGAAAAAGAAGGTAGCCGGTATTCTGAAGCTGATGCAGCCATGTGACCACATCATCGAGATTCAATTTCCCCTGAGGCGCGACTCTGGCGATTACGAAATGATCCTGGGTTACAGAGCGCAGCATTCCTCACACAGGACCCCAACCAAAGGAGGTAGGTGCCATATTTATTCGATTTTCGTTTAACTTTGCTTACATCACCCGTGTATACTTATTGTTAATAGGAAGTTTTATTTATAGCCCCGGAGACACGTGATGTTACTGTACGTAATGTTATATTAGCAAAAATATGAGGCCGTACAGTTTTTGCTCCTGCTTAAAATATACACATCTTAACAAATCCATAAGCTCCTAATAGAAATCAATTTAGTTGTAGCCATTTTACTAAATATGTTCTAGTATAAAATTAGTATTAAAAATGACATAGAAACCAGCTTGCTGTGTCACATGTTAGTTTAACCTAGCCGAAATATGCCATTCACCTTGATTGAGCGATTTGATTTAGTCCAACGAGCCGCATTTAACCTAAAAATAAGTTCTTTCCTATTATTACTTTGAGCTAACGATGAATGAGCACTGTTCTATAGGACCCGCCTGTATTATGTTCCTGATAATAATCCTAACAAAATTATGTATCAGGCCACTTACAAATCACGCCACGGATTATCTAAGCAGCTGTGGTACGTGATAAAAAAAATGTTAGCCTTTGTTACCGGTTTTGCGATCAATTTTGACGTCTTCTGAGAATCGGAACAGTCTGTTGTTAAACTCGATTCTAAAGTTGCATTAACAACAATCAATTCCGAACATACCTACGTGTGTAGTGGTGGTAATTGAATATGCATCATATGGAGAATATTCGAGTTATATAACTACCAATTGTGACCAACGATATAGCGAAAGCAATACAAATAGGAGTCGATTAAATAAAACTTAGTGAAATGATTATACCTATACGAAGAATAGTTATATTTTTTTTTATGGAACAGGAAAATCGAACGTTAATATTTTAAAGCTTGTTAATATAGGCAACACTCCAAAGTGCTCTTTAGGTCGTTTAGGGAAGGTCTCATAAGTACGGACTCAAATTATAGACAGTCCTTTCTTTCAAGTGCTACGTTTGAAGTGTCAAAATTTTCCGAGAGCTCTCTCGTGAAAACCATGTGTTATGGCATTATATAACTATGTACAAAATAAAAAACTAAATTGATTCACTACAGTCGCCAATAGTTTGGCGAAATTCACCTAACGAGCATCACTACCTAGTAATTATTAATCTTAATAGGTCACACTACTATAAAAGCAAGTTTATGTCCTATAGGCTATATGGAGACTAGACTATTACTATGCACAGGACACATTAAGGTCTTAACTTTGCGGTACTTCTAACAAGTCTAAGAACTAAGTGCATTCCAATAAGCAAACATCGTAAAATATTATGCAGTATTCAATGTGAAGGTTGCTTGCTCTTTTGAATGTCTGCCTTCATACTTAAGTATCACGAACACAGCTGTTCAATGGAAGCCACGTAAATTGTCCATAACCTGTTTTCAAGGGCCCTCTTTTGTTGACAACAGGAACTGAACAGTTAGTCGGTTACCAGATGTTCTTCGTTACAAAGAAACGCACATTGTCACCAATAATCGTTTACGTTTACTCCACATTCCACATGTGTTGTTGTGTAGTAGAAACACAGCTACGTTCATCCTTCCTGTATATCTTTTTTCACACGCCTCCAACCAATGGCATATTTTTTGTTTTGGTTTAAGTATTTTGCTGCGAACATTAAGAACCACGCCACAGTAGTATTCTGTCACCATAAGAAGCCAATATTTATAAAAAATTGCTACCTATTCCATAGATTTTGAACTGAACGGAGTTCTTGCAGAAATCCGGAAATCTAATTAACAGATGTCTTTATGTAATTAACGTGTAACACTAACAGGAAACATAAAGGAGATTACAATTACAACTATTGTTTCTCATGAGAAAACATGAATTGCTAGCATTATAAAAATAGTTCTAGAATAACTCGCGATCTGGAACCACCCGACTCCCAGTCGTGATATTCGTCGTTTTCGGACGATACCTTTAGAACATCCCTTTGGTGACCAGTTAAGTACGAACGTATGTACGTACCTTTGAACTCTTCCTTACAACTACAAGATACGATCCTAGTAACGTATTTATTCGGCTGAAATTTATTGACTGAATAGACTGTAATGAAAAGGTTCAACTTTCCTCAATCATGTCAATTTTGCAATCGAAAAAAGTCTAGGTTCTTCTGAACGGCTATAGAATAAATATATTTCCTACTCGCGTACTCCTTTGCTGATTGCTTTTATATCCTTGTACTTTTTTCTCATTGTTATGCTGTGATGTTCCTCGCAGTTTTTCTGCACTAATTTCCGTCACCGCTCCGTCATTCCGTTCTGCACCCTTTGAGGTCATTGAACTCTTTCTCGAAGTACTTTTAATTAATGATTCCTCAATTGTCAGTAGATATGTACCTAATACAGGATTCGTATTTTAAAAACAGCCAGATACTGTTGCCATTGATGAACTATAAGTACTTCGTACAAAACTGCTGCTCAGTATAATGCGATTCTGATGTGTACCATCTGTCCAGTAAGCGGTCGTTTTTATTTTCATTCGTGTTTTATACAAAATGTTCCCTTGCCCATTCTAAAAAAAAAATAAGTAGATTTAAAAAATATTAATAATGAACCACAACTAAACCTTATCACCTACAAATAATACAGAATTGTATTTTTTACATTTTATTCCCATTATACATATGTCTGCCTAACGAGCTCAAAAACTCTGCACTGAAAAGGCTAATTGAAGCAATTATTTTAATTAACGCGTCGTAATCTTCAGACATAAATTAATTAATTGACAGAACTCTTTATTTATTAACAAAATAATAGTGTTAATTTTATTGATGTTGACATCAATACAGTAATTGAATTACATTTACAAAGAAAAAATATTTATCTTAACATCGAATGTCGTAACAAATTTTATCTTAAATAAAATGAGGAATAATCATTACATTTGTTAAACGTGCCTAGAATAATGAACGACAATTTTATGAGGCAAACAGCATTGAAAATAACTAGATTCTTGTGTGACCTGTATTCTTTCTTTCTCTTTAGTCTAGCCACATTTCAGCTGAAGCCATTTGATTTACATATTTATTCGCAACATACCTAATTAAAACAACAACGCAACGTCACGTATTTTATTCCCGAAGGGATAGCAGAGGTGTACTTGCACTTAATGCCACTGTACGATGTACACTTAGGTACTTTTTAACATTTGTTTTAATTGTAAGTCTCACGTAATAGGGGTGAGCCTATTGCCATTTACTGGCCACGATTCCGGTTCCGTGCTACTACTGAGAAATTTTCGAAAAACCGAAAAATGCCTAGCAAGAAAATATAATTAAAAAATAAATAAAATGTCGATTTGGGTACATAAGCAAGCAATATATCACCAAATTATGAAGATATAACTGCAATGATGCGTAGACATATGTTAAACCACTGCGTTATAGCTATCGTAGCCACATGTTGTTAAACATATTGTCCTATAAAAGGACCTATAGTAAAGTAACTGAGTATCCATAGTAAATACAGGACGTTAAAAAGACAAAGAAGTTTGCAAATCAATTTAACGATGTGCCTTTTATGTTCGCATACAAAAACATAATTCATTTTTATGAACACTAAATAAATGTAGACAATAGACACGCAATTTGAGGAGATTATTAAAAATGAAACTTTATGGAAATATTACTATTATATAGAAACATAAGTCCGGATAAGATAAGTAAAGAATTATTTAGAATATAACTTTTAACCCTTACTACCACACTCAGAGTCAGTCAATTGGTTACTTAATCCAGCCCTTAGCTATTGTTTTCGACACAAAACCGTTACTTAGAGTAGTTTAAGCAATCATTAAATGTCTGCTGTGTAAAAAGTAAAGTAGTGTAAAAAGTAAAGTAGATTAATCACTAAGTGCGGTTGTTAGTGCTTTTGGGGGTGTGGTTCTCATTCTTAAATTCCACACACCTCCAATCGTCGGGTGGCAACACAATCTTTTCGCTCGCAATTTGGAACGTGATGTGCCACCGTCACGTGTTACATGACTCTTGTCACAGGCTTAAGTGTAGGTAGTGTGATTAGACACTCGACAAAACAAGATAAAAATTTTTGAGGTTCGTATCAGGTTGGCAACGGGAGGCGTGGTCGTGACGCAGATTTTCACGTCATTGTGTGTTGCGTAATGTCTAATATTAAACCAGACTAGTTTCCATTGTACAATCGACACCTGCTTGTGCAGGGGCGTACCTGTATTATATTATTAACTCACTAATGATAATTCGTTAAGTCCACTTCGAAATGACAATAATTTTATTGAGTTGTCACGTTTTCAGCACTTATTTATTTGGACCAAGTATACCCGACGATGTTTTCTACTCGCCTACGTAATCCTTGTTTACCAAAGGAATTGAGACGTTAGGTACCTAGTACCTACCTACTTAGTATTGGTAGGTAGAGACGGATAAACTATTATAATTTTGTTTTGTCATCATGAATGACAAATACATACATACATACCTAGATAGTTTAGTTTTTATTTGACTCTAGCAAAAAGTAGACGAACAAAAAATAAAGAATTAGGTAGTACCCAAAAACAGACATTTTAAATCTTTTTCAATCGGGATCGATTTTCAATGGTCACACAAGACTAGATTCAATAGCTAGGTAATTCATTATACGTTAGTACTTTCGATTGATGCTATATTTAGAGCTAGTCAATGACTTGTATTTAGCACACGCCTAAATCGTTTTAATGCACTAATATTGCCAACAAAGAACTGTGTCATTACACTCTTAAAAGATTTCCGAAAATAATTTACCTTGTATTAGTAGGCACTAGTTTTACGGTAGGTATAGGGAAACAATTACCTAGGTGTATTACCTGATGGTAAGCAATTAGCGTTACCCATGGACCAAAAGAGTTTTGTAACTGAAACGTTTTTTTTTTTGTAAATAGGCCTACAAAGGAGCACTTTTACACGTCAAAAATTATTATAAAAAAAATCTACATGAGTTCGGCGTTGCCTAACCTAAGTCTACTTGTGTCAGTTGATAGCCTTTTAAAACTCCTATCGTAGGTACGATATAGATAGGTATCTATATTAAAATAAATGTAACAGTGATAAATGAATTCAGTTAAAAACCCCAAGATAATTTTTATCGATAAACAATACTATTAAAAGTTACATGTTTATCTAATTTCGTACTTATTATTAACGTAGATATTTAGCGTATAAAATACCTAAATATACTTACTACGAGTAAAGACATATAATACCTAGGTACTAGCGTATCTTAGTAATTACATACTGATATTTATAAGTTGATTGTTACGTACCGAGATTAGCGAGACTTGTTTGATAAACAAGGAATAATTTATGAGCACGTAATTAATTATTTTCATACATAATGTACGCCTCCACGTCACTGCGTATAGAATACGAAAAAATAGCTGAAATGTGTGTCTCATGGAGCCATTTTATTTCAGTCACTTATCGTTCGAAGCTATTTATAACAAAGGAGAAACATTCGTGCAAAACAGCTCGGGACTGTTTCTCTGTTTCAGTCGCTTTCAGTGGGTAAATCAATCATATGTTTTCATAGGTTATTTCCACGATTTTTTTGGAAACATTTGTAATTAACTTTGCTCTATTGTGTTGTAGAACAAGTGTTTTCGTCTAATAAAATGAGATTTAGACTAAAAACTGTTTTCACTCACGATAGTTATTATAAAAATACTGTCAATTATTTCTTTCACTTGTGCTGACATTAATGCCCACTGTAAAATATTACTTATTATTTATAAAAACTGATGTTCATTAACTACTGAATCGAAATCAAGCAACATCTTAGCGTTTTCTCATTCTCAGCATTGTTTTAATGCTATCAATTATTTCTTTGACTTGTGCCGAGAATTTAATGCCTACTGGAAAATAGTATTTTAGTAGTAATAAATTTCTTACTTTTTTAATAAGAATAGTACTTTACTAAACGTTGGTGGTAAAGCTACTGCTTTACCATCCACGTTTACCTGCCGTTTAGGTAGTTAGACTAATATAGAAATGACACATCGTTAAAATTCAATACCTGCAATCAATAATAGCCACAAATAGCTGCGTTTACTTGCAACTGAGACGAAATTAATGAACGCCAATTGTCTAAATAATTCGCTCATTAATCAGGTGTTCAGAAAATAGGTACATATTTCATCATTCCAGTTTTCAATGTCGAGATTCCGCTTATCTCTCCCAGATAACCCCTTTCGGTGTAAAAAATAAACATTCATCAAAATGTGTTTGATTCCAAGATTATCACACTTGAGATGACATGATGCATAAAGTGGCGTGGTCCAAGAGGTGTGACAATAAAATTATGATCTTGTGATTGTGACAAATCTGTATAAATAAAAGTGAATCATAAGACATGTTGCTAAGCTCGAAAATTGCTGGTCGATTTCGTTTCTGAATGGTTTCTATAAGAAATAATTAAATATTAACTGAATGAAGGTGCTTTTCCACCTGAGATGCGATGTGGATGCGTTTGGCTTCCACCAATAATATTCATTGGTACACATAGCTTAGCACTGGTGATGGTGGAAACGGGTTTAATTAGATACTAGATTTGTTTTGGCACATCTTTCTCCCAGAGCTACATTGCTTAGTATCAGTGGAAACAGTCACATTGTTTAGTTTCACAGCTTAGCTATAACATCCACACAGTCGTTTAATTTTGCTATCAATGTCGATTGCGTTTAAAAAAACTGCTAATTGTAAACATGTACCTAAGCAATTATTTTATGCAGTTTCATCACACAATCACATGAAAACAACGTTAGTAATTAGTATTTATTTCTAGATATAGTGAACAATATCAGACCACGATATTAAAACATACACTTTAACATTTAAGTAAATTGAATACCTATTACGAAACCTGATTGCTATTAAAAGATTACCTTACCAATCGATATTTTTAATAATATAAGAGTTGATATTTTTTTATAAATTAATAATCATTAATACACAACATTTAGCTACAGCAATTCTGACATATAAAAAGATAGCTCGTTTTAAATGCAACTTCCTCGCGTTAATTGATAAAATTGTGACTGTCTTTTTAATGAACGATTAACAGCAATTTAGTCGATGTTGTTACTAAACATGACATGTTTATGGTAATAATACATGATACTAAGCTAGTTTTATAAGTATGGAATAAACTTATATTACATAATATTGGATTTGGATAGCTTATGTTTTTAATGACACAACTTGGTAGACCCTTCCCAGAAAATTTTCCAATTGAATATCATGTTGTGTTTGATGTACAGTGCGTAAATAAGTACCTGTCTGACCATTCTAAATCCAGGTAGTCTACTATCCAGTTGGATAGTAGAGTAGACCGTTTAGCTAATGAGCTAGCATGACGCTAAATGGCCGATACACGGTGTCTGAAGCCTGAAAGAAATTACGAAAATGCTTTATTAGTCTAATTGACTATACTTACGTTTTGACTTTGACTCTAATTAATTTCTATTTCTCTTCCCCAGGTATCCGATTCTCAACCGATGTCTCCAGGGATGAGGTCAAGGCCCTTTCTGCTCTGATGACATTCAAGTGTGCGTGCGTCGATGTACCATTCGGTGGTGCTAAGGCCGGTATCAAGATCAACCCTAAGGAGTACTCCGAGCATGAGCTGGAGAAGATCACACGTCGTTTCACCCTCGAGCTCGCCAAGAAGGGCTTCATTGGTGAGTCTGAGTACAAATAATCTTGACGCCATTTTTCTTTATGTAGCCAACTAGCTACTTCCGCGCGGTTTCACCCGCTCTGCATGGCTGCAATTGGTCATAGCGTGATGTTTTATAGCCTATAGCCTTCGTTGATAAAAGCACTACTCAACACAAAAAGAATTATTCAAATCAGACCAGTAGTTCCGGAGATTAGCGCGTTCAAACAAACAAACAAACAAACTCTTCAGCAATATTAGTATAGATTAGTATAGATCAGTAAAACGGTAGGAAGTTTTGAATAGGAAAAGGCAATACGTAATAGTTTGTTAATACTTGTTTTCGAAATAGAAATGAATGGGCGTTAATATTAATTTAATTTTAATAACTTTATACAAACACAGAGAAGTTAATTGATATGATAATGTGTGAGTGACGCTGACATGTGTCATGATAACGCCATTACTAGGTCGGCAACGTAGGTACCTTATTTACCTGCTCGATACAATCAAATATACGTAGGTAGCTATAGCTAGGTACACCAGAGGCGAATGTAAATTAGTTGAGAATTATATTAGGCGCTTATGTAATACCCTAATGTCAGGCAGGGGTCAAAATATAAACATGTTTTTCTCATCCATGTTTATTTTGTAGTTAGCCATGTTTATTGTACATAGTTATATTATTATATATACTTGGATGTGTATGTAACAAAGTAATATTATGTAAATTGCAAGTTCTCGTCGTGACCTTGTTTGGAACAGTTCATCGACTGTCAAGTGACCACTTAGCTAGGTCGATAACCGGCGCAAGGAAATTACGCTCGCGTGATCGCGCACCAACCTACACTGTGACGGGGACCACAGTTTGTTTATGTTATTATGTAAATTACATTATTCATTAACATTTCGGAAGTCACATGATAACACCTAAAGGTTTACCATCTACAAAAGCACAGAAGAATGGCGTATCTCCACATATCTACTTAACTTTAACAGCTCTGGCCCATTAGCCCTACTTTATACATAAGTATACCATATTGCCAATATCATTTATCAGATTTA
This sequence comes from Spodoptera frugiperda, assembly GCF_023101765.2. Classification (NCBI taxonomy): domain Eukaryota; kingdom Metazoa; phylum Arthropoda; class Insecta; order Lepidoptera; family Noctuidae; genus Spodoptera; species Spodoptera frugiperda. The sequence goes on along the minus strand of NC_064241.1, from coordinate 7,311,918 downwards.
TCGTTTTAAGAGTCACACAATAAGACCGATAACTCAATAATCCTTTCCTTTGCAGTTCCATAGCAACCGATAAAAGAATGTGATAAAAGTTGTTTGTAATAAAAATCCAATGTAATTACAGATAATCGATTTGAAAATATAAAGTCATGAACAAACGTAGAAATGTTGGTATATGGTCGTAAATATGTAGGTATCTATGTATTTACCTAGTAACTTAGTTAATTAAGATTTCTATGCATGACTAGCTATCAATATGGTACTTTGATTAGGTATCTAGGTACTAAACTAGGTCTAGGATCTAATGGCTTTTGAATACTTACCGCCGCACTCAGAGTCATTTAATGGTTACTTAACCCTGTCCTTACCGGTTGTTTTCGATACATAATCGTTACTAAGGAATAGTTTAAGTATTCATTAAATGTCTCTGAGTGTGGCAGTTAGTATTTATATGCGTTTACTTAATACCTGCGTACTTTGGGTGTTGTAAACGCGTTTATTTTTGTGTCATGCTTAGTTACTGCTATAGGAATCTAGGTTACCATCGCTACAGGAAAATATTTTACTTAATTATTGTCGCTTGTGTGTAAGGCACGTTTTAATTGGAGACACTTTCACACAAATAATTTTTAAATAGACCTAATTATCTGCTTTTAGAAACTACAGGGAAAACATCTTTGTTATAGTTATCTGTCTACTATAATGAAGCGCTAAATGTGTGACTAAACACGGATCTCGAGAACAGCTGAACCGATATCGCTAAATCTTTTTTATTGGGTTTGTTAATGTTAGGAGAAGGTTCTTATGTAAGAAAATGAGTTCTCATAAAACATACACATATTATATTAATTTACTGCTGTTCTGGTCAAGTGGCCAAATGCATACATAGAATTGTTCGTACTATTTTATTAGCCCTCACTCCAAATTTAATGTCACTCGATGCTTGCCCTTGCCATTTCTGTTTTATTACTCAAGTTAAACCATCTCTCCTTCTATTCTCGTTCTGTTAGTTTTATGCGACACAATACTATAAAGTACAATTATTCCAGGGCCCGGTGTGGACGTGCCCGCCCCTGACATGGGTACCGGAGAGCGCGAGATGTCGTGGATCGCCGACACGTACGCCAAGACCATCGGATTCCAGGACATCAACGCACACGCTTGTGTCACTGGAAAGCCTATCAACCAGGTGAGATTTTTAAACAAGATTTTGCAGGGTCGAACTGATTGACAACCTAAGCGGTTACCAGGGCCCCGGCTCAAAGCAAGAAAAGGAACGGGGTGGTTTTTAGTCAGTAAGAGGCAGGAGACGCCATTGGATGATTTTCCACGCTCAAAAAAAAAAAAAAGGGTCGTCAGCTAAGGGCCCCCGCTTTATGGATCAGTACGTCCCTGTATGCTGTATTACCTATTACTAAATGTTGATGACTTTGATACTTTTCCTTAAATTACAATAATTAATAAGTGACTGTAGTGACTTACGGTTTCCCTTTATAAATGTAGAATGCTATACAATTTTAGATGCAAATCTACATAATATGTCTTTTGTAACAGGGAGGTATCCACGGCAGAGTGTCCGCCACCGGTCGCGGTGTGTTCCACGGTCTGGAGAACTTCATCAACGAGGCCAATTACATGAGCATGATCGGTGAGTCATTTCATTATAAACTCTATTTTTATAAGTATACAGTCCATTATAAGTATCCAACTTGCTTTAAAACCGAAAATTCGTCAGTGTCTTTACATTTTGTCAATCTATGTAGCACAATCATCATTATCAAGCGGAAGACGTCTACTGCTGGACAAAGTCCTAAATTTTGCGCAACGCTTGGCAGGTGGCTTGAGAATCGCACAAATTTTATGTGAACATTCTACATGTTCTCTAATTTTGTTTGGTTACAATTAGAGTAAAATAACAGAAATTCAATTAACCTCTCTTATTACATACATATAATATACTGAAGACATTTGTCTTCAGTATATTTTTTCATTATGATGCCGTAGGCAACTGAGCATATCTAGAAAATAATTTAATTCTGTCACTTTTGCTGATAACAGTTCCGCAGAATCTTTTGCGAGTGCGTTGAAACCTCGGCCCACACAAACTTAGATAATAATATTTTTTATTCAAACAATGACACTCCTCTGATGAGATAAATTGTTAACGAGACCGAATTACTAACTTCCCGACAGATACGGAGTCAGAAAGAACAAATGAGGTAGTTTAATTTTCATCTCTAATGCAAGGGCATTAAGATCTGTGATCCCTTTGCATGGTCCTAATATTTTTTATCGCAGAGTACATAATTATGAGCAATGTGAGTTTCATGGTCATGTTCATTATTAATAAACTTTTATTGTGATGGCTACGTAATGATATGCCACAGATATAGTCATTGGTGTAGCCGCCATTAGCAATTTGAATGAATACTAAGGTAATGTACGTGTCACGTACAAATAACAAATAAACCATAGGTAATTCCATATTGCCATACAAGATCAATTGACCTGTACCTAAATAAAAATGTTCTCAACTAATTACATGTCATTGATTTGCCTTTTAAAACCAGTAAGTGAGTATACATCTATTAAATTCAAACGCAGAGCTCATTATGTTGATTTTTGTGGATAAAAATGCACAACTACGTGGTTAAAACCAAAAATTTGGGGCCATAGAAAATCCTATTGAGAGGTCCTCGATCTTATAAGTTTGACTTGAAAATTACAGTCGAATTGAGTTTCCCATTACGGGGCCCCCTTTAGCGCGGGGCCCGAAACAATTGCAATTGTTGCTACGTGGTTTATCCGGTCCTGGCAAAAACAACAATGACTAAGAATTGGAGACTAAAATATTTACTACCTACAGCTAAGTATAGCTGCTACTGTTCCGAAAATTATTAGGTATATTTTCCTTCATGCTGTAAATTATTCAGAGGAAGGAAAATCCATTACATTTTCAAATTCTCATCTATCATTTGTCGACATTGTTAGTTGTTTGCAGTCAATTGTTTATGATAAATTCGAATCATGTTCGATATTCTTATCGCGTCACTTTTATTTTTAAATTGATTGATTCGCACTTCAATCATCTATCTTATCTACACGTATTCTGAATTTGAATATCAAAATACAAATATGTAATGCCGTATCCAAAAAACAATTGAAATAATACGAATCATCAATGTAATTCCAATTTCAATAAAATTAACTATCTTTATTTGTCAGTGGCCAGTGGAGCTACTTATTTCTCTCGTTCCAAATTCAAAGTGCAGATTGTACCGTAGCTAATTTGTTTAATTTTGCTTACCAGGCACTACTCCCGGATGGGGTGGCAAGACCTTCATCGTCCAAGGTTTCGGTAACGTGGGTCTCCACACTTGCCGTTACCTCGTCCGCGCTGGTGCCACCTGCATCGGTATCATCGAGCACGATGGCTCCATCTACAACCCTGATGGCATTGACCCCAAGGTAAGTTTTGTTGTAACTTTATACAGAATATTTCCAACTACATATTAAGTACTTTGGTTATCGCCATCAGCAAGCCGTGACAGTCCACTGCTAGACTAATGGCGTCCTCTACGTCAATAGTCAATCTCGACATCAGTTGAGAAAATAATGTTGAACACAACTTTTAGAAGTTACTCTCTTCAGTATAATACCTAACATTTTTTTTTTCTTGCGTATTCGGAAATTCCAAAGTGCTAATTCTAATAATAATACTCAATGATTATGATGATGACTACGACCAATTTGTGAGCAGCGAACTGACAAATTATGCACCTAGTAATAGATACCTACCAGTATTTTACGCAGTGTTTTTTTTTTATAATCGCTGAAATAAAACCTAATGGCTTACCTACCATAGAACACAAGAAACGTATGTAGTATGTAAGTGTAGAGATTAGCTAGAACATAAAATACTAAAAAAAGAAAATAGGGATTATAAAATACTCTCTATCTAAATATGCATCCATTGCTGGATATATGTAGATCCATATAGATGAGGCAGTTGACTCCACCTGGAGTACTATAAATAGTATTAAATAAATGTTGCTGTAAAGGCCGAACGTTTTAGAACTTTGTGCTTCGAGTACGACCGGGCAGCCTTTTTATAGCATCAATTCCCGAGTGTTTGTTTTTTCCCGCTAAATAACGTTCGGCCTTTACCAGCAACATTTATTTAATACTATTTATAGTACTCCAGGTGTCTAGAGGATAGAAGTAATCACTGACATCTCGACTGTCAGATCATGCTCTACGTACAATTTCATCTGCCTACCTGCTAATTTCATCCAAGTCTGTTTAGTTGTTTTGCATATTATGCGTGTATCATCAAATTCGACATTTAAGTTTTCAAAAACAATTAATTATCCGTGCACAATTATCTAAAATGCCTAGACTTTTATATTGATTGTTTGGACACCCAACATCAGCCTCGCAATTGAGCGTGAAACAGACTTTAGTCACGTGGAACGTCCGTTACGTATTTGTAATTATATTTTCATACAATAAAACGATTAACATGAGTAATTGCTTTACTATTATTGCATAATTACGCCCACCTACGTCGTTGTTTTTATTGCAATCTCTTTATTGCTGCTGCGTTAAGTTGGTATATATCTATGTATATTTTTTGGAAAAATTGAGAATGTTACCTCTTAGGGTCATCTTAAATATAACCACGTCTTTTAACTGGCATGTTTTAAAACTGTCGTAGCAACCCTATTTGTAGCACCGAATCATATAAAAAAAATTGGGAAGGTAAAAGAAAACAAAGGTGTAGAAAATTTTATAGGCCTTGATTAAAGGGTAAAGAAAAGTTTGAATACTTTTATAGATATATTACTCAGAATAGCGGCTCATAACAATATCTAGTTAGGGTATAGGTATTTCACGAATAAAATCACGAAGCACCACAAAACTTGTAGCTTGTAGTCATTATCAGCAAGGTCACAGGTGCTCCGGTATCTGCCTTGCCGACCAACGAAATGTATTTCCATAAACACATTATCAAAGAAACGTAATGTGGCGAGACATCGGATGTTTTCCACCACGGACGAAAGATATGCTCCACATATTTGTAAATGTATCTGATAAGTATGAATCTCCATGGCTTGTGAGTTGTGATAGAAGATGCCGATAACATCTCATCGCATTCCGAATCAAATATTTGGACTAAAATTTTACAGAAAAATCACTCCTATTGAGCCTGTTGGCAGTTCACCTATTCTTGTGGAATTATCACGTATAAGCTTTGTAATGGATATTCAAATATTTCCCTATTTATAAAAACCGAAGCACGTAGCTGACACATGCCAGTGTTTTACCACAATGCCAAAAATTCCCTTCTACCTGTTTGTTCCGTCATTCCGTGCCATTTGGTACTGACCTTCGGAACCTACGCAACAAGGTCACTTAGTTACATCGCTTTCTGGAACAAAATATTATTATGTAAATTCTACTGATGCTATTCGTTTTCACATCTATCGCATTGTTCTGATTTTGCATTTCTGAGCTTCTTCCTGCCCTAATCACTAGTTGCTTAGGTTTAGTGGCATTGCTACCCATTTATGTCTTCTTTCATTCTCCGGTCTCCCCTAAAAACGTCTTCGAATTCTCTTTTATTCCACCTTCGTCCCATCTTTGGTCAACCTCTTCCATTTCATCTAGACCCACATTTATTAAATTCGTTTAAATGAGGTGAAATCTGATAAACAATTCCTAAGCGAAAAAAACACACAGCTATAAGTAGAACAAACTCCCTTATCACATAAAATAAACACGCACATGAAATTGGGTAAAAGTTACTATGAAACTAAATACTGAGATAACTTATCTAGCAGGTACCTGCGGTTGAATCGCCCGACCGATTGATTATCAAGTTGGCTGTAATAGATATTAGATAATGTAATCGGCTCGTAAAACGTGGACACTTCTAATGGTAATAGGGATTAGTTTTATAAGCTCTTTTCAAGTGTGTTGTTTACACTTTCATATCTATTTGGTTTACTGTGCAATATTTTCCTTAAATTCGTGGAAGCTTCTGTATCTTGTATATAGAAGCTATGGAAACCGGCTCATATGCAACACCGAATGCAAACTTTTTTCCAGTTTCAGTACGCATTTATGACATACAGTCAATATTATTGATCATTGTTTCCGAAAAAGTATAAGGTAGACATTTTGGTATTACATCCATATAGCAGGCTTTTTCATCCGTTTTATCGAAAATGTGCACGTATTACATTTGTAGACTAGACTACGCAGAAAACTGTTGAAGGCAAATCCTCCTGCTAAAGTAGGTGACTACGTAGCAGTAAACGCCTATCTTTGGGCACGAAATACATTAAAAATAATTCAACAATATCTATTATTTCTAGGCCCTTGAGGACTACAGAATTGAGACCGGCACCATTGTCGGTTTCCCCGGAGCCAAGGCCTACGAAGGCGAGAACATGTTGTACGAGAAGTGCGACATCCTGGTGCCCGCCGCCATCGAACAGGTCATCCACAAGGAGAACGCTCACAAGATCAACGCTAAGGTAAGAAATTCATATGACATTTAAAGTAATCACATAAAGTTAATCCTAAGGCAAAAGTTTATCCGGAGCTGCGGACTACCTAGCGGGTTTATCGGGGCTCCGGCAAAGTGTAGCAGGAGTTGAACGGGGTGGTTTTTGTGTCAGTAAATTTGTTCTTTCGCCTTGCATAAGGCGAGTGTAGGTCATTGAATGATTTTACCCCCAAAAAAAAAGAAAGAAGTTTGGATGGAAATCTAGCCTAGCCATCATTATAGGTTTGTAAACTACGGGGAGCCTGGATCTGTTATTTATTTTTTAATGCAGTTATTCTTCTCCACATCTAAACATATTTGCACCTGCCAAGAACTGCAGTTGAAATTATGTAATGCACGATTTCTATTTAAGTAGGTATAGACGTATCAGAGTTTAATGGCCCTCTTTTAATAACTTTTTTGATTACCTGCCAAGAATTCTTTCGATGCAATTTTTCATTCTTTTTTCAAATCAGCCAGAAAGAAGTCAAACTGTTTCAGGATATTAAAAAGACAGTAGTAGGTATACTATTATTTTAAATGCTTGATTATTATTTAATTATCAGCTTAAAATATCGGTTTTACCTTGATATTTATCTTACTTTCAACAAATACCTAATGTACTAAGGACCTATTAACTTTGCCCAAGACCTTGATATCTTTTGTTATCTTTTTAATTACATAACGTGGGAATTTACTCAAATTAAGTACCTACTTTAGTATAACTCTCATTTGCCTACTGATAAGATTAAAGCTGTAAATGATATTAATGACTAGTGAATGAGATTACGTTTTTACTGTTGATGATGAAAGTTTATGAACGGATAGTGCAAATTGGTTATTCAGTGGAATTGAGAACCCCTTTCTAAACATATGTACCTATATAGCTTAACTCGCGAAAAATTAATGTTGGATTTCCCTACCTAATGTGAAAGGCGCCCATACCGTTATGTTATATTTTATCTACTAGAAATGGGAGGTTAGAGTTGGTTAGGCTATTTAGGTAAAGCATTTCAAAGGCCTGAACTTCTTGTTATAGGTAGTAACTACTTAGTATTATGTCGCTACTTCGCTAGGCACTCCTCTCAGCCCTAAATCAACACTTCGAAACGACCACTCTCCGATCCAATTCAATTATTCAAAAATTACCTGAGCACGAAGGATAGAGTGGCTTTAATGTACCTAATCTTTGGGGTCCGTAGCAAATTGGGCAAAATAATCCAAATGTAATGGAAATAGAATAATTTTTATTTACGTAGCTACTTTGCTACGTTGGGGGCCCCCGCAGCCCGGGGCCCCGTATAATTGATACGGCAGATACGGTGCTAGCTACGCCCCTGCTACTTTGTCAAAGTGTTCTCTAATACCTAGGTAATAATTTAGCGGCTACTTGAAAACGCTGACTAAAGAAAATTGATTGGTTAATTCTCCAAAGTGCTTATTTAGGCCTCATTACAAAAAAGTATCTAATAAATCCCCCTTTTCCTTGCAGATCATCGCTGAAGCCGCCAACGGTCCCACGACCCCAGCGGCCGACAAGATCCTGATTGACCGCAACATCCTCGTCATCCCCGACTTGTACATCAACGCTGGTGGTGTCACCGTCTCCTTCTTCGAGTGGCTCAAGAACCTGAACCATGTGTCCTACGGACGTCTTACCTTCAAATATGAGCGCGAGTCCAACTACCACCTCCTGGGTACGTTTTAATAATTTTCTCTTCTTCTTAGTTCATTATTTTTGACTGCACGGATGGTGTGGTAGCTGGGCAATTGGTTGCCGTGCAACGTATAGTGGGATCGATTCTCGCACGGAGCAACTTTTTGTGAGATCCACAAATTGTTGTTTCGGGTCTGTCATGTGTATGTGAACTTGTATGTTTGTAAACGCACCCAAGACACAGGAGAAAATCCTAGTGTGGGGTAACGTTTAAAAAAAACTTAAAAACTTGAGACAGAAGGTTCCTTAAGTAAGTAGTAACTACATAGATAAAATAACCAATTTTTATGGTTTTTGGATATCCATTAAATGCACACAGACTATGGCAAATGAAGTTATTGTTCCTAAAGAACCGATTGCAAAAACTGTTCTTAAGTAGGTGCCTACCTATCTAGTGATTACTTAAGGTTATTTGTACAAATCCTGTATCGGTGTAAACGAATGACCGCAAACGTTGCAGTAGCGTTATCTGTTTGTTTTAATACAATAGAAGGCCAGCTTCCTTTACTGTATTGTATTAAGGCTGGTATTTTAGAGCATAAATTATATTCAGTACCAGTACCTATTAAACATATACATATTTTGTCTTGTAATTGTTAAATTCACCCGCAGAGATTATGCGATATCAATACCAGAAAAAAAAATTGGCTCTTTTCTAGTAGTTTTTTTTTTTGTAGATAGAAATAAAAATGCTAGCTTATTTATTAATTAACTATGTATATTTTTACAGAATCCGTACAGGAGTCGTTGGAGAGGCGTTTCGGCCGCGTCGGAGGTCGCATTCCAGTTACTCCCTCCGAGTCCTTCCAGAAGAGGATCTCTGGTGCCTCCGAAAAAGACATCGTGCACTCTGGTCTCGACTACACCATGGAGAGATCGGCTAGGGTAAGTATCTTCTATTTACCCGACTGCGTTTAGCTTAAACTTTTAAGCGGCATAAAAGTATTTAAAGACACGATTAATTACAGAAGTAGCCTACTGACCTGTTACCTAATATGCAACGAGTAGAGGGTTCGATTCCCAGTTTCCACAAAGTTTATAATCACAACACAGGAGAAAATCCAACATAAATGTCGCAATGTTTAAAACAGAATATTATGTTCTCATTATTTTCTTTTTTTTAACAGGCCATCATGAAGACTGCCATGAAGTTCAACTTGGGCTTAGATCTGAGAACAGCGGCGTACGCCAACTCCATCGAGAAGATCTTCACCACGTACGCCGACGCCGGACTTGCATTCTAAACACTCACTAGATAAATTGAAGTATTGTCTGCATTTTATAGACTTCATTTTAGTCCCTATGCACATAAGTGTAATTTTTAAGACATTATTATCACAGTATTTTTGTTTGTTGGAATCATGGCTTTTTACTTTATTGTTAAGCGACTCGTTAAACTTTCAAAGTGAAAATTTTATTTTCCAATTGTATCGTCTTGAATTTTGAATAAATTGTTTTACTGTTATTCCTAACGTGGGTTGTTTTATTATACCTAGAGACACATTTAGGGACACCCTTTTATATTATAAACGTTTTAAACATTGATTGATAGAGTCTGGTCAACGAAAGCTGTCCAAAAAGAAGAGGTGCTAACGCTGACTACAGGCTGCTTAGTCTTGATATTTTTATTACTCCTCTGTGTGTACAACTTTTTGCGATCAATCCTTGTCTTAGATGTCGAGTTCGTCCCGCCTCCTCCTCTATCCTTTTGGGCCATATAAAAAAATAACAAAAATCGTTGCCCCACACTATTTGCTCCTGTGTTGTGGACTTGTTTACCAACACAGGTACAAATTCACATACCTGCACATGATACTCAGACCCGGAACAATAATTTGTGGATCACACAAAAACTGGCTCCGAGCGGGAATCGAGCATATATTATAACAGCTCCCACGATTTTCCAGAAACCACGCCAACCATGGAATGATTCTGGCTTTAGCCTCAATTGGACCGATTGATGATGACCGATGTAGAATGTCAAAAACAATTATTTTCGAGGAAAAGATAGCTTACGACCGTCATTATTCTCCTAGTTCCGAAAATCACACAATATCTCAAAATCTAGAGGTCCTAGTAAGGAAAATGTTCTCGCCCCATAAAGACCTAATGCCCTCTAAAGAATATTTTTACTTTTAACTTTAGTTTTTTTTATGATATAAGTTGGTAAACGAGTAGCGGACGGATCACCTAGCGTTAAGCAATCGCCATCGCCCATGGACATCCGCAAAACACCAAAAGAGTTACAGGTGCGTTGCCAGCCTTTTGGGGATTAGGAATTAAAGGGTTATTGGGGATTCGGTGAGGGGGTAATTACGCCTCCAGTTACCTCACTCGCACAACGAAACACAACGCAAGTGTCGTTACGTCGTAGAAGTAGGCCCATATATAAAACGTGCTGATAAAGACAGTCCTTAAATTACCGTACTGTTGAAAATTTTAAAGTTGACGGATGTACAGCTTGGCAAAAAAGAGTTTGATGCGGTACGGCATGCGGTGTGGCAGCTACTACTAAAAATCAATGTGCATTATTTCATCGCGATATACTTTGTATCAATAGTACGTTATCTAGACATTAAAATTAACAACTTGTGCGACTTAATTAACCACTTAAAATAGAGGAACACAAGTTACCTCACGACCCTAATTTATCAATACTCTTTGTGCCAAGCTGTTCATTGTGTACTGAATCAGTACACAAAAAGTGGATCAGTACTACTGATCCACTTTTTTAAATAAATAATAGTAGGTACAGTCCTAGTAGTAGGTATTGCTACTAGCAGTAGGTACTGTCCTTCAAATTTAGGCTTCGTGAGCATATATGGAAGAGGCTGACAGACTCAACACACACATAGTACATGTATGTATGTATGTATGTATGTATGTATGTATGTATATATTGTAATATTTATTGTATATATAACATGATCGTTATAAATATAATTATAATTTATTTATCTTTTAATATTTCAATATATGCCTGCTGTTACACCTACTGTTGTCTCTCTGCATCACCCCAAGGTTGACTGGTAGAGAATGCCAAATTGGCATTAAGTCCTCCTTTGTATAATGTACATAAAGTGTAAAATAAAATAAATAAATAAATAAAATACAGTAAAAATAGACTAATACTCAGTATTTCAGAAAAACCGTCCATCTCTAGCCATTGCTGTCATTTTTTTGGGATAAAAGGTGTGACAGTAGGAAATCCCGCACTCCTGATAGATATCCCGAGTATTTTTATTCATAAACTAAGAAAACAAAACAAGAACTGTTCCTGTTGGCCTTATTACTATTGTAGTTACGTTATTTTATATAAAAGAGTATGCTACTAGATTCCAAATATGAAAAAAATGTTTTCACTAAATTGAACGCTGTGTTTTGATGACTGGCCCAAATGGAACGCAGCCAATTACGTGGTGAAATGTCACTTGTCAATCGATGCGAATTGTGAACATTTTAACATTACGATTTCAATTATTTTTGTATTTTTAGAATTCGAGATATAATTCTAGACAAAATGATTTTCACACCAATATTAGTTGCAATATTTATGACATTAATCAACGGTATACTTTCTAAAAGCGTTGAACTTACCTTCGAGTTACCTGATAGTGCAGTAGAATGTTTTTATGAAGAAATAGAAAAAAATACATCAGCGGCATTAGAATATCAGGTAAAATTATTGTCTAGCTGAAGATATACACATAATTGGTCCGTAAATAAATTGTGGTAGCAATTTGTAGTCGTAAACTAACCTAAGTCAAGACTGAGGAAGTAACTTCTAGACTGATTTTCCTGTTCAAGGTGACCAATATACTCCTTAATGTTACAGGTAATTACCGGAGGACAATACGATGTCGATGTCAAGATAGAAGGTCCCAACAAACAAATTATTTACCAACAACAAAAAATGCAATATGATTCTCATCAGTTTACTACACAAATATCAGGTATAAATCATATTTTATTCTTATAAAGACACTATATTAAGAATACACGTATTAACGGCATTAAGTACATACATTATTCCTTAAAATAAACTTGACAGTATGTATTCTGACTTCTTGTCACCAGAATACTAATTAAGTTGATGCTCTATTCTTTCCAGTTGTAATGACGTGTTCTTATCAGATAATGAATATTGTTCTTATTCCAGGTATTTACAAGGTTTGCTTCAGCAATGAATTCAGTACATTCTCCCACAAACTTGTGTACATGGAACTTAATGTTGGTCCTGAGAAGCCTTTGCCTGGAGTTGGAGACCATGCAACTGTTCTAACACAGGTTTGTCTAATTATTTCATGGAGATACCTACCTATAACCAGTTTGCTGTAAGCTGATAACTTAATTAATGCAAAGATAGTTAGCTGAATTCACTAGTTATTGTACCTGTATATAGAATTGAAATGAAGTAATACATTTGTAGTTTTCTAATATGATTCTTACAAGTAGGTATAAAAGTACATGATAAATTATGATAAAAAGTATGTCATAGGTCATTAAGGGTGAGTGACATTACCATTCCAAAATATGCTATTTATTATACTGTATGACAAGATAGTAAGGAATACTTGTTTACTGATTTTAATTTTCTATTATTTACAGCTGGAAACTTCTGCCGAAGAAATTCATTCAGCCCTTAACAGAATCATTGACCACCAAACTCACCACAGGCTAAGAGAGGCTCAAGGTCGCAAGAGGGCAGAGGACCTCAACGAGAGAGTATTCTGGTGGTCCATGGGCGAATCTCTAGCTATTGTTTGTGTAGCATTCGCACAAGTCATGGTACTCAAGAACTTCTTCAGCGACCGACCAACGTTATACAATCGAATGTAATAACTAGTTAAATATTATAGTTTATTTATTAAAAGAACTTTGGGGTTTAATTACAATGTTTTATTTGTATAAAATACAACTTATTAGAATCTTTTATTGCAACTTAAAATTCAAGAGAATTAATGTTTTATTTATATTACACTAAGAAACATGTGAAATTTTGAGTATATTTTTATTATATTATAAAGAACACTTTATAAGTCTCTGGCTATACAAGGTAAAAGTTCTGTACAGATTGTTGACAGTAATTTAATAACCTCTCCTCTTTATATAATACAAAATTGATTAGATATTATATTAATTACACTTACAAACAATCAAAAGAGTACTAATAGAGCAAAAACTCCATTGACTAAGGCGCAAGGATAGGCAATCAGTGGTCTCTGTTCAGCATCACCAGACATGGTAACAAACAGCCTGCTAGCCGACAGTGCTGACCAGATAACTGCAACAGCTGACAAACTTAATCCCACAGATCCCTCAAGAGAGATGAAGATTCCAAGACAAGCCAGTACCACCATTGGCAACATACAGTAGCCTAGGACACTAGCCACACTTAGCAGGGTAAAAACTCCTTCAGTGCGACTCATTAGAGACAGTAGGAAATACATCAAAATAACCGACATTACAGATAACCCATAAACATACCCAAAATGTGCTTTATTCCCAGCTAGGAATAAACACACTGCTAGTGCTAAACAAAATGCGATAGGGCCAGCTATGTCTGTGTCTCTCAGTAGGAAGTTAGCATCATCAGCTTTTGATTGACCGTGGAATGGATTAAGTACAGCTAAAGTTTTCTCCAATATTCTATCTGGGTATATCTCCAGTTCGTCTAACAGTGGCGGTTCGTCAAACTCGGTTGGTTCGCCGACGGGCTCCCCGGGCACTGGTGCTGGTGTAAATATGTTTGAGTTGTAGTACTGATTGTTATTGGCAGTCATAGTGCCCTGGTTTTGGTCGAATGAGTAGTTTTGTTGATCGGTAGGAAATGTTTGAAAATCTGAAAGAAAATGTAGTTTATTGTAAACAGATACTTGTATTAACATTTATATTGTAAACAGATATCCCTCGAAGTGCTTGCTCACCTAACGTTTGCGGTTGATCAGCAAATGCATTAGAAGTGTTAAAAGAGTAACTTTGGCTATTATTTTGAGTTTGCCATGAATAATCGTTTGGGTTGTTGAAATTTGCCATTTTTGTATATTCACTGATAAGAGTTTTAGATCAAACAGATAAATTTCATGTAAATATCCACTAAATTACAAATTGATCAGTTCCACTTCCATGTCACTACCTGTCAAACTTGCCTTGTTGTCAAACAGACGTCCGTAATGTCAAATAGAGATGGGTCTACAAAACTCGACTAAAACGAACTAGTTGTGATGAAATAACTATAATTTCTATTAGAAAAATAGAATTCATTATTGTAACGTTTACATGGACCTCGGGAGGGTTTTATGGATAAGGGCGTAGTAGTAATAATAGTTTACTCTAAGGAAATCTACTCTCAGACCACCACAGATGGGCCCCAGTAGGGCTGATGCCCGATCCGGAACTGCGGACAACGTAACAGGTTACCTGGGCTCCGGCTCAAAGCAGGAGAAGAAGTGGTTTTTAGTCAGTAAGAGTCTGATACTACCTCCCTAACCGCCTCACCCAAGGGAGAGGTCATTGGATGATTTACACCTGTCTAAAATATAAAAATAAAAAAGGGAGTCTACACCAACATATCCGGAGCTGCGGACAACGTAAAAGGTTACCGGGGCTCCGGCTCAAAGCAAGAGAAGGAACGGGGTGGTTTTATTAAGTAAGTCTGACACTTCCCCCGGCTCACTCAAGGCGGGAGAAGTCATTGGATGATTTTCACCTATCAAAAAAATAAAAAAGGGAGTCTACACCAACATGTATGAAGTGGTAAAATTAAACTAAATTAAACGTTATTTTATATGGCATACTTTATTCCATTAAATATAGGTAGTTTATTCACTGGATCTATTAGTACGATGGAATGTTTTCGAGTTTGTTTGAATATTATACAGATACTAATCATGATACATAATATATTCAAGTTTCAATAAGTATATAGGTAAGTACAATAATATTACAGTCAATCGATACGTGAAGTTACATTGTAAATTGTGCTTTAGATTACTAAAATAATGAAATACATGTTTGTAATACAGGCTGAGTAAAATAAACTTTAAAGTTTATAAATTAGGTATCAATACATAGTATACCTACTTAGTTTAGTTCATTTATAATAAAAGTACATGGAAAAACAATGGTTTAAGATAGTATTGACAGTCTGTAGTTTGGAATTGTGACAAAATCAGTACATAAAAATGTAATATTAAACTGGAACGTTTTGGAAAGCTCATAATAGGGCACAATTTTACATATTATAATGTAAATGGATGGTTAATGTAAATAGTACTCGAATTGAACGCACCAGGTATGTTCAGCAGACGATCTCATTTCCTATGAGTGATATGAACATCACTTGTCTGAACCAATATTACTAAATGAACACATAAGTACCAGCCGTACCATGCGCCAAGACTTTTTTTATTTGCTTTGGTGCATTCACAAACGTTACTATTAATAGTTGGACAGAGGATGATCGTAACTTAATATTCTCAGGTACATAATAATCTTATCAAACAGCAAACAAACTACAAAAAATACCCCACATTTGTGTATTGGAATTAATATTATACTTCGTACTTCTTTCTAAAATTGTCTGTCTGTTCATGTTTCATGTTTTAACATGGACAAAAGACTAAAATATTATCTAGTACATTTTTTGTTACAACAGTAAGTTAAAAACAAAATTAACAACAAAAAAATAAAACAAAATGTTTTAAACTTATGTTAAAATTCAAATAAATTGCTGATGTTTTTTAAGATGTTCAATTGAATTCGTTGATGTTATATTTTATATAAATTAATAATAATAATATATATTTATAATCAAAACTCATAAGGCAGTCTTAAGCTAAAATGCAGGCTCCATTACTTGATATTCATTCAACTAAACAGGTTAAATAAATAGGTGTCGTGTGAAGAATGTTCGTAGTTTGGTATCATAAGTTAGAAACTTAAAAGAATTCATCAAATATTTTTCATAATACAAAAAAAAACATTGATGTTATATTTTATATAAATTAATAATAATAATATATATTTATAATCAAAACTCATAAGGCAGTCTTAAGCATAATGATTGTGGCACCATTGCAAATGTCAGTTGGGACGCAAAATATCTGTGAAAAGGCGGCCTCCTGTTTTGCTCAAGGTATTTATAATTGTTTTTCTTATTTTTTGTGGAAAAATAAACTGCAATATAGATTTATTTATTAGATAATAAATATGTCAATCATTATTTACAAAAACATATGCACTTTGTTACATTTTTATGATGTTTATTTGTATCTAAAATGTTTTGTCCGTCAAATAGAAAAGTACGACTTTATTACTATGTCCGCTGCAGCGGACAACGCCAAATGTTGTTTGCTTATGGTGCTGAGTTTGATTTTTTTCTTTGTCAACAGCCTAGTAGCGCAAGTAAAATTATTGCTTTAGTGCCCAAGGAACATGCACCTTCCGTTGCAAGCGAAATATCAGATTCGGAAACTGAATTGCATGATGCACGTACTAATTCTTCCACCCCGCTGTCTTTTCCTGCACCATCAATTGCATCTTCCCTTGCTAGCCTAACACTATACATCCGATGAAGAATTAAACTCTGAAGATGCTGATATTATACCAGATTCTGACGTCCGTGAAATTGCCAACTCCATTTATGAAAATGTTCCATCCCTATCTGGTATTCCTTCATTGCATGCAACGCCTATAACACCAATAGCTTCTTTATTAGTACCCCGAAAAACAAGATCTAGGCACCCACAGTCCAAGCTAAAAGAACAAAAAACGCCAAAAAATTGTAGCAGACAGACCAAGCGACAATAGAAGAGGGTGAGGATGATAAATACATAGATCTGCCAGAAGATGATTCACCTTTGAATTTCTTTTACTATTCTTACTAGTATTATAGAGCAGACCAACTTATATTCAGATCAATAAACCGGCAAGTCAATTCAACTAACCGACGAAGAATTTAGAGACTTTTTAGCTATCCATGTTCTTAGGGGTATTGTTGTAATCATGTCGTAATGCCTTCTTTTCTTGATTATTGGTCACAAAAATGTATGTATTATGTACCATTTATCAATTCGTACTAAAATGTTCGTTTTTGTGTTTGTCTTTAAAAAAAAACATAAAAATAATTATGGTTTTTATTTTCCGTAATTTGGCAGTGTCCGCCTCAGCGAACATATAAATCTGACCATTAATTTCTCAGTAATTGGCAATGTCCGCTGTGACGGACACCACTTTTCCCAACAGTGGGCTATTGTAGATTTTTTTTTTCATTTTTCTAGGACGTTATAAGATACCCCCGAAGCCATACATTTGTCAAATTCATATATTTTGAATATTTTTATCGGTGCCAAATTAAGGGTTAAAATCAGTTAATTTATTACTTAGTTTATATTAAACTTAGAGTACCATTCGTTGGTTAAATAAAAGCACCACATTACTGACTGGAATGATATTTAAAAATTAAAACTTAAAAAATTAGAAAACTCAAGTGTTAGTAAAATTGTTAGTTTGATATCTTCAATTAATTTTACGACACCTTTTTATTAACCCGTTTGTATGCTCCTTCATTTAAAACGAGTTATACACTTCCAAAGACAACCGTGACCAACGCGAAGTCAATCCACTCTATAATAAAAAAGAGTTCATAATAAAGTTAGTCATAAATTACCTAAAATTAAAAAAATATGTACAATCTACATTTTGTACATGCAATTTACAACACACGCATTCATTTCATCAGCATAATATCAAAGTGTAGAAAATAATCACACTTATGAACACATTACTAAATGGAGATTTCGTAACAAATTATTCTCGTCTTCAGAATAACATAATGTCTATCAATGCTCATATAAAAATCTTATGGAAATAAAAACAAAAATCAAAAATTTTATAACATACATATTATATCACAGATACCTAAGGAAGATATTACTTATTATATCTAACATTGAGGTGCTGTAAACAGTCCCTAAAATATTTTAATAAATAAATAAAAAGCACTCAATCTCAAAATCCTACGTGAATACTGTTAATAAAATATTCATGTTAATAGCTCAATTTCCTGTTACATTGTTCATAAACAAAGTCATATATAATATTCTTGTTTTACACATTTACACTTGAAAGTAATCACTGACGGTGGCGTCGCCTCCGTTATTAATACTGCTTTTCGGCTCGCTTCTGTTTGGTACGTTAATTTTCTCATATCCCGCCGCGGAATCCGACCTCTCCACACTGGCGCTCCCCGACGCTTCATTATTCACTTTTTCATAAGGCGGGTCTTTCTTTGACAGCTCAAAGTACTTTACGCTTTCGTAATTCGGATCCTTTTTGGAGCGCACTGAATCATACTTTGAGTCTTTCGATCGAACCGACTCGTACTTTGGATCCTTACACCTTAATGACTCGTAGTTCGGATCTTGCGTACTCACACTCTCATAATTAGGGTCTTTGGGACGAACGGACTCATAATTGGGGTCCGATTCACTACCAGTGTTGTATAGGGGATCATGCGGCATCGACTCGTAATTTGGTTCTAAGGTGGGTTCATCGTTATTATTAGCAGGCCAATTGTTGTACTTATTGGGCTTTTTGTTAACCGTGGAATATGTTGGCTGTACTTTGTAGTTTGGTGCAATCGTTGCATAAGGTGGCGTGGGCGGCTGGTTCCTCAGCACTTCATAGTTGGGGTCTGAATCGGAAGCATTATTATCAGTCTTAGAAATATGCTCATACCCCGCGTCACTGCTTACAATGCTATTAGGCCCACTGTCCATCGCCAGGTGATTCAGCTTCAGTAAATTGTTGTTTGTAAAGTTTGAGGTAGGACCTGCTTTGTTTATGTCCTTCACAGTTTCGTATCCTGGATCTTGACTCTGTGATGATTTCCGCTCTTTATGCGCGATAGTCTCATATCCATGGTTTATTGACTTTTTCCGATCGATGGTCTCGTAACCAGGATCATCCCCTCGGAATTTCGATGTGTGTGGCTCACCGTCAGCTCCTGTGAAATCTTTTGAACGCCTTACGGTCTCTTCGGTTCTGCCTTTAGCTTTCTTCATAACTTTAGCATACATTTCCTCAACATTGCGTGAAGGACTTTCAGTTACGCGATGATCTGAATTCAAACTGGTGTTGGCATCTGCCGAAGAGTAGTCACTGTAGCCTGGACCATCAATAGAGTTGTACAGGTTGTCAGTTTGACTATCGCGCTGGTCGATGTCAAAGTTAAGCTCTCTGGCTACAAGTGGCCTGATCAAGTCCCCAGAACTAAAGCGATGTTTCTCTACGGGGTAATTGCAGCCGTAGAAATCAGATGAGCTTACGCAACTATTGTTTCGTTGGTGTTTCTCGTTGAGACTCCGTCGTAACTTGTCATGGTTGAAATGTAGGTCACCTGAGAACATAAAAAGTGTTTAAGTAGTAAAAGTAGAAAGATTGTGTGTATGAAGCTACAGTTTAGTTAAAATAATGTTTAAGTACCTGTGCTAGACATCCGTTGGTGTCGCTGTGCGAGAGCCTGTTCGATGGCGGGCTGTCGCGGCGCGGCGTGCGATGTCGCGTGCGGCGCGGGGTGTGTCGTGCTGTGTGCCGCGCCGTGTGCCGCGCTGTGTGACGGTGCGTGTGACGCGGAGTGCGCGGCGGCGTGCACCGTGACGTGCGACGTGACGTGCGACGTGACATGTGACGTCACATGCGCGGCCCCGTGCGAGCCGACGTGCGGTGGCGGAGGTAATGGCGAGTTGGCCTGACGCTTCTCTGGCTTCGGGGAGCCCAGCGCACCCGTCGAATTCGAGCATGATGAGGAAGACGCTGATGGGACATTTCATTTATTTTAGTAAAGGGAAAAGATATTATTTAAAATCCGTCAATGCAAATAACTGACTCGAAAAGTATTACACATATATAATATATAAAAACATAAACATTTGCCTGCCACGATATGACAACATGACATAAATTAAGTTTTAAATATAGAATACATTATAAAAATGTGACGTGAAACTGATAAGTTACCTTGTCTAGAGTGCGTAGCATTCGCCGTTGATGCACCGACGTCCGGAGGCGCACTTCGTCTGAACAAATCACAAAAAATATTACAAGAAAACTGCATATTTAACCACTCTAGTTACCTCTTCAGGAATACAAACAGAACTGTATTTCACTGTAATTTCAGTGTAATACTAAGAATTAATTAACCACAAAGATGATGTCATAAGTAAAACTTAAAGTGCAAAGGGGGAAAACCTTTGCAAAGTTTGTTTTTGTTAATAAATAGATAATTATAAAGAATTTCGAACATGTGGCGGCCGGATACTACAGCTTACGGCAATCACTGATTTCAGATTACGGCACCCGAATTTTTTAAAGGTAGAATCAACACAAAAGTTTGATAACGAACTGTCAATAGGTACTTATTTGTTTATTTATCAACAGACAGCCAATCAAAGCCTAGAATTAATCTAAATGTTTTGACATATTGATAAGGGAGCTCGTCACTAAGCAGCCGCTTGTGGTGTCCGAGTCAAAAGGTTCTATCCCTCAAACCAATGCGTGAAGAATAATTCGTTATTAACTATATTTCGCATTTCTTACTATCATCGATAAGTGATAATCGAGAAACGATTATCGATATTGAAATTCGCAATCTGACTGGATTGTTAAATTTTTTTATTAATCTTTTCAGCACTATGAATGGTAGGTGTAAAGATACTCTTTTTACAAAATATAGTTTTGTTATTAAAATGAGCGGTTACCTAGCAACGTGCGTGGGGTCGGTATGCAGTAGGTCTGGCGTGGGGTCCCGACGACGTGGCTCGGTTGCGATCTGCGCGTACGTGTCCGAACCCTCGCCAACGCTCGCCTCCTCAATCGCTGCATACATCTCGTCTGGAAATTAAATATTCATATTTATTTTTAAGGTGGTTCAATGCCTGTAGAATAAGTTTCTTTAGTTCCGCAATGTTTGACATAGCTTTACAAATACATTGTATTTTTTATTTATAGGTACAAGATGAGTCAATAGAGTGAATGAGTCAAGAGAAAACAACAATAAGTATAAAAATGTTAGCGGAGAGAAACTAGCAATTTATGGCCTACCATAATATTTAGAATTAGCATTATAGCAAGATTTTGCTACTCAGCACCTTTCTATTTAACTCAACTTGAATTAAAGAATTCAATAAACTAAAAAGAAAATTACAAACAACGGAATTTCGACCTTAAACCATTAGTGTTACATTTCAATTTAATCAGAAATGCATAACCTAATTTGTCGCGTCGATTGATAGACATTCTAACAATGTTATTTTAACGATAACGATCATAATAAGTAATTATTGGTGTTTAAAATCTCTCATATCAACACATTCAAACGTTAGGCGCCATGACAGATTGATATCAAAAATGATTGATGACAATAATAATAATTGCAATAGACAATTATTTGTTTTACGACTTTAAGAAAGAATATAATCTAGTCTTCTATTATGTGGAACTTATAAGAGTTACTTATAAGAGTAACTTATAAGAGTAAGAATATTTGTCATAACAAATCAATATAAAAAAAAATCTGTTAATTAGTCTCGCTAAAGCTTTAGAACGGCTGGAACGATTAAGCAAATTTTGAGTCTTGAATTATTTGTAGAAGTCCAGGCAGGGGTTTAAAAGGTGAGAAAATAATGTTTTAGGCAGCATGAAGTACGGTGGTCAGTTAGTACAAAAAGACAAAGATAGCGCGATAATTTAGTTTTGAAATTTTATCATAATAACTGGTGAAACATTCTTCACGTATTTAGGTATGAGATTAAAGTAATTAAGCCTACACTCCCACCTATCTCTTCTAGGAACAACAGATGTGACGTTAATAATCGTGGGTAAAAATTATCAAGAAAACTATTATAGGTAAGTAATTAAAACTGATTAAGTACTTAGAAATTATCCATTGTTTTGTATGACACCGGAAGATGGGAAACCCATTGTACAGATATAGAGTAACGTAATCGCACTATGAAAAATTTCTTTTAATTGATAACAATTTTATAATACATAGATTAGATAGCTGGATAATTAGACAATGTGATAGCTAGTTGCATAGATTAATGATGTTGCTTTAATTTTTTAATTGTATCACATAGGTATTACAGGATTAACTGCTTTAAGTTTCGTGACGTGTACTTATACTTCCTTCGTTTCTCGCGACTTCCAAGAAATGTTGGTTAAAAACAACTGATGGAAAAGCATTTTGACTGCACGGTTGAGACCGTGGCTGAGCAACTGGCTGCCGTGTATTTTCATTCGATTTCCGCACGAAGCAACTCTTTGTGTGATCCCCTAATTATAGTTTAGGGTCTGGGTGTCATGTGCACTTGAAGGTGTATATTTGTAAACGCACCCAGGGCACAGGAGAAAATAAAAGTGAGGAGCAACGATTTATATTTTGCAAAAAGGATGCTATGATTGAAAATTACGAAATATCCATACCCAAAATCGAAAAAAGAATCAAATTGGGAAAGACCCAAAAGATCCGAGGAAAAAATAAAGAAGTCGTTATAATATAGGTACATACGCGTTAAATTCTGATGTAAAACATTAACAACAAGCTTGTGAACTTACCGGAATCATCAGATACGGTGGCATAGTGGGGCTGTGATGGTGGCTTGCTACTTTGAGCGCGAATGTTACTCAGTGGTTCACGCACTGAGATGCTTGTGTAACCCTCTGTAAAGAAATAATGTATTATTGACCCGTCTTATATTATTTGTAATTTGTAACCCAATGATGATAAATTGGATGGTCCGTCGAGTTTTTTTTTATATAGTCAAACCGACACCAGCAATTTATAGTACGCTAACTCGAAATATGGAAAAAACGTTTTTTTATGCCAAGTTGCTTAATATATACGTCATAAAAAATTGAGAAGAAATATGCAAAAATAAGAAAGTTACAAATCTTATAAAACGCTAAGTAAAGGTACTTTTTGAAATCACTCGATTTATATTACGCCAACTATTAATAGCGGAGTGTGCGCGACGATCACTTTGGTCAAAGTCCGTGCAACACTGTACTAACTCATAGTTAGCGTAGTTTAGTGCGTTCGTGTGTATACTTCGCACCCTTAAAAATAAAAAGATGTAACTCAAAAACTACAACTTATGGGAATCGGCGATTAAAGTTTTCAACTTATTCCGACTTGTCTTTGAATCAAAGTACTAGTAACCACTTACTAGTGTTTCGATAATTTAACTACTGATTTTAATTGACAAAACTATGGTCTTTTAATATAAATGATTACTTTTATCTTAATTATCTATTATACCTTAAAAAAATTGAAGCAAAAAAAAGGTTTTGAGTTAAATCAGTTTATGCAAAAAAAATCTAGTTAGTAGACGAAAAAGACATGCAACAGTTCTAAATAATTCTCTTTTGTATAAATTAGCAAGAGATATTAAAATATATTCCAAAATACTTCGTTTTATTATTAATCAAAATATGATAATATTGGCTTATGTATTATTGCATCATTTTGTAAAAAAAGAAATACAAAAAATTATTATATTTTTATTAAGAAAATAATACAAAAAATTATTAATAATAAATTTTATTATTAATTACCACATAAATTTTAATGTTGATGATTCCCTTTTGGAACCTAGATTATAGGCAATCTAGTACTAATTAAAAAAAAAACAAATAATCACTACCTAAGTTTTACACAATATTTCAACAAAATAATATCTCACAGTTAAATACTTTATAATCATTAAATAATTATCAAATTATGAGCAAGTCAGTCTTGCATTATGCATTATCACAAGCTGAGATTCAAATGTAACACATTAATTAAGTAATTATGTCAAAGTAAACTTAGCTTAAAAAACAATCAGTCTAATAATTTACTTCCAAAAGTTTTAAACTTAAAACTTAGTTTTTAACTAAGTACTAACATAATAATAATAATGTAATAAAAAAAGTAATCTTTACTTAAAAAATTGACAGTTATCATATAATAATTCTTTCTTTCAGTTTAACCTTTCGACTACAAATATTATTTGTTTCTAGTTTTATACAAAAAACAAAAATAATTTGTTAAATGCTTAGTTATTAAATGTTAATTACTTAGTTAAAAGTATCACCCACAATCTAACCTTATTAAAAAAAATAAGCATACTTTGGCAGAAAGGAACTTAATTTGTGGCAATACACATAATTGTGTGTAATATTATTACACTTTCTAAAAAAACAGTATTTATCATTCTTAAATAAAATAAGTAGAATCAATACTAAACAATCGAATTATAAAAACTTGCATAAAAGGAGGGAATCAATTTCTTAGTTAGTAGTTCTTTTAGATCTTTTTTCTTATTTTCACTTAACTGTTGTCTTTGGCTATATGCTTTATCCAGAGTAATTGCAGTTATTGGGTCCATTTTTTTCTTTTGTTTCTTATATCAACTTGTTTAAAATTAGTATCACTGTAGGAAGTCTTATAATAAAAATGAAATGGTTCTGATTTCACCATCTGCAAAACCTTTACATCATTCCAATTTACGGTTTTCCCATCTATGTCTACAGTAAAGTTGTAACCCCACTGCTCTTGAAGAGACTTTAAGTTGATAAAAGATTCAAAGGTCATTTCATGAACATTTATTGCAGGTTTACTTTTTTTTTGCATTTTTAATAAGGGTAACATACTGGTCTGGACTATAAATTGGACCTGCTTTTAAGTTTTTCTTTACCTCTCTTTCTATTAGGCTGTGCACACTGTCTGCTTCATTCTGTGTATGTCCCCTTATCATAAATTTATGTGTTATACTGGAAATATTTAAATTAGTTACGGCATACAAATATAATGTGGCGATATATTTATTTTTATTCTGCCCACAGCAGTTGTCTGAGTAAAATATAATTTGTTTCGGTTCTTCATCTTCTGCACACAGATTTTGTAAATATTCCCAAATGCAAGAGCCAATTTCGTTAGCACCTCGTTTAGCGTCTACTTCAGTCCAAAAGAAACAGTGAACATTGTCATATGCTTTTTTATCTCCATTTAGTAGCTCTGTCAACGTCAAATTATAGCTATTTAGTTTAGACTTATAATAGAAAGCGGAAGTATTACCCCTCGGACACTGTAAAACAGCTTCTAAGTCATAAATAACTACTCTAGAGTCTTTGGTTATATTTTGACGATCGGCAACTTTTTCAGCACGACTCAAGGTTTTCTCCTGCATATGTTTACAATATTTATCTTCCAAAACTTGTTTCTGTTCAACATTTGAGTTGTGGTATGATGTGCATAGATCACATTGATCTTTCTTTGGTTGGTAAAATCCTAAATTGAATTCAGTGTTAAAAATTTTGTAATATGCCATATAATTACCTACTTCCCTGTTACTATTACTTTGCTGTGCAGCAAAATCATTGTATAAATCCTTAATAGTCTTATCACCGCCAATGTACTGCTTTGACGTCGAAGCTCGAACATAATGTGATTCTAGCTTTGGTTTTCGAATGTCATCTAGTAACTGCGGATTAAGTTTGTTGTGATTATTATGTCTCCCTCTTAGGTCATCAAGCATAAAACCATCGTTCATTCTAGATTGCACCGTGAAAATCATTCTTTCGGATATAGACAGTGTATTTTTTAAAAAAGTCTTACATACTCTTATTTTATTATTATAATTTAAAATATAATAAAAAGCTTTGTTTGGACGTCTGGGATTTTGAGAATTAGTGTATTTATATTTAGGGGTAATATCTTCCATACACGTTCGTAAATAGGCCCTCTGTGCAACTAAGCTCCCTAGGTCCCAAAAGGAGCTAAATAAATGGTATCTCCCCTCATCATCGATCTTATCTTTACACTTTAATTTACAGTTTTCGTTACATGCGTCTTTTATAAATCGAGCTGGAATAGTTTTACGTCTTTTTGACATCGAGACATACGATTTGCCTCTATTGCGGAGTTGCTTCGATCGCACTTGCTGCCACTTCTCAATTTTTCGTGATCTCTTGCGTCCTCGACGACTATTATTTGTTTCGCTATTGAAGTCAGAAGAATCTAAAGTTGATCCTTCAAAGAGAAAGTTCTGTCTCCTAATGTGCTTTCTAGGTATTGAATTAAAATCTATGGTAGGATCATCGTCGCTGAGATCAATGTCACTTTCATCTGAGTAAATAGGGGAAATATTATAATGAGGCACGCTGTTCTTATGTCGACTCGCTCTTTGCTGAATAATTTGTTGATCGTCATTAACTTCTGGAGTATCACTGGAGCTTGAAGAACTTGATGAAGATGAGGATGAACTAGAAGAAGTGGAACTAGATGATGAAGATGAACTGGAGGATCGAGAACGTTGAGTATTATTGCCTGAGATCGGCAAAATTTGAGAGTCGTAATCAGCAGGCTCGGCATTGTTGTTTACGTGTATACTATCAATATTTTCACTCACGGTTGAATCACTGCTATAATCTGGTACTAGGCTAACGATTTTTGTGACAGTAGGTGAATCCTGTTTCAAATCAGATTTTGGCTCTTCAGCTGTTATTGGCATCGGCCCAAACTCTGGAGATAGATTTTCCTGATTTTCGATATCTATATGATATTCACTTCTGGTCTGAAATAAAAATGACGAAACTAATATCAATATTAGTTCAATTCATCATCAACAGGCAATAATTCGCGGTGAAAAGACTATTAAGGATTTATACAATGATTTTGCTGCACAGCAAAGTAATAGTAACAGGGAAGTAGGTAATTATATGGCATATTACAAAATTTTTAACACTGAATTCAATTTAGGATTTTACCAACCAAAGAAAGATCAATGTGATCTATGCACATCATACCACAACTCAAATGTTGAACAGAAACAAGTTTTGGAAGATAAATATTGTAAACATATGCAGGAGAAAACCTTGAGTCGTGCTGAAAAAGTTGCCGATCGTCAAAATATAACCAAAGACTCTAGAGTAGTTATTTATGACTTAGAAGCTATTAGTTCAATTCATCATCAACAGGCAATTATTAAATATAAATTAAGGTAACTAAAATTTTTACAATTTTCCTAGCGGCACCCTGAAGTAGGTCCACTCCGCGCTGTATCTGTTTCCATAGGAATTTGGAGATAAAAATAAACAGACTTTAATCTACCCCTGTATTAATTTCAATCTAAATCCGTTTAGTAGTTTTGCGGTGATTAAGTAACCAATTTAATATTAGCATGTAGGTATCTATTTTATTATTATTAGTTAGATTATAGATTGCAAGTAACAATAAAGGCCAAAACTAGTATCTTAAATGACAGCTAAAAACTTTAATTTCTCGTATTTCGAACCCGTAAGGATTGGCTATGATAATTATAATTATTTACCTCATCGTGACTAATTATGTGGTCGAGTTCTTGGTTATTTCCAGTTTGAACCAAACCTAGGATTCTACGGGACCTCCAAGATGACGCCATTGTTCTATAATAACCTAAAAAGTTAAAGACGAACATGGTTGTAAATTATAATTTGAACATTTTATTTTCGAATAAACAGCATTAACGTTAAACATTTTCATACAATTTGCTATTCGCGTAAATAATAAAAAGTAAATCAGAATCGTACTTTAGCTACTGTTTATGTTTTACAATAAAGCGATGGTTACTCAATTACTCCAATGAAAAAGACGTATTTTTAAAAATTAAACTGAAGTATTACGTTATAATTTTTCAAACATACTACATTTTTAAAACAAAAGATAATTAATTCAAATCATCATCAAATTATTTTTCTAAAAAACGAAGTATCTCAAAGATCATGCATTTTATTATAAAACTAATTGTAAACTTTCATAGTTACCTTTTAGTCAAAAACAGATTTATTTCGTGTTACACCACCATTACATACACCACAGAACAACACTCCCACTTTCAGTCACTGCCGGTTCATCACTAAATCACGCCATTTATTGGAATCGTCCTGTCCAATCCTGTTTATTGAAAAGAGAAGACCGATCGCGTATCTCGCTCGATTTTGACGTAATCGAGACGGCTGTTGAATTCTACCTAATCTTGCGTGCGTTTAATGCGTTTTATTGTAAAAGGTCAGAATTCGTAAATTTTGTGTTACATCTTTTTTTTTTAAACGAGCGACTTGTTCGTTTGTAAAATGAACGACTTAGCGACTTTTACATAGTAAATACTCATGTGTTAACGTATTAATTAGTTTATTAATGGTACGTTGACTATTCTTTTTGTAAGTAAGTACATGTTCTTTATAAAAATATTGAAATATGCATCAGATGATTGATCATGCACTACGACCTCCCGTACTACACTACGCTAACATAAGTTAGACGTGTAGGTATAAGATGTAACATTTTTTTGATGAATTACGTTTATATACGGCTAACTTGCGCTAAATCAAAAAATAGAAATAATTAAGGAAATATAAATATGAGATATTACAATCAATAAATTAAATATTAAGCATACCAAATTTCAAAAAAGTATCTTAATTAATGTAAAAGTTATCACGTTTTTCCCTTTAAACGCCTCTACTGTAAAGTACGCTTTTTTGAGTTAGCGTAGTATAAATTGCTGGTGTCGAAACCATTTGGTATTAAATTCAGCTACTTACAGTGATTTAACAAACAAGACCTAACGCTACCTACATAAGCGCCATCTGGTGTGCGCAAAAATATAATTTTTCATAATAAGTCCTCATTACATAATATTTTTGGTACAAGAAAGCGTTTTTGAGGGTTTTTAGTGCAACAACAAACGGTAAAGTTCTAAAACAAAAAGTAAAAGTACATTAAACATGTTATCAGAGAATTTAATTTAAAAGTGCATAACGTAAAAGGTTTTTCCTACAAGATTTGTTAACGTACGTAAAATAGAAATGAAGTCACTAAATACCTTACCTATCTATTGTAATAAATAATGCATAATATAGATAACATAAAATTGGAGTAAAACCTACAGGGTCAATAACTGATAGATTATAGTGATTGAGCGTCTGAAGATATCAGTAATCACATGTTCTTAATTGAAGTTAGATTAGCAGTCTTATGGAACAGTTGTTATGGTTGGAATTTGTTTGGATTTGGTACAGCACATGGTAGAGATTAATTTCTTGCTTGCATATATGGTATTAATAGATGTTGTAGGTACAGTATGTATGCAAGATAGCAGCTTACGTCATATGCAATACATATCACAAGCGGACCCACACAAAATTGTTCCATACGGCAATCACTGCGCAAGTGGAGTTAAGGACTCAATTCCAAAATTTTTGCTAGTATTGAAGATCTCAAAATAACAATAGAACACAGGACAAAACAGTTCAAGGTAAACTGTTGACCATAATAATAATTGATCTCTTCTAGAATTAAAGTATAGCATTAAAATCGGATACCTACTGACATGCCATCAGTAATCAATTATTCAACATAATTTAATGTTTTCATAAGTTGTTACTAACTAAAACAGTACCTTAGTATGAGTTTGCTTTACGTTCAAAATAATCGAAACGAGTGCGCGTTCGGCGCTCTGATTGGTTGGTTTTTACGAGCCGGCCAATCAGAGCGCCGAACGCACTCCCGTTTCGATTATTTTGAACGTAAAGCAAACTCATACTAATATCGTCAAACGTAAAACAAACTCGTACTAAGTCCTCAGAAGATAATAGAATAGTAACTATTGATAAATCTATCAATATTTTTGTCATCATACAAAATTATCAAATTAGATGCATCGATTTCCCGGTACTAATGACATAAATTCTTCACTAAATTAAAATGTCATAATTCAACTGCCATTATGAATACCACAAGAAAAATGTCTTTAACACTACATTTTAAGGTTTATTTTCGAATATCAAGTTTTTAAAGATATTTTTGATATATCTGCGCCTCAAATCTAATCATTTAATAATGGAATTTTAGTGTTCCTATGATTAAATCTACATGGACATCAGGCAACTGGCGGAAAACTGAATATTGACTGATCTCTAAAAAAAAGTACCTCGAGAAGTAGGTACTATGTATAATTAAATTGTAAAATGCATTAAGGCAATTTGTTAATGATATCATGAATCACGAACAATTTTGCACTAATTATCCGCACGAATTCATATCTAATAATGCATTCACAAAAAAATCTAATAATGCGATCACAAAAAAAATGTTTAGCTGAAAGAAACAGTATTTGTCAATTTGTGACTCTTACTTATATTCGGACGGGAATTTGCGTTACTAGAGATTAGGGATGTAACTAATGTCATATTTTAGACGAGTGCGAATATTCGCCAACGATATGCGCGAATGCGAATATTGACCTAAGAATTTAGACCAATTTTTCTATAGCTTTACTTTGACAGTTTACTTGACATGCGTCGCAGCACACATTTGTAATTGTTTGCATCAACTTTTACTCAAGTTAAACTAAACACCAAACCAGTAATCGATTAAAATAACCAAAGCAGAATAGATTCTAAGTTCATCATTAGGAATAAAGTCTCAAAAGAATAGAGGAGAGAAGCAAATTTTTCAAGGCGCCACAATATTCGCCGGTTCCGTTAGTTATAATTATGAATAAGTTATTTTCTAACATACTTGCTGAATCAGTGGAATCTCCGCTAAAGTGTGTGGTGTTGTCAGTATTCGGTCGAGGAGAGGGCGGCGTGATGTAAGGAAGCTCTTGGCTCGAAGGCAGTTGCCCACTTATCGCCACCGACGCCGATATTACCACCGATTCTAAAAAAAAAAAACAACATTCGGAGACTGACAGCATACAATAATGCTACTTATTCCAATTACGATTAAGATCTAGATTAAAATTATAGATTTGATCTTGTTTGTGATCATTATACGAATATACGTGATAATAACTGATTCTTAGAACAGTCCGTAATTTAGATAATTATTGTAATTAGATGTGATTTGTATTTGCGCCACCGTGTTGTTGTTCACAAATTACCTAATGACTTATGCAATTTTTCCTTTATCATATATTCTTTATCATGATTTAATGAATCATACATACCTGCTGGATTTTGCCCCACTTCCCGCTCATCGATTTGAATTTCTCGTTCAGGTGTTTGGTCCGTAGTTACTTCAACAAGACTGCAAAATAAGATAAAACCGTATTTTATATGGTAAAAAAACCAACGTACGTCTTACATGCAGGCGCGTTTAATCACTTACACCTGATAATATAATTATAACGAGAACACAATTAAATTTTATAAAAATCTTTTATTTTATTAATAACTAGCTACTTCCGCGCGGTTTCACCCGCTCTGCTCGGCTCCTGTTGGTCATAGCGTGATGTTTTATAGCCTATAGCCTTCCTCGATAAATGGACTATCCAACATAAAAAGAATTATTCAAATCGGACCAGTAGTTCCGGAGGTTAGCGCGTTCAAACAAACAAACAAACTCTTCAGCTTTATAATATTAGTTTAGATTTAATGGAATCCATAAATGGAACTGACGTGACATTTAATTGAAATTCTCAGAGATTTGTGTTATTGTTCAGGAATGGTTTTGCTCTTTATTCTATGGGGTTAATTAAATTAATGGGGAATGCATGAGCACTTCACTATAAATTAAGCCACCTAGTGGATTCTATCAATTGTGTTGCGTCTCTCAGTTTTCCTGAATTGTCTTCACATATATGTACAATCTTAGATTGGATAATGTAACTATGAGATTGTAAAACATATACATATATGTTTAAGAGAGTAACGAAAGGAGTTTCTTGCTCGTTCTTCTCCATTCGAAGCTACAATATAGAACGAGCACCTAAATTCACTGATGAACTCTACTAAATGCTTTTTTGTACTAAATGCTTTTTTGACACCCCTGCTTCTTTGAAACAAAAGAGAAATGCAGCTTTAATGAATAATTATACTAACATATGGCTTTCATTCTGTACTTTAGCGTAGGCATGTTCGTAGGGGTGGTCCCGGCTCGTAGATGCAGTCGCTACCGTTTTATTACCTGCAGATAAACAACAGTGATTAGTGAAAACATGCACTGATTACAAATTAATTATCACCAGTTCCGAGTAGCGGCCCTTTTGAACGATATTGGATCTTTGAACTGATAATGTTGAGATCGTATCTACGATCTGATGAATGGACTACTACCAAACAGTAGCCACAAATAGCTTTAAGGCCTTACGTGTTTTAAAAGATTGATAATCATGCAGTTATGCGGGCATTTTATCAAATGGAAGGCCTTGGTTGTATAATATTTGTAAGGAAATCTAACTATACTTAATGTAGAGATAATTATAATTTTCCTTCAGCGGCAATTTTATTTGATGAATTAAAATGGTTATTATTTTCATGTAGGTAACCCAAGTAGAGGAAATAGGTCTTGTATTTATAGAACTTGTACCAACTATAACACAATAATGTAGGTAATAAGTGCAGGTGTCATAAATACAGCGCATTATGGACACCTACTCGTTTGTTACCTAGGTAATCGCTTTGGATCGCTAGATCTAGAATATATTTCAAGAGATTATAAATTAGGCACGTAACTTTTTATATTGATATTTTTTTATGAATTGAAATTCCTACTGGACTAGACATAGATAAATAGATTTATTACAGAAACTAGGATAATATTTTGCTACGTATTATTTATTGTTTTTATGCTTATAAACAAAGGAAAATAAACATCACAGATTGATAAAAGGTACAAAGGAAAATAAATAAATTATAATTATTTATAGTGGACACGTAACGAGTATGAACTGCATGAAGTAAAATTTATTAATGTCGTCTATTTTCCTTGAATCATAATATGGACTATGTTCATATTTATGTAGGGACATTTGAGTGTAGATAAGGTACGATTAGGGAAAAAACCGGCTTATGTACGACCTGATAGAAATATAAAAGGCAGTAATCAAAGCTTTTGGATTTTTTCTTTGCATCTCTTTTTTCCTCACTGCTGCCTCATTTCTTACTCCCATTTTTATGGAATAGGAGGCTAACTGGCAGACGGATCACCTGATGGTAAGCAATCAGCACCGCCCATGAATACCCGTAACACCAGAGGAGGCGCAGGTGCGTTGCTGGCCTTTTAAAAAGAAATACACTCTTTTCTTAAAATTTCTGCCTTTAAACCTTAAAAGTAGAACAAGAGCGTAATACAGCAGCAATCAATAAATAAGCCTGAAGCTCAACAAAACTGGGTTAAAGAGACTATAGTATCAGTTTGTTCAAGCATTTTATTACCTTTTTATTAGTCTACGACGAGGCTAACAAGGATTGAATTCTATTTTATAATCTGATTCATAAAGGACAGGAAAGTATCTAAATACAGCCATTGAATTAAAATCTAATGCGCCACTCCTGATCACGTCTGCATTAATGAATAAATTATATGGGCTGCATTAAACTGGTTCCTTTTATAACCCACAGCAGCCATCTGTTCGATTGGAGAATAATCCGCAGTTTTATTGCCAATATTTTATACTTATTTCTTAATTAAATTGGGAATTAAGGTAATATTAAATAATAATCAAAATCATATATCGTCCATAAATTAACGGTTTAGGTAAATTCTAACATTCGATTGGAATTTCAGACGACTAAGATTTCTATTTAAATAGAGTACAATACAATTACTAGAAAAAGCGAGCCAATTGAGAAAAGGAAAGCATGAATTACGTGGTGATTTGGAAGTAGTAAGTAATCCGATTTCAAGGCCAAAACATGAAAGACTATGGTTCTTCGTATTTGTAATCACTTCAGAGCATTTCACCCAAGTCGTCAGTTTTCGGACACCTTATAATAATACCGGTGTAATTTTAATTAACTACAATAGACCGTAGGCATTATCGTTCTAATTCATAAAGATTTTCTTTAGAAAACCCTTTCTTGATGATATTTTACGAGCCGTAACCGTTTTCTCTCGTAATCCATAGCACGCTTCGGGTTAACTCAAATGTGTAATAAAAAGCC
Organism: Spodoptera frugiperda; assembly: GCF_023101765.2. Lineage (NCBI taxonomy): Eukaryota > Metazoa > Arthropoda > Insecta > Lepidoptera > Noctuidae > Spodoptera > Spodoptera frugiperda. The sequence continues at coordinate 7,277,677 of NC_064241.1, read as the reverse complement.
ATTAGAAATAAATTATTTGCGGTGCACTTCACTTCAATGCAAACAATAAATAAATAAATAATTTATGTAAATGTTCTGAAGGGACGTACGTTGTAATTGCATGTGTTTAGTGCACAATAAATAATACACTTCATGGTTAATTAACACAACAAAGTGCGCACAAGCTATGTAACATTTTAACGTGACATGTATAATTTGTATAGTGTACATAGACATATAAAAATACATTACTTTAACACGTCACGCAGGAATGGAACTATTTAGATGCATAGTTTAGAGACGCCTGATCGACAAGAACAATAGGACCCAGCAAGTAAAGTTGACACTTAAAACTACAGCCATAGGTTTCAAAACTAAACATCAAAGAAATCTAGTTGCAGATACTTTCGCCCGCGACCTTTGAAGAACTAGGTATGTGTCGAGGTTTCGTAGGTCACACCGCAACATGTTTGTCTAATAACTTATGACAGTTGTTATCTGTTAGTGAACTTCATGGGCAAGTTTTGCTTAGTGATTTTCACTTGACAAAAAATATCGACATAGGTTCCTTACCAATATTAGTTACTAAATCATTGGAGCAGAATTAATCGATTCATAAATCGATCAATCCAATGTATCGCAATCGATGTCTTGCAATGTAGTTACCTAATTAGCAGTTAATTATTACTCGCATTCTAGAACGTTACCTTCATCCAAATTCACAGTGGCATATATTTCTGAAGCAGTGTCGCCGCTGTCTGGTCTCCCCACTGGATGTGGTATTTCTGGCAAACTTCGCTGACTGTTCTGCGTTGACGCCCTGTCAATGAGGCATTACAAATAAGTGAGCAATACTAAAATAACGTCCCAAATGAATACCTAAAGGCAGTCGAACTAACTTCCGTTTAAGATTTTTATTAAGAAGCTTTATTTCCGACAAAATTGTCATGGGCTTTTAATTTAGATAGGTATTGGGTTATAAGTATTTTAAAAATCTATAGGCTGCTCTATGTAGAAATGTCTTATCAAAAAGAAATCGATATTCAGCTAAATATTGTTGTCATGTACATTTTCGTTGAATTCTCACACTTTGCTAGATTCGCGAGTGCTGCTCCGCGAATCTAGCATATTTGAACCTCTCCACCAATTAACGCTTATTGTATAACTTACGAGTGTTTCTCGTTGTTAAACTAAATAGTAGGGCATCGCATGCTTACTATCGTTACAGTCATAACTCATAAGGGATCCGAAACAAGCATTAATAAAACGACAGTTCCCGGAGAGACAGAAAACAAAGCTAAATTAGCAAAAGAATAGGTTGCGTGCATCACGTAAGAGTTGAGTCGTAAAAGCCAAAATGTCACTACAAATGTTACCCTCCATTATAAGTTACGAACTATAACATTTCGAAAGTTCTAGGTCATGGTAAAGCATAAAATAAAGGGTAACGATCGCTTCAAAAAAGCAAATCGTGAAGACATGATTTTGATTTGAATCGTACCAACCAAATCGCAGTAGTTAAGCTTAACAATATAGTTATAACATAGTAATATGTTTATCCAGGAAGATATAAAAAACACCTTGGACATATTGGAATAAGGTATGTTATTGGGAATTCCAACATAGGTCATTCGATAGGCTTTAAGGAAACTGTTCATCGTCGTGTCACTAGTTTCATCATTCGAAGCCATGCATTTAATACCTGTCTTTAATGACTTACAAGGTATACAGTATTTAGACTAAATAACTTCCACTTTGGACACAACCAGAGAAGCAGGTAGGATTCTTTGTAACTTCGGTAAACCTAGCTAGTAGATATTTGCTATTAGGATCTGGAATTACCATTATAGTTTGAGGAAAAACCACAATATTTCTCAGAAAAAAGGGCCGTCAGAAAGATCTTGGAAAATCTTCCGAAATTAGTTATGCCAGTGATACTTCGAAATGTTGAGAGATAGGTAATTTTTCCAATTGATTACTTATTTAATAACTGGGTAGTTGTTTGGTTTGGTAGGTTTGGGACTATCGGTGTGGTTAATAGACGGTCCACAGTAATGGAAGGATAAGGATGGTAGTCAGACCTTTGAGATTTGACTAAATAAAAGAGTTTAATATTTTTCGTCTGCCAAAAATTTTTAAAATTCAATGGTGTATTTTAAATTTCAAACGGGTAAGATAACATTGTAGAAACGACAGTTTGAGGCGAAAAACTCGTCACAGATAATGTTTGCCTTCTGAAAAAGAAAAAACTGCAATCGACAAATTTGTGAGTCAGCTGTCGTAAATTCGTATACGTGACTCATTTTGGACACTTTCCAATTTCTATTATCTATTCAAAATTTAAAGAAATTTCAATAATACTGTCTTTATCTTTTTATTAGAATGTACATAAATAAATGGTATGAGTTTGAAGTAGAAACAATGAAATGAATTAAACACAATCTATTCAATTAAGGCACTGCTGATTCAGAAAATGACTAACATGTTCTAACAAGTAACATTGTGTGTTGATGAAATGATACATGCAATTAGCCTATTTTATCATTCATGCATTGTAGTTTTTTATATAATAGTAAGCCATTTTAAAGATGTTTGTAGATCAAAGTGAGGAAAATTAATGTCTGAAGTGTTATAAGTATTTTGTGTTAGTGTTAATTATTATGAAATAGAAAATAAAATAGAGATGCAACATAAAAATATCCCAAAAAACTTGCACACCCTGTAATAAAGGGTTGCATAAATATACTACTTCACTACATATTACTTATTATAATATTTTCGTAATTTGACTCCTTTACGAATAATTTTAAGATACCTATCAATAGTTCATTTAACTTATTTGTAAACTAAGAATCTTAAAAGTACAACAGCATGCAAACCTTTTAAATAAATAGTGGATTAGCGAATACGAGCACAGTACATAATTTGTTAATAATATGGCACATTCAAGGTAAATGTTTAGATATAACAATTTCCTATTCAGGAAATATCTATGACCAACTGCCTATCTTTGTCATAACAAGATGCATAAATATTACTAGCTGTCTATAATCTATACCTGCAGAATTAATATATAAGGTGTTTAAATGTATACAATAAGACCTTAATATATGAAAAATATCTTCTAGAAATAAATTCTAAATATTTATTGTTAAGGTAATTCAAACATAATTTGTTAGAAAGTTAATAAGAATATCCCAATTAAAATTCTAATTAGAAGTTTACCCAGGGTGCTACAGTAAAAAAATATAATTAGTTCAAAATCCAGATTAATTTTGGTTAAATATCTAGACCATTATGTTAGCCCTTTAGTTAGGAATGTCTAGTCTAGGTCATGCTAGATCTATAACAAACCGCTTGATAGAGGCCGGAGTGGTAGGCGTCGGAGACGGGGCCTCCTCATCAAAACGTATTTTGACCACACCGGCCATACCAACCAACTCACTTCTGTTAAATATAAAAATATTTATTTTTAAAGTAGTTATAGTAATTATGGCAAATGCTAGAGTCAGTTGTCTATATTTACTTTTATTATTTATTTGCAGTATTGTAAAGAATTCAAAATAAAAATGAATCTAAAGAAATAATTTTATTAAGTAATGATAACTAGTTCTAAAATGTTTTACAAAATAGTATTGTTTATTAATATTTAAATTGCTATGATTAAACACATTTATAGAAGAGTATGAATATTGAAAATGCTAAAAATATTATTAGACATTACAACTAAGTACTTGATAAGTTTACAAATAGTCACAATATGAAACTAGGTACAAAAATTACATATTGATTTTATAAAGAAATTCTAACAAGACTAACTCATTACAGTGAAATTTTGTTGTTACTACAGAGAAATATAACTAAATATGGTAATGGTGTAAAATGAAGAAATATGTAAATAAACAAGGACTTACTTTTGATTGGAATTCTTGCAGCCACAGACACATACTGCGAGTGCTGTAACGAGAGTCACAAGCACCCCTACACTGAGAGCTATCTCTACTAAAGTATACATAACAAGAGTTTCTCAATCAATGCCTAACCGACCTGACGATATCCTAAACGAATATTCCATCCCAAACCTAACATTAAGTCACTCCCTTAAACAGAAACACTATATGTACACAACTCTCTTCCATTTGAATAAAAAGTGTTGAAATGTAGGGCACTTGACTACGCGACCACATAAACTGAGTTAAATCTCTTAGGAAATTAAATTAATTGTAACTTTAATTATAAATGAAGTATGTAGTTTATTTCACTGATCACCAACGTTTAATTTAGATTATTTCGATATCATTTTAAAAATAGTAGAAGCGAAAGCAAAGCACATCCATCGACAGCGACATCGACAATTCGACACACAGATGAAAAAAAAATAGTGATGTTTAGTGACATTCGAACAAACTGTCATTTTATTATTTTTTAGATTATGAGTCTTATGAATCTTTTTGAGAACACCTCTTATAAGCCGAAACTATTAAAAATTACTTCAAATGGAATAAAATAAATCATACTTCATTATTTACTAAATTAATATCGAAATAAATACAAGATTTATTTTATTATAGGTTCAGTATGGCTATGACAAGTTGTTGTTGTTGAAATGCTGGGGTTGGAATTTTTTCGTCAATGAAAGGATAACAATTTGTCAGCTAGTTTACCAACTTATAATACTTATAATATTATGTTATAAGTTTGTGTATTGTTGACTAGTATTTGTAGTGAGTCATTTTATTCAATGATACAACTTGTGACTTGTCTATAGTCGTCTTTAGTGACATTTTGCATGTCAGTTGACTTGATGTCAGTGTCACAGTTTGGTTATTTTTGTGATTCGTGCGGTTGAATTTCGTTTTGAATTCGTTGTAGGTTATTTTTTTAAAAAGCCGCTGGCCTCAACTCTGCATCTTTAACTACCAAGACACAAGTTAACATTAGAGGCCCTTATAGTACAGAAAGCGCATTTTATAACTATGCCAGTTCGTTTTATTAATTTGGATAAGTAAGCGAAAAAGTGTGAGGAAATAAAAAGTAACGGCCGTCATGGAAACACAAAGTGATATTTTCTCGAAGAGACTGATTATTTCAGTGTTATGGAACATCGGACTCCAGACGTTCCTTGCCGTTGTGCTAGTCTTTCTAATACAAGTGGATATTCTGCATCCCGTGTCATGGATTACTTCAACTCTACACGATATATTTGGTTGGAAGATGGGACTAAACATCGTTTTGCTTATATTGGTGTCTTTCTTTCAAGCCTATGTTTATGGAAGTTATTATATGATGCCATTGCCTAAATATTTCACCAGGTTCTCCACGTTCTTGAATATGTTTTCTGTACAAAATGCTATGTTTAGTGTATTGTATGCTCTCAGTGGTTACTTCACTATGGGCTTGTACTCGTCTCTGGCAAAAAGTAACTACAACATATTGAAGAAAAAGTGTGACTTTTATGATGGCCAATGTCTGGTAGAGCCAAGTCTTTTTCTACAGTTTGCGGGCATGTGGATGGGATTGTATTATTTTTTGAACATTCACATCTTTGGAACCACAATGCTCATGTTTCCTCATGTTTACCAAGATAAGTTCCAGCAAATTAAATTGGCTGTTAACAATATTCTCTCAATGGGATTCAGAAACTCAGTGATGCCAGTTGCTTATTACTGTGCTTTTTACTATTTGTGGGGAAATAAACCGAGAAGCCTGGTATCGGAGGCGTATAGCTTGTATCTAGAAGACCCTCCTTTGGACAATGTCTTTAATCTGATGAAATCTGGAATTTGGATTGGACTTTGGTTTTACACAAGTCTGTTCTTTGTGTCAGTTTACACAATGAGAACTATTTTTAATATTGTTCTTACTGAGCCAATGAAATTTCCCATCGAATCTTCTTCAAGTTTAGTGCTACACAATGCATTGGCTCTGAGAGCACAATTTAATGGATACCTGGGAGCACAAGATTTAAGAATTATGTCAATGACTGATCTGGCAAGGAGACAACAGATATACACACTTTCTCAACCTGGTGGACATCCAAGGAATTGGAACAACTTGTTGGAGCAGTGCATCAGCATTATTAATGACTTCAGTAAGGAACTAGATGCTGTCAATGGAGATGGAAAATCTAATGAAGCAGAGGCATCCAAACTTAGAAATGGAAATGTATCAACAAGTAATGGATTTCAATTCTCTGGGAATTTAAGGAATATGGCACAATCACCTAAACTGAAGGAACTGAAGGATCACAATAAGAACAAACAAGAGGACACATTTATAAATGCTATCAAAGATGATTTTAATGTGTTTGTTCACAAACTTTGTCAAAAACCTGGCATAAATTATTTGTTTGGAGAACTCACTGACACCAAACTAAAGTTTTTGTTGATGCAAGCTCAGCCAGTGATGTGGACTTGTGAAGGTTTAGCCAGTATTGCTGCTGCCTCATTGAATGAAGACAAATATGGAGTTGTTCAGAATGACTTGCCTATTGTTATATCAACTTTGATTAACTTGAAACAAAATCTGGATAAATTGACAAAACCTGGCCTGGTGCCAAGGAAGCATATTTTGAATGATAGTTTTGCCATTAAAATGAAGACTGCCCTGATCTCATCAGTGAAAAGAAGTATTTATAAGATTGCCATTACTTTCTCTAAGTACATTCATGAAATACCTTTGGATCCTGATATTCAAGTAGCATTACAGCCATTTTTGATGTGTAAAGAAGCATGATTTGTGATAATAAACAATAACTTAGTATTTTTTTAAATGGAGTTTTATTTGGAAAGAAATGAAACAAGGTGTTAGAAACAAATGTGTCTATTAAAGTTGTCTAAAAATGTAACTTAGGAACTTATTAAACTAGACTCTGTAGTATTTCAACTATGACATCACTATCAATTTATATTAGACTAGTATTCATTGACTGTTATAACAATAATAGATATCTAAGGACGACATTTAACTACTAATAATATTCAAAAGTCTAACTTTTATTTATTTGGTGTTACAAGTTCTATCTGGTAACCACATGATCTAAAAAGTACATTGTTTCTAACCTCAGTAATTCAAGTTTTGTGCTTGATAAATCTTATTTAGTATTTAAACTTGTGAGACATTTCTATAACAATATAAAAGAGGAATGGAAATTACGCTATTATTAGTCATTTTTCAACATTTCAGTCAAAATTGTCACCTGCCTATACAAGTATGTATAACTCTTGAATGGTTTCAAAACCTCAATCCTTGTATCTTTATTCTTTTCTTCCAAGTGTTGGTTAGATTAGCAGATGCCACTGCTGCATAGTAATAAGTATTCAAAGTAGAGTGTCTTCATCTCGCAAGTCGCTACTCAACAATAGAGAACGCTGGCTTGCAGCACCAAGTAAGGCGGTCCGTTCTGCTGACGATGTTCCCGACTCGCAGCTTAGAGAAGCTAGGCAGAGAAAGATTGCATTAGTATGAGTTTCCTATATAATTATTTCAATTAAAAATACAAAAGCAGCAACATTGAAAAGAAAGGATCATTTAGTGATGAAATGTTACAATTTTTATTGGACAGGTACCAGTTTAGAAGAAGGCTCGAAACTGTTCTTCATCTATTTGGCGTATCATATTGTCACGCCTTTTATCCCCAAAGAGGTAGGCAGAGGTGCACATTATGGCATTTTTTTATGGTATAGGTAAACGCGCAGGCTGATCTCCTGATGGTTTGATGTTGCGGGTGTATGAACACCAAAGGTGCGTTGCCGGCCCTTTAAAAGGCCTTAACCTTTTGAACGCCACGGACGTTTATAGACGTCTAACGAAATCGTGCCAAACACGCCACCGACGTCTATAGACGTCAAGAAAACGACATTTTTTAAATACAAAATAAATATACTAAATTAAGTTTTCTGTGTTTCTTTTTCCTATTATTTCAAACTACTTTAGTGAAATATTGTAAATTGACACAAAGATATATTCATTATTTGAATTCACAAGAAAAAACAATCGTCAAATATTGCTAATCGAAATCCGTAAAATTGTGTATTTCCCCACGCCACAGACGTCAAGACACGTCAGCTAGTGATGGGTAGGTAAGGTAACTTATATTCCAAATTTATGAAATATTTTATTGAAAGTAGCTTACTATTACTTTGACAATTACTTTTTACTGACAAATATTCGTATCTGAATATTCCTAATGTATAATATTTAAAAAAATGTGGAAAAGAACTTACAATTGATATCCTTAAATCGATAGTTTACTGTCCACTCTCGCGCATCCCTATGTAAGAGCTCATAGACAGTTACCTGTACGCCACAGACGGGAATGGACGTCAAGCGGTGACGTCATTAGCGCTACGGGAGTCTGCTAGTGCTTTACTACATTTATTATTATGATCGGTGGTAATATTAAAATTTGAACAGCAAAAGGACTTGGATGACATAAGTTTGCCAAGTTTCGAAGAATCCGACTAATAATTATATGTAAAACTAGCGACCCGCCCCAGCTTCGCATGGGTGCAATGGTGATATATTATACCTGTATTATACATAAAAACCTTCCTCATGAGTTACTCTATCTATTAAAAAAAACCGCATCAAAATCCGTTGCGTAGTTTTAAAGATTTAAGCGTTCATAGGGACATACAACATGACAGAAAAAGCGACTTTGTTTTATACTATGTAGTGATGATTAAATTGTTTTAAATAATAAAATATTATTATTTTTTATGTACCACAATATCACATGATCACATCCCTACTCGCATGCGAGAAAGTTGTCAAAAGTCGTGCCAGCCACGCCAGAGACGTGTCTTCACGTCGGCGGATGACGTCACGAACCAGATTAGTGATGTACCTTATTATATTATTGATTTATTCGTTTGTAGTTCTAATGTTTGCTTTTAGGTTGCTTAGAACTTAGTAACTGCTGTTTAATGATAGTATGATACCAAATAGGGTCAAGTTAAATAAAAGACCAATGCAACGAATAATATTTATTTAAAAAATATAGAACGAAAAGCACGGATTCATTGGTTATCGATAACTTTTCGTTAAGATGTTGGAATCACTATTTTTTTTGTAGGTTTTTGTACTGAATTTGTGGCTTGGGGTAGAAGAGGCGCCGATGTGTTTACGCTCTGGCGTTCAAAAGGTTAAAAGGATTGCGCTAAATTGTAACAAAACATCACTAAATCACCTGGAAATGACAAAGCAAAGACGGAACGATAACTCACGACAAAGGAGACTGCTCGGAGGCGACAGGCGGAAAGAGATAGAGAGACGAGAGTGCGGGGGGTTGCGTATAAGTAGAGCGGTACATACGAAGGGTTGTTTACCGTCGGGGCTGGCGTGCGGCGTGGCGCTGCAGGAGCGGTCGGCGCGCTCGCCCGCCTCGCCCGCCTCCGGCGACGCCAGCGCCACGCGCGCGCTGCCGCCCGGAGACTCCGTCATCGACGCCTGCAGGCTGTAGCTCTCCCTGCAACATACATACTTCGATACGCGCTCTCACGCGCATTATCATCTCAACACGTGCAATTATTACTTAGTTAAGTAGTTTAGCTATATTTCTTTTCTTATTTTTAATAATTTGCCTGCCAAAACATCCAAATCCATCCAGTGATAATATTTATTACCTGTGTTATTATTTCATAGCGAGAATATGGCAACACATCGATTTATGTTTAACGAGCAATTACCATAGTCATACTTTCCGGCCTGAAAGATACCTGTTGGTAAAACATGATTGCAAAAAACACCGAACAAATGAATTAACGATGAAATAGATAAACATAATTTATAACTCTACGATTTCCGTGCACACACAACAAATGATGTAATGACTGACAATCATGCCGACATAAAACCCGTTTCGAAAGGTTTTGCACATCGAGACTGCATGCTGACCACACCTAGTATTGGTCGTCTATTTACTGAAGGTTGGGTAATGCTAGCCTGTATCCAGACGTGGACGACGTCTGCGAGATTTCACTGTCGTATGAAGTGTCGGTGTTGATGTAGGCTGGTTGCAGGAAGGGCGGTTGTGACCAGGCGCGACGTAGGGGAGTAGTCTCTGGCCCAGGGGAGGAACCATCGTCTGATTCCAGGCGGACGTGGCTCACCTGTGTAAGGAAGAATAGTAAATTAAAGCCATGTTTTAAGGTATTTGAGGTCAAAAACGAAAGTAGGTAAAATCATTTCTGAAAGGTAAAACCACCAGTTTAGAAAGTCAAACTACAAAAACACTCGAAATGTCTATCAGTCCCCATCAGTTCTGCTATCTTCCATTGGTCCATCGTTAATCAGACAGTAAAATTGTCTTAGTCGAAATTCTCGTAAGCCTACGATATCAAAACTAACGAAAAAAAAGTGAGGTCTTACATCAGGCTTCGTGTGCCTACTACGTCGGAATTTGAATGTCTTCTTCGAAGGTCCATGTGCTCGTTGTAACCGTGGTCGTTCCCCTGCGTCGGGAGTGTCGGAGTGATCTCCCACCAACAGGTCACTGTCCAGGGAGGCCCTCGCAGGAACACTCTCACCGCAAGACGCTTCGCCCGGGGACATTGGGGACAGTGGACTCATTGATGTTTCACCTGTGGTTGTTAGTAAACAGTATTAATAGATGATCAATGATAAGTATCTACCGAAAATTTCATTAAAATTTAAGCAGTTTTCTTTTTTATAACGGTTGGCGGTTTAAGACAGCTGTTATTCTACCTTTAAAAAGACCAGTACACAAAAACTTACCGGATGTGAACTTCAGTTCCACCGAAGGAACAAACCGCAGTTTGGTCTGTGTGCTTGTGTAGGACGGAGTACTAGCGGTCGGCTTATCACTTCCGTAGTTATTCAGTGAACCTGTAGGAAATATATGAAGTTATTAAATGCAATGACACGATAAAATCTAAGGTAGGTAAGCTTATTTTTTTAAGGTACGTATTATTGTCATCAGGAGCGACTGAGACGAACGACCTCTTGACAAAAAAGCTTCTCTTTCTTAGTCTTTAATTTTATTTAGACGGAATTAAATACATCGTCCAAGCTCTCCTCACACATCTACTAGACTTACGCCCGAATACTGAATTGCTACTCAATTTTAAGTTGTACTTAAATATCGTGCTATCTCTGTCATTTTATAAAGAATTAATAGGGGCAAAACTAGTTTTGAGCGTGTCTTAAATTTGAGTAGCGTTTGAGTATTCGGACATTAAAGGTATGGAAAATATCTTCCCATCAATATTTCTTACTTACCCATATGAGAGTTGCCACTGCCAGCGTTGTTATTACTGTTGTCGCTCATTCGGCCGCTATTGAGCTGCGCCTCAAATGTAGGCATGTGTTGACTTGTAGTTGAACTGCTTGATAGTGACTCTGTAATAAAGTAAGAATGGATGGATGAAAGAAGTAATTTTTTTTAGGTACATAGTATAGATAGTAGTTACGGTAACTAATTGGACGTGCATTAAAAAAGATTTCATAAGGAATTTCGGCTTTGCTGTGGGTATATAATGAACACCAGGCCCGAAAAATCTATTCAGTGTGTCGCCCAAATAGATACAAACACATATATGTTTAAGGGAATTTAATCCGAGATACGTTGCCCTATAGTTAGTCATCCGACAACTCCGTCAACCGCAGTTTTTTTTAAATAAGGCACTGTATTTGCCTTGATGTACTGACGTCTGCACCAAAACACGTTCAAATGAAGTATAAAAGCACATTCTTCTCCTTACCTCTTTGCGCAGACAAGGGTGCAGAAGGATGGTCGGGAGTGCGCGGTAGTCCTCCAGTGCCCCCGCGGCCCACCAGCATGGATATCAGCGAGGGTCTATGTTGTTGGTGCTTGTCCGGTACCGTTGTAGTACGAGGGAATACTTCCGAGGCTCGTTTCCCAGCCGCCTGACCCAGGTTTTCTGCTATTTGTTCTAAGGGTGGGATTTTAAGTTGTATTTTTTATGAAGTTGTAGTGTAGTTCAAAATTAAAACTAGTATAACAGATATTACGGTAGGTTTTTAAGAATCATAGACAAAGAATCTGTTCCTCATTGGGTAGTACTTCACGGCACGGTTCAGTACACAAGTGATTCTATTGTTGTCTCATATACAGACAAAAGGTCTGTTTATATACCAATTTTAACAAAATCATACAGAATCCGCATAAATAAGATGCTTTTGGTTACCATTATGATTAAAGAACTGCTATTAATAGATATCAATATGCTAGGTTTAAGTACATCCACCTATGATTATGGTATCACAGAAATAGAACCATAACATACTAACCGAACTTATACTGGTCATGTGTATCCCTCATATGCCTGAGTTCCCTCGCTAGTTCAGCCAGTAGCGCCCCCCTGGCCCGTGCGGCGGGTAGCTTGAGTCCTCGTACTCGCTCCCGTACTACAAACTGCATGTGGCGCTCGTTGTCACCGATTGGTGGTTGTGATAGCTATAAATATAATCGGGAAGTTTTGTATTAGCCAAAAGGTATCCATATTAATCATAGGCCTCTCCTATGACTTCCAGATAAGCCAGCAGGAAGCGATCTGCATCCAGTGGCTAGCGCAAGTCCATATACATATATAGTTGGGATATCTACTCATGAAATTGTCCATAATTACGTTTAACCAACTACTTAGTGATCCAGTTGAGTTGGCAAAATCAGTCATCAAATCCAAGTTTTCTCGGTCAGAAATGAATAGTTTCCAAAATGTACAAGATTAACTTTTAAACATCCCATTTTTTTTTAGGTCATTTGCAACAAATATGTCCTGTAAATTAACATTTAAAGTACTTCGATAGGTATAAGACACTTGCCTTATGCACAATAAACGGTTGCAACAAGATATATAGCGGCGTCCTGTATGTGACGACATGTTCGAGGAAGTCCCAGAGATGGTGGGCGGCCTCGTTCCTCCGGCCGAGGTCCCGCATGGCGCGCGCGATGCGGCCCCACTCCGTACATAGCTCGCTTGTGAAGCACGCACACATCACTTTCAGTGCTGAAAGTAGATATAGGTAACACTTAGGTACTATTATATGGGATTTATAACTTAAATGGTGCATAGTCTGTTAACTTCAATACGTATACCATTTGCCTACCAACGTGAGAAAGTAGAAGAAAGAAAAATTATTTATTCCACACGCTAAATAGACAAGTGACATGTACAGTTTATACAAATGTTTGTATATACGTGAGATTTTATAAAAAAATACCAAAATTTGCGTTGAATTGGGACCAGTTCAGCATGTGCAAGACGGAGCGTTGCACTGGTATTCTACTGCATATTGACTATTGTGTGTTATAATTGCAAGATAAATCTAGTTCATTAATAATAAAGTAGTAGACAAACAATCTACTTAAATTCTTCTTCGCCCGTAGCAACAAAAATTCAATAAATAGACAATTATACACACCTAAGAAAGCAATCCTATACAGTTGATTAGACAATCGTGTAGTATTCCTTGCATCTCTACTGCCAGTGAATGTGAGTGAGTTGGCGCGGTTGTCGGAAGCATTGAGCTTGGCGTTCACTGCAGCCAGTTGTCCGGGCGGCGCCGGGGGACACAACGCGTTTAGTACTACCGATACTAGGTAGCTTACGTCTGATTGGCGGAGGGGTGGTACGTCTGTAAAGGAATAGTTAGCGTTAAATACATGGTCCATTTACCGTGTGCTATTAGTACGTACAGGTTCTGTAAAAATGGATTAAGACTTATACTTGCAAAAGTAATAAGGTTCAAAATTGAATGAAAAATGTTAGGCATTTACTTGGACGAGTTGACGTCAACGACTTTGAAAACTTAAACTAGTAAACTAGTTTTTCTCTCTAAAAAGATTGTTTGAAAAACTTAATTTTCAATTGTATCATGTCTTGTCAGAGTATATATGTATAGAACAGAATATAAAAGATAACTTACCTTTCCTACCACTTCCGACACGCAAACAGAGTGGCATGAAGAGATTCATCAACATGTTTTCTGTTTTTTCTCCTGTGGGGAACGATGCGCTGCCTCCACACATTTGTTCCAGGGAATAACTATCCTGTAAACAATTAATAATAAACTAGTTGCTTATTATTTGTTTGAGTTTTAAAATTCAATCTCATTAGTTTGTGTCTTGTTATAAATGACACATCCATCTATTTTGATCTATAGTTGAACAGGTCTTGATAAGATCTCTATACCTAGCAAACGCCTTGAGGATTGCAATCAGTTGTAAGAGATACAAAAAGTGTATCAAGTAAAAACTAATATGAGCCCCTAGTGTGCCTTGAAACTAGTCAAGTTTCTCGTCAAACAGTTACTTGAGTAAGTACAAACTAATGTAGTAAAAGTACGTTACCCCTGTATTAATGATTTGCAATGCGATTAGTCGCACGACAGTACTGCAGAAATGTGGAGGGGGTGGCTGCGACATTAGCGCTGCAGTAGCTGATGATAAGTTCTCGCCGCTGTTGTTGTCTGATACTATTAGAGCCTGTGAAAGGAATAAAGAATATATAAACAAAAAAAATGGTAAACATGATATTATCTATTAGATATGCATGCAACGTCACGCCTTTTATCCCCAAAGGGGTAGGCAGAGGTGCACATTACGGTACTTAATGCCGCTATACAATGTACACCCACTTTTCACCATTTATTTTATAAGTCCCATGTAATAGGTGGTGAGCCTATTGCCATATACTGGACACATTTCCAGACTCCGTGCTACTACTGAAATATTTTTGAAAAGCCGAAACAAGCCCAGTAATACTTTACTCGACCCGGGAATAAAACCCGAGACCTCTTGTTCGAGAGCCGCACTTGCGACCACTCGACCAACGAGGCAGTCGTATCAGTATCAGTCGTGGCAGTATTATCTATTAGAACATCTATTAATACGAATCGCATATGCTATTGTTTGAGCGACTTACTTGAACAGTATTTAGAAGAGTTTTCACATGTTGCCAATGCATTATATAGGGGCATCGTATCATAGTTTCGTAAACTCCTTTCAGTAGAACTGCTGCTGAGTCCCAATCGGTGTTTCTCTGGAAGATTTAGAAAACATAATGCAAAGAAAAATAGTACAACATAGTACTTATATACCACTAGAAAACTATTTCCGTCAGTTATTTTATTAGTTTATACCACAATACACGATTTCTAACTCGGTACATATTAATGACAACTTCGAAACTCGGCAACAATAAGCGTGTTGGAACTAAATTGTTTTCAGAAGAAAAATGAAAATCTTACCCTGATGCTAGGTTTCTTAGCAATTTTGAGGAACACTTTATCCAGTCTTCTCAGTATCATGATGAGAGCCGGTCGTAAGGCATCGTCAGCCCAGTCTGCAGCGGGTAGTACTTGTGTCATGTATCGCTGCAAACCTCGACAGCCCATGGACTCCGGGTCGTAGGGAGACACTTTCAGTAACGAGTGTGCTATTTCTGCTAGACGCTGAAATAGATGAATTGAAGAATTAATAATAGAATATATGATTAGAAAGTTTCACAGTAGTAATTATAAAATTTACAGTAATTTAAAATTTATTTACAGTATACAAGACTGTATTCTTGTGTTAAAAATATTTTAAATAATTTAAAACATATTTTATTATAATAATATATTATTTAATTTTTAAAATACCTTTGTAGACCTTAGTCTTGTTTCGTAACTAGAAACATTTCTATAAGACAGATTAAGGCAAAAAACACACAAAACTAAATATCAATAGAGTGAAGGTGTGAACTTACAGCATGTGATTTGGAATCCAACAGTTCAACGGGTTTGCCTTCCGTACCTCCGCTTCGGTTCGAGCCGTTGATTTCTAGCAAACGGCTAGTCGCTCGGCCGATGAATTCTCCTACCAGCGAGAGTAAAACATCGCGTGGCCTGCGATACTCTGCTCGAACCAGCTGTTGAGAAATGTATAAAGTTAGTTAAGATTGAAAAAAAGAAATACATATTAAAGTAGTGCATAATTAAAGTATTTCAGATATCAATGAAGAGTGAAAAAGAAAAGAGTGATGGAGGAGGACAACACTATTCATGGCTGATAATATTACTCTTTTGTAACCTAACAATTAAGCTAGAAAGCATAATTAGCTTATAAACTTCAGAAAATATACGTCCAACGTCTAACTGCGTGAAGTAACAAAACCGTATTTGCATTTTTAGGGTGCTTTTCCATTTGAGATGTGCTACGCTACGTTGCCGTGGATATGTTTGGCTTATAAAATGATAAATGATATTTCACTGAAAATCTTTATTTAATTAATTATTACTCCGATCTTAACTACCACTCACCTCTGAATCTTCAGCGCCAGTATACTCAGGAACAGGCATCTTAGAGTTATCGTACTTAGAGTGCGACTCCTCAAAGGCGATGATAGTAGCCGCAGCCGTGCGAGGCCCCGTCCTCTGTGACGAACCTTTATGTTCCGGAGACGTTCTATAAGGGCCGTTGTACGATCTATGAGAGGATTATAATTATTGTAAAATCTTTTTTTGCCTACCTAGTGTGTTTTAAGACAGAAATAAGGCCAATTAGAAGTATTATATGAGTACTTAAACAATTTAAGATTTAACCGATTTCTACTCGGTGTTCTTTGTGTCTGTGTTCTTTTATTTACTGTAATGACGATTACACAGCATGTTTACTGTGTTTATTAACATTGATGGATTTTTTGTCAACTTCATAAGAACGTTTATTCCGTCAAAATCTTTGTAAAGTCTAGCAATTTACAAAGAAATCTGTACTGAAACGAGAGCGCGTTCGGCACTCTGAGTGGTTGGTTTATTCGAGCCGGCTAATGAGAGCGCACGCACTCTCGTTTCGATTACTTTAAACGTAAAGCAAACGCATACTAAGAGTACAAAATATAGAATCTCTTTGTCAGGAGTCGTGAGCTAAAGGAATAATTCTTACTTAGAAAGTCCCTCGCAGTTGTTGACGAGCGTTTTGATAGCAATGGCCAGTTGTTGGATGATCTCTTTCTCCGTCTTGCCTTCGCGGTTGTATGTCGGTAGTTGTATTTGTTTCACGTAGCATGGCAGTATTGCTTCTAATATGATCTGCAAAATAATTATTGAATGATAGTAGGTTATTGTTTTCACAGAATATGCAAGTAATTTTTTTATAGGTAAGAGGTAAACGGTTTGACCAAGCCCATGAACACCTTAGGAGTTAGAGGTGATGACCTCTCGATTAGATTTGTCGAGACTCGTAATTAATTTATTTATTGAGGGCTTAACAAGAGCTAACTTCCAAAACTACTTACAAAATGCTTTTTTCTCAAAATACAAGTTCAAACAGTACTCACCAGCATCTGATACCCCCTCATACTTTCAGCCGAGTAGGATACCACCATGACACAAAGGCTGATGCAGTCCAACACATTCACCATTTCCTCTTCATCACGATAACAGAAGTCTATTGGCTTTAGTGGCTTCTCTTCCTTGATCAGTTCAGCGATGTGGAGAGGGTCAGGCGACGGTGTCTCCAGACTTAGGAGTAAGTTGAAGAGGCAGCTGGATTGAACCTTAATGAATTGATGATAGAGGTTAATATTGGTTTGCTGTTTGAGTTGAAAAATATTGCGTAATTTTGTGTCGAAAAATTTAATTTCACAATGAAACTTAAAATAAAACTATGCTTCCACATACCTAAACTAGTTTTTCGGGGACACTCGATTACTTTCGAGCCCGACCGGAGCCTTTAATAACGTAACCCATTATTTAATTTTGTACAAAAATAGTTCCTTACCTTACTAGCATCTCCATAAGTAGATTCCTCATCTGTATCCAAAATGGCGGACACGGATCCAAACATTTGTAGTATGAATGGCTTTCGGTTCAACAAGTAAAACTGTTTGACAGCGTATTCTATTGTGGTTGTTACCAATTTATTTGTTTGGAAATTAGAATATATTTGCAGTAGAGTTGGCATGATGAGTAAATACCTGAAAAATTTACATTTCATAAGTGCTATTATCATTACATAAATAAAAGCGCGCTATTATTTCGCGTAAGGGCTATTCCTACGAATAAATGTCTATACATTTGCAGTAAATTTACCGAATTATATTTTCATTAAAAATTTTGTACTGAAAAAAAAAAACTGAAATAGCAAATCTAAACTCTATCTTAAAGACATACAGACTATTTTTCAACTTACCCATTTGTAGAGAAAATGCTCTTGAAATTGAATGCAGCATTGACATAAGTAGCGATCACATATCTTAGTATTAGAGAATCTTCACTGTGCAGCATGAGAGCTCCGTTGAGGACGTTCAGGAACAAGTGAATGTCGCGAGATGATGTGAAGTTACCGGCCATTGCTTCGAACATACGAGCTATGAGGCGAACCCACCTGGAATATTAGAAGTTGTTAGAAATTTTCTAGGTAAATTAAAAGAAGTTAGAGATAGTAGAAATAGATAAGATTATAGTTGTGAAAAAGATAGTTTAGAAATAGGTGATGGCTGGGCAACCGGCTGCCGCGCAACGTGTAGCGGGTTCGATTTCCCACACTTTGTGTGAATTTGTATGTTTGTAAACGCACCCACGACACAGGAGAAAATCCTAGTGTGGGGCAACGTTTTTTTTAAAGAAAGAAAGGTTTATAACCATGGTTAAATGTATGACGTTAAAATTGAGAATTTAAAACTCATAATTATGTCTTCTTTAGTTAAAAAACGTTTGTTTCTACGAATATACTATTTAAAATTAAGAAATAAATGAGAGACTCACATGAACTTGTGTAACACATCTAGGCCTAGCAGGGTGGAGCCCAGGGCTCCACGACTGTATAGAACTAAGTCAGCTTCCAAAGCCTTGCGGGGAAACGACGGTAGCTTCATAAGTTCATCGTGAAGAAATACTACACGTTGTACCACCTGAAATAAAGATTTTACATTACTTTTTTAGTTAGGAGTTTTACACAAAAATGAAGCTTCTAATAAGTGCTTAAGGATCACTTTAGATAATATGCTGAATGTTGTGTTTTTTTTTGGTATCCCGACGGCTCGAGTGATGGCCTACGTAGTCCTATGGTGTCAATAATTTTGTCTATCACTATTTTTACCTGATTGCTTTGCCATTACAAAAGGTGTCTTATCCTAATAAAAATAAAGTCTAAATTAGATACAAAATGCATGTACAAACCATATCAACGTTCTTCAAAATAGCCCAAGTTAGCAATACTTTTCCGATTTCAACGAATTTCTGCAAGAGTTCCTGTTCTTGGAGTTTTTGGAACGCTTCGTCGGGTTCCATGTGTACTAAGCAGAGTTGTGGGTATTGCGAGCGCTTGAAGAAGTAGTGGTCACGCACGTAGCCTTGCGGATTGTGGATTTGACCTGCAAAAGGGGGAAAAGTTAAAAAGAAAAGTGAAAAACATAAATTTTATTTGGGAAATAAAAGTGACTGAGAATTTAAAAATTAAAGCCCAATAGACCTTTTCTTCTTAGTATTAAGCACTTGTAACCATACGATCAACGATGCGGTTAAATGTAAATTATACAACACAAAACAAAAAACGATTATAAGTACAATAAAGATGTATTGGTATGTGAGATACTTACGTGTTTTGAAATCAACGAGGAAATGTTCCTTATGCAGCTTTTCTGGAATGCCAAAGAAATCTAAAGACTCTTTTAATATTTGCGCAAACACCGTGTCTTCTTGAACTGGGAACTGAGACGGTATGCAACCTTCGTTGTCGGCTGTAATGAATAAATGAGATTAGCTAATTTGCAGAACAAAAATGTGAAAGTAGAATATTCTAGATCTAGAATAAACAGTTTGGTTACTAAATTAATTAGTAGATAATTGTGTAGGGACTTACGTGGGCCATGGACAACGATCTTCTTTGCCGCGGGCACATTAGCCGTCAGCAATATAGACGCATCGCATTGTTCTTTACGCAATATCTGCTTCAAATCTTTAAACATTATACCGTGAACACTGTGTACCACCTGAAATAAAGGTGAAAAACGCGTTTGTAAATAGTCAGAATAAAAGTCGAAAAGACTTTAACTAGATAGTAGCAAATTAATTTTAATAAATTCCTGTTGCAAGAACAAGTGAATGTGGACGCAAATAAGGAGGCTTTCGCATAGATAGGAGGCCTCTGCAGATTAATACCTAAAACTACCGTGCCTGACTTTCTAGTATGTAATATTACTTTAAAAACATGTCTGAATTCTTCTATTAAATTAAAAAAACTTACCATCCACAATATCGACAACGCAGCTCCGACCAGCCTCTGTCCTTCTTCATGGGGACTCCTCACATAGAACATGACGTATCCTATGATATAGTTATACAGCGCAAACGCGGCTTGTTGCGGTAACCGCGGTATGAACCGAATTAAATGGCGCAGTAACTTGAACATTTCGTCTTGATGGTCTCGAGTCAATCGTTCTAGGACATGTCGTAGGAAGAGCGCTGAGTCTTCTACGAGACAACACCAGATCACCTGTAAAGGATATGTGATTAAAGAATATTATAAGTGGTGCTATTGAAGAGTTGGTAAAAAATAGGGTTGATACAACACATTATTTGTAATATACTGTTAAAGCAATAGACAGACCAAACATCTTGCATGTTTTGACCTATTTGTCTTATAATGTGCTGTATTGCTTTCTCAAAGACATTTGTATCGACTATAGCAGCTCTTTTTAATCACAGAAAAAGGTTTTGTAAAGTGTTTAATTAATATTAAGCGTAAGAGTGTACTCAAATAAGACTTCCTTACCTGGTAAGCGACTTCATAAACGGAACAGCCATCTCTAGAAACAGCAGCGTCGTCTAGCAGAGACACAATCTCAGCCACAGCCGAGCACAAAGTCGAAGGGAATAACGCTGACGCTACTTGTGTGTGATGGGACCCACGCACACCTTCTACCAATTCCTCATCCGCTGGTGCTGGAAGATAAAAAGTATTTAGTAATTAATATTATTGTAAGAGAATTTTTAGACAACTTAGAAGGATAATTAAGAGATCTGTTCATTACTATGTTATTGCAGAACGAGGATGACACTTTTTACTGTCATATTATTATATGTAACATGTAGTTTAGTATGATATGTGTCGTTAGTTTTTCTTAGAAGTTCCTTATAGAATAAATTTTCCTTAGTTCAATGGCATACAACACAAGGCAAACAGATATCCCATTGTCATCTTCAGGGCAAAAGATAGGAACGGTTTATACATTAGTAGTTTTAATTCCGTAAAACACTTACGATCAACATGGTCATCTGCAGCATGGTCTAACGCCGGCTCCCTAGCAGCTTGCCTCGTGATCGGTATAGTCGTGATGAGGAAACTCTCTCGTTCCGCGCGTTTCTTATCATTACGTTGTTGTAACGCTCGCTTTATTGCCTCTGTTTGCTGTTTCTTACGTGTTTTCGTTGCTGTTACTAGAGAACGCTGTAAAAGAAATATTAGCTTAAGATATGCTCAAGTCTGTTGTGTACGTTGTCGTTTGTCTTAGTTCTGGCGCAAGAACCATTTAAACTAGTGTTCGTAAGTAGCGCACTACTTGCGCATAAGTGTCATATTTTGCGCAAACATAAATAACTGGATAAAATATGAAACACATCGTAGTTGGTGAATTATTTTTGGTACACTCTTCTCACACATACACATATTTAAGTAAGTATATCAATTTAGAACTTACATGTCTCTCTTGATTCAACGTCATCTCCATATCTTTATCCTTAACTTGTGGGGTCCACGGTGGATCCACGACTGCCAGCGACTCGATACCGATCTTAGGAGAAGGTAAAGTGAACTCTATGCCTGGAGGCGGAACTTTGAAAGTCACTGAGGCACCTTCTTCCATACGCGGCCAAACTTGGTATCGTAACTTCCACATTACTTGGAATCTTAGGATGGCGTTTATTCTGAAATTAAATTATTGTTTTGATTAACACTTTAAGCCTTTCACTGCCAACAAAAAACTGTTAAAGGCTATTCCTCCACTAGTGTCGGACAACGTTGTCCGACATGGCGTCTAATGTGTTTTCTATTGGCAGTCAAAGACTTAAGATATAATCTGTATGTTATGGATTTTAATACAAAAACATGTTGAGTTTTTTGTTTATTGATTGCACTAATATTCGTTAAATTTTAATTTGAAAATATATGGTTGTGGTTATACCTTGTACTCGGCTCAGCATGTTTCAAGTCATTATGCATGATCTCAGTGGCAGTGTTAGGTGCCTTTACCGCAGCTAGAATGAACAATGCAGCGGCACACGAACTCAGTTCTCGATCAGATTCCAATAACAACTGCCATGCGACGGGCGCACATTCTGCGAACATTTCTTCACCCATAGTGGTCGCGCCTTTGATTAGTGTTGCTAGAGGCGTGTGGTAGGCGTCTCGGACCTATAATACGAATTTGTTTGTTGTGAATATGAGATAACACATAATAATGCCTGGGAATCTAGTTGAGCTGTGATGGCCAAACTACACCTAGTAGGGAAAAGCTCAGCAGATAAGATCAGATGTAATAATACAGACTTTAAAGTTTTAGAATTATTTTAGTTAGATATTAAGTTCTACGCGATTTTCTAAAACGGTACTAGATTTCCTCAAATATAAGTTATAATAGAATTTATAGTACAGTATTTAACTAATAGTCTCACCTGTCCTTTCAAGTATTTGAGGATCGGTGGTGGATCTGCTGGTGGATACGGCATTGCAGCCGGTTTTGTAGGCACTCCTTCCGAAGCTACATTAGTCTGTTCTCCACCCGCCGCACGGTACGCTAAGCCAGCGCTCTCGATTACTGACCTTTCAATCCTAGGGATTTGATAATTTCCAAATATTAATTTTAGTGTATAATATTAGTCCAAGAATGATTTTGCTGGGAAGTGTAATAATAATAATGAATGATAGAAAAAATTGGGCTCATACTGAGTATACCTATCTGTGGAATGCTCAGAGGACTTGCGTGACCGCCGTCCTCTTCGCGTCCCACCGTTTCCTTCATCTGAGCTCGTCGTATTGATTTCCGGACCAAATTTCTCGCCATATATCTAAAAAACAAAATTATAATGTACTTTTCCTTTATTTGTCTTGATAAAAATGTATGAATTGTTAAAATGATGCTAAGTTACCTTCTGAACAGATTTCATAAGCCTAACACTGGCTCTCATGTTTCGTCTGAAGCAATAAGGGTGGCAGAAGTTCTGATGACAGCATACGTAGTTGAAAGAGTTTAAGAACTTGACCATAACCTGTTAAAAACATGGCAATATTATTACAAGAGAAAAGGAGCAAGCAATCGACTTTATTTACTAAAAAATGGTTCTTCAACTGACCTTGAGCCATGGGAATCCTTTATTAGTATCAGGTGGGTCTGTAGAATTGCTGTCAGGGCTGTCCGGAGGATGGTCGTGGTCATCAGAGAGTACTCCCGGACTCTCCTCGCCTCCACTATCCACTTCATTTGACATTATTACGGTGCCACCTGACAAAGTTACAAAATTTTTATAATATTAATTTTGGATAGGGTCATTACTTTATTTTATAAACGTTGTTCACACTAGGATTTTCTTCTATGTCATTGCGTTTACAAATATACAAGTTCACACACACATGAAATCCAGACTTAAAACAACAATTATTTTGGGGATCACACAGAGTTGTTCTGTGCGGGAATCGAATCCATCATACGTTGTAGGGCAGCCGCAACCACACTACCCGTGCAGTCGTATTTTCATGGTATAGTCTTGTTAATCATTCTACTTAAGCATTGCTTCAAGTGCTGATTGAGATCTTACCTGCTCCAGGGTAAACTTCGGAAGTGTCACTTCTATCAGATAGCGAAGACACTTTCCGTCTGCTTTGTATTGAATCAGACCTTCGTGTTACAACTGGAACGAAAAAGAAAACTTAAATACCTGTCTGTAAAAATTACGGTGTGAACAGGCCTTTTTCACATGTACATATCGATAAGAACTATTTTCTTCTACTATATTTAGTAAATTAGACCATAATATGTATTCTGTTTAGGTTTAAATTTAAGTGGTTTTTGTTACTATTTTTACTTGAACATTCGGCTAACTAAACATGGCCTTACACTCATCAACCACGTCTCTAGTATCTTTCTGCCTAAGCTTTATAGATCGTCGTTTGAACGAGCCGTAAGCTGAGTGTGTTTGTTGTGTATTCCGACGATGCATGCCTGCCTTGCCACGAGAACCGAGACGACCCTTCTTGTCATCAACTGCTGGAGGTATCGCGTCCGCTAACTGCAAGCAAATATAGGTTTTATTTTCGTTAATTTAAGGTGTAATTTTGTGTAGATGAAGTATGTTTGAAATTGACTATCAAGACACTAATACTTACGGTTACATTACTCCCACCAGATACATTCTCAGGTTCGTGCAGGACGAACGATATTTTCCTCTCAGTCTCCGCTCCCGCAATAGATTGTAAACTTTGCGCAGACGCCTGAGAGTGGCCCATGCTCGACAGAGCCATACTCCATCGACGGTTAGCTTCCCTGTGATCCAAGTTATTCACATTTCAACGGGTCAATGAACTTACAAATACGCGAGCGAGTCAAGTTGCATTTACCAGCTATTTAATTTAATTAGCCTCTATTATCTTCTCTATACAACCTCCTTCCAAGTCTTACTGTTTGATGTCGCATGCCAATGTAGCAAAAGCATTTTTACTCTTTTCTAATTTCATCTAAACTATTTTATCATTTATAAAAACTATTGGATAAAATTTTGAAAGGGTGTATCTCACAAAATAATTTTTAATATTCGTGTAAAATTTTAGTATAATTTTAATCGATAGCAATTTAGGTGTTATCTTACAACATTCCATGCAGATTAACTGTGCGTATGCACATTATACCGTTGTTTTGAATTTCTTTATTAATAAATCAATAATAACGTGGAGATCGTCATAAATGTAGCTGCATGTAACTCATTGATCATTTGAAAATGTAAACTTATAAGAGAATTACTATATAATGAAATCACATTAAATTGAACGACGATATTACGAGTATAGGCGTTACATGTAGCTACAGTTGTGAATCTCGAGTGCCAAAATTTGCCAATAAGTGAACGATATTCGCTATAAGAGTCACATCGGTCCAAGTGAAATTTGCACATAATACTTCCATTTTAAAAGTGTACGTTATTTAATATTATGTACATTCTACATACGCATGCACGCTTAGTGCCGTATGCAAGGAAACATGCATTATTTCTTTTGAAAACATACTCGACTGGCATTAATGTGTGTTGACTGCTAAGAGCCCTGTTAAAATAAAAGTATTGTCAAATATAATTATGCACTCCTCTTAATACATTTCAAATGAACTGAACATAATGAACTCACTTAGTCTTACACAAAATACGTCGTTTTTCCATCCATCTTCGCATAACATAATGACAAAAAATAAAACGTTTTACACCAAAGAATTAATAAGCTACTTACCAAAATTAATCTTCTAATTTAAGTGCAAGGGAATTAAGTACCTGTAAACTCGGTCCCAAGGTCCTCTTTCCTTTAAAGAGGATCGGCAAGTCTTGGGTAGGTTTTGGTAGGTTTCGCGTAGGAATGCAGTTATTTCGAATAGAAGTACGCAAGCAATTATTCTGAGGGCTCGGGGACAGTCGGCACCAACTGGTTTTCCAGGAAGGCGTATACTGGCTATAAGAAGAGATAAAAGAATTCATATTTCCATAACTATAGACAATAACCTTACGTAACTACAGTACCCTTAGTACGAGTTTGCTTTACCTTTTTAAGTAATCAAAACGACAGCGCGTTCGGCGCTTTGATTGGTTGGTTTATTCGAGTCGGCCAATCAGAGCGTCGAACGCAGTCTTCGTTTCATAATATGGGCACTGAATATTGAACTTTTTTATATTAACCTTCATCAAGAAAGTCTTCTTCTTCGTCTTGCTGCAGAAGTTCGCGCTGTCCATCAGGATCGTTCACTAAGTTCACAACGGTATCGACGTGCTTCTTGTCTTCAATCAGCATTTCTTCCAATCTGTTTCCTAGCGCCTAGAGTACGTAAAGATATTCAAGTATTTAAGTATTTATTGCATCCTTAATGTACACAGGTATTAATATATATTTGTTGAATGAATCAATATCAGAATTAGTTACCTATGAGTGTATGTGTAATGATTTTTTACCGACTTCAATATAAGTAAGAGGTACTCAATTTGTCGAGTACAAACTTACCTCAGCCCATTGGTAAAATAGTTTTCCAGCCAGACGTTGTCTCTTTAGTTGAGGATTTAAGGATACTGAAAATTAATATTTAGTTCAATACATATTTTATTATAAAGTCAATTTATTTTTTTATAATTTTAGTTCTAACTTACCAGCAGCTTTAGAAGTGTTAGATTTGAGCCAATAAGGCCACTGACCCTTGTTGCAGTTGTGTACTAGATGAGCACATTCTAGTAACATCGCAGCTCTTGCAACAACAACTGTGTGAGGCTGAAAATGGGATCCCAAATTAGATATACAGGTACTTTTAAGTTAACTTTAATATAATTTAATTTACAGATAAGTTTAAACGATATTGTAGATCTAAAGTTAAAGGAATAGCGTTTAATAATTCACTATGTTTTACGGCTAAACCACGTAACCTGTTTGACAAGTTAACTCAACTAGTTTCAAGCCACGCTAGGGGCTCATAGTAACTGGTAACAGTACGCTACAAGAGAGGTTGTTTAGACAACACCATAACGTGAGAAATCCGTAAGACATTATTAATTTAATATTGTAACACACAAAAATCCAATACCTTTCCTACGACTTTAGGTAAAAAATATAGAGTATATTTACCAAATCTAACAACGCAGCCATGAAAAGTGCGTCAGGAGTTCCTCCAGGCTGTGTAGCGTCCAGCAAGAAACTGAACCGTGCCAGCCCTGCGTACAGTGGCGCGGCCGCTACTAGACGCCGGCGCTTTAGTATCACTACTTCCGATTCACCACCACCTGATCCACCTTCTGCAGAGCCACGACGCGACATGTCTAGGAGAATAAATCAAACCATAAGTCTCATAATCAACAAAAAGAATAGCTTGTGTCACGCCATAATGGAAGACTACTAGTCTATTACTACTATGAACCTCCTTCGGATAAGTGAGTTTGTCATAATTTCCATAATTGGCAGCCGTAAAAGATACTTCGGAAGTCTCAGGTTTATCAGAGAGTGCTGCTGGGTTCTAGATATTTAGTTTACGACACGAGTATTGATAATAAAAGGAAATGAAAAATGTACTCACATCCACCACTTGTATCTTCAATACTACCATCTCTCTTCTTTCCCATCTTCCGCAGACCAAATCTATTTAGTCGATCCTCAACCCTTTTTCGAGCCCTGAAAGAGACCAGAAATTATGTAAACGAGCTATTACTTTATTTCTTACTATATTATAAGAACATAAGATGACATCTCTCTGCGACCATTATCAGGTGTTCTGATTACCTTAAGAAGATTATTCGAAAAATAGTTACCTGTTCAACGTATAGCCAACTCTTCGTTTAACATGCACAGGTCTTGATGTATGTGGTGGTGGTAGATGGGGAGGTCGAGCCAGTGATATCATACTGCCTGAGATCGGGAGAGATTCGCCAGACCCACCTCCGTTACGAATCAACGATTGAGAATGATGTGGCTTTTGGCGGAACCAGTTCACTGTAATAAATATTTTATGTCTGTAATGATCATGTAGGTATGTTGTTCAAAAATGTATCTTAAGTATATTGGAAGAAAGATGAACTAAATTCTATCGATAAAATGAAAGTCTTTGTGTTTTATATACCATGTTATGATTTTTACTACTTAAAAAAAGTATGTTTGTCCACAATTACCTCGTTATAAACCGAAAACCACAAACTCGCGAAAACCACAGCAAAATCGGTTCAGCCAAACCGATTTTGATGCGGTTTTGAGAAAAGCATTTCATATTAAAAAAATATTTCATTTTACCAATGCCAGCGATGTGGAACTTTGAGGGAATGGACTTGGAGTGCGAGATCTTGTGGTGTGGTGTGATGTCTGCGGAGGACGCGGACGGAATGGTTCGCTCTGACTGCCGCGGCGTCAGCTGGTAGCGTCGTGTACGAACTGACAGAGGAGACTGGCTAGCTGACTCTTCACCGCCTTCCGTTTCTAAGAGGCTCTGCAAAATAAGTAATAAGAAAATTGGTGTCTTTTTTAATTTCTGAGTGAAGTTATTGGAGGCTTAATCCCACAACCCCTTAAAAGGTTGGCAACGCATTTTGCCTTTCTTCTGGAGTTGTGCGTCTAACGGCGGCGATTGCTTACCATGTGCTAACTCGTAATGAGATAGTGGTTACCAAAATGTTAGAACAGTCAAGCCGCGAACATAATAATTGACTGCACGGTTGATGCGGTGGCTGGGCAACTGGCTGCCGCGCAACGGGTAGCGGGTTCGATTCCTCACGGAGCAACTCTTTGTGTGATCCACAAATTGTTGTTTCGGGTCTGGGTGTCATGTGTATGTGAACTTGTATGTTTGTAAACGCACCCACGACACAGGAGAAAATCCTAGTGTGGGGCAACGTTTTATTAAAAAAAAAAGAAAAGAAAAAAAAGTCAAATATTAATGAAAATAATAAAACCGCATTATTACTTACATGAGCTCCCGTAGATGAAGTGCTTCTCTTTTTAAAAGTGAATTTCTTATGTGACCTCTCATCAGGAGCACAGCCTGAGTCAGCGCCCGTGTCTGAACCGCGCTCCTCTTCGCTTTGACGAGGAATGTGCCTGCAATAGTGACTTTGTAAGGGAGACAGTCAAATAGATTCTCATTTTATTCGACTGTTACTTAACCCGCCATTGGTGACCTATATGTCTATGAGACCGGGTAATTTAAAAACTAAGAATATTTTTTAAACTGTTTATCGAATTAGGTTGCGATTTCGAGTAGCTGCCTTACTACACGCCCTCTACCATTAGTCCACCCCGCAACAGCAATGCGAGAGTTTTATTTTTATGTCCTTTCTATGCCATTTTATCTCAGTAAGACAAAAACACGTCACCAATGGCGGGTTAATAAAATTTGCGCATATTGAACACAGTTTTTAGCGCAACGACGTTTAGAGTTTGCGCAAACACGTGTCCTTGCTATTACTTGCTATGGGAGTTTAGGAAGGGAAAAACAAATATAGAATATAGCTTTCATTATGAAATTTCTTCATACCTTATAACTCTAGTAGTCTGCATATTAGATTCCTTCTGTTGACTGTCAGGTCTCTCTGCAGTATCCATTAGTGCGCTAAACGCTACCACTCGGAACTCTCCACCGTGGGCTTCGCGCACGTAGCTTAGTAGCAGACGAACTTCCATGTACAACGTCTAGAGAAAATAAAAATAGTTATAATAGTACAATTTTTCGAACACTGGGGTTAGGTTAACTTTCTTGTACAGCTTATTCTAGCTATACATTAATGATGTCCTTTGTACTCACAGAGTTATCAAGCATTTTCAGTTCTTTATGCATCAAGGCGAACCGAGTGACGAGTACTCGGAACGTGGTTTCGATTATGAACGTCTCGATTGCGCGGCTTGCATTCGGACCCTGGCCAGCGCCGAAGTTGGTTGCGTAACCAGTTTGGAGATTACCTATATCTGGAGACTTGGTGTTGCTACGTTTTTGTTGGTCTGTAAACAAGATTTTAGTATTGAAATTGGCTTTTGTCCTGTGATTGCAGATTCATAATGGGGTCCTTATTTTTAAGTCGAAATTTTAGTAACACACTGGTAAAAAATCATGCGCTTTGTGGTACAACATGCAGATAGTAAAAAATTAAGGACCATTAATTCAAATTCTATTAATCTTATAGAGATGAAAAGTAAAGATTCTGTATTTTTTTTACTTCAGAAACCATGAATTTATTTTTGCAAATCGGCTACAAAAGAGCAATTTTACACGTCAAATTATTTAATGTCCAGACATTTTATGATATGTACAATGAAGAGAGAAACAAAATTCTGAATATTAGCAAAATATATCTAATAACCATCAATACTTACTCATAGGCGATACCAAAGTAGCAGGCTCAGCACAGAACCCAACGGCTGCATGTAAGTTATCCAGTACTTCTCGTATGGGAGCGTACTTGGTCATTTCCTTCAACCGGGTCGTGAACTTCGGTATGGAAGCTGACCGTAGTTGGCGAAGGGAGTTCCGTGCTTGAACTCTTAAGCATTCTGCTTGCGGACCGCGAAGAGCGCTGGTGCAACCGTGTGAACAGCCTAGTTGACGTAGTAGTCTAGAAAATATGTTAGAGAAAATTAAAGATTGGTTTTCATATACAGTTCTAGAATGTCTTATATTAAGAGATTTTTGACTTTGTTACAAAGCTGTAAAGTTGATTTTTGACTGGAGAAGGAGTTATAGAAAATGAAAGATTATTCTTGTTGAAATAATTTTTAATTTGGCATTCCATATATTTTTGTTTTTTTTTTGACAACGTCAACTATGTAATATAATAAATCTTGTCTATGATTCTGTGGTACAAATGTGTAGTGTGTTTCTTATTTAAATTCCTTTAATTAATATTAAAGTCATAAAATTTTTCTTTCTATTCTAGTAGAAAAGAAGTTGGCTTTTTTAATACAAACACTTTTTGTTCGAGATTTAATTAATAACTATGTATATAACTTCCATATGATAGATTTTTATAGCCATTTTTATCTACCACGGATCAACAACCTAAACTTACCGTAGTATAACATGCATAATCATGTAATAAGGGCAATCCATGTTGTCTTCCTCCTTCGTTCTCTCCTTTGTGCTATCTCCACCTTCAAGGTTTGTGGAGTCCTGGCTTGGTGCACATGGAATACCAGAGTCTCTTTCCTATAAACAAATTGATACTGAGATATAGGAAATGTATTATGATAGGTGAAAAAGTTACTAGCAAAGTCTGTTACTAGCATCATAAATGCTACACTCGTATTGTATCGTGTGATGACAAGTAAGACTTGGTTTAAGGATTGCACATTTAAGAGACACCGGTAAGCAACGCTCTCTATTAAACCAGAACTTTAACCTGCCTGGCAAATGTGGAGATAATGGGAAAATCCTTTAAAGTTACCCATGGTTCAGCAGTGAACTGTCACGGGCTATAGATGTGAAACCTTACTCTATTGCTCCTTTATTAAACAACTACAAACTTACTTTGCTGTCCTTATCTTTATTGAAATCACCCAAAGGGTCAATATTCCCTGGTTGTACATCATCATTCTTGCCAGTTTGCCAATTTTTGTGAACCCCCATTTCCATGAGAGTGTCAACCAAGTTCAGCATAACTTCCATGACGCGGAGAGTTATATAGAAACTGTCCATTGTTGACACTGAGTATACCGCCTGAAATATAAGAATTACGAGTGAATGTTATTGTAACTTTCGTGAGACATACTAAATTAATTATTATGTTATCGGCTTACTCACGTATTTGTTTGACGAAGAACTCGACTAGTTTCAAGCCATGAGTAGCAGCGCGACAATCGCCGCGTCGTGTGTCGCGGAATGCTGCTCATGAATATGAGCCTCTAGCATGGCTTAAAACTAGTCATGGTTAAATAGATAGAGAGTAAAAATTTTATGGGCACGTCACTACATTTAGGTACTTCAAGCTGTTGCGAGATATTAAAAGACAAAATTTAGACTTTATTTACAAAACTGATAAAGTTTGAAATCGATTGACAGCGTGAGGTGTCTACAACATGACAGGAAATCCGTTTAAGGAGGTCTCTCAGTTTAACATTACATTTTAAATAACTTACCTTGAGAACAACTTGGAAGTCAATATCACCATCTTTAGTAATATAGTGAATGGACCCAGGCGCCTCTTGTATTTCTTCCACGACGTATGTTATGTTGGAATCAGTTTGCGACCGAGTTAGGCTGGGTTTGCGTTCAGGCGTCGGAATATGTTGGGAGCCTTGCATGCTCACTGAGTCTATTTGTGACTCTAGTGATCCCTGTAAATATAAAAGTAAGTAAATGAAAAAACTGCGGTATGTCGATAAGCTGAAGAGCACCTAAGTCATCCTTAGAGTTTAGAAGAAAATTCTGCTAAAATGATGAACTAAAGTGTTCAAAGGGTTCGATATTATGCAAACAATAACAAATAGGCATAGATCAGATATGGATTTTTTGTCATCTAAGTATCTATAATTTCTGCAGTACCTAATGTCCTTTTTAGTTTGTTTACCTGTCTAGTCTTAGACAAATAATCCGGCGATGGTGTTGGCGTATGTTCCGTCACAGTAATGATCGGGTTCTTTTTCTTCTGTGCGTTGGTAGGCATCGTGTGAGAAGGACCCTGCGTTCGTTCCGTCTTCACTTCTTCAATGTACCTGTAATCACCTTCCTTAGTTATAACTAGCTTTATTATAGACATGCAATACTCACCATTATTCTCATAATGTAAGGTTCATTATAATATGTCTTTTGATTGTTACATTATCATGGTTCGGTTATCATAGGTTCCACATCATACCTGTGTTTTGTTGTGTATTTTGTTCATGCTAAATATTTAGTGTTGAGACATGCTTAAATATATCGTATTACGTTGGTGATATTTCCATGATTTAACGACTAATTTACAATCGGACTGAGTCCTTAACGTAAAGCATTAAAGTTCAAAATTGTACGCTTTTATAGTTGAAAAATTATATAATATTTGTAAATAATGTTTGCATGGATTGGACGCATTATCACGCCCAATGAAGCCTCAAACTAAATGAATAGATTGAATAAATCACTGTATCTAACTACGTAATCTTACTATTACGTTCTAATGCAATAATTCGTTATGAACTGTGTATCGAAATCTAATGAGCTTTGTGCGTGCATACAACTACTTTGATGTTCTGTTTAATTGTAAATGTGACAGTGTGTGTCTGTGTGTAATTGTTATTCGATCAAAGTAATTGTCTGATGTGCGGAAACAAGCCTACAGTTTGTAGCAATAAGGCCTCATATCGGATGTGCTGAAACTTGAAGCATAATGTCTACGCCTAACAAATATCGTAATACTAGTACGTGTATTACCAATCCTGCGAGCATGACTAGCGTCTAAGTTACGAAGCCTCTAATTTCTTTGTTAATTTGCTCACTTACCCATTGGATGCTAGCTCATCAATCAAACAGCTAGCGACCGAATCGTTCGTCCATTACAATAGTGTACGGGTACAAGCGTCAACAAGATGGGAGAAAGAGAATAAATACAATTTTTAAATAGAATTTTCACCGAGAATTTTGTGTTGATAAATAAACATGCTGTGCTTTGGAAATTAAAGATATGAAATCAAAGTGATTGATAGAACGAATTTAGAGCCAGATTTTGTGAATACCGATAAAAATCTTAATTTGCTGTTGGTTAGCGTTTTAGTTCAGCTTGTGAGATCTTTGAAAAAGGTGTAAGAGAGAGGGAGAACAGAGCAATATTGTCTGATCTTTGAAATGTTCTTACAAAATGCATTGTAGAACCAAAGTCCATCGTACGAGTCATATTTCTCCCCCTCCGTATAAATCTAGAAAATAATTATAATACTACTTCTATTAAAAACCTATATTATCTATTATAATCAGTGAAAAAATAATTAAAATACACTGCTTATTCTCAAGTAGATACAAAAAAATGTCTACGTTTTTTCAATGGACTATAGGTACTTTATTACGGTTTTATTAAAAAATACCATAGCTATAATAAAAGTTCAAATGGAAAATGCCATGAAAAAGAAAAATAATGAGGGACATTGGCTAAGGATATTTACCTAAGGCTGGGCATACTTTTGCCTTTGATAAGATTGCAATGGAACATGTCGCCCGTGAGTCTGGGAGCTAGGGGCGGGAAGTTGCTCGCAAGCGCCGAATTAGGACGGTCATCCGTATTGTCCAAGCTCCTATGGTATTCCTGAAATAATATTTAAATTAAAGTATTAGGTACATAAGAGAAGAGGTGTGAAATAAGAGAAAAATATAGCTACAGATAGCATCCTAACTGCGGAGTGGAAGGAGAACTTGTGGTCATCGTGTCCGATTTTCTCTAGAGCCTTTTCCGACTTGGACAGTAGCTTCGTTTCTACAAAGGCTTTGAGGTCGGCCATTTTCATTTTCCTTTTTATTTTCTCACTGGACCTTCTCGTCATGATGTTTTCATCCTCCGTTTTGGTTGGTGAAGTGAATGGCATCTCTGTGATGGGCGACATGTCTTTAACTTCTGGGACTTCGATGAAGTTCTTTAGCGAGTCACGGTCTTTTATGTCTGGGCTCTGGTATACGGAGACTTCAATTTTGGGTATGGGCAAAGAATTGCTTCTCTTTCTTGGTTGCGTTTGTTTCGACATATCGTCGCATATATCTCGTAGCCTGTAATAATAACATACATACATACATATCGTCACGCCTTTAATCCCCATGGGGTAGGCAGAGGTTGCACATTATGGCACGTAATGCCACTGTACAATGTACACCCACTTTGAACAATTTATGTTGTGAGTCCCATGTAATAGGTGGTGAGCCTATTGCCATATACCGGACATTTCTAGACACATTTCTAGACTCCATTCTTCTATGAGAAATTTTCGAAAATTCGAATATAGCCCAGTAATACTTTGTCCGACAAGGGAATCGAACCCGAGACTCCTTGTCCAGCACTCGCACTTGCGACCCCTCTACCAACACGGCAGTGAAATAATAATAATGATTTGATGTTTTAATAAATACCTGTTATACAAGTAGTGTAATGCCCAATACACGCCTTCTTCTTGCCATTGAGATGTAAACAAGCATCTCATTGTAGCCACATCTAGGAAAGTAGCAGCAGACACCTGAAATGTCATCCCAATTTACATAAGTT
The DNA here is from genome assembly GCF_023101765.2 of Spodoptera frugiperda. NCBI lineage: Eukaryota > Metazoa > Arthropoda > Insecta > Lepidoptera > Noctuidae > Spodoptera > Spodoptera frugiperda. The sequence goes on along the minus strand of NC_064241.1, from coordinate 7,242,808 downwards.
CGTTCAATGAATAATGAACCTTATTTTTATCAAGTTAACACTTACATTCCCTTGTTTAGCAGAAGGCGGCTTTTCTGTAGTAGGTGTTTCCTTGGTAGGACCACCTCCGCCGCCGCCACTGTCCGATAATGACTCTTTATCCGATGAACTGTAAATAGGACCATACTAATGAAACCCATTGTAAAACTTTCTTTAGTTAATAGATTTAGAGTATAGGTAGGTATAGTGTTTAAAGTTTAATTTAATAACAAGCTTTCTAGGGCAGAACGTATCATGTATGTACGTAAATTCTGTTGTAGAATAGGACAATCACTGCGAACATTAAAATGAGTAAATAAATAATATAATGATACTTACATTTTGACAAGTGCAGATGAGGCAAATCATGACATGAGTGTATTGATTTTCAAATTGTAGGTGAGATTAATTCATAAGCACACACTATTAAGTAACCAAACAAAGGTATTATTCTTATTTTATTATTTAAATCTTACCTCATTTTCGTAATTTGTGGCAAAGGTTTGATACCCGGTAGTCCCTGCTTCGATGTATCAGTTTTTCGTGGTTGAAATATACTTGGATCAGCCGCGTACACCGTGTAGGCTTCTTTCACTGCGCCTCCAAAGTTTTGTTCCGATGGTAGTCGGTAGATAAACTTTAATAAAAAAAATATTCATTGGTCAATTTAGTTATTAGGTGATAAGCTGAACCTGAAGATATTCTTAAAAGCAATTTTGCACTTAATAACATTGCACTAAAGTCCAAACTGTTATCTATTCCAAAAGGACAATTACAATCTCAATTTCTTACCACATGCTCTTCTTCAGTACTAGAACTCTCTTCAGGTATAGTTTCAGGGAATATAGTGTCCTTGGGTGAAGACAGCCACGGTTCCTCTTCAGTACTGGCCTGTTTTGACGTCACTTCCGACTGCGATATAGACACGTTCTGACTCGGCGGACTGCCATTCACATTACCGCCACCGCCTTCTTCTTTAGACAATTTACCTGTGAAAACAAAAGCTAATTAGATTCGTGTCATATTGTAAGTAGTAGCAAATATGATTATATAAAATTATATGTCACATCACATCACATCACACCATCACACATTATAGCTTCAATTGAGAATGCTTATCATAATGCAGGAGTAATAAATCTCATCACAATCAAGCTCAAATAGGTACAAAAAGGTTACACGCATACGCCCAAGGGTTGCTAAATACAAAAAAGAAATTAGAAATTGATTACAGTTGTAAATAAACAAACTCCAGCGGGGTCAGTCCAGGGGATGCAATCGCAAAAATTATGTTAAGGAAAAATACCATAAATTATAGTCGTTAGTAATGAAATTACTAAAGAGTTAAAAGTATGATAGGTTTCTCTACATACGTCCCATAAACACGTCGCCTGGTTGATGTCTCTTGGAATACTTGCCACCTAAAGGCTTGGGTTTTGGCTTGACCAGTGTGGTGAAACATGGGGCTTCAGGGTGCCTGAACTCCCACATAGCTTGCCACATCTTAAGACCATTCTCTAACCGATAGTTGTTTGTGAAGTCTGACTCTTTCAGGTGGTGAGACAGGGGTGCAAACAGGAACACAAACAGCTGAAACAAAAAAAAACAATATTTAATGCTTTATACGAGACGAGTTATCAATTTTAATATGGATAAAAATTAAATAAACCTTCCTCGAATTGTTAGAAAATGAATTTAATTATAATATTATTACTTGAATAGTAACTTACGGTTAAAGCAGGTATAGAGAAGAGATAATGGAAAGGATTCGAGTAGAACACTCCATTTTCATAGTCGGCTTCAATACATTCATCTGATGCGTCAAGGAGGATCCAGTGCAAGGTGTAAAGTAACTTGGTTTCCACATTGCCCAGCGACTGCATGTTGTCTTTCACTCTGCAAATAAAATTCTCAGTTAGTTGACTGATGTTATAAACAGATTGTAGATTTTAAATATTACCAAAATAAGTTCAATAATACAAATCTTCTATGAATCTAGTAAGTAGATAGTAATAATTATGAATTTGACTGTATGGTTGGCACAGTGGTGGGCAACCGGCTACCATTAAATGTGTAGTGGGTTTGATTCCCATATGAAGCGGAGATTAGTTAATTAACATTAATATAATATAAAATATAAAAACATTACCTGTTGTGTAACAGAGCAGCCAAGGCATGCATCACGTGAGGCAGCGAGGCTTGTATCAGTCTCCATCGTGGAATAGATCCTATAGCGTCCGCTAGACTTATAGATAGTCCAAAACGCAAGTTCTGGACTAGTACTTTCTCAAATGACTGTAATTTACATTATAATATGTTTAAAATACAATAGAAACAATAATAAAAAAAATTAATATACATTGAATAATCTGTGTCCTTTTGTACTTACTATGTAGTTAGATTTTTAAATTATATTCTTATTAAATAATTAATACATTAATTATTTACAATTATTAGTCCTTTAATCAAGAGAATTCATATAAAACTTTTATTATAAACAAATAGGCTAAGGTAAACAAAACTTCATTACAAATGTAATTCAATCTCAAACATCTATCTTACCTTACAAGCTTCTTTCACTTCCTAGGATGCGTTTGTAATAAAAATACATTTATTAATTAAAGGAAAAAGTTAATTATAGTTATATTTAAAAAATTAAAGAGTTTGTTGTGAAAAAGTTTAAAAAGGTAAACATGTCAATGTCAAAGATTAAAAGTTATCAGTTGTCAACCAATTTGACGTTCGATATAAATGTTACCGTAATTAAAATTAATAAACAAAATGCAGGGAAAAGTATTAAAAAATATTTCAAAAATCTTTACAAGAATTAATCGGAGCTATGTAAAGTTATCAAAGCATGTTTGTTAATATTATAATAAATTAATAAACATTTTCATTTAAGAACTCAAAGAATAAATGTTTAGGGTAATTTAAAGATAACACGAATGATAGCCAATTGAAACGTAGAGTACAACATAAACATAATTATTATAGCCACAAACAACAAATAATAATTTAAAACAGATAAAATACTAAAAGGAAATAATGAGAAAGGCAATAGTAAAGCACATTAAAAGTGATAACTTACATGGTGTCCGGGAGCACGTTGACAGAACTGCGTGTTATTAACAAATAAGTGACACTTTACAATCAACAACAAAACTACACAGCACATAAAATTGGACAGCAAAAATAATTTCCCGTACCGGGAATCGAACCCGAGCCTCCTGGGTGAAAGCCAGGTATCCTAGCCACTAGACCATACGGGAGATGAGTGTAGTGATAATATTTTTGATACACATTGTGCACAATACATTTAGTGACGTCATAAGTTAATAATTAAACGTATAACAGCTGTGGACAGTAATTTTATTATGATTATTTATAGGTATTTTATTCGATAACGTTTACTGAACATTGTGTAAGTAGAGTGAACAACAAATTCAGAATTTAAATTTTCCTAGGCGTAATTGTTGCGTGTATTTTTTTTAATTCATAGAAATACACATAGTGACTTTGGGGCCCTAAGTGGTGCACTTATCTAGGTGATGATTTTAGGTACCAATTTAAATCATTATTATTTTTCGACAAGAACAAACAATCAGTGTTTAGCAGTTCAGCGTATGTACACATTTTGCGAAACATTTATTTTAGGCGTTTTGTGTTATTTTACAATTAGGTCGTGTGAAAGATTTTGCTTACCATGCAGGCCGCATCGTGGACTTTGCCTAGGCGCGGTCTCACGAACGGCGTGGTTTGTCTCCACAGGAATATCTGAACTGGGATCGGGACCACCTCATCGGAATTAGGATCTTCTTCCGACATGTCTTTTGATTTCATTGTAAGGAATTACTCCTGACGACAAAATATCGATTGAACTGTGAGACACGGCTGTACATTTCAATCTTTTTAAATTGAATTCGAGTAGTAAGTAGCGATATATGTAAGTATTTGATGATTAAGGAACACTATAAAAAGAAGAAATAATTTTAAAATTGAAAGAAACACATGTGAAGTAAAATGCCCGATGTCACGTCGTTAGTCAACCCACAAGACGTAGGTAGGACTGAAAAAGTTAAAACGCAGTAAAATACTTCATAATCACATCTACCAGGAATAATTAATTTAGCTAGATACTATCTATCTTTCCTTAGAACTAATGAACTTAAAAGGTGTTACATAATTAAAGCGAGTGAAACTATTCCATTACAGGTTGCAAAACATACCTCACTTGCAGTAATTAACACATTGTTTGTGACACATGGGAACACCACTGTTTACATGGTATGGTGGCACGATGGGGAAATAAGGGAGGAAGCGAGGACCTCTTCCAAGGGACGCGAGACTGGAAATGAGGTTCCGCGCAATTGTGACGAGACAGACGCCTAGGGTTGGCACTGCTAAGTTTTTCATGATCTAAGCAAACTGTATTGTCTGAAGCAACATTATTTCATGTTTAATTGCATACTGTGTAAAGTTGCATGATTATAAATCTAAAAGCTTTGTCATAATATAAGTACATACAATATTATTATTTTACTTTAAATTGATTACAAAAAAATCCATTGATGGGTATCTTTAAGCTACGATCAAGGGAGCTAAGAGCTAAAAAAGTGATATTATAGTCACCACAGTTTATTTTGATGATTCGTATTAAGATGAAATCTTAATCACAACGTGGTTTCTAACAACCCTGGAAAATTTTCAGCATTGATCTGTGCGCGCGGGTCGAGAGGCGGAGAGGCAGCCTCCGGTTGCCATAGAAACGGCAACATGGCTGCTTCGAGAGCAGCTGAAAATGTAGGCCAGACTTTTATTCACCGGTGATTGCACTGGCTAGATTTTATGAAAAGAAAATGATAAAGCAATTAAGTAAAGTCGGAAAATGTATTATAAATCTTTTCTGAGTTTAGTTACTTTACATATCAACCCTCGTGTATGTAATTTATTTGATACGTCCCCAAATAAAATAGTAAACATAAAGGCATTGAATTAACAAGATTGGCATAGATACGAGTATCAATGTTCACTTAGCGGCAAGCAATTTACTTTATAAATAGAGACGTCCAGGGAGCGCCACTAACAGTACCCATTTTGTAGATTGTTTCCGTTGCTTGTGTACACATACATTGTCATTGTTTTATGCAGCCATCAGATTTTGTCACCAATTAGCTGTAGGTCAGTAGTTTAGTTTCTTTTTACCCGACTGCCAAGGAAGGGTTATTATAAAATATTCTCCTATGTACGTGAGCTCAGATTAATTTAGGGACATAAATGATAAATGACATTTATTTCTGCAAGTTGGTTACATGATAACACGTTTACACGTCAATCTTTGAAATAACTAGATGAGAAAATCTTTAAAATAACCTAGGCATCATAAACCTTTTTAAGTTTCAAGATTACTAATATTAAATGAGATTTATAGAATGATTTGGTACCCTAACAACGAATTGCGGTTCTCTCCTGAACCCTACAGCCACTCTATAGCAGTACGACACGTATCACGTTGATCGAAGGCGTTCTTACCCGACATTCCGGATACCTGCTTAAATTACTATTGAAAATCCATCGAAGCGAAGACAGAATTTTACCGAGCATAAATATATTATACTCACTTATCTGCTTACTTATATAGGTACATGGGTGTACCTATCACCCTATATGGCTGATATTGGTCTACGGTTGTTTTATAGGTAGCTTTATCTAATTTATTTCAGTTTAAGACCGCCTAGGACTATTATTTAGGTCCTGCTTTATCCTTAAATTGAAGCTGCTTACTTGCTTCTAAATATCTACTCAATTTCGTAAGTAAAACTTATTTGTTCTGACAAGTAGGTAAATTGTAGGGTATCACAATACAGGCAGTAAAAAGCTTTATTATTTGAATAGGCATCGTATAAAAGGTATCATATTTCAGCTCTTATTTCATAGCTTGTATCATAACTTCTGATTGGTAAAGTACCAACTTCTGTTATATGCAGTCATAGTGTGAAGGCAGTTTAATTGGCACACACATTTTACCTTGTTCTTTCATCAAAATAATTTAATGGCAACGAGTGTGGCAGTGGCATGTGATGTATTCAATGTGGTATGTTAGGTTAGTTAGATAGGTTCAGTTCACTTGACTGGCTGCCTCGTAGAACTGCAAAGCGTAGAAGCATATGAAGATGTTCAGTAAATACTGAACTGAATAAATACTATTTATAGGTAATAATATTTCTTGAACAATGCGAGGATGCCATTAATGCCATGCCATTAGGACTTAACAACCTGGACGCCAAGAAATAAAAGAAACAGCCAGCTAATAAATATGAAGTAGATAATAATCGGTGTAAATGACGCCCCGCCAAGCAGTTGCGATGCAGCTCAAATATTTCGTACATTGTAGATTCCACTTGCAATGCACGGGTTTACGTACTTATTATACAACGAGATTAAAATAGCTTTATGGACAACCCAAACGTATACGTACTGCTCTGTTTATTCCCGCCCACATCGGGTGAAGGAAGTTAAAATAATATCGGAGACATCACCTTGTTACGTCACCTTAATGAATCACACACAAAATTTATGTTTTGGCATACCTATTTTATTTCATAAAAATAATTCTTTCCAGAATTTCTTACTACATGATTAAAGAGTCAAGTACCTATCGAAAGATGTTTGGCTATTTGTCAGAAAGATTCAGGATATTGGTAATTTCAATTCAAAGTCTTAGTTTAAAAGACAATTGGTTGTTAATTGCTCAAATACCTGTGTGGGTGTGTAGATACATTTTTATTAAGTAAATACTCAGGTAGGTATGATGTCATGGAGTATTGTTGGAGCCACATCGTCTTAAAGCTATAGAATTTCACATTTATGCGCTGACTTTGTGACACACCTCTTTCGCTTTCTTAATTTATGTGCCAACTCGTTAGGCGGTTATTAATTTATGTACCCGTGTGTATTGTGTACGATAGTTAGTTAATTAGTCAAGTTTTTGTCAGATTTATACCATATTCCTGGTTCAAAACAAATTATTCTGAGATACAATCACGAAACTTGTATAAAAATAGAACGAGGTTGAAGTTTGAGAATATATGCAACATACTATAGCTATTGGCTGGGCGTTACCGAAATAGCGACGTTGTGTTTTGAATGGAAACTGCTTTTTACATATTTGAGAAACTTTATTATAAGACACAGGGAATATTTAAATAAAATGTCGATGTTCTTAAGATAAAAATGATAGCAGAATGAGTAATGAGAGAGGTCGTAGATTGATGTTAAATTACTTATGATCAAGCTTATTACAATTTATCATTTGATATAGTTTTCCTGTACATAACTAATGTTAGCTAGTTAGTTACATGTCTGTGTATTAATATTTTTGCTAGAGTGTTCATCTCGAAATCAGATATAAAAGAGCACATGTATCTGTGAAGCTGACCCTAATAGGGTGATGCCCTAAATAATCTTTTCAGAATTTGCAACCAGTCTCGTAGTGTGTGATAAAAGAGCTCACAGACTCACAGATAGATTACAGTCGATGAAAGAGAGAGATAAAGGGGATTCAGTAGGTATACACACTGCTGGTCACCAAATAAGGGCCACCTTATATTTTTTTACTATCTAGCCCACAGGTTTATAATAAAAATGCGCTGGTAAAAATAAAGGATACAAAGGAGTTTAGCAGCAATAATTCTACTTTCATGAAAAAATACAAACAACAACGACATTAAGATAAACTATTTCTGTGTAGAAATAAAATAAAATATTAGGTATGCTTAGGTGTGGCCTGTAATCTTCCTTTATATCTAGCACTGTCTTTGAAGATGGCTAATTTTATCGATATAAGCAATACATCATAACAGACTATTCTTGGTAGATACTTACAAGATTTAGATTACATTTAATTTAGAGTTGGAAAGATACGATACCAATAGATAAATAAATAAAAATAAGAATAAAAAAACAAATGTGTTGCGGGTGCCATGGACAACGCTTACCATCAGGTAGTCACCTGATGGTAAGCGTTTGCTTTTTATCCAATAAAAATAACAAAAGAGTTACGTATTTTTAATATTATGCTATTAAAAAAAATAAAAGACTTTTTTTATTGACTTTTAATAAAATTAATTCTAAGGAAGGGGAAAGGTTCAAAATTATTTACGAATTTATTAATATGGCAATTATTTACGAAAGAGTTTTAATGGTTACAATAAGATCAAGATTCAAACTCTTTGTTCACTCGAAAAACTAACACTGGCCGGTAATATGGGAGAAAAAAAAAACAGATTCGGATGTCATTTAAAACTGTCAAGATGACCAACAAGGAAGGTGTGTTCTTGGATATTGATTTATTATTTATGTTTTTAGATCTTTATTTTTAGGTACGTAACGTTGTAATTGGTAATTAATTAGAAGTAAAGTCATAACTGATCTTTTTGCGTACAGTCGACGGCGAGCAAGCTTGCGATCCGCGGCTTGCAGCTATGTTAGCAGCCCATCTTGTCAGTCAGGTTTTAGATGAAGCTTTTGTGATAGCTAATGCTACTGCTGAGAAGGGTGAAAAGGGTGAGATATAAATATGAAGTATACAATAAAGTATCAACGAGATTTATTTTGATCGTCATTAACTTAATCATGGTGGCTGATGGTATTTTTCTTCAAAATTAATTTATCATGAGTCAAATATACCATACCATATTTAAATATGTACTACTTATGATAAGTATTACCTTAAACTACCTATGGTTTGTTAATACTAGGCCTTGTATATTACACGAACAAAACTTTTACATTATTATGCCTGCACTCCCTATTTCACGAGCTTAACAAATCGACGCCGGCTCTTAATCCCAGCGGGCTATAATTAACTCCAATTACGATAACAGGTCATCCGTGGCATTATCAGTCAATGTTGAAAAATTTTGAGAGTGATAAACAGTGTGATGCTGATGATGAAGACACATCGTTCGAGGCGTCAAAGGGCGACAGTGACATCGTGAATGAAAATAAGATAGAGCATGTTGCCAATGTAGTTGCTTCATCGACGCCGGAAAAAGTTACAGGTAAATCTTACTCAGGTAACATTTCAAACGCCTGCCAAATATTTTAAGTGACTGAAACAATGTTCCTGGATAACGTATTAGTTTTTCTATACTCAGTCAGAAATAGCCCCGCAAAGCTATTAGAAGCTGAGTATGTAGGTAACTAATTGAACACAGTGTCGTCCTGTAAACCAGAATGTAGAAATGTAAATTAAAACACAGGAAGCATCAAGATTGAGCTGAGTATTTGTATGTTTATAATATAAACTAGCAAACCCGGCGAACTCTGTTTTGCCACCAATGATTTATGCTATAAACCTCACGGAGCCAAGAATTTCCAACGAATGCAAAACCATGGAAATCGGCTCGTGCATTCTGGAGTTATAGCATCAGGAAGGAAAACCCGACTTATTTTTATAATATCGATGAGACCGCTATTAACAGTGTTTCTCTAATGCAAGACAATATTTCAGATGATTTACAAAAAAATAAGCCAGAGCCTAATCTCATCGGGCAAGGAGACGAAGAGCTTGATTTGGTGAGATTTCCTCACATGTTTCATATTAACTAATATTAATTATGTAAACAAATTATTTTCTGAAACTGTATCAAATATTTTTAGCGTCAAAATGAGTTAACGAAATCCACGTCAATGTTTATCAATCATCTTTTTGACATGAGTGAGGTTGAAAAAGTAATAATATTCGATGATACCGAAATTATGCAAAATAATTCGGAGCCAAATGAGTTGCTCACTGAAGCAATGAACAAAATTATGGAGTCGTATGTGAACACGGCGTTGGGTATGACAATGGAGCAGCCTTCACATTCGATGGCGGGAATGACGTCGGTGCTGGTGGAGAAAACAGAAAACAGCCCTGAACCTTCCGAGTATTCGTTTTTGACAGATGCTTTTGCAGAGGACATCAGTAAAGATGTTGCATTTTATATACATGACGATGGATCTGGTGATATTGATAGAAGCAGTGCACGTTCTCATCTTGTTCCCAATGTAGAAATAAGAGAGGTACAGTTTTTGCATATTTTGATATTGAATAAATGCCTGCAGTACTTTGTTAGGGTAACGCTTATGGTAATCGGTTTTATTTTCATGGAATAATTTTGTTTGCCACAGCTTTGTGAAGACGATATCCCTGAGAAATTAGTCGAGAGTAATGACGTTGCACGATATGAAAATGCATTCCTTAGTTTGAATCGTGAGTAAAGTTCTGCTATACTCGCATACCTATTCGTATAATTTTATTGACTTTAATATTGGTTTTCCAAATGTAGGTGATTATGAACAAAATTCCGAAGATGAGGTGGATCCTATATTAGAAGATCCAAAAGGTATGACTCTCCAAGAAGTGGAATTAATGACTGCTGATACGTCTGAAGAAAATTTATCAACTAATCGTGATGAAGAATCTCACATTTGTGTAAGTTTTATAGAAGTCACTATTTTATTTATAATTAAAAATTAAAAAGATGATAAACTGCAATAATTTTATTTGATTTGATTTAGCCAATGATGAAGGAGTTAGTAGCAGCAGAATCAGGAGTGTCTGCAGTGCCAAGTGGGTCTAAAAAAAGTTCGCTCGTCAGTAGGTGCCGCTCTCAAGGCGCGAGGCTCCTGGCTTGCATCCGAGGATGGTGGCGACGCAGGACTCCCGGGAAACGCAAGGTATCAAAAAATAATCTACCTAGATAAGTTTATTTTTCCAATATGTTGAAGATAAATTCAATGAATCGTTGCATATAAAACAGAAATAGAGTTAGTTTAAACAATTCTGTTAGGTTTAATACATGAATTTGTTCTGTAAAAAATATGTTATTTACCCGATGCTTTAAATTCTGCGCTTGAACTAGACTGCTGGTAATTCCCACATTACATCAGATATAATTCGATTTCAATGTCATTTCTCGTTTATGACATGACGAACAGGTGAATAGATGAAGATTATTTTGGATTAATTTATGAAATTTGCAACTTGCTAGAAGTACAAATCAGTATTTAGTGAATGCGACAGAACTGATAGATAGTAATTAATCTATAGTTCCAATTTTTTATATTTATATTTTTACAGGAGAATCGGGTGCCGTTTGCTGCTCGTGGTTTATGTCCGTTATCTCCGGATGCTAGACGTAGAGCTGCAAGTCTTTTGGATCAACGTCTTCTTCGGTCGCCCTCACCCAGCCGAGATGTCGTCTGGAAGTTTAACACGGTCAACGAGTCGTTCGTCCATTCTTCACGTTGGAAGGGCTATACTTTCGATGTAAAACCTGATGAGTGCGGCGAGTACTGACTGTCTTACCACGAAATCGGTCAAATCTATCTGTTTATCCTATTTGGTTCATCTTGTGACAATAAAGGTTTAAGTGCCAAATTAAATGTTTTTATTATTTATAATTGAATCGCCTAGTTCTTGAAATTGATCTTATACTTTATTGCTTTTTAATGCCAGTTATTACTTTATGTTTTACTTAGTTAGGAACTCTGCTATGAATCTGTTGGTTTCGAGCATATTTTAAACACCTTTCCGCTGAGCGTATACCACAGAGATCCGATCGAAATAGTTTAGCATAAATGTAGATTTAACATTACAATTGGCGTTAGCACGTATCCACACTTAGGCAGGTGGAAAATCGTTTCGTCTCTTTTACACTTGTAGGTGTACTGTGTGTCCGACGACGCTATGGAAACGGACCAACTCCGCCGAAAATAGAACGGTCGCGGATTCCTGGGCTAAATCTCAAATATCCAGACGGGTGCGCCATCTAAGCCAGTTAAAACAGTCCCGCGAAAAGTTACCGAGCCCCACTTCTTGTCTGAACGTCTGCCAGTGAAGACCGGGAGGGAACCAACTAACACCACACAAAATGGTGAGTCACTGACGGCAGTGAAATTGTGTCAACGTGTTAAGTGAGAAAATGGACTGTTAGCTTAACAAGTGATAAATACAAAGAAATACGTAAAAATAAAACGCGTTTCTTCCTCGTGCAAGTTATTCCGCAGACCGGATGCTCGCGAGCGACTTGGATGTGTTCACTTTAACATCCGCAATATAAACCAGTGTTGTGCTTAAGAACCAGTGAAAGAAGATGGTATCGTATAATCCGAATGCTTCTACACAAACTGAGCTACAAAGCTGTGAATACACACCAACTAATACCACTACACTATGCATGGCAACTGTTACGTACAAGGAAATAACGAAATATTTTTGGTACTTTTCAGAGCGACCTCAGCAAGAACGACGTTGAAAGTAAGTACACATTCATATATCACTTTGTTTACTAAATTATATTAACTTAACTGTAATACTGCAAAGCACATTAAAGATGTTTCAACGTTGTATTAAAACACGCGGACAACTAATAATGGTAGGAGGTTTAACATAAATTGTCAGGGATTAACAGTTACTTCTGTAAATGAAATGTTACCGTAATCGTATTGCCATCATACAAATGAAATAACATTGCATAAATGAAACGAGAGTGAGGATCATAACATCTAAGTTTAGCATCGTTTCTCAAAAAGGTGCGCGTTACTAGGAGATGCCGGGCGGCAGCGCCAGTGGCACGGCCATGCTGCGCGCGCGCTGCGTTCCAAAATTAAACTCATGCGTCACGTGATCCCGAATCGCCGCCCGCCCAAACAGAGAAACTCCACTCAGATTTCACTGCAAGCGCGCTACGTATGTTTTAGCGTGGGAATCAAAGTCTACGTACATGGACTACCTACGTATATTTTATGCAACGGATATCTGTCACTTCATTTACATTTGCAACTATAAATCAGCTGTCATTATCAAGGTCGGTAAATGATCTTGAGTCAGCTGATCCTAATGCACTTTACGCGTGCGCTAAGTATGAAGAGTTATCGAGTAGACTTAACAGAAACTTCTGGAAATAAAATTTATATCGGAATAATTTCATTAAATATTTATTAATCGGAACATTTTTAAATCATTTGTAGTACACAAAAATATTCTAATTTTTTTTTTGAAAACTTTAAAATAATGACAATCCGATGCGGCTTAACAGTTGGTTTAAATTAGGGTACTGTTTCAATCGAGCTATAATTAGAATGTGACTCAGGAGTTCACACCGAATATATTGAAACGTATCGTGGAAAAGTATTATTCTGGGAGCGAAGAATGTGCGCCCACGCATCGTTCCGCGCTCTACCTGACTTAAACAAACCGTAATTTCGAGAACTTTAGTGAAATTTTGTAATCAATAAGAATGCCTAGAATTGTCAAGTTTCAAATGAAGGTTCAAAACTGAATTCAATTATTTCCTGATTTGTTTCGAAGAGCAAGACTATCGCAATTTTCATCGAAATAGAAATAGATTGCAGAACAAATAGATTCTTTAAATTTATCACTCAATAATATAAAATTAAATAAATATGGAAAACTTTAAGATAATTAATACGTATCGAATTCAAATGTGAAAGCATAGTTTTCGGTATTTTACGGCTATTATATGGGTCTGATCTATTAAATACTTACCTCTGTACTCAGAGTAATTTAATGGTCACTGAACTTAATCCTTAGCAATTGTTTTCGGAACAAAATCTTTACTAAAGAATAGTTTAAATAATCGTTAAATGTCTCTGAGTACGGCGGTGAGTAAGAAATATGTTTAGGTACTTCTAGTTCTTTGATGTTTTATAAGATCATGATGAACATGATTATGTTTTGTTGTACAGGGGCTTCCTTCGCCTTCTCCATCTACGACTTCGATGGTAGCGGCAAAATCGATGCCTTCAACCTAGGAGATGTCCTCAGGGCACTGAACTCCAACCCCACATTGGCCACCATCGAGAAGCTCGGTGGTACCAAGAAGAAGGGCGAGAAGACGCTCACCGTAAGTAACTGAAAATAATATTATAAAATAAGGAAGAACTTAATCGATATACAAAAGATTTAATTGAGGAGATTGGCATTGTCAAACTAAGGAGCCAAAGGGTTAATAAAATTGACCAGTATACCAAGATGTGAAAGTGCGTGCATAGACTTTTAGAGTAAATTAAAAGTAGTTTTTAACCCTACATATTGTAGTTATAATCATATAATGAAGATGGTTGAAGTCACTGAAGTTATTTATGAAGCAGAAAAATAGGAGGTGAAATCGAACTGAAAGGTGAAGAAGTATGTGGTGATTGAGAAAACTATTGATTTGTTTCAGATTGAAGAGTTCCTTCCCATCTACAGCCAAGCAAAGAAAGACAAAGACCAGGGTCAGTACGAAGACTTCTTGGAATGTCTGAAACTGTACGACAAGAACGAGAACGGTCTTATGCTTGGCGCCGAGCTTACACACACGCTCCTTGCGTTAGGTAAGAACAATTTTATTAATGTTGAAAGCCTTTCTAGTAGTTAAAATCTCTGCATTTTTCTTTTACAAAATAACTGGTCAGTTTTATAGTCTTATGAAATTCATAATTTAAAGATCGTAAAACGTAATTCTTCATCATAAACATGGATCATAAACGTACGCTGTTGTTTAGCCATGGGTATTTTTATTTTTTTGTGAGGCTCAAACGTGTCAATAAGATAAATTGGCATCAACTTCATTTCCAGTTGGACATGAACTGAAATCACTTGGCTAGCCGCCAGTGATCGTCGTTTCGAAATAATGATTTTCACGACAGAGCTGGTTTTAGTTTCGTATTCTATTTTTTCTATTTTCTGTAACAGCGATCCGTGTTTATGAAAATGAAATCGCGATGTTCAATATACTTTCATTTATTTTGGAATAATGTATGCTTTTGGTTACCAAAAATGAGTAGAGTAAAGAAACAGTGAAGGTTTCTAAATATACTAACAAAAAATCAATCTGCTCGTTGTTGTATCTCCCATAAATGAGAGACAAATTGAAGAGAAAAATTTACTACTTAGAATTATTAAGCAATGAATTGTAGTAAATTTTTAGTGCCGATCGTTGAATACCTAACAAATTTTGGCGCTAGGTATATCATTTAATATGACATTTTCCCAATCTGATTTTGAATTTTTATAATGCTTAGGTGAGAAACTGGAAGATAATGAAGTCGCTGAAGTCACAAAGGACTGCATGGACGCTGAGGATGACGACGGCATGATCCCCTATGCACGTAAGTATCATTTCTTTTGTATTGTTTCAAAAATATCTTTTAGAAGCACATGGTAGTAATATTGATTGTGGTAGAAACCCAACACATTATTTTAAATTGGCACGCAAATATGTTTTGTGTTAAATTTTGAAATGTTTGAATCCTTCCAAAGTTATTATTACCTTACATTATTACCCTATCTCGTATACATAGCCAAATAAATGCATAAAGTCACCTCCGAAATTCCTTAGTTACACGAATTACTATATTACTGCATGTATAAATAAACCTTGTTAATTATTCCTGATTGTCTTCATATGTTCAGTTTTACCAGAAAATGTTATGCGAAAATTCAGTAGATTCCTCTGTATTTACCCAACCCAAGTGTATGAAGCATGAGGGTATATTTCCTGATTGTGTGTGTCCCCTTTGTCTTACCGATTTTCCATTTACAGCATTCCTGAAGAAGGTGATGGCGTAGAGGCGACACACCTCGTCATATCTTTAGTAATAAGATCGTAAGTGGACCGTCGTACAATGTAGCTATCGCTGCGCTCCGTTTCTTCTAACTGCTGATCTAAGGCTTACAATTTTACAGCTCTTCTCTATTTGTACTGTTATAACTATCTGATTTACTGCTTTACATACTATTTAATGTTTACTTATTTTCTTATATCTTAACCAATATTTTGTTCTGTCTATCTTGACTTGAAATCATTTCAGCCAGTCATCTGTGATTCATAACCCATTCACGCAAATAACAATTTTTCATTTGTTTCTTACGGTTTTCTAATGCTATTTTGTTCTGTTTTCAGCGTTCCTCCGAAAAATGTGCGATGGGTGGCAGGGACCTAAGCCTAAGGGCGCGGCGGCGCCGGCAGAGGGAGAAGCTCCCGCGGAGGGCTAAGTGGCTGTAGCCTGCGCTGGCGCCCGCTCGGCGGACGTCGTGCTGCGCTCGCGCACGAGTGCGCTACCGCCGCCGCCGCCCGCCCTGCGACGCCCTCGCCCCACCCTCGGTTACATCAACACCCCGTATACGCCATCTTAGATACGGACTACCCCCTTTTTTATACGAATAACATCTATGCACAATCGTTTTGTACAACTTTCTACCTATGACTGTACATACTAAAGTAAGATTAAATTAAACATACTGTAAACACACGTTGTACGTGTCTTTTAAATTTATTATTATTTATTAAGTACGTTTATAATGACAAAAATACAAAAAACCGTAAATAATTTTATAATAAACTATTAAAAGTTCAGTTTGGTGTTATCTTCAATTAGTTCATTGTATGTTTTGATAGTGGGTGAAATAAAATAGTGGAGCTCAAAAATAAATGTGGAGTACACTTAATGTTTAGATTCAGAAAAAATATTTGACTTTTTCAATGTAGGTAATTAGAATAATTAATGAAAGTAAAATACAAGTTGATGACTTATATCAGGGCTTTCTCAAACGACTGTCCTGAGTTTAGGAACTTGACTTAGTTCACGTAAATCTACGACCACTTTGGAAGTACTGATTTATATGATACGTATGCATTTTATAGTGAAGATTACTTTACTTAATAAGTTAGTAGAAATCAATTTTAACGATGTTGAACATACATACTATCTGCAAATTCTGTCTAATGACAATATGAAAGATAATATTAATACTTTAAAGGAAATAATGTTAGGTGATCGCAAATTGCAAGTTATGTAAATTCTGGGACAACATGGTACTTCATCATAAAATCGCATGATTATAGTAAGATAAAGAATATCTTTCAAAGGTGAATGTATCATAAAATACGATTATTATAGGTAAATATTCCATGATCAGGACATTATTATAGTAAAACGAAGGTTTCAAAAGGTGCACATTGCTATGAATATATGCACATAGAGATGACACTAAGAATATATGTAAAATCAAAATATCACACTCGTTATTTCCATGGTGGTTGCGGAATCTTGATCCATTATGTTATTAATCCCATTGCAATAGAGCCACAAATGATTTTAGATTCCGTTTACAAATTGGGAATTTTGAAATCGAAAACCTAATAGCACCAACCCACCCAGGAATCGAATTTGAGATATATTGCTGTTAAAAAGTTCAATATAAATCTTTACTTCTGCCTCCCTTTGTGAGGATTACAGGGCCTGACAATAAAAAATCGGAATATTCATTATGAATGCAACGTCACGCTTTTTATCCCCGAAGGGGCAGAAGTGCATCTGCACATTACGGCACGTGATGCCACCGTACAATGAACACCCACTTTTCACCATTTGTGTTATAAGTCCCATGTATGGCACCTATAGGGGGTGAACCTATTGCCATATTGCACAATTTCAGATTCCGTGCTACAACTCTTCATTATGAAATATCATATTAAACGAGAATCTTTTCATTAATTACCATCATCGTCGTTTTAGCTTCTAGATGTCCAATGCAGAATGAACATAAAGCCCCAGACATCTACATTTGGTCAGTTGAAGCAACCTGAATCTAGCGGTATCCTGCTTACTACCATAAGCCAAATATAAATTTTTCAGAGTTTAATTAGGGTTTGATACAAGTCTTCGTTCTTCGTAGGAATATTGAACCTTGTAATTCATAGAAACATCACGATTATTCAAATAATTTCAACCAAATAATATAGTTAGTGGAGGATGTAGCCCAACCTAAAATAATATTGTATTATCATTCGTGCACCAAGTTGGGACATACATATTTTTTACATATATAATAAATATTTCCTATTAAAATATTAATTGTTGCTATGCCAAGGGTTCGATTCCAGGCTTGGGCAAAACATAACTGGGGATTTTTTTGTGTTTGTCTGGAATTCGGTGGAAAAAGTGGGTGTTGATTTGTATGTAATAAAGACATACATCTCCCAGTGTTATGTTAATAATTAATCATTGAGTAATCGCAGACAAATGAGTCGATTCCGAACGATTTTCAAATTTTCTAAAAAGATAAACTCGAATTAAGATGAAACAAACACCGCAATAAAAGTTTTTAAGTAAATGATTGAAAGCAAGAAAACATAATGAACATGGTGGTACCCTATGTAAACGAACGTTAGACAAAGGAATCTTTTTAGAAATCTTCGGTCATGACTTTCAATTTCATTAACTACTTGATAAATATGTACTACGTGAATTCGGCAATACCTATACTTATTACCTAAATGAATTTATGATCGATAATGAGTTATACTCCTTTGTTCCATACGAAAGGTCCTCATAAAAACAGGGGCACCTATCGGCCTTTGTTTGCCAAAATTCTCCCTCGCACTCGCGCCAAAGAAAATGGCGCGGAAAATGTTTTCCCGGCATCAATACGAGCGTTCGGTACACTTCGGTTCGAGTTCGGATACACTCGGTAGTTGCGGAGTGCGAAGCTGTAAAGTGGTGTGGCCAGACTAAAATGACTACCGATTTATGAGGTAAAATAAAAACGGAAAATTAACAATCGAGATAAAGAGAGCAGAATTTTTGGAAAATTTAATGTTTCTGTTTGCAAAAATAGGTTTTTAATCAACTGCTATTCATAGTGGGTGTAATAAAACAACGTAAATAAAAATTTGATGATCCTATTTTGAAACAAAATATCTGTAAAGTAATTTATTGGAAAAGTAGTTAATGGGGCTGTTCTATTAGAACAGTCCCTTACTACCAACTTATATTATTAAAGCTTTTACCAAAAGAAACAAGCGTCAATACAGCGTTTTAAGTTTGTTGAGTATGGCAGCCCCACTCCGGGCTCGCGCTCAGCTCCACAAAGTAAGGCAGTATTCAGTGTTTATCTCGGTGGCGTGCGAGTCCCGCGCTCCGTGCCTCCGCTGTGTTTACGTAGTGTGTGTGACTGATTGCTCAGTGATAACGTGCCGACAGTGCCGGTGTACACAACATCTTATCAAGTAAGAAACAAACAACACTAAAAATAAAATACAACTATTATAAAGAAAATCACACATCGATGTCTCTGCCAAAAAGTTTTGAAGTTGACTGAAATTAAAAAGTCGTCGTTCTATTTAATGTGTAATGTAAATATGTATGTTTGTTTGTTAAATACATAGTAATTTGTTCACGTGCTATGATTGTCGACTATTATTTTATGCCGGTGGGACTCATAATACTCATATCCCCTCGGCACCCAGACAGCTATTTAATGTATGAGGTAGAGTCATCGTGTGTATATGTAGATTACACATACAATGTATTAAACAACTATTATCGCACACATAATTAATTGTGATAATATGAAAACCAGTTGGCGATTGCGCCTTTATTGTACTGAAATTGACTGAAATACAGGTACATATAAATATCAAGGTGAAATACAACTATAAAATACAAAGGTATTTAATGAACAAGCGTAATAGTATTGATAAATAGCCTATTGTATTAGAATTTATTACCGTAGGGACATATACTATATCTCATACTCACCATGTATGTGATTGCTCTTCCTAGTCCTAGTATAACAAAATAGTCGTTTGCTATCAGATGCAATGATTATACACTACAGTCTTTATTAACTCAGCCTAGATAACAATATAAATATATTTAACGTATTTCATACAAAAGTCTATTGTACCATTTCAGGTGTTAGTGTCTCAGGAACAATGGCGGACGTGAAAGAAAATGTAGAAGCTGGTAACAAACTTGCGGACAAACATAACACAGGTAAACTATTATATTCAAACATTACTTAAACACCTCAGTATAGTTGCTCCAATGTTCCTATTCCATGGGACCAGTGATACGTCTGATCTTGCAAAGATAGCTAGCCATATATTATGTACCGGTCAAAAAACCATACACATGTAAGCTTATAATAACGTGAAGTATAGTAACGTTAATAAAAGTTTGAACAATACATACGGCTGGTTCATAAAACGTCCCACTTCTAAACTAGGATGTGCAGTTCCGCAGCCACAATGGAATGGACACAGAAACAAGACACGAGTTGAAAAATTTAACCACACACACATACACATAGATTGCTCTTTTATACCACACCACAACTAGTTGGTGCTAGTTGAAATTGTGTTCAACTTTTTGGCAGCAGTTGTTTGACCGGCCAGTCCCCTATTAAATTGCTGGGGTCCGGATTTCATTCAAAATAAGGAGGGTCGTGAATCGTGATTGCTTGACATTTTATCGTCTCAAATTCGTGTACAGTCAACAAACAGGGAGCTAACTGGGGCTGTCGTTTATGTGATAAGTTTTAAAAATAATTAAGTTAACATAAAATTAATGGTCAAATATAATTAAAATTCGAGAACTTTCATCGTTTTAAAGTAAGTGTTCAATGTATCAGACAAACTTATCTTGTTGCTGATTGTTCGAGTAGGCAAATCCGAATAATATCAGTAAAATACGATGACGCTATCGTCACACCTCTATAGGACACTCGATCGTCAAGTGCAACGATAATAACAAAACATATAATAAAATTCTAATACTCTAACATCAAAGTGTTGCAAAATTGAAGAATTAGGATCAATCTGTATAATTGTTGGAAATAAAGTGAGCAGATGACCTTAATGCTTCGATGGTCGTCCACTATCAATCAATACAGAATTAGATAATGGTCACAATTATGTATGTAGTCACCAACATTGGCGCACTAAATGTAAAATAGATTCAGACTGTCACATGGTCGAGCTAATACAATTAGCAACAGAATATGTATTTCCAGATCTTTCTAAATGTTACAAATGTGTAAATGATTTCGCAAATGCTGTGTCAATACTTACAGTTGATAAATGACCGATTACCAAATCCTTTGGTTTTTTGCAGACTGCATATTGAATTTTAATCATTGTTATTTGATGATTTGATGAGCAAATAGTTGCAAATCTTAAATCTTAATTCAATTTGGTGATATTAAATAAATGTTAAGTAAAACGATTATTTAAATCGAGTTATAAAAAAGTGTTTAACAAGCAAACATTTTTATTAACTGCTTTGTCATAGTCGTAATCAAAAAGTGGTAATTTTCGTAATAGAATTTGAATCTTGTAAATGTTAACATACTAATAAATTAAACATTTAGGTTTATTAGAGAGTGAGAGAATTGATTGATCAAAAGATTATTTCGGATTAAATGCAATGGGTATTTACAAAGATAAATACCATTTATTAAATTACAATTACTATAACAGGTAAAGCTATACAGGTGTCGGTGATAGACTGTACCAACTGCCACGTTATCATTAATCATTTAAGGAATTCAATAAACAAATATATCACTATATCAGCAGTAATAATAATTTATTCACAATTAACTTTCAATAAACAATATTGTTATAGTAAGGTAAATATTATACGACCAATTAATTACGTATTACCTCTACTAAATTTACTCAGATTAACTTTCACTAAACAATATTGTTATAGTAAGGTAAATATTATACAATCGATTAATTACGTATTACCTCTATTGAGTAATGGTATAAATCGAGTAGGACCTAGAATACTACCTTGAGGAAGCACCCTAATGCGTTAACTATTGATAAAACTTTCTATTGTAATGCTAGTACTTGACAAGCAATTGTTAAGTGCTAAACGATGCTTTGGTGATGCACCCAATGGATTAGCGAAGTAGATTCTCAAAGAGAAAATAAGTGTGAAAGTACATTAAGTTACAAATACAGAAACTATAGCAAATGCTTAGATGTAGCAGTGAGTAAAGAATTAAAATTCATTGACTGGACTGGACATAGTGGCTTTTGTCTTTAACTCGATTAGCATGAATTAATCATTCGAGACATCTGAATGATACAGAGATCCATTTAATGATTCTATAAATGTATCTAGATAATTGAGCCGGAAACTATGTGTCTTCGAACAATGTACACATGTTTGTATTGTACTTGCTGCCTTCATTGAACATTGTCTTGACGTTTTAATATTTGCGTTCCGTGTGTAACTTTAATTTTTGTTTTGTTTTTAATACGTGTCTATTTGTTTATGGTCCGAGATCCCAGAGCTGTCAGACATATCTTATTTTTACAAGCATTTAACCTTCGGCTTACAGTAGTCTTGTATGTACTTTTTAATGCCTGAATGTTTGTAAAGCTTGCCGAGTGACACCTGCGCAGGTACCAGGTGAGAAAGGTAACTAAAAATTAGACTCACTTAACGTAATTTTTTATGTCTGATTTTTATATATGTTTTGTAGAATATAATTACTTTGAAATCATATTAAAAAAATCAGACACTTTCCATGGACCAAAACTTTTATCAGACGGCTTAAAGCTCTAAAAAATAGTGCGCCTTACAAAATTGTAATAGCAATATATGGTGCCCCTGTAATGCAAAACAGTAGTACAAATCATCATAGTTTTACCAGATAATTTGCACGAACTTGATTACCATCGTGAATGTTACAATAAATGTGCTACTGCTTTGCCGAAAAGATATTTCTCTCCAACCTCACATATATTGCTATTACAATTTTGTAAGGCGCACTATTTTTTAGAGCTTTAAAGCGTCTGATAAAAGTTTTGGTCCATGGAAAATGTCTGATTTTTTTAATATGATTTCAGAGTAATATTCTACAAAACATATATAAAAATCAGACATAAAAATGTAAGTTAAGTGAGTCTAATTTTTAGTTACCTTTCTCACCTGGTACCTGCGCAGGTGTCACTCGGCAAGCTTTACAAACATTCAGGCATTAAAAAGTACATACAAGACTACTGTAAGCCGAAGGTTAAATGCTTGTAAAAATAAGATATGTCTGACAGCTCTGGGATCTCGCTCTATTAGTATCGTATACTATTCTTTGTACAGTATATTTCATCAAATGCAAATAATGTGTAATTTCGACCTCTTTCACCATCTCCCGTATGGTCTAGTGGCTAGGATACCTGGCTTTCACCCAGGAGGCTCGGGTTCGATTCCCGGTACGGGAAATTCTTTTTGGTTATTTTAAAAACTTTATCTATCTTTTTAACAAATGATTAGATAAAGACAAAGCTAAAAGATAAAGATATCATAAAGAAGGAAATATTTAATTTTTTTTTGTGCAAAACAAGACACAAGTTGTATTTATTTCGAGCCAAGATATAAAAACAAAACTAGTTTAACAAACACGAAGATCACTGACACCTATTTAAGCTAGATTTCATAAACAGGATTCCAGAAGCACACCTACTTGCATTTTGAGATAGGAAGACACAAATTGGTGGTCATAAACCTGTAAATTAGCGTCCTCATCTCGGTGACAATAATCACACATTACGTGGGAGGCTTATCAACGTCAATCCACTTTCTTGGACACCACATTCCACTATCATTGCTCTGAATGAACAACAGTGAAACGGAATCGGTCTAGTTTACGGCAAAATTACGATTTATTGATGCTACAAGCATAATATGACTTGATTGGCTGCTCTTATGAACAGGACTTTGACTTACATCCACTATCAAATGACAAAGTTCATCTATAAGTCGTAATTTATTCGCAATTGAACGGAAATTCATAAATTATTTTAAAGATTTTAATAATGTAAGAATTCGTTCCTTCAATCGTCAAGTTGAAGTGTAAAAATATTTATGTTTGGTAGTTATCATTAGGTATTTAGCAGACAAGTGCATTACATTTTATCATATCAAGATTGATTCCTTTTTTTATACCGCACGTCTTATCGAATAAGGTATTATTTATTCATAGTTACATATAATCAATTTTATTTCGCTGTAGTACCTATATTTATTTCAAGGTTAAAGTTGTTGATTTGATGCACTTTATTTCTTACGAATTAGGTTTTAAAATTGAACGAGACTTCGTGATTTAAAGCGTGTAAACCCAAAGTCTGACATTGAGCGAGCGCCCAGTTACGTACATAATAGATGAGGTTTTAGGAATAACCCTAAGGCCAAAAGGATAAGGATTCTGTGATGGAAATTGGGTAATCAATCTTGAATATGCGCAAAAAGCGGGATAAAGGGTGCTTTGGTAGATTTTTTGTGACTAGATTTAAGTTCGCTGAATAGATTCGGCACGTTGACCGCCCCGCCCAGTATCACAAATAGATCAGGTGTAGGTGGCATTTCTAAGAATACTTACAATAAATTGACACATACGTATGGATCCCCTTGATGCAGTGGGGCCTTGACTTCATTTATCCAGAGCTCCCATTATTTCATTTAGCAGTTTCCTATTGGACCTCTGTTTTGCAGCATACAAGGATAAGGATGTGACTTAGCCTCTATTAGGATTACGATGTATTTTTGTTACATTTCCCACAGAAATATGTTATTGAAGTGGACATTTAGGCTAAAATGCTGCTCTATTTTCGAGCAATTTAGAAACTACCCAAACCATTTAAACTGTTTCAAATTTCTCAGAATTTCATTGAAGCTTGTTGGTACTGATGACGAAGCCAAGGTTTTCTGTTTTAGCGACGAAGTTTTAAAGTTGGATGGTATTGATTTCGATAGTTGACAGTCACGGTAATTATGTATGGGGTTTGGTGTGAAGGGAGTGACGACGTTTCCTAGAAGAATTCGCTTCGTGCCTGATACCAGCCGTACCTAGGTCTCATGTCGTGCTATAAGTACCTACTAGTAATCACTGAATTTTAATTAACCAGATCTGTTTTGTTTATAGTACTTTCTTTGTTTTATTAAAGCTTGCATGCAGAGTTGCCATTATGTTAATTATTCGATGACCTTATTTTGTTATTTTTTGTTTGTATGAGTATGAAATAGGTACATAATTCTTATTTTATGTCGATTACCTACGTTAATTTGCTATCTGGGAAGATATATCTTTCACTGCAGATTTTTTTTAATGTAGGTAATGCGTTTACGTGGCCTTCAATATCTTTCACAAACGATGCCAAAAGCAAAAACTGCCCTTTGTTGAGCTTCTGTGCTCTTAAGTGATGAACAATGATTTGCGGTTTCGCCGCTATTTAGGCCGATTTGATTAATGACCCCCTAACGTTGGGTTTACATTCTATAATTTGATGTTTACGAATCAATAGGAGTTTAAAAGCTAAAATGATTAACGTCTTTAAATTATTTGGCTTTTGTCAAAATAAATTAATAACTCCGTGGGAGGGACTGAACTTTCTCGACAAGGTCGAATGGGAAGTTTAATTAAGCAGAGATTACAAGAAAACGTTAGCACATCATCTGGAAAAGCCATAAAAATTCTAATGAGCAACGACTCCACGCGAAGCTTCCCATAGTTCGAAAACAATGAAAGTTCATTTGTGGAGAATATTTTTTTTCACACTTACTCGCAACGTTCACACTCTATGATTTAAATTCTTTTGTAAACACACGGTACAGTTGTAAGTAAATGTTTTGAGTTACAATTTATTGTTTTATTATAGTAGTTAGTGTGAATGCCACAATGTTTACTATTGTTATCTCAACGTATCGGTTTCAATGAGCTATCTCTTATTTATAAAGTATATAACCTAGATTTATGTTAATTGCAATTATTATGAACTAAGTATAACAACAAGACATGTTTGAATAAGTATTAATTACGATGTAAAGCATGAGCATGTTCAAAAGCAAAGTGCGTGATATTTTTGACCTTTTTATAAACCCGTCGTGTTGCCTTTAAGACCCTTATTTTTCCAACGGTTTATAAATTATTATTATATTTTATCGGTCACATCTAACACGGCCTACTGATTAAATCAGCGTAGGCCTCGCAGGGCGACGGCTGTTGTGTTAAGTAATGCCATAAATACAATTAAACTCACTTACTCTCGTTAGTGTGATAATGCAGTGTCTTTGCCCCCGAGCACCACGGCCCGAGTCACATTGTATTATGCTGAGCTCACAATCTATTGTCTTTAGGAACCTGGCCCAAGAGTTCAACAGGGCATTGCAGCTCATTCATAAATGATAAATTATAACAATGGCTTGTGCAAACACCTAAATATACTACAGTTTGTTACTTCTTATTGTCAAACACACAAAGGGTTTCATTAATTAAACCGAATTTGTATGTGTCATTACTCATTACACGAACAGTAAATAAATATGTTATAGAGAAGTTTTTGAACTGGTACTCTACTCAAAGTTTTGCAATGAAACAATGTTCTAAATATTTCATAAGCGTACGTTGTCCGCAACAAATGACGCGGCAGTAGTTAAGTGAACAATTAGGTCAAATGTAGGCAAATGTCTATCGCCTAATATACGGCAAGGAATTTAACGATATATCAGACTCATACATAATTGAGTCATAGCCTTTATAAGCGTTATTAAGCTTATTACTTCATACAGGTTAAAAAATATAAATTGGTCTTATGTTTTGTTGACATCGATTTTCTTATAAAATTCAACATTTCATCATCATCAGGTTCTTCGCGAAATTTATAAAAAATCAACTATAGCGTTTATAATAAGTATTAGTAGGATTGGAGTTAGGTACCAAGTAGACTAATAAATGGACTTCATCTTGTATCGCTTCTTTATTGCCCTTTGGTTTGACAGCGAGTTGTCGGTCTCTAAGATTTATTTCCTCATTCAATGGCATCGTAGCTTCAAAGGATTCTCCTTGTGTGGGATAGTGTTATATTTTTATATCCTTGAGGATAATTGTGACATCGAAATGTGTATCAGTTTATTACTTTATGGTTCATATTCCAGATATTTAACCAGAATTTCAACTTTAAAATAATATTCTGTAGCACTCACTAATTTTCTTTTTCAATTACCATAAAAACAATGTAAACCAAAAACACGGATCATTAAAATTAATGAGAGAAGAATTTAATAATGTAGAATGTTTTTTGTTAATAAGGCGCGGTCGGGAGCGGCGGCGGTAGCTCATCCTGAAACTTTACTCAATGTCGCTGATTAATGAACTGTGAACCGAACAATAGCGTCTTGGAAGGTACACCACCAACTTTCTGAACGAGATACTCGAAGTTTCTATTCAAGACCCTTTAAGGGTATCAACGTCAACATACAAAACAACTTCCAAACATTATACGCCACATCTTGTAGCTCAAGCTTCATATTTTACTAAGAACGGTACTTCCATTACATTCTAAATAGATTTTTACGATCCCATTTATGAGAGAACTTTTAAAAGGACAGCGTCGCGGGTGACGAATCAGCTCGTTCAATAAAACGGTTATTAAATTTAATATTAGTCGGGAGACAGGTCTAGCACACTCGGAATCATTATTCATCATTTAAAAGCAGCACCAATCTATTTGATTATATCGTGCCTGATTTGATTTTATTGCTAGAACTTCACTTAGATTTTTACACTTGATTTTGAAGCTATTGCATTTGCATTGTCTACTCCATAACTATGATCCCATGAACTCAAGACATCACTTATAGTTAAGCTGGAATTAAAAGCTGACAACCGTGGGGGATTAGCTAATGCCAGTTTCGACATAGGAGGACAATTACATTTAGCCGCATCTTGTCTCGTGATTGGTAAATTGCCGGACGGGTTCGGCGCAAACGCATCGCGTCATTTCCCACCTACAGGGAACAAGTGACAGATCTAGTGTGATGGAACGATTATGTTTTTAATGTTTCCGTAGTCCATATGAATAGTTATAATAAAGCTAATAAAATTTTGACTTTATTACAAAATGGTAAGGTTGAAATTCGTCAAAAGAATTTTAATAGATAAGGGTGGTTTTATGTGCCGGCTTCTGTGCTTAATGTTTTGTGCATGATGTCATCAAAGCATTATTCGAATTGCTCGCAGTATCGGTTTCGGTAGTATTTTATCGCTCTTAATTTGGAATTAAGGATAAACTCAATTTGTTTCAGCCTGAATCGGTTTTAAATGAAGGTAGTTAATGTCGCCCACGGAGCAAATTTTAACCATTACGTCAATATAATTGTAACGATTAGTACAATTTAGTCGCGACGTTGCGTGTTGTTCGCCAATTAGGTGGGACCACCAATTAAAGCTGGTCTACAAAAATAAATTACTTAATGTTACTCCAACTCCTTTTTACATTGCACCCGTTCCTTGGCTGCTCTTTTATTGTTTTGATAAAGTTGCCAAGTATCGTAAAAGAAATGCAAACACGGAAACTAGACCTTTCCTTTGTTATTATTTTGATGTTAGGAAAAATATTTCCAACAAAAATTATCGCAGAGAAAACGTACCTATAATAACATATTTCGGTGATAGAATGGGTCCCGGTGGATATGGTTAACAAAAAGTTGGAGGTGGGAGGTCTCAACCTTGAGTTCTACTTATTTTGGGTACTTAGTTCAGCCATTCCAACTGGATGTTACTAATACTCACGTTACACAATAAATAGAGGGAGATGTCACGTAAGACATGTAAATAAAGAAAAACCATTGCAGAACAAATTTGACTCATATAATCTCGTTAAACCCAACACAAAACAACATGTAAATAAAAGATACAGTAGCAAAGCAAGAGATTTGGCCCCGAGTGTCGCGGCTAGCGCGTGAGGTCGCATACAAATTAGCATAGCGGTGCGCACGCGCATGTTTCGTACATCACACTGTTCAACGAGTGTTCAATTACATTCGGAACATTTCACTGTTTTGATGTTAGGATCTGTACGTACGATCTCGATGTTTCTATAAAACTCTTAAATAGTTACTGATGATTCATTACCGTGATGATTGATTAACATTTAGGTTTAAGGAAGGTCATTATAGGATCCAAGAAATATAAATAAATAATGAACATAGAGTATCTAAAATTTCAAAAGTGAATTAAGGCATCTAGCAGTAAGTAACTTAAGAACTTTCGAAACCTTTGGTGGTCCGTATAAAGCAAAAGTATACATCCATAAAACATCTTCAATGAAAAACAAAGGAGGATCGAACTCGGTACAAGATAAAGAGAATTTACAGCATGTCTTACGCAAGGACCTAGCTGCAACAGCGAAGACCCAAATCCAGTAGATAAGATAATCAGATGCTAACAAAACGACATACTCGTAGTTTGTAAAGTGTGTTCTAATGACCCATAACTTGATGTGGCTTGTACATATTTCCAGTGGTGATGTAAGAACTTGCTAGATTCTAATAATTACGACATTCGAAGGTCAAAGGCGTCGTCATCATTTGTTGCTGTGATTGTTTTTAAAGCATTTACTTTCGGTTTTCAAGTTAGTTTTGTTTATTGGGTGTTATCTATACATATAATAAAATCGTAGAAAAGTGCTGTCTGTACATTGAAAATAAAAATAAAAAAAATAGCAGGGGTTATTGTTATGTCGATGTCGAACCCAAAAATGTAATTAACTTTTTTTTGTCTGTTTGTCTGTTTGTCTGTTTGTCTGTTTGTCTGTTCGTCTGTGCGCGCTAATCTCAGAAACGGCTGATCCGAGTTGGATGCGGTTTTCACGAATATATTGTGGGATGCTTAAATTTACATTTAATGTTTGTTTCATGTCAATCGGTTCATAAATAAAAAAGTTATGTCAAATTAAAGAATCACGTCGAACATTCTCGTCGAACGTCACGTTGAAATTTGGTACAGATATAGTTTAGAACCTTAGAAAGGACATAGATATATTTTTATTTCAAAAATCAAAAAATAAAAATAAGAAATAAATTATTTATAAATAATTCTATGTCGATCGTTACACGACTTCGGTTCATGTTATTGTTTTAATTTATCGAAAAAAGTAAATAAATAGTAAAAAGGTATGAAAAAAATAATATCAATATAATAAAACATTTAGTACAAAGAAAATGCTCTAACGGAGTATAGATAATTCTATGTCGATCGTTACACGACTTCGGTTCATGTTATTGTTTTAATTCATCGAAAAAAGTAAATAAATAGTAAAAAGGTATGAAAAAAATAATATCAATATAATTAAACTTTTAGTACAAAGAAAATGCCCGAACGGAGTATAAATAAATAATCCAAGTTGTCTTTATCCTCGATAGATGGCGTTGGGATTGAAATAGATCGCGCTATGGTTTCGTTACATTCATTTGGTTGGGTATCGGCCGAGCGCTTCGGTACTATCGTAGAAAAAGTGTATTATCAGTCGTATGATTATTTGTCTGTAGTGGTCCTGCTGTTTCGTATATTCTAAATTGGTTTCGTTGTATTTGTCAATTAATAAGTTTATTTGTTGGGTTTTCCTGGTTTTTTGGTTAAACTATTTAACGTAGGTTTAGTTTGATATCGATTATTAGTAGTTACTGTAGTTAGTTTTTTTAATAAAATTGTAAGTCTAATTTTTTTTTAATTAGATTAGATTTAAGTCGTTTCTTTTAAATTATTTAGTTTAAGCTTGGTTATTATAGCATAGAGGATAGGTTGTAATATAGTTTCTTTTTTAATTGTTATAAATTCGTAATTCGTAGCTTTCTTTAGTTTTAAGTTAGTTTAAGTCCGTTTTTAAACTATTTTTTCAAAGCCCTAAGTGAGTATACATCTATTAAATTCAAACGCAGAGCTCATTATGTTGATTTTTGAAGAGTTCCCTGGAATATCTTCCACATCTCATTTTTGAAGAGATCCCGCGAGATCGGGAACTATGTGGTTAAAACCAAAAATTTGCCGGAAGTCACTATTCCACGCGAACGAAGTCGCGGGCAAAAGCTAGTATTCTAATGTGGTTAACACGTTAACCGTCACCGCTTACCGGAGGATTTGCCTTCAATAGTTTTCTTTCGGCAGTTAATGCCTTAATCGTTAGTCCAGTCGTCGCACAATCATCCATGGATCGATTGGGGAATGTTTGGCTTTCCAATATCAAAATTCTTAGGTAGAGCTTGTGTCAGGAATGAAGACATTCATGCCAGAATTTCTTGCAAATTTCTTGCAAAAAACGAAGATCTGTTCTGTTGTGGTTGTGAGGTCAGAATAGACAGCTACAATGATTGTACAAATACCTAATACTACATTAGAGCTGTTTGTTGAACACAAAAACGATAGTCTTAATTATGCGAGATGATGTCAATGATTATAGAAAGATGTTTGTTTTATCTTGAAGGAATTCTGTACCCTTAGTACGAGTTTTCTTTACGTTGAACGAAAACGAAACGAGAAAGCGTTCGGCGCTCTGATTGGTTGGTTCATTCGCGCCGGCCATTCAGAGCGTGCAACGCCCTCTTGTTTCGTTTTCATTCAACTTAAAGCAAACTCATACTAAGGGTACTGGATGAGAGAAAAATGACAAGGACGAATAAAGTTCCTAAACATTAGTATGAAGGATATTATAAAAAGGGAAGTTTTATAAAGCATACTCTTTTACCTAAAATCTACGAAAAACTAAGTTAAAACTGTGACAGTACCTTTCAGTTAGCTTGGTGCCTTGGGTCACGCTATTCCAACTATGTAGTTGTAGGTTACCTAGGACATAATGTCTAAAGTCTATGCAAATGTTGACAAACTTTGAATGTGTTCATTAAGTTTCCTCTATTTAGAAGGATTTATGGTAATTATGGGAGCAGTTTTAGGTTTTGTTAAATAGAATAGGTATGCTAAAATAAATTCTGGTATGGAAATTATAATCGTGACCTTTTTACTAGTTAGGTATGCTAAAAATAGGTAGTGAATAAATTAATGGTTTTACCTGTACCAAACATATACCTATTTTATTATGTCAATCAATATAGTCAGTAGGTAGTTAAAATATCTAACATGATCGTTTTTGCTGTATTTTAGTAGATACTTAACAGATTATGTTCATTATTATTAGAATAAAGTTTGAGTCACTAAAATCTACATGAAAATACGAAAATACCACAATGCTACCCAGGCACTGTTATTTCGGTCACGCAATTAGAGTATTCAGGATCTAAATTATAATGTCTGCGAATTTTGCAAAACAAAATAAATATACTAACTATTTACTCTCTGGTAGGAGTAGTTGGAATATTTTACAATTACAATCAATCTATTTTTTTCATGGAACACGCCGTTAAACGAGCTGATAACCTGATGGTAAGCAATCGCCGCCGCCTATGGACGCTTGAAACACCAGAGGCGTTACTAGTGCGTTGCCAGCCTTTTGGGTGTTAGGATTTTAAGGGTTGTTGGGGAATCGGAGATTGGGCCTCCGGTAACCTCACTCACACAACGTAAGCGTTGTTTCACGTCGGTTTTCGGTGAAGCCGTGGTGTCACTCCGATCGAGCCGGCCCATTCGTTCCGAAGCATAGCTCTCACACACTTAGAAATAAATTAATATAAATAATTTTATTCTCATTATAATTTATTAATGGTGAAAATGAGTTCAAAATTCGGTTGGTTTAATTAGAGCTAAAGTCACGCGAGGTAGTTATAACAACGCTTGGAAATGTTGTATACCTGAGTATAATATAAAAGCTTAACATGTATTTACAAATATAATTATAATTACACAAGCATAAAGTAAAATTACAAGATATGGTATGTAGACATATTCATAGCGGCTATCGAGACATTGTGTATAATAAGGCATCTATAATAAGATATAACTATATTAAACCTAACAATTCCTTTCAGCAGTTTCCTATATCGTAAGCAAATAATATGGGTTTATTAACTCAATTCAAACATTAAACACAAATATGACGTAGGCTGTGGTTCTCCCTGAGAAGCAGTAATTATATTACGTACAAAGCTTTCTATATGTATAAGTGGCGTTAATAGAAGCACGAAAAACAACGTTTTGTTACGATATAAGAATACTGATTGCTTTTCTTGTTGCCCTCCGTGAGAACTTGATTACACATCTAAGATAAAGAAATGTACCCTGACATTAGCATCACAAAGATTTTATACTTAGGTACAAGTACTAAGAAAGTATAATAAACTGTTTTATTTTACGAGCTGATAATTTATGTTATAGTAATAAGGTTGAGAGAATTTTGTGGTTGGTTTGTTTCTGAAACAATCAGTTGTATTCGAAAACAAAACACACACATGCACATTAGAAAGAGTCTACTTTGTCAAAACGTAGTCCGATGTTTACCTTACCTACGTGCATAAGAAGATTTATTAGTTTTTTATAAAATAATAAATATATCAAATCAAATATAATATTCGAATAAAAAGTCTGGTATCAAAAATATGGTAAGTATTAAAAAATGGGTTGCAAACGTTTAATTTAAATAAAACATTATTACAATTACTTTTGATTGGAATGTTATTCTATGTTTTGAAGATTTAGCAATTCTTTGCGCCCCTAGCAAGAACAAATCACTTTGTTTTTTTATATCTTTTGGTCGACGTTTGGCCGCTATCTCGCCTGATGGTAAGTCAAGCAATCGTGAAAGCTCTTACCAACACGTAACAAAATTACTAAAAATGTCATTGCTTGTAATCTTATTTCCCGAGCTATTTTAGTAAGAATCCATTACTGTTTGGTGTCCACATTATTATTAAAAAGACATTAGCCGTAGGGATTTCCATCGCCCGCATTTTTCCGGCCATTTGACCCTTTTTGGCTTCAATGCTACAACGCTTAGGGACCCGTGTACTGAATTTTTAACGCACACAGTATTGACCAACCAAGCGCGAGAAATATGGTCACCGGAGGTCCCTCTCGGTAGTTGGTGTAAATTAGGATTTTTATTTTCTCACTGTGATTTTTTCGAGATATATTTTTGGAAAATTTAACGTATGCAGAATAAAACATACCGGCCGAATTGAGAACCTCCTCCTTTTTGGGACGACAGTTAAAATGGAACAACTTTAGAGTTGTATAGAAGATTAAAACCTAAGGTGGTATAAGACTAAGCTAAGACTTACATGCTTTAGTAGCCCTAAACTAGTAATATCTGTGATTTATACTAGTTTAGGCAATCGCCTAATGTTATGTTATATGTTATTGTTGTATATGTTCAACCTTGAACATATATTTAACCAACTTCAAAAAGAAGAGGGTGTATTCAGTTTTTTGTGAAACGTATTTTATGCTTGCTACTTTAATGTAATTTTAAAAATCACTTAATTTCTTTAAGTTATAGACGGTCTATCAATTTAAATCTAAAACATTTTAGTATATACATAAAGCCAATCTTAACGCGATATTAATAACTAGCTACTTCCGCGCGGTTTCACCCGCTCTGCTCGGCTCCTATTGATCGTAGCGTGATGTTTTATAGCCTATAGCCTTCCTCAATAAATGAACTATCCAACACAAAAAGAATTATCCAAATCGGACCAGTAGTTCCGGAGATTAGCGCGTTCAAACAAACAAACTCTTCAGCTTTATAATATTAGTATAGATCTTAAATAATATTAATAATCACAAAGATCGGTTTAATAACTTACCTATATATATATAACCTAGTACAAAAATACCCATTCTAGCCTCCATACAACCGAGGAAAATCATCTATTGAATAATGCATATGAATCATGGACGTGTCATATTCTTATTTACCACGCTCATACATAGTCTATCTTCTAAAGTCAAGGTGTGAGGTCGTCGCCGTTTAGAGTACTCGCGACTCCTCATAAGGATTTCAAGGAACTCTTTAGGTTGAGCCTAACATCAAGGTTGTGTATTTAAGGAGCCTTCTTGAGCCTTGTCCTGAGAGTAAATGTTTTTGACTACAATCGCTTTCACATTTTCTGATAAAACAAAAATGTTTAAGATATTTTTTATAAGCTAATGTAATTTTCCGGGACGTTGTCCCTAAGAGCAAATAATTTTTTTTTTTTAAAAGGAACTGCCTTCTATTTCCCTTACCACCTTAATTTTTTAAGTCTGATAATACATAAAACCTTCTCCTAAGTCTGAAAATTACTATGCTGATCTGAATCAAAATCGGTTCAGCCCAACGCGAGATAATCGCGCACAAACATACATACCTACATACAGGTCAAACTGAGAACCTACATACTTTATTTTGAAGTCGTTAAAAAAGGAGCCTTAGGTACTCATTAGAATCCCACCTAAGTATTTGCCACTGCATTCTTTAATTAAAAGGTGTCATGTACTAATTGTAAACGTCCACAAATGTCTTTCTTGATTTCAATTTACAAAAGTACGTTTGAGAGCATCATACGTAATTGAAAGTACTCGTAGACAATAGACAGTCTTCGTTTATTTGTAAACTAATGACGCAGTCAAATCATCGGAATCAAAACATCACGCTTTCTGTTTATTTTTTGATCACATTGTACTTACAATTATTGAGATTTTTTCACTCAGGTATATTACTATAGTATCTCTTTAATATTAGAACGGATGATCAGTTCATCCGTGGTCATGGCGCTTGCAACAGTGCCAAAATCAAATCAAATCGAAAACTCATAGACATTAATAAACATGGTTAATATCCCGTCTTAAGTTCTAATTTTCATATGTTAGTCAATTTAAAAACTAGTATCTCTTAACATTGTCATTGTTTAATTCCCAAGTTTTGGTTCTAAAGTAACTGGCTAGTAGCTATCTGATTAACGAGGCAGCTAAAATTGTAATAACGTTTCCTTTTATGTCATCGAGACTTGAAAATTCGTCATCTAGACAAACGACTGTTCTTTGTTTGGTTTAAAACATATTGAACTAAGGCGGAACCAGCTTAAAGGATGAATAGCTAACTAAATATCCGCAAACATACTTACCTAAAGTAGGTAACTAAAATTAATTAATTGAATTTTTATATTTTTTAAAAAGCTGTTGCCCCGTTCTAGGATTTTCTCCTGTGTCGTGGGGGCGCTTATAAACATACATGTTCACGTGCACATGACATCGCGACCCGAAACATCAATTTATGGATCACATAAAGAGTTGCTCCGTGCGGGAATTAAACCCGCTACACGTTACACGAAGACGAGTTGCCCTAAATATAGCTGCAATAAAGGTTTTGTTTGTTATATCACTTATCAAACGCCTTAGGATTCTATTCATTTGTAATCCTAGACTTCCACTGGTTGTGGCCAACCACAGTGGAATTGATACTTTTTATCACACATGCAAGTACATTAGTACCTACTACCCGTATAATTTATATGTATATTCATTAACATATTAATTGTTTCTAGTTCACTGATACCCAACAAATTGAGAGTTTTCCTACAAAACGGTATCTAGATTTGTAACGAAAATAGGTAAATCTTAATCGTTACATCTTACCATAGCGTGATTTTTAAACCAAACATAATCCATAATCCTTAGACTTCTCATCTTAGGAATCCTCTCATTAATATAAAAATGAACCCCTTTTCATTAATACAAAAGATTCCGAAATTAATGTAGTCCCTACTTGCCACATTTTAACCGTTTCTTACGAGGTTACTTTTAAATACTTAGCTGTCATTAACTGCCGCTTATTAAGAACAGTCTGAAGCTAAGATTTTAGGTGAAACAACCGGAATAAAAGCTTAAACCTGAAAAATTTCACCGTTCTAATGTACCGAAGGGTGAATGTACGAGTTTCACCGAACTGGGGACATTTAACCCTTCGTTGGTTATTAGTAATGGGTAGGGTTTCAAAGCACTTGAAGGTCCTGAGATCCCATTGTTATGAACCGTGCGCGGGTCGTTACGCCTTGCTTCATAGTTCATACTAACACTCATGGCTCTCGTATGCGTTGTAAACAATCATTATTGTTTTGTTTGATCACATTTTTTACGTTTGAATAATTGCGTGTAGTGCCATTGTAAACACTAACTAGTAGAAAACATTGATTGGTTTGAAGTGTCGTGTTTACTGTTTACTGTTTACACGATAGTATGAATGATTGTGTTATAAGTAGCATGTACTCTTTAATGAAATCTTTAAATAACTAGATAAGCTGTTTATAAGTAGTAAACTACATTATTTCGTCACTTGCACTATTCTCTGATAAGGTAGAGTAGGGCATCGAACTTTCAAGGTTTTCGTACAATTTTATGTCTCCTAGCCTGGTTTATTTATGGTTGCAGTTAATTTAAAAGAAATGGTTTTATCAAGATGTTGTAAACATAGGTAATACTTACAATAAAAAAATTATAAAACATCTACCAACCCCAGCGCCATCTACTTAAAATGTTGAGAACTAGTTAGAACGCGATTGTAGCGCCGCATCACTACTTTTGCGTTCCGTCCAATTTTCACACCACAGAGGAAAAGGTAGATAGTTAATGAAAATGTTCATAGGTGGCGCTGTACAGAAAACTTTGCTACGCCGTAGTACGATGGCAGCACTTGGCGGTTATATTAGGTTTTCGTACGTTGACGCAGAACGTTACGTTATTAGATGACTGATATTTCAGTGCAGTGGGTTCAACAGAGTTCGCAGAGAACATGTAGTCATTGATAACTCATCAAGTTTTTCTACGTCCTTCTAGATGCTTAATCAGTGTTGGAAAACTATCGTAGAATATTTTTATATTATCCTATCATCAATTTGTACCTATTATCATAATTAACTTGAAATCAGATAGTTGTTTGAACATACAAGGTCGCTATCTTACAAACCTACACTCGTTTATCTAAACAATTCCATTCTAAACTAGATTAGAAATCATCAATGGGGCATCTCGGCGGAGGTATAAACAGAGTTATAAAATGAACAATGGAAGAGGTATCGATTGACCGATAAAAGGCAACATAGATTACTAGAGACACATTTTTCAGTCGAACGCCTGAAGACTGGGGCACGCACCATTGGCTGGTAATGTAAAAAGACACGCGATGGCAAACTCACTTCCTGGTTGGGACAAAACTCGTAATATTCAAGGACTATGCACCATCAATAAGTTGGAAGTATTTATGAGATATTCCACTGTCACAAATGCACGCATAAATGTGACCTTACGTGTTAGGATGTTTATTAAGTGCTGTTAGGTGTCGTAGTGAATTTTTATCTAAATATTTATGACAAAACTAAGGCACATAAGATTCGTAGACAACAACAAACTTCATTACTAACATTCTATAGGGACTGGGTTATAAGGAAGTGGATAAGCTATACGTGCCAAATGACATAGTCGATATACCTATACATACAATCATTTTAATACAATAAATTAACAACAACATCTGCGTAATACCTTGATAAACATACAAATGCGTAAATAGTAAATTTCTTTGAGGA
Organism: Spodoptera frugiperda; assembly: GCF_023101765.2. Classification (NCBI taxonomy): domain Eukaryota; kingdom Metazoa; phylum Arthropoda; class Insecta; order Lepidoptera; family Noctuidae; genus Spodoptera; species Spodoptera frugiperda. The sequence continues at coordinate 7,204,660 of NC_064241.1, read as the reverse complement.
AATTTTGATAAACATTTCTTTTCCCATTAATTTACGGTAAGTGATTGTCAACCGGTGTTTCCCGAAAGTGGTTGACGTCACGGCCGTGCGCTAATTTATATTTGATCGTCATCTGTTCGGCTGCCAAGCGTAGCATACAATTATCGCTCTATTTCCTTACCATTGTACGATCCTAGTAATGGTGAGAGGCCCATCGTTTTTTAACAAATGAAACTAACTAAGCTAACTGTTATTCACTGCTTCGCCCACGTGGTTAACAAAAGAAAGTAACCTGTATCATTATTTTAATCTCTAATAATTATCTCCAGACAGTAAAATCCCACAATTGAATCGCTCTAGGTCGTATACATGATAGACGAACAAACACATTTTTCCATTCGCATATTAGTACTGATAAGGATACAGTTTTTTTTTGCAACGAGTTTGATCAAAACAAGTCATGTTTTCCTCCTGTCACCTGACTTAACATAACGTTTCGTGACCACCTGGCGATTAGATGAATTTATTTCGTGTTTTTTATATTGATTAAGTAAATGACTTATCTTTGCGGTTTTGACCACGTGCTCCGTATAGAGATACAACGTGTTGTTACATTACGATTTCCTTATACGATAAAACTATCAGATCTATACTATAGGGTGTTTGGCGCATGGACCGACACAGTTTTTTTAGGGATTTGGAAGTTCATAAGCTATCAATAAATCCAACTTCCCAATTGTCACGATTAACCAATCGCGAACATATGATTTTTTTATTGAAATGAAATATACAACTTCTAAATAATTTATAAAAGAAATTAGAAGCCAGTTTGAGCTTAATTTTATTTGAAAAAGTTTTGAGTTAATACCCTTTCTAACTAAAACTAAAATCTAAAATTCGAGTTAAGTACTAATTTACTGAACCCATACTTTCATGGAAACAACACAAAACATCAATGGAAACAACACATTACAATCGGTAAAATGTAGTTATTGACCTCCCAAATCTCTGAAAAAAAAAATGTTTCAGTCTATGCACCAAACAACCTGTATAGAAATCAATGGTGTCGGTTTAACTTCATATTATCATAGAAAACTATAGATGGTACAAGCTCTAAATAGTTAATAGCTAACAGACTTCCCTTGCATCGTCAAGCTAACGATATTGGATGGATAATCATGCTTCATCGCTTCAGCCAATCAATCAATCATTGGTAATAATCGCCCGTGGCACTCGCGGCAGGCGGATTTGCGATTGCTGTTACATTCTATCAGTGATCAGATGCGAGTTATTTTTGCTTCGATACAATATTATGTCCGTCCTTATCAATGCCATCGATTCACGTCTTTGTGCATTCAAAAATAAGATTACTTTTTGCATTTTCCTCGGTATTTGGTAAGATTATTATATTGATTCAAGAGTTCTTAGCAAAGCATATTTTTATTGCACTATGTCACTAAGATTTAGATTCGGGTAAATAGATGTGTTTAGTATTTTATGTCATCAGAAGAAGCTAGGTTTCCAAGAAAATGGAGGTTTAGATAAATCATGGAAAATATCAAAGTCATTTAAAACAATCTTTGGACAAAACTGGTTTACGTGTTTCGATGAATTTGTTCCAAAACATAAATAGTAGGTACTATTTTTTATTTAATTCTAGGTATAGAATTTAAATAAAACAGTAATATAGATGAACAAATTGAATATTTTTTGTCTTAGTAGCACCGCAAAATTTTTGGCAGAATACACAAACAATAGGAAGGAAAACTTGAAGATAAATGACGCACAGAATCGTACGACAGGTGTCCAAAAACAAAACGAGATATGGTAATTTTAGACCTACTGGCAATTTAATATTCAATATTAAAAAATCTTACGAAGATTAATAATCATTTTCAATTACTCTTAAAACTTCATTAGCATTTCTTCAACGAGTCCAAATGAGGTCATTGACTTATTAGGTAGGTACTTGTATCGCACCCACACTATGTAAGTACTTACATGTGTGGGTTTTGTGGATTTCCTATTTTGTCTTCATCAGTACATTCCAAATAATTATCTGATATTTTTTTAACCTAATGCCTCTTAACGAAGCGGTGGGAATTGGTTTATTTTCCATTGTGGAAATTACGTCTTAGAGGTTTTTAAACAACGGTTTTTCCGATGGTTTAGACTATAATCCCAGTTTACAATCCTGTTACTACTATGCCGGATTAGCAGTGATAACATTCTTGCTGATAAGACTAGAATCTCCCTCCCACCCAACTCTCCGGGACTAACCTAGACTGCGTTCTTATATTGAGATCCTTCATTTGAATACATTATGCCTAGCCCCGAATAATCTTGTGTCATGTTTACCTACATTTACTAAATCCATGTTTTTCTTGTTTCAGGTAATTATCGCGTGGTTCATAAAATGGTTCTACAAAAACGTTTGGCTCATTTTAATATCAATAAATCTATTGTAAGAACGGAAAGTTACACCAAGGTACCGAGGTAAGTGTCACTTACCGGAGTTATCCTTATTTAGTGTCCGTGATTAACGCTATCATTAAGTTTAATTTACAATCATAAAGATAATAAAAGCATTAATGACAATATTATGTTATTTATCAAGACCTTATTTGAATACCTATCCTGATTTGTATCTAGGTAAATATGTCTGCTGTATTCCATCTAGTCTTATGATTCAATTTCAATTTCCTGATATGATTCATGTAAATTGGAACTTGAAAAATAAACATGCCTTCGAGCGTCGCGAGCCGGGTTAGCTATTACTGTTCTCTTCAAACCGTTCTGAAACTCTCCTGTCATCTCTTTCACTCAGTATGAATGTGAAAAGGACACATATCTTTCGTTCTCAATGAAGGCTATAGTAATCTTTAATAGTGCTCCCCTGTAGGGAACTGGCCGGTGGTGGATGCGCGCGCATCATTTTCAGGGCGCAGGACGCCTTTTCTCTAGAACTAAGAATGTTTAGAGAAGCTTAGGAAAACAAATAACGGCTTGTTACATAAAATGTTTTTTTGTTGTATAAAATGGAATGTCGAAATCTGTATTGATTTTAGTATAGTAATTAGTTGATGCTGATAAACAAAATTTGTCAATATAACTGATTTATTAGTATAGCTTCAAACACAATAAACAACGATGTAGAATTTATGTAGAACAGTAACATAAAAATAAATGTATATTGTTGGGTGCCCTGTCTGAACGTTTAGGCAGTCTTCGCGTTATTCGGTTGCCGATAGAGGCCGCACGTATCACGACACTTCAGGTTTTGCCGGCGTCCATTGCGGAACGCACCCCCTTACTTGAAGCCTCCAGTCTCACCACAAAGTATCTCATTCATATTCTAAACTAATTAAAAGTGTTTTCCCGTTCGTCTCCGGCGAGGTGAGTTGTATAATAAGCGTGAAAAATGAGTGAGCACTGCCACGGCTTCCCGCGATTGCACTTGGAACGTTCTAGTCTATCCTGTTCAATAATATCACTTAACGGTGTCGTCTATGTACCAAGTAGTTAGTCGATGTCTAGATATCTATGTTTTAAATATCGATCGCGGACGCACTAATAATTCATTGATGTAGATTTGAGACGTAATACTGCTTATTGTACACTCCCACTTTTGTAGAAAACGAAATGTAAAAATAGGCCGGGTAAAACGGATTACTGTGTCCTGATTACGCGATGAATGCTTTTTACTCGCACTGTGAATTCGTGCTATTAACTGAATGCATTAAAGGTACCGCTAAAAGGCTTTTCAATTAGAACATGGCCGTAGCTAGGAGGAACTCTTTAAGGCGTTAGTACCGCGTCATAGATATCGAAGCAATTAATGTTTTCCCTCGACAATTGCACTAATTATATGATAAGATATTAGCTTCAATTTAGATGATTGATTATGAAGGCTGGTTAATTTGCTCAATGGAAATATTTATTGGCGGGGTCCCTTGTTTGATTATTGATGTCACAGTAAATTTACATGGAAAATGCATTGCAATCAATTAAACTAGTTGATAATATTGCAGTATAATCTACGAGCTGCATTGATACCCATCACAATATAAATAACATAGCAATGTTTACATTAGGTACTGTATAAAAAGTGAAATGTTTTTCCCAATTAAAAGTTTCGTAGTTGGCACAATAACTAGGTACAGACTACAGAAAAGTTCAACTCGTTCATTTGTGGGAACACGTCAATCAGACACAAGTAGAGTGGAGGCACGTATGAACAATTGTACCATTTGACGAACCCGCCGCCGGTCTGACGCCAAGCGTTGATTGCTTCACTTGTTTCCAAAAAACGAGACACAAAAACTTCAGCCCGTGTAGGTAGTATGATAAATTAAGCCATTAATTAGTATTTTAGTAGAACAATGGTCCATTTGATGTGCTTGTAAACGAACAAAGCCGTTGTAAATGAGGATTTTAAGTGCGATGGGTACCTGAATCATCATTTTGGGTAAAGTTACTATTGAATTTTAACTGTGAGTCACCACTACCTTTTATTGTGAGTCAGGGGAGAATCCGATGAAAGTCATGTTTGCATTTCCTTGTTAAGTTTAGATTAGGCAAAATGAGTGCAGATTATTCCCAAACAACTTACTCATAATCTATTTTTCTACTCGCCTTATGCAATATTTTTTACCTTTATCTTTTAAAACGATAACTACACGCTTCGTTAGTTCTTGATACGAGTCTATGATAAAATGTAACAAATGTGCGATTGATAAGCCAATACTGGGAAACAAATCTACGCATTTAAGTACGCACATTTTCATAGGAACTTACATATGTAGGTACGTTCATTGCTAGTTTAAAGTTATTTCAAAAGTTGGTCAATTTTAATTCCTAAAAGTTCATTGTCACTAGTAAGTCAAAAGGTTATTGAACTATTAACCGCAATACCAAACATTTCTACATGTAATAAAAAACATAATTGTTTAACTACCTGCCAGTAGGTACAAATACTTATGTATGTACATATATGAATATGTACGTACGTATGTACTTATATTTTATGTTCCAATCATATTACGGAACAAAAAATAAACTTACATTGACGTCAAAACTCAAACGAATGTATAGAATACATGTATAGAACAAGTTGCCTAGGATGGAACGAAAAATAATACCACATATCTAATTGATAGTTATGTATCTCAATAATTTATTGCTCGAGATTATTGTTGGAGGTACTTAATTTAGTTTTACAATATAGTCATACCTATCTAGGAACAAGATATTTTATAACTTTCAATTTTAACAGAATAACCGTCACATTTGTGTAAATCTTAAACTTTAAACGAATGTTTATAGTTCTAATAATTGCTTTCACTGCGTCTACATCACTATTAATAAAACTATCACTAAAAGCATCCATCTATGCTTGTCACAGGTAATGTTATGTCGGCGCGTGGTCTGCCACGAACTATATTTACTATCAAACATTATGCCGCATCCAGGCGCAGTCCCCCAGGTTGAACCACACACCACACAAGCCACTGACGCACTTCACGTTTCGCCCGACTGAAGTTTCCCTTCATTCGTCTCCGACATTTACGTAAATTCTTGCTTAACGTAACGAGGCGTATTTTTATTCGGCTCTTCTTAAAAGCCAGAATGACAAAATGGCAACTTGCCATTTACATTTCAATTTTATTTATTCGTGAGTTCTTTTTGTACGTCTATCCTATCCTTTGTGGAAAGAATTCGAGGGGCTGGGGGTTGGCTTGTGGCGGTGGTGTGGGCGGGATCTCGTGCTGGGGCTTCAGCAGCCAAGGGTTGCTCCCAGGTTGTGGGGATGCTTCATTCCGTTTCTGTGCTGCGCCTGACGGAGTCAGGTGCAGTTGAGGAGGCTCGCTCTTCGGGCCCACAGGTCTATCAGCTTTCGGTTGCATGTTTCCTGAAAAAACAGAAAGAATCATAAGTATAATCACACAAACACAACACTTCTACCTAATAAACATAAAAGTACTTTTAATAACAAATATATATTTTTATGTTTTTATGATGCAAAGATTCAAAAATATTTTTCACACCATTAAACATTTTCAGAAAAACACTTGAAACTATTGGTTAACTATTCACACTGATAACAGCACTTAATAATACTTACTGTCTATGTTTAAACTGATCCTTTCAAACTGAGAAGTGATAAAACGTTCACCGTTTACAAACATTAATACTGTTTAAAATATTTTATCGGAGCACACAGCGAAGGCTGGCGGTTTAATGCTAAATGTGCGATGCTTACATTGGCCGCGCGGTTTTATATCGCTACTGACTCACATTCGTTTGGCAAGAAATCTCTCTATCTTAGACCACGTCACTTGGCCACTGACGCCCGATGTTGTGACGGCATGGCGTCGCTTGAAACCCACCACTGCCTTCATGCAATCAATACGTCTGCAGATGAATATAACGCTATGCAGCCTTGCGTTATTACTAACAAGCATTGTAAGGAATATTTTTATACAATTGCTCATACAAGGACATTATTCTTAACGTCACTGCCGTGCCTACATGTAACATGATTCTGATTGGTCATTTCATTGAAGACATTATGATTCAATATTTTTATGTATTTGCTAGTATTACGAAAGATATGATACTGAAATTCAGTAATGAGTGTAGCTTGCAATACGGTGGGTTTACGGTTGTTCTTCATTTCCATTAATTGGGTACTTTAAAGTTGACGTTTGCTGTACGGTTCCCGTAACTGTTCTCATAAATTTAACGAAATCGGCATCATCAGTCGCGTTCTTATTTACGATAGTAAAAATATAAAGTTAAGGAGGTTTGTCACAAGTATGTCAGGGTCGTCCGTATTTGCTTGATTAGCGATTTTACGGCACGTCGCTTTGAAATGCATTTATCAGTGCGTGTCCTATGTTATTCTTTGATTCATTATTTATTCAATACTTTATGAAAATGCTGAATGTAATGTTTGTTGAAATATTCATTCATGTAAGTAAGTGCAATAGTAATTATTAGGTACTAAACACACATGGACTATTGATATTATGTGGTTCTAAAATGATGTCATCACTGATGTAACAGTCTTATTTTAAAATATTACACACGTATTTCTAATTTCCTTAGGGAAACAATACTTTCCAGAAAGTATTGATTTGAAATATCGGAAAAATCGCATGACTTCACTTCTAGGTACGTTTCATACGTAGAAATGACGTATTTCGTTTTATCTACAAATACGTGTCTAATATTTTTTCATTACCTAACTGACGGACTGATTAGATTTTAATGTTCATACCCCGTCATCGTCGCTAATTCCATTATCTTTATGAATGGAAAAATCATGAGATTTCCCATGAGTGTGTGATTCGTAGATAATATCTAGAATTTGATGATAACAAATGTTATAGTCAAACACGTTTTTGTGCGTAAAAAGTGGTTTGACTATTTAATTAATGGCTTATAGTTAAGGATTTATTTTAGAGATGGGTTTTTGAATATCACAACTATCATATTTAAGTAGTGCATAGCCTTTTTAAACAGATCTAGAGCACATCAAGTTTTGTGCTGTGGGAAACGGATCATTACGGTACTTGCAAATGGTTGGTTACCTAAGTGTGTTACTGACTAATTTCCACTGCATCACCTCGTCTTATTGTTCTCTTCACGTTTGACTTGATACAATGGTGTGGAATTGTCGCCAAATTTCATTTACATCCCGATTTAAATATTGCGCCATTTAAGTATATTCTTTCGACGTTCTTTTTTCTATTTTATAGAACGTAATGTCCTTGTAAGTAGCAAATGGTATATTGTTATTTGGTTGTCTTAATTAAAATGTATTTAGATACGCGATATTGAAATGTAATTCAAACACAATTAATGTTTTTTTCCTAGCCTAGCCGAGTTCTTTGTGGAGGATTTCTGTAAATTTACTTACCTAAGATGGATTTTTATAATGACTTGTTGGAAAAACAACTGTTTGATCTTCTTATAAAGTAGGTACGTAGTTGTTTGAGAAGTTCGCAACTCGTTCACGATTTTCCATTTAGAATTTCTGAGCAAAATCTTTTGTAGTTACAGTGAAATTTGTTTCTTATAAGATTTCGGTTTGGGTTAGTTGAGTTTGCGTCCTTTTACGTGTAAACAAAGATTCTTTTTCACTTTGTACGGATTGCTCGTAAAGGTAGGAGCTATAAAATTCTTTCAAAAAGTCAGAACGGAGAAACTCGTTTATATCAAGGGTCCTCCCCATCCACAATCCACCTGCGTAGTAATAACGTCATTTCTTCTGAAACCTACCGCCTTATTGCCTCCGCGACAAGCTATTAGAATATTATCTCTGCGGGTCGTATTACCTGTAACGGGGTGGCCATCTTTTTTTTCTGTTCGTAATGGATCAGAGTAAATGCCTAACGGACGAATTATTAACCAGTTTCGATCCAAAATCATTGGCTTTAGATCGACTTTTGAGATTAGCTGTTTAGGTAATCGAGAGTCCGCAGCTTTACCTAAGACATCCAGCTCGAAAAGCTAGCGGGGTGGTTTAGTCAGTTCTGACTCCCTCTCGCCTCGCTCTGGCGAAAAAAATAATTGGATGATTTTCAAAAACAAACCAGCTTAGGTAGTTTCTTTAAAAAATCGAGATCGATCCCAAGACTTGATTAAGATTGGTTATTTATTTCGGCCATTAGGCAGTAAAAAGTCGCGAGTGAAACTAAAATAGTTAGCAGTAATTAAACAAAAAAGTACTTAATTTACTAATAAAAACAAGACTTCACAAGTGGACACGCATAAGTAGTTCGTATACTTGGTATTACAAAGTCGTAATAATGTTGCCTCCTACGTCACTTGAAGGTCGGGTCACTCCAATTGAGTGAACAAAGGGTAATAGTGAGAAAGCATTATCATCAGTACATATGAAGGTCGGCCCTCCCAGACACCTCCCAAGGGAGTGCCAGAGTGACGAATTGACTGACAGTTTCAAGGTATAAAGTCAAAGCCAAGATTTACGAAATGAATGATTAGGTCAAGAAGACAGATTTGATAGTAAAATAAGAAAATGTTTTTCTTTTGGTCTTTTAGTGTAGCTATTCTCCCGTTTCTTAGTGTAGATTCCTTTAGAGAAGCAAGATTTCCGTAGTTACTGTATATACCCAATCACTTCCCTTCCACTGTCAGGCCACGTGTTCGCATCGTGGCGTGATGATGCTATCTCATACCGAAGATAGTTTATTTACGAGTTTTTGGCTCGAACATTATATCGCGCGAATATCAGTATATTTTTTACAACTCAGCATTTATTTTCAGCGCAATGAGTATAAAGTGTAAAAATGTTACGTACATTGAAGTGGTGCGATCAAATATTTTCGTACATAATACTATTTTTTTCCTTTCTTATTATTAAAAACATGTATTTAGGTGTTATTTTTTTAATATTGAGTTTTCTTAGTAACGATTCTAGTCTTGGTAAATAGTAAAGTAAACAACAGCTCACATTTCGCTAAAAATATCTTTGATGTAAGATGGATCATCTTGCGTTACGTATAAATTGGTCCAAAACAAATAAATACAAAATCACTTTATGTATTTAGTAGCCACTAGCAAGCTTCTAGATCACTTCGTTAGTCGTCTTTGATCTACTAAGTATTGAAAGTGCATACATTTCTGACAAGTGAACTATTAACTAATATTTTTATGAAGAAAATTAGCTTGTATAGGTATGTTTTATAGAATTTGGAACATTGAAAGTAAAAACATAGGATAAAAATCATTATTGTTTGCATTTTAGCATGTAATAACTCAGTGATATTTATTAATAGTTAATGTTTGATATCAATTCTAGTAATTTACAATTAGGTATCGACGTAAGTACTTATCTATCGCTTGTCAGTTCTTTAAGCAAATGTGCGAAACTGCTATCGACTTTGATCGACATTAATGACGTCAAAACTCAAAACGTCGATGGAAATGTCCAAAATAACTGGACTTTGTTTGTAATAAGAATAACAACGTTTATTTACGATTTATTAATAGACTCCCAAGATTCTGCGTATGACGCCGGGACCCAGTTATGAAAATGGTACATTTGCTAGTTTATATGTGTCGCAGTCGACATTATAATACATTGTCCCATAAAATGTTCCAACAAATCTATTTTGTGGAATTGTACTATGTACCTACACTTTATTTTGGTAATGGTCACGGATATAATTAGCAAGATATTCACCGAGATGTACCTAAGTATGACTGGTCTATAAACAAATAGTAGTGTTCAAGTAAAATTTACTCACCATTCATTATGACTTTTTCATTGTTTAAAAGCTTACGTCACAGGTTTTATTAAAATAAATTACTATCGTAGGTAAACCGCATATCCTGTACTGAGAATTCCCACATTAATGTATACCTACGTAATTAATACTAAAATAGATCAGAAAATCATATGCTTATAATATTCTAAAGCCCTAAGCAATTATAATTATCCTGAAAAACAAGGAAATTCCATAATACATTTAATTTTAACAAACTAAAAATAATTGAATGAAGAACATGCATAAATTATTTTATACAATGAATTATGATTCATTTGCTAATTAATATTCCCGGAAATAGGTTTTCAGTTTGAAGTATTTGCTGACTTAAAGTGGTCCAAGAAAACTGATTCAACGATTTGTCAGCCATCTTTACAAATGGAACGTCATTTGAATGCAACGTTAGGATTGGTCATGCACTTGACACAGTGAGATAAGGAACTGTCATTAGGAGTGAGAGAACTAGGTCACTGATAGATTAATGACTATTCTTTACCCACCTACCTTATGGCTAAGAAAGATAGATAATTTTGACGCGTTTTAGTAATGTTAAAATTAAATACAAAAATGTATCTACTAAAAACAGTATTACAAACTAGGATTCCAGTTAGTCGTCTTGTTAAAAAAAGTAACATCTACAGCCTAACTAGGTGTGAACCCGTTTTCCTCCTTCAAAAACAGTTTGGATCTTGTCTTTGTTTTTTAGTAACCGTAACTATTTTAGTTACTGAAAACTTAGGAACAAAGATTAGGAAGTGAGGGATTTTTACACCCTTGTGCCACTTGGGCGACCAAGAGCATCTTTAATGTGTTCATACTTGCTCCTAGGTAATTACCTGGGAACAGATACGTTATTGTGACTGGCCATTATTTGTATAATTAATTTTACATTCTGTTTAGACGACAGAAACATTACCCAGACGTATTTGAAATAGTTTCCCTTTTGTTTCAATTTACAGACGTGAGCGCAGACGCGTCACTGTGACTCATTGGTTAATTATTCCTACGTTTAATGTGAGCAAGTGTCACTTGAGTAGGTGACGTACAACTTACGTCGAAAGTGTCCAAGTCTGTTTAGATGACCCTAAGATTAATGGTTCTACTGTCATGACGAATTTATCATCTTATCTAGAAGATTGTTTTAAAATAACAACATTCATTTTACTTTCATGTTGACGATGAAAATGTTTTCTTTTAACTAATTACTAAATATCGATCACTTGAAGTTGAACAACGATTATTCGTTGGTACTTGGCTAGTAGTAATAATTTATTACTTGGCAAGCGCCTCGGCACGTGTCATTCTACCATACAAGATATTTAGATTGTTGTAAGAAATTCTCCTCGACTAAACTGCTGTGTCTATGTAGGTATAGGCTACCTACATGTGTGTTACTGTAAGGCTGAATGTGTTCTTATCGATTGTACATAAACCTCGTAACGCCAATAATCGATCTGACGGTCGTTCACGTATCTTGGCACTATTATGAACTGTATGCTGTCGTAATAAAGTCGCAAAGTAGTGAGTCACGTCGATAGGAATATTCTTACATAAGCCACTGGCGTATCAGATGGTCGTCACTCGTCACCAACACTTGAATATAATTGTGTAGTACCCACCACTAAATGCGTCACCAGCACCACGGCACCCAGCCACTTTATAGCATCAGGTAGTTGTGCGTGAAGGCTTCGAGCCTACTAAAATGTTTATTATCTTTTATAGTTTCAAGGAGACATCGCAAAATCGCGATCGCCTCGTCGAGCGAAGAAATATGACATAGAGACTGTCAAAGTTTGAAGATTGTAAACTTTAACCTTTGTACTAGTCACTAAGCAGTATGGACGCTAACCGGGTAAGCCTCGTGGTTTCACGAGAGCACCGAATTACATGCTGCACTAATGCACTCCATGCAACCATCAAATGACATGAATAAACAAAACATTAACTTGAGTTCCGGCTTAATTACAAACTTCGAGATTGCTTCGTAATTAACAAACTGTTAATTCATTCGTTTTACCTCAAATTTTTACCTACAAACGTTGCAAAAAGTACGACCGTGAAGCGTTCAAGTCTTCCAAAATTCCAATATTCCAATCCAAGGGCCATTTCAGCTTATTAGGTAAAACATCGAATCACGGACTTTCGTGATTACTTAAACGATGCCACCATTAAGCTTGGCCAAAAATGACTAGCTCATGGAAACTTCGGCATTGAGCACTACGCCACTAAAACATAATGAATAGATCGAATTCGTTTCGACTTGCCAAACTTTTGTAATTTTTTGTGTAAGAATTGCAAAGTTAGCTGCCTGTTCTGCGTGAACATCAACGTAATTTCCAAGAAACAGAATAAGTGTTTATGAATATAAATCAGTGGAGGTACCGCCATGCAATGTTATGCCAAAGTTAACCATAGTATTCGCGAAATTTTACAGTCTTTTCATGTAAATTTGAGAGAATTCGTTGACGAGAGCTATAAAATATTATAGCAAAATCACGCGATCGAGAACGTCTACCTTTTGTCACAGACAATCACAGACATATTTATGGCGATGCATTTTTTAAATATGCTAGACTGCATTTATGTGTTCACCTATGTCAAAGTGACTTTAAGGTTTTTACTTGAAAGTTCAGTGCGCTTTCAATTTACCTAGATGAAACTATGAAAATATTTAATCAAAATTAGTCTTTTTAGGCAATCAACTCTACGTAATATATTCATAATTTCCCAGTAATTTATTATACTACATATTAAATGAGCTTCAATAAAAAAGAAAATGTATTTCGCGTGTCGTATTTCTATTTCAGTTGGGATAGGCCCTAAGCAGGCACCATTCCGCGATGCGTTCAACGTTCAAAGTCAATTTAGAAGTCATGCCTTTTATGGGCGATGGTCTTATCTTGTCCGCGTTTCATGTGGTCGGGGAAACTTCGAAAATATGTTATGTACTGTTATGTATTTAATTGTTTGAATATGAGAAACTCGACTAGTTTCAAGCCGTGCTAGAGGTTCATATGTCCGATAATTTGTCTCAAAAACTAGTTAAAAGAAAATTATGTACAACCTAGATGTTTATAGATGTTTGGCATCATCATAATTTTACCTAACAGTTACGTACCAGCTGATATTTTTCCAGGTATTTTGTAGATGTAAATTCTGAGAAAGAATGAGTGTTAAGGTCGGGTAACATCATAAATATTTACATTTTTATTTGAAAATACCGGTTTATTCTAAACTTGTTTATAATAACGAAGTCAAACAAAATAATACAAAAATTGACTGGATTTTGAACTGCACGTCATATTGTTAATAATACAAATCTGAATTATTTAATAGAAATATCAGGTTTTTGTTATTGAAATATATTATGCATTAAAATGCGTCACAAATAGTAGAAATAATTTATAGTGTAACGAAAGTGAACTTTGGAATCACGTAGATAGGTACGATTATCGACAATATACGAAGTTATGACGGCTATTTCCACGTCACTGGGATGATTATCAAAAAACGTAACTATACAATTATGTATGGAAATTTTTCAAATGCTGAAGCGAGTTCATTGGCTGTCGTTTACAGTAGTTGAAACTAGTTCAGTAAAAATATTTGTAGAGTAAGTGTATTGCTCTGTGCTAGCTCGTAGACATTGTCGTAGCACACGCTACAGCTGTCTACGACTCCACTGTATACATTTATACCTATGAATAATAATTTGGCAACTAAACAGCTACATTCTAGATTGAAATTAATTCGTAAACAACCCATTAACTAGGAACTTCCACTGAATAATCCGTGTATCATTGACTCATGTTTATTGACGATGCGAAACTATTGCGTGCTCGAATTCTGAGGAATAACCAAAAATTCCTTTTGTAGTCGAAGGATTTTGGGAAAGTTTTTAAACAAACTATTCCAACTGTAACTGGTTCAGAGGACGTGCTGTGTATTTTTTGCTCGGCAATAGCTCGTTGACCCAGTAGCCGAGTTCGTGACAACTCGTATCTATCGGCCGTTGCTCGCTTCGCTCACGCGGTTCCACAGGATCCACGAACGGACGGGAACACGGAAACAAATCATTTAATACATTTCTCAATTTCACATACATCATTCGTAATTTAAGCAATCGTAGCTTATCTTTACTGCGCGCACGAGCACATCGAGATAAATGGGCTCGCTGCAGAAATTTATTGAAATCAAAAGATAAATGATCGAAAGATAGTACACTTCTAGAAGTGATAGCACGTTTAACTTATCTTTATGTACTACGTAAGATGTACAATGTTTTCAATAGGTAGACTACTATTCAAATTAAAATTATTAGCATCATGTCTACTGTTTTCGTGGATTGACAGACACGAAATGTTTTTCGTTCTTCAATTTTAAATATTTTTTTCTGAAAATCTATTGCTAGTTAGTAGTGATTCCGGTCGAGTGGGGAGCTGGTGACAGCGCCTCTGTCTCCGCCCCGCACCCGACAGATACCACATTCAATCACTCCACGTTGTCTGATGTCGCTCAGACTCGCAAAATATTGAATGTTTGCAATATTGACATTATGAAACATAGTTTCTATGGTTACTATTCATCGATCGTGTCTGCACCATGTTAAACAATATTTTGTTTCGTGATTAACCAAAGTATCCAACGCGATAAGAGAAATAAGTAGTTTGATTACATGTAAAACTTTACTAATGAAGAATTTGTTAAAGAAAACACAAAAACCTAGTTGTTCGTTATCTAAATTAAAATCTCAATCATTAAAACTTTCATGTTTCATCATGTACCTGCAATGAATGTAGCTCATACAGTTTATTTATACAAAATGGCTTATCGAATTATTTATTTATTTTTGAAAGGCGCCAACGGAGGCTCGCCCGCTGAGTTCAGGGTTGGCTGGTCAAGAAGCACCAGTTTCAACTCAGCCACAACCGCCAGTTCGTCCACTTAATAGGCAGGACTCTCGGTCAGCCTTTCCACAACAATCTCCGAGACCAGCGGCACCTCTATCACAACCCAGGCCGCAGTTTCAACCTGGAGGACCTGTTACTACAACTCCACAATTTGCACCAAGAGTAGGTGCACCAGTAGCAAGAGGTCCAGCCCCAGCTACAACTGGCCCTCCAGGAGCTCAACAAGTTCGGCCCGCTCCTCCTACAGTTCGACCTTTTGGTCCGCAATCCATTGCACCCCAACAAGGTCCTAGGCCAATTCAGTCACCGACAGGCCAGCCACTGCAACGTGCTCCTCCTCCGAACAACTTGCAGTTCGGCCCGAGGCAGCCACCACTTGTCGGTGCAACTACACCTGACGGAGGTAGACCACAGATTGCTGGACAGCAACCAAACGGTACAATAAGAAACGGTGCACCACCTGCGCCCGGAGTTCAGAGACAACCATCACAAGGCTCTCTGAAGGGTCTTGATATATCTAATACTTATCAAACAAAATCAGCCAACCTGGATAACCAAAATATTTCAAGTGAAAACCCAAATGTCCCCAAGGCAGAAAATGGCATTGAAGGGCCTGGGGTGGCAAAAGGCAGGAGCTATAGCATTGCAGCAGCCCCCGGAGCCCCAAGTCCTTTGAAAGCGGAAGATGATCGGCGAAAGTCTGTCAGTGCTATTGGTGGAAGGATAGATGAATTTATTAGTCGCAGTCCAGGACTTGGTTTAATCCAAGAAGGAAAAATAGAAAGCAAAGAAAATGTACGGGAATCGAAGGAGAGCATTCGGTCAGAAGCTTCAAATGATGGAGGGAAAGAAGTTCCTGATCGCCCTGAATCTCGTTTATCTGGATCTAAAATGACAGAATCTTTTATTGGTGCATTACCCACATCAACACCAAAAAAGAAAGTTGATGACGACGACGACGTGATTCTGCAAAATAACTCAACTATTTCACGAAATGCAACTGAAAGTGCAAAACCAAAAGAAGAGTTTTCTGATCGCTCTCCATCTTTAACTCGCAGTGATGATTCTCCTGAACCTAAACAAAAACCATCAATGAGCCCAACTGTCCCTATGAAATCTCAAAGCGCTACCCCGGAACCTGCTCGTCCAAAAACTCCTAAAGTTGAACCAAAGTTAGAAACAAAGACAGATACCCCAAAGGCAGTAACCCCAACAAACAAGACTCCTTCAAAGTCTCCTTTACCAGATGCTAAGCCACCACAACACACACCGAAAAAGCCAAATGATTTAACTTCACCAATCGGTTCTGCAGATGTAAAGAAAACACCTCGTAAAACAGCGTCTGCGCCAAAATCTCGACCCAAAGGTAACTAAATGTATACATTTGCAACGCAAATAATATTACATCAAAATGAGCCAAACGTTTTCGTAAATTAAATTAGAACTACGATATTTTCTACTTTACAAATATTACAAAATATTCATACAATAATATTTTCTTTAGATGGTGACAACGATAGCGGTGTCGATGAATCTACGCAAGGCAATGTATGGATTTTTATTAAAATATACATTCTATTTGTAAAATAAACTACATACTAATCAAAATCTGTATTTCAAGGATGTCAATGGATCTCCAGGTTCGCCTAATAAGAAAATCCCAAGCAAGCTCCCCATGAAGGAGAAGTCAAGTAACAGTTTGAAAACTAGCCTGTCACGGTCATCAAGCAAAAGTGCTACTGCTAAAACGCCGGAAAATCCACCACCAAATGAGAAAAAAAGTAAGCAATTACCATTTTTTATCGTAAGCATTTTTTTGCCCTTAACCTTCGCTTTATTGTAATCAACATCCACTATTCATTGATATTATAGTTTCTTTACTTTGGTTAATAAAGTAGATTAGACGATGACTACCCTTTTTTATACACAGACCCAAGTTAAACGTATAAAAAAGGCACATTCAATTGGTATGTTTATGAGTTTGCTAAAATTAAATTAGAGGTAAGCAAAATTCAAATATAAGCTATATGGTGTAGGGTTTGTTATTGATGTCTTAAATGTATAAAATAAATAGATAACATTCAAACGTTTATTTCAGAGGTACCGATGAACAAAGTACAAGTTGGCAACGCTCCGTCGCCTAACATTAAAGCAGTAAAATCGAAAATTGGCTCATTAGATAATGCGACGTACAAGCCTGGCGGTGGAAAAGTTAAGATTGAAAACAGGAAATTAGAGTTTGGTAACGTAACGCCTAAAATTGCTGCTAAAAATGAAGCTTACACTCCAAGTGGTGGAGTTAAAAAGGTAACAGTTTTTATGTACAAAACAGAACTTTACAAAAGTAGTAAAGAACAGCAACTTACTAATGGTTTTTGTTTTCCAGATTGTGTCCACGAAATTAGAATGGAATGCAAAATCGAAGATTGGATCGCTGCAGAACACTGCGTACAAACCAGGTGGCGGTGACAAGAAGATTGAAACTGTCAAATTGGATTTCAAAGAAAAAGCTAAACCAAAAGTTGCTTCGACAGTCAACATCACTCATAAGCCTGGTGGCGGTGCTGTTAAGGTAAGATAACAGAACATACTAACAATGTTTCAAAGAAAATAAATTGAATAGGTCATAGGGATGCGGTCATAAGCAAGGTTTTATCTAACAACGTTCAGTGAGTATTATTTTATCTAGTTTGACAGCACAGCTGGTAAAAATATCAAACGTGTAGAGCTTAAATATTTGGATAAGCACTTAGACGTAAAAGAAGAAGACACAGGCAGTATCATTGTTGAGCAAATATGTTAGACCAGTTCACATTAAGTAAGATAGAGGCACTTATTGTAAAATAGTACGATCAACGTCATTAGGTCAGAACTGTATTTTTTAAGTACAAAGTCGAAAATAATGTTGTTCTTCTTTATTTAGTCTACAGTTGCAAAAGAGGGAACGAGAGCTGTGAGTAAAATAATCAATATCTAAGTTTGTGTGAACACAGTCACTTATTGCACAATTTTTATGTCAAATTCGTTATACAGGTTTAAGTTATAAGCAGTGACGTCAATGCACATACGTCATATACAATACAAGTACATATGTAATGCAATGTGTATAAACGTAATTGTGAGACTTTATAATTGTTATTTTTAGTCTGTTAAGTGGGCGTTACCGCGCTGGAGAGCATCTCATAAACATTTTGCCTACCACTCTCTATGGAGTAAGGTTGGTTGGGCGGTACATGTTTTGTACCATACGTGAGATTATTCAGAAACCTTTTTATACTTAAGTTATTTCTAGGACGGGCTGTGGCTGTACTTTTCACGCTAGGTGTTACGCTTTCGATATAAACAATGTGTGTATTCACATAAAACTGAAATAATATAAATGTCTTGCCGGTTTGATGAATCTGAATGATAGTAGAATAAGTGTCGTTACACCTGATACGTTTTACTTTATACACTAGGAATGCCAAATTTCTATATAAAATAATAGTATGATATTGTTATGTAAAGTAGAGAACGAATACTGATTGTTACTGTACACACGACCTACACGAATATCATCGACAGGCACGCTATGGAAATCAATAACGATTATGCATTGTACTATGAAACAAACACAAACATACGTGTATGTACCTATATCACATGTTTATGATATTATTACTTAGCAACCGCACTGATATATCTATGTATGCTTGAAGGCTCCGTAGAAACTATTACATGTGTTTGAAATTTTTTCCTGGTTTTTATTAACTATGACTTCAGTATTCGCAATTAAATTGATTAAAAGAAAATTGTAACCTACATTATTGTTTTTACTGTGGGAACTGGGAATCCTTTTTCAACAAACATAATAATAGTTGATGAGAAATAATTGGAATGACTTTGCTGGTTTATTTATAGAGTTCATATAAAATTAATTGAAAAAGTCCATTGGGTTTTCAGAGTATAATTATTTATTTGTTAGACCACGCTTCAGCTAATTTCCATTGGACAAGGTCGAATACACATAAACAAGTAATAAAACTTTTATAGTGTTCCTAATCAAGTTGTAATTTAAAAAAGTGATAGTAAGACAATTTTATAGTATTTTTATCGAGTTAATCTTTTTATAATCAAATCCAAGTTTATTGATTTACTTAATACTTTTGTTGACAAAATGTTTGGCCGTACAATAATGATTACAAGTCACCTTTAAATTAGTTTGGCAAAACATAAACCGATGTCTATTAAGAATTATGAATCGTTATCATTAATCAAAAGTTCGGTTACAATTTTCTTCGAAACAAAAGCAAAAATATTGTTAATTGTATGAATACAACGTTGATGTATTGCCGACGATTTTTGGCAATGTTTCACGTTTCAACACTTCCATTCCTTTGACAATAATAGCCTGTTAGTGGCCAGTCATTCATTAATATAGAAATCAGAAATAAACAAGTAGTATCTACGGAACCTTCTTATATTAAAAATATTGTATGTATTTTTATTTTATGTGCACACTAAATTCTTTGAAACAGATCGAAAATCAAAAATTGGAATTCAAAGCACAAAGTAAAGTGGGCTCCATGGATAACGTAAAGCATAAACCCGGAGGCGGTGACATCAAAATTTTCGATGACAAAGAGTACATCAAGCAGATGTCGGGCCAGTCGCCGGTGCCAGACAGTCTCGGCCATTCTCGACAGGAGGTGAGG
This sequence comes from Spodoptera frugiperda, assembly GCF_023101765.2. NCBI lineage: Eukaryota > Metazoa > Arthropoda > Insecta > Lepidoptera > Noctuidae > Spodoptera > Spodoptera frugiperda. Next base: position 7,184,779 of record NC_064241.1, on the reverse strand, counting down.
CCCTTTCTAGCCGCAACTTGGGCCTTTATGTCTATGTCGTTTTCGCTTTTTTCATTTCGTTTCGTTTTTCGGTGACGGACATCTAAATCGCACTTGTTCATTTTTGTTTCAGCCAGAATATTTATACACATTTTATTGAATAGGTAACTCATTGCGTTTCTGTGTGAGGGACTTGGCTATCGTGGATAACAATCATCTAACCCGTTTTCTTTTGTTTGGTTTTTCTTTTGTTTTTTAACCTTTGTTTTTTTTCTTAATTTGCGTGCCTTTTACATTTTAAATTGGAATAAAGAATTAATGCGTTCTCTTTTTACCGTAGAGTCCAGTGCCAGCGGCATCGCAGCCTCCGAAATCCGACGAGAATTTGAATCAACAACAATGTTAAGAGCTTGCACTGAGAAACTTCGACTTCTCAGCGAACCACTCTAATATTTATAATCAAGAGTCCAAACTTATCGTATAACATTTTTTATATTTGTTAATTTTGTTCGATAAATTGATACCCGGTTTGAGTGACTTTATTAAGGTACGTTTGTTTAGACAAATTGGATGTTATTAAATTTGTCATAATCAATGTCAATGATTTCTTGCATATCTTTTCGGACAATATGTTGAGTGTGTTATAAGTGTATCGATCATTAAAATTGTATTGTTATACGTAATTTATACATTTGAATGTTGTATTTGTAGCGTTTATAGTTGAATAATTTTACAAGTGAAATTCTTTGTTTACATCATCATTGTCCGAGTGATGTTAGTGTCATGAGTGCCAATTCATTATAGTACCGTAGTGTTATCCATTTCGGTGTCTCCAGTAATATTGTGTCCAGTAGCCTTTACCTTTATCTGCGCAATTGTTTGAGCAAGCATGGTTTCATTAGAAAATGCTTGAAGGAAACTATACTCAACATTGCACTTATACATTATTTTCATTAGCAGCACTACGTACATTTTCTCATGGTGGTGTATTAGTATTGTATCGGTAATCAAGTGATATTCATATATTATGCTATACTACTATCTAAATGTGTATTATATTTATTTATACTATTCCTAGTACTATATAGGCTTTGTTATCACTGTGTTTTGTTGTTTCCACTACGTATTCATAGGTATATGCACTGAATATTTCAATGTGTTTTTATAATTTGGAATGTAATGATAGGAGATAGGAGTTCTTGGCACAGCATTCACCATAATTTTGTGATACACTGACGTAGACAGTATTAGCTTTATATCGCATTCGCGTTGTGTACCAGACCGTTTGTATTATATTGTCGCTGGAACATTGATACCAGGCACTGCTGTGGCGAGAACAGGTATGGGCTCGAGATTGACTGACCAGATTATTATATAATGTTTTTATATGTAACTATGACTATAAGAAATGATTAGGTTTAGATAGCGTGTATTAATGTTTGAAGCTTCAGTCACAAAACTTTCTTGCATTGTCAGTTTTATAATAAGATAGATATGTTGCATTTTTGTGCGATTCAATCAGTTCTTTGGAATTTGGCCTCATAATTTGAAAGTAATATTTGATCGGATGATTTTCACGCAAGCTTTTTATGGTAAATTGTCTAGATAAGTTTTAACTAAACTAATAGATACTTACTGTATATGTAGACAGCAACTTAACTCGAAGTTTTGAGACGTATAATGTTTTATGAAGACCAGAGGACGTATTGTATACCTATTAGGTAATCGTTTAATACAGTTTAACACTATACATGTTGGTTTTATTTTGTTCACTAGTTCACAGACCACGAGACATCTAGAATTTATCGTATTGTAGCCTACTGTTGCCATTATTTCACTTGCACTTTCATCTGCCTATAGATCAGGGGCAGAGTAATGGAACATTCTGGTAAGTTCTCACTTTTATTTTGTACTATTTTAGACGAAGTAATAATTAGATCAATGTATGTATACTGTGTGTAGGTAGTTCATATTTAGTAAATGTACTATATGTAGCGATACTTGATTTTTGTATTACTATAGAAGTTCCACATATGTACATTCAATGTGTGACTCATTATAAAAAACCAGTTTGGAAGAAAAGAAAAATAAGAATTTACGAAAAAGAAACAATAATTATTATCAATTCCATGAGTTTTTGTTGACTAATAGGTACGTCAAGAGTTTGGTATAAATGAGTCATTTGACATTTAAATCTTTTCGTTTATAGCTTAGTGCTAATACTATGAATATCTAATTCAAAATAAGATTAAAAAAGAAATATATCGAATTCCTAATGTCGTAACAATGACATAAATGCCGTTTGGCGTAAATGACTTCATAAGTTTTTATTAGGTCATTTATTGAAGTATCTATAAATAAAAATTATCTTGGAAAAGTAATCGACACAGAAAATTATGAGTACTTAATATATAAACAAAATTAAGTTACGTTTTATAAGAAAACATTAACGTCCCATGTTTACGCAGGATCAATATTACATGTCCGTCCACGAATGGACTGAGGAGGACCGTCCGAAGTCCCGGTGCCTGTCAGCGCGGGCGCCGCGGACTCCTCGCACGCCTCGAGCACTCTCACCGCGACGCAGGTTCCATCCCACATCCATCGACGCAGGAAACATGGAAGAAGACCTCGTCCAACGCAACAACGAGAGGAATCGACGAACTTCTGTAGCCAGGCCCATGAGTGCTCGCGAGCCCCCACGCTCCGCCCTCTCTAGGCGAACCTCCCTCACTCAACGTCCAGCTTTCTCCATATATTGATGTGTAGATCATTGAAATAAATGGGGATTTTCGATAATACACCAGGGGGCGCTAGTGAGGCGTTAAGCTCTATTAACCTAATTAGCTACTGACTGAAAAACGGCTTGATTGTTAGAAAGTTAAAACTGGATATTTTATTCGATATTTCAGCACTTTACAAGCGACTTGACAATAGTATATTTCGAAGAGACTTTATTCGACACTAGCGCCCCCAGTGTTCCAAAAACCCTCATTGTGTGGCCCTAGGCTCTCTGTGTTGTCTAAATGTAGAAAAGTCAATCGTGATTTGACTTCTAAATGTTAGTCTTTGGTCGAGAATAGACATTAGCGCGTGCTTCTGAGTCGTGTCGCTGTCACTTTTACGCATTTGTTGTTTTTAAGAGTAAGATAAAGATGGGAATATAAGTTTAAAAGTTCAGACGACAGCAGATCAACTAACTCCAGTCTGTCATATTTTTTTATAAAGGAGATCATTACTTTTGTAACTATATTAATGAAAACGATGAATCTTCAACTTTTAACTTCATTTTGGATCCTCCAACTTTTATGCCACATTAATTATATTGCTCCAAATGGATTGGATTCCATTTTTATTTTTTTGGTTGGTCGGCTTTCAGAAAAGGCTCAAAAAGATTGATCTCCTTTCCAGACAGTTTGTAATAAATAGGCGAAAAATGGGTGATGTTATACATTTATGAAAAAGGTGGTACCTAATCCGAAAAATAATTAAAATCTAAGACAGGTTGGAGTTACTTGATGTGCGTCAATACAATAATGTTTATTTCGGAGTGATAGATATACAAAACGCACAAATTATATTGTATTGCACGAGCGTGCACAGAATATAAAAGAAAAATTAAATAAAAATGTATTCTAGTAGTATCGATAAACCGCCACCAGCGGTGACGATTTGCTTGTTTATTTTCTAAAATTGGACCTACGTATGCAAGAAAGAATCAATTTACATAATATCATAGTCGTCATCAGCGTATACTTTGCTGAGTAAAGATCTCGTCTCACAAGGAAGCAAAATAATCATCATGGTTGCTCAACAGACTGATGATTTCAACATTTCCTTCTTTCTATCATTATATAGCATACTATCATACACGAGTTTAAAAAAATGGAACCGCCTTCAATTTTTCTGCTTCCATTTTTTTCAGAAAAATACTATGCTGAATACTGTGTCATAATCGGTTCAGCAAAATGCGAGATAATGCGAAAACAAATATCATAATACGGGTCAAATCAGAACCAAATGAAGTCGAAATGCAAGCAAACAAGTTTTTGAGTCATAGGTTTTTCTCAAAATTATCATTGTATGGGTTGACTTTTCCTTGCATATGTAAGTTGTATAGATGTGAGATGATGTTAGTTATAATGTAAATGTAGTTTCACGACCTCACGAGTAGGGATATTCGACACAGTCGTTCTTTAATACAGGTAGGACAGCTTTAGTCGTTACTTATATATCCGAGTTTATTTATGTTGATTAAATTATACACCTCATGGACTGTGTTTTATTTTACTAACTATCCTATGTTTATGTATCTCATGTGTTATCCAGAATATAATCTACTCCTGTTCCAAATTTCATTTTGATTTCTTCAGCCGTTTTCACGTGAGTGAGAGACATACTCACAAACATGAACCCACAAACTTTCGCATTTATAATACGAATATTAAGTAAGATTCCCAAGTAATAAAGAAATTAGTCTTATTTTTATTCTCTGAGGGGGACTGTATTTAGACTGTATCAGTATCACCTATGTTATGAGTCTTCCTAAGAGGGTAAGGCTATTGCCAAACAATGCACATAGTTTCTGATTAAGCAGTTCCTCAGAATTTTACAAAAGATAAAGATATTTAAGTAACATAACATATTAAATCCATGAAAACTAACTCATTATTTTATGAATAGCGATCAGTAACCTTAATATGAATTTGCTTTACGTTTAAAGTAATCGCAACACGAGCGCGTTCGGCGCTCTGTACTAATAGGGCGCTGAATATTTGAATGTGAAAGAAAAGACAAGATCTTTTATATATTGTTTAATTGGTGTACATGGTTATGCATTATAATAATATTTATCAATTGTTAATTCATTAAATTATGGCACTTAACACAAATAAAAATATCTAAACAAATACATACATTGAATGAGATAATGTCACGCCAGAAAACAATTGATAATAATACATACATCATTTAATTACATATTAGTATTAACTTTTCGAAATAAACTTAATTATAATATTCGGAATAATTTCTCAGTCGTTCGTTGACGTTTCGTAAAGTAACGAAAGCCTCTTTTTGATTTTACGTTTTTATTAAGAAAATAAAGTTTCAACACAAAATTCAACTTATTGATCCCAATCGTAAAAATTATAAATAAAAACCTTACTCACGAAAAATAGTAGAATAACTTAACCTTTTGTACCCATAAGGACAACTGACTCACCACATGTATCCAACAATACCTTAAAACGAACGCGCAGGATTGTCATTTTATAAAAAACCAGTTCAACATCATTCAATAATACAAACTGTTGATAAAAACTTACGACTAACAAACTCCTATGGTACTGCAAGATACTAACTGCGAAGCGATTACTTGTTGAAGCTGTCGCAAAGCGAACAACGACTACCTCCTCCGTAGAGTTATTACTTTGATTACTTTAAGGCATGTTTGTTCGACTAATACTTTAACGGCTAGTTAGGAGTTTCGATTACTATAATAAATAATTTGTGGAAGCATTCCCCATGCTATTAACGTTAAGACGATACAATGAATACCTCGACTGATGCAACAAGCGCACACACACGACACAGTAACACTATATAACTTTAATACATACAAAGGCCACAACACATCATTCAGTCACAAAGCGCGAATTACCCTAACACTGTAATGAAAATGTGTATTTTACAAACGTTCAAAGTTACGATCGTCTAAATAATTCAACTATAATTTAGATAACATTTTAACCTAATTATTGTATAGATTAATTCTATTGTACAGTTCTAATTTGTGTCAACTTACGTCCGCATCTAGGAGATGAGATTACCGCGGCGACGAGCCTCACACTTGTTCACTGAACGTAGTCGGCAAGAGTCAACATCACGACTGCCTCGAGAAACACTCCTCGGTTACACGCGATTACAATAATTTAGCCCACTACGAGTATATCGACTACATGTTCACCAATGTTGTGACTCGATAGCACGACGGACTACGAGAGGAACTGTATCGTGCATTCAAAACGTTTTCTTACAAATTTTGACCTCTAAAATCACTACTAAGAATAACTCCATATATGTTAATATTATGTACAGTTACTATACACCAATAACGAATACTGAAATTTATAATAGGTATAATATTAGAGTATTACGTCTCGAATATTAATATCAATCATATCATCCGATAATGTTGCGCTTCCAACTTGAGCAATAAAATACAATACATACCAAAATATCGTTTCTTTCCGCATCATAATAGCAGTGATATGACCATTATATCACAATAATATTCGTGACTGTTAAGCAGACATTGAGATGACGAATCCATCTTTAATATCAATATCGATATCATAATTGATTTAATATCGCTAGTAATGTACATAGTCAGGTACGGTAGGTACGTACAGAGTTACAAGCATATTGTGCTGGTATTGGGACGTGTGAAGTGGAGAGGTGCATGCAGTTAGAGATACGAGGTAGTTATACACCAACACCGTATTATAAACTGTCAGTTGAGGTTTGGTTGAGAGTGTAGGCCGGCTCGGGGAAGGCAGTGTCGGTAAGGGCCATGCAGTTAATAATGTACACCAGTTAGTCCACCTACACCGCTAGTTAATGAACAGTTCACCACAGACCGCTAAGGAAGGTGTTTCGGATGAGGCCGCATGCAGTTAGTGTAGCCAGAAGTTACACAATCTGTGGCTAAGTTCCCTGTCAAAGTTTGTCAGTAAAGTCCAGATACACCGTACCCGCGTAATAAAATTTAGTGAAACATTCACAAACAATACTTAGTCACCGAATTACTATAAAATTTCCTTTAAACTTATACCTACCATGTTAAGTCACTAATACCAATAGGTCGTAATTAGTATACTATACAAGTATCGTTTATATCAAGGGTAATTTTAGACATCAAATTCACATTTAAGTAATTTATCTAAACAACGAAGTACTTTGGAGCGTGTTTCCCTTGGCAGTCATGAATCAAATGATTTTAAGATACAATGGAGTTTGCCCTTAAGGTATGAGATTTTGTTCCTACCATAAAAGTAAATAGTATTCTATATATCACATATTATTGAGATAAATATTTACTGTCAATGCGTCATCAAGTCTTCATCACGCTCAGCCATTCCCAGTAAATATTCCCACAATTTGTGTTACTTAAAATAAATTTATATACAGTCCAAGACCTTGTCGTGCCTTAAAACGTAAGACTAGATTTTACTACAATAATTAGAAATGTGAGAGATATTTAATGATGTTAAGATTCTGCGAAGAATGAATATTGCTGAGTAACAATATCGAAATTAAATAATTTTAAATAATGATTAAGACATAAAATTAGCGCTCCAATCGAATGGAGTAGAGTATGAAACATAGAATTACATTACAAGAATATTCACATAGTCTTTGAACAGCATAGTTCACGATCACATTCATTTTTTTCACATACCGAATCAAACTACACAACACAAGAGTTCAAACACATTTCCAGACGAAACAAAGTATAGTTCCATAACAATTCACCACTCCGGAACCTATTGCACATATTCTCGAACATTTCACGTACATATTTTTCGTTGTTTAGATGCCTATAATGACTTTAAACGAGATGGATTCGTAAATTCATGGTAAGGATCTCAAAACATCGAAAAATATAAACGTAATGCGATTTTCACCGAATCTAACGTTTGCCATTCAAACGTAACGGGCGCCAACATGGCTGCCAGTCATGCTATGGTTGCCAATATCAGAAATCCTCTAAGAGCACGGCATCGCGCGGCACTAGCCCTTTCTGTTCACCTCGACAACACAGCAGGTACTGATCGTCTACCTCCAATATCAGTCGGAGACGTTCTCCTTCGTTGAACGCAAGATGCCCGGAGTCTGATGGTAGCCGATGCCATAGGGTTCTCACGTATCTGGAAATCAATCATAAACTTTTAGATTAACAATTTCTATAGAAAATGGTTAACAACATAAATAAAGGTATAATATGGGGGATATGTACAGATGCACACATGATTCTTAAGGTGTTGAGAAAATAGCACGGTAATTTTTGACAATGGTAATTTTGGCAATAGAATTAGAAGGCATTAAAAATGTAGAGGTTCAGTAAATACGTACTTGTTTTTCTGCTGTGTAGGTGCGTGGTGAGCTCGCGCTGCTGATGAGGAAGCGGCTCGCCGTGGAGCAGCGGGGGGCGGCGTGCGGCCGTACGGCAGTGACGACGGCCTCGGAGCCGCGCCGCCGTGACCCGCGCCGTCCACTCGGGACGTCCTGTTATTACATCAATTACGTCACATGATAGCCTTATTACAACGATATTCTACTCATATGTTTGGAAGTATGAATATCTCGATTTCTTCTAGACTGTGCGTAAAAGCATCATAGTAGAGATGAAGTCTAGTTCTGTTGGTGACAGAAGCTGACGATGCTCTAGTTTTTTTTGGCGTATGACTATTAGGCAGCAATTTGAAATAAAAGGACACTGACTTTTGTTTGGCACAGTTTCCAGAAAATTATTTGTAAAAATGTTTCGATTCATGCCAAAAAAGAAAATACATAGGTAAGTAAAATAACAAAAGTAACATTATTTTTGGGATTTCGTGAGAATTTGAATAACGTAGACAAAGCATTGACCTAACCATGTCATGGCTCTCGGTTGACATTTGTTTCACATCATAAGGTGCAATTTTCCCTGAACCCACATACATGCACATGCTGTTAGCATAAAACTGTCTGTGTTGAAGATGTTAGTAATAATTGATTCCCATTGATAGTACATACGGTGTTCTTTTAACATTGGTAGTATTACAAACAGCTACATTTTGTACTCTCGGCTTCACCTCGGGTCGTTTCGCCGTCGTCTCGGGTATTACTCTGAAGATGTGCATTATAAGCTAAATATATTGCGGTGCTATTCAAATTTATATAAAAGCATAATACAAAGAAGAATTTTTCAGTGTTTCTGTAGGAAGATAAAAATAAATAATCCCGCCACCTGTGATATCCCATTCAACCTTGAAGTAAGTGTAGCATAAATATCATTTTGTGCTCAATAAAAATAAAATATAGCAGCTATTTCGACATTACCTACATTTTATAAGCGGACGAAGTATTTCTTCGTGTATTACTTTTTATTCTTAGACAATTTTTTATCTATGTTACCGAGTGTATAACACTTTATGACGATTGAAATTTGAAATTGTTTATTCCAGTAAATACCTAGTCTGAACAATTACATAAATATGGTAGTTGGCGCGACAATACCGAACTGGTTTCAGTAAAATTTTCCACTTTAGTCACAACAAAGAGGAAAATAATGTGAATTATATGGAATTATATTTAGTTGCGAATTAAACATTAAGTAATTACCTGTTAGCGGCTTGTGGTGGTTTCTTGTTGGTAGTTCCAGCCCGTGCAGTTGATGCTCTGGGTGTGGTGGTCGTTGGAGATGTCCCTTTGCGCACAGGCACTGGAATTCCCCTGTAAAGAAAGTTTTTGTATTTTTATTTATTTGAATGTTATATAAAACATTAAACGAATGACAGTTTAGAAAAACTTGTACGGTTGTCAGGTATGAACTTCAAGTGACTGAATTTGTTTCGTCTTTTCTATGCAAAGTAGTCAGATACGAGTAGTATTTATGTGTAAAAACAGACCATCTATTTACATTATTCAAAAATCCTGAAATATTGAAAAGAAATACAAAAAATATACTCAAATAGCAACCAGTTATAACACACATTGCCACATAATGCCGGTTGATGGAGCTATAAGCTCTCGTTATGCCATATTTGTCACAGAGTAACAATTGTGTCCAGGGGGAATTGGCACAATGACCACATACTTAGTTCTAGACAATTGGTCCGTCATTGCGCATGGAGACTGGTCAATTAGCAACAATATTTTTGTGTTAACATTTGATTTGTTTGGTAATAGAAATTGTGACAAGGTCGGTTGAAATAATTAAAGTGCTTCTAAACACTCAAACCTTTTAAAAGGTTGAATAGACTAACGAATGTCTTGCATGCATTTTTTCCAAAATGTTCGCCAAATACTGAACCGACAGTAGAATCTACTGGATATTCGTAGTAATTATGTGAACTCCAACGAAACTTTACACTCATAGAAGTCAAAAACCTAGTAACAATAGGTCAAAAGTCATTTATTTCCATTAATCCTAAATTAGGCACTTTTGAAACGTCAAATTGAATTGTCCGTCAGTCTGTCCGTCAGTGAAGCTAGGCGCTCGTTCCAAAGTGTTGCTTCGAATGGAGAAGAACGAGCAAGAAACTCCATCCTCATCCTCCAGGTTATATAGGAATGGAATTTAAAAATAATTGTGTTAGTTTACCGATGGGTCGTCTTGGCTGGTGACTGCAACGTCGGTGCTACCGGCCGTACGGGCGACGACACAGGCCTGGGGATCTTGGAACCACGAGCCGCTGCTGGTGACGTCTCTCCTGAATTCATCAACAAACAGTACACTTTATAACATTGTTAAATGCAATCATATCTATCCATCAAAGGTTGTCTGAAAGAGATCGCTTTTTAGTGATAAGACCGCCCATTGTACTGTCAATTTTTGAATGTTTGTCCTTTGTGCTTTTATGGTGTAAAATAGAGAGTTTTTTAATCTAATCTGAACTAATTGAACCACTAATTTAAAAAAATAAACGGCATCCAGTTAGGTTTCCAGCAGTTTGGACAAGAAATTAACCAATAAAATTTATATTTATTCGTATTTAGTCATGGTGTACCTAACACAATATTAACAGCGGTACCTGGAATCATGCCTATTGGTTGACAATATACCTGCATATTTTATATGTACTTTCCCTATCATGTTTTGGTATAAAAACATGGTGGTATGTAGTACCTAAATATGTAAGTAAGTTAGGCATTCGTATAAGCATGACATCATCCCCCAATACAAGGTTTACACAGCTGCTCCTTGTTCTCATGAACGATGTAAACTTGTTTTTGCATTGCTGTTTGGCCAATCTATACTTTATCTACGGATGTATATTGTATACATTACTGCAACTATTTAGTCAGTTTATGTGTTCTCTTTATTTCGTTACATTTAATTCAATGAATTCGTTTAGTTTATTTAATTCAGTAGCTGTAACTACGAGAGACGATAACAAGTACGATTGTTTATACATCCGGCGAAACGATGTGTCTGCCCTTGGAATACTGTTATTTACTGTGTAGTACTTACAGAATAGCAAATCGAAGGGTGTATGGTAATGAGGGAGAATAGTTTAAACATATATTCGCAACTGGAGAAAATTAGATTTTCAACAACTTTTTAAAAGTCGATATTTGTAAATGTAACATGCTTCTACAAGGTATATATCAAACTGATTTAGAACTAATTCTTTATAGTGACACCAAGGAAACATACCTGAGGGCGTAACGGGACTTTCAGCATTACTGAGCATTTCCCACTTGAGTTGCAGACGACGGAACTTGCCACCCGAGTTGCCGCTGCCATTGCCGGTGTTGCCACTGGCACCGCTACTGGCGGATCCTGGTCGCCAATGCTCCTCACCGCTGCACTCCAGCTAAATAAAATATGCGAGAACCATTATAATCGGCACACCTAGTAACAAAGTTCTCTCCGGGACCATCATTCTTTACAAAATTGAGGGAAAAAAATCTAAGAAAAAAGATATTAAATTACTATGTAGGAGTAAATAATATAAGAAAACATCAATAGGGACAATTTACGTACAACATGACGGCATAAATGCAGCAGCACAACCATTGAACATGACGACACGTGAGGATAAAACAAAAGTAAGCACACAAAATAAATGTTAGAAGCAGTAAGCGAGGTAGGTACCAGAACAGCCGGCAAATTAATAACAACGGAGACCGCAACAAAACATTGTCTAAGCGCAAAACATTCAGATAATGTCCACACAAAGCACCGCCGAGTTACCTTCACTTCATTGCTGGAGGGCTTAGCGGTGGGAGGCTTATTGTTTTCTAGGCTATCAGTGTAATCGTCGCTGTCGTCGAACACGAGCCTATCGAACGCCTGCATTAACTTAGAGCCCAAGTGCACCCCGGACCATCTGCGGTTACTTTCTATCTCTATCCTGCTGTTGTTCGGACAAATATCATAACCGATCGTTGTCGGATTAACACATGAGCGTGGTCTATTCTTTTCAACTGTGGTCTTTACGTTTGCCGAATCATTCAGCAGGTCGGGTGTTGACGGCTCTTTGTTTTTGGGCTCTTTATGTCTCATTATGACACTGGTCTGACAGTCGTCGCTGGAGAGACCGCTCGACTGCATCGAACGCACCAGCTTCAGCAAATTCCGCTGGTTCAGGGTTAGTGGTGGAGTGTTAATCGAAGTGGGCTGTTAAATACACCAAATGTTGTTTAGCATCATGCATCATGCCATCCAAAGTTAGATTAGTAAAATTAAAGTCCTTGACAAGGTCATCGATCGGTTTCGATCGCTCGGCAAAACGTTTATTTGCATTTTATGTAAGCTGTGCACGAAAGTAAATGCTAAAATATCGCGTTGGTACGCCGTGAACTGTGATTTAAGCACATGCAGTAAACAATAAAATGCAAATAAAGCGATGTTGCTCCGGCAGGCGGCTGTTTGATAGTATGCGATAGTGGTTTCAGAACACGAAAGACACGGAATATTGATTACGTATATTTCATGGGAAAGTAGCATTCAGTGTTGGCTTTTAGATATTAGATGTTATTTTATGATAGTATCCAAACTTACCCGACTGGCGGCACGCATGTCGCTTTCGATCTTCTTGAAACTTCTGTGCAGCTCACGCATTTCGAACATGAGGTCCAGGGAGAATGGTAAGAGTTTTAATGGTTCAAGGCTGGCGAGTAATGTGTCCAGAAGAGCACGGCATCGCGGTTCTCCCACACATCCAGCAAGGATCAGAGAATCAGGACTGTAGTGTTTGGCAAGTATAGACTCTCGTGTTCGGATGTATGACACCCAAGCGTCTACTGATTGCGCACTGGAACAGACGTAACATTTTAAATAGAAATAAGAACGACTTTGATATGATGAAGTTAACATAACATTAATTTACTGAACTTACTTGAGCAAACCAAGGATGAAGGCATTGAATTTGACCAATCCCTCGGTGACTGCGTCTTCGCTGTTAATTCGCAGTACCAATTCATTTAGAGATTTTGTGATTGGTCCTAAAACAAAAACATTTACATTAATGTTCAGTCTACAGGTATGCAGAAGAGTAAAGGGCATAGAAGTTGCTATTTATTTACCTTGTCTTGCGGTTGCTTCTACCATTTGCCAAACGGAATTATTTACGGCTCCAAAAGAAGTTTCGATGTTCTCTTTGAGGCCGTCCCTAAATATTGCATATAAAGCTGGACACAATGCATTTAGGGCGATTTTTGCACAGGCTGGAGATTCTTTGGAGTCTCCTAAGAAAGCTAACTCGGCTTGATCCGTAGCAGACGAGAAATGTTGGATAAGCATTTCCACAGCATCGGTCACATTTGAAACTAAAGCTGAAATAAAAGAAAAAACATTAAATTGATCGCAATTTGCAGTTTAACAAAATTATACTTTCTTTAAAGTAAATTCGTACCTCTTTTTTGTGATACGTCAATCACATCGTATTTTCCTCTCGCGTCATGATGGATGGGACTTCCAAATTCATCAGGGCTTACTTCAGCTTCTTCACAAATAGGAATTTCCGCTAAATTCTTTCCCTGAAATTATTTAATCTTATCCAATATTTGGCATGCAAGAAACACATTGATAACACATTTAGATTAATGGCAGAGTGATTAATGAGTAGCAAGCGCAGGTAACGTGTTCAACTTGCTAAGTAAAATATTTGTGCAAAATAAAATAATACAGCATAAAATAATAGCACATCCGTACAAGCAGGTAATAATGCTGAAAAATAATCAAAAAGACACTGAGAACGGAAGATAAACGGAAAAATAAGAGCAAAGTAAGAACCGAAGGTACTCACAGAAATTAACGGGCAATGACGCGGGTGAGCAGAACTAGCATTAGCAAATGAAACGTTACCTGATAAAGCCTCTGCGCTATCACAGCGGAAATATTTGGAGAGTTAGGTGGCGTGGTTAGACTGACCCCCTTTACATCTTCCATAGGTTTTAATTGAGACTGTTGGCTTTCGGCCTTCGTGACCTCAGACTTCTGCGCAAAACTCACTGATTTCTTACTATTACAACTACTGCCACTTGATTCCGTGGACCTTTGGTTCTCCTCCTGAGATCGCTTCATCTGCAGAAATTTGGACACCTGGTTCCTTACCTTTTGAACTTGATTCTGATCCCACTCATCCATGTTTAGACAGTTAAATCCACTGTGTTTCAAGAACTCCTCAAGTTGTTGTAAATCTGCACTACTGATGAGTGCACCAGGAGGTGGAAATTCAGTATATTCCATCTGCTTTGTTCTTGGCTTAGGCAATGGTGGAGTGTGTGGCCTATGAAACTTTAATTCATTCGATTTTCCAGATTCAAGGCTACTTTCCGTTCCAACACCTTCATCTGGATAATATTCGTTGTAATCTGCGTCTTTCTCTGCAGCATCGAGGAATTGTTGTGATAATCTTTTCGCAGCAATATCGTTGTTCTTCCTATAATCCATAGTTTGATTCTGGAGATAGTAAGGTTCTTGCAACGATCTTCTCTTAGTTTTGTGTTCCGTTGCTGCTGTCATGCATACAACTGGATCTTGTATAAGATCATCCATTTCGAACATACTGTATCGTTTAGTATGTGTGCTAGACTTCCGTGTCTTATCCATTGACTTACGTAATATGCTTTTTGGCAATGGTGGCCTTGGTGGCGCTAATTCACCTTGTTTGGGAATACGAGTTTGATCTGCCAATGAGAGTGATCTTTTTGGAATATTGGGATTTATTCTCTGACCCTCGTTGTTAACACCACTTGCTTCTGAGCTTGTTGCGCTATCGTAACGATACACAAACAATGGATTGAAATTCCCAGCTGGAGCAGGACTGTTTTGAGCCGAAGAGTCGGTGAGCATTGTGGATGAACCACGATATCCCGAAGATGGCTGAGTAGCTGTACTCGAGCTCGAAGATACTGTTGTAGTGTTGCCCACTAAGTTGTTACAATCACAACTTGTTGGTCGGTTTTTAGATCTCGATGCTGGTGAAGCACTGCAATATTTGTCTCCGCATTTTTGCGTACCTTCTTTTTCTTTCATGTGCTGCATAAGTTCAGGAACTTCAGAGAGCAATTGTTTACATTCCGTTGGAAGTAAAAAGTTTAGTGAATCCCAGTCTTTTATATGACCGAGTCCCTTTTTCTTTAACATTTCAAGATCATTGCATGAGAACGGTCGTTTACCTTTGACTTGCAGTCTGTTTTTCTTGCTTTCACTCGATCTGGGAGATATGTTTACTTTTAAAGGATTTAAATAAATGTTTGGTCTTCCGTTCAGGAAGCTAATGTCTGGCAAAGTATAGCTGGGATATAAAACGAAAACAGGCTTTTCGCAATCACCTTCTTTTAATTTTTCTAAAAATGAAGGTTCAACGACCTTGAATATTTCTTTTTGAGACATGTTAGATAATTGCATGCTGGATGTTTGTATACTCTTATCTATGGTATCGGTTTCAAGGTGAGTTGACGTCGATTTGTGATCGCAAGGCTCACGTTGTAACAGCCTATTCATTTTAGTTATTTGCGTACCGTCAGACTCAGAGCAGCTTGAAATGCTTACACTAGTGGCTGAAGATTGGGAAGAACATGATTTTCTATTAGTTCTCATTCTAGACGGACTATTCATAATATTTAAATTAGTTCTCTTAATATGTGGTTTGTTAACTGTAGCATAAAGATTACTCTCACTGTCACTCAATTTGGATCCATCACCCGTTTCTTCTTCTTCAATTAAAACTTCATCGTATACTCTGTTATTGTAAGGATTTACTGTCTGTATCTCTTCATAGACCACTGATGAAACTTCTTCTACAGCAGTACTCGGTAAATCAATTTGAGGGCGCTCAGAAATTGCAGTTTTGGAGTCGACTAATTTTTGCTCGCCCATTGATTCTCCACTTTCTCCTCCTGAGCTCGACGGCCAGCACTCTGATCTATCCATCTGATCCATGCTTACGATTCCATCGTTGCTCATGCTCTTTTGTTTCATAAATAACTTTACTAAACTAAATGTTTGTTTTGGTTGACTTTTATCTGAAGAAGTTTGGTTATCAGTTGAAGATGTGCTCATAGGTTCTGAATGTTGGCTTCCTTGTGACCGGTGTTGTGAGACATCGTACACTTTCATGCACATTGGAGTACCCATTAGTCTTTGATTAACGGTGAAAGAATCGACCTGCGAATAAAACATATCGTTAGCACAATATAAATACGCGAGAAATTAGATGCCACTAAATTTCTTGGCAATGACACCGGGTACATACCGTTGAATTACTCAGAGCAGCTGAATTTATGGAACTATTCATAAGTTTTCGCCTATACAGATTTGGCAAACTTTGGCTTTTGATGACTGAATTGCTCATGTTGTCGTCTGTTACATCAGTCGCTTCATTTGAACCTTCATTGTTATTTCCAGAGGGATGCCTAAAATTAAATTCATCATTAAATATCGAATAAATAACAAAATATAGTAATTATACTATTTATTGTAATAATATTAATTACCTCCTTAAGGGTGACTGACTTGTTTGTTTCTTAAGCTTACTCCATGTAGTTAATCCTAAATCGCTTCTAGCCATAGACGTCGTTAGCTTATTAGTTAATTTCTTACATCTCTCTAATAATTCTAAATTCCTGCGCGTTCTTTCATCGTTATCTAAAATTAAGGTTTCTTCCTCGCCCAATTTGTCTGAAAACAGATAACTGTATGAGCTGGCAAGTTATTGTGAGTAATTACACACCAATGATTCAGTTCAGGTGTGCAAATTATCGTCATAGTAAACATTATATCATTATAATGGTATGCATCAGTAGTTCTAGGAAGGGATTCGGTGTTGCTTACCATGTTTTTGATTGACGGCCGGTTCAACGCACTCACTGTCCTCAGAGTATGTGGTGAGACTGCCCTCAAAGGCGATGGTGTAGTTGTCCTTGTTGGCTTGGCAGGTGAGTATAAGATCCTGCTCAGAGGGCAGTTCGCAGTCCAAACTGTCGACGCTGAAGTGGACACCATGCACACCCTCTTTTACGGGGGAGAACAGAAGTTCTGACTTGCATATCGACATTGTGTTGATCGAACCGACGGATTCTTCACCCTAGTGGAATAATAATTATTGCTATAGAACTACAATACTACATTTACCATTTTTTTAAATAAGAATATGAAGCAGCTTCAGGAGCGGCTATAGAATTTAAACATTAAATGTTTTATATTGAAATAACCTTTAAAAACAACAATTTTCTGCATGTTTATTAACGTTTCCTTTATGTTAAATTGAGGAATTGCATCCACCAACAGACAAGATACATGTAGTAACAATAAAACAAACGCAGCACGGGACGATTAAAATCGATTGAAAGCAACATGTTGCACACTACAGCATGTGAATGTTCTCAGAAGATTTCGAAACTGTAACGCGTGTTAGTTGGAACATAAACATTTACGTGTAGTTATAACGGACGCGGATGCAAGTCGCGGCTAAAAATAATGAGCTACGGTTACTTACAGGTACAATGTCCACTATCAAATAAACTCTAGCGGCGGGACTGTGTTTTGGCTTGCTATTTATCTGACTCGGTTATTGTAATTATCTAAGTGAGCCATTGATTAAAAGCATTATCGTTATTCTAATTATTTACAAGAATGCGCTGTTTGTTTTGTTATTATGTATATTGTTTAGTCTAATTGGGGTAAATATTTGTATTAGCCCTTTAGGCACTAGTCGTTTATATAGTTCAGTTTCCTCTATAACAAAGTTTTTATCTAAGGAACACATGATTTTGTATATACACATGTTGAGTGTTGATTATCCTTACCCATTTTATCCTTATATCCGTGAGAATTTACTCTGTTGTTTTGTATAGATAATAACTTAGCTAATAAGGTATTCACTTCCGAGTAAATCTCAATCTAGTTTGTAGCTATCGGGATAATCTTAAGGACTTGAAATGTATGTAGATATTTAGTACCTACATCACATTACACAATCGTTTCATAAATTAGATCTCATTACGAAATCAGAATATAATATGTGCGGAATGGAATCTGGCATTTTTTCATGACACGCCCTACGCATCTGTGGTCCTGGTACAGTCAGAACGAACGTTTAATGTGACAAACAACATGGCCGCCGAAGCGAGCGTTATCATCAATTTAATTCCTTTTCCTGCTACAAATGAGGTCACAAATCAAACAAGCACTCATAACAATGAATTTGTTTCACATAATAATATTATATTAATTGTAATTGAGTACCTAAGTACTGCTAAACTATTGTCGGTCATATTGAGGGTAGTAAGATAAGAACGAAATAAAGTACGAGTGAAGGACTGAAGGTTGAATAACAGTTATTGTGTGAGAAGTGTTTATTGATAAAGATGAGTAATAAAATTATAAAGAAAGGCGTGATGTAAGTTATCAGTAAGATAATGTTGTCAATGGTGTCATTGCAGAGTTTGTTTGTATAAGAAGGTATGCACATAAAATACTTGATGTATTGCAGTATAAGTTTGTTGTTCTATTCAAAAGAAGTACTATGTATATCGACAGGTTATAATGTTACATTCAGAAGTTCTTAGGTGGTCTAGTGTCCAGTATCAATACAAATATGTTTACTTGAACAGTCAAACACTTACTGAATAGAATCCATTGTAAGAATCCCAGTCATACTCCGTCACACCCATTTTTAACAACGGCCTGTTCTATTCCCACTGTCTCTAATAGAACGGGATCACTACACTAAATCATTCACCATGTACTTGTAGCAAACTATCACTCCATCACACACAGCACACACTATCGAAATAATAAAAGTCCACAACGTCCGCTGTAATACGTTATCTAACGCAAACACAATTATCTATTAGGTTCCATGAACTATCACAATTATTGGCAAAGCAACATGTGATCGAATTCATTTCAAGAAAGTGCACAGACAGTACAGCACTCCCGAGAGCCTGGGCACGACTGGGGCAGCGGGAATATTAATTTTAATATTAGCCACTACATGCGGTTCTCAAACTTTATCACGAATCAAAGCGCGCGTGCTGTCCACTCGGAGCTTTGGACGTAACTGTTATCAAAGCGCAGCACGCGCTAAAACAAAATTAATGGGGGCAACAGATGCTCATTAGCTGGATAGTAATTATTGATTAGCAAGCTTCTATTAGTAAATCTTCAAGGTTCAAAGTACTACGGTAAACTAAAGTTTCCTCTTATTCACGCGCCCTCGTAAATTGGTGTTTCAAAATGAATAGGAAGTACTACAATACGTCCGTATTATGTGTACGCTTTGAATAGTTTGAGAACATCTGGCTTAGAGGATAGACTTCATTGGCAACACACACATGGTCGCAGTATGAACACGGCCACACATAAGGATGATTAAATATAGCTCACGCACACATACACAATTGAAGAGGGAAACACTATGACTGGGGGAATAACGAGCGTGGTTAAACTGATTGACGCAATTCAGGCAGTAGTTAGTGTAAAAGAATCCGTGTGTGAGTTTGAGTCACCCACACTATGAAGTCGATCTTATTCCGTCTTTACTATTTACTGGCACATCCCGTGGGACCAACGCACTTCATACTATTAGGAATACTAGTTGTGCATGCTAGCCAAGCGTCTGGGCTTTCTAAGTATTGTTATCATGTGTGTGTACTCTAGAGATTCAGTTAACTGTTAATTAGCTGGCATGACTTATAATTACAGGACAATTAAAAAATATGTACTGGATGACCTAAAAAGCGTAGTGTATGAAAACTATGATGGTCGTATTAAACATCATAGTAGACCGTATCTTTTATGATTGAATATGTATACCAATATTACTAACATACTGGGCGCTTTTTGTAAAAAAACCGCAATGTAGATAATTTTATACTGGATTTTTAAATGCTGGCTTAATAAATTACAGTAATTTAAGTTTAATTATCCTAAAATTTTCAACTTGAATTAAATAATTTATTAGATTAAAGATTAGACGATATTATTAAATCACAACTTTAATTTGATTATAATCACAATGTAATTATATTCAAATTAGCTACTAACTAAAAAACTGATGCAGATAGAAAATAATTTACTACTAGAGCATAGAAGCGACATCTAGCGACGTCCCGTTGAACTGTATTTAAATTGTTTTTCACCTATCCACTAGATGGCGGTGTACTAGCTAGCAGATTCGGACTTGTTAACTTTGAGAGGGCCGCAATTTAGACGATTATTGGCAGTGACATTGAGCGATAAGAATAAAATGTCTAAGTGCTTAGCAAAGGTGGCTTAATGAGATGGAAACATTCCTAAATCTGAATTTTAAAGAAGATGCATGAAAATGAGACATTGAACAGCAATGTGGGGCGAACCTGGAAACTACTGTCGGCACTGACACTGCTGTCGAACCGAAACCTTTCCATGAGAGAGCTAGAGATGCTCGCGAACATCTCGCCACGGGGGTTACTCTGCAAGACACCATAACACGTCATCCACAAAGAAACAAAGATAAAGATACTGAAAAAAATAAACATACATAAAATAAATATAATCAATACAAATACGTAGAAAATAAAATCGATACATAAATAAATAAAAAAGGAATTAATTATTAGTTTATGAAAAATAACGTTACCGATACCCAAGACACTACAATAGTCAGATCAAGATGAAAGATAGCCAAGAAAGGTTAGATAAGGATGAAAGTAATTTGTAGACAGGTTTTTAACCTTAATTATGCATTAAATGGTTAATGTAAGAAAGAGAAAGATAATATACCTAATGCAACGGCCATTTTGCAAGTAATAATTACTGCAGTGCATAATGTGTGGCAAACGTTTGAACATAAATGGTGGATTTCATCGTCATAGCTTCCGTCTTCCGTAAATACACACAAGAGTTAAACGGCCTTATAATGTTTCTAGCTATTGCAAATTGGTTTTTAGGATATTACATTATGGTTTAGTTTCCTCAAAGATTTGAATGTCTAATATTCATCATTTTGACTACAATTAGCTTCGGTATTATCTGTCATGGTTACTTTTTTTGGTACATTTAGTTGTAGATACAACTAATTTATGTCGGGTCTTTTGTAATGGAGTACAAATTTAATTGATTTGTTACAGTACAATTATACCACATTTTGGTCAAACATGACATCACCTTAAGAGATTATATCATCATTTAAAATATCTTCTTGAGGACAAGTATCGTTTAAATGCATCATGCACCTGTGATTACACACCTGATGTGGAAGACAGCGTAACATCATTTAAGTTATCATAATAATAAAAAGTTTCTTTATGTTCGCCTCTCAAAATATATCCTTTTACAACTTTATCATTGCAACACGGCAAGTTAATGAATTCACAGCTGCTTTCAAAATCGTAATAAGAACCAATTTCGTTCATTTTGCTTCAAAAGATAATGTTTACTGCGTATTAAAATCCTTGGTCTTTTTAATTACGTAAAGTGCCTTGATCTCTGAGTTTACAAAGTGCTTAGTCAGGTTCATTTAAGAAAGTTTTAAAACTGTTTTCATTATTTATTAGTCAATGTTGCAGGAACTTCTTATGCAAATGTGTTTGACGAAACTACAGGCACAGGATATCGTTTCCGTTTGTTAATGTTTTATGTGATTTAAAACTAAGATAGTAAGTATTTAACTATTTCTTTATACCACGACGGTGCACGAACTCTTGGGGCATTACATGGGCTTTGCCGACAGATAAGAAACCTATTTACTCTCTTCTTGAAGTACCCCATATTGTAGCTAGCTAACATGTGCGTAATCTGTTAAAAAGTGAACCCAAAAAATGTTTAACTCCATCGTGTGTATGCTCTTAGCTACCTGCTTTTCTATATTATTTGTTAAATTATTTGAAACAAAATGATTTTTTAATAAAAATACTGTTTCAAACTACAGACTTCAACCAGCTTTGTCTATTGTCTAGCGAATGTGAGAAATCAGAAGTATATTCTTCTAAATTCGAGCCCCATAAATACTTATATGTCACCTAGTTCTTTTTCTGTAAACCTATTTCTAAAAGATTACGTAGGTATCAGACGATATCAACAAGCGCTGACCCAGAACGAACACTAATTACGTATAAAAGGGCGAATAAAATATTTATCGAGTCTACAAGGTCATTGTCGGCACAACAAGGGGCAACTTATTGATTATACCAACATCTGATCAACGTAATAAGAAATTATGGATAATCTTGGATAAACCATTTAGCCTGGTATTAAATTATATGTAATTTTGAAACGTTTCTCAATATTATATGTACCATGTTTACCAGGGTACCACTTATGGTTTGCACAACCTAATGG
This sequence comes from Spodoptera frugiperda, assembly GCF_023101765.2. Classification (NCBI taxonomy): domain Eukaryota; kingdom Metazoa; phylum Arthropoda; class Insecta; order Lepidoptera; family Noctuidae; genus Spodoptera; species Spodoptera frugiperda. The sequence goes on along the minus strand of NC_064241.1, from coordinate 7,162,257 downwards.
ATAAGCAATATAGGCGGCTGTGTCGGGAATATTAATAAAGTGTGCCTACATCAATGTCACAAATTGCTTCATATTATGCTAATGAGGATATGGGTTAATATAGCACACTTTTAATATCTTGACACAATATTATTTCATCGAGATTTTACTTTGGCGTCATTCTACTTGGCAATGCTGCCAGTTTTCTAACTACAGTAACGCTAAAAAATAATTTGATGTAATAATAATGTAAACGTGGAGCGTTTATCTTTTGCATTATTATAATAAAATTTTTATTTTGCAACGTGATCTTACAAACCTATCTTTATTAAGATATACCTACACACTCTAATCCTAATGAAGTAGTAAAAATAAACTATTTATACAAAAATGTATAGATTTTACAATTGGACCTCCTTTGATCTTATCTATCATCAGCAAAATAAGTTTATCTTTAATTCTATCCTCATATTGTCTCACTGTATTAGCCGAAGGATTCAATTCCATACTCACATCATGCGTTCTATCATCAATGATGGCGTCGTGAGGCAAGTTGGCGGTCATCAACAGTGCGTGGATGTCTTCAGTCCTAAAACTCTCCATATCAGCCTCAGCAAGGTTTGCATCAAGGTCCCGTGCTATGTCGTTGTATCGGGACGTGAATTCGAAACGTGATGTCAAGTCGCTTATTCCCTTGTAGGAGGCTGACACGGAGGACAGCACTGAGGTGTGGTGGCAGGAACCGTCTCGAAAAATTGGGCTGGAATGGAGAAAATATTTTGTTACATATTATGTTGACCAAAAAACAGAAGTGTCTTTCGATAGTCAAATGGCAGCGTAATAGAAATAGGGACCAGAAAATTGATGGTCAAGTTAAAGAAACTTTAGTCAAATTTAAAACTACAAACTCACAATCTGTAATTATGAGTTTGCCTCTCACTGTTAAATAAGACCAAAAAACTGCCAATAATCTACTTTGGTCGCTACCGACTTTATTGGGTATGATATGAGTAACGTTAGGTAGACAAACGAACGAAACTTATCTAAAATCAATACCTATTGTAAACTTTAATTAATAAATCTTGTTTTGGTTGAAAGCGGTAACGGGTTAGTGCCGTTGGTAACTCCACACCTACCCACCTAGTTACCTGGCTTGTGGTTAATGAATTCAATTAATCGATTTATCCAGTAACTGTATTGAATAAATACATTTATTCACATACTGTTTGTTCAATTACACATTAAGTCTGTTCTAAGAAGACTATCTCTATTTAACATACGTAATTCTTTTAAAAACTAGTCATTTGTTAATGACTCATTTAATCTTAAACAAATTGTCGATTATATCTTTCAGTATCAAAGTATAAACATCGTTTTTCTAAGACTTAAGAAAGATAATGCTGACGTAATTTTTACGTACATATTAAGTAATTTGTACAGTTGAAAGTTCATCTTTCTATTAAATTTTGAAACAGTTTCAAAAGACAGTCTGTTGAGCATACGTAATGTTATAGTTTAGTAATGGCTGTGCCACATATGTGTAACACATGTCTGTGAATTCTGTGAAAGGGTTAAGATATCGAGAAAAATACATGTGTTGTTTAATCTCGGGAATTGGAGCAACATTTTTTTGCAAATAATAAGTACCTAATAATTATCTTTGATAATCATAACAAACGTTTAGATTTGTAACACATTAAGAAACTCAAAGATGTGAATGTACTTAAAAGAGTCACGAAGTAAATAGTTTAGTCTCATTGCAAGGGATTAGGAATTAGAATAATAGTAGGTAAATAGAGAAGTTTTTAAACTGACATGGTCATTAGTACCAGTTCATCCGTGATCATGGCGCTTGCAACAGTGCCGAAATATCGAAAACTCACAAAAACTAATAAACATGGTAAATATCCCATTTTAAGTTCTAGAGAAGTTTTGGTTGAACAATGCTGTTGTTGATGTTGATTACTCTGATGAATCTTACTAATATTATAAATCTGAAGTTTGTTTGTTTGTTTGAACGCGCTAATCCGGAACTACGGGTCTGATTTGAATAATTCTTTTTGTGTTGAATAGTTCATTTATTGAAGAAGGCTATAGGCTATAAAACATCACGCTATGACTAATAGGAGCCAAGCAGAACAAGTGAAACCGCGCGGAAGTAGCTAGTATGTGATATACTCACTTATAGTCGAGGAACCAGAGGTACCCGGAGTTGTCGCAGTGTGCATCGATGTCATCGTGCGAGTGCTGGCTCCCGGTGAGGCTGGTGTTGCTGTTGCAGTCCTCGTCGGCGCCTGCCACCCCGGGGCTCGCCGCCTTCAGCCCCAGCCGTGGCGGTGGCCCTGGAATTTACAGAACAAACTTTTATTAGCTTTAGTAGATCTAAAGAGATTTTTTAACACTAGATTTTGGAAGAGAGCTGTGATATTTTTCAAACTGCAGCTGTTCAGGAGCGATTTTGGGATACCAAAGAAATTCGCTCTTACTTTAAACAAACTTATCAAAATTTATGCATCTTTTCGAGAAAGACAGATACTAGTTAGTGAGTGAGTGATTCTTTTGAGGAGGGTATAGAAAATGGAACAATGAAATGTTTGTAGGTCCATCAGAGCTACTGCACTCATTAATATTCAACTTTGCTCCTTATTCCTTGTTCTTCTTAGGTCTTTGGCGAAATAAATTAAATATTAAACACTTGTTCTAAAACTGGTTAGCACTTCCTTCCTTTCTTTCAGACCCACGAAGTTGACAAAAACAAAATTAGGTTAATGAAGATTGGTGTCTATATTCGTTTCAGTTCGACCTTCATTGTTTTGTTTGATTACCATTGGTGGGCGAGGAAATGGTCGGGCGGAAAGTATTTAGGACAGCGATTCTAATCAATGGCAGTATTTGACGATTTCGCGAAAGGTCGCATTTTTTCTGTTCTTTGTTTCCTACAAATCATTCAACAAAAAATATTTATAAATAGAACAGAACGCTATAAAGCCTCTTTAAAGTTAATAGCTACGATTGGACCAAGAGATTTAACTTAATCACACCATCTGATCATAAAGAGGAACTCATTAATTGTTCTGTCAAAACAAACCGATCGAAATTACAAGTTTCTGTAAAACGGCTTTAACCTAATAACTATAAAAACAATCGCCCCATGGCGCCACATTAGGCCGTCACGAGCAAGGTATTGGAATACTAAAATGTAGTGGTAAAGGTGGTTTATCGAGCGGAGAGGGGCGTGGGTGGGCAAGCTGGCTGGACAACATGCCTTCTAGGGAATGTTGATGTGCATCCAAGCTATAAGGAAAACTGCGTAACACGCTGCTTTACTTTGCAATCTACTTATAATGTATTAGTTACGATTTTCAATCAAGGTAACAAGCTATAATGGGTGTTTCCTTTAGTAATCAATATGATATGATCAAGTGACGGGGTCAATAATCGTCACACGTTGTAATATGCGCAAGGCTGCGAACTCCCGTGTGAGGCCGGAGACTGACGCAAGTACCTACTGACTCATCAGTGATACATTGCTGAGAAGCGGCTATGACTGGCCGGTCAATTGTTTTTGTATCCATGTTATGTTAATTCGGACTTAGAGCTGTAACAGACCTATGGAACATTGATTCACCAGTTCCTCGTATCGAACGGAATCTTGACTCATAACAATAGGTGTATCGATAGGAGAGTAAATTTGAACTATGAAATAAAGTTTCAATGATACCTTGGTTATGTTTCGCCATAACGGAGCATCGTGGGTGTTATATGGGTAGTCGTAGATCCGTCGTTTAAATTACACAGTCGTGCGAGTACAATACTCACTGTCTCGTCTTTACGACATAGACAAATTGGTATAAGACTAACTTTGATCACAGAGACGTCTCACCAAATATAGAATAGAAAAGTATTCGAGAACCAAAGGTATAGCTTCATTGCATTTGCCTCGGGCAGACGCCGCCAGTGGGCGGACACACTGCATTACTTCATTCTCGCAATTTATTGCCTCAAATGTAAGGAATCCCGGCTACGCTTTATACATTCCTAAATTGAATTTTGTTGACACTTCCCTTTCAAATGTATTTCTTGTAAGCAAATAAAGTTATCATTGGGAATATCAAACAGAATAGAGCGCAAATTCTCACACATTAAAAAGTTCGTTTGAATTAACTGTTCGCCGAGTAATTAATAGGAATGTGTTAAAGGTTTCCTAATTTCGTGGAACGCGTTCTGGAGAAAGCATTTACTTGGCTGTTGTTTTGATAATACCCAAATAGCGGCGCTGTGCCAAGAAAACTTTTCCTGTGGCGGCAGTATAATCAAAACCGTGTCTATTATATTTAGCATTGAGGCGTATCGCCGCGAAAAAACGCATAATGTTGTATTAACCGTGTTTTACTATATTTTATGTGCTGGCGGCTATTCGTGTCGCGGATGCTGGGTGTTCGTCGGACGGTACATACATTCTACCTCGCGTTGGACGCAACTGTCATTTTTCAAAAGGGATTAAGTCAGTACCAAGTACGCAGCTAATCCGCTTCTTATTAATGCAGCGGAAGTCACGGAGATTATGTGTATATTTCATTTAACTTAAGCTGTTTACTTCAATAATATTACACTCAACCTTATCATTAGTGTAGCACGAAACAAAAAGAACGTATATAATCAATTTGGATGCTGAAACAAACAACCGAGCCGTGAGAAAAGCAGCTTACACAAAACACAAAACATAAAATAAAATTGAGGAGTTAGTGGATAGTTAATTAATGTAACTTGTATCGGTTTGTTAACGAATTAATTGCATTTTTGTTTAACAATTCCGATTTTGCAGTTGGTTTGCAACATCGGAGACAATGGAAATGCCCGTGAGATCGCCGGTCAAATTGGCCATGAGTCTGATGGAGGTCGACGGGCGCCTACCACGGCACACTAAAACACTTTAGACCCGTGTCGTATTTGGGGCGAGTTTAGGTGACAGCGAACCGTGGTAGGGGCGTCAGTTTCTCATTGCCTGACGGACGGATACCGGCTATTGCATTCATTTACTAATTAACTTATTGCGATTCGACTGTACTGGCACAATAGTCGCATTGAAAGTCTGTTAACGTGTTGCTTATAGGTCGTTGTGACATGAAATCTATTATTACCTTGCTTATTTCAAAGCCGATTAGGTAGTATCAGGGTTAATACAAGTTAAACTAACTATTCTATTCTTATTGTCAGTGATTCTGTTTCTATAAATAACATATCCAGACCGTATTAATGAAAGTCTACGCTCATATCTCCGACCTAGTTGACAGATATAGTGAAAAGCAGTAAGCACTAAGCGTGAGAATGGTAACAGAATAGATCAGACAGAGCTAGGTAACCTTTCACCTCCTTGAACTTGTACGTCCTAATACGGCAGACGACGACACGCTGGCGCTTAGAGACCACACAGAAACATACACCGCGGACATGTTCCAAGAAATTTCACTGTGAGCTTATACAAACAATGGGATAAACTATAAGACTATAAAATTGCTGAACTGATGAAACTGGGACACAGTGTAGACTATGTACCGAGTTATAATATTACCGCACTATAGTTTAAGTAATCATTAAATGTCTCTGAGTGCGGTAGTATGCCTAAAAGGTTCACAATCAAACGACATTTAGTATGCACTTGATTTACTTTTGTGGCTGTTTTGTATTTAAATTATTTATTTATTCCTACGTTTTTATGTAGTGCATTGTGATTTGTTAGCTTTATTGTTTACGATGAAGAGTGCAGCGTCTGCAACGTTTCTTGCATGTTTAATTGTCTTTTTGTAAACGTAGCTTTAACAGGGCTCGGTTTACCATCCCTATAAACAAACAAAATATATATCATCCTTATGTTTACAATCCCGGTTGTATTCAACAAAATTGATCAAAAAATCTTACGTAATATTTACCTTTTGTAAATAAAATGGTATTATATCAGCTGGTTGTCGCTAATCCGATTAACAACGGCGACCTACAGCGACCATTGTCCACACTTTCGAGAGATTTTCGTGATATTAAAATAAGGCCGTTTCTATCCGATTATGACGTTGTTGTAATAAAATACACGATCTCACGGATTTCAAGGAGATAAAGCACAATTTATTTTTTCTCCATAATTTTATCAGAGAGACGAATATCTTAAAACTTTTATCCCCAAACATTGTTATGGACATGTTGAGAACATAATCCCAAGTCTGTCTTTACTTTTTATTGGAAAGAATATGACTGTGACGAGTGACGCTTATGGGGCATTACAAATGTCAAGTTTTTATGAATAAGGAGTGATCCGAGGGGAAGTTTTTATGGATGTTACTCCCTACGGCTCCTCATATGGTCGCCGCCGGTGGTATCGTTATTGGAACTCAGTAAAAGTAAAAAGATACTTCAACATTAGGGTTAGGTAACACTAATAGATATTTAATATTGTAAAGTTAGATGTGCAACCAATATCCTCCCATTTTATTCAGATCCTTCTCATTACACCATCGACACGAAATACATTAATCAAACCGACACATTTAGTTGAACAAACATACATATTGGGTTTCGTAATTTATCAATCTGTATCGGGCGGCCCATAGTCTACATGATGCTACACGCTTTATTGCCCATAATAAAGTAATAAACAAGGGCATAAGTAACTCACGCGAATATATTTTGAGCATGGTAAGTGAGTCATAAGAAAAACAAATTGCAAAACCAAAGAGACGACAATAAAAGAAAACGGCCAGGCGCCGGATAATTTCACAGCGACTCCGCGACATGAGTTCAGCTCAAAATGGAAGAAAACCAGCCCTTATAAATAGAATTACTCCTCGGCACACTGCATGACCAATTCTCTAATTTTGTAACCAGTTACTGGCTAATAAAGCGTATCTTATAAATAGATCGCATCTTTATTGGCAAGTTAATGCTGCGGTGCTCTGACTTATGTAAAGACAGTTTAACACGACACTGTTGAAGCTTATAACAACCTGTGCAACAAGTCTAGAGCAGGTGATTAGTCAATAAATGAGTCAGTGATCAATTTCGTTCGCTGCAGTAGAAATTATATGATAAATGTCAGCGTGGGACAATAGCACCTACACGTGGGTTACATCACAAACAGAGACCGCTTCGTAATGATTTTACATACAGGTTTAAACATAGTGTTGACTGTTTTAAATCATCTTTGTAACCCACGCGAGTGCAGAACAACGACCGGTGTGAGGTCGAAGAAACCTTGAGAACGACTTTTGCAGGTGAACCAGTGACATGGAATATGATTGTACGTGAAAATATTAAGCGTTCACAACAATAATTATTCTCACAATATGTTTCTAGAAACATTCAATCCTAGACACTCCGACACTAAACAACGTCACAGTAATGGGCGGATATCAGTGTTTAGTGCATCAGAATGACACAATGATAGACAAAACACGGTATGACTAATCGAGCGGTACCAATTTGTACGTAGTAGTAGTCAGGGCCATCACGACTATATGACGAGACCGTTGAAACGGCAATTTAGAATCAGATGCTCTGCAAACGACTGCTTCCTTTTTCAAATGGCAAATTGAAAACGCCTTTGGAGTCCGTTGCGGAGTTGGGCGAAATATATCGTACAATTTACCAAAAAATACCAAATGGTACATACAGATTGCTGTAGGCTTTGAAGTACATAATATTCTATTTCTTGTATCCATTCTATGATATAACATATTACGTAGTTCATATGAGTTTTATTATTGTCTAGAATGTAGGCTATAAGTTCTACGCTTATATTATGTACAGAACTGTTCGGTAAGCAGTTACAACACAATAACCTCGAACAATTCCAGCTGCGTTCGCTGCACCGCCCACACGAAATCACGGATTGGAAAAACACATGCCGTTTACTCATATCAAAAATAGACGGTATAGCAAGTTGCAGATAGGATTCCCTTCATTATCATTGCAAATTGATCGAAAGTCGAGACGAATAATCATTAAAGGTATCAAAGGAGCACTTAATGCGTGTGATGCATCAATTACACGCACTAATGCATGCCCTACCTTCGTTAGAATACAAAGAGCCCTATCGGATTGGTTTCATTGTGCGTACCAACCAATCACATGAGGCGTGATGTTCTGCTGCATAATGACACAGCATATTCTATTGTTTAGAATTAGCATCCTCGTTGATTAACGTATTACCATATGTAATAACTTTTATTTATTCATTTTGGACACGTCGCGTCTGAGTTCTACGTCCTCTTATGTTTCCAAGAACATACTTAATTACTTATTCTTAGGCTTTGAATACTCATTTTAGATTATAATTTAATTATACGCTATCCAGCTTATTAAAATGTTTCTTTTGTAAAACCAATGCCCGGTATTTTTATGTTTGTTCAACCTAATTCTCATGAACATAAAACAGATTTATGAAGTTCCGTGTTATAACTTCTTTAAAGCTCATAATTAGATCTTTATTTGAGAATAAATGACCGAACATTAACTTTCCTATTGTTTACTTTATCTTTAATGTCTCATTAGTACTTGAACTCACACCTACTTAAGAAGTTCTTAGAAGGTAAACCATGACACCGTTTTAGTTATCCGCAACATAAACAGTGAATGAAAGCTGTGAACGTAGCGCCGAATGTTTGCACTTAGAATAGCTCAGGGATATTTGAAAAATAAATAAAACCAGCGATCTCATAACACGCACCTATAATAATATTAGGCGCGTTTGTAACATTAGGCGCGTGCTCGTGAATCACAATCGGTAACTAATGTTTACTACCGCGTTCGTTATCCCAAGCGTGACTCATTGCAAAAGGGACGATGATTACCCAAATCGATATTATTTGTATAATATTAACGTACTTTGAATTCAAGCAACGTTCGGCTAGTGTTAACAATTTAAATAATAAACAGGCCGATTGTTTTGTGTGACAATATGTTCTTGCCTTATGTTTAATCGCAGTGAAATCGCTAACAATACTGCTGTTGTCGTCCTTGACTCGCGAGCGCTGGCGCCACCAAGCGCCGACACTGCTTTCTGGCCTGTACCACGAATTCTTAAGCCTATTGCCTATTTTGTACCGAAAGAGAAAGGCCGCAGTAAGTGTACCGCGAGCCTACTCGCTCGCGAAAACCGCAAACATTTTGAACACCGTGGTACGAGTGCCGAGTGCGCTCACTCACTACTACTTCACTCCGTACATTTTATGCTATTTTCAAGTTGGGGCGCCCACTGTAATTTATAGTTTGCAAATCACCATGTAAAGGGCCACGATAAGCCAGTTCATTACTTATTCAAATCGTCGCTTGCATTAGTCATGTGTTACTACAACTAGCCGTGTGTACATAAGTAATTAGGCAATTTACTATACTCTGGTCGATTCTCAACACTTTCTCGATCGATCTATTGTTTGTCTGTTCGCTTTGATTTGCGGAAAGTTGATTTATGAATTTGCATGAACGTGTGAACATATTTGCCTACTTCTATAGGTATAACCTGGGCATTTATCAAAATGTAAAATATAACGCGTTATTTTAAAAGCTCCATTTATTGTAACGGCACTATACCATAGAGGAAACCATAAATAAACATTACTAATGTTTGCATAACAGTACATAGAAGATATATTATACTTTTTAATGCACAAGTCCATCATGTGAAAGCGTTGCGATATTTTTCGGAGCATTTATGCTTGCTGCTTTATACCAAACAATAGTTTTGGGGCTACCCCCATCGTAGTTAAACGGTAAATACAAGTCATTGACCACAAATGCAACATGTCACGAACCACGAATACCGTAACGACTGTCTTAATAGAGGCACGTTAGCAACGCCGAATTTAGGACAATCTTGTCATCATATAAAGCAGATTTACGCTCCAGTGATTAATTACTGTTTAAAGATAAAACCAGTTTTAACTTCGGTATTTAAAAATTCATTGAAATAATCTTATTGTAATATGTATTACAGAAAAAACCAACAACCTTTAACGTAATCGATGCAAATTCGAACACCAATACCATTTCCTGAGTGTCAAGGATAATTCCTTATTTTATTTTAATCGTTTTATCTTAAACATATATTAAGTTAAAAGTCTACGGTTCAGTATATGGAGCACGTGTATTGCGTGCACTGTGCACTTTGTTGCGCGATTCCGAAACGTTTGTCGTGACAGACTGCAATTAATCTCAATGTTCTAAAACTTGAACGTTATTTCATAGTGAATTGTCAACTGAGACACCAATACCAAGCCGCTAGGGGTAATTTCACGAAAACTTTTCTGAGTAATTGGTACAATTGACACGCACGGATCGGTTGGAAATTGTTTTGGAGCAAGTGTTGAGTTTAATTTTGTATGTGTTACATAAACCGGTGTGAGCAAAAAGTTGTAAAGGTAAATTTTCCGATGTGGGAGTTGATTGGGGCGTATAAATAGCCCGGGCGGCATCCGAGCCGAAGCCGGCCGGCGTGGACAATGGATTCCGTAGACGAGACGCGTTCCATATGGATGAACTGTTAAAGGGCAAACATGATCGCGTTCTAAATGCTATCCTCATTCATTTCATATAACATTCCTTACTATTTTTGGTTGAATATTATTGTGACTGAAGAAAGACGAACCGTTTTGTTGTTGGAAACTGATTTTAGCTATCGTTTTCAATATTAACCTCGCTTAATCTGATAAAGTGGTGGTTGTTATTGTTCGCCGGGGTAGTGGTTGGTGTAGGTGGATCAATAAGTTAAGTAGCTACAGTATGTACAGTCAATATAGTTAAGAAATCCCCACTGGTACAACAAAGACTGAAATAAATCGTCCCACAACCACATTTATTGTGTTAGTGTAAGAGTAAAAGTCACTGCGCATCAATTTATCCATTAACAAAATGGAACCGCACGTGGTTCGTAAAACGGTTTATTGTGACTGACTAGAAAAAATCAATCATTATATTTTATTTCTTTTTTTATCCGTTTAGAAAGAAAGTCAAACGATGCTGATGTGAGAGAGAAAAATAAAACGGATTGCCATTAAGATTTGGAATGATGACCTATAAATTAACTCAGCCATATTTTATTCAAACGAGCATGATCATTAATAAAGTAATATGAAGACATAAAAAGGTCTTCATTCCGATGAAGTCCTATTTCAGAAAACAGATATGTTTGATAAGATTTATGATGAACAAAATTCTTGCGGACAAATTAGAGATGAGTAGATAGTTGTTTATTTCGGTGAGTGCTATAAAAAGGGCAAAGTGGCAAGTTAAGATAGCGTGGAGTGTTGAAGGGCTGTGAAGATATGCTAATAACCGGCTGGAGGGAGATATCGCGCAGACGTGTTATCTAGGCAGACGACGCCGGCCCTCGCAATGGCGTCGTTACATGTTGGTAGTTGAGCCACGTCTTACTCACTATATGCCTAAGCATACTCCAACCAACACACTTAATATGCGCCTGTCCTCTGCATGCAAACTCTGCATAGCGCAAAACAAAATGATTTTACAAATGTCGTGCAGGAAACACAGCATTAATTTCGGTTGATTGTCTGAAAACTAATTATTCATGAACGTGCAAATATTTGTTTTTTAACGTTTCAAATGCAATTAATTACTAACTTACTTCCTATATAATTAAAGCATAATTTTCTTTATACATGTCTTCTAGACGTTGTATATGAACGTCTAGTTCTTATGTTAGTACCTGCGTTACGAGAACTCGTAAACTTCAGCGGATCTAAAATAAGATCATGGAATTCCACGATGCTCTCAACCTTGAAATAAAAGCGAGATCTTCGGGCCAACGTGGCCATGGAGGAACTAAGCTTGTGGGAGTAGTTTTTAAGTTCCAAGGACATTGTATAGGCATTAGGCGCTATGCTAAATAGCGCAGGTAAACTGTATGAAGTAAATTGGAACGTCTCTAATTTATAAAACAGAATTGACGTATAGATAACAATAAAAGCTATTTTTATTTAAGTTAAGCAATTGAAATTTTATTGAATCATATTATAGTGTATAAATGTAAATGATTCTTAGTTTTCATACAACTCTCAACGGCATAAATATCACGCATGCATACATTTATCCTTACGACTTACGAAATAAAGCCAATAGTGCTGACTTGATAACCGAACGAAAATAATTTGATCTTAGGCAATGTGTATCGTGTAACAAGCTATTGTAACACAACCAGTTTCAGTAGACAAACAGGAAATAATTATACTATACAGGCATACGGTATGGAGGCTTTTATCAAATGTTTTTGTAACACGCTTAGCCGCTCTTAGTAAAAAATCACGTTCAGAACAAAGTACAGACTAACTATAGACATTTGATAATGCTAAAAATCGTCAAGAACGTTCCGTCAATATTTATTATAGGCCCGTAGACGGAGAGGTTGTTTATAAACGAAGATGTGACGGTCTCGATTGGACGTCTAGACATTTTGTTTTATTGTGTTAGCACTGTACTATAATATTATATGTATAACGTATGTATATTGTGTCTACGCTGCGTTTACGAGACAGATACGAAGCGACGAAAATCACGTAGCGCCGTAGTCTACACGCGGCTTCATCGCAGCTGCTACGCCAGCTACTGCGTAGCGGCTACGCTACACCAATACAATGCTAATGCCGATAACTTCGCCGTTTGTTTTACGATTAAACAGCGACTATTCGATTTAAATTTATTGATTTGCATAAAAGAGAATCTTAAAAGATTTTGAACTAGATATATTATTATTTTGAAAAACAAATACAAAAGACTATAATTTAAATGTACATACAAACGATCGCCTAGCAGCTTTGCGCGCAAGCTCATTAAATATCGACATGATACTAACGCCCACCCATTAAACAACGCGTACAAAAAAAGAGCAAAAGAGTTTATAGTTCGTTTTAGGCCAGTCAATAAATCAGTCACTATCTTTTTAAAAACAAAATCTCCGTTCGATTTATGAATACAGTATAAAAAAATATTCGACCATTTTTCTATCGTAGGTTTAAATTTAGAATAAAAGTTCGATAGTAAGGAGGGTTTTAATTAAGGAGTTTCATAATCAAATTAGTAGTTAGCTTGTAGGAGTTTGTTTCAAAGCGTTACAATAAATCTTTTAATTATTGGATCTGTTATCTAGTGGCATCAATTAACAATAGATCGAGCTTGGAGTGGGGAGACGCCTACTGATAAATTACTTAGACTAATTTTTATTTTTATATAGGAGAGGGCACAATAAATACAATTAATGATACATTTTCACAATAGAAGGACTTCAATTACAGCTAAGTCAAAAATATATCTTCCTATTATATATGTGTAATGGTTCCTAACACTTTATAACTTAACCGATTGAGCGATAACAAACTTAAATTGAATTTTATTACAAGCTATTAAGGTACTTTATCTCTATTTACTTATACATCGTTATTCCATTGACTCCTGTTGTCTTCATCAATTCCCAATTGAATCCCGCTTTCATATTTTCTAACATCAATTCATCTTTGTTAACACGACGCTGAAAGTGTGAACTAGTTTTTTGATCATTAATGATGTTAGCAGTTTGATTGGTGGTTTCGAAAATAGATTGGTTTTGAAGACGCTTCTGTGAGACAAAGACAGATAGATGTTTTCTCAAATAATTGTTTAGAAGTTTCCAGAAATATTTCGTGTGTATTTTATACTGATTTGAGGGTAACACGCTACGTTAGTAAGACTACAGTTATTTCTTTCTTATTGTGCCTCTATATTATCTTTTTTTAATATGCATTTTGTACTAGTCTGTCAATTAAGCACGCAGTAGTGGTTCGACTTACGTTAGATAGCAATCTAAATGACAGACCAAAATTGATCACGACTTCAACTACTTTTTTTCGTATCTAGTATCTACGCAGACATTTTAATGGCGGTAACAATAATTATGTACATACGTAGTTATATTATGTACACGTATATGTATTATTTATAATTACACTGCATAATGGATATGCTCGTAAACTTTTTGATTTATTTTGTAGACTTATTTCAGAGAGCTGATGGAAATCATTGGCTAATATATCTTATGTAATGCATAAAACGATGACTCGGTTTAAAGGAGATGTTGTACATAAGAAGTACAACTGGTTTGGAGGAATGCCGAGCCAGGATTTTACAGTGAATGTATAAGGCCCCTGTTTTTGCATGGCGGACACGTGGGCAGTGGGCGAGCCAGACCCGACTTTTACTATTTGTTTATCAAGTTGCGGCAATAAATTATATTGAATCCAATTATTTGTATAATTGGCGAAAGCAGACGTTTGAAATAACATTTTTATTATACAACACAGTTACAACATGTCCTTATTTGTTTTCGGAGCTTTTGTTTTAAAATGTTTGGTTTTTATTAAAGCCGGTGTCAATTACATAATAATTTACGGTCGGCCGGTTCGTGGATCAAGTAACATTGAGTAAAAACACAACATTTGCATATAAACACAATAATTATGTACAGCGAAGCTTAACTTCTCAAATACGAGGTCTTTTATTGGCCCACATTCCTTCAAGTATAAATCGAATAATGATGAACAATATTCATAGTTCAGTGTCACAATGAGCCGTGACTGTAATAATAATAATTGGTTGAATTACATTCAATATTGGTGTTCTAGTTTCAATTCATTGGACATGTATTATGGTCATTCAAACCAGAACCAAATGACCAGACTATGGCTACGGCATTAAGGCACGTGGGTGATAGTTTTCTGGTCATCTTTTAACCGCCCACAGTACATACTATCATTTTAATAACGTGTTGTAAGTGAAAACGTGTACATTTCTTGCGTTAATCTGATATTATATCGTAGGAATGGCGATGCATGTAGGCAGTGCGGTCGTTAAGAATAAGTATGTGGCTAGACGGGATGGTATTCCTAGAATTACACTCACATTGATAGTTTCTTTTACCAATAATGTTACTATAGACTACTAACAATAAGTTATTACCCAAGCAAATGACCAATACACATCGTAATTCGTACATTATTTAACAAAATATATACACTTACTTAGCCACCTAAATGCATTTTGTTTACAAGCTAATTCACATTGTCAGCTAATATTAACTTAACAAGTTTATAGCTCAGCCGGGAGCCGAACTCCGAACTAGTACGGGAAACTTCTAGAACTAATAAACCCGCAATAGGTTTGGTGACAGCCTTCTTGAGAACTTTCTTTACTCAATAGCGTTAAGTTCTTGGAACGAGAACGATTTTTCCTTTAGAACTTAACTAGGTAGTAAGGTCGTATAAACAG
The DNA here is from genome assembly GCF_023101765.2 of Spodoptera frugiperda. Classification (NCBI taxonomy): domain Eukaryota; kingdom Metazoa; phylum Arthropoda; class Insecta; order Lepidoptera; family Noctuidae; genus Spodoptera; species Spodoptera frugiperda. The sequence goes on along the minus strand of NC_064241.1, from coordinate 7,146,981 downwards.
CTTAAAATGGACTACTGTAAAGTTGGACATTTTAAAGATTTTTTAAGCAAAGGTAATGTGAGTCACTTTTAAAAATATCAAGACATACATAACCTCACGGGAGTAGGCGAGACAATGGAACGCATGTAGGCTATGTTTTAAATATGAGAGATGTTCACTAAATCAATGCAAATTATAAATAACTATAACAAAACACACGTGCTTAACACATACTTCTTCTCTCGTAATGAAAACAAAACATTAACATAATCGGCAAAAAAAACTAAAATAATATATTTAAATAACATTAAATTAGGTTGAATATTTGAATAAATAATGGAGTATAAAAGGCGACACACTTCCGATAGTTTTACTCACGTACGAGTATAAACAGATGTGTTTTAGTATCAGGCCGCTTGCATCAGTTCGTGACTAATTAATATGTCCAGCAAACACGCCACTATTAATTTGTGAGGCTACAGTAAATATAACAAGTTTAATGAAATGCTGCATTGAGGGCTAATAATAGTTATAGCGTTTATTGTTAACCTAATTTACCTTCCGCGAATACTGGTAGAGTTGTAAAACCAAAAACAAATAAATTATAGTAATTTGTCAGTTTGGCTTTCGCATATTTTTGTATATGCTTTTATTATTGCATATTTTTTTTATAAAATATACAACAACACCATCCTTATAACTTACTATATCTATTGATGAAAAGTGTATCAAAATCAGGGCAGCAGATTTTCGAGTTTATTACAACAATACGGTAGACATACAAACACAACATACCTAAATGAGGATATTGTGATTTGTTTTCAGTATATCCTGAACACTTCTATTTCATGTTCATTAGAAGCATTGATAAAATGTTCATCACATCACATCATGTCGTTCAACTCAAGACCTGTTTAGAAGACGCTAACCCTAGACCAATTTTGCATCCTAAATTCTGAATTAGTGCATGTAGTGAATTTAGCACTAAGTAGATAATGTAGTGGCCACTTTACATCAACTAGATTTAAGACAATGAACCTCCTAGTTGTGATGTTGCAACAAAAGACTGTCTTGATTAACTGGCCCTGTCAGCGAATGAAAGGTTAAGCCATTAGCTAATTTGATTCCTTGTGCTAATTTGACTATGAAATGTGAAAATAGTTGACATTTAGATACTAAAGGATAAGGTTAAAGACATGGTATGGTTCTCAGTGTCTGACGAAGTAAATTAAGTTATTGTTTCTACATACATTATATTTTTATTATACATAGTTAAGCATAAATTAGATACTGTGAAACAGGTTCTAAGTACCTAACTCAAACCAAATAATTAGGAAGATATGCATGCTTAGACAGCTATGAACTTTAAATTCATTTGGTTTCAGAAGTCGCGCAAAGACACTCAAACATCGTACCGACTCTGGTCAAAACTCATTACCAGATCGGAAGCAAAAGAAGATATTAACTACTAACTACCTACTTACATTCACCAACCGCGTTAAAACCAACGTACTGAAGTCATTGAACTTACCTGAAAAAAAAAAACATTACCATTAGCATTATGTAAAATCGGCAAAGTTAATGAACTGGTATAATTCGATAAAAATCTTTCCACGCTCTAAGACTAATCAATATAATTTTAATTTATCGATATTACTTATAAATAATGTTATAATTACGTAATAAGAAAGCAAATGGTTCAAGATATGAGCCAGATATTATTATGTAATGAGTCAGCATCAAATATGTTAATCCAACCGTATTCGAATTGATAATGTCGTTTAAATTTCGAAGTCATCAGCGTCGTGCGCACGAGTAGGCTTCCGATCCTTATGCAATATCTACACGGACCTTACATAATGAGCCCACAGCTATATTAGCACTTTAGCGCTAATAAATTATTAATTCAATTTATTTTAATTACAATTCAATTTAGAAGCTTAATTCGAATTCCCTTTTTTGGTCTTAATTTCCATGTAGGAGGCAATTTATTTATGTTTAACTAAAGTTTAATTAATAGTTATTGACATTTGCAAAATTATGTCCGAATTATTGAAATAACAAACAAACTCTAATTACGTAAAACATAATCAATTCATAATCTTAATTGGGTAAACTAATTGTCTGAAACAAGTTTACAGTCGTGAGAAAAACGGTCGTTTCAAAACAATGCATTTTAAACAATGCGTTTCAAATAAATTAATTTCGTTACAAAAATCTGCAAAATATTTTGTTACGTACTTACGTGCAAAATAAACGCGAATCGCGTTTAGAGCGTTTAGAACATGAACACTATAATATAAAATGTAGTAATTAAAAATGTTAATCAACTAAATTGTTAGACTTGTGAATTAACTAGCACGTTACAGGGAAAAATGTGTAATTAACATACGACTGCGGTCACAGTCTGGATGAGAACTGAAATGAGGAGTCACCAAGCATATCCTTCCTCTGGAAACTACTAACGTTGAAGGACACTCTCCTTTATGTTCTACTTGTTCACCTCGCACGAACATCGCAAATAGAAAACTGTGACACGCAATTATGAAACTAATCTCTTTACCTATAAGGGCTGAAGTTGCGCCAGTAATGGAATGACGCAAGAAAATTCACTGAATGTGACCCGCAGCGGAGCATGAACCATGTAAAGTACTTAACTTGACACTAAAGACTAAGGAAGTTTGTTTGTGCTGTAAGCAGGCTTTAAATGCAATAAGGGACAAAGCCTTATTTGATACCCACTTAATATACATAAGTACTTCATCCAACGATTAAACGATCAAACTGCTGATAACAAATTTTGTAATGTAAACAAAATGATAAGTTTTGTGTCAACGCTTGTGTCCTACTTTAGATACTATTGATGAAATAAGGTTTGCACTGATAAGAGCTTGTTGATTCAGGTCCCTTTTTGAGGGCCTTCAAACAGCCTCTATCTGGTAGAAACCATTCTGGTTTCTTAATACTTAATTCTCGAATTTCCTAACCATTCCGATGACTGAACACTGAGTGTAGTTAAGTGTAGTCTCGACGATGTAAACCCGGAAAGAACGCATAGAACATAAGATAACATTTACTTTGCAGTTTGCACGCTAAGTCATAAAGAATCCGCGTCTGTTTTATAATTACATTAAAAAAAAAAAAAACAATTATCAGCTCCAAAAGTTTGGTCGATAAAAGCCAGCTGTTGAACAAAACACCGATGCTATCAATGGTTGTATTGACAAATGTAATTTAAGAGCCATCAGCAATTAAAAGGGCGGCGCATGCGTGATGCGGGTCGCAGATGAACAGGGGGTCCATTGATGCATGCAACGTGCGCCGGCGCCGACCGCGTCGCCTCGCCATCCGGACAGACATTCTACACAGCTCAATATTCATTGATACAGTCATAGACACTAAAATAGCATTCTTATTGCATTCTCGGAATCTTGAGCAAGTGATAATATGGATATCGTAACGATTGTTCTACGTAAGAAATATAAATATAATAAGGTGATAAAGTAAAAATAATGGTAATGTAATGCTGATATAATAAACCGGAACATCCACATCCTTACTATTTATTACTGCGAAAGTGTGTTTTATGTTTCTTTTACGTCGGAATGCAGTGATTTTAAGGTACGATTTTTGTGTCTGGAATAGAAGATTGGGAGAGTAATATTGACTACTTTTTCACTCAAAGCTAAAAAAATCTTAACATAGAACTATGTAAGAGAACTGCGTACACTTCATTCGCGTGGGTTTCGATCCAGTTCCCTTAGGAAAAGTGTATAACATGAAGCCTAAGTGCTCACTGATTCAATAAACTAGCTTTCTCAAGAATAGAGAACTTTTAAAATTGCTTCTCTTAGTTAGAATTTAATTTCAAGAATATTAAAAATTCAATACAATATTTTCTTTATAAGATGACTTTTGAATACAACAGATTAAATAGAAGAGTTATTGGTATTTGAACAGTGGTATTGAATAATAAGCTAGTATGAAATAGAAGAGACTCTTTAACGAAGTGAGATTACTTATCAGTTTGAGGAGGATTTTCTGTTTACCTTTCTTAAGTTCAAACGTTCTAATATTAGCGGTTTATTTCAAATTCAATTTCAACCACCAGAATTGATGTCGCGGTTTCAAAACGTGGTTCAAAACCACACCAGTAAGTTAGAATGAATCGAAAGTTCCTCGCTGATGTAATTCGCAAATTGTTTCCGATAATAAGCGTTATAATAACAATCTCGTGAATCGTGATGTGTTTGCAAAATACTCGTAGCCTTGTCAAAACAAACGAAAATGTAAAAATAAAACAATAAGTGGTTAGTAGCAAAATTGATAAATAATTACTTATTGTAAGAAGCTTCTTGTTAATTCAACAAGGCCTGTTCATAATCTTAAGAGTATTTTTTATTTGCTTGTTACACTCTCGAAACTAGACCATTGAGTATTTTAATGTAAAGGAAGGTTACACTCTCTTTAACATCCTGCAACGACACTTAAGAACGGAATATAACAAGTGAAACCGATCATAAAAGTTAGGTAACAATTTCTAGTTCCTACTCATGTCACATCGTCATTACAAATGTTACTTAATCAATAATAATTATCATTAACTTCTGTATTGATTACGATATCCTTCGATATCATATCAATAGCTTCACCTTTCGATACACAATAGATGTCAATTCTAATGATCTGCCACACTCCACACTACGAGTATATTGTTCAGCCCACAACCGCTCACTTCTGACAATGGGCCGTTTTTGCACTGTTGTGCAAGAATATCATGTGCGAAATTAATGCAATAATAATATTGACACCTCATTTGAAATGCATTTAATACTTCAGTTAAGTTAGTTTAATGAAACGAGAATTTTATTGCTCTGCAGTATTTCTATTACTAAGTATGTGGGTGGAATATTGATATTATTTTCCTCTTAAGTTTATAGGTCAAGTTGGCTTGTTTGTTACAAAATAGGATGTTTGAGTATATGCAAATGTTATTTATTGACATGGAATAGATTGATTTCCTTAAAAATACAGTGGTTTTTTGATTAAATTAATACTCTTTTGTAGATTTCGCCTTTCATAGGCTTTTTCATCCGATCCGACAAGAGTTTTAAATTAAAAAAAGGTTGAAATTACAAACCGAAACAAATCTAGATCGAATTCAAGGTCTTTCTTTATCCTCTACTAAAAGTTACAACTAAAATTCAACAATGTAAAGTTCACAACGACCATAAATCATGTGTACTTTATAAGGCTGTCAAATATGAATCCAATACTGCTGTTTTCCAAATCGGTAATGTTATCTCGACCCACATAAAGTAGGAGATAAAAATCACAGACGCATTGTATCAGAGCTGTCGTGTCCTATGTAAATATCGACCCAGGGACCTTCCGAAGGAAACTACAAACAAAAAGTTAAACTTTCCCCTGTCGTAGGCTAGTGAAGTAACAGTGACAGTAGGCGCTTTCCTCAGTGGGTGTCACTCAGTAGTCGCTCATTGTTTAGAGCGAAAGTCGAATTGACAAAAAGTTATTTCGTATGTGAATATGTGGCCCCAAAATATGTCGAATGAGTTTCAAAACAGAGATGAATAAAGTTTCTATTGGTATACGCAAACATGTGACTGTATATGATTCACATGTACAAAATCATTGACATGTGGGCAGGATATTTACAGCTCTGTCCGAGCAATAATAGATGACCTAGACTTTTAATAGCATCATCCCAATAGCCAACGTATATGTACTTCCACATATTGAATGCATATATGCATTTGATATACAAATTAATAATATTGACTTTACATTTATCTATACATATTAAAATCGTAGAAAAGTGCTGCTGTACATTGAAAATAAAAATAAAAAAAATAGCATTTATTGTTATGTCGATGTCGAACCCAAAAATGTAATAACTTTTTTTTTCTGTTTGTCTGTTTGTCTGTTTGTCTGTTTGTCTGTTTGTCTGTTTATCTGTTCGTCTGTGCGCGCTAATCTCAAAACGGCTGATCCGAGTTGGATGCGGTTTTCACGAATATATGTGGGATGCTTAAATTTACATTTAGTGTTTGTTTCATGTCAATCGGTTCATAATGAAAAAAGTTATGTCAAATTAAAGAATCACGTCGAACATTCTATGCTTATACCATTAATCTCCGCAACTATTTGACGGATTTGGTTGAAATTTGGTACAGATATAGTTTAGAACCTTAGAAAGGACATAGATATATTTTTATTTCAAAAATCAAAAAATAAATATAAAAAATCGAAATAGATCGCGCTATGGTTTCGTTACATTCATTTGGTTGGGTATCGGCCGAGCGCTTCGGTACTATCGTAGAAAAAGTGTTTTATCAGTCGTATGATTATTTTTCTGTAGTGGTCCTGCTGTTTCGTATATTCTAAATAAATTGGTTTCGTTGTATTTGTCAATTAATAAGTTTATTTGTTGGGTTTTCCTGGTTTTCTGGTTAAATTATTTAACGTAGGTTTAGTTTGATATCGATTATTAGTAGTTACTGTAGTTAGTTTTTTAATAAAATTGTAAGTCTAATTTATTAATTAATTAATTAGATACATTAGATTTCAGTCGTTTCTTTTAAATTATTTAGTTTAAGCTTGGTTATTATAGCATAGAGGATAGGTTGTAATATAATTTCTTTTTTAATTGTTATAAATTCGTAATTCGTAGCTTTCTTTAGTTTTAAGTTAGTTTTCATCTTAAGTTCGGAAAGATTATAATATTTCTTTAGTTTAAGTTCGTTTTTAAACTATTTTTTCAATGCCCTAAGTGAGTATACATCTATTAAATTCAAACGCAGAGCTCATTATGTTGATTTTTGAAGAGTTCCCTGGAATATCTTCTACATTTCATTTTTGAAGAGATTCCGCGAGATCGGGAACTATGTGGTTGAAACCAAAAATTTGCCGGAAGTCACTATTCCACGCGAACGAAGTCGCGGGCAAAAGCTAGTTTATGAATACAAACCGCTTTCCCTGATGATTGAGGACGTAGCTCAAGGTACAGTTAGTTACGTCAGCGTCCGGATGAATTTCTCGATGGTTTTTTGCAAATAGTAAACTCGTTTTTATGCGACCCACTAACTCGGAAACCCATGTTTAGACAGCGTTGAGAGCCCAAGCGATTTGTAACCCGTAGATACTTTTTTTCTCAATTTGTTAAAGTAAATGGTGAAAATTTCGAAATCGCAAATGGTTTGCCTGCAGCCACAATGGCTCATGATTAACAGTTTGTTTTATGAACTAAGACGAGTGACTGGTATTGCATCAATGTCACTAGAAAGTCGTATGGATAACTTTTTATCTAGACATCACGTCGATAGCCTGTTGGCTGGCTAGAACCAGACTTACGTTATCACCTGTCTCCCCTTATAGAATGCTCTTTGACGTGTCGCGTCGGAGTGGCTAGCTCTCTCCTTTTAATGACTTTCCAAGAAACACAGGTGCTTGCAATATTAACGTATTATTGATATTTTATAAATCTCGCCGGTTAGTAAACAACATCACAAAATACTGGCTACAGGACGTCTACGCATCGTCACAAGATTTATTAATATAACGTCTTAGCCTTGGCTCTTGATTTAATACTATTTGCTTCATAAAACTAGGGGCACAAAGCCAAGTAGCGCTTCGCTTTTGATTTTATGCATGATAATTAAGTGCATCTTTAAATCAGTGTGTTTATAAAGATCAGAAACTGCTTTGAAAGTATGTTAACAAAATAATTTATTTGTAGCAAAGCTATTTGCTTATTGAGTATTCTTTTCTATATGGTTAGGGGTAGAAGATGCACGTATGCATGTGTGTATGTATAAAAGAAGTATGATATTGCAAGGCATGCATCCAAATCGATACGCCCCTCGGTAGAGTGCGGTATGTATGACCGCGGTCGTCGGTCGGGCCAATGCAAAAACTCTCGGAAACAGAACGCCTCATGGCCGCTCAGTTTTTGCCTCACGCCACAGAGCTGAATGTTGTTCACAGACTGCTCAATTGTTAGGTCACGGTAATAATCATTTCCACACAAGCAAATAATACATTGTTGGTTTACAGGTATCATTGTACTGTGAGAACTGAGAACTGACGGTGTCGGTGTTGTTCACATACGATACGTGTAGGTTACATCTATCAGGTTTTTGAACATTTTTTGCACAGTTTCTGTATACGGATCAATATAATTAAGGTCGTCTGAATATCTGTACAAAAAGGTTTTAGTGTTCATAATGAGGTATCGGGTTTATTGAGAAACTGGATCACTATTTATACGAGTATGACCATTTCGAAGAAGTGTTTTATGTTTTTATACAATAAATTATAATAACAATAGCCTGTATTGGGAACTAAGGTAAAGATGAAGATACTTTATCTTAATAATGAATTCTGAATATCTAAGTTATCGAGGCTAGACATTAATCATTAGACTGAAAACATAACATATAAAACAAATAAGTAAATTCAGCTTTAATACCAGCGCAAATTAAAATGATTGACCCAATTCTCGGAAAGCTATCATTTCTACGTGCTCGTTTTAAATTACCGCGCGATGGAAACCATGTCTTATATGGGTATTAATGTCTAAGCAAGCTACAGGTAATTAAGTGTAAAAGCTAGAAAATAGCATAGTTACCAGTAATTAGTGATCGGATGCCATAAATCATATGTTTTATGTTTAACCTTAGAAAATAATTATTAGGAAGTGTAAACTCTTATTACCTTCCTGGTTCTATATATACTAGTATTCTTTATATCTAACCTGACATTCACCTGCATTAGATAAATGGTTATCTCTGATAATATATTAAAGTATGGCGTTTATAGTAAATGGCAATAATAATGATCACAGGATAAAGGTTGGTTTCGAACTGTAAACTTTATGTTAACATTCGTTAGACCCATTTTTAATTAACAAACTCATTCCGAGTAACGTTTTAATCAACGTACGAATTGAATTTAGCTAGTTCGTTATAGTTTAGTTTTCATTATCTAGATCTAGTTTTTGTGATGATGCAACAAGCAAAAATAGTTGTGCTAAATCGTAGCGTTAAAGTACATCAAACTCGTTTCCCAGAAAGATGGTTCATTTGTACAGTCTCGTTCAAAAAGTTCTTGTTTATTTACGTAGTTCATAAGATTTGTTAACTTCTATCGTTTTCTTTAAAACATATTAAATTGTTTTCAGGAAAAAATCTGGTGTATAAAAAGTAAAATTTAACAGTTTTGTTCCATTTAGGGTAAGTCTACAGAAACTAGAGAGACAGCTATAAACATTGTTACACGCATATTTAAGTTTATAAGTGTACAAATAACACTTACAACTCATATTTGCATGAGAATATTCACAAAGCAACAAAAATGTGCCGTTTTTGACATGACATGCAGACGGACATGCATTTATTTGCCTTTTACTAATGAGTTCCATTCATATAGATTGACGAGTGACTTTCTATAAGAATACATACGGATTTCTTAATCATGTGCATCGTATATAATGTAGTATGTGTATATAGGTAAGTGACGGTTGAATCAAGTGGATGTTACGTGTATATACGGCAAACATCCGATACGCCTTCTACATGTAAACTTTCTTTTGTTTGCCATTTACTGACGTGGAAAGAGCTAAAACAAAATCAATACAATCGAAATACAAAAAGTTATGTTATAAGATGCTATACAGGATGTTCGGTAAAACGTTTGCTTCGTTGGGCGTACATTTCTTCTCTGGCAAGGCAGGCTGCTATGATTTCGGGGGCTGCAGAATAATTTGGTTTGCCACACCGTCGTACCCACGTGAGAGACAGGACGAGTTTCAGTCAGTAAGAGTCTGAATACGTTTGCTATTAGGATTAGCTTAGATCCCAAATATAGAGGCTGATCCATACGTGCTTATGTAGGTTCGTGTTGCAGTAATGTGCAGCATGGTAACTAGGCTCTTTAGAAAGTTATGGTAGCATGCAATAGATATTTCATGTACATAATATAATAATTAAAAAGAAAATATAATAACCGACGTGATATCTTAAGCCCATCTATATTGACCATAAAATCCTCGTTACACTGCACTGCCTCAATAAAAATACATACCATACTCTTTTATCTTACAATTTTAACTTGTAACTTGTAAGTTGTCGACATGGAAAAATGGGTACAGCGAGACAATACAAAGATAAATCGAGTTTACAATATAAGGCTTTAAAAGATGCCAATTTGTCTTGTATATGTTTCTGTACGTCCTTTTATATGCAGACAGTACATGAGTACCATTAGGTCTTATTATTTCTAACGGAGTACGTTGTTAGGATGACAAAACACCGTATAGGTTTGTCACGAAGAACCTTTGACAAGGAGTTGTTAGCATATTTCTTTTTCTACTTTTTTCTTTATTTGAAGATGTTTAGTAACTAGCCAATTTGTTTCGCGTTCAAAAGTTTTGTGATAAAAAGAAATCAATATCGATTGTTCCAATAAAAAAAAAGAAGACATTCGAACACGAATAGTATAACTATAAGAACAAAACAATAATATGTGCAACGTTCCAAACTTCCGTGTACGAATTTGGCGCTAATAATTTCCGATTGTGCCTAAAGATGGCCGATAATAATACTGTTTTGGTGTCAATTAAAGTACAGTAGTGACTAGTGACGCCAGTTGGTGATTACACTGACATAGTTAGTTGCAACTCGACGCCACACAGACGGGTCCGGGAGAGTGTCGAAACACATCCATTAACGATAATTAGGCTCAGTTTTTTAGCGGCAAACGTTCAAAATGTCGCCCGTTTCACATGTTTCCATTAATAGACTGGGTACACGTATTCGTCGAAGATAAAATAAAAAGAAAACGTGATTGATTCTACTGACGTCGCTAACTGTACTTGACGGTTTGCTTTGGGTACTTAAAAACTATTTGAATGATGCACGTTCCTAATTTACTAATGGCTGAATTCTTTAGTTTTGCCTTTGACTTTATTCATTAACTGTCTTTATCTAATTTTATCAAAACCCGTCGAGCTGTTTTTGCGTAAAAGAGTAAAAGAGCAACAAACACCCATCCATCCTCATAAACTTTCACGTGTCTATAATATTAATAGGATCTATACCGACATTGCGTGTATGTATCGTTAAATAAAATTGACGTTATAATAAGATTGATCGCCATGTCAGTTTGTAATCTTCTATTGATGATTCTTTATGATTTCAATGTTTATTAATGACATTGAGTTTTTCTTTTATTTTATATAACTAATAAGACAATAGCGAATATTTATTTTAGTAATAAATATTGCCAAACCCATCAAAATTAAGATGACATTATTTAGTATAATAGCCAACACATTAATTTGTATTTATTTAGGAAACAGGAAGCCTAATGTCTAATCTTTAAACGTTTACTTTGTTTTTCCACAATATATTATTATGCTTTTACAAATGTTCAAAGTCAAAAAAACCTAAACATAATATATGAGCGGGCGTATGAGTGCTAAATTATTCAACATGTCGGTTTTGCCTTATTTTTCACTCAACACTGACTCATACAGACTGATTTGACAACTCATTTGTTGTTATTGGCGCAGCTGGGATGTGGTGCCAAGTGAACATAAAGATGTAGAGATAGTTAAATAAGAGATTTAAAACTATTTTCTTTAAAATGTTTGTGGGCAATCTGACCTTACTATTGTGACTGTTAATTGAAACCGTCGTTAGGTCGATAAAATATTTAACCAAACCATGATTAGATATAATATAATCATATGAAGTCCATAAACCTAACTGAACATATAAATATGTCTCTGGAATAAAACATAAATAAATGAAGTCGTTGCACTTTCCTAACCATGATATCAAGATACCTTTTACTGAACAAAGTCTAGTACATTTCCCAAGACTTAACTGTACCCATGTTTAATAAACGTACAACATAAAAACCCGATAAAATCTAAGTATTCGTAATTCATAGTCTAGAACACTAATTAGTCATCTCACAGGAATTTCAATGAACAATAAGGTTTTATCTTGCACCATGATACTAGGTGACTTGTCATGCATAGCCAGTGTTTTAACAACTGCCTATTTTGTAAACTATGGAAGGCAATGTGGAGCAATTGTAAGCAATACTTTAGTGATGACGTGTTGATAAGAAATTAATAATATTTTAGTCTTTCATCATTAATTTGTTGGGCCTCCGGCTAGGTACACCTACAACATAGTGAGAGCCGCTGGATGCAAGAGACGAATGGTCACAGTGATGATGTTGATAAAGGTTCGTAACTAATTAGTCTGTTGAGATAACTGAGAGCAAAATTTCGGCTTAAGCTCCAAGTCTCCTAAAGTAGTTGAACCAACAATTTCCAAATTAAATTCTCTGTAGCGGCTATAGCCGTGGTGAAGTCTGGTCTGGAATTGTTCTCAGTGTTGTGTAATTGGTTCATCTCCTACGTAGCTTAACTAGTTCTATTTATAACAAATGAAATGAATGAAGTTGTATAACAATGAACAAATAAGAGACCTCTTAAGATGTTAGTACCTTTATTTATTCTTATAAAGAAGGAAGACCTTCTCCTCCTTTTTATTATACCTTCAATTTGTGACCACATTTCAATTAGTCAATAGAAAAAGACTTTCAGATTTCAATTGATGAGAAATCTTCTAACAGGATATGAGGTGAAAGATCGTTTCAATCATAGTTATATTTATTTTATGCAGACATAAAAGGAAATGAATACTTCATTAAAGTGTAAATAACAAACTAAAATGATAGGTTTTCAAAAGGAAAAGTAGCATATTTTACAAGTAATATGTGAATGTTATCTTTCGGCAATGAGGTGTGAATAGATGAAATGTATGAATAAATTCTCATACATTGAGAACGGTGAAACACGTCACGCATTACTAGTTGGTGTAAATGAAACACTATTGGAATTTTTGCGCTATTAGAGGTAATTTTATGATCAGAACTTAAGTTTTATTTGCCTTGTATAACTATGATGTTACATAGGTAGGTTTCATACCTTTCCAAACCTAATGAAGTACTTTACAAGTTTCTGAGAAAGGTCTTGTAGATTTTTCTTAGACGTTGGGTTAGGGTTTTCATCAATTTCTCTTTTTACGTCGTTCATACACTTAATAACGTGAGATCTATAGTTTTAATCCTACAGCCAATATTTTTAGGAATTTCTTGTATGTTTGTAGATATCAATGTAGTTTAAAATATAGTTTTTTTAAAAGACGAATTTTTGATATTTTATTTCATTCCTCTATAACCATAATAAGTAAAACTTAGTCATCATGTGTATAAAAATAGTTATTAAAACATGCTATATTAAACACTTCTTATCTAAGTTAAACGTTAAGATGTGAGATTAAAACTTCAGACTTAATGTGCAATAAATAAATAAAGTAATCGCTTCACGACAAAATGACATCTTGTCTTTCATACCTTATTGCATGAGAGCCTTCGGTGCGAGGTGAGATTACTAAGCAATCACTTCAACTAGAAAACGAATGAAAAGATAATTTTATAAAGCAAATAGCACCATGTGTATAGCAGTCTATAGATTATAATTTACTAATCCAACACATAGGTACAGGTAGTAAAACAATTTAATATGCAAACAAAAAAATAAAGGGTGATTTAGAATGAAGACAGTGACCGTAATTGTTAAAAACCGTACATTTTTTAAACCAGTAGCTACTACTGTCTCTCACTGAATTGATGCTTATTTTCTTACCTGTATACCAAATTCTTTTGCAGTTTGTACTGTGTAGCTGGCTGCTTTGCAGCTGGTTTCGAAAGCAATTTCTGTTTCCGCCTATATAATATGAGTTAGAGATTACATATGTCAATAAATTCTTCATCGCTAATTATAGATGTAGACTTTTTTATTGCATTTCATAATTTATTTACGTTATAACGGTTTGGATCGTAAATGTTTGGTCAACCATTTAATGGGCGGGTGATAATGACGAAATATGAAAATTAATTCGTAGATTACTAATTAGACATCTTATACTTATTATACATGTAAAGCTGAAGAGTTTGGCGGTTTGTTTAATCACGTTAATCTCCGGAACTACTACTGGTTCGATTTGAATATTTTTGTGTTTGATAGTGCTTTTATCGATTTCGGTTATAAAACATGTCGCTATGATCGATACCGTCGAGTAGAACAGGGCGGGTGAAACTGCGCCTGAATAGTTATTATATTATAAAAGTTACAGAAGTACGACTAAGAAACCATTTCGGTTTCCATTAACAGTGAGTACCTAATAGCACCAAGTTTTCCTATAATCTTGCTTTCTACTCTACTAATGACATACATGGGACTTATAATAACTTAAACTACATAACAGAAGTACAAGTCCTGCACATTTAGGGAAAATGAGACAACATTACTTAGTAAATAAATGAGTCAAAGTATTTTAAACCTTACGAAAGTTAGATTAGATTAGGTTTTTGCTTTGAAAATAAAAACTGCAAGAATGTTTGCGTAATGTGTCGTGCCTGGTACGGAAAAGTTTTTCCTTAGAAGCAATTAGTTGTGTGAATGGTGTTGATCAAATAGTAAATTGTGAAGTAGTACTAATAATCCAGCTTACTGCGGTAATCAAAGGTGCAATATTTGCTATTGAAGTGAGATTTAAAGCTTTTCATATCGAACTATACCTTTCAATTCAATGTAAAGCCGTGAACATAATCCTGGATAATCATATAATAACCGATATTTTTTTTATTATCAAAAGTCAAAGTTTTAATAGGTTTATCATCATTCCGAATCCCATAATGAACTCAGAAAGGTTTGGATGCATAGAAAAACTGACTCATTGCATGCAAGTCATACATGATTAATTAAACAATAACTCGCGAATAACGACTGACATGGTGTACTCTATGTTTCTCAAAAAATAAAAAATATTTTTCACTCAGTAAAACAAAATAAAACTCAATTAAGATGACAATGTTTACTCGTATCTTTAATTCTCAAAGGGAAAATATACAGTTATACACGTAGACTTGTAAAACACATTCTTCAGAGATTATAATCAATGTTTACATGTAAGGAAATTGCCCTAAAAGTCTTAATTTATGATAAGTATGCGATTAGAGACTGATCTCATTTCGGGTGAGTCATCTGTCCTCATATAGTGGCTGAATAACGTCCCGTCATAAATGGTATGTCCAATGTATTTATGACACTGGCCACATGGCATATATGCCAGCCACCATTAACAAGTATAATGGAATTCACACTGATGGTATAAAATGTCAAATTCCGTTTCTCTGTCGCCTCGTCACGTTTAAACTGCTGAACCGAATTCCATCGAATTTTGGCATGTTTGATAGTTTCATTTATTTTATACACAAATGGTATGGGTATTTCTGATAGTAGTAACATCTGAGTTTTATAGTCATTAAACTTAAAGTGCTCTTGTCATAATAAAAATGTTTTGGTCACGCATTCCTCACGCAGTCTGGAGTGCCAAATTTTCTGCAAATTGAATTTATAAATAACCCGGCAGACATATTTCACATGTGAATATTTTTGGAATTTGGTACAATGTTGTTAGAACTGAAAGCGCGAAACGAGTGTTGTTATGTTTTTTTACATTTTCTTTAACAAAATCTCGTTTAAACGTTCATGTTATAACTTTTATTAAAAGGTATAATTATAGGTAATCACCACAAACTGTAATCAAATTGAATCTACTAAAAATAAATCACTACAATAGTAATCATGTTCAAAATTAAACTATTGTTCTAATAAACATTTCTGTTTGTTTTCCTCTGAATAACAACAATTCTCTTGTCACAAGCATTCTAACATTGGGCAGCCATTGTGTTCTATAATAAGCTAGGCTCATTGGCGCCCCGCGGCGTCACCGCTTGGCAGACCACCCCGCTATTGCTTGGCACTCGATACCATTGTACAAGGACCAGGTGTATTACGATACCCATTGTAGTTTCTACTACTAGATACGTAACGTACCGATTCTAGGAAGTAGACCGAAGCCAGATTTATTTCATTGCTCTTTAAATGGAACAATTCGACAATGATGCAAGAAAAAGAACTGCAGCTGCAAATTTGCTAACTGGTTCTCGTGAATCGAGCTGGCACTAATTGATATCTTGACCTGTACGTTGAAATACATATGTCGATACATTTGGCAATGTTTCTAGAGTTACATTGTATGAAATATTAGGAACCAACAAAGTAGAAATTATTGGCTGTCTTTACAATCTGTTTCCGCAACGGGCAACAATTTCAACATCCGTACCGATCGTATCTTCCGTGGATCAGCCCTGAAACCAGTATTGTTCTCATGTAATCTGCAGACAGGAAAATAAGTTAGCGTCGATGCTCAACGGCTGCAGAGAAATCGCATCGAAACCGGAACCCGTACCAGCGGATATTTTATTATTGAAGAGTCCTCAGACGGCGGTTCTACTTTTTATTGATATATTGCTGTTGAGCAGAAGAATGTACTGCAGTGGCAGAATATATTATGTTCTCTCCTCATTATTTATTCAGTTTCTCATTCGTTTATTTGTTACAGCGTGGGTGTTAGATTGAAATGTCGAGCTAGAGAGAACATGGCTGAGACTTTTTTTGCAATTCTGAGATAGTTGGTAACAAGCATCGTTTCTCTTATACTTTGAGCCTTATAATCAGTACGTTAGGTCTGATTTCTGTTAACAAAAGAACCAGATTAATTTCGTTCTCCGATTGATTTGTTTCCATTGTGTATCTAGTAAATTATTGCGAATTAGCTTAGTCTGTTATATTCTCGTCCTGTTAATGTCCGTTGATGTATGAATGGTTGTTTATTCGGCGCCGCTTGTCCGTCCCTGACACCATATTATCGAATGGAGCTGCGAAGTACCTCCTTACGGTAACTACATTTAACATCTGTACACACTTACACAGCTAAGTAGGTGTACGGTAAATAGTCTACGTCTACAGTCTGCTATGGATTTGACATAATTATTATGCAAATTACATGTTCAGGTCAACCTTATCAGAGTAAGAAAAGTTTCTATAGAGAAAATATAACTACGAATGACAGGGAATCGAAAAACAAAAGATTTTCTAGCAATACTCGAGTGTAGCCTTTGAAACCTTATACAAAAAGATTCTAGAAAGGTATCAATTTAGCCTGAGTGGACTCTGAACAATAGAGAGGCTGGCTTAACAGATATGTACCTACATTAACAACAATGTAAATTGTCTCTTAACTAAAGTAAATATTTAAAATGTGAAGATAATCTAAGTGCAAGAGTAATGTCATCAAACATATGTCATTGTACTTACATCATGTCATAGATGTTAATAAACTTTAATGTAATGACGAGTCATTGTACAACTATTTGCACTTTATTTACACATGTTTTTGTTGCATACTTAATTGTTATCTTATGTCATACAAATGTCTTGTAAGTACTTGTACCAAGATGTCAAATTAAGGCAATCGATTGCTAGTTTACGTCGTATCATTATCATAAACTTGCTACACAAACCCGGTGGGCCTCTACGTTTGTAGTTGTAGCCATATATTTTTTGCTTCTCGTATTACGGTTTCCGAACCCACTCGAGAGCTTCGCACCTAATAACAAGACCCGTCAGACACTCAACACCAAAACGATCTGTTTTCAATCATTACACTGAACCTGAACGCGGCGAATTCCTACAATCTATTTTGAGACCAACAACTCACGTAATAAACACTACATTTGAATGCTCGCTCATGTTTTCAGCCACTGACTCGCATTTTTGCTCAATTTTTTACTGTTACTAAAATTCAATGGACTACGATTAACCTTTAACAGTAAAGGCCAGCGTTGTAATCCAGTTAACTTACAATGAATTTACTTGGACTAAATTACTCTAGCTTAAGCAGATTAAATTTCAAATTTATTCTATTGCTACTGTTATTTATTTATTATAGCTTAGCTGAGAATATTTAATAGTCGGTTGACAATAATTTCTGACTAAGATTTTGAACTTTAGCGCGATAGTAATCGTGGGTACGATTAATAATAAAGTAATTTACATAGCATTGTGTTTGCGCTCCAGTGCGCATTACGATGCAGAACGTTGACAACACAATAGCTTGGGTTTTACGAAGTGCGCCTATCAGCCATCAGTACGATCACTTTCCTTACTGGTTAATGCGTTCCCAGAAGGCATCAGCTTCGTCGCTAATTGCAAAACGTACTGCTTGGACCATTTAAACAAAATTGATTTTTATTTGTCTATAAATACATTCACATCAAGCCTCGAACGTATAATTTAAAGGCCTTTGCACAAGAGAATTGGGTTATAAATGCCGCATTAATTACTACTCCGAATAGACAACTTTATCACTGAAAATGTAATAATTATTCGAAGCATGAAATGGAAGCCAGTCTATGAATTACATTAGTAGCTATGCTAAATACTCTCACGGCGCTACGAAGAAGTCATCGATCAAACGGGATTTGAATAGGTAGGTAAGAGAAATGTTTTTTTTTTTATTCAAACCAACTTCAAAGGATCGGTTGAGCAAGGGGTAACGATTCGTATAAAGGCCAAGTAAATCTCAGTTAGTAGTGGAAGCAATAAAACTGATAGGTTATTGCCATCTTCGTCTAGAATGTCGACTGCAAAATGTCCGTGTATCGAACCGGGCGCGCAGTAAAATTGCAAGGAAAAGTTGGCGACGCGCCAGCCGTGCGTACAGCGAGCACAGTGAGCACAGTCGCCCGCCACCGACCACGATTTATTGTTTGCAGAAAGGAAACTCTTATTTCTTATTCATGTGGACAACACTTCGATTGAAAGTGATATCGGTCTCGCGTTCCGTCCGTACGAGTATGTTAGTGCAAACATACGTGTTAGTTACATTGTCTCAATCTGCAACGATAACATTGACATCTGCAGGGAGGTGTCGGGAAATATTTTTGCTTTCTCGCTTTGTTTACACAATATCAAGTCTATTACAAAGTTCAATAAGCAAAGAAAATCACAGATTTTTTAATAAATCTTAAATGATCGTTAAAACTCAGCTATATTAAAATTTAATAAACGAAAACCTAACACCATGAGAGGCATATTTAAAAAGTGTTGTATTTCAACTTAATGCGTCATTACTTAGACATTTTAATAGGTGTAGGGAAGGGAATGAAATTAATTTTGCTGCTCGGGCACGCACGGGTCGCCCCCGCGCTGACGTGACGGCAACGTGACGGGCGTCTGCCCATCTCATCAGACAAGGGGCCTCCAATATAGGACGGCCCGCTTTAAATTTAATATAATAACACTGTATCATATTAATTTTAGGATGATATTTTGGGGCAAATATTTTAGAACATAATAATTTTGGCCAACTTTTGCGCCGGCTTTATAATAAGAACCAGACAACGTATAATAAAAGTTTTCAAAATGGAATCTACAGAGCAGCCAGCCCCACAATTTATGGATTTCCTTCAATGCTATAAAATCGTTCGGTTTGTAGGTATGTACTCCGAAAAGTTTGACTTCGGTAGCGGTATCTACACTACACATAGATAGACATCTACGTTGCAGACGACGAGGGTTGGAAGGGGTCGCCGCACTGAACTACCCTCTCCCCACGAATTCCTGGAAAATCGACGGCAAAACTAACATTTGGAAAAGTAACTGCGTCTCTTCCCAGATCACCATGAGTCACGTTAATAAATCAAAGCGCCTGGCCTTGGCTGCTTGATGCGTACATTTACCTAACGATCATACCAGGCATGGCTAAATAAGTATAGCCTTGAAGTGTCGCTGTAATGGTGAAAACAAGACCTAATCGGCACGCAACCTTCTCAGCTCTTACAGCTAAGAAATAAACTAAGGTGGACAAGTCCGAAATTAGAAATGATTTATGAAATGTTCTGTTAGATCGATTTATTTATAAGTGACAATAAAGGTCATGTCTAGATAGTCGTGTCTATAAATATATGAGGGAAAAGCAATCCAATAAAGTCCTACGTAATACGTCGTGCCCCCAAGCCCCTCCGGCTGTTAATCCTTCAAGCTCGTAACTGAGTTTTTCCGGTAAAACACGCGCTGCGTGATTCATCGAGTCATTTTGTGCGGTGCCTATATTCTCGCTGAAGAAAAACCGTCCAAGTAATATTTTTATATTATCCTTCTAGCCTTATACGAGTGTTGTTGTTGTTGCCTCGTCGATCTTGAAATCGATTCTAAATTCAAACGTGGGCGGACTTACAATTTTGGAAAGTGAGTTTTGTAAGATGAACACTCTACTATAATACACAAAATAAAAGAGTAACGCCATTTCGTTTCATATACCTGTTTCTAATCTAATCGGCTGGAGATAATTTCTCGGTATGTGTTTAAGTAAAGTGATTTTAAATTATACAAAGAAAGCGGTTCATGCTATGTTGGTTCTTAGTAAAACCGCTTCGTCTCGTGACTTGAATCATTAAAGGGTGGGCGAGACACTTAAAAGTATGAACATGTAAGTGACAAGAGGTGCTACAGTGAAGGGGGAGTTAAGCCGAATTAACGTTTCAAATTAAATGAGATTTTAAAAGATTATATTCGTAATAATGTATAGGTACGAAGTGAATTAATATTCTAATATCTCTACCATATTGCGTTCTATACAAACCATATTAATGTTTTATTTTGTTTTCTATTCGGTTAAAAATATGTTATGAAGAACAAACTGATGTAACTCTTAAAAAGACTTAACTTCGACTGTGTGAAATATTTCAGATGAAAATTATGCATATAACAAGCAAATATAAAGCAGCAAACATGTCCAAAAAGTAATAAACATGCGTTAACATTTACATAAAGTTTCGCTTTAACATTGACGACTATGGTTGGAAGCGTTTCACTTAATGAAATCTGTTAATTTCAACAAAATGTACGTTAGTACTAGCTATTTATTTCCATTAGCGAACAGAAAAATAATTAACATTACAAAAAACAAACATTAATTTTATCAAATGAACTACTCATATTAATGGTCGACATTAATCGCCATTTTTATTCTAGTCATTCGAATTCGCTTTTTAAATAAATTTGAATTAGCATAGATAAATTCTGTGGGTGTAATTTGCTTTACATCTTGACCGTGTTTCTTTACATGATTGCCTAATGACATCAGACTAATCCAAATTTAAAATCCACTCAACGAAATGAAATGACATTCGTAATTTGAATTTGGTGGTGTTGCATTGTTGATTTTTTAAGAACGTATTTTATATTCGAATTAATTTTATGTTAAACTGGATAGTAAAAGAAAAAAAAACAAACAACTGTCAATCAGTAATTTATGGTGATGCTTTTGTTTTATTTCTAAGAATGCTAGTTAATAAAGAAGTTCTGTGGTCTGATTGTGGTTTTTGTTTTACTGGGATAGAAAGCAGTACCTATCTGTGTATTAATAATTGAGGTCGTGGCCCATCATCGTCATCGTTGTAATAAGGTTCATCAATATTCATTCAATAGTTTTTGTAATGGATATTAAAACTAGTTATCATAGTAGTAGTAAAACAGTTTCGATTGACTTTACAAATCTAGTTTCGTTGTAAGCTCAGACACAGTTAAATTGAAAACAAATCTCTTGCATTTAATTTAAATGAGTTAATAAATTAAGTAAACATAGCAGATGCGGTAATCGTATAATTTTTCACCTGGTTTGGAGTACACCTTGTGTGTGTAAAGTAAGTATCACGTGGAGTTACGAAACCATATTTGGTACTGGACACATTTCATGTTCGCCTTATCTTGATCCATGACATTTCATTCGATTAAGTACGCGTGAAATAATTTAATTACCTTCCTTAATTAATTCTTGACTTGTATAAGAGATGGTTGTTGGCTATCTCTTGTTCTAGAAACAAAAGGCTTCTTAGGATTATTATGTTCACAAAGGAGTGACATCATATTTTATTGGGGTCAATTTCATTGGTCATATTTTGTTGGAATTGATATTAATAAAACCAAACAACTAAAGTGTTGGTTTTAATTGTTGGACATAATTATATCAACTATAAGCTATGCCATAACATTACTGAACTTTTTAATTTCTTTTTTATTTTTACCATTATCTCCCAGTTTGTTTAAAACATCTACAAAGAATGTATCAATCATTTTTAAAATCAACCTTATGACTCATCTCCAAATTACTAACATACACTGACGATTGTTTGTTTTGCTGAATTCCGATACCTACCAATGTTGATTTTCGCATTTTTGCACAACAAAAAGCGTATGAATCAGTTAGCACGGTCTTGTCAAGCATTTATATTCACTATAATGCAATACTTTATAGACGTGAACTTTTCGCCTGAACTTCACCTTTAAACGTAAGGTCTGTAGCTATAGAAAAGGATATATAACTATACATAAATACTATGTATAATGATACCACGAATTCCATGCGTCATTGTCACTCGACCTAAATAAGGAGTTACCTGATGTTCTTTATAACCAATTCTGCTAAATAAAGATGTCCTTACTAAGGACTTTACGCGTTAAATTCCCTTTTTATTGAGTTAATATTTCTGTCTTTTAACATGCTTTGTTTACATAGGACTATCTTGTGTGGTCACCAGTCTGAGGGTTTGTTTACTCTAGGATGCCTTCAAAAACCTATCTTAGATAATTTTCACATTTTTATGTAGCTCACGTTAAAGTAACTACTATCCTCAGTAGCCAATTTTACTCTTAGACGAGTATAATAACAGCTTCAGTAGCAAATTCTGCTAATAGACAAGTTAATTGAAACAGGCCATATAAAAATAAAAGGTGTGACGTCATATTATTTCCATATATCTACATAGGAAGTATACTAGTCTACCATCTTTAAAAGGGTCCATATATTTCCGTTACAGATGACAGATTGGCGAGGAAGTGCCGCTACCATTTGCAGTATTACTGGCAAGGTGACAAGCGTATTACTCTACTGACTTCATAACAATTTATTATAGTTACAATGAATGGCCCTACTACAGGTTACATTTATCATTTTACAGACACAGCACATTAAGCTATCCCAAATTCATTAATAGATTTGCTACCTTATTGCATTGCAATTCAGTTGAAAGTCTTTTAAAGAGTTTTGATAGCTTGGGGTACATTATTGTGCTGTCTATTTAATACAGTGTCTTGTACATGTACAAAAAGAAGCCGATGATAATTCCAGTCAAACGCAGCTCCGTTTAACTACGGCATGTCTAGCTAACGTCTGCAAATGTAACTGAGAATAGAACATGTTCAAAGCTAGTCCGTAGAAGTGCTGAACATAATAAGGAAACTAAAGTTTATAGTAATTTCAACAGCCAATGGCTGGATGCAAAATAGTGGAACAGGAAATCGGATATTGAAATAGTGTTTATTGAAATGCGCCAATGCTTGAAAATCATCTGGGAGTATTAGGTAACGAATTAAGAGTATGTGATAAAATTCCCAAATTACAATAACACTACCAACCAAGCAAAACAAAACCTTTAAGAACTTTACGATAACAACTTCTTCGTACGTATATGATTCAATATTTTTACCGACACTTACGCAACTAAGTTCCATAGAAAAACACCTAAAATACGTAATGAATATCTACAAGAATACGATGACGTAACTAAAATGTGAGTGAACATAGATAAAACGAATACTTTCCCTATTTAAGGTACTTACATACGTACATCAAAACTGCTCGCGTACATCACGCAACTTGACGAGCTAGTTGCTATTAAGATGATTATCTTTACTCGATTGAAGCGAAAATGTACGCACATACAACGGCATCAAGTATACACGCATCATTAGCAAGGGTTAAATGAGTTCAGACTCCAGATTCTTTTGTTAAACCGATCTGATACGCCCCCTCAACGCCGCCAATATAAGCGAATGCCTGGAAACACGGTCCATTTTGAAATATCTCAAAGTTATCTAAGGAAGCATCACCTACATTCATTGTGTTCAATAGAACGTCGCTCTAGTTCTAGACAGAAATGATGGATTTAGTTCAATAGACACGGATAAATTGTAACACGAAACCAAACGTGTTGACTGACAATAGAGACTGGTCTAATGTATTGGTCCTACATTGAATTCGTCACGTTTGCCAATAAAAAATATCTTATAAAATCTCATAAGCGGATTTATAAACAAAGGTGGTATTTAGGTAAGTGTATAGATACGAGTATAGCCTGCCTGTGTGTAGTGATGGGGAGTCACCTGAGTCAATACTTATTTGTGTCGCATTCAACGAGGAGGGTGGATCGTGAATCGATTGAATAAGGAAGCCTCTCCCTGCGAGGGTGTCAAGGGTAGGCTCGCAGACAGCCTCGAGTAGGTAACTGACGGCTCTTATCACGGCAATCTTAATGAAGAATGTAAGCCTTATCGTTGATCAAATACTTGTCATTACCATATAATGAAAAAGTATAATAATATTTTCTTTGCTAAATCTCATGGTCGCGTGTTTGGACAAGGTCAAGATAAGTTTTATTTCAGGAAAAAATATGATTCTTTATTTGCATGTAATCCATTACATGTAGGACAAGTTCAAAATATTTATAGCGAATGTTTATTGTTACTAATTTATTCACATTCATAATACTAACATTGATAGCAATCGGTATCGCATAAATTACATAAAACAATGTAAGACGTAACCTAACTCTAGTCACTATTCTGAAAATAAGTACCTGCCTAGTTTTGAAAGACAATAAGTGTTTGTTTGTTCGCCACTGATAGAGTGATTGAAATACTGTTTAAAGCAATTCGAAAAGGTTCAATGAAATGAAAGGTTGTTATAAACATGTTAACAATAACAATATAACGCTGTAATTAACAAAATTGTGGTGTCCAAAAGAACAATGGGAAGTGGTTCTGTAAAGTATAAAAAAACGTTTGCCATGTATTAACAATATTGTTCGACTAATGTTCACATTTTTGTTGGTTTACTACTCTGGGGGCTACACATACATTATGAATCAGTTCTTGGTATTGTTGTTCTACACAATGTCGGGGCTTAATTCGGTTATTTTGTCATGGTAAAACAGCTGACACGAAAGGCTAATATGAATACAAACCGATGCTATTGACATTCTAATCTTGTACTTCCTGACGGATGAATCAGATGCTATAGGTGACTACTTCATAACTGCGTTGTAGGGTTATAATCCTGGAGCTGCGGATTACCTAGCGGGTTTACCGGGGCTCCGGCTCGAAAAGCAGAAGTAACGGATGATTTTTAGTCAGTAAGAGTCTGTCACTCCCTCTCGCCTCGCCTAAAGTGGGAGATGTCATTGGATGATTTTCCGTAAAAAAGGGCAATAATCCAATGACTTATTTAAAAGAGATTTATTGCACTTCGTCCAATAAGTCCAATTAGACAACGATTGCAACAAAGGCTGAGTGAAACAGTCAATTAAGTTAATAAAAAAACAATCACAAACACTGCCAGTCTGGCCTTTAAGTTAAAAAACGACTCCAATGAAATTACAGTAATTGTCTGCTGGGCTTGAACCGAGACTTCAAAAACAATATTGTATTATTTAGCATGTAAATTGAACATTTTGGTAGGGTAGGGACAATGCACTTAATGACAGTGACCCTTTTCGTCGTGATGGTAAAAGAAAGAACAACATCAGCGGTTTTGAAGCAACAAATATTGTTTTGGTTACCAAATACTGTTTAGGGTTCTGCTTGTGAGCGGAGAGCGGTGACATATTCAATAGACATAACATATGCATACAAAGCTGTTTGCATTCAGATTCACATGATATTTATTTCGTCTCCCATACGGACCGCTATGCGCCATATGGAAGACGTTTTATTGTAAGTATTTGTGTTCGTGATGAAACCGCGCCCGACCTCGTCCGACAATTGCCCCAACGAGAGGACAGCTCAAGTCATCGTAATTTAAATCATTAGAACGCTTTGAGCCTCAATTCTCTGCTATAATCCGACGACTCTAATGACTGTGCTAATCTTTAACGCGTTTGCAATGAGCCGAAACCATTTCCTCAGTACCTGTATAATTTAGAAGTGGTCACAGATTTCTCTGTTGTGCTATACTACATATTAAATGTCATGGGTCACAGTTCTTTGTCCAAGTTCGATCGAAGTTTGCCAATTGCTTGAGATTGGTCTAATTTTCTCGTCGATTAGTCAATTTCTTTTATTTGCTGATTCCCTGGTACCTTTTGTGTCTTGATTACCAGATTGAACATAAAGTCTTAAATTTAACGTTTGATGATATTTTTTATTTTGATGGTATTGGTATACATACCGTGTTCATAAACAATTTTGCCAATTTTTTATTCTTATTCCAGTTTCATTAATTATGCTAAATTATTTTCTAAATCTTTTCTTGTCTGCCAAGTACAGCGATAAAAGTTATTGTAATATAGCTAGATCGCCATGGTTGATAGCTGTGATAGCCTATCGAACAGACACGCGTGGAACGATAAGAGTGTGCGACTTTCTACTTATATTTTTCTTACGATACAAATCAGCGTCTGTTGTGAGAATATGCTCAAGTTAGTAATTTCTCAAACTTTTATTTAAAGTCTTTCCATGTTTGTTTAAAGCCTTTAAGTGCATTACATTCTTAGAGTTCTTTTTAGCATACCGACAACTGTCAATAAACAAGCACGTACCGAATACAAAACGTTGTTTATGCAACAAAAAGAAACGTTAAGGATGTGAAATTACCGAGTACCAAAACAATATAACAAATTACCATTTCACAGACGACATTCTACTTACTAGTTTTGACACTTGTAAAGAACAATTCTTACGAAAGTTTTTACATAAGAAAAAAACGTAAGCCAGTGAAATTTGACTTTCTTTAATAACAATAGCGTGTTAGAACATTTTCATTGCAATTATTAGCCGTGCCTAATGTGACTACATCAACCACTGACAATCAGACATCATTCTTACGACATCGACAGCACCCGCATGCAGTGATGCAAGTGCTTCATTATTGTATACTATGGGCAGTTTCATTATTTTATAATGTTTGTTGCTATAAGAATATTATTCAAATACCAAAATACATTCTTGATAATCATCAGGTGGCAGAGGTAGGCGTATGTACGTAGGTAGGTTCAAAGGTAGATAGAATATAAATATATTTATTTAATTTACGGATGAATTAAATCACGAATGCCAATTAAGGACCCCAAGCGTACACATTATCTGTTAGTTTATTAATCTAATTGGATTAATTCTTATCTCTACTGTACAGATACTTATTTATCAATTATTTACCATTCGGGCGAAAATCTGAGTGTGTCTTGATCCGCATTTTCTTTTCTCAATGTATCCTTTATGTAGTGTTCGAATAAGGTACACTATCGCAAATCAGGCACCTTCATCACTATACACTTCGACACATCGAGGGTAAAAACACCTCATATTTCGCGTCTACGATCGATTTTAGGAATATTACAAGTCAGAAAGGATACAAGTTACTTAGAAATATTTAACAACCACTTTTCACATTGTTTTTGCACGTGACAAACACAAGTAAAGACACTGCAAGTGAAAAAAACCGAGGTTACAATACTATATTGTTACAAACTAGTCGTGCGCGTATCGCTTGATTTGACAGCTGCGAGCGCGCTATCCCGAATTCCCGGTCGGAATATTGGATGAATCGCGTGAATGAGCGCGGGGCGCGGGAACGAGACAGCGAACGTAGTGAACATAGCCACAAGTGACAGGGATCGCGACGGGAACGGGACGGGATACTAATAGAACGGGATTAATTGGAGTACACTACGACGGGATAGTTTTAACACTTGCGGCACATTGCGCGGAATGCAAACAGGAAAATAATGCTTGGATTAAGGAATGTGTAATCGAAGCACTTGTATATAATTTTTCTACGCTCGCAGCCAATTGTTAAAATTGCAGCTGTTTACGCTACAGAGAATTTCGATAAGAAACATTATAAATTCGTGACAAGGTCTTCATGTTAATCAGATCAAGCAGTACGATGCACAAGTAAATGTAATAATCATAGTATTGTATGTTCGAATAAAAATAAAACTGACGTTGTTAATCGGATCACGATCACAGCACCGCCGTGTAAAGCGTCAAACGCGCAGGCGCAGCGCCCGTAACTGACGTACGCATGCGCGCCAACTTCATTCCGTAGATACGTCACAGTTTACCGCCAGTCTCTCAAAAGGTAGTAGGGTGCATAAATAATAGAAGTAATACCATCTGTGGTAATGGTCAAACTTACACTCATAACGCACTATTGTATAAATAAATGATAAACAGATGTGACTTGGATAAATGCGGCGCGTGTTTGAAGCATTAGGTACTTATCTTAAATAAAATGATAAAAATGTGGCTAATTGACTGGTTTTATGTATGCAGGTCTAATGAATAATTCATTGTTAACAAATGCATGAAAATAATTATTGTTTTATAATAATTATACGATCTTTGAAGGCTAGATTAATTTGAATGTTACTGAATTTCAGTTATTCACAAAAACATAAAAAATAAATATATAATGACTACCTTTAAAAAGATTTTGCTGGTGAAGATAACAACAAGGGTCTATGTATGGCTCTGTATATCAGCTTGTTAACTACACAACTAACTTTGACTTACTGCAGAAATTCACAAAATAATCATTCTAAAGTCAACAGTCCGCTATCTCAGAAACCTTGTTTTCTTCAAATAATTTCAATTTAAACATGGACTAGTATATCATAACATGACATCAGAGCTTTTAATCTTCGAAGGGGTAGGCAGAGGTGCACATCACACAATGTTTTAATTTACCCATTTTTTACCAGTTGAGTACGTTAAAAATCTAATGTAAATTGTAAAAAGACGTGAGGGAATTCCAGACAACCTCAATATCAAACATAAATTGAAAAAAATACGAGGTAAATAGAGTAAGTAAATACCAGATCATATTTGTATCAAACAGAGTAACACCGGATAGCTAAAAACGTAACGGTATGTTCGCCAAATCAGTCATATTACAGAGCAAAGTGAATGACCTCGCAAATCGAGACACTAATGCGGATTGCCTGTTCCTCATTCCCATACTTCGTCTACAACCATACGTTATACAGTTAATTGTTAGTAAAACAGTGTCCGACACTAACACTTCTCCAGCTATAAATTAAACGTGAAGTAAAACTATAAGGCTCTGAGAACCGCAATATGTCTAATGGGCGTTTCTATTTGAAGGTTTAGTCATACTCGTATTCATATTGAACTCATAACTATTTCCCACGTCTTTTCCTCAAAGGTATAGGCAGTAGACAGGTCTTACTAGGCAATTACTCTGTTATTGTATCCAGACGCAGAAATCAACATAGGCGTATACAACTGTTTTGAGAAATTGATGGGTTTGTTGCAAAAATATGCATAATCGACTATTAGGTTTAGTTATTATGACTTCATTATTTTGATCAGCAAGAGTGGAGTGATCACCCGATGGTATGTAATCGGCGTCGCCCGTGGACAACCCTAGAAGAAGTTACAAGTGCGTTGCCGGCCTTTTGCGGACTTTGGGAGTGAGTCTCTTCTAAAATTAATCGTCAACTTAGACCTGTACTTAATTTTTTAGCCATTTGGTTAATTATTTTCGTAGAAGGTTTATGTGAAATGAAGAATATAATGTTCCTTTTGGGAATCATACACATTTTGACGTAAGTAATTGCACCGTTTACTGAAGATTACCGTTGACGTCAACATGTAAATTTTGAAAACGGCCCTGACTGTGAAGTGCCTCTTCTAGCCGGCTTTTTCGCCTACACTTAGCTCATTCGGTCAAGTATTCGTCATACGTCCTTTTAGTGACAGACAAAGGCACGAAAGCCGGACGCAGCAAATGTATTGCGAAATAGATTTGCACGTAATCAAAAGAATAATAAACTCTTTCATTAAACTGTCGTTCAACTTCCGTCGTGTCTATAATCTTATGATTTATTTATTAGAAGTTTAAATGACTAATGAGAGAATTAGAAATTTTAATATGATGGCCTATAAAAACAACTTTTTAGAAGTTTTTAATGTGGAATTCTTATGACAAGCAATTAAATAGGGCTTATAATGACAAAGTATAAGAAATTATAAGCGCAACTCAAGGTTTAATTTCTCTTCTCAACACAATGTGTAAGACATATTTTAGAACTAATAGTTAAAAATAAATATTCTTGATCAACTAGCGCCATCTAGTAATAATAATTGATACCAACTGCAATCTACTCCGTCTTCGATCAATACATATGTCAAACGATGCACTTACTACTTAGTTGCCTCTGTATCCCACAGATGTCGTTAGAAAGGATTTTCTTTTTGTTTTGAAACCTGACACTGTCGTACCACTTGGCATCCCACGTGTGGTTACATCATGTAGTAACTGATGACCTTGGCTAGACAGATAGGTTGAATATACAGGGTAACGAGGGCGTTTAGAAATAAACAATGAATAAATGACTAGACTATGTAGTACTGCTATTAACACCAATATTACTATCGGTGCATAATGTCAACGATTACGTCAACATCACCTGTCACTTGATTTTGTTTTGATGGCAAATTCAAGAAATACAAGATTCTATATGAACCAATGACTGAAATTACAAAAGTTCCCCGGTAACTTGAAGTTAGATGAGATCAGAACAGCACTTTATCACGGAATTAAAAACTTTACCTTGCCGTCTCCTCTTTTTCCGAGGTCTTTTTCTGCGCTTCCGAGTTTTTCTGTTCCTGGGTTCAAATTGTTCCAATTCACAATTATTGTGTGCACTTTTTGTCACTTCAATTATTTTACCAACCAAGCACAACACCAAGGCGATCATTTTGCACAGTTACTAAGAACTTTAGACCAGTTTATCTTTATCTACCACGTCTACTAAATGTTATCTTAGAGGCACTGTTTTTTTCTTTCTCTTGCTAATCTTTAGTTCATGCACTAGTTGTTTATTGCTTTGCCGTTCGCTATTGTTGTTCTTCAAAACGAGTTTGAATTTGATTTTTTGTACGCGTTTATTTGAATAACACATAACCACAGCTATTCGTGTCCCTGAGCACTACACTAATGTTGATAGTTCTTGAATGCTCTCCAGGTTTATCTCTCGTGTGGGAGTAAGAATTGTTTATCGAGAGGTTATCACTGTTGTACAATGACGAGAGACAAACATATGACTGGTTCCATCTCGCGGCGACACTCCGGGAGCCTTGGCGTGATTTCTATATAAGGCTAAAAATACACACCACACACGTCCAATCATTTTTAATACGATGTTGCTGAGTGCACTCTCTACTAAGTTATTAGAATTATCGTCCATTGTTGTTCTAAGATTATTTTCTAACATACTTTTTATATCTTTGCTGGAAGAATTTGGAATGTTGCCACTAGTTACCACTTGTTCTACCGAAGGATTATAGAGAAATGCTGCTATGCAGTATGAAGGTACTCGTGGCATAGCGGTAATCACTGCACACTGTGAGCCTACGTGCTTTCTATTCTGATGTGCTTTGCGTATCCAATTACAATAAACATTAATTTAACGGTGTCAGCACGTAGCTAATTAATTATATCAGCTATCAATATACGAGCAAACAACAGGTTAGCAGAAAGCTATGTAGTATGTACTAGTATAAACTGCTTGGGTGCATACAAATGACTTCAGCTGAAACAATTTTAGTTAAAAGCTTCATGATTGCCTTGTTGACAACAGTTGGCAAGCGTACCTAAGTACTTTACTAGTTTTATGTTTTATTTTAGTAATAGTTTAATTTCTTTTATGTTATTTGAAATAGCTATTAATAATAGCTGATAATATTAGTTCGCTTTGCAAGTTAATGAAGACTCAGTTTTCAGATTGAGTAAATCTTAATAAATAGGTATCTGGAGACTGCCCCTGCCAAGTCGCTCAAAAATTATTTTAGCGGTACGGCCGTACCATCCTTTTCTCAAAGCCATTCAGGCCAATTTCAACCGTCTATAACTTCGTTGTGGATAAAATTATTATTGAATAATATTATGAAATGTTGTTTTAATCTTCTCATCTAAGAAAGATATCATCTGTGGCCTGTCAGTGTTACACTTTTCTTAGGCGATAGTATCAACAGTCAGTCAATCGATAAAATCTTTTATTTGTAATGACGATGATGTTCCACTACAATATCTTCAATCTTCAATATGTTTATGGTTATTTCAATTGTATAGAGAATTGGGGAATATTTTGTAGTACCAGTATAATCCTGGATATGTATGAAAACAGAACAGAAACTACGTAAAGATTATGCTAAACCGAATAAACCGAGAAAATGAATATAAAAAAGCCTCAACGATGTGACATTTTTAGGTCGCTAACCTTTTAGATATTCCACTCTTCACTTTGAATGGATCCTTAGAGAAAAATACTTTTCACTTTACTTCTTTGCTTCGAATGGAAATCAAGAAACACCTAATTTACGGAAATGGCTCAAACAGACTTTTAATATGAATTATTCATTATACAAGAGGTTCATACAAAATTCCCAAAGACACACAAGTTTCGTTTTACTAACATAATTTATATAAAATCCACAATGTTCCATTTGACAGTGAAATAACTCATATTGTCGTGAAAATTCATTTTCAAACATCCCAGATTGTA
Source organism: Spodoptera frugiperda (assembly GCF_023101765.2). Classification (NCBI taxonomy): domain Eukaryota; kingdom Metazoa; phylum Arthropoda; class Insecta; order Lepidoptera; family Noctuidae; genus Spodoptera; species Spodoptera frugiperda. The sequence goes on along the minus strand of NC_064241.1, from coordinate 7,114,347 downwards.
GACGAGGCCTTCAAACATCACAGACCGCTGTAAGATTTATGCTACAGAGAAAACCAATTAACTACGTTTAACTAAGCGTTACGTCACCACACAACAGTCTGAACCGCTCAAACTCTATTGACAAGTAAATTAATATTTGTGAACCAAATAATTGCTTGGCAAGTGCAAATATTGAAGGACTACGGACTACGGAGTTATCAGTCGGACCCTAATTGAGGATAACTCGATTAAAATCACAAACTGATGATATTTTCTCCGCATCGATCCCTTTAATTCCCGGAGTGCTTAATTACATCACTTTTACATTAAGCCACCGCGGAATAAATGGGTAGATTCAGTTAGGGTATAAATTAGAGACCCACTTCACTTCGACGGGTCGGAAAAAAATGATGTCTATTTTTAAGGTTTTTTTGGAACGTTTAGGTATCTGTCTGCAGTATATAATGGTGTCATATATTTCAATTTCGTCTGAACTCTCTTTAGGATCATAAAGAATATGTTGCTGATCAAATCAAATCAAATATTCTGATATGTGAAGATGTTGTACCGTACCGTTGTACCGTACCGTGTATATGTGTGATAAAATAACGTGTTAAAAGTCATTTAACGTGCAATTAAGTAACAAGAGTTTTCAAAAGATGGATTATAAGAAAATTCCTGCCTTTTGTATAGGTAGGATGTTAATGCTCGTATGTAAAAACATTAAAATAATGGACTTAAAATGTTAAACACAGCATTTAAAACAAATAGTGTGTATTTGAACATAAAGTAAAGAATAAAGTTAAAATGATCATACATTTTCGTTTTTCAAATGCAGTTTTTCCTCAAGTATAATTATTATTATTTTCATGACGTCAATTTTTTGTCTCGAAAATTATGCTATGCTATATATCTTACTGTGTGAACAGTAAGATATTTAAGAACATAGTTTTTTGTTCCAAAAAGTAATAATCCAAGTATAAACGTATGCTAAAGACAAATTCAATAAATAACAAAATCATCATCAAGTATTATAATCTGCATAACTAAAAAATCAATGAAAAACGAAGCAAAACGTATAATTCAGTCCACGTATAATGGCGACGCGGAACCGTTCCCCGTGACATCCGCAATGGAATGCCTACATCATTTAAAGTAGACTTTAATACTGATTTAAATATTAAACGAATACTGAATACTGACTTGATGATGACAAATGACACAAGCATGACAAATTACGACCACCAAGCGAGCTCCAACAAGTCTTTTAGAGGCTCGTTGTTGAATATAACCGTAATGTATTCTTTGATCAAAAAATAGCATTTTAGAGGAAAGAAAGTGTATATTCTGGTTATTATATTTTGGAAATTATCAGTTATAGCACGGAATCTAAAGTTATGTTCAACGTTACAAGCAAAACATTTTTTTTTATATAATCCTTGTGTGTAAATAATGTTTGACAAACAGCTACATACTATGTAGAAAATTAACAATTGCTGTAGCTACTAGACCTACGATCTCAGTAAAATTATTAAGTTTTATCATTATCCATATCGATTTCTTAATTGGCAAACCAGCCAACTCCACATTTTGACATTTTTTTTTTTTTGTTAACACGTATGGAACAAAAGTTATGATAGAGTTTTAAGTATCTCCTGAAAAATTAGCTCATAAGGAGTTTAGCAGTTAGGTAGTTTGCCAATTAAGGTATCGATGTGTAAGTTTTAAGATTCAAGATCTGATCTTTCAAACATAAAGGGCTATGAGTAATAACGTACATTGTCTATTTAACTATTCTATGGAAGAATTAAAGGTTTGTTATTATGTTCTGTTATAAATAGCTAACCCATTATCCATATGTAAGTATTCTTGCGAAAGTTCGCACTCAACGTTGTTTATAATAGTGTCATTCTAATTGCGTGTGCGTAAAGTGGTGCGTATCGTCGAGTATGGCGCAAACAGAAAAAAGCTAAAATTATGAGGAGAACACGATTTTCACCTTACAAGTCCCATATGAATATTTTTGTTCAAGTAGGTCTTATATAGGTATAACGATTTAGGATTTCAAGGAGTACAGTACGTCCGCATTTCGTTTGCCATTTGTATTTAGGAAAGAACATAGATTTAGTTTTCAGCCATGCTTGTCCCACTGCAGGGTAAAGGCCTTCCTACCAAAGAACATAGAAATAAGAAAATTGATTTTCGTTTCAATTTTCAAGTGTTTCACAGTTATTCAAAAAAAATAGCTCTAGAACCTACCTACAACCAAACTCTTAAGAATAGTAAACGTAATAGTTTCAATACATTTTTATATATTATATTCAATAATTTTAGTATTGTGGTAAGTTACTATCGATTTGATTATAATATTACAATTTTGAAAGTATTTATTTAGTACTACTACTAAATAATTCCGATGAAAACTATGGACGGTTACAAAAAGGTTTATTATTTGTGTTTCCTTAAGCTACACGGTAGCATACGTGCCCTTTGAATAAATCATTCTGGTGCAAATGCTAAATGCGCTAATAAGGATTAGCGTGATTAGAGCATCGGCTCGTTCTTCAATAGTTACTCGTATATAGGCACGTACCTACTTGTTGTTATCATTACTATGATTACTAAGAAAAACTTCACTTACCCAGCATCCTATTGACGTCTCCCCTTTCAGTCATAGTCGTCGTCGACGTCTTTCATGGCTTCGAATCTGTAAGTACGAAACATGTATAATTAGCCACTTAAAAATAACCTTTCAACATATTTTGAGCATTCTATTAAACACTGCGGGTAAATATTTTGCAGAAAATTCTTAAAACACATGCTACATTTATCGCTAAAGAATGTCGGATTTTCCTCTTACAATTCTCGTTTAAAATAGCGTTGGAACTCGCTACAATCTTTACCTTAGTATTGAACTGCGTGCACCCCTTACAGCACAATGTGTAAGCACAACAATTAACTACCACTGACACCAAACAAAACCATACAAACTCACTATTCAACAATATACTACATCAACTTCATTTATACTGACTACTAATAAACACATTTTCACTTAAAACTTAATATTTTAGGGAAAATAGAAGGAAATGTTGTAAAGATTTTCCAGATTGCGATAGAGCCATGTCGCCGAGGGTTGGAAGGCGAATCTCACGGAAATGCACGAACTCTCACGATGGTAGCCGAATGCAAATGTTGTACAGGGAAGAATTTGAACAGCACTGACCCCTTTAAAAAGGATCTTTAAAACACAAAGTATATTTTAAAAAAAATATGTTATAAAAATTTTGGCAAAACCGATAAAATGTTTGTTATTGATTGATTTAACAAGTAAAACAAAACATAAAGATTAACAGAACTAAACAAAATATATTTGCACGGGGTAGCTCAATTCGTGCCTGCATTGAACGGCAACTACCGCCCTGCAGAGAGGTCGTCGCCGCTTCGCCATATTCTTTACGCATGCGCTATGGCACCCCTAGGGGTAATCACTAAATAGGTATTACGTATTAGGCGTGTTGCCAGCAAGAAAACTTGAATTTTACAAATAAAATGTAGAGTACATTTTTAAATTTAAGAAAAAAATATAGTGTTAAATAAAAATTAAATAAGTATGTTCTATATTTTTCGGTGTTGCTATAGGCTGATGACGTATGCCCATGGCGCATTGACAGTAACAGGTACTGGCTGACTGGACGATCAATACAATGACGTCACACCATTGAAGAGCTGGCTATAATATGGCTGTGCAGTTCGACTACAGAAATAAGCGGGTGATGGCTAAAAATAAGCACCTTTTATAGCTGTTACCAATTTAATTTCCCTTTAGGTTGTTAGATATCCTTTATTAGATTTTCAATTAAGAATGATGCTATTGATTTTAATATTAGGAGTTAAGAAGCAAGCATATAAAAATCTTATAATAATCAACTAGTACAATACTAATATCATACTTAGTTACAATGTCGAAGGTACTTATTACATCTTAATTTGAATAATTACATATTTATAATTATAAGGCTACACCTACATACAGTTAGTCATTGGAGCACAGTTGAGTTTGTACAAAAACATTGAGTAGGTACCTTATTAATTACCGGGTAAGTTCGGGTTATTTTGACCCACTGGGGTAACTTTGATCCACATCCTATAACCAATAGGAATCTAGATATATATTACTTTTTCATTGGTCTAAAAGTTTGGGTCAAAACTACCCCTAGGGTCAAACAAACCCGATTTTACGGTAGTGAATTGAAAATAAACATAATAGCAGTAAAATAATGTAAATATCAAATTAATTTAGTCATTTTTTTACACTGCAACATACTTCTCAGGCAAGAGCCTTCTCAGGCGAGAATTATTTAGAATGCCTTCAAAATCAAGAGTTAACAAAAAAGACAGTCCTTAGCGAAGTTAATTTCCAAGTGTATAAAAAGCTGTATAATTAATATCTAGTCCTTTTACAAAGAACCTTTTCGGAGGCGTCAAACAATGGTTGATACTCAACTATTCTAAGGCACAAGGCACATAGATTTGTAATGGATGAGCGTCACAATTGAACGTCAAAGGCTCCTCCAAGGTTATCTGGCTTCCTCATAAGGAATTCATCGGCATTCAATGAAGTACAATCAACGTCCAATGAGATTGGGACTCTAAACAATTGGCCCGAGAGATCTGCCAACACGTTGTGGGAGACTTATTTGAAAACATTAAATGGACTTGGTTAAAAGGGAAGTTTGAGGAATAATTATAGTGCAGGACTAAAAGTTATATTCTATTCTATTTCACTCACATTAAATCGACTTTGACTTTTCAATGGGAGGTTAGAAGAAAAATTATAATGTAAGATTAAAAGTAACATTCTATTTACCTCGTCCTTTTCTTTTTTTTAATGTTTCCTCATACTAGCACGTTCTCATGTGTTGTGGGTGCGTTTACAAACATACGAGTTTACATACACATCACACTCAGACACGAAACAACAATTTGTGGATCATACCAAGAGTTACTCTATACGTTACTGTCGTCTAGTAGAGACATTTTTAATTTTATTTTTACTTTTTGCCTCTTTATTTAATCTCTGGAAGTATTACTCCGATTAGAACATAATACCCATGTAGAGATGAAGGATGTTTTTCAAAAATTAATCAGTCATTAGAGTAGCCGTTTTTATCAAAAGTATTATTTTATTAAGCCCACATTTATAACATAATCCATAATTATATGTAAATGTACGAAAGTAAGTACCTATGTGAGTGACATTTTTTGGTTTTCCTACGTCATCGCTAAGAATAAAACACACTTTGACGTCATGCATTGTTACGAGTCAATGCATCACTGTAATTTGTTGATTAGGTACAGGGAAAAGATACGTGTTCAAATTTTTTATTAACTTTTATCTGTCAGACAAAATAAAAATATTATCATAGTTGATCATATTTGCAATTGTGACTGTGACCTCAGTAGGTTTGTCGGCAATTATGACCACAGTCAGTTTGTCAGCACATGTTTTTTTTAGCGTTTGGCTATGTTGACTTATTACACAATGATTTGTAAAACGATTACTAGAATCTCTTACTAACAGAAGATTATGAGTAAATAGGCTGACCGTTATCGATATTCCAATATTTTTATTTGTTATAGTCAGCTACATGAAAGTCAATGATCAACAGAAAACACCTAATCATAATATTTACATCGAAATTACATACAAACAAGGATAAAAAACATTGAAAACTACAGTCAGTACCTTGATAGGTGTAGGATTAAAAAATAATAAGACAACAAACAGATAAACTCAGACAGTCCTACTTTACGACTCTATTCGTTAGTCAAATCCTAACTGGTGTAACATCTACATGAGATCTTGTTTTCAATGGATATTGAAACCTAATGTTTTGACAGATCTGGATAGATTTGCAATTACCAAGTTTTTAAAACTCTAGATTCACAATAGTAAGATGGTGTCTAGACACCAACCAATACCAACACCTTACAGTCAACTCAATCAAATACAGGTGACCAAAATACAGGTGGTTGATCTCTTGTGCTAAAATATGAGGGGTGTTATTCAACTGTATATATTACGTACTCATTAATTCGTAAATCTAACTTTTACGCCATTACAGGGCATGTGTTTTTGTCACAGCTGTCATGACAGAGATTGACGACGGTTTGACACATAATGCTACATAATTCCACCCGAATCATGTTCCAGGCTTTGATCTCTTGTCAATACTGTCAATCAATTTTGTTACTAGTAATATGTACATTATATCGACGTTTAATATTATGTACTTATATTTAGAGTTAAGTTAGATAAACACAATATGAAAATTTTATTTATTGTTTATATTACGAGTCTTATATAATGGGACTACTAATTTCTTTATTGTATAATATCTTGATTTAATTTCTTTAAATGCTCTTCGTTTTGTGCACTTTAGTAGCTGTTTGCTTATACATAGAAGTGCTTATAATATATGTATAGAACATAAAGGTCTAGTGTCTATAACAAGTGTAAACCTCTAGCCAAATGCTACTTTATTGCTTGGCTACAGAGAGTGGAACATTCAATGTATGGGGATGAAACAGACAAGTGTCAAAATTTATGTCAATTTCATACAATTTTGTTTTCTACTCTACAAGTAGACAAGCGCTAAATGGCATTTGGCTACAGGCTCTGTTTACCTATGTCCCTAAAACAATATCTAATCGAGTCGAATAATTATTTTCCAACACATTTGTACCGGAATCGACCTACTTTATCAAAAAAAAAACATTTTGTTTTTCGAAGTATATTCTTAGAATCCAATTCTAACGACTTTTACTGGTTCGATTAAATTAGTTCTTTGATTAGATTACAAATATAACGTATGTATTACACGGTAGGCGTGCTTGGTGCTTGTTGAATAAATATAATTTTGATAAAAGATAACAGGCCTTGGTCATTTATTAATTAAGGTGTAAGTAAATAGTGAGTAGCTTGTTCGGAAGTGGACACAACTGTTGATTAGATTAATTTTACAATATAAAACGGATCAACTGTACATTATTATACGTTCGGTCGAAATTTTCCTTTGTTAAAATGTAACAAATATGAAAAAGTGCATACTCATCCAACCAAGACGGAAATTGCCAATTCATGTAGGGATCAAAACAATGGTTGATTACACTTTTGTCTTCAATATTTACACAATTTTTTCACTTTTTTTGTCACAAACACACAGATTTGCACATCCAGTTCCTTTGTCTGAGTTCACTTTTTAAACAATATACCTATGTACCGTGCACAACAACGAACATTCCCAACCGACTGACTGATTAAGGACGTTTTGTAAGACTTTGAAATTATTTCACTTTCAAACAAAAATGTTTCGTAAGAACATTCAGTTAAAAGTGAGTTTCCCTCGAACATTCGCTTCCGCCTGAAACGTAGGTGATTCCAAACTTGTTTAGCCGAAACAGATAGCATTTAATTAACATCAACTAGAATTCGTTAATTCAATAGACTTGGTACCTACATACATTCCGAAGTAGTGCATTATTTATACCAACATTCATTCATTCGTAATCATCTGTACATGTTGGCAATAAAACAAATCCATTTATTTTTTAACAAAAATACTAATTAGTAAGTAATTAATCTGATATTTTAAACAATGAGCATTGTACGTAGTCCAGTTTCAGATTTAATTCAGTTTATTGGTTGCTATTAATCGCAAGAATAAGTAGGTTATCGCTAATAATCGACTGAATAATCTTTCAATTTAGGTATTAAATGCTCATGTTTTTTAGCTGGCGCATTAAACATAGTTAGTAAATAAAATATCTACAAGCGACATTGGCTTCACATCTACATAGATATTAAATTCTTTTAAGCGGCGTTGATATTAGCACACTATAAATCGGGAACACTTGGATGCATGCCACTGGTAATGGGAAACACAAACGGCTGCTTCAGTGGTTGATCGATGCGTTTGCTTACGTTTTCGAGCACCCAGCGGAATTGACCTCCGCTCTATAATGATAGTAATTGTTCACGTAATGATCGCGTAACTACCACAAGAACGCGTGCCGACCACCGAGCGAGATTCTCAACTGTTTTATTTTAAAGCTGGCGGCGCACTTTGGCCGTGAAAAATATTGCAAAGGTGTAGCAGCTCAGTATAATACTGATGAGCAATAGACAATATCGTTCATTGACTGCGAACAAGAGCGCTGTCTCGTGCATTATTAATTGCTAAACCTGTTTCTTTTTTAAATAATCGAAGCATGAAATCGTATGACACGGTATCCCAATTTGAGGCCATCGGACGAAATGTAACAATTTACTTTTATTTAGAAGATACGTGCATTCTAAATAACATAATTTCAACAAGAGTGCACAATTATCTTCTACAAGGTCTTTAGAGTATTATCTAAAGCTGCAGTGAACAAAAAAACGGTATCTGCAGTTAATTATTATGCATGGAGCTCTTATGTTTGCTCGCTCAATTAATAAACTTGCGTATGTGTACTCTATCACGTAGATCACGAGTTTAATGACATAAGGAAAGATACGAAAGATTATAAATATATATATTTGCGATTCATCGCAACGTGTACCGATATAAAATGACTTCGTACGGCTATGCACGTGGTTGACGTTTTTGGTTGTTCGGACCTTGGACTAATTTTTACGAAAATGGTAACCAATGCTGTACAAAGGTCATAAATCGTAAATTAGATACACATCTGGTAAATCCAGAGAAGCGATTAAACAACTAAAATGCGATAAAAGCTAGTAGGTTGGCCTAGGTTGGACATAAATAGGACATTTATTCCGTTATCAATTTTTATCAACAATAGATTTTGGTTCTTAATGATACAATTATTTTATTTAGCGTAATCGCTATAATAAATCATCTCGTAAATAATGATGAAAAATAATACAATTGTTTCTAACGTAAGAACCATATTGTTCAAAGAATTGCAAATGTAATGTTAGCAGCCTGTATCTGTTACAACATAGTTTTAGCGTTATCGTAACCCTATTGGTATCAGCCAGTGCGTCGGGCAATTGCTGTAATCGAATCAATTTGGTCTGAAACGAAGCCCACCGGCCAGCCGCGCCGGTCGGTACCCTCACGGAGTTCCACGCTCATTGTGTATTTACAATAATGCATCGCATCCAGTTCAGAAAGTTATCTCTCTGTTTGACTAAGCACTTTGTTTCGAATTTGCAAACAGACTGCTATCTTATCGGCTCATATTAGTAGAAGTTGTACGGCGGGTACACGCGTCGGTGACTGTTTCCTAAAACTGTGATGTGAGCTCTCATCTGTGTTTGTGATTATATTCTGTGATTTATTTTTGTTTAGATCCTATATTGAAGATATTGTTTAGTAACAATGACTGAAGGCACGAATGATATCCAAAGCGAATTGGAGAAATTAAGGTTTCCCTTTTATTTTATTTGTCGTTTATCTTTCTTTTATTTTAAGTGACATTTCTGTTGTGTTCTTTATTTTTTTTTCTGTGTTAGATATTTATATAACGTTAAGTTATATTATGGTTTGTGGCAGTAACCGCTATTATAGTTATTTTATTAGTAACTTTAACGAGAAAACGTGGCCAAAATAGCCTTTACAATAATGTAGAGCCATTCAACTATATGCTTGTCTCATTTATGAAGGTTTTCATTGTTTTACTCGTAACATACAGTCGCTGCTGTGTGCCTATCAACACTAGTTACGACATTAATATGCATTAGCTCAGCTCTAATTAAGGAATAAGCGGGACTAATAGAAAGTGTTACTAATGCCGATTAGTATTCAATGTATGTGATGGAGTCGTTTCTCTTTGCACAGACGTCCGTCGTACAGGCCACCACCAGACAATGAAGAGATTAAAGAAACGAAGACTTCACCAAGTCAGGAGACTGATGATCCACAGAAGTACAGGCTGATACTCGAGCCAGCGCTCGTGGGCGCCATGATTGCGATCAATCTGGGTCAAACCTCACTACAGAACTTCTATTTGCAAACAGCCTGTACAGTCGACCTAGGGGTGGATTTAGAAGTTTGTTTAAAAGGAGATATGGAGGTAAGTAGCTTATATATATCTACTCTTATTTACTACGTTATCAATGCGAATGATAATACTCTTTCACATGCAACTATGTAAAGCATATTTTTATGATACTCTGTACCGCTTTTTATCAGTGAGTAATCATTGAAACTGATGAATATCTATTGATAAATCACCCCTCTATTGCATAAGACTGAAAGATAATATTGTGAAAGTAACGTGAGGAAAATGCGCTTCAGTCTTGAATCTTGCAAATATAATGTGTACCTACATGTAATATTACTAATGTCTACTAACTCAACAGTCCAAGCTACTGATTTAAAATACATGTTAACCAAAACGATTCTATAATTATAAATTAATCTTCTATATACTTTTCAATAAATCGATATCTGATTACAGTTTGATACTAACACTAGGGCACCATTTACTGACGCGACCGTGAATTTTATCGGACCTGAGATAAACTAAGCCTATCTCGTATTTTGACAAATGTCAATAACATACGTCTGTAGGAAACTACTGATATACCGTACTATAGTCGGTGGCTTTATGTTCTAGTCATTGACAATTGTGCTTTGTCAAGGTTTTAAAAATCAGATGTATGGAACAATGATACAATGTAGATATAATGTTCATATGTCCTTGAAAGGGTTGCCTGAAATGTAGAGATAGTGCAAGTATTTTTTGTTTGTTATTTGTTTTATGTCATTGGCGTAAGCGTTGCTTAAAGTATATAGGTAAGTATGGAGGATTTCGCTATCATGAATTTCTTCTTTAAAATAAAAACATCTGACGGCATATTTTTTTACATGGAACTTGATAGGAGACGTGGTGGATTTCGTATAAAGACAGTCTCCTTACTTTACGAAAATCTTTCAACTAACTAAGTAACTAACTAACTAAGTAAGTTTCTAAACATGCTGAGATGTTTTCGGTAAAATTACTGATACCTTAAAAGGGATTATTATATTAAACAATGAAAATTCCTAAATAGATAACCAGAGGGTAAATATTTAAGGTCTAAAGGTGACGTGCACAATGCACAAGTTCAATATAATTATTATCTACAAGGTGCAGCTCTTATGTGCAACATTATCTGTATAACCTATGACCTGCATAGCTAGCTTATCCTATGTTTACCTAGAGATAAGTATAGATGGCGCCTCGCAGTGGCACATCAAACTAGGATTATGCTTGGTGATATTTTAACACATTTGTTTGATAGTAATCTTTAACAACCCTTATTACACGTGACTTATAACACAAATAATGAAAAGTAGGTGTACACTGTACTGTATTGGACTGTGCATTAAGTGCCATAATGTGCACCTCTGCCTATCCCATCGGGGATAAAAGGTGTGACGTTGCATTGTAATAATAGTTATATTAATGTAGGTGATGACGTTTAAAAATGAATAAGATATTTTATAGTTATGTAATTCCAGCTAATTATTCCTAGCTTGTTCATTCATTTCATACTGACTTTCGACCCTCAGACAAATCCCATTGCGTTGATGTCGGGAATTCCACATTTGAAGAAGTCAGTCGTATTGTAACTAACTTATCTAGACCAAAGCCATGTTTTTTATTCTATTCGAAACTTTATTTCTATCTAGACCTACAGTTGCTTGATTTCTTTCGTTACATTACATAACATTTGAATATTCTCCCATCTTTCCCAGCATTCGCGATCATTTCGGTGCAATGGTCGCGTGAGTTTCATTTAAGTGTTTTCTCTTTGGGAAATCCACAGAAATCTAATCTGTATGATAACTACAGATTTTGATTTAAAAATACTGAATTTTTATTACATTATCAGTGATTCAATCAAAAATAAAATGTCCCGATCAAGATCAGATCAGATCAGAGATGTTCTATGCTACGTTGCTGTGGATGCGTTTGGGTTCCACCAATCATATCCATTGGTACACATAGCATAGCACTGGTGGAAACGGGTTCTGCTAAGCTATGTTTTTATATGGAAAGATGCGTGCTATGGATGAATTCCCTACTATCGCTACATCGCATACTCCAACTGCGCATCTTCCTTCCACAGCTACGTAGCTTAGTATCAGAGAAAACGGTCACATAGTTTCACAGCTTAGCTTTTTACATCTTCGAAGCATAGCTACATAGCACATCTCTAGTGGAAAAGCACCCTAAAGATCCTAAAAGCACATTAATAATATGATGCTTACTGTTTACTATCCTTTACATTAATTATATTTACTTCTCATCATTAACTTATGTAGCAATCATTAGGTATTTGTTTCATTAAATTAATGACTTCGATGAAATCGTTACCAGAAAACTATTTAACGACAAAAAGCTCCATTTGCCTTTTTAAATATTTCAAATTGATCCATTGTTTAAAAACATATTCTATGTTAAAGTTGAAAATAAAGAAGTAAATAAACACAAAAAACACAATGAAACATGTTGTGGCATGTTTTTCACTAAAGATACGCCTTGTTTATTTGTCAAATAAAAAATTGTGACGTGGGTGTGTGTCCCAAACATATAGAATGAGATGAAACAACAGTAAATATACTTACTTACATTATTTGTAAAATGAATAAAAAATGTATATATATATATTAGAACAGAAATACTGAAGCACTACATTGAGATTAAATAAAGTACATTAGCCTACATTAAACGCGTATCTCCCAATGAAAAAGAAGCTTATAAAAATATTTATATGAAAGTATTAATAAAGTTCATTTTCCTTTAAATTTCAGGCGGAGAGTCAAGTAGTAGTATCAGGAGTGAACGTCAGTAGAAGTTTCATTGGATCTCTAATATCTACAATAATCCTGCTGTTTGTTGGTCCATGGAGCGATTGCAGTGGGCGTCGGAAACCATTGCTTATACTACCATTGATCGGTATGAGTGTGATGACTACTGGTGTTATACTGATGCTGATATTCCCGGGAGCGTCCACGGTACAAGTCTTGTATGCCGTACAACTGCCTATATCGTTAGGAGGGAATTTCGGATTACTACTAGCAGCCGCTTTCAGTCATATTGGTGATGTAAGTATGTTTATTAAACTTTGATTATGACAGAAATTTAATCAGAATTTTGTGAATAATTTTTAAAGATACATTTTTAGCAGGTTGAAACTGTATTTGGTCATAGATTTCTGAATTTTGAACATTAAAATTAGGTTTGAAATTAAAATTGACTATACTGAAGACTTATTTCACAATGACTGAATAACATCTATGTATCAGATAACTTTGAATTAAGACTATAATTTGTATGCGCTATCTGTGAAATAAGTTTTTCGAGAACTTATATGAAGATGGTGAAATAGGCGCTAAATCTCCAAATAGGTTTCATATGTTGCATAATAATATAATATATCTTTGTTTTGTTATTTATATATTTCTTAGCAATACAACAATCAAACTTAAATTACACATAATTAAAGATTACGTAGCCGCTAGACCGCCTCTTTCCATATACAATGTAGTTTGCGTCGAATCAATCTTACCTACATTAAAAGTAAATAAGAGCAGATAACAGTCAACAGTGAAGAGCATACGGTGACTGTTTGTAGTAAGATTACGATTACATTTAGACTACTGTAAATACCATAAAACGAGCGTCTTTGACTGCGTTAAATGAGCGATCTTAATGACATTCAGTCAAAACTCGACTTACATATACATACGTAAATATATGATGATATAACATCTAAAGAAGATAGCATTTGTTGTTTTTTGGGCAATAACTACTGAGTACATCTGCAACTAAAAAGAGATGATAATGAATGACATTTAGTAAAGATTCAACATTAGTAAACTCGTGATGAAACATTTAAATAGTCTATGTCGGTAAATAATATAGATTTTTATATAGCCTTTTTTTAAAAAAAAACCTTTGCCTCACACTATAATTTCTCCTGTATTGTTGGTGCTTTTAAAACGTACAATTCCACACGCACAAGATCTGAAACAACAATTTGCAGATCACACAGAGTTGCTTCGTGCGGGATGAAATAGCATTGCACGGCAGCCAGTTGCGCCATCGCGCCAATTTAGTCGAAATTCCTCGATATTTCTGTAAATCTATATTAGTAACACTGTCTGCACTCAGTGTTTTGAGATATCTGACAGAGGTCACAAAGGCACAATTTGTCTAATAAAAACCATTATACTTTACCTAAAGCTAGAAGATCTACAAAAACCTTGATATCTAGTAATATAGCACCCGACACACAAAGACAAACATCAAAATAAATCATACTACTATTCATAATTAGACATTCATAACGAAGCAACTTGGATCCAAATTATCCATCACAATTTGTGATCTATTACTTAATTAAGTAGACGAAGATAAATCGTAGCTTTGGTCCATTTTATATGACATGGGAAACGCCTGAAAGTATGTTTCCAATACTGGAAGCGAAACGAGGTCAAATTATATTCTACTGTTTAGGCATCGCTCGGATTTGCCCTCGTTTGCGCCGGTAGTTTCCATAGGAAAGTAGAATTTATATGTTTATAGAGCTTACATATACCAGGTTAGGTTGAAAACGTATGTAGGTACTACTGCCTTTATAAATATTGGATTTTATTTTGTTTCAATATGCAATACTGTTTTATATTTAGCAGGTACTGTATACTCTTTTTAAGTCGGTTTTGAATTTTACAATTTATTCCACGAAACGCAAAAGCGCCGGTTACATAGAATTGTAGGTATTGTATGTTCCCTTAAAAACACAAGTGATTGACGCACCCCTTAAGAATCACCGCACATTTTTTACACGATATATGGACGAGGAAGCCTCGAAAATCAAGTTTCATAATGAACCAGTGAATCCTTATAAAACCTGTTCTTAATTTTTGCAGTTATGCTTCGCAACGGGTCGTGACGTCACTCGGACTATGGGAACCCACCGAGCTGCTGTGCAGATAGCACATGTATTGGGCGCAGTAGGAGGGCCCCTACTCTACCGCACGTTTGGATTCTTCGGTGTGTTTCCACTTGTTTTATTTCTACAGGTATATACATTAATATATACGTTTCACTCCTCATATTTCTTCACCAATCTATAAATAATATTATAAAGCTGAAGAGTTTGTTTGTTTGATTGTTTGTTTGTTTGTTTGAACGCGTTCTCCAGAACTACTTGACCGAATTAAATAATTATTTTTGTGTTGGATAGTGCATTTATCGAGGAAGGCTATAGGCTATAAAACATCACGCTATGACCAATAAGAGCCGAGCAGAGCGGGCGAAACCGCGCGGAAGTAGCTAGTTTACTATATTAACAAGACTAAAATGTGTAAAAGATTTTAGACAAATATAATTAAATTTGTTAGTCGAGAAGTAGCTAAATAAATGTCAGCATAATGTCAGGCAAGGTAGAATGGGGTTTTAATTTTAGTCCCCCTAATTATAATTATCTGCTCAGAATGTAGTACCGTACCCAGTAGGTACTTTGCACCTGCTTGACTTATTTCGTGTACGCATGTATTTTTGTAATTAGATATCGCAGATGATCTGCTTGTTAATAGTTAATAGGGTTGAGGTCAAGCCCTCACGTGCAATCTATTTCTCATGTCTCAGATGGAATACGAAACTCGTCAACGTAACAAGCAAAATATTCCACCAAGCATAAAACAACAAATACTTTTCTATCTTTACTTTATCAAACAAGAATGCATTTTACAACTCCATAGTCTCAAAAGATACTAGCAAAAATCTAGAAAACAAAATCAAAATAAACTTTTGACAAACATCGTATGAACAGTAAATACTGGCTTTTGCACTAGAAAGAAGCTGAAAAAAGTAAAAATGGGAATGAAAAGGCAAGCCAGCTAGCTATGCATGCAGGAATTGCGACTACCGCAAACCAAAGTGCCGGGTCGATACTGTGGGCGAAAACATCCCCCTAGCTATTACATATTGCAGTTTTTTAGTGGCAGTTTTCAATATTGCAACCCATAAACCTAGCGGTAATGCTGAACACCAATTTCTGAGTTTTATTCTTAGATCGACATCAAAATTTTCAGGTGTTTCACTTTTATAAGTTTTCACTAAGTACTTGAGGTACGGTAAACCAATGTAATAAAATATTGAACGTATTTATGCTCGTTCCATTAAAAGTACAATATTTTAAAATAAAGTAAAATACCTAATTATGTCACGTAACACAGAGATTTATTTTAAAAAAAATACTATAGGACGTGCAGAGCGAATCATACTTATACGCTTCATTTACCTATTTGATTTAACAATGTATGTAATGGTAACCAATTGGTTGTAAACTCTTTTATAAGTAAAGGACAAAATCTTATAATAAACAATTTTATTACGAAACTTTCTTCAGTAGTAAAAGTTCATTATAAGCATTGTGATTAACATTCCCCAAAAATTGGGCTTACTATACTATCCATATCCATAGGCAGCGCTAATCACTAACAAATCCCTTAAAGAAAATTAACTCATTATCTTTAATCACATTTCAGGTATCATCCCTAATATACGTGATAGTAGCAGTGAAGGATGTCAATGTGAACAGGGATAATAAAGTATCTGTCTGCAATTGGAAGCTGCCGTTTAATGCAGTGTACTGTCTGGTGAAGCCCAGGGAGGGTCGCAAGAGGACTATTATATTCCTCATGTTGGTGGTCACGCTTGGAGACAGGATGTTATTATCTGGTTAGTAATAATGCTATGTATAATCATTTTAGCACAACATAATTTGGTTGAGTGAAGGAATGCAGATGCAAATGTGCATTAAAAAGTAATACGTCACTAATCATCAGTCGTGTTATGAATACCATTAAGAGAATGTGAGTCATAATTCAGATACATAAGAAAAATTGAATAAAGAGACTCCTCCATAATGTAAATTTAAAAACTGCTACTAGATGGCGTGTATCTCTGTAGTAGAATGAGCTCCTGTAATCTATCCATTTGCCGTTGCGCTACGCTTTTTTGCTACGCTTCAGGCATACGTTCTAAATTATATCAATAGATGGCGCTGATGCAAAGATTATCTTTTGGCCGCAAACATGACTAGCGAGAAAAAAATCTCAAATTCGATTTTTAGCTGGAGCAAAGAATTATTGATGTTCGAAAGTTCTAGAATATGCACAATGTAATAATATGTTCGCGAACCCCAAATGTCCATGGGACTCATAACGGGAAATATCTTTATGTCCCATTTTATTATTGTATATTATCACTTCCATTTACCGCTTTGGAGATTAAGAGCTTTCATGTTTATTATTTAATTATCCACATATTTCCATACTCACTATACTATAATTGTTAACAAATTATTTATTCAATTACAGCGGAGGTGTTAATCGCCTACATGTACTACCGGTATAAGTTCCACTGGAGTGACGTCATGTTCGGATCCTACCTCGCTTACAAGAACATTGTTAGTTTTATTGGTACGTATTCCTTTGCCATTTAAAATAATACCGATATCAGGATTGTACCTTAACAATTTGATACATCATTTGTGAAATTCCTTTCAATATAAATATAATTGACGCCCGAATACTCAAACGCTACTCAATTTTAAGTTGTACGTAAATATCGTGCTATCTCTGACATTTTATAAAGAATCCACCCCGACATTTGAGAGCGTCTTATTCTGTAGCTTTTGAGATCCGGAGCATGAGAGATAAACCCACTAGGTTTACCATGACTTTAAATCATGATGATTTTGGTTAAATAATATGCAATACTCTAAAGTGGCTGACTTTGAATAGTTCTTTCATTCCCGCTGTTATTAGTTATTATTAAGATAGACGTGCGGAACGCGATGCACCGCTCGTATAAACCGAAAATAAATAGCGAACCAATCGAATATGATCCTTTCATAGTCATTCCAGCGAAAAGCACCTTTATGGTTAACTATGTTTACCTGCCATAGAGATTGGAACTGCTGAAACATAGTAGGTAAATCATCCCGTGGTAAATTCACTATGAAGGCTAACTTCGGTTGAATTAGAATAACATGCTAAATATCCCGTTTCAAGTTCTAATTCTATATGTTTACCTCTGTTTACCTCTTCGGGTTTAGAACGTGTGATAAATTGCCAATAATTTATCTTTCAGGTACATTGTTAATTCTGTCGATACTGAAGCGTCGGTTACGGCTGTCTGACGAGACGGTGGGCATGCTGAGCTGTGCCTCCTACATCCTTGCTACCTCGGGCCTTATTGCAGCCACCATGACTTGGTGTGTTTTCATGTGTAAGTATTAAAGTTCTTTAATTTGCACATTCATCATCAACAGCTTGTGACAGTCAGCTGCTGGACTGTTGGCGACGGAGAACCTTTAAGAGTTCTCATTAGCTACCAAGGTATCTACCAAGCGTGGGAGGGTAAAACCACAGTTTACTACTGAGTTTAATTCGGCATTTCTTCTCGGAGTTGTCTGATAGCAAATGGCTTAATCTGGTTTTTTTGTGTTGACGTGTGAAAATAATGTTACATCTGCGTAGCATAGCTGCGTAGCACATCTCTGGAAAAGCACCCTATAATATAACCTGTTGACATTATTTTAGGACAGAACAAACAAACACCTTCTACATATATTACTTAGATACTAGAAAAAGATATATGTGCCTACATATGAATATCAGTAAAGATGTTTGTTTAGGTACTTAGTTTTGAGACTTTCGACTGTTTATCTTGTCGAAACATGTAGGTAAGCATTACCTACCAGAACTTACCTCTATTGTGACTTACGACATGCATGACTGATTGAATAACCTAAAACAAAAACTGGAGAGCGCAGTAATCTCCTAAATTAGTAAGGTTCCTTTTATTTGCCACAAGACGTCCACTGCTAAGCACAGCCTTCACCCAGTTCTGTTCAAACTTAATTTTTCGTACCTAATTCTGTGATTCTTATAGCTTTTACTTCATTTAATCAATTGATTTCTGTATATCCATTAATGTAGATCACTACTTGTAGATCAATAAGGAATAATGCGCTCAATTCCGTTTTTAATCAAGTTTGTTCATTAAAAATGTTGTCATACATGTGTCTTATTATGACAGTAGAAAGCAATTAATATAAAACAATAAACATAAGTAAAGCATAATCCCATTCGACGTGATACAAGCCTTGTTTACATTTAAATCTAAACCAAAGCTACAGTTACTGTGGAACTCTAAAAAGAAATTATCACTTAGTCACCATACATAAAAAGATAAATAAAACTTAATAAATCATTGTTTGTTTTCTTCAATGTTTTTTTGGACGTGATTTTTTATCAGATTTTTCTCTTAATCATGGCGACGAAGCGAAATAAAGGAAAACACAATTTACATAAAATATTGAAACGAACAATAAACTTCCTTATATGCACGGAAGAAATCACAAAGGACAACCAAATACTGCCTTTTAAAAAGGATAATATATTTAGGTAATCCATTATTCTTCAATAAGACTGACAGTCCAATGCTGGATTGGTCACCTCTACACAAAACACACTCCACACGTTTAACGCTTGGCAGAGTAGCAGTTTAGATGATTTAGGTTAATCAGAGAGCACTGCTCTCCATATCTTAAATGATGATCTTATAAACTTTAATGGTAAAATCAATCGCTTTTCTTACAACGTTCTTAATTACGAGTTATATCTCAAACCGATCAATCATTGTAATCATTTTTCGGAACATAAAAATAAGCACGTGGTACAAATGATGATCACTATCGAAATTTAATGACAATTATAAATTTACGACAGTTTGTATTGATTTTGATTAAATAGCCAAAAGGGGCTCAACTGTTGATAACAAAAGAACAAGCAACTGTGACAAATATGATTATCAGCTAAAATCGCTAACGCCTTAGAAACGAAACAATAAAATCATTGACCACGTGACTTATTGACGTCTATAAGAAATCTCCATTCATTTGTCTTGTTCTTAAAGCGATAAAAATTATCGATACTAAACTTAGCTAAGCCCGATGATCCTTGCATGACTTAGGCACTATCAATTGAAAATGTCACATGAGGTAATAAATAAAATTAGGAACTCTATTCCACAATGATTAGGTACTTTATCATTTGATAACATGTAGATTGGATGGAAACACGAGTTCATATCAACAATCGGATATCAAAACATTAAGAACATTTTAAATATCACGAAATTGATCCCGAGTTGTGTTAAGAAATATCGATAAATAATTAGGTAGATGCTGTTTGGCACGTAGCCTTACGTACTAAAATACCACCTACCACTGAAAATTACATTAGGTACTTACCTTGAAATTTATTCTCTGTGTGAATTTTAGACAGCAAAGACATACAGAAGCCAGTTTGTTTCAACTAGATTACCAAGTGTATGTACTCTGCGTATATACTTGCTCTACAGTATGTTCTGTTCACTATATTTTGATGAATTTCTCATACAAAAACTACATAACTTCATGGTTAACCTAGGTGACTAAGGAGTCAGAAACCATGAATTTCTCACACTTCTTCACATAGGTATTTTTAATACTCCGCTTGATCCAGGTCGGCCATAATTAAGTCCCGACATCAGACCACCACAAATGGGGCCGAGTAGGGCTGATACTGAAGCAAGAGTAGGAACGGGGTGGTTTTAATCAGTAAGATTTTGACACTTCCCCTCGCCTTGCCCAAGGCGGGAGAAGTCATTGGATGATTCCCCCTCAAGAAAAACCATTCACATACTATTTGAATGCTTTATTTACCTCAATAGCTACTTCGCGGAAATCTTTACCAAACTTATACTTTGTGCAGCATCAGCTTTCAAATATTTTACCTGAAGTTTTAGTTTGAAAATTAGCGTAATAAATATTATTGTCTGTAATAAGTGTTCTAGGAAACATGTTCATATATTTGCATCATAATTTCAATTTTATTGTTTTCAAAAACATCACATGTTTTTGTTCCAGTGCCCTTGGTTGGTATTATCGCACAAGGCTCGCAGGTGGTGCAAAGACCTTTACTGAACAAGCAGATATTACCGACAGAACAAGGTAAATATTCATTTCAATGTAATTTAGATCTTAATCTCTTCCCGACTAGTTCCGGTTTTCTGTGCATGACACATTATTTTATTTTCATTTTTGATGAACACAGATATATTATTTTAACACAATAAAATTATCAAGGTAATACTGTCTGAATCGAAATACCTGTAAACACAGCTCACAGTATCATCACCCAAACAAATCAATTCAACCACTAAGTTGTCTGTTTCAATCAACATTTACTCTAATTTCCAAACAACTAAGCATCAAATTCCTTTACAGGTAAAATTTACAGCGTGATGGGCTCTTTGGAATCAGCGATGCAGACGATGTCTTCACCTTTATACTCTTTGCTTTATACAAAGACTGTCGCCACTATGCCAGATGCCTGGTTACTGCCAGGCATAGGACTAGCATGTATCCAACTATTATCCTATTTAATATCAAGGAAACTACGGCAATCACAAGACTTGAAAACAAATCCAACAGATCTCGCAGAAACTGGAAAGAATTCAGAAACTAAAATACCTTTGCGAACTAAAGAGGTTAAGTAGCATTTATTAGTTCGTATTTAATTTTGTTAGTGAATAAAAGAAGAATTTTGTAAACGAAATAGTTAATTAAGTTAAGGGAAATAGAATATTTTTTTATACATGTGTTTTTTATTTGTGTGCCTAAAATTAATTTAATGCTGTGTATGTGTGTGTGCGACTACTAGGTGTGGATTCTGAAATATAACAAGTAACTAAGAGGTATTTTTGGGGTAATTCTGATTTCCATGATTCAGCAGAATAGGTACACAAATGTCTTTTGTAATGACCGTCAACTATTCTCTACTGTTCATTAATCATCATAGATGTTGTTCTGTTCCGATGTTTTGGCTAAGAATAATTATAGTAATTAGCGGGATTACAAAGCGCCTCGTCTGTTTCACTACCTTTATATAAGTACCCGATAGACTTATGTGACAGATAGTGCTTACAAATTCCGTTCTTAATTCTAATAAGTTATCTGATACACAGCGGTTATCCAGACTAAGTCCTTAGAATGATAGGTACTATCTAAAATTAGGAACCTGTATTAAAATATGGTGCAATGCGAAACAACCATTTAGTGACTTTGGATTTCAAACATTAGATATACATAGTTTGTTTTTTATTTCACCTTTATCGTTACTATCAGAGTATCAGCCCATCGCTATCTCGGCTCTCGGTGAAATGAAAGCAACTGTCATTGCTTCAGTTCGTTTGATAAACCTTATCGTGCATCTGCCGATATTTCATGTCGAAACATATAAGAAAGTATCTCATCTTTAATATTCAAACAATCATTGATTTTATAACTAGAAATTGTCTCAAACTTTCCACTGATATGGTTTTATCACATTTTACAGACACTAGTCTTATATCTTGTAAATCTATACATATAATAAAATCGTAGACAAGTGCTGTCTGTACATTGAAAATAAAAATAAAAAAAATAGCAGGGGTTATTGTCATGTCGATGTCGAACCCAAAAATGTAATTAACTTTTTTTTTGTCTGTTTGTCTGTTTGTCTGTGCGCGCTAATCTCAGAAACGGCTGATCCGAGTTGGATGCGGTTTTCACGAATATATTGTGGTATGCTTCAATTAACATTTAGTGTTTGTTTCATGTCAATCGGTTCATAAATAAAAAAGTTATGTCAAATTAAAGAATCACGTCGAACACTATTCTATGCATTATATTAATCTCCGCAACTATTTGACGGATTTGGTTGAAATTTGGTACAGATATAGTTTAGAACCTTAGAAAGGACATAGTTTTTATTTCAAAAAATAAAAATAAACGTTAAATTTCGTTACATTCATTTGGTTGGGTATCGGCCGAGCGCTTCGGTACTGTTGTGGAAATAGTGTACTATAAGTCGTATGATTATTTGTCTGCCACTTATAGGCTGATAATATTAAAATTGACTCTACGGATCATCATATATTCTGCAAAAAAGTCAAAAAAGTCAAAATTATTTATTTCAATTAGACCAGGAAGGCACTTTTGAACGTCAAAGCAAATATAATAATATTAATAACGTCAGTCTGTCGGTCAGTCCTCTAGTGAAGCTATTTGCTCGTTCCAAAGTGTAGATTCCTATGGAGAAGAACGAGCAAGAAACTCCATAGGTTACTCTTTTCCAATCAGATTCACAATACAATTCATGGTTACATTGTTTCGATTGCTTCAACTATGTGAGAACAATGTAAAACTAATATTTAGTCAAAGTGATAGAAAAAGAAAATAACCCTGAGGACAACAATCTTAATGCAGTCTGGAGCTGACCAGTCCCAGTTGACAGCGCCCGTTCACGAACATGACACGTACACCAGCACCGCCCAACTCAACCATGTTGCAGGGAATCGATCGATCGCTGCCTTTAAATCAAGGTACCTCTGTCTCGAACCTAAAGTAATTCTATGAATATTCCTAGTATCGTGTAGCCAGAAAAAATATCTAGGAGATCGTACTCAGTAACCACACAAGGCGATAGATAAACTAATAGTGTATGTATTGGAATTTTTTTATCTATCCATATAATCCGTGTATTGGAAACTTTTTTATCTATTCTCTATCCGTAATATAATCCAAGTCTATGATATTAATCTAAAACCCTTTGTTTTTGTTCTTCGGCTGTTTTGCGTACTTCAAAGTTCAAATATATGTGTTATCAGGCGCGCAGGCGTACGAAAATCAGTAGGTATGTCGCTATTGCCAAATTGCCCAGGTGTGAAATTAGTGTGACCGATTGGATGATTCCAAGAATTTTCGCACGACCTTCTGAAAATCTATTCTCATCTCTTCAAAATGGCCTATTTACTAAAGAGATATATGAAAGAAATGGTGACCAGCATATCTATATATATACAATTTACCTCTTAGGAAATACTATTCTAATCTGAGTGTTTAACTAAAAATTCAATGCAGATAAAAAATTACTCTTTATTAGTTGCGTTGTAAATCTCTTTAGATATAACTGACTTCAAAAAGAGGAGTTTCTCAGTTTGACCTGTATTGTATATATGTAATGTGCACGATTATCTCCCGTTTGGTTGAATCGATTTAATCCGTCTTTCAGCATTTTAGCATAGTAGGTATTTTTCAAACCTGGGAGAAGGTTGTAGGTATATTAACTGACTTAAAACAAATTGAAGGCAATAAAAAAAAGGCGGTTCGTTTTTTGAAAATTGTTTTATATCCGGATAAGAGATATATATACCATAGCCCAAGATATTATTTAGAGTGTGTGGAGAATTCGCCTACAACTCAAACTTCATATTGTAGATTACCGAAAATTTTGAAAATCTAAAACATCTATAAAGGAAAGTCCTTGAAAATAACTGCGTATTTTTTACTGAGAGCATTATCTTATTAAGGTCACTTGCAAAAATATCACACTCAATATGAGTATAAAGCCCCCAAAAGGGAGATAACCTACAGTACAGATCTACACCATGAAAGATAATAATTACGATAATCTTCGAAAAAGTCCCGAACAACCATTTTATTTGCTATCACACTACTTATATTGAAATGTACACGACCCATTAGTTCCTTCCACTACTCGTATTATACCGCTATATATCTTTTAATCTCCATACAACAACCTGATGAATCACTTTTTTATCGTGTAGGTACTCTTTATCTTAATAGACGGCTCTATCTCTATGATAATCTCAATTCAATACCTATATGAGGCGCTCGAATGATTGCATAATCTCCTTCAAGATTTTGATCTCACGTTTTCTAAAACCTTGAGAAATCTAAGGACAACCACCTCTATGTCTCTAGCTCCAGGCGGCTCTAGGCCTACTAATGTATTTAGGTACATTTGTCTAACCGCATAGCAATTAATATGAAGAAAACCGCGATTAAGAGAAAATATTGTTGTAGCTTTCGTCAACAGATGGCAACAAATATTTTCAAATGTTTTTCGCTATCTTAATTCTCGATTCAGATTGTTGTCAATTACAGATACCTAAAAATTTTATCTATCACCTGGATACATTAGTAGGTGACCAAATGTATGGAAAGGTTTTTCAATCTGTAATCAGTAAGACATTTCAAAGTCGCGATCCTAAATGTCTTGAAAAAGCTGAAACAGAAAAAAAAACACTCTCTAATTTTATCGTGTAAAAAAACATAACATTGTTGATTTTAATTTCAGCCATGATCGTCCCACGAAAAATGCCTCTCTACCCTTCTTCCACTTTTCTCTGTGTAAAGCTTTTTGCGGCTAATCCTTGTCATGGATGACGAGTTCGTCCCGTCATCTTGTAGGCCTGCTGCGACGTCTGTGTTCGTTGAGCGGACTTTATTGTTACATCCATAAAATTAAACAACCTTCTTAGATAGATGGCAATTATGGCCTAAAAATACTTTAATGAGGACAAGACTGACACTTCTTTAGTCATTGCACGGTTATATCATAAACTTATCAAGGTATCATTTACTAAAGTATGTCAAACTTTTACTATATCGGATTACTACAAATTAGACTGCACTGCAGGTGATTATACAAATTTCAAGAGCCGCAGTAGGTACCCATCACAATTGAATCTCACAGACAATCTGTGTTAGAAATTAAACCATAGAACAAAACGGTTCTACAGCAATGACAATGTCATTTTAAACTTTTAAATATGAATAAATATTTTTTTAATATAAAAGCGAGCGGAGCGATACCCGATACACAAAAACAAAGAGCGACCGTCGTGATTTATAGCGATAGCATAACTCTGTCAAATAATCCGATAAAAAAAAGTATAAATACATGCCGCACCCCAATCTATGAGCAGATTGTAAAATCGATCGGTAGATCTACCAGTGAATTTTTATTACATTTTTTATTTGGAAAAAATATCATGTAAGTACAAACAATTGTTGAGAAAAAAAATACAGTGAAATCAGTTGCCATATTGCTTTAGAAATCAGTGCATCTTCAAGTTCTTGTTCTTCAATAGTGTTCATTTGGAATTAATTTATTTTCACATAAAGTGTTACTAAATTCTGTTGTGATTGAAAAAATATGATGTTTAATTTGAGAAATCTGTTTCCAGAATGCAACGTCCAGGCCCAGGATTTAACCAAGGCTTCGGCCCCGGTGGCATGAACAACGGCATGCCCATGCACCCAGGCGCGCCAGGAGGTCCTGCGAGGTTCAACAACCCAGGAGGTCCTATGTACGCTCCAGGCTACGGCCAACCTATGGGAGGCCCACAGCAACCCCACCAGAACTTCCAGCCAAACAATGGATGCTTCATGCCCGCAGCCACCATCCGCAAGATCAGCAACACCACGCCACCACAAAGATTCGACCCCTCGTTTGGTCAATAATTCTTGTACCGCCTGAATCTCTGCCTGTATAATATACCGTTATGCTAACTTAAGTTATTGTTATGTTATTAAGATAAGTTTTAAAATAAACAGTTGTACAACTAGTCTTGTCTTTGTATAAATATAAGTAGTCATTACTTATAAATCTCCATTTCATGTTATTCCTTAAATCTCTATTTATTTCATTTTTACCATTGTTTACTTTAGCAATCTCTATATTGAGATACACATCGTAATGAGCCTGCCAGTCTAATGAATAAAAGAAAATACAGGAATATAAAAGTATAAAAATAAACTCGATTAATCCAGTTCAAAGGAGTTTTATTAATGACTAATTGATAAACAAACTCTTAGGCTAAATCAATGAAGGACTCATACTTACGATTACTAGCAAACCAGACAAAGTTTGCGATTGATGCACCTATCATAATATAAATCCTACATGTCAATAGATTTACACAAGGTTAGTTTTGTAAATATACAAAGCGAGTTTGTTTATACACAGAATTTCTTATTGTGCCTTATTTGATCCAGCCGTTTGGAAACTCAACGATGATATAGGTACAGAAAAAATATAGGTAAATAAAAGACTTTTACTTGAGATATCCTCTAACCGATTGGCCTTGAAATTGCCTAAAAATTAAATCGATTTTTAATTTAATAAAGCAACTCGATGTTATCTTTGCCAACAGCTTAAGATAGTACTAATAATTAAAAAGATCAAAATATCTGACAAATCGATAAAAGATAAAAACGGGACATTGCAAATAGGTACTGCAATGTCTGCAATAGATATCAACAACATAATTAATTAGTACAATAAAAGATTTGTATTTGTTAGGCCTGAGTATCATGATCCGGAGCAGCGGTATACCTAGCGAATTTACCGGGACTCCGGCTCGAAAAGCAGGAGTAGGAACGTAGTGGTTTTTAGTCTGTAAGAGACTGACACTTCCTCTCGCCTAGCCCCAGGCGAGAGAAAACACTGGAAGATTTTCCGCCCTCAAAAAAAGGCTTGTGTTGTGCATTAACGTTTAAGTAAGTTTTGTATGGGACTATAACAGCGCGGCAACCAATAGTGAAATTTCTCGCAGTAGGCGCTCTATTCTACATATTTTGTTACAAATTTTGGTAAGCAACGCCTGATGAGCATGAATAGTCGAAATTAATTATATTTATGATTCGATTTGTAAATAGGATTTACCAATGAACAAGTTCCGCTTTTAAAGATGGCAGACTCGATAATTCGGTATAACGATTATGATCTTGAAATTATAAAAGGAGGATCAAAGTATCTAATCAAATCCTGTTAGGTTTTGTTACATAAACTAATTAATTATTAAATCCGAATCCGTAAGTTTTATCAAATACCTAAATATCTCCAAAAAAGTGTAAATATTTATGGTACCATCCAACATTTAATAAAAGCAGTACTATCAATAATGTTATCAGTTTTGAATATTATTTCTATACGCTAACGCCATCTCTATTTTAAATACACCAACTATATCAAGATAAAACGTAAATATCTCTTAGCAAAATCTACGCATATTTGACGTCAATACGACGTTTGTAGCAAATATTTTTCATTAAAATGACGTTGCTAGCAAATCAGATCAGCCATCTAATACCTACATGATAATATTTAATTAAATATCATATACAAAAAATGCCTATGATTGTCGATAGCAGTACCTAAAATTAATCGTAAATTCATTGCAGCAATTTCTTGTTGAGAAGGCTCTTGCTAATAAAACTTGAATATATCACTAACCAGATTTGACTGTCGCTCTATTAGTGAGAAATAGTGCTTTAGTCTCTAGTAAATGGATTGCTTAAGATCCTTAAGAATCCCCGATTCTCCAATACTCAAATCCCCTAACCCCCTAAAAGGCCGGTAAAGCACTTTTAACTCCTCTGGTGTTTCGGGTGTCCATGGGCGGCGCCGATTGCTTACCATGTGGTGTTCCGTCTGCCTGTATGCATATCCGATCCAAAAAAACTTTAGAGATTACCATAATAATATGGATCAGCTTAGCCAATGTTGTGCTGAAGAATGACTCCACTAAAGAAGGTGAAAACAATCGAATTACGAATTGGATATTCATACTTGTAATCTTAACACAATAAAGGTAAATTACCTACTCATCGAAGATAATGTTGAAGCAATCACAACAGTTACTTTACAGTACCAGGAATTGATTTTGTATTTACAAAACTAAATCCCTGAAAATATTCTTCGAAACGCATCGATTTTAAAACGTAATTTATGAAAGGCAACAATTTTATTCCCAGAAAACAATATCAACTAAGAAAACAAGAAAACAATTTTGGTAAACATTCTATAAGTTTTCTATTTGCTTACTCTAGAACAATAAAACAAGAAAAAGGGAGAGCTTTGTATAAGTTGAAAAACATCAATCAAGGTTCATAAAATAGAACATTACAATTCCGTTCTTAACTAGCTATACGAGTACCTATATCTCAATTCAGTGGCATCTACGTATGTAGGTATTTCTCATTTTACTAGAGTAAACTAGGGCACGAAGTACGAAAATTACCTGACAAATATAACCTTTGTGTCCTTTAAATATCTGTCCTACATAATGGCTCTTTGTATATTATCTAGAAAGTCCCCCACACTATCTAGACCCGATTCCTTCATATATTCCATTTTTATCTAAATTGATTGATCGCCTTCTTGTCAATCTAGGTAAAGAGACGACCGATTTACTTCCTACCTTACCATTCTAAGTGATTACGAAATATGATGATTAATCGTTTGTTTTGTTTTGTTAAGGCTCATCTACTTTGCATAATGTTGTATATGATTTTACTAAGAGTTAACTTGCATCTAGTAACGTATATACATACATAACCTCACGTCTATCTCCCATGGGAGTAGGCAGAGACAATGGAAGGCCAATTGCTACGAATATTGCATACTTCTTTCGCTTCATTAACAGTCATAAGTCTTTTCATGCATGCTCGTCGGTTAAGGATACTTTTAATTTGGTCCTTCTTTAATATATCGCCAGTCAATCAATCAATCCACACAAAAACTAGTGTTTATTTTCCTTATATCCAAGTTGCATAGTGGAAATATCAATGAATTGGCAACCGATTCAATAAATAAGTGACACATATGTATTTATAATTGTTATGTAGTTATTAACACAGAAATCGTTTTAAGAGGCTCCGATATGGATTAACTGGCACGTTTGATAAAGGTATTAAAAGTATCCTTATCACATATTAGCCGTAAACAATAAATAAGGTAAAATAAGGAAATAATTGTTTTTGAGTAAACAGTGAATAATAATTTCTTACATCATTAACTAAAACAGGCTGTTATCAATTCTTCTTCAGTGATAATTATCATACCCGCGGCTTAGCGAAGCGCTGTATTTCCCCGCAGGGACATTTTGCGTTGCAGCGTTTAGATTTCAATCTGGTTGCTAATGACAGATATTAAGCCCCAAACATTGTAAGAACATTTCATCCAGGTCATTTGCTACCTCATTGAAAACCACCGTAAATTCCGTAAGAGTAATAGTAATTACAAGTTAGAAGCTAACTAGCGGGTTTACCGGGGCTCCGGCTCGATAAGCTGGAGTACGAACGGGGTGGTTTTTAGGTAGTCAGAGTCTGATACTCCCTCTCACCTCACCTGAGGCGGGAGAAGCCAATGATTGATTTTCAGCCTCCAAAAAAGTCAGGCTTATTTAAATAGTAAAATATTATGTATCCTCATACAAGACAAAAGTCTCCGTAAATGACATACGGCGCACGAGTGTGGCTCTAACAGTAGCCATCATATTGGCCTCAGAATCGATGGAGATTGGAGTAGTTGTATTTAAGAATACACAAACGTCTTTACGTTTCTCTACGAGTGTCATGATATCCGCAAATCGTCTGGCGTTGGATGGATGCAAAAAGCAAAAGGTCGACAGCAAATGGAGAATCAAGCTTAACTTTTACAATATTTTTTTCAATCACTTGTTACACTTACACAGTTATTACATACGAGACACTGCAAAACCAGACAATTAATTAATCAGGTGGATTTCATCATGCGTATTAATTAGTTTAGCAAACAATTCCCGACGAATACATTTTAACCTATCTACAGACAATTTTATTTAGATGTCTACACTAGATCTGTGAAACTGATGTCTACTGCTGACAACAGGACTTTCCATAAAAAATAATGTTGAAATATTAGTGATTCATTAATAATCATCAATTAATAAGTATTACATATTATGTGTTTGTTTAAAGTAATGATTAGATTAATACAATCAAATTATCTGCTTTCTGGCTAGTCATAAACATTCTTGTCTATTTTAAACGGAACTATTAAAATGTAATAGGAACTATGTATAAGGAAAAAGATATTCAAAATTATTCCAAAAGATTATCTTGTTCGACAAGCCGTTGATGAACATCGCGTTTTGATGAGTAGAGCATAGTAACAGCAATAATAGTAGGAATGTACAGTTGTACACATCTAGGTTCAAAAGAAAAAGTGTATGTTGTTGGACAAGAGCCAAAAAACGCGACGAGCGCGACCAAAGATGTTTCAACTTGCACTTTTCTCTTAACTATTTGGCAAACATTAGGTAGGTGCCACATTCGCTACATGCTGTATCCCACTAAAATTATTAATGAGAAAGTTTGTATATTTTGTTTCATTGTTACTTCTTCACGCAAAAACGGCTGAAGGGATCGGGATGAAACTTGGAACAGGCTACTTTTTATTTCACTAAATAAGAAACTAGTATTATACGACGAGCATGTTACTCGTATAAGAGCATGTTTTATTTGAATTTTATAGAGTAAACCAACACCCAAAAAATAACAGCATAGAGACAATAGAGGTATGATTTTATCTATTCACACCGGCCATCCTACCTACGTAATACACGTGGCAATCATGTGACAATTGTTGCTTACAAAAAATATAGATAAGTACCTATACCTACTTACATATTAAATACTAGTCATAAATTCAATCGAAGAATTACACAATTTTCGTATCTGTTACTGAATTATGATGAGTACATAAATATTGTTGTAATCAACGTATGTTTTAAAATGATTCACGCAAGCCTACCTACTTATAAGCAGATTAGCAAAACGATGAATTTTCACTAAGTAGTAATTCCGGAAAGTAATCAGAAATATCAATGAGGAAAAACCACATAGCTAGCAATATCAAAGAGATAATTATGAATAATGTTACATTCATGTGTCTTACGCTATCTACCTATATTAGTTGTTTATATTGTACACCTACTAGGGGTCTTCCAGTAGGTACCTAATTAATGATTCGGCAAAATTCATAACACTTTTTTATAAGGTGGGAATATTATCCAATGATTTTCTCGCCTTAGGCGAAACGCGAGTGTCAGACTCTTATTGACTAAAAACCACCCAGTTCCTACTTCTGCTTTTCAAGCCGAAACCCCAGTAAACACGCTAGGTAGTCCGCAGCTCCGGATCAGGCATCAGCCCTACTGGGCCCCATCTGTGGTGGTCTGAAAGCGCGGCGGAACGCTACGCACCACACGCACGAGTCTGGTTCTGGTCGGACGGCAATCTAAAATTCATACCACTTAGGAATCAATAACAATAGAAGATAATGGAGTGTAAAATTAAATAGCCGTAAATATAAATTGTATTTATAGCCTTAATATACTTTAATAGGACCAGACAGATATTATTTATTGCCCAATTATATTAGTATATCTCGGTATTGTTTACCTTTTTACTGCGTTAGATTACTATAAATTACACCGCACTGCAGATGATTATACGAGTAATCAAATCTAAAGACGCAATATCCTTCAATTGCAATACCTAAGAAATTACACTGCACTGCAGATGATTATAATGAATTCTAGAGACGCAATATCCATACAGCAATTGCAATTGCCTAAGGCATTCTGCGTACATCGTCAGCAACAACTGTCGTGACATATACTCAATTAACTAAAAATCATGGTTTACTCACGTACATTAATGGAGAAAAGCTCTACCAGTTTCGAGTCGATTATACGCAGTCAGTTCAGGACGCAGTCAGTAGGCTGTGTGACGTCGCCGCGTCTGCGCACGCTGCTCTGATGAATGATGAGCTTTTCTTTTTTTTATGAAACACGCCAGTAATCCAGCAGACGTATTACCAGGGTCCTTAGTCTGCTATTACAATTGTGTCAGAATGGTCGATCACTGATCAGTGCAAGAGAGACGGAGCTATGTAGGTTGTATAGCTCCGTCTCTCTTGCACTGATCAGTGATCGACGATTCTGGCCCCTGATGGTAAGCAAATGCCGCCGCCCATGGACACTTAAAACACCAGAGGCGTTACAAGTGCGTTGCCGGCTTTTTGGGAGTTAGGAATTTAAGGGTTGTTGTTCGGGAATCCGGGATGGGGAAGATTGGGAAGGGGGAATTGGGCCTCCGGTAACCTCACTCACACAACGAAACACAACGCAAGCGTTGTTTCACGTCGGTTTTCTGTGAGGCCGTGGTATCACTCCGGTCGAGCCGGCCCATTCGTGCCGAAGCATGGCTCTCCCACACTTAAATCTCCCACACTTTTCTCCATTAATGTGAATGATTTTAGTTAATCATTAACAATTGTTGAACCATAATCATCATCACGAGATATTTTGGCGTTATCTCTTCGCTTAGTATGAGTTGGAGACTGTTTAAAAGTTCAGGTTCAATAGATAGAGCATTGTATCAAATGTATAGTCTTTCTTCGTAGGAATAGTATTCTATGCTAGTATTTATTTTTTGATAACATGCTTCCGAACATGAATTACAAAGTACATAATTAGTTTCACTTGGTATCAACATTCATGATTATAAATCAACAATCTTATAATATCTTAACACTGGCCACGCCTTGACCATTTGAAAATAGCTCAACATAATATTATAATCACCTTAAAAATACGATTTAATTCATAAGATCCGTGATAATGGGCCTAATTATACTCAATTACATTCAAAGCACACATCAAAGGTATTTATTTTTAGAGACGAAAAGAATTTTATTGACGCAATTCATTATGATGCTAAAAATAGGTTTATCAATGAAAAACATATTGATAAACTAATGCGGTGGAAGGTGATCCCGCTATCTTCTGAAACATCTGAGGTGACGCTGATATCGAACTATTATTTAATTTTATGACCAAAAGAGATATAGCTACAACTGAAATCATATGACTGAAATTTATGATCACATATCAATAAAACTGAATTATTTTATTAAGTTTTATAATGTAACGTGATAAACTCTAACGAATACAGCCATAAAAATATATCTAATCAAGTACAAAGAACTTGTTACTATGATCTACTCGTATGTTGAAGACGAACTGATAAATTGATAAAGACGAACAATAGCATCAGATGATCAAAAATGGATCAAAGGTTCAATGACCTTACTTTGAAATAAATGACAATTCACTTTTCCCAAAGACGGATTATACTGGCCGCCTTGAGTATGCGCCCAAAATATTATTAAAACTGATAATTATAATTACACGTGTAACAATCAATGCTCTCAAAAATACCTTTCCATTCTATATACCTACTTAGATAAAGTTGGTGAAAGAATAATTAAAAACAATGCCGCCACAGGAAATAATTAAGACAGATCTATTTTTAGAATGAAACAAATAAATGAAACAATAAGAACACGGCCATAAATCCCTTTTATCGGATAAATGTAAACATTAAAAATAGCTTGATTACAATTCTGCGAATTTTGTACTAATCCTTTTATCAAGAAAAGCCAACGTGACCGAATGTTCTCTTAAGGTTTTTTTTTTAGCGTTGATAAGTCTGCGATTGGCCATTAACCCGCTTTCTGCCAGAACGACGAAGCGAACATGTATCAGAAAAAGACTATTCACTCTGACCTTGAAAATTAGTATTTTTTAGGATAAATAGGCCCGCAGATTGGTTCATACCCTGGCTGCACAAATTCGAACCGTTTCGATTGGACAAAAGGGAAGTCCACTCTGTAGGGATGATAGTGGGCCGACTTTCTACTAGTCCTATGTTGAAAAGATGGCGGTAAGATAAAATCGAATAGATCAGATGCACACTCTCCAAAATATATCCTGAAGGTTTTAAAATGGTTTTACTAAATATGAACAGTCACATGAAATGTCAGTTTCTTCATGCATTCTATTAAAACAATTAAATATTTTTTTCAAATCCACCATACATTCCCTATTCAATTCTCAATTCCCTACCCATTTATAGGTTATTAAAATTATCTAAAAGTCGCATCAAATCAGAAGACATTTTGTAACATTTCCTTGCGAAATCACCTGGACTTTCTATAAATAAGAACCTTCAAGAAACTACGAGAAATATCTAAGATGATTAACCTATTTCTTTGATGGCATCGACACAATTATAAAGAAGGCCAGCCAATACTACAATCCGATTAATTATG
The DNA here is from genome assembly GCF_023101765.2 of Spodoptera frugiperda. Classification (NCBI taxonomy): domain Eukaryota; kingdom Metazoa; phylum Arthropoda; class Insecta; order Lepidoptera; family Noctuidae; genus Spodoptera; species Spodoptera frugiperda. Next base: position 7,079,449 of record NC_064241.1, on the reverse strand, counting down.
TGTAGAAACAATAATCTGATAACACATTTCGCATTAGTATAAATACAAGGAGTAGCTGCCGTAATATCATAACACAATCAAGTGATACTAACAAGTCTACTTGTGCTCAAGTGAAATTTGCTTGAAACAATTCATTTATTTTTAAATTATTTCCTCAAACTATCAATCAAAGTAAGTGTTGGTTTATTTTAAACAAAGTTTTGTTGTGATTTTTATAGCTCGTTTTAGTGTTAAGTTAAGAATGCAGCAATTTTCTTCTTGAATGTGTTTAAAGTGATTTTTACTTTATTCATGTAGTTTCTTCTACTTTGAGAATTGAGATCAGTTTTTCTTATACTAATATATTATTTCTTTATCAACAGAATGCAGCGCAACCCAGCTTTCCCCTCCGCCATGAGCTCCGGCTACAAGAGCTTCTCGCCCAGCCCCTGCTTCGGGCCCCCCAGAAACCAGTACAGCGCTGGAAGCTACGCGCAGCCGACACAACCCTTCCAGCCCAACAACTGCTTCATGACTGCATCAGTGATCCGGAAAATGAGCAACACCACGCCCCCCAGTGGTTTCGGCAGAAATTACTAAGTCTGTGGAATATTGCACACATTTTACCTGGAATCTCGAGTAATTCGTTTCGGTTACCGTTTACTGCTAATTTAGGTTAAGCAATCTCACATTAGTTATTTATTTAATAAGTTTAAACGTGTTAAAGAGTATGTGAATTTAAAAGAAAATGTATTGTTATATTTTAAAAGAATAAAATAAATTATTGAAGAAAATAAGTTTTGTGTTTCGATCTTACTCGATCCGAGTACCATAGAATGCCATAAATTATGTGCCTCTCTTCTCAAATGGTACAAGTACTTCGTATGATAACGAACCACTGTGGTTACTAAGAAGTTTCGAGAGGATACCGATTGCTGATAAGTGTTGTTAAATTTGTACAATGAGTTATTTAATAAGATATTTCTATCGAATTGGTGATCTTTTACTAAGAATATTGCCCTGTTATAAGTAAAACTTTTTGGACATGTGACGAAAAATTTTATTACATAATTTAATAAAAACCGTTTCGTGACCTTGAGTTTACTTCAAGATTGATGTGCTAGTGCGAAGTATTTCAAACCATCTTTAACATATGCTCTAACTCCACTTCTGCAAAGCACATACATATTTTGTAGGATTTACAAACATATGAACACCGGACACCAATCTCAATTCCGTAGAGGAAAATTACTCACTGGTATTTTCGATTATTCTTCTGCATCTTCCTATTAAGCTTCACAATTGCAGATCATGTAATAGTGCACTGCCTCTTGAATTGCAGCTAATGCTGGCGTTACTTACACACTGAACCATAACACACTTATAATAATTATGTAGTAGCTCAATTTCTCTGTAAGTATTATTTTTTATAATGCTTATCACACAAAAAAAAATCTGGTCTTTGTTAATGACACGAACAAATAGATTATTAAACAAAAAGTGCATACTGTGTATACGAGTAGGTATGTGTTGTTGGCATCTAACCATACACCAAGTATTGTGATATCATGATCATCATCCTCATAATTGTCATCACAATGCCCCCTTCCCCCTTGCTTTCCAGATGGGCCAGTTGAAATTAACGGTATATAGCCAATTTCTGCAGCCATTACCAGGTCTTCTGTCCACGCCATGCAAATATACTGCACCGCGTTTGCCGGTACTTTTAACCTCCATTCAAAAATTCCAAAAAAATAAACAAATATAATTGAGCCGATAGTATATTGATATAGTATCTAAATCGACTATTTTACTTAAGCACTCCCATATTTAAAATGATGGAGTCATAGCCATACACATGATGAATGCAAAACCATGAAGATTAAGCCTCTTTTTAAAATAAAATTTATCGCCATGGCTGAGGCGAAAGGGAGTGTCAGACTCTTACTGCCTAAAAACCACTCCGTTCTTACTCCTGTTCTTCGAGCTCAAGCCCCGGCAAGCTGTCACATTTTCCGCAGCTCAGTATCGGCCATTAACCCCACTGCACCACATCTGTGGTGATCTGAGGGCTCTATGATGCCTGCGCCAGAGTGTCTGTCGCGACGCACGCTCCCCGCTTCCTGCTTAGCTAGAATGACTACTTCGCAGAAAGAGGAGACGTCATCCCAGTCCCCCTTGCTCCAACATAGCTTAAAGTTATAACAATATTATTTGGATCTAAAATAAAATTATCTGTTATAGGTAACAACTATAGTAATCACAAATTCACTCGACAATCGATTGCCAATGGTATGATCATCATGCTGTTATAGTTCAATCTTCACACTATTATATCATTACTAAGATTAGCCTCGTAATCGAATTTTAATATCTAATTTTCCACACCACACCTTTCAGATTATAATTAAATGAACACCAATGTTATCTAATTTCCGAGGGAGAGGAAGCCTGAAACACCTGTATCTTCAAATTTGAATGGTTTTCATGTGACTGTTGACTGATATCCACAATCATTAGTTGGTAACAACTTTAATTTAGTTAATTTTACTGTACGTATTTTATTGGCTTTCCCATAATAGGACTTCAGGAATGTGCGTACCCAATAGGCGTAACACAATAAAGGATCTTTTTTTCACACGGGAAAATCATCCAATGACTTCTCCCGCCTTGGGCGAGGCGGGAGGGAGTGTCAGATTCTTACTGACAAAAAACCATCCCGTTCCTACTCCTGTTTTTCGAGCCGGAGCCCCGGTAAACCCGCTAGGTAGTCTGCAGCTCCAGATACAATAAAGGAGTCTGCGGTTGCATCTATTTAGAGGCCATAAGTGATTGCAAACATCGAGTTGTTTTTATTAAAGTATGAATCCAACGTCCTAATTTTTCTTCCACAGCAAGGTCCAAATTGAAGGTTCCTCTCATTTGGGAAAAGTAATAAGATACAAGTAACTGAAGATAATTAATTACACAAGTATTTGTGGTTTTCTAGGCAGGAACTTGTCTGAGTCATACAACTGATTGTAGACTTTACTCTACGGATTAATTATGTGTAGAAACAATAATCTGATAACACATTTCGCATTAGTATAAATACAAGGAGTAGCTGCCGTAATATCATAACACAATCAAGTGATACTAACAAGTCTACTTGTGCCCGAGTAAAATTTACTCCAAATAATAATTATTTCATTTTGAATAATATCTTCAAACTATCAATCAAAGTAAGTTTTTTTATTCCAAGTTTCTAAAAGTTTTTTCTTGTCTACTTTATCGCAGTGAGTGTAAACCGTCTTTCCTAAATTTAAATTACATTTCCCATCATTTTTCCTTTTCCCAACCACTTCGGGATTGTTATTTTATTTCGTAACTTTTTTCTTATGTTGTGTAAGCCAATTTAAATAATTTTTGTTTCTTTTTTTGTGCAGAATGCAGCGCAACCCAGCTTTCCCCTCCGCCATGAGCTCCGGCTACAAGAGCTTCTCGCCCAGCCCCTGCTTCGGGCCCCCCAGAAACCAGTACAGCGCTGGAAGCTACGCGCAGCCGACACAACCCTTCCAGCCCAACAACTGCTTCATGACTGCATCAGTGATCCGGAAAATGAGCAACACCACGCCCCCCAGTGGTTTCGGCAGAAATTACTAAGTCTGCGGCATATTGCACATATTTTACCTGGAATCTCACATTAGTTATTTATTTAATAAGTTAAATTATGTTTATTGTACGTGAATATCAGAATTTGTATTGTTTACAGTTTCATTCATTGTATTTCTTGTAAATATTTTATATAAATAAATTAAGTTATTGAAGAAAATACCTTTTGTGTTTTGTTCCATCTGACTTACTCGATCTGAGTACCAAAGAATGCAATTAATTCCATGGCAAGTGTTAATAGGCTCTTTTCTCTTTAGTCGTAGTAGAGTAAGACGATGAACTACTCTGGAAAAAATAAAATGGTCGTATGTAGATGCTTAAAATGTACTCCAAGATGGTTGCTATTAACTGGTTCACTGTTTTCCTAGCAATCTTTACTTGCAGCATCCTACCCTGGTAGTTTACCTAGATGATTTAATAAGGTGATTGACCTCTAGACGTTTTCTCCTCAACTTATCTTAATGTTCTTCCACAAATCCTTCAATGAAGTACTTTTTCCTAAACGTGGCCAAAAATTTTAATAGTCAAAACATGCCGTTCTTTCACCTTGAATTACTTTAAGTGATATAATAATGTTAGTGTAAAAAGTAGTCCAGATGATTTTTAACATATGGCTCTAATCTACTAATCTCTAAACTGCAAAAAGCATTAATTGGTAATCGGTAAGCTCAGTGTTTTAAAAGCCGATTGGAAAAACAAGATCTTTCATGAGCCGCACCTTGCTTATCTTGATTATTCCTCTGTCTTCCTTAATTACCAATGCCTAATTTCACCATTGATTTTTACCAACCTAAAAGTGACACCTCGTCGCGAGAGATACTCCGGGTGTTGGGGATCGCGAGACGATCTCCAGCCACCGTAAGTGCAGGTCTGCGGACGGCGAGCAAGGGTAGCTTGCCGCCCGACCAGAACCAGACCCGTGCGTGTGGCGCGTTGCGTTCCACTCGCGCCTCAAAGAGCCATCAGACCACTACAGATGGGGCCCGGTAGGGCTGATGCTTGATTTGGAGCTGCGGACTACCTAGCGGGTTTACCGGAGCTCCGGCTTGAAAAGCAGGAGTAGGAACGCGGTGGTTTTTAGTCAGTAAGAGTATGACACTCCCTCTCGCCTCGCCTAAGGCGAGAGAAGTCATTGGATGATTTTCCCCTCTTAAAAAAACGGTACAGGTAATGAGTATTTAAGTGCTCCCTACGCTAAATAATTCTTGGTTAAAATATTATGATTTAGAGGTGAAGATTTAGAGGTTGGTAAAAAAAGAAAATAAACCCCTTTCAACCGCAGATCATGCTATGACACATTGCCTCAGAGTGGTTCAATTTTTGCCTAGGTCAAACAAATACAAGAGTGTTGATGTCTAGCCAAGATATCAAACAATATCGTATGATACAGAACTGATTGCTTTATAATAAGCATCAATATGAAATGGAATCATCCACGCACATTGCACACACATTGTGCATGTGCATCATAAAGATTAAGCCTCGTCCTTAATAAAATATAGGTGCTTAAACTTTTTATATTATAGATCATTACTTAGATAAAGAGTACAGACTCTTTATCTGATTACAGAATCAAATTACTATCTGTTCACTATATAGTGGTCACATTTACACACGGCAATTGAATGACCAATGGCATGATCATCACATATTATAATGCTTCAATCTAATACTACAACATTATATCATTTCCATGATTAGACACATGTTATCAAATTCGACTGTCTAATTTTCCATACTATTTAACTATCAGATGATAATGAAACGAACAGTGAGGTTATCTAATTTCCATGGAACTGGGGGGCAGAATATTAGACATAGTATGGAAAATTATTAGACAGTCGAATTTGATAACATGTCTAATCATGGAAATGATATAATGTTGTAGGATGTGGACTGAAGCACTTACAATAACATGATGATCATACCATTGGTCATGCAATTGCCGTGTGTAAATGTGACTGCTATAGTGAACAGATACTAATTTGATTACAAACTATTTATCCGCAATGCGAAACTGCAGACAACAAGAATATTACCTAGAATTAAGCCTTATGTCACCTTATGTATCCAATTGTGCAATCCTCTTGGTTCGTTTTAATTCTAGTTGACCACCTGGTTGGTTTAAGTGACATACTCGTAAATATAACCAGAAAAATTATCAATGATCATTTTTCCATTTATATATTTTTCACCGTCCATTCTCCTGCTCTGGATATCATGATTGAAGACACTCTCTACACTTTTGGCAGAAATCGAGTATCCCTGATAAGCAGAACCTTTCAAACTCCTATCTCCAAGCCTCCTAATCGTAAAAATTGCTGCAAACCCTCTTATGAAGTAAAGCTCCATAGCCATGTAGTGAACTGCTACAAGCTGTCGATATTGTTGTACATACATGTTTTCACTTGTTTTTCTATGAAACAACTTGTATTAGTCATACAATCAATTATAAACTTTACTCCACGGATTAGCATTGCGTGTTGCCAATAATCTGATAACACATTTCGCATTAGTATAAATACAAGGAGTAGCTGCTGTAATATCATAACACAATCAAGTGATACTAACAAGTCTACTTGTGCTCAAGTGAAATTTGCTTGAAACAATTATTTTGTTTTAAATTATTTCTTCAAACTATCTATCGAAGTAAGTGTTGGTTTATTTTGAATATTTTTAATGTGATTATTAAAATGTTGATTAAGATTACGTATTAATTATGCAGTGATTTTCTTCGTGTTTAAATTTTTACCCCAGTTGTGTATAGTTTATTTCAACTGATTTCTTTCATCTATCTGTTTGTTATTCTTATACTTAAATATTTCTTCTTCATTAACAGAATGCAGCGCAACCCAGCTTTCCCCTCCGCCATGAGCTCCGGCTACAAGAGCTTCTCGCCCAGCCCCTGCTTCGGGCCCCCCAGAAACCAGTACAGCGCTGGAAGCTACGCGCAGCCGACACAACCCTTCCAGCCCAACAACTGCTTCATGACTGCATCAGTGATCCGGAAAATGAGCAACACCACGCCTCCTAGTGGTTTCGGCAGAAATTACTAAGCAATATTGCACACATTTTACCTGGAATCTCGAGTAATTCGTTTCGGTTACCCTGTAGTAGGTTAAGCAATCTCACAAGCTGTCGATGTTGTACATAATGTTTTCACTTGTGTTTCTAGAGTAGGGACACAATTTTCGTTGTAATTTTGTAAAATAATAATTATTAAAATTTATTTTACTATAAAAAATGCTTTTATTATGTTTACCTTGTTCTGATTATTTTACGGAATAATAATAAATGTTAAGAGAAGTGACCAAGGTCATACAATGTCTCTAGTAAACTTAATCACATATCGAAATCAAGTCGAGTATCGACTATTGTGACCAAGATGTCGTCATAAATTAGCCATATTCAACAATTTCTTTCATTTTATTATTTACATATCTATCTTATAATAAATCTGTAGAGAGGTCAATTATGTACATGAAATATATTTCCAAAATAACTATCAGCGGGTGATTAGTGATCGATAGTGACGCCAAAAATGCAATCAGAAAAATTTTTGTTGTCTGTCTGTCTTCTGTCTGTATTAAAACAAAAACCACTCGACAGATTTCAACGAAACTTGGTACAATTGTTCTTCATACTTCTGGGCATGATTCTTATACTTATATATTCCTTCTTCATTAACAGAATGCAGCGTAACCCAGCTTTCCCCTCCGCCATGAGCTCCGGCTACAAGAGCTTCTCGCCCAGCCCCTGCTTCGGGCCCCCCAGAAACCAGTACAGCGCTGGAAGCTACGCGCAGCCGACACAACCCTTCCAGCCCAACAACTGCTTCATGACTGCATCAGTGATCCGGAAAATGAGCAACACCACGCCTCCCAGTGGTTTCGGCAGAAATTACTAAAACTGTGGAATATTGCACACATTTTACTTGGAATCTCGAGTAATTCGTTTCGGTTACTGTTTAGTGTTAGTTTAGGTTTAAGTTATCTCAAATAAGCTATTTATTTATTTACTTGATAAGTTTAAAAACGGTATTGTGTATCGATAGAAGTACACAATTTTCATTGTAATTTTGTAAAATAATAATTTTAATAAAATAAATGAATTTAATATAAAAAATGCTTTTATTATATTGTCCTTGTTCTGATTATTTTACTGAGTAATAATAAATGTTAAGAGAAGTTACCAAGGTCAGGCAGTGTCTCTAGTAAACTTAATCACATATCGAAATCAAGTGAAAGTGTCGACTATTGACGACCAAGTTGTCGTCATAAATGTCTAGCCAAATTCAACAATTTCTTTCATTTTATTATTTACATATAATTCATAATATTATTTATTTTCACATATGTATTTTTTTCACAATCCACGAAGTTTCACGTGGACGATACTACGTTGTTTTTTCACAAACATACCTATTCATGAAACGATACATTGATATCGGTTCCAAAAATAAATCAATAAAATATTTTTGCAGATAGTACGTCGGATTAAGTTATTTTTTTATTATTATTTTCTGATTGTTAAGTCTGATTATTATCTGTGCAGCGCATCTGTCAGCTAATAATCAAAATGCCGATGGGACTCTAGATAATAGCTGGTGCAAAAACACTAAACTCATACTTAAGATAGCCTATATTTTCTTTCTTTATTTTATTCTGTAGTATTGTATGCACAAACACTTCGACTAGCGTGGGACCTAGTATAGTCCTAGAAGGACCCCCTCAGTATATTTTTCGCTAAAGTTGAACATTTATTAATTATCATCATCAAAGTTTTTAAATCGAATAGCTAATGATTTTCTGACCTCTGTATTGTGTGTTCCCCGATGCTTGAATGTTTTTTATGTAAAAGTGAATGCATTAATGCTAACAAAAGCTTCAGAAAAGTCCCAAAAGTGCAACTTCGCTTTTGTACCCATCACGTGTATTTTTATTACTTATTTAAATTTTATATTTTGCATACCATTGCCAATGAAACATTAGATACAATTTATATACGCTACAAAGCTACTATTATTAATATTTTAGAACTCAAAAAGTACTACATTTCCGGCTAAAGGATAAATCTTACTTGCAGAAATTATTAAAATCCTTTTCAACATGGACGCAGTCTCTTCAGTCTTATTGAAACGAAAGGCCCCGAAAGATTTTATTTTTACCCAACTGTTTTACTTTTAACGCCTACGCTTATAGTGTCTTCAAATGCATTAAATGAAATGTTAAGTTTTTAGATTTATTTAGGCTCTACTTATAATATTTAAAACTCTGTTTAGATTGAGTCAGATGTCTATAATAAAAATAAAAACTTATGGATATTTACAGTATCAGTTAATAATAAAGATTTTTAGTATCGAACAAACTGACTGCTCATTTTCCTGATTTTTATTCAACTGAATTGGGACCTAATTTTATATTTTTGTTTAGTTTAAAGTTAGTAATATATGTGAAAATACATTAAAACTTTCGGAACTCACTAACCAACAACATTCGATTGGTTAATATTATTGGTTTAATCCTTTGACATAATATTTTGGTCTACTGACTACAGAGTAGACTATCTACTATATCTACTATCACTATAGATGTCTAAATGGCAACCGACGGGTTAACGTGCCGGATTTTAAATCAATACTTTATTTGTAGTTAGATCCTCCTAATAGCAATTTGATCATCTTTTGATAAAGTCAAAAATCAGCCAGTGCCTTTGTTGTCTACATAGCAATACATACTCATACAAATAAATCTATGTTTTTTTTTTTCTAATACATTCATACATTTCTTCTTCCCTTTGCAACAAAATTAGGGATATGCGTTTTATGTATACTGGATTGAAACAAACACATACCTATATGAGTTTCTTTTCATGTTGTGATTTCTGTCTACACTTCAGAAATAGACTAGTAAGACACCTACCTTTCTAATTTAAAAATTTTTGTCGCCTATTTTTAAGCAATTAGCAACATATTTTAGACGTACTTCAACAAAATACCTGAATAAAATATTTAAGTAGGTACCTACTATGGCATGGCATGAATACCTATCAAGAGACACGAACGTTATTATTTTTAGAAAAAATATTGATGAACTCGAGAATATTGATTGAGATATCGATACAACGGAAATGTTTTAAAAATTAGTCATCTTATGATAGAAATGAAGAATCATGTAGATAGAGTTAATACAAATTACCTACATAATATGGCCTTAGAGACAAGTAACGTGGTGTGACAATGTGACAGATAAAAGATTTAAGGAGACAGATCATAAGTACCTAGTGTCATCCATTCAGCTAACTCATGATTTGTTTTCGAATGTAGCTTATACGGGTTTTGATGCACCCGAAAGCACTAAAAGTAATGCACGGAGACTTGCCTTTTTTTTGAGGGGACAATCATCCAATGACTTTTCCCGCCTTGGGCGAGGCGGGAGCCGGAGCCCCGGTAAACCCGCTAGGTAGGCCGCAGCTCCGGACGGAGACTTGCCTAGTCATCATTATCAGCCGTTAAATTATATCCGTGAAAGATAAAGTGTAAGGAGGTAGGAATTTTGGAAGAGAAATGATAGCGTATATGTTCCTCTTTATCTTATTCCTTCAAATAGAGTTTGTGTAATGAAAAACAGAAAATAAAACACCTATATAATTTCAACATTATTAAAGAAAAAGTAACTAGCTTGACCTGTATTTTCACTGGCACAAACTGCTGCTATTGTTGGCTTCTCCAGGATCTCTGGCTCAGGGATACTCACTAATTCAAAACTTGTCTCATCGATAGTGTAATCTATAAAATATATAGACCTACGATTTAAACGTGTTACACGTGACATCAGACAACAATGTTCATGTTAACCCAGAACCTCACTCTTAAGGCCTGAACTTCAGTCAGCTATTCGTGCCTATTCCAAATTTCTGCACCTATCGCTATAATAATCATAATGCAGATCAGAACCTGTGATCTCTTGATCAGTATGGGCCCAGTCCAAGTCATGTGCTCTAAAGTAATTTTTCTATGAATCTGATTAGAACAATATGTACACGTTTTCTACATAACCAAAACCTGTAGCTCTATCAATAAACCATTTCTTACGTCTACTGACACACCCGTTTTACTGACGATGAGCGTATTTTCCAAACATTACTAAATATTATTATTTTAGACTGAGATGCTTATCGAAAATCTACTACTTATCAATAATCTTCTATCTCGTCTTTCTGGCTTCCTTGGGTTTATCCGCCTTTGAGACACGTATTCGTATTTTCCCCCGATTATGAATCTCGTAATAAATGTAGGCAGACGAATCGTTATCAGGACCAATGAGGCAAGAGGTACCGCCTACTGCCTTCTCATTTTATCCGATTGGTATGTGACGTGACATTGATTCACTAATATCGCAAGATTTTTATAAACAAACTGACACGTGGAAAGTACGTATGCAACCTTAGCATACGTACTTTCTAGATACATTCACATCTAATGAAGGTTTTCGTTGGTCTGATCTACTATCACAACAACAAACTAGATATCAGCTTACAATCTACTATGTTCTAGAAAAAATACCATGCAAATCAACGACACTTCTCACATTTTGCAACCTGAGAAAACAAGACTAGAAAGAGTCGTCTCAGTCTCTTCACGCCTCGCTTAAGGCAAAAGGAATAATTTCCCTCCTCAATAAAAATCGATCTTATAGATTTTTTTATCAGCCCTGTACAAACCATTTCTCTTCAAATGTGAAGAACCTCGTGCCATATAAAAAATATTAAAATAGCCATAATTTTTAGGGGGAGGGGATTCGACCCCTTCGACCCCCGACTTTTGTCGATAACATTAGATGTAGTACTCAGCCTTAACGGGTTAGAAGTCTCACCCCTATCACATTGTATATACGGTCTCTTGTATGGGGTTATAAAATCTATACTAATATTATAAAGCTGAAGAGTTTGTTTGTTTGTTTGAAATTTGTTTGAAAGCGCTAATCTCCGGAACTACTAGTTAACAATAAATGTTAACTATTTTATTAACTATCATTTTTACATATCCCTTTATACGACAAAAATGTTGAAAATGATCTTTTCTATAACCCCGTGGGAGATTATGCTCTAATAACAAATCACCCAATACGTAATGTTTTGTTTTATGGTATAAGCCGCGGTAATCGAGCAGATGGAAGAGACGATACAAATTCCAGCGTTTTTTTTTTTGGCCTCCGTATGTTTTGATTACAATGGTGACGGTGATATGATGATTTCACCATCTGAACTATATAGGTCTTGCGAACCATAAACCTTTTCTAAAATACCATGGTAAGATGGTGATTTTACCATCTGAACTATGCGACATAAAGAACTTGCGACACATAAAGTTTCGTACTCTAACAGCACACAGTAATATTGCAAAATAATATTGTTTTTAAAGTTCTATGGTGCTAGGATTAATTAACTGCTGAGATGCCATGTCTACTTTTCTATAGTTCCATCGTAAGTAAATCCTTCTTATTATTGTATATTTTGATTATTCGTCTAAACAATTTAAAATTCAACACTCCTTATGTCATATAAATCTCTTCTAAATAGACGACCACCTGTTGGAATTCTTACCTTTTCTTTTATTTAATTTTCGCCTCTTTTTTGTGTATTTTCTTTAATTATATCAATCCTTTATATTTTTTAACTAAGTAAATATTTTAGTCACAGTTATTTCTATACTTAATATCTCACTCTTTGGTTACGCCCACCCGTGACGCTTATAATACGTCGACGTCGGTCCACAAACTAATTTTCATTTGGCGAAATAAATTTATGCCAAATTGAAAGTCATGTCCATTTCTACGCCAGTTTCACTAAATTATCGACAAAGTTTTTTTTAGATACATTTATTACACAATTGTTTTGTATGTAAAATATTATGTTAAATTATTCGCAAATGAAACGAACCTAGTGTGGTGAAATAGGGCCTTAGTTGATGTTTGTTTAACTTTTATATTTTAGTTACATTGAATGAATCTAGGATAACATTTATTTTATGTAATCCTATGACTCAGCCTTGCACAGTTTTCATAATTTTATTATTCCCAACTAGATTTTTTTGAATTCGATCCTCAAAGAAAGGATTGTTAGACATTAGCTCGAAAGTTATCTATCTGCAATTCGTTGAACTTAAAAATAAAATAATAAGTGGAATTATGGTAAAAGTTTAAATTAGAAGTTGTTTGTTTTAAAAATCACAAATTTATTATACTCTATCACACATTAGTTATTAAGCTATTTTTTGTTCTTTGGTTCATAAAATTGTCTAGTAGAGAACTGAATCTACGCAAAAGTATTACTTTTTAAATTATTAAAACGATCTCTAACAAGGTTCCTAATGTTTGACTTCATTATTATATTTTTTCGTAAATTGTTTTTTTTTATGTTAAATTGGCCGACGTTTGGCTATCTCGCCTGATGGTAAGTGATGATGCGGCCTACGATGGAGCACGTCTCACGTTGTACTCAAACTACTACGAGTTACGACTAAAAACGCGACCGCCTCTAGACTGAACAAATATTCAATGGTATTTTCATGAATGAGGTGATTTTTGCACTCGATCTCCGTAGCCCACGCGGTCAAGGGAATTCCGTAAGATAAAATATAACATTGGACAAAGTGGTTCGATGTCGAAGTGACAATTTAAGTTATCGGAAAACCCAAATTCATCTTGTTACTCCAGTAATTTTAATGGAAAATAACCAATATTAGGGTTCAATTTGGAACGAACCTTTTCACTAAATGGTTGACGGATAATAAAAGTCTATTGTATATTTAATTAATTAAAATGTCTACATCTCGCGCTACGCCTTGTAGTTCATAGTCACTACACGAGCTCAAGAACAAGACGACATGATAAAGGTAGCTAGAGAGACCACTTTTTTTTTCAGAGCGGAAAATCATCCAATGGCTTCTTTCGCCAGGGTAAGGCGAGAAGGAGTGTCAGATTTTTACTGACAAAAATCTCCCCGTTCCTACTCCTGCTTGTCGAGCTGGAACCCCGGTAAACCCGCTAGGTAGTCCGCAGCTCTGGGTAGAGAGACCGCTGCCAACCTGCCACCGCGAAGTCCCTAAGGCAAACCAATGTTGGACCGTGGACGTATTGTGATCAGCTACATAATAATAATGGCGACGGATGATGATGATGTTATCTAGCCAAAATAAAAAGGGTGTCCCAATTTTCTTGCACCAGGCAGAATTCCAAGTGCCCAAATTTAGATCTTCAATTATGGAAAAATAAACTACAATATTATTAAGAATTCGGATTGTAGCAGCAATTTAACTCGGCAATGTAATCTTTTAAAAATTCGCACTAAATTTTGCCTTGCTTTGCCTTTGTCCTTGGCAGCTATGATTGCTTTTTTTGGAGGGGATTATTATTATCCAATGACTTCTCTCGCCTTGGGCGAGGCGAGAGGGAGTGTCAGACTCTTACTGACTAAAAACCACCCCGTTCTTACTGGTGCTTTTTGAGCCGGAGCGCCGGTATGCCTGCTAGGTAACCCGCAGCTCCGGATCGGACATAAACCCTACCGGGCCCATTTTGTGGTGGTCTGATGGCTCTTTGAAGCGCCGCGCCATACGCACTGGTCTGGTTCTTCAGACCCTCACTTACAGTAGCCGGAGATCGTCGCGCTGATTGCCTGCCATCAGAATATTAGTCAAAAAAGTTTACGCCTCTTCAATAAAAAAATGTATGTAAAAAACGCCTCCTTCCAACCTGAATGAAAGATTAGTCTTTCATTCAGGTTGGAAGGAGGCTTTTTAGTCTGGAAATTAGTATAGTTAGTTACATTTTATAGACCATGTGAGTAAAGTTGTGAACGAAAAGTTATAACATATCCTATATTTTTTATAACCCTATAAAAATCAAATCATAACCCAACGATAGAGATATTATTATATACTTTATAACTGCTAAAAACTGGTTACGACCTTGTTCGGATATCGTTAGGTATACTAGTTAAGAATAGTAGTTGATTGATATCGTCGCGATAATACAAAAAGATATATCGGGCCATCAGAAAACTGAATTGTTCATCTTCTTGACATGACATGATACATTCACGGATTTTCCAAATAAATGAGAGTTTTATGATAAAAAAAAACAAGTGATGACTTGCTTAAATGTCGAGTTATGACCATCTTTTTAGGTTCAGTATTGAAATAAATACATAATGTAAGAATAAATCATATTTGTATACCAATGGGTCATTTCGTTACTGACTTTACCGGTGATTTGTTACTTCATAATAAACTTGTCCCTGCAATAGGTCTACAGTTCCAGATATTCATATTAATTTGTATACTTTTTAAAAATTTGGAAACTATAATTTTATTTTCTTTTCCTCTAATAATATCATCTGATTTATTTGGTTGCAGGATCCAAGACAGTGTTCCGGTATTTTCATTGTTGTATCTTCTGTAGATCCTAGCCTACAGAAGTTGCAGCGGTAGACTGTAGCGGGCTAGTCCCATTAAAAAAATATATATAGATGATTGAACTTAGTCTCCAACTCAGCCAGGTAATCACAATAGATGTAGGATGGGCCCCATATCATGGAAATCAGCTTGAATACCAATTCTATTCAATTTGTTTAGATCTATGGATCTATGAATTGATTTTATTCTCTGAAGTTTTGGATAAGTATTGGAAATAAATACATATACATATTTATCCACTTAAAATTTTACCAATTTCCGCATTTTCATAAGATGACATTGTATAATGTCAAGAAAGAAGGTACTAAAGTAAAGTAAAGTAAAGTAAAGTAAGAAAGTACTAAAAATATTAATATGATTATAGGTAATATTCTTTCAGTAATGGAATCCCAATAGCCTGTCATGTTTTGAAGCTTAGTGTTCTTTTTTTATTTGGTACTGAAAAGTAATTTAGCAAATCACCTTACTCTTCTAAACAAATTGTCGAAGTAAAAACTAATATTGGTAAAAAGAACTCGAAAAAAATTAAATTCTTAAGACATGTTTTAGACAATTAAGACGGGAAAGTGTCGATGTTTTCGTTATAAAATCATTCAAATATGACGAGGGTAATAATTATAATTTCTAACCGTGATCATCCCACTGTAGGGCAATAGCCTCCCTACCTACCTTCCTCTCCTCTCTGAGCAAAGCTTACGCTGCAATGGGACGTTCACATCAAAAAATAATAATAATTAGAAAAAAATTACTAAACATTATTTTATTCGCCCTTTAACTTAGTATTTCACAACAACCTCTTATACACTCATTCTAGAAAAATCAATAACTGCAATATTTACATAGAATTAATCAAAATAGACAAGCAAAGAAAACCCAAAGATGGCATATCATTCAACCAAGACGTTTGGAGATCAGGAATTTCCAAATGCAGAAGCTTTTTCTCACAGATAACTACTTCAAGATAAAACGTGGACAGCTGTTATCTCCTTACTGCCGTATTTATAAACTAACAAATTCAGCAGAGTGTTAGTAACCAAATAACTGTTAAACGTGTAGTTTGGGAACGAGGAATACCTTTACAAATACAGGTAAGCACACGTGCTAATTTTAAATATTTTTATTCATTATTTTTGTAACGTAACAAATCTACATGTCCAGGCTCATGGTCATTTGAAACGAAATTTTTTTGCCTTTGTTTTCAATGACATCTATGTTTTGATTTTAAGGGTGATATTCCCTATAAATATTTTGTACCCCTTAAACTTTCTTTCAATATGTTATTTATTGTTATTTATTTATTACGCTTAAGTTAATCATGTTGAAATGACCTTTATTGACATTAGAATTATTATATTTTCGTTTATTAACAAGAATATTTTATCACCCAATCTGAAAATAAGCCCTTAATATTTTCACATTGTATAATCATTTTTATTTAAAAAAAAACCAATAGTAAATAGTATTAACACATTAAACGTCATGGGGGCAAAAGTGACCGACTCTTGCGGAGAATTTGGCTTCAACAGATTTTTGTTGACAATCAAAGTAAAAAGAGAATAATTATCAATTACTTAACATACATTCTTCTTTTGTCACAGAAATGTCTGGACCCGGTGAAAGAAAAGAACAGAAACCCTACAGGCCACCACCATACGAGAGGCCATATGGACCACCAGACAATCCTAAGGACCGACCAAGAGCATAAGAATAGATATATTATAGGTTTAAACTGCAGTTTTATAATTTATGAACTTAACGAAGGAAAGAAGTCATTAAAATGTGAAAAGGACTCAATAAAGCTTGAACAAAATCAGAAGGGAATTAAAGCAGTAGATTCATTGAGTAAAGATAATCTTTACTTGCGTGAGAAAGGAAAAATGTGAAACTCATTCACTTGAAAAATCTGAAGAAGACTGATATACGCTGTGCGGTATAAAAGTCCCTGAAGAGAAAAAACAGATTTGAAGAAAAATGTTTGAATAAAATGGAAGAGATGCAGAGGAAAATAATGTGATCCAATTTGGACCATATTTAATTGATCATAGAGTCTTGATTCATATATTTTGCACATTGACCTCAAAATCGTCAACAGAAAATGAATAATATTTTTAAAATCAATTTCAACCTCTTCTACAACTACGCTTTCAAAAGAACTTTTTTCGAGAAATTACAAAATGAAACGTAATGCTATTTTACTACAAAGAAAAATTGATTCATCTCCACCAATGTTTGGAAAAACACTCACACATGGAAACTTTGGGAAATTCCTTGAGATAAGTGCAAGATGTATAAATATTTTATTACAATCAATCTATCTATGACAATAAGATATGTATCGATGATTGCTATGTATGTCCTTATTTGGAATGGAAAACAGAATAATTTTCGTATAATTTTCATAAATTGTAAAACTGGTTAGGCTAAGATTTCAAATTAATGATCATAAAATTAATTGTAAATATATTTAAGGATTAATTTGTAGAATCTCTAATAAATTATTATATTTATATAACATTACATAATTTGTATTATTTTTAGTTCTTAGCTATTAAAATGGTACCTCTTCTTGGAACAATCGAAACACTTTGTAAGTCATATTATTCAATATAAGGAATCGAATTCTTTGCCTGAGTCTTCCTGAGTGGGTATCCAAATAAATAGATTGCTTATGGGCAGACATTTTCTATCGTAGCGCATCATTACCACCAAGCGAGATAGCGGCCAAACATGGACCCATCAAATATAATATAAAAAAATATATGAATGTATTCTAGTGTGGCTGAGAACAAGAATTTTTAAAGACCAGTGTTAGCCACACTAATAGAAGATACTACAAAGATATTAAAGTCAATTCAAAACATAATTATTATCTAGCTAAGAATGCAAAATGGCATCGAATCACATCTCACATCACCCGATCTTTAAAAATGAACCATCATTGGAAATTTTATTAGATTAGGTTCGATAACGTGTAACCTACTTCTGACAAGGTCTGAAAATAAATTCAAGATAGCAATAGTTAAAGGTATAATTTATAAACATCATCATGACACCTACAAAAACGTTATAAAGCATCCAAGTTCTTTAGGAATGGATTAAAGTCACAAATATTTCTAAAGGAAGAAAATGTGATCTAAAAATATGAATAAAATGTGCGAAATAAAGAAAAATACAACCAACCAAAGTATAATTGAGAATAAGAAGAAAACATATCTACATTAGATCTTTGCGAAAACACTATTTAATTTTTTATTTATTATAGAAAAACAAGTATTTTATTTCGCTTGTACTGGGTTCCTTTACTTAACACATTTTTATCTTTATAATAAATCTAAATCATCTGTATTAGAATTATGCTGTACGTTATAACATTCAGCATGGTTCCAAGTAACATGGCGTAGCTTAGTTTAAATAAGTTGCAAGCAGTGAACTGCAGGCGGTCGTTGCTAACTAACTCCTTGAACGTCTCCAAAATTGTCTTTTTTGACGGCACTGAAATAAAAATAATATATTACTTAGTAAATAGGTACATTATTCATTAGATTAAGTAAAGTCAAATTAAAGACCAATTGAAAATAACAAAACCATTAAACTCAGCTAAAGTATTACGAATCCATACACATATTCCATAATACATATAATAACTGTGAAATTACAATCAAACATTTAAGCGTGAAACGATAGCAGGGGATTTATTTTAGAGTATCGGAAGTGAAAATTAGGGGCACCGGTTGTCTCGATTTTCCCGTATTTAAATAAGCCTTGAATAAAATAATAGAGTGCAATTTTTAGTGATATTGTATATTTTTAAAAGAAATTACATACCACATTTAAAATCTATAAGACACTTGATAATCATAGTAATAGTTTGATCAACCTCTTTGTTCATTTGGTCGTTGATATAACATCCGAGGAAACACCAGTAGAAAGGCAGAATGCTTTTAATGATCACCAACCATTTTAGTGTGGCCTGAAAATTAATACAAATGGTAACTAAAAATAACATGACTATTGACTTCAAGACCAATAAACTAAATATATTAAGCAACAAATGACTATAAGACATAATGCATTACCAATTAGCTAATAGACTTAAAATAAGATGTCAGAACTTCACGGGGTTCAATCCCTAAAAACATGGATAATCCCTTTGTATATGTGGATATATCAAGAGGGATGGATAAGGGCTCAATTTATCGGGAGGAATAAGTGCACACACATATAAAAAAATCAGTATCAAATACAAATGTTAACAAAATTTTTTATAATTGTCAACCAACATTTTATAGCGAGCAATGAGTGGTTTGCTAGCGTAGTGATTGTCGAAACAAGATATAGGAGCGAATCTGCCTATAGGGAAAGGAAACTTTTTACAGTAGTGGACGTTGTTCCAGCTAATGATGTTCATGATTATGGTAAACAAGTAAAAATTTTATGACCGATTGACTCTAAACTACAAATCTTAATTAATTGCTGTTCGTTTGTCTCGCTAAAACTCGAAAAGGGCTGGACCAATTTTGGTCTTGAATTATTTGTAAAAGTCCATGGAAGGTTTAAAAGGTGAGATTTTTTTCCGAGGCGGTACAAAGTCTGCTAACGTGTTATAAAAATCTATAGTCCTTTCAAAATTAGGTATGGCAACGTTTTTGACTATGACTCATTCTTCGTTGTTTAAATCGTAATTCGAATGTGATTTATAAATAAGTCTCAATGAAATCATTGGTAACATTTGATTCACTTCAACATTATACATCAATATCGTCGTCATCATGCAATCTTATGAAATGCTACCACACTATTGTTAGAGTGGTAGTTCTTTGTTTCTACCACTATTTAATCTTTTACTAGTGTAAGATCTGTTTCATCATTTTGGACATTGGACCTTTCAATGGAGTTTCTTGCTCATTCTTCTCTATTCGAAGCTACACTTTGGAACGAGCACCTAGCTTCACTGACGGACAGACTGACCGACTATTATTTATTTCTTGATATTTGAAAACTATCTTTTTATGGTTTAATTGGAATAAATGATTTGACTTTGACTTCAAATATTTTATTACCTTGTAACCATGACATAATAATATGTGTATCTTTAGGTACAACATTCTTGCTTAAACATTAGTCTTAAGTAATTTTAGAGATGGATATTAAACGTTATTTAAGTCATTTACATTTATTTTCTTTAAATGCACTGTGCGTACAAACGGCGACTATTTACGACATAGTAACAATACGGTTCTTTTTCCAAAACTGGGTCATAGAATCTTAATTAACAACGAACATACATAAGACTACTGCAACGAGGGACGAACCCGGACATAGCTTAATCAAGCATCACTTCAGGAAATGTCACATGCATATATTTAAGTACTACCTGATTGGTCACGATAACTGTCACGCCAACCACTCCACTTACAAACATTAACCAGATCGATAAGAAAATCTGCAATAAGGAAGACATTATTGATGTGGATGATGTAAACATTACAAACATTCCAGCACCTATTGGAAAGATAGAAAATGATAGATGCTGTAAGCTCGTTAATAATATAATAAATAGTAAGCTTGTTAGCAATAAATGGTACATCTCGAATAGAATGAAAGATGTTAACAGTTCTTAGATGAGAAAATCGTCTTAATTGGCTATATATTTTATGTTCTACAATGTATCACATGCATGCCGAAATATTATAAAATGACAAGAACATTGTAGTAACTGATGCTATTAAGTAAATTGTTGGGTCCGACTATCAGTATCCAATAGCAAACACCAAACTTCGATAGATTCTAGTGCTGACTTTGCACTAGGATCTATCGAACTTTGGCTATCTAAAAATATTTTTTTTAGGCTAAAATATTGTGTCAGCCCAAGTAGAAAGGTAACGAGACAAAACTTATTGTTGGCCTTTATTTGGGATAATGTACTTGAAGTTCAAGTAGGTACTATATCAGTTTATTAAGTACATGTTTATAGAGGTTTTGATTTTCAAGTCATCACGTGTTGATTACAATATAATGTTAATATAACTTTAATCTGTTAAAGGAACAGCATAAAATCTTACCTGCAAACCGTAGCATTTTTCCAAAAGATGAAGACAAATGCTTAGCCTATCATACAGTTTACAAAGACATTTTAAATCAAGTTGTACAATGTTGTTTATTTCAATAAATTCAATACTTGGACTAAACATGTACTTAAAGATGTATTTCGTTTCTATTTTATCAGCTGAAATAATTTTAGAAACATTATCCTCAATTAGTGTTCTCGACAATTGGTGATTTATCACCTTCAGTAGCGCGGACAATAAATACAAATGCATGATTAAATGTAAAATTGATAGGAACGTTGGTATTCTTATCAGAAGAATAAATGGAGGAAAGTCATTCAATATTTCCATCACGATCAAAATTATGAACATGATCATTGCTGTAAAATACCACAAGTACATTTTATAAGCGAACAACTTTAAGACGTAGTCAGTGATGTTCAAGTGTTTGAAAATATCATCGAATACTTCATGAATGCTAATGTAAATGATTTCACTGTTAAAAAGATTAATTATTATGATTATAATGTTCACAAACAAATCAGTCACGTCTGGGATAATTCCCAGATCTTTCTTGACGTCAAATCTGAGAAGTCTATCGCGTAAGAATGCGTAGCTACTGATTAAGCCTGCTGCAAATAACAAAGACCAAATCTTAAGCCACGTGTTGATCTTGATGGACTTTCCTTTAGATGTAACTATGGGTTTTGGTAAGCCAAAAATATTGCTAATGATGGTGAACGGGCGAAAATAACGGTAGAACATGTTTTCACTCAGAAGACACAGATAAAAATGTAGGACATTGAAATAAATGTAGTAGGCAATAGCGGATTAATTGATTTTTTCCAATAAATTAATAACTAAATAGTAGTTCGATCAATTCAAAGTGTGATTACAAAAAAGTAAACATGGATTGTTACTTCAAAGGATTATGAACGTTAAATTGCTTTCAACTCAATTACTTTTATTTATGATTACCATGCGCCATGTTTTGAATTATTTTCTGTTTTAAATTAGAATTTAATGTGTGAATAATTGTAGGACGCTAACCCACGTCGTTCTGATTAATATTAGTCCGTAGATTCTTTGTGCTTGTAAGATGTTTTGGGGTGGGGAAATTCCTAGTTTGGGGTGACCCTTTAAAAAAAAAGAATAGAAATTCTAACAAATTTCTTTACTTCTATTACTATAAAATAATTAATAATATTATTTATAAAGTTGCCTTAGCCCGATTTGCATATCACACATACTATGCACAACAGTCAAAATTGTAATTTAGATCAACAAGAGGTATATTTAGAAGAACTCGGCATGTAGTATGTAGCTGTTTTTTATTATAATCTTATCACTAATATTGGAACACAATACCTTTCTTTCAAGTTCACGTATATCCGAATAGATGACGCTAATGTGCGCATTTTCCAATAAACTGATCATATTTTTCAAGAACACGCCCTGCTCCTTTTTTAAGTCGGTCAAAAATAGAGACTGACTGATTATTTTTAGTACCTATATTCGATGGATCGATATGAATCTGTAAGCCGTCCCTTTGCTAGTAAAAGGTTTCTTGTCATATAAATACAGAAAGAATAAAATTTTGATCGTCACACTAGCTTGACAATATCGGGATTATATTCTAACTGCGTCCATTTACAATAGGTAGGTATCCTTCACCTTATGTATCTATTTAAATATTTGCGTAAAAACTCACACCTTTTTATGTTTACCTTTATGTAACTAGTTGTTCGCTTTTCTTTGTATTTTCTAGGACTCTAGGTTTTCCTAAAGTTTCAGTTTTATTCGAAGTCAATATAGCTATCTACAAAACAGTTTTTAAAATTTCTTTAAAAATGTTCATTTCGACGAGTATTGACAAGATACAGGATTTTTAAAGAACAGTCAGTACATAATTATGCCAACACCTACTCTTTGTGACATAATATCTCTTTAAGGATTAAGATAAATCATTTTCCCTGTAATTCTTTTCAAGAAACGACTCGAATTTAGCCGACTGACGTAGATTGAATCAGTCATTTTCCTTAGCATTCATTGATACATCCGGTAATTGCAATAACATTCCAATACAACTCTATATTTTGTTTTGTTCGAAGTATAATTTTATCTAATCAACAACAGCGTTGAAGCTCTTACAGATATGATAAGCCGTGAATCAGATGATAGGTACAAATAAATGATTAACACCTTTCGTGTCCAGTGAGTTTTCAATCACTTGTGACAAACAGTTCTGTGTCTTGTTTATTAATTTAATAATTAAAACCATGTCCCACCACCACCGTAAGTTACATTCTTCATTTAAACTTACTTCTCTTCATTTGTTTTGTTATCGATTTGTGAATTGTGATACGCTTTGTGACAGTACATTTTTGTTGTGTAATGTATAATTATTCTAGAAGAGATTACTACTAAAGTTTTCCTGTTGTAATGAGGTTAATGTTTTTGTTTTGTCATTAGTGTATCGTAGAGAAAGAGTAGAATATTAATCTAGTATACCTAATTGATTTCTTTTTACAATTGCTGAATATTATTCAGTTGCTAACTATGTGTAAGTAACTTTTTATAGTGGCATGAGCTTAAGTGACGGTTTAAACTTTAAAGTATGTAAATCTAAACTAGTTTATTTAAAATTGTAGATCCACACGGCCGCCCACCCCATGGTGGACCACCTCCTCCTCCTGGGGGTTTCACTTACGTCCCAGCTCCGGTAATGATGCCGGTGTACCAACCACCTCCACCCCCACCCCCACCAGAACCAGTCCCCCCACCCACCATTGTCACTAACTACATCTACCAGCAGCCGCCACCCCCACCACCACAACCTACTCCAGTCACCATCGTTGAAGGTGCGTATGCTTATTACAATACAGT
Organism: Spodoptera frugiperda; assembly: GCF_023101765.2. Lineage (NCBI taxonomy): Eukaryota > Metazoa > Arthropoda > Insecta > Lepidoptera > Noctuidae > Spodoptera > Spodoptera frugiperda. The sequence goes on along the minus strand of NC_064241.1, from coordinate 7,055,410 downwards.
ACTTTCTACCATCATTCTCAAGTTACCTATCACCCACTTGAGTTCAATAAGGGTGTAATTGCGCACAACACTTAGAATACTTATCGCGAACACTAAGCCCTCTAATCTTATTCGTGGAATCAGCTTGCCAATATGAAGATAAGACAAATAATGAGTAACAAAAGAACCTACAATCGATTTAGTGAATAATAAACAAAAAAGTATTTTATTTATTTGTTTTAAAGTAAGTATTAGTACACAGGATTTATAATAAGAAATGTTGAAGATAGAACATTGAACGGGGTTCCACAGGGCACAATATTAGGTCCAACGATCTTTTTAAACAAATATATTTAGATACTATGGTACTTATATTTACAGAAATCAGAATTCAGCCACAACCAAGTAATCCATGGGCTAATTTACTGTCAACTGCTGAGGTGGGATTATCGGCAGTTGAAAAAGGCTTGACCCTACTTGAAACTAGGAAACAGGAAAGAATTACGAAAATTACTAGTAAGACAATCTATGAATTAAGTTCATAGTGTAGCCGTAGCAATGAGTTACTTTTACACATAATTAGTTTCTAAACAATCTTTGATTCCTTATAACATTTTTTTTTTGCTATCGCTTTGTAGTTAATCTTTAGATGCGTGGATTCAACATCTTCTAAGAAATATATTCTACGCTTTCTTCTTACTTTGATCTAAAAAAATTAAGACCACTATGCCACTATTTTTTATTACAGATACAATTGAATGGGTACCCAGTTCAGGTCCTGAAGTGGGTATGCTAAGGCATAGAGCTTTCGTAGCAGGCAGAGAAGGTTGGGATGGCAGCCCTCTTTGTGTGATTAGGGCATTCCACAACGGAGAGTTCGTCCCAGGCAAGCTGGCCATCCAACATCAGGCAGCCTACATCCCACATGCAGGTCGAGAGGTCCCTGTACACAACTTTGAAGTGAGTATAATTTCTGTCTTTCGTTTTTTTTTTTTACATTTGATGGGTCGACGTTTGGCCGCTATCTCACCTGGTGGTAAGTGATGATGCGGCCTACGATGGATAACGTCTGCCCATAAGCAACCTATTCACTCGGGCTTTGAAGACACCCAGGTTATACCCATCAGGAAACACAGACTCCGGCAAGGAGTTTCACTCCCTAGCAGTTCGCACAAGGAGGCTTGACCTAACTTAAATCCATCAATCATTAAAAACCTACTTTATTCTGCGAATAACTCATTAAAAATTATTTTCAGTAGCATTTTCCTTATAGAATGCCTATCTCAATTTGGACCGAAATTAACTTCTTATAAATGATTAATTGACGTCATCTTGATATTATGAACATGATTAACTATCGTTTTTATTTTCACTTTCTTGGTAAAATAAATTGTAGATATCTATCAGCAGTGAAATTATTCTGGATGATTATTCGAATTCGCCAATCCGCACTGAGCAAGCGTGGTGGTTAATGCTTAAACCTTCTTCAATATGACTTTTTCCGAGTTATATGTACTTTCTAAGATTATTTAGACACCACTGATAAACGGTAACCACTACGGCGTTCATCGTGATGATGTTGATAATGATGATTATGATGATGGATACTTTCTACAGATTCAACTACATGTCAATTCTTCAATTAATCATCATCATATCATCTCTTGTTATTATTAGCTATAGCTATTATATTATATTAACAAGAGATAATGAATCTTCGAGAAAAAGCATTGTATAACACGATTGCTGTTTAATCTTCAGGTGCTGTGTGCCTCATCACACGCTGTGCGCTGGTTGCCAGGCAGCAACGGCCAGGTCCCAGTAGGAGCCATCCCCGCTGGCAACACCCACAACGGCGAACCACTTTACATTGGACGTGTTACACACATGAATTCTGTCACACCCGGCAAAGTAAGTAATTTAAGTATTTGACTGCCAATAGAAAACTGTTGAAGGCAAATCCTCCGCTAACGTCGGTCACCGGTGACCACCACGGCGTTCAATGTGTTAAACATGTGCTTGTAACTTTACTGGTACTGCGGGTGATCTTGGGCAGCACTAGTTGTTTACCATCAGGTGATCCGTCTGCTCATTTGCCACCTTATCTCATAAAAATGCCTAGTGGTCATAAATACATATTCTGAACACGAAATCTCTCAAGAAAGGACATCATTCTATTTGGGCCTTTTCTGAAAGTATCGATACGTAGTATTTTTTCTTTTCGTCAGGACTTTTAGAAAAGTCCCAAAAATTTATGGAACCGTAATGGTCTCCTTTACTAGACCTAAAGTTGAACTAAATGATTTAAATTAAAATGAGCTCATGGCATAAACGAATTAATTGGGACTACTAGACCAAAATAAGGATTTAGTACCAGTCCCTTGTGTTTTACTTCTTTGAAATATGTTGTGCTCTGTTCAATCTAAAATCATCCTTGGGCCTGATGGGTTAGGTACACATTACATTACCGAATATTTATGTGTTTCTATTATGATTCCAGGTGCACCCTAGTCACGGATGCTGCTACATTTCGTTCAACGGAGGTGAAGTGGCGCACAAATCCTACGATGTACTCTGCAGAATTGTCGGTTGAAATGCCAAGCCAAACCAAAGAAAAAACATAAATAACTGTTACATTTTTAATACTTGCGTATCATTCAAAAATGTAAAGACAAGACAATCTCGATTATATTTCCAGCACTAATTTTATTATGGCCTGTGAAGATTTTTTAGAGTATTATTTAATTGATTAATGAAATTCGATTTTTTATTTGGTGAATTAAATATAAAATGCACCTATAAATGTTTGTTTTAATGGTTGATACAAGAGACACACACACATATTGATGGCGCCAAAGGATCGATTTTAGATGATTATGGTATACTAGGTTCTGCCAGTGGCTTCGCCTATATTCCCGAGGAATAAAAAGTATCCTATCACCCAAGTCACCTTAAACCCTGGTTGTATACCAAATTTCATCAAAACACGTTCAGTAGTTTCAGCGTGATTAACGGACAAACAAACTTTCACATTTATAATACAGTTAAACTTGGTTAAGTGGGACCTGGATAAGTGAGAAACCTCTACAACGGAACTCATACTGAAGTCCCTACCTATTGGCACTGAATTACCTCTATTAGTGGGAAAAACAACCCTCTTAATCTGTTTTTTGGGACAAGCCTGCCACAAGATCCCAAACCGCTACAACTCCTGTAAGCCAGGATCTACAGTAGATAATAAACATGAAAACACCGGAACACTGAAGTCCGGCGCGTCCCAGGGAAATCAATGACTGTCTTGGTTCCCGCAACGAAACAAACATCGTTTTGTTTGTTGATTTACTTATTCTTGTTCATTTATAATGTGCACATAACACATTGTTTTATTTAAGAATCACACCTCTTTATCTGAAATAACCCGTATGTTCACCTCCTTTCCTCCTTTAATGGAACCTTCTGTAAATGAGACAAATGTTTATTTATACCTGGTTATCTGAGACCATTTTGAAGGTCCCTTGATGTCTAACTTAAGGAGGTTTCACTGTATTAATAAATGTGATTGGTTAACTAGTTTATTGGTCCTTAAGGATGGCAAAGCGTTAGCTAGTGACTTATTACAATTTGTCAGTCAATTTCTTCTGTGGATAAGGTCATACTGTTGAAATCATGTACCTTCAATAGCACGGAATACAGAAAACTAGTTTTTCTATTCCGTGTACAATAGAAATAGTTTGTACTTTTTAACTAGAGGCGGGCAGAATTTAGATTTAAAAAGAGAACACCATAATGTTTCTGTCGTTTGTTTTTAATTGTGTAGGTTGTATTATTCTGGTGGTGCATGGCGGCAATAACTTGAATTTGAAAAGAGAACGCTAAATGTTTCTGGCCTTGTCATTTCGGGTCTGACGTCTCAATGACGTGTCATTTGTTTTTATTTTGCATTGTTCTAACGGCGCATTCCAATAACCTACCTATCGGTAGATTTGCCTACCAGAGGTAGTATTTTGACATAAGCTCCATACAAAATGTGTTGTAATGGATTGGAATGCGCCGTAAAAGTAGCAATAAATTGAATTCAGGTGCGTGCTGTTAGTAAACAAAAACTGTTTTTCATTTAGAAACATTAAAGTTAAAACTAACTTACTAAATAATCATAAAATTCTGATTAATATTTTAATATGAATAAAAACATACAAGTAACGCCACCTGCCTTTCAATGCTTGTACGAATGCCACCAATGTAGATATGAAAATGGAATTCATATACCATATTATCCTAATTTTTATTATAAGTTATTAGTAACTTAAATGGAAGAATGAAAAAAATATTTGAAAAAAGATGTCGTAAACATTATTTTACAACTGCTTTGTAAACGTAAACCTTTATCTTTCGATATAACTACAATGCAATTCTACATACAATAAATAGTAAGCCTCGTAATATTAAGTAGAAGAATATTGCGTACTTTTATTTATAGAATAATCCTAATGTTAATCTTAGAATGAATGAGGATTTCTAAATTTTTACAGGAAGGATTTTTTTTTTTTTTTTGAGGGGTGAATATCGTCCGTCATCATGACTTCTCCCGCCTTGAGCGAGGCGAGAGGGAATGTCAGACTCTTACTGACTAAAAACCACCCCGTTCCTACTCCTGCTTTTCGAGCCGGAGCCCCGGTAAACTCGCTAAGTAGTCCGCAGCTCCGGAACGGGAATAATCTAGGTAATATTTAGTGATTTAGGGACAAAAGCTCGTAGTCAATAAAATTCACAAACTAAGAATTAAAAAATAAATTTAATTAAAATAATATTAAGTTACATGATGAATACATAGCGTAGTGGTAGTTCTATGGCTTGTGTGGCTCGGATCTCTGTTCAGTCGTGTCATCTCATCATATCCATGGAGTGGTCAGTGACCTGGCCGCCATCTGGTGGTGGGGGCTGGAAACCTCCGTCATTACTGTAAGCCTGGTCTACCACAGTCACTCCACCACCACCGCTACTGCCACAACAGCAACTGAAGCAATCACCCATGATCTGTAAAATAGAAGAATAGGTCGTTTAGGTATTTCTTCATAATTAATTACTCATGATTCCGATTATAAATATGATTAGTTTCCTATATTACGAGTAAGACATTATCTCATCGTCAAGGTAACATGATAAAAATAACAAAATGCTAAATTTCCCATAACCCAAAACGCTTCAACCAACATCTTTAAATATGAGCCCTAGCATGGCTTGAAACTAGTCAAGTTCTCTCTCATTAAACAGTTACGTGAGTAAGTCGATAAAATAATAATCAATCTTTAAAGAGGTCAACGAAAGTTTAATATTTTGTTTTGTAAACTTAAAGGCAAACACATACTCTGTAATAGTAACTCGGTAACTTAAATTCTTATCTTTTACACTACAGTTTCTTTACAGTACTTTCGTCACCTCCCCTAATCTTCTTGTGGGTGTTCTAAGAACCGATTAAAGGACTGCAGTTTATTATACTGGGCATAGACCAGCAGCATTGCTCTCTGATTTATTTGAACTTTCTTAAACTACGATTTCCAATCTGACTGACAAGTGTAGAACAGCCCATGATGATATCTGTTATTGGGTTAATAAAACCTCGTATTCATGGTAAACATTTTGCTTAGCAACAGTTGATCAACGTTGTTGATGAATAGCGAGAATGCTGCTGGAAACTTTGTTTAAACTAATATAAGCTGATGTTTTCACTCGTCGGACGTCAACTCTGCAGCATGGCGCGATCAACTCCGCAACACAAGTGTTGCCCGCAACATGTTTATGCAACCATGTTGCTAAACAAAATGTTTACCATGAATATAAGGCTTAACAGTGATAAATTCTTTTAGATCTGATCATTTTTAAAATTTTGTTACAAATGAAATATTTTATCTTTCTAAAATATAAATCACAATGTATATCGCATATAGGTATTAACAAGCATATAGGAGCTTAGCAAAAATAACTATAGGTATGTATCTTTGGCCCAAATCTATAACAAATCTTAAAAACGTTCCAACTGATAAGATTAAGTAAATCGGTTTGTATTGAATTTTTGTTCAACAATTTCACTACAGAATAGGTATTACGTAAATAAAATAATATTGTGAGGATAATGAAAGTAGTTAACAATGAAAATAATAAGAGAAATACTGCTGGAATCTTTTTCGTGGCAAGAAATTACTTATACTACAAAACTTATAATCAATATTAGTACTAAACTTAAAAAAAGGGGAACGGACTTCAATTTTCTTTACCGCCTCCATTTTTTTGTCAAGAAATATCCCTAAATCCTTTTCCTAAGTCTGAAAAATACTATGCTGAAAACCGCATAGAAGCCGGTTCAATAAAACACGCGATTATCGCGCACATACATACATACAGGTCAAACCTCCTTTTCTAAGACAGTTTAAAAACAACTAGATAGAGCATTCCCCAACCGCTGACTTCTCTAAGAATAACCCCTAAACAAAGGATTATAAAGACTCATCATCAACTTTGCCTTTGACTGTCCACAGATGAAGTATACATAAGAGTATTTGCCATAACTTGCACTGTTCGCCATAAAAGATTCTACTGCCTAGTTTCTATCAACTATGTACTCTCCTGGTTGACTCTTACGACAGCCGCGGGAAGAGTACAGGGTGATGAGATTTACATAATTATCAATTCTGCCTTCACGACACGGTAAAAATAGAAACAGTAATTAAAAGATAATGAAGTAATTACAAAATAAAAATCTTTTTTCCTGTTTAAAAATCTTTCTTTTACTTAAAAAAAAAAACATATTTTTAGAACATTTTTCATAACAAAAAATATGATAAAATTATTTTTTTTTTTTATATTCTCGTTTTTTTATACAACACAAACACACTATCAAATTAATATTATCGCCTTATTACCTTTGTTGTTATGTGATCTTATGAGTGATATAACATATTTTTTTATTTAAATAAAACGAGACTTACATTTATTTGACTGCACCCAGCCGCTGACCCTGTTACAAAACTGTTATTTATTTTTACAAACGACTTATTATGTAGCCTACTTGTTAGCTAAAGCGATGCTAGTGTTCGAACTGATAAGATAATATCACCGATAATTCTGCACCAAATATTTTTTTCGTACGAATTTCATGAGTCACTTATGGCCTTTTTCATATTTTGGCTATAAATACAGAACCGTTGACAGCTCTTGACCACTCCGAAGTTAGGCGTTGGCGTAGTGAGCGAGACGCCATTAAGGTAAAAAGTTCATGAGCGACAGAGACAACGATATAGTTGCAGCATACGTCACGTCGGTTAAGTTATATCATCAGTACTGTACACAAATAGGCACAATTGCTAAGGAAAATGGTAGCATACAATACAGACGTGGCAATTCATTTTCAACTTAAATAATACAATATCAATGATTCAAGTTCCAAAAAACAGATTTGGTATCTATTAATCAGTTCTTCGTGTGATAATGTATAGGATTTAGGTACAAATAACTTAATTAATTGCTATTATCAAAATTTCAGCCAGTTGGTTGTATAATGCCTAACAGTAACATAATGTAAATTGACACGTGTATTTAGAAAGGTACACCCACATTGTCATCAATATCTTAACATTATATAACGTCAAACTGCCTCATTGGCCGAATGGTTGCAAGTGCGACTGCCGGACAAGGTTTCCATTCCCGGGTTGGGCGAAGTATTACTGAGCGTTTTTCGGTTTTTCGAAAATTTCTTAGTAGTAGCACTGAATCTGAAAATGTGCCTGACTTATAACATTAATTGTGAAAACTGTGTGTACATTGTTCAGTCGCATCACGTGCCGTAATATGCACCTCTGCCTCACCCTTCGAGGATTACAGGAGTGACGATAAAAAAAAATTATAACGACACTCACAAATCTCAAAGCAAAAATATACAGTACAGTGTAACACCCACTTTTTACCAGTTATAGTATGACTTATGAATAAGCATTATCACCAAGGGCAATTATCTAAAAAAAAAAACTCAACTGGTAATCGAACTCGAAACCTTCAGCACGGGAGTTAAGGCGACAAGACAAGAGGCAGTTCGGTTTGTTTACTATACCCTAAGCTCGTAAAAAGTAAATAAAAAACATGTAAGTGACGTCAAGTCAAAAATTAATTGTTCTCTTTCTGAATTTGCAATGCCGCTGCCGTTGTTAAATGAAATAAAAAAAAAATATGCCAGCATTGCAGCGACAGCGTTAACCATAAACAAAAAAAAACAAATGACAAGTCAATGACGTCACGCCTGAAATGAAAAGGACAAAAACTTAGTTTGTTCTCCTTCTAACGGCCTCTTTTTCCAAAGCCAGATAAAAACGGAAGAATATTTTTTGAATATTTGACAATTCTTCCATTCTAAAAACTGTCAAATGTCAATTTTTATTCTACAGATAAAAGTTATCTAATAAAATATTTTGCCACTCTACAAAGGTTTACTAGTACCTACCTACTTTAACTTGTTCAGTCCTTAAAAGGATAGCCGATAAAAACATAAGACGTTACATGTAAACATGTACCTGTATTCATATGTGAATATGTAAATATATACGACACATACTTATCTAAACCTACGTCTCGTATCATACATATACTTATACTTTGTCAAAAAATGCATGAATCATCACTGGCTATCTACAATCGATTGGATTACTCACCTTTACCTCTTTAAAACAATGCCCTATTATGGTAATAATTAAGCAGATTGTTTTGACGTACGTAATATTAAGATACTGTATTTATTATCGTCATTTACTTCATGATATTTTTCCTTACAATCTGGAGAGCCTTGAGAGCATAAAAAATATTGTAACTTAAACCTTTTGTATCTTAATTATTATGTTATCGGCTTACTCACGTAATTGTTTGACGAGGAACTCGACTAGTTTCAAGCCATGCTAGCATGCCTTTTGTATCTTGTATCTTGAACTACTACTCTTATATCTTCATGATTTTTGTTTCAATCGCCTTTTATTTTCAGCACCCTGTCAGCAAATTGTTATCATATAGGATGTGCACCACCTACCATCTTCTTTACATTAATCCTCACACAATGACTCTTCGATCTCCCTATTGTATCATATCAGAATTTTGTTTTAGTCATAGGACTATAATACCTTGGCTTGTTGCTCGCTTGGCTGGTTGGCAACGCATTCTAAATGCCTCTGGTGTTGCAGGCTAAGTTAGCCTTTAACCATCACAAGGCCAGCGAGCCAATCTGACTTTAAATATAAACGACCTTTATATATTTCTTTATCAAATTCCATACATCCATTGTTTTTTTTATTTCATTTTGCATGCAAATTTGTATAAGCGCATTAATAAACACCGTGACTTTATTGAAAGCATTTACCTATATAAAATCTCCAAAGTCAACCTAAAATTGATTATTATTGGTCTAAAATTGATTTAACCTTTTCTCAAAACTTAATTCTTTTCTATTCCCCCTTTCTGAATTCAATGGAAGCATTACTTGGCAAAAAGCTTTTGGTATATTATCAAAGGGCGAAACATTGGAGACTCGCGTAACAAAAATTGATTTTGTTATTACAATGAATTGTTAACCTACATATATTGTAGGTAAAGTATATATTGGAGTGTCTGTTATATCAAATACCAGCTAATGCCCGCAGCTTTACTCACGTGCATTACGGACATTGTGACTTTATTATCTTAAATAAAAGTAACCTAAGTTACTACTTAGTACATCAGCTAATTGCCAATAAAATTCCTGTCAAAATCGGTCCAGTCATATCCGAGATTAGCCGGAACAAACAGACAGACACTGACAAAAATGGTAAAAAAAATATTTTGGTATACACCAAAATAACATATTCATATACATGTACCAAATAGCAATTATATCAATATTACAAACAGACACTAAAATAGATAAACCCTACATTACATAGCACTTATTTCTATCTATTTTTTTTCCTATGATGTATACAAACAAACTTATATTTCCTAAATAGAACGATTGTACATATTGGTGTACGATTACACACCGTCAAAAAACACTTGAAACACACATTTTTGGTAATGAAATAAAACAATGGAAACATTAATATAATTTTATCTCATTAAATAAATACGTAGGTAATAAAATATTTTTTGTAATATGTGTGATAAATATTTAAATATGTAAATCTATATAAAACTAGTTCCTTACGTACTTTGACTGAGGTCTAGTTATTTTGCCTATTTACTTCATATAACAAACTGTACATTGAACAACTATACATTCGTATTTCTTATAAATATAAGTTCAACAAGCCTACTATGTTTTATTATCACAATGCCTATATGTATTTTCAATTATATATTTGTATTGTATTTTATATAAATATGTGTTTTAAATTATATACAATCGAGGTAAAATAGGTATATTCTACCGATATTATCACAATTACAAATGTGTCTCCTATCAACGTAGACACTTGGAAAAATACACAATTCATATCTTGAAGCCTCGATTAAATGATAACAATAGAAGGTAGAAAGATTTCACAACGACATTACTAGAGAAAAATTGTAGAAAAATGGTTTCTTCACTAATGCACGTAAAGCTAACATAATTAACAGCTGCAGTAAAAATGGCATTAAATGTCTTTAAACTAAAGTTTACTTTTAAATGACAATATTTATACAATCTCTTATCTCAGTTTTCACAGCTTAGAAAAGAAATGTTAAATATTATAGATAACAACTTTATCTTTCATCCCACGCTGTGAAACGCAGTACAAAATAAAGTCCACCATTTACTTGCTTAAAAATAACATAATGTTCTAAATTATTTGGTAAAATATTTATATATTAACAATGTTTTTCTACAGTGTAACATTTAGTATCCTTGATTGCTGCTTACTAACTTACTGTTTAAACAAATAACTTTTATGTTTTCCCATGAATCCCCAGGTTTTACTAGGTGGATAGATCATTTACCCTGTTCCCGATATCCAAGAGTTATTTGGCAGAACATAATGAAATTTTACTTGATAACACAAGTTTATATATTCTTGATAGTACAAAATACTTGCATAAACGATTATATCAAATGCTAAAGAGAATGGACACATGAAATAATGTTAATTCGATGCCTCATCTGCTTAGACAGACTTACACAAATTCTACATTAGTATTATTTAGATAATAACCATTTTAAATATAAACTATAATAATTCAATATAATGGAGAATGTTTTGTCACCTTCTAGCAAAGTACAAATGAAGGGAACAAAACATTTTACAGTTAAAATAAGTACATTATCCCTTTACGTATAAAAATAAGTTTTTGTGACAGAATACGGAGGTAGCCCTATTAATAATGTCTAATATATCTGCAAGCATTTCTCTTAGAAGCTATACACGTGTTTAAACGGTTTGCCAAATCATTTGAGGTTAGGGTTTTCAATATCTGTATGGTGGAGGTGCAGTTGGCTGGGCCACTTGACCGGGCTTAGGTTGTTGCACGATGACGTTCGTGTGGACTACAACTGGACGCTGAGGTTCGCTGCAACAGTCACAGCAACAGCACGGCACGCAGCAACAGCAACAAGGACGACATCTAATGTTACAACACATTCTGAAACATAATAAATGTTCTGTTAATACGTTTTCGTAGTAGGTGTAATAATAGGTGGACATTTAGTTCAAGTCATTGTAAAAGAAGACTTATAATGTGGACTTTTAGATTCTGATTTGGTTGTGTATGGATATACTGTGTACTTTGTAGAGATGTGTTTGCCGACCGATGCAAATACAGTCAAATGAATCATCGTTGTTTTTCTCTTCAATGTAGAATTAGTCAATGACTAATAGTCATACAGTTTAAGTGGTTAATAAACATACCACACGGGATTTTACTAAAAAATAGTTCCACTACTTGGTTTATAGAGAAAGTAGAAATATTTTTCAAAATTATGTGTTTTCGATTCTTTATGTTCATAGTGTATCTGGACAACATTTTAGACAAATTCATTTAGTTCAGTGTTGATATCTGGGGGCACGGCAGTGCCCCCGCCAAGTCGAGCAAAAAAAAAGCGGCACGGCCGTACCATCCTTTTCTCGAAGCAATTCGGGCCTTTTTCGACCCCCTATAATTCGGTTGTGGATAAAGCAAGAAACCTGAATCTTCAGTAACTAATCCGGCATTGTATAAACACGGAATATTTAAAATTTCAGTCAATTTGAACCAGTAGTTTAAGAATGACAACTTGTTAAAGTTTCTAAATTTTGTCACTCACTGACTCACCGATCATCAAAAGTCCAAGGCACTTCTAGCAGACTTAGAAGCTTCATATTTGGAATACATATAGAGTTTAGTGTCTTAATTATGGGAAAACTTAAATATTTTGTAATCTCGGTCCAGTTTTCCAAATACACCAACTGCATCAATAACTTTGTAATCCCATATAAATATATGGGATTACAAAGTTATTTATGCAGTTGGTGGTGGTTATAAATTTAATAGGTGTAGATAGGTACCTACCATATGAGGCAAGGGAGGGGGTATAGGGTGGGTAAGGGTGTGTTTAGCCCATGAAACTGAACAACATTATTACTTGTAAAATGGTCGACGTAATGAAAAACACATGATTGGACATGTCTTGAAGTACGAAAATCTAATATTGTTTTATTACAATGTATGTGTATGTTTTATTGTTTTATTATAAAAATAAGAAAATATCATAAGACCTTTAACAAAATTCGTTAGAAGTAGATGGTATCAAAAAGAAAGGCTCTACAAAAAGAAGTGAGATCCCATCAAAAACATCCTGTAAAAAACCCAAGTCTCGCAGCTCAGTCTTTCTACCGTCAAAAGTTGTGAGATCCATGTAATACCAAGTCGGTTAATCTATTTAGTGTCTACTTGAAGGACCTTCTGTCTTAAGTTATTACATAAGTTATTATCATGCCAATATTAAAAATATTTAACGTTTTAAACAAATAGATCGACTTGGACGTCGCATGAAAACAAAATGAATATTACAATATTATATTAGATTCTTTAGTCTCTCGCGCCTCACGCGATTGAAACTCTCGTTCCTGTTGGTCGCTGGCCCGTCGTGCTGTGTAGTGTGATACATACTAATAATCAAATCAAGCGATGTCCAAGTCGATCTATTTGTTTAAAACGTTAAATATTTTTAATATTGGCATGATAATAACTTATGTAATAACTTAAGACAGAAGGTCCTTCAAGTAGACACTAAATAGATTAACCGACTTGGTATTAGATACATGGATCTCACAACTTTTGACGGTAGAAAGACTGAGCTGCGAGACTTGGGTTTTTTACAGGATGTTTTTGATGGGATCTAACTTTTTCATAAAACTACATAGTATTACTGCCTAGATTCTACTAAAAATAGCCTTTCGGCAAACATTTAATCATCATGAGCATGTTTACTTATCTAGATACATAACAAATAATACTATTATATTGATTATTCACACATTATCACAGATTATCGTTGTTATTGAGATATTATTATTGAAATCACTACTTATACTTACAAAAATGTTTGACATCTTGATCAAATGAGCATTATTTATATATGTATATATAGATCTTTACTAAGTAATATTATACAGAGGATACATATTGTCTCTTTGTATTGAATAAGCTCGAAAATAACCATTGAATAGGATTTTTAATAGGTTACTCTTTATCACGATATTTGTACAGGAAATGCCAGAGAGAATTATCAAGGTTCCTGCTATAAGTCTTATATACTATAAGGAATAGTTTTTGCTATATACTGGACATAATTTCAGGGTCAGTTTGTAAATGTGTACCAAATCAGATTAATCTAGCGTGTAGGTAGGGGGACAAATTCTAACTACTAAATTTGACTCAAACAAACAAACAGGACAAGCTAAACAAAACCGTTTAAAAACCAATGAACACATAACCTAAATAGGAAATCGGTTCCAGAGTCATGTTTGACAGTTATACTTGATGCATACATGCAAAACTTCACGCCTGTCTCCCATGGGGGTAGGCAGAGACAATGGAACGCCAATACTTGATACTATTCCAACAATAAACTAAAACTAGAGCAACAAGGTAGGTGATCAAATAAAATAAAATGTACAAAGATCACAGGTACCTATAGAAATCGATATTCAGGCGATAAGTGGCAAAAAAACCTAATTGTATCGTGTTGATAATATTGAAGTCAATAAAGCTATCAGCTAAATAGGATAACATTAGGTACTTAATTTAGTACGTAGTAACAATATAGTGTTAATAAAATCGAAGGTTCGTTTATTGACGTGATAGCCTCTTCAGTCATTGCCAGTCTTGACCTGACAACGTAATTGATGAAGGTGCTCTCAGAAAAGGCTATAGTTTCAGCGAAGTGACTCACTTATTGTAGTGTTGTAAATTAAATTATCAGCACTAGATAGAAGGCAAATGTTCACAGATCTTAGTGGCCTTCTGTTAAGACTATAGTCAAATAAACACACCAATGTAGATGGATGTGTTTTAGCCAAGTTCCGAGCTGTACTATGTTGGAACTATGTATGTCATACAGTTGTGTGTTACAGATATACGAGCAAAGACAAAGTTTAGAACAAACACAACACAAAAGCTACATCAATCACGTATACATAAGTACTCACTTGGTTTTTTGTGTGTGACAAAAAAATATATAAACAGAAAAATGACCAGGAAGTCACACCAACGAACCAATTGTGACACTGTTTAATAACCTCCATCAACACAGAAAGATACCCTGGTATTATCAGGTGCTTATCAACATTGATATCAACATGTTAGTAATTACTAATTACCTCCACCTCCCACCTCCCACCTAATGACTCAGCCGACTACATTATACAAAAGCATTGTTAAAAATATAATAAGAAAAGGTCGTCCACTACTCTTACCTTAACTAAAAGCTTTTCATCTGTACATTTGGTTAGGGTCGTAGCCTGGGTATCCTTGTGGTGGGGGGTAGCCTTGGTAGCCGCCTTGTGGTGGGTATCCTCCGGGCGGCGGGTATGGGTAGCCGGGTGGTGGCGGAGGAGGTTGCTCGTACACTACTGGCGGTGGCTGCTGTACCACGGTCACTTGCTGTGGCGGTTGTTGCTGCTGGCCGCATGCATTGGGACACAGGCAGGGCACCAGGCAGCAAGCACTCAGCGCCAGGCAACAAGGGTTGCAGCAGACCTCACAGTCGCCGACGTCGAACGAAAGACACAAACCCATCGTCACGCACCAGTGTTAACTAAAATCGATACCAAGCTGTTACTTACTCTACTCCTCCCACACCTTCATATACAACTAAAATAGCGATAACTGATAAATAATAAAAAATGTTCTGTCTTTTAAATAAAGTGGAATTAGTACCAGAGTCCTTATTGTAGAATGACAAAATGGCGGAGTGTTATCATTGTTAACGCTGTTATCGCACGTGTTATCTACTGATAAGAGTAGTCAGCCGACACCAGTACTATGTTTTGAGGAAAATGACTAAAAGTCTTGGAAATACTAAAGGATGCGCCTAAAGGAAGTACGTAAGCAATTACATGGTTCTCAAAACAAATATGTTTTATTATTTACCAGTTAAAAATCCAACCTATTTTCTAAATATTATAAAGACTATGCTACACAGGAGATATTTTAGTCAGTATTGACAGAACGAATGATTCATTAATATATCTATTGTGCATATAAAAGAAAACATTATCACAACACTCGGTTTTAAATGAGATTAAAAACACTGATGGTGAAGTAACTTTTGTCACACCTAAAGATATGAAAGACATATAAGTTAATTAAAGAAATTCTAGAACACATTTTAGTGAGGTCGGTGGCGACGTAGATATCACAAAGCAGTTATACAGCGTCTACGAAACGGCTACGCAGCGTCTACGATGCGGCTACGAAGCGTTATGAAAAGGCCACAACATGCTAATAAACTTAACTAAGGGACACTTAAGTTTATTAAAAAAATCATTTATTGGGCACTTTAGTGGGATCAGTGATAACGACGAATAGTTACGCAGCGTCTACGAAGCGACTACGAAGCGGTTACGGTGCGCTGTATTTGGCCATAGAAAAATCGCATTCCAACGAGTATTGTCAACACTTCTGTTTTTGATAAAGAATAGAGATAACGATTGATAACTGTAGGAAAATCAACTCTAATGCTTTGTAATAATATCACAAAATAAACTAGCCATTCCGGGAAAACTCAAATAGGCATGTATAAACTATTCTAGGTAATGTTTTGTTGGTCACGTTTTGATAAAAGTAGGTAATATTTATTATGAAATTATCAATTGTAATTTTATATCAATATATCATATACTGTAGATATTTGCTAAGTATTTAATGATATAATTTCAGCTAGCAAGATATTAAGGCTTAAAACACGAAACAATGATAATATTATTTATTGTATTCGGCGCTTAAGTTGATAACACTCACGTGTTATGCTGTATGTATATAAAATACTTGAAATATTATTCTATTAGTCTAATGGCTAAAAGTAATTACGATACATAAGTAGACTTCTAACTTCATTAAACTATCCACTAAAGTCTAATATATATGTCTGTAATGAAAAACATACATGGATGACACATTCAAGTCGAAATTATAATAATTATGGATGAGTAAAATGAACAATGAATCATCACACACAACGAAATTAGAAGATTTGAAGATAACATCATTACTTTAAGCTTGTTACCTGAACAATTCATTATATAAATTACATGAAGTTATAAGAAGTGTTAGGTACAAGCGAATGTCTTTTATTATTATTATTTTTTGCCCATAAGAGGGGAGAATTCATTATATTATGTCTTTAGCCTTGGGTGAGGTGAGCAAGAGAATGCAAAATTACTGCCCTTAACTCAAAACGCTTCTATCAACATCTTTAAAGAGGTTAAGTTTAATATTTTGTTTTATAATAAATATTAAAAGCAACATCAGTAGCATGTAGGAGCTTAGTACAGTACATATTATAAGATACTTTACATTACTTTTGTCACCTCCCCTCACTTTTTCTTGCGTGTATTATAAGAACCGATTAAAGAACAGTCTATACTTTATTTTTGATGGGAGATAATCATCCCATGGTTTCTCTTGGCCCAAGTGAGGCACGAGGGTGTGTCAGATTCTCACTGACTGTAAACCCCGTTCTTATTCCTACTGAGAGCCAGAACACCGCTAACCCACTGAGAATAATACCCAGTAAAAGGCCAAAGACAGGACATTATGTTATGTTATATGAAGAATTTGTTTTAGGTATTTACCAACACTATGCCTGGTCTAGAACCTTGTACTCAATACATAGTTACGATTACTAAGAATAAAACAATGGGGCTGATAACTAAATTATGCATTTAGTTATAGCTGATAACTAAAGCGTAATATTGATCGTTAATGTAATATTCAGTGTGACATTACGCCTTTATATCTCCTAAGGGGTAGGCAGAGGTGCACATTACGGCACATGCACAGTGTACACCTATGTTTCACTATTTGCGTTATAAGTCCCATGTAATAGGGGTTGAGTGATAATATGAAAATGATAGGTTAAAACTATGTAAAATAACTATCGAGCATTAGAATTCAATGTTCACTGAAGATGAAGATTATAATTTAACCATTGACATTGCGCCATAAAATATAAAAAAGGAAATATAAGGTAAAATGCTACCATATACTATTAAACATACAAGTTATAATATCACGCAACTTTTGCAATTATGAAGAAATGCACACGTACTCGTATGTTACCTACTATATTAGTTCTCATTCTATCCACATAATGAATGATCTTGTGAAAGAAATGTTCATTTGCAAATGTAAAGCAATTGTGTTGCGAAGTAGGTAGGTATGCAATGTATACCCATCTGCATTGTACAATATATATTTACTAAGAAACATGTGACTGAAGAAGCAAATAATAAGATGAAAACTGTATTGCTCATATCTTTTTTTATCGTTTTAGTGTTTATATTACCCACGTGTTTTCCCACCAATTACCCCGATTAAAAAACCAGTCTCCACTTACATAGTAAAGATCCAGTTGTTTACAACACCTAAACAACATAATTCACTAAAACAAACGACCTCACCTTATTGTTAATTAAAGCTAATGTTTTATTACGTTAAACTAGCTTCTAACCTTCTCTTCACTAAACAGCGAAAGTGGTTCTTATGGTATTCCCGATTAAGTATAATCTAACTCTGTGCCTTTTATTCGATGTATTCAGTATTTGTAGCAGTGGACGTCTCTCGGCTGATGATGATGATGATGATGATTCAGTATTTTTTTTTTTGTGAAGGAATAGTAAACATTCGTACACCCTCACAAGTTTGCGCATTTATTATGTTAGTTCCTATACAATAGAACGAATAGATAAGTATTTCTACCTACTTATAATATTATAAATATCTAACGACAAAATATTCATACCAACTTCGAAAATATAATTGTGTAATGGATGATGGATAATATTTACAACCGTTAAATTACTTTAAAACTGAATTCTAAGAATAATATCTGTAAATAAACAATCTAAACATATTACTCAATTAATTTAAGGTGTTAATTTTACATGATTAGTGTTTGTGGACGACCAAAGTTTTAGTATATCCCAAATAAATTGCAATCTACAGTAATACCATTTGTTTATTAGTAAAAAAAAATGTATTAAACGCTTACCTGGTGTCTTTATTTAATAAATTAAGGAACAACACTGATATTTCGTAACCTTTACGTACAAACACAACGTTATAACAACATGAATGAATCAGTTGTCTGTTAGTTGCAGCGGTTTGTCACACTGCCTGGCGAAACAGTAAAACAGCACGATGACGCGAACGCCTGCGCACTACAGTCTGAAACAAAAACAACGCTCCGTCTCTCTCCCACTACGATGAAAAACTACACGAGTAACAAAGACAACACAATGAAAACTAACTTATCTGTAATGAAAATGAGAGCAATGCCGAATCAACCTTGTTTTATTGCACGTAGAAAACGGCTTACCATTTACGTGAGGGGAAAACCTGAATTAATTTATTGTTGTATGAATAATACAATGAATTTATTTGAGTCATTATATTAAGTAATTCAAATTATATGAAATTTAATCTACCCTATCTTAAAATAATAATTTCATTAATTTAACATTTTATCTTATTCGTTTTCCCAGACTGTATCATATTACTGTTTTTTTTTTAATCTATAATATAAAAATAAGTCGAGTTTTCCTTCCTGACGCTATAACTCCAGAACGCACGAACCGATTTCCACGGTTTTGTATTCGTTGGAAAGGTCTCGGGCTCCGTGAGGTTTATAGCAAAGAAAATTCAGGAAAAAATTAAGAGAAAAGCAGGAAAACAGGGAAAATCATTGATGGCGAAACGGAGTTCGCCGGATTTGCTAGTTATCTATAGAAGCACAAATCATCGGAATTTTGTTTATTAAAAGATGTATAGTAATTTTCTCGTCCACACTACACAATACTGGTGCAAACTAGGTGCAACATTTTCTTTGCGCACCTCTCTAATGTCTTAACGCATTTTTGGGGAATAAAGGCAGTATAATAAATATACATGTATAAAATGAAAGCAACATCTATACATATAATAAAATCGTAGAAAAGTGCTGTCTGTACATTGAAAATAAAAATAAAAAAAATAGCAGGGGTTATTGTTATGTCGATGTCGAACCCAAAAATGTAATTAACTTTTTTTTTGTCTGTTTGTCTGTTTGTCTGTTTGTCTGTTTGTCTGTTCGTCTGTGCGCGCTAATCTCAGAAACGGCTGGTCCGAGTTGGATGCGGTTTTCACGAATATATTGTGGGATGCTTAAATTTACATTTAGTGTTTGTTTCATGTCAATCGGTTCATAAATAAAAAAGTAATGTCAAATTAAAGAATCACGTCGAACATTCTATGCTTATATCATTAATCTCCGCAACTATTTGACGGATTTGGTTGAAATTTGGTACAGATATAGTTTAGAACCTTAGAAAGGACATAGATATATTTTTATTTCAAAAATCAAAAAATAAAAGTAAGAAATAAATTATTTATAAATAATTCTATGTCGATCGTTACACGACTTCGGTTCATGTTATTGTTTTAATTCATCGAAAAAAAGTAAATAAATAGTAAAAAGGTATGAAAAAGATAATATCAATATAATAAAACATTTAGTACAAAGAAAATGCTCTAACGGAGTATAGATAATTCTATGTCGATCGTTACATACGACTTCGGTTCATGTTATTGTTTTAATTCATCGAAAAAAGTAAATAAATAGTAAAAAGGTATGAAAAAAATAATATCAATATAATTAAACTTTTAGTACAAAGAAAATGCCCGAACGGAGTATAAATAAATAATCCAAGTTGTCTTTATCCTCGATAGATGGCGTTGGGATCGAAATAGATCGCGCTATGGTTTCGTTACATTCATTTGGTTGGGTATCGGCCGAGCGCTTCGGTACTATCGTAGAAAAAGGGTATTATCAGTCGTATGATTATTTGTCTGTAGTGGTCCTGCTGTTTCGTATATTCTAAATTGATTTCGTTGTATTTGTCAATTAATAAGTTTATTTGTTGGGTTTTCCTGGTTTTTTGGTTAAACTATTTAACGTAGGTTTAGTTTGATATCGATTATTAGTAGTTACTGTAGTTAGTTTTTTTAATAAAATTGTAAGTCTAATTTATAAATTAATTAGATTAGATTTAAGTCGTTTCTTTTAAATTATTTAGTTTAAGCTTGGTTATTATAGCATAGAGGATAGGTTGTAATATAGTTTCTTTTTTAATTGTTATAAATTCGTAATTCGTAGCTTTCTTTAGTTTTAAGTTAGTTTAAGTCCGTTTTTAAACTATTTTTTCAATGCCCTAAGTGAGTATACATCTATTAAATTCAAACGCAGAGCTCATTATGTTGATTTTTGAAGAGTTCCCTGGAATATCTTCCACATCTCATTTTTGAAGAGATCCCGCGAGATCGGTAACTATGTGGTTAAAACCAAAAATTTGCCGGAAGTCACTATTCCACGCGAACGAAGTCGCGGGCAAAAGCTAGTAATAAATATTAATATTAGACACGTATTATCTAGTTATTTACAGCGCATGTTGGAATATGAAAAAAGGAACACTAATGTCCGTTTTCTACACCAACCGTTATTACATTTTCAGCAACCCCAAAACTATACCTAACAGTATAAGTAAAGAGTAAGTTTAGGCGCTTCCTGGCGCTAAGTAACTCTTAGTTAAAATATGGTATAAAGATACTTAGTTGTTGAAATAGTCATTAAACTAATACCTAATCAGTGTCCCACACTACGACAATAGGGATGATGACAAAGTATGAAAATTAAAAATCGAATTAGTCATTCAGTTAGATAATGAAAAAATATTAGACACGTATTTCTTTATTTTGTCACATAAGATAACAATACTTTGATAAAACTAATCAAAGTTTAGGAGTGGGAGCAAATAATTACGTATTATATGTCTATATAACTACATAATTATAAAACGTACCTAGAAGTGACGTCACGAGATATTTCAAATCATTATGTCTTCATAAGTATTTGTTTCCGTAAGAAAATAAAACATACGTGTCTAATGTTTTGAAATAATCTATAAGGCGGACATTAAAACAAAAATTAGTCATCTACCCTATTGGCTGTCTGATCCGGAGCTGCGGACTACCTAGCGGGTTTACCGGGGCTCCGGCTCGAAAAGCAGGAGAATGAACGGGGTGGTTTTTAGTCAGTAAGAGTCTGACACTCCCTCTCGCCTCGCCCAACGCGGGAGAAGTAATTGGATGATATTGCCCCCTCAAAAAAAAACCTATTGGCTGCCATTCTTAATTTATGAAACTTTACACTGAAAACTAATGCATAAGAGTTTGTATAATTAAAGTAGGCTAAGGGTGTGCCGCTATATTATTAACTGTAATGGAAACGCGACAAAGCATGGATCGATATCAAAATTAAAAAAACAACTCCTTCGAGGTTCGTGCCACAATGGCCTCAGCATACTTTTGTAATTATAGCGACCGGTTACGTTTTCATAAATAAAAAGAACTAGGTACAAGTCTTATTTATTTACGTAATTAGGTTTACTTAAAAAATCGTTATTAGAGTTTTAAAAATTATTAAATGTATGTGCTACCACAATGTGGAAAAGCAGCATGCTTTTCCACAGTTCTGCAGCATATGCATTATGATATGGGCTGATGCCTAATCCGGAGCTGCGGACTACCTACCGTGGGCTCGCTGTCATCGCAGCGGTAAGTCCCCTCTTTGAGGAGTGGCTAGAGAGGCGCCACGGCGTCCTCACCTACCGCCTAACGCAGGTGCTTACCGGACATGGAAGTTTCGGTAGGTTCCTGTTCCTTATTGGGCGGGAGGAAACGCCCGGGTGTCATCACTGCGAGGACCGCCCGGAAGACACAGTAGAACATACAGTGGCGGTGTGCCCTGCGTGGGCTGAGCACCGCCAAGTCCTCAGGGATGTGGTCGGCGACGGCGACCTCTCGCGCCCGGCACTGGTCCAGGCCATGGTGCGGAGCGAGAGGGACTGGGATGCCGTCTCCTCCTTCTGCGAAGCAGTCATGCTAGCTAAGGAGGAGGCGGGGCGCGTGAGAGAACAAACCTCCTCACGCCCCAGCCGTCGCGAAAGACACTCCGGGCGTAGGGGATCCCGAGACGATCTCCGGCCACCGTAAGTGCGGGCCTGCGGACGGCGAGCAAGGGTAGCTCACCGCCCGAACAGAACCAGACCCGTGCGTGCGGCGCGTCGCGTTCCGCGCGCGCCTCAAAGAGCCATCAGACCACCACAGATGGGGCCCAATAGGGCTGATGCCTGACCCGGAGCTGCGGACTACCTAGCGGGTTTACCGGGGCTCCGGCTCGAAAAGCAGGAGAAGGAACGGGGTGGTTTTTAGTCAGTAAGAGTCTGACACTCCCTCTCGCCTCACCCAAGGCGAGAAAAGTCATTGGATGATTTTCCCCCTCAAAAAAAAAAAAAAAGCGGGTGTACCGGGGCTCCGGCTCGAGAAGCAGGAGTAGGAACGGGGTGGCTTTTAATCAGTAAGAGTCTGACACTCCCTCTTGGTTCGCCCTGGCATGAGAAGTCATTGGATGATTTTCCTCCATTAAAAAAGATACATTATGATATGCTACCGACGAAAAAATACAGATTTTAGGGTTCGTTAGAGGTACATTGTTTACCTATTTCATTCAATACAGTCATAATAATTTCTAAATGGATATCTACCCTTTCCTCGACAGCCCACCCTGGAAAACGAGCCTAACATACAAGCTACTTAAAAACCTAACATAGCCATTACCACAACCGGGTTTTTGTAGAATTTACCACATGGATTAATCTCGAAGTCGTGAATCGATCCCAGGTCATTGTTGTCGACACGTCATTGTTGTTGTTTGTTGTTTCCAATTGGGCTGCGTCAGCTTGTCGAACAACAAACTTTTTGATTTTTTTACGTGATTGGTCGTCTTTTGACCGCTATCTCGCCTGTTGGTTAGTGATGATGCATCTTACGATGGAGCACGTCTGCCCATAAGCAACCTATTCACTCGGGCTTTGAAGACACCCAGGTTATACCCATCAGGAAACACAGACTCCGGCAAAGAATTCCACTCCCTAGCAGTTCGCATAAGGAAGCTTGAAGCGAAGCGCTTCATGCGAGTGGGTGGGATATCTAGCATGAAGCGGTGGCGCTTCGCCGATTGTCTTGTGGTTCGATATTGGAAAGGACTAGGGGGAATCAAGTGAATTTCAAACTTCATAATATCTGTTAACATAGTTGAACATCAGTATGGAGGTCATGAATATACCAATTAGCCCAGAAACTTCTGTTATCATATTACGTACTTGACATTTTAAAACAGTGATCAATGCAGTAGTTAATTCTAGACCACCTACTGCTTAATTTGCATTTGCACTTTGCAGTTGTTTCCTTATTTCTAGAACATTGTGTCGTGGCTACCTCTACCACCAGTTTTGTATATGGCCATGAACTCATCACAATAGGCCATTAGAAGTCAACGCTTGGGTAAATACTGGTGTTTTCCCCAAAACAGGATAAACTGGAGAAATAGGTATACAATTAATAATATGGTCTATTTAATTAAATGTCACTTTAACATACATCAGGGGTCAGCTGCTAATTTAAACGGGGTCCGGATATTGTTGTATTTTCTTTTAGCAATATACCTAGGTACGTTTGATTATGTGAACTTTGTTTTTTGCATGCATCTACCTAGGTATGGTATTTACAGTTTAGGTACACTTACTTCACCCCTGAGGCTAGGAAACAATGTCCAATCAGTACACTCACTAAAAGCAACGTTCAACGTTACGCCTTTTATCCCCTTAGGGACGTTGAACGAATGAGTTGGCTGAGGTGCACATTACCACTTTTTGGTAAATATATTAAATATCCTATTGTAACACTCTCTATGGACAATATTTATATAATTACAATCTTCATATTGTTACTAAAAAAATATTTTCCAAACTATAAACACTCGGCTAAAGAGACGGTCTGCCATTTTCATTAAGGTAAACGTTAAACGAGATTACTGTGTAAGTAAGTAATACGTCACCATTTATCTATTGTCAAATCTAGTGTACACACTCGCATCACCAACACAGGCCAAGTTTGAGTCGGACTTGTGCAGCAAAGGTCCAGTAAAAACTTAAATAGACAAGTGGGGTTGTGGAAATCAGAAGTTAGACTTTAGAAACTATGGTACGGATATTAACGAAAATGAGTAGAAGGAAAAGCTGAGCTGTGGGTTCAATACTTTCTTTTCCTAGTTAACTGACTGAGTAATTTAGTGATTCGAAACTGACTAAATATGGATTAACAAATAAATAAATAGCCTATTGGTAAAAGACATAATAGAGGTTCTTTAAGGGGGAAAAATCATCCAATGACTTCTCCCGCCTTAGATATAATAGGGTAGATAACTAATATTCATTTTAATGTCCGCCTGGTAGAATATTTTAAAACGTTACACACGTATTTTTTACTAGTGACAGACTAAATAGATTTTTTAATTTCATACCCCGTCATCATCCCTATTCTCCCCTACCGCGGCTTGCTGCAAATTCAGACTAAATGTAACGGTATATTTATCGGTACAAATAAAGTCAATAAAACTTAAAATTACTAAAAAAATAGTTCTTATTACGGAAGAGTTCTGTCTCACGGTTACTGAACACAAGGTTACGGTTGTAATCAGTTTTTATGGCTATGTATTGTAAGTCTTAAATGCAATTTGGGAGACATTTGCTACAGCTGTTTATTTAGTAGTAACGTGAATTTCACGCAGCTAGGATGAGTCGGTAAAAATTTTTATTAAGTAATTTGTCATAAAAAAATACTAAATAATGTAAAAACATGTTATTTACATTTCATTACAAGAACACTGAAATATGGATAAGTTATATTTCATTCTCCTATACGGGATATAAAGAACAAAGGGGGCACAAAAAAATAATTTGATTAGGTACCTAATTGATGAGGATTAACATTACTCAAAACTGTAAATAAATCTAAAATTGCATTTATTGCCATTATAAAGAATAACGATACCGCACCCTTTTTTCCGCGAGATTTTTACAGCGTGTAATCATTATAAACCGAGTCGCTATAATCACAGTGGGTAATCTGGACAATATCTTATCACGAAACTGCGTCACACTCAATCAATGCCAAAAATTGAGACAGGAGCTCACTCTAGTCCGATAAGCGAACAAGTTATATACAAAATGTGGAAAATAAAACAATGTAGTGATGTCTGAAGAAGACATATCTGTGATCGTACCCTCGGAAACTAATGGGATTTATACAAAATCGGTGAAAGTTGATGAAACTAAGCACAAGAAGAATAAGTACACTAACAAAGAAGGGAAAGATGACAAAAAAGCTAAGAAGACTCTGTTACGACGACTCCCGAGCGTTCAGAGAGCGGTGATACCAGCATTCGGAAGGTTTCGCAACAGTTTCCGAAGATTGAGTTGTTTCTCCAAACAGGATGAAGACGAGTTACCGATGATGGACATACCACGACACAAGAGCATCGATATCGGCGTAGGCCTCGCACGACGGATGTCCCTGTTCCTTTTCACGAAAAGGACAGTGTGTGTGCATCCTTATCACCCCTACACACCACAACAGACCACGAGAAAAATCTACGTTTTTACTGAAGAGAAATAGACGGCTTTATGCGTCGTTATTTTAATGTTTACGTGGTGTCGAAAATGTGTAAAATCTATTGCAGTTCCTTGTGATTGTTCAAATATTGTTGTCGTTAATATGGCATTGAAAAACAAACGTTATCTTAAGGAGCTTAAAGATTCACTTACCTTATAATATAATTTGCGTCTTTACATTTATTTGTGTTGTAATTACTTAGATATTATCTCCAAATTATTTATTTTCAATTTTGTGTTAATTGCGTAGGTAATGCGATAAGAATTTTAAGGAACTTATAGTTTAACTAATATTACGTGTACTTACTAAGAATATGTCCTAAATAAATGAATAAAATTAAAAACATTTGGTTTCTTTTCTCCGTTAAAACGTTTCTTGTAAAGTCAATCATAGGTAATTAAAAGAAAGACTTCACGTCAATAGATTCTTGATAAGTTAATGAACAGCACGTGAATGAAATCATTGAGTAACAATATAACAAGTCGAGAATCAATAATTGTATCACACAAATCCAATTAAGTTTTTAATTAACAATAATTAATTGTGGTTTAAACAAACAGACTCACACAACTGGTTTTCTTATGTTTTAAGACCTAACGGGAAACTAATTGGAATACCTACCTACCTACTTTGGAATTTTGCTCTTTAAGAATTTTTTAGCTTTCCGTGTGTCATAAGGATAGAAGTTTAATACTGAACCATATAAAAACGTATTGGTCCACTTTCTTTCATCAGTGTGGTGTCTTCAACCCAAGTGCATTGTCTACGGCTTGGTAAATAATAACTGAGAACAAAAATCTTGGTTATTGCTTGAACAGGTTTCGCCTATCAATTAGCCGAATATTGTTACCCTTGACACGCAATAATTGGTTACTCGATTAAAGCTTGAAGAGGTAAAGTGTCGAAATGACGCGCGCCATTCTGTTTGTTGTTGTTTTATGCTTTATTGCAAAATGCTATGGAAAAACATTCACGGAATGTGAATTAGTTCAGGAGCTAAGAAGGCAAGGATTTCCTGAACATGAGCTTAAAGATTGTAAGTACCTACTTAATTTATATCATTTTTTCACTTAATTAATCGTTTTATTTTAAAATACTCGAAAATCTTTTCGGTAACCCTTTTGTAGCAGTTCATAAGTACTGGAATAATACGTTAGGTACCTACCTAATTGACTATCTAATCTACCTATCTGGAATACCTCTAAGTACTTACAAGGCTTGATAAAAGAGTTTTTAAGCTTTGATTACTTAAGTAGTCCCCAAATTCTTGACCTCAAAGACCTTGATTCTCAAGTTGACCGATAAGTTATAGTAAACTAGCAAACCCGGCGAACTCCGTTTCGCTTGAAATTTTTCCTGAATTTTCTTACCTATAAAACTTACGGAGCCCGAGTTTTTTTAACGAATGACTTTTCTTTCTAGGGGTGTGTCTGATCGAAGCGGAGAGTTCCAAACGAACCAACGCCATTGGTAACGCCAATTCAGATGGCTCTCTCGACTATGGCTTATTCCAAATCAATAACCGCTACTGGTGCAGCGATGGTGACCATCCAGGCAAGGGATGCAACATACGCTGTAAAGGTAAAATATCTACTTACTTTATAGAACTTTTTTTTGGGAATATCATCCAATTACCTAGGTACTTCTCCTGCCCTGGGCGAGGGGTGAGGGAGTGTCAGACTCTTACTGACTAAAAACCACCCCGTTCCTACTTCTGCTTATCGAGCCGGAGCCCCGGTGAACCCGCTAGGTAGTCCGCAGCTCCGGATCAGTATAGAACAAACATAACATTGGTACATCACGCATATTTCCATTGGCATAATCAAAAACAATTTGGAACATCAAATACCACGATTCTTCTGCCCTGTGTTGGTAACATCAACTTATGCCGCAACATCAGCACGGAGCAGGAGTCTGACATTCACTCCACGGAGGGTGGAAGGAGACAGTTAATGATTTTCCATTCTAACAAAGAAAAGTAACACGGTTACAAGCGTTTTGGGGATATGGGGATTGCGAATTGAGGATTTGGGGCATAGGATTGGGATGAGTTATCACTATAAGAAAACTTGTTTAGTTAACATCATACCAAATTAACGTCTCTGCTGATATTTTCCCTTCTGCCAAATACTTGGTACCTACCTACATTATAAGTATTCTTACATTGCTTGCTCGTGGGTTAAGTACGTGGAGGATTAAGGGGGAGGCCTTTGTTCAGCAGTGAAAGTCTATCGGCTGATGATGATGATGATGGGTTAATTCATCAAAATCAAAAAATTAGTCACTGAAATATTATTTGTTCGTTCTAGATCTGTTGCTGGATGACATCACAATAGCGTCTCAGTGCGCTAAGACCATTTTCGGTGTCCACGGATTCAACGCCTGGGTCGCATGGGTGAACAAATGCAAAGGAAGGACCTTACCCAACCTTCACTGTTAGTTATTTATTGAGAAAACGTAACTAAGGTATATGGTTACTTAGTACCTAAATATAGGTATTAGGCATATATTGTCCACTCTCATCTAATTTTTACTTTTATATCAGTATTTTTTTTATTCCAGCTTTTCTTGTCATTTATTTGAATTATTTCTTTAGTCTTAAGATTGCTAAATAAAATTGGATAAATAATTACAAAATATTTCTTGTTTTAATCTTCCTATACCATAACTAATTACCATATTAATAATTACTACTTATAATTATTAATAGATTTGATGCTCAACTGCGTGTTATAAATTGCTAGCAAACCCGATCACCGTTTCGCCACCAATGATTTTCTCCGGTTTCCTGTTTTTTTTCTGAATTCGGAGCCCGAGGCTCCGTGAGTTTATAAGTATAGCAAAGAAAATGTTCTAACAAATGCAAAACCGGGGAAATCGGTTCGTGCGTCCTGGAGTTATAGCGTCAGGAAGGAAAACCCGACTTATTTTTCTACCTATAGATAACATGATTATAAATCAAACAAAACAACATATTATATGCCAGCTACAACGTCGCATCACTACTGACCAAAGAGGTTGATATGAAAACTGCAAAATTGCAATCACAGTTAAAATCATCATAGCTCCAAAATAAAACTAGACATTGTGTTACAGTGCTTGTGTTTATTAGTAAAGAAATCATAGTACAATGTGTTAAATACGACAGTATACCTAATACTGTAATAATACTGACTCGTGTGGGAATTCTAATAGTGTTAATTGCAGAGGTGACAGACTATACTTTTTGCGAAAAGCACTCACGTGCTTAATGTCTATTTACTATTATAAGGATCGTTTATAAGGTTTACATTTAACAGAAAATGTGCCAAATGTACGTATCATATACCATAAGATACTGGACACATTAACACTTATTTATTTGTAATGCGCTTCTGATAGTCGCTTGGTCGCTATCTCGCCTGACGGTAAGCGATGATGCTATGAGTAGAGTATGTTAGTATAGGATTATAACACATTGAACGCCATGGGGGTAACGAGTGACCGACGTTAGCGGAGGATTTGCCTTCAACAGTTTTCTATTGCAAGGCTCGGATACCGGTTAAATTTTCAAACCGTTATTATGTACTTGTACGCAAAACCTTTACATTGGGTTTCGTTCGCGAAACCGGTTTTTTTAAACCGGTATTTGGAACAGTATTTTCATAAAGGTTTTTTCGGATTAACCGGTTTAGAGCAATAAAAACCGGTTAATACGACGCACATCAAAGAAACGCCGCGCGCTGTTCAGCTTATTTCAATAATAATATTTCAACGCGTGTACCGACATGCCCCTCGTCGAATAAACCGGTTAATTTAGGTTAAAATAAAGTTCTTTAATGTTCACGTTCTTAAGAAAAGTTCGGAGGAAAACCGATATAAACCGGTATTAACCGGTATTTTTTTAAACCGGTTCCGAGCCTTGTTCTATTGGCAGTCAAGAACTTAAACACACTCACTCATTCAGCACGCCGCACTCAGAAACATTTAATGCTTACTTAAACTATTCCTTAGTAACGATTTTGTATCAAAAACAATTGCTAAGAACTGGGTTAAGTAACCATTAAATGACTTTGAGTGCGACAGTTAAAGGTCTTATTCTTCGCATCAACAAATCCCATTACAGCTCCGAAGCCTCATTGTAACGCGACAAAAAAGGTTTTATACTCTCAATATAATAGAGGTTCAATATTATATTAAGTAAGTACATAGAATTCTCAATTGTGATAGTGACGGAAAGTGGCACATTTTCTATTATAGGTAAATACAAACCCTAAGCTAATATTTTATAACAAAATCGGCTACTAAGTACTGGACATACATGAGATCTGAAAATTAAATAAATTGAGATTACAGTATTGATTAGTATTGATATAGATTTTATAGTATTGTGTTTAGGAATGTGCCAGGTACACAACTCAATAAATATTTATAACGCTTTTCACACAACAAATAAATAAGTTTTGATCACAGCTATTACATAACAAAAATCTAATTAAGCACTTATATATAAACAAAAATAAAACAAATCAAATACAAACACAAACTTAAAATATACTGAATAGTTTCACACATATGTATGTATTTAAAAAAAGAGTTGAAAATTGATCATATCAATTTCATAGAGCAAAAAATAGAGAGTATCTGAACAGAGTAAGCTTAAATCCTAAAACTGCACTGTAAGGGAATGCCAAGTAACAAATTACAGTACATTAATACATTTATAGTAGCTGAAAACATGTGCTCATAGCCCAAAATTTCTGCTACATAATTATATGGCAATAAATAGAACAATGAGTTCCTGAGATTCTGAATATTCAATCCACCATAAATAAAATAATGAAGTATTAACAAAATTAGCTAAGTATTCAACGAGTATTGAATTGAGATTCATTTCGATGAATTTTGTCTGAGGCATTTTCCTTAATACTAATGTGTAAAGCATAATGTATTGTCATGGACTTATTTATTTCCCAACTCCTTATTTCTAATAGTTGATGCTTCAATTGCGTTGATCAGTGTTGCCCTGAAACAATTAGATTTTTTTATAAGTATTACATAATCATGTAAACTTTATACCTGACTTTTCAAAAATAATCTTTATAAAATAAAACCTTGTTACATGATTGTAATAGTCAGGTGGACCAATTCATCAAATCAATTGAATTAGTGGCTAACGTATAATTATTGAGTAACGTCACGCCTTTTATCCCCGAAGGGGTAGGCAGAGGTGCACATTACGGCACGTAATGCCGCTATAAAATGTACACCCAACAACTTTTCACCATTTGTGTTATAAGTCCCATATAATAGGGGATGAGCCTATTGCCATATACGAGTACTGGGCACAAATCCGGACTCGGTGCTACTAACTACTGAGAAATTTTTGAAAAACCAAAAAAAGCCCAGTAATACTTTGCCCAACCCGGGAATCGAACCCGAGAGCCCTTGTCCGGCAGTCGCACTTGCGACCAACGAGGCAGTCTGTAATTATTATTAGCAGTATGTAATTATTGAGCTGTACCTACAATACAGTTAGAAGAGTCCACTCACCTTAGTTTACCATTCTCAAGAGCAGCAATTCCAGCAATAGTTGACCCACCAGGTGAACATACTTCATCCTTCAACAGTCCAGGGTGTTTTCCAGATTGCAGCACCATTTGACCACTGCCTACTACCATCTGGGCTGCGAGACGCATTGCAGTGGCCCTAGGCACGCCTTGCTTTACTGCCCCATCAGCCAATGCTTCTATCACTACATACATCTGAAATATTATACAATTCAAATCACTTTCGGAACATTTACTATAGTCTCTGTTCCTTAATATCATTTCATATTCTGATTCTAACTATAAGTACTCTCAAATTGTTAGTATTGTATCCTTAAAATCAACTGAATCTGTATCTTTGGCAGTTGTCCCACCGGCAACGATGAACGAGTAACGAGTAGAGCTAGAACTAGAAACGAGTGAAAACGAGTGAAAACAAAAACAAACAAGTGAAGCGAGCACTCGCCGGCAGTGTGAACAGTCAGCGATCAACTATTTGTATATGCATCTCTTTTGTTTACACGGAAAGTATATCTATTGTACGTTTCTTGAGCGAGAAAATAGCCGATAGTTAGTCGTTCACTCGCCGTTGGTGGGACAACTGCCTTAGCAAATAAACTCATATTGGATGGTTTCTTGAGAAATGTTTAAAACATAATATGGAATATTTCATTACTAAAAGTGATGCTTTAAGTAAAAAGTACATATATATATACTTGATCTCATGCCTGTCTCCCATGGGGTTAGGCACAGACTATGGATTGCCAATTGCTATGATTCTTACATAAGTCTCTTGCTTTATCAACAGTCATCAGCCTTATCATGCTTGCTTGTGAGTACCCTTCTTTAATATATCTCCAATGTGGTATACATATGTCCATCATGGTTGGCCTTTACTGACTAACCCATTCATATCCACTCTGTACACTATTTTACAGTAAAAACTAAGATATCTAATAACTTTAAAACTTACATAAGCTGGAGCACACGCAGTCAATGCACCCAATGAATCCATTAAATATTCTGGAATCTTCTCACACAACGCAGAACTGCTTAGAAGTTTCTCTAATCTTGAACATTGTTCATCTGATACTTCCGTGTCGGGAGTGTAAAGACAAACACCAGCTCCAATAGTCATCGGAGTGTTGGGCATTATACGTATCACAGTCGCATTCACAAGTGGTAGATAAGATTTGATTGTCTGAAAATTTACAATAATTATGTTTACTAATAAGATTAATGTACTTTCTAACATTCTTTAGAGACCACTGACAATTGGAGAACCAGAACATCGAGAGGAAACATAGGCTTAAAGTTATGCATTGCATGCAACAACACCAACATGCATTAATCACCACGCCAAACTTTCACAGTGCGAGAAGAGGCCTTTGGTTAGCAGTGGCCACTTAAAGGGTGTTGATGATGGTAACTTTAGCGTTTTTGTCAAACATGACAAATACCTAAACCAAACAATTAGACCTACTTTCGTATCACATATTTTTCCCAAAGGACAAAGGGCCTCATGAAAATCTTCCATGTAGAACCTGGCAATGGGTAAGGCAGCCATTGAGTAAGAGTAAAATAAACAATTACCTAGTATCTAATGATATTCATTGCTCATTTTACCACTAAATTAACATATAACACACATAATTAATTCCTGTTAAAATTAAGGAAGCTAAGCCGGTTTGCTATAAATATATGTGTAGAAAATAAACACACACCTTATGAAGATCATGTATAACAATTCCTGGTAACATAGACACAAACAATACATCTTTTTTCGAGCTCACACTAGTTTGGATAGCATGAAGTGCGTCATTTAATTTGGTAACTTTCACCCCCAAAAATATCATATCACAATTTTTAAATACTTCTCCGTTGCTTGTAGTAACATTAGTACCCATTTCACTCCAATGTTTTAGATTTTCTATGTGGGGCCCTGAGACCCATATATTAGACGCGGAGTGGGCACCTGAAATATAAAATTCAATATGTATCCGTATTATACCAGCATCAGTCATTTTTAACTATTTTAATTCGACACGGAAACAACACAATAATCACTAGAATTCATGTTTTTTGTTTAATTTGTAATCTATTTATTTATAAATGTTATAAGTACCACTCTTGAGGATTCCTTTAACGATGGCTGTGGACATGTTACCTCCACCGATAAATCCTAATTTAAATTCCATTTTGAATTAAAAATATAATCTTTTTAGGTGTACACCGCAGAAAACAGTTGACGTGTAATTAATAAAAACTTGAGGTGAAAAGCGAGTATGAACTGATGTTAAAAGAATATTAAGATAATAAATGTTATATTTTTTAAATTCAAATGTATTGTGTTTCTTTTTTTCGAACGTCGTCGTCGGTATTCTAATTTTTTTCCGATTTTTAACTATGTATTTGATTTCGACTTGCGCGGTGCGCGGCGTATGATGTCAAAATTGACAAATGTCAGATGTCACATGTGATATGACAATGACATTCTATTCCCATGTCCAAAGACAAAATTCAGTTTTTTCATTTTAACTAAGGCGCTTTTTGCATATTCATAATCATGAGCAAATCCAGATGGCGTTAGCATAGATGGACCAAAATATGTGGTAGAGCCATTACTCTCAATGGGATTGGCAGGTAAAAGGTAAAACCAGATAGCGCCGGCATAGATTGAGTGGCAGCCTTTTTTGTTACGATTATGATATAAAAACCTGTGTAGACGCAATAATGTTGATCGCCCTCTTTATTGAGGTGAGTAAATCATCTAATGACTTCACCCGCCTTCGGTGAGGCGAGAGGGAGCATCATACTCTTACATACTAAAAACCACCCTTTTCTTACTCCTAGCCGTAACCCTTTAGGTAGTCTTCAGCCATATAGATCGGGCATCAGCCTTACTGGGCCCAATTTGTGGTGGTCTGGTTGTACCCTTGTTCGCCGTCCGCAGACCCGCAGTCCTGAATAATGATGATGATTGAAAGATGCCATTAGAAATAGAAATAGAAATATATTTATTTGCTTCAAAACATGGTATATAAAGGTCTTACAATTAAAATGGGATTCACATGTTTTGCTTAAATTATAAGCATGCAAATATTTCAAATTATCACAGAAATGTGAGTTTGTATCTATGGTAATACAACATGCAAAATAATTAAAAAATTAAAACTTATAATCTAAATATTCCTTAAGACTATAAAAATTATGTTGGTTGAGCCATTTGTATAGTTTTTTCTTAAATAGACTAGCATTAAGGCACTTAAGCTCTGTGGGTAGTTTGTTATATACGCGTATACACATGGCCACACAGTTTTTGCTATATTTGGTACTATTAGGTCGGTTTATAACGAGTTTATATGGATCCCGGCGGTTTCTTGGGATAACTTGTTCTAATGCTTGGAAAAATTGCTTATGTTTCGAGACAAACATACAAGTTTCATAAATATACAAACAAGGCAAAGGCAGCAGACCAAGTCTTTTAAAATGAGGTTGGCATGAATCGTCGAGTTTTAGTCCACATATTGCTCTTATACATTTTTTTGGGCAACAAATGCTCTATTTATATCCGTATTATTGCCCCAAATTACTAAGCCATAACGGATATAGATTCCACATTAGCATAGAATAGCTGTATTTATATTTGTTACATATCTAACTTGTCTTAATGCGTAAACAAACTTATTAATTTTGTTAGATATAGTATTTGTATGTTCTTTCCAGCATAACATTTCATCAATCGTTATCCCTAAAAATTTGGTGTGTGTGACTTTACTAATTTTATGTATGTTCATGTTAAAATTGTATTTACTATTAGATGATTGGTTAAACTGAATGTAAACTGATTTTTGAAGATTTATTTTTAATTTATTTTTATTTAGCCAGTGTATCAAATTGTCTACAGTTGAATTTATTTCACTTTCATGGTCGCTAATTGTGTTAATTTTTTTGTCTGATGATATCAGAATCGATATGTCATCAGCAAATAGAGTGCATTTATGCTGAGTTATGTCCGTTATGTCGTTAATATATAATAAAAATAGAATAGGTCCCAATATACTGCCTTGCGGAACGCCGCGTTTGATATTTTCATATTTT
Source organism: Spodoptera frugiperda (assembly GCF_023101765.2). Taxonomy (NCBI): domain Eukaryota; kingdom Metazoa; phylum Arthropoda; class Insecta; order Lepidoptera; family Noctuidae; genus Spodoptera; species Spodoptera frugiperda. The sequence continues at coordinate 7,019,513 of NC_064241.1, read as the reverse complement.
GACATGTAAGGTATCATATCTTTATTTTTATCTAAGTTTGTGATCATAACACACTGTTGCCTGTTACTTAGATATGACGTAATCCATTGAAGTGCAATTCCTCTTATGCCCACATTCTCTAATTTACGTAGAAGAATGTCATGTGTAACCAGATCAAAAGCCTTAGACAGATCAAAAAATAACCCGGTTGTTATATGATTTTCATTAATACTCTCTAAAACATTTTTTGTAAAGGAAAATATAGCGGAATTTGTAGACTTATGTTTTTGAAAGCCGAATTGCTGTTTACTAATGATTTTATATTTATCACAAAAACCCGTTATTCTTTTGTACATGCACTTTTCAAACAGTTTTGCGAATATAGGGATTAAGGTTATTGGCCGATAATTAGAAATGTCATGTTTGTCTCCTTTTTTGAATAAAGGCTTTACTATGGAGCGTTTTAAAGCATCTGGAAACACTCCGAGGGCAAAAGATTGGTTAATTAGATAAGTGAGTATGTTAGTAATCTCATTTGAGCAAAGTTTTATTATTTTCGTATTTATTTCATCGTATCCTTCTGAGTTAGTAGCCTTCAGTAGCATAATTTCGCGATTAACTTCACTTTGTGACATAGGCATAATATACATTGAATTTGCTATAGGAGTCCGAGTTTTATGAATTTGATTAAGCGATGGTGTTAGTTGATGGGCAGGTGTTATGAAATAGTTATTGAATGCAGTAGCTATATCTAGAGGATTTGTGAGTATAGTATCATTAACTTTGATACCATCAATGTTATCTTTAGGCTTTGCATTTGAGATTTCTTCTTTGACTATTGACCACGTAGCTTTGCATTTGTTTTCATTTTTATTAATAAATTTTACATTGGCAAGTTTTTTAGAGTTATATATACATTTTTGTAAAAGATGTGAATAAGTCTTATATTGATGTTTATTCTCCTCATTTTTATTTTTATAATAACGAGATCGTAGATATCTTTTCTTTGAGCAACTTATTTTGAGTCCTTTGCTAATCCATTTTTGGTTACTTTTATTTAATTGGATTTTTATTTTGTTTTTTGGGAAACAAAGGTTATACATAAGGCAAAACAATTCATGAAATTTATTAAAGGCAATATTTATATTATTTTCATTGAAAACATCTGACCAAGATAGACATTGTAAATACTTTTTAAATTTTTCAATGTTTTCTGAATTAAAGTCTCTTTTGTATAAATAGAAAATAGGTGGCCTTTCGGTTTTCTGTTTTACGGGAAAGCTAAGCATTTGGGCTGATTCGTGATCTGATAGGTACAGTGGTAAAACGGTTGCTTCTGCATTTGGTATGTTACTTAAAATGTGGTCTATACAGGATGATTTACGAGTGGGAACATTTATGTGAATTTTCATATTATTGTTGTAGGCTAGGTCTTGTAATTCATCTGTGATTTTTCCTTTTTTTAAGATATTAATGTTGAAATCGCCGGTTACCACTATTTGTTTTCTAGATTTAAACTTTTTGAGCAAATCATATAAAAGATTATTTAATTTAGTAAGAAACTGTGTAGGGTCCGACTGTGGTGTTCTGTATACGCAGATTATGATTAAATTAATTGATGCAATTTCTATGCCACAAACTTCAAAAGTATTTTGAACTGCATGACTGCTTAAGTGTTGTAATTCTTTAAATATTAAATCTTTTCTCACTAGAATACATGTACCGCCTCTCTGCTTATCTCTACAATAGCTAGCCGCCAAACAATAGTTAGTTAATTTAATATAATTCTCACAACCTTTCTTTAAGAATGTTTCAGAAAAACACATAACATTAGGAAGATTATTACACTTAAATAAGTCCTGGAGTGTTAACTCCAATATTTCTTTTTTAGATAAGATACTAGCTATGTTTTGATGCAATATTTTAAATGTGCTACTGTTTAGTGGGAGTATGTTGTGAGGCTCGAAAAAAGGTTCCAGTTTTATTTAATTTCTGAAAGTAGTATGGAATGGTACCTTTCACTGGTTGTTCGATAGACAATTTAGGAATTAAGGACTGACTTGTATTATCAATATTTTTTTTCAAGTTATTATTAAAATAAAAAGGGATAGTGCCTTTTTTCGGCTCGTTTTTTCTAATGGTACAATTGTTAGACTTAGAACTATTATGAGCTATTAGTTTTCTAATTTGAGTTGGACACAAAAATTTTTCATTATAATAATTACAATCTAAATAGTAATTTATACATTCACTAATAACTAATGCCTTTGAAGTTTTTCTTATAAATGTACATGTTCTATATTGTTTACATACATTTTCGAGATAGTTATTTAATTTATTGACATTATAGTAGTAACTATTATTTACACCAAGTACAAAAATTAAATTATCCTTACACCGGTTTAATAATGTTTTTAACTGTGACACGACACCATTTATATTTCGATCATTTTCACCAATACACACTACTAGTACATCGTGCTGACGAAGCTTCGCACTCAAACAGTTCTTCTTCCATTACCATTAAGGAATGCAAAATTTTATAGTCATACTATTTATCGCCTAATTTATTTAAACATTATGATTATTTGCAAAAAACATACACAACTGATAGATATTGGCCAGATCTTGTGAGATTGTATATTATAATTTCGTGATATCTCGCTTTATTCGTCATTTCGCGAGATTTGCATTCCTTAAATACCACTAAAAGTATGATTGTGTGTTGATGTTGCACTCTTTAATTGTAAATCTCTCTCTTTAAATGTAAAATTAATTTTTTTTTTGGAAAATATCTCTGTATTTTGTGTAGATGGTCTATTTAGATATTTACAATATATTAACTAACACATTATTTACAACTTAAAAATACCAAAACAAAAAAAAAGGAATAACTAATATTAAAACTAAAATAAAGGCGTTAAATTTATTTGAATTGTAATTTTTCCAAGTAGTTTAGCTGTATATTAACTAGTTTTTTCGTAGTCACACATAACAACTATATGTAGTTTAAAATTCCTACTAATATTTTGATCCACCTATGCTGGCGCCATCTGGATTTAGCTTTTACCGGCCAACCCTATTGACAAATGCTTGCAGCTGATTGGTAGCAATGGTGGCTACTGCGTCTCATATATATTTTTAACATTATATTGCTTTAAAAGTTACCTAAAATTTTCGGGATTTTTATTGTAAAATAATTAAACACTAGACAAAAAAGTACACTTTTTTGTAAACATAAACTACCAAAAATATTTATACCTTTTTTTTCAATGACAAGCCCAGAGTTTTAACTATTATGTCCGTCTGGCAACTCTGACAGTTAGTGGCTTCATTTTGTAGGGTGAGGTGTAAATTGTGTTTTTTGGATTATTTTGATATCGTTATCAATTTTACAATGCTGAAATAGTGTTAAACTCTTGAAAGTGCTCAAATATGTGTCGTTGTAGTGATTCATTCAATAATAGTTTGTATGAAGTGTAGTGTCCAACATGTTTCGATGTATACCTTTGTTCAAATGTAATCGCCAAGTGGAATGTGTAGACAAGCGGCATTGCTCGTTGCCAACAATACCCGAAGACATTTTACGATATTCCAGGAGTTTAGAGGAACTCTTTTTGGATGCCAACCATATACGAGATTTGCCGAAGGTGAGTGAATGTGTAACCTAAATAGGAGGATTCGTTACACTCGTGGGCGTTTACCTTATCACTGATTATGTGTAAATAATATCATTGCGTCTCAAGCTATGTTATTGGCACGTAAGTGTAACGATTCCCATGCTTTAGTATAATGGATATTGCTTGTTCTGATGATGTTAGTTTGTTCCCATAATATTTTTTAACTTTTGTAGGTAAATGTAGTGAAGTCACGTCTCTGAATACATCATGTGTTTAAGTGTTAAATTAAAGATTTACAAACAAAATACCGCTGTCGATACAATACATTTATGTGGTTACAAAACTTTGATGTTTATGTTGCTTGTTGCACATACTTAATATACCAAATATGTAAGATTCTTTAGTTGACCAATTCTCAGAAAAAAAAACAACTTGCATATAACTGGTTTTAGCATCAGAATGTAAATACCTATAACAATTTTACAGATCATGCTCTGCTTTATACAAATTGTATAAAGTAATGACTGTTGTAATTAATACATAAGGTAAATATTGAAAGACAAAATGAATCATTACTCTTCGGTTTTTATGTTTATTAAATCTTACAGCTATTGTATTGTTGGCTGTAGAATTTGAAGAATTGAGATACATATGTTAAGAAAAAAGTATCTAATAGTTACTTCCTATCATAAATAATGTTAATCAATGTGCCATAAAATAAATATAACTATTAGATAGATAATTAATTACAGAGATAGCAGTCAGATGTATGATTCATTGTTTTAATTTGTCAACCGATTTACCCTTATTTGAATGTAGGATAATCATTTGCTAATGTCATTAAATTCTTAATATACTAGAACTATTTCAAAGTGTGTGTGAGAATAATGTTACCTTTATGACGAATGATAATATTTTTTAATTTGTTTATCTATTATAATTGTATTTTAAGTTTGTACTACTTACTTCAATGTAAATTGCTTTATTATCATGTAAATGATAGTAATACAGATTGTGTTCATTTAATAATAATAGGTACCTATATAATGGGGATATTCCCAATTCCTTTGTTGCTAATTTATATGATAATGTATTATTTTCAACCTCATATAGGATACCTAGTTGTATCGCTCACAATACAGTTAGTGTATATACAATAGAGCTAACATTAAATACAATGCAACAATACATCTAGTAATTAGAATGCCTATTCATCAAAATCCATTATACTGAATGAAATCTAAAATTAACTATTTTGATTTATAGTTTAGCTGTCAATAAAGGTATTAAAATAGAAACATAATTTAATTTGTTGGGTTAATTTTATTAGCACATTGGTACATGCTATCCGATTGGCTTATGGGTAGCCTATAACTATGGGTTAAAGTAACTATGATGATGTACATAATTTTATTTGTTTGTTCCAGAATTTCTTCAGACTTCATAGACTAAGAAGACTAGGTCTCAGTGACAATGAAATCCATAAACTTCCAGCTGACATTCAGAATTTTGAAAACCTAGTTGAACTAGATGTATCTCGAAATGGTGAGTAATTAAAGTTTAGTTGAAACAAATTATTTTAAAATGATTGTGAGATTATTTCTGCTTAAAAGTTCTCTGTACTCCATATTATGTTAATGAGGAATATAATCTGTCAATCTTCCAAGTCGCAAAGTTCTTTTTTCAAATTGACTTGATCCGCTGACCATTGATGTTGATTGGCTCTTGGCTAAAATTTGGATGCTTGTTGCATCATAAAATTTCATTTAAAAACTATTAGTTTATTCAACCTTTTTAAAGCAAATGAAGCATGTTAAATTAAATAACTAGGCACTAAATTTCACTAAAGTAAATAAAATGTAAATTTAGTTTTAGGCAATGACCACTATTAACTAATTGATTCTTTACCTACTTAAGCACGTACCTATATACCTACTGCTTATCGTAACTGATGATAAATATTTAGTACAATAGGTATTTTGCCTGCAGTCGAAAATAAAATTCCGATTACACTTTCGTCGTTTAAGTTTAAAGAAAGGAAGTTGAATGCTTTTTGCAACAGATTACGTCACGTTCTTGATCATAAGACTGTTCAATTTACCTCTGAGAAAGTGGAATGTTCGAACGTTTGAGAGACCACTTACTTTTTATCCTCATTGTGTTTCTGAAATGACTCTTGTTACGTCTTTAAAACCATAATGAGTAGGTACCTACATCGGGTATTAGAATTCATTACTTATTGTAGTTATTTGCTTTATGATATTCACATAACTTTCGAAGAGAGGTATTAGTCAGTTACGTCGCCAAAAATCTATAACTAGGTACTTACTTAAATTATTTAGAATGCCTGCAGTTATCAGTATTCCGTACGTGTGCAGCGCGGTCCATCAAGCGCATACCTTCACGTACGAAGCAGGTGCGAAACCGACGTCAAAGAAATATCTTTTAAAAACCAACAAAACATTTTATTTGAAAGTAATGTCTGCCGAAACGATCGAGCTTCCTGACAAGCAGCCATGATTATATAAAAATTAACTAACTAGGTAGGTAGGTAAATAGGTACCTAAAATATCGTCACCTGATATAACAACGTGAAATGTTCCAAATTGATATCGATTAGCAAAATAATCTGTCGGTACATAATTAGGGTCTTATTATCGAAACTATCGTCGTTATGGTCGTTCCGAGTAATAGCAGCAATAAATGTCTTGTTTAGCTAACATTAAGTTGATGTGCGATGATTCACCAACCTGTTTGGATGCCGAAAGTATTAGTATTTAATGAACTTTTAACTTAAACAAACTAGATAGTAATTCAACGATTTTCGTTTCTTGTAAACACTAATTGAAAAATGCATATAATTAATGAAATCACTGCGTTGTGTGTTGATAATAACATAAATAAATAATAAAGAACTTACTACCTATTACGTCGACCTGCTCACATGAGGTTTCTATTGACCTCGCCTTGCACAAATGCCACGCGCGGCTGCAAATCTGCACTAAGCGTCTTTCCCTATTGTATTGTGTATTCAATGGGAAAATACTTATTCTAGATCGTACTGTATCAGGTGGAACGTGGGATTCGGTTTAAAGCTTTATTCGTAGCTTGCAACGAAGATGTAACATGTAAGCTGTTCTAAGGAGTCTAATTCTTTTACTGAAATTGCGTATTGCGTTGAATAAAATTGCGTAATATTCTGGCTATTCTTACTATTCTGATTTAAGTGCCGAGATTCCTCAATTTACCTACGTAACTAACTGTCAATCTTTTCTACCTTATCTACGATAGGTAGAAAAATTTCTACCTATCGTCTTTTTCCTAGCCCATATTCGCCTATAGCCCATCAGTGTTATATTTACTAGCTATCAATTATTTTCATTACAATCACAATCACTTTAAAACCGAATTCACTCACTCTTCGCACACACGCACACTCAACCCTGATATTTGACTATCTGCTGTACTGTATCTAACATCGCTACGTGAAAAGAGGATATACAAAAGGCCACAATCAGTACCACTAATACGTATTTACCAAAAAATTCCATTCCATTTAGTATAAATTTTTATACTAGTTACTCACACATAGCTCTATTAAAATTGGCCTGATAAAGAAATGGCTCCGTACAAATTATAATATTATAACTAACTCATGATTACAATGACGTGAACATCTTGAATCTCTATTTTGAAAGTATTTTAACTAGTTACCGGCAAAGTTCTGTATTACATTTGCATGAAATTGACATCATTCTCATTTAATTTAAGCCAATGCGTTAAAGCTGTGTACTATTATAAAATGTTTACGGTACGGATACCGTTTGAATGTTGACGGCGGCAAGGTCTCTCAAACGGGACTGGTTCAAGTATTAAATAATGTGCCATTTGCTTTGTTGACTTCGCATCAGTAGCATTCAATTATATCTGCATAAGAAACGGCAATCTTGGTGGAATTGAGAGTTCTTTGCTCGTTTTATTAAACTTTTTGTTTACAATATCTCTTGTGTAGTTTAATGCCTAATTTGTGAAACAACAATTTGTTTATAGTTAAAGAGAAACTGGAGTATTACTGACTTTAGTTCCTCGGGCGATATGGCACGACTTTCTCCGATATTTTTGTCAATTTACCCAAACCTTGTCCTGACAGCAAAACAGGAATTAATTAGGTAACTAATTATCTATCTACCCAATCTGATCCAAATGTTCACAAGTAATGCACATAGATTACATACAGTGTTACAATTAATATAACTGTTATTCCAATTTTATCTCAGAGTAATTAGTTAGTTCCGTAGAAATCTGTAACTTCCTTATTAAATCGCGTAACTATGGAGGAAAGTTCACTTTACTCTTGCTATCAATTGCGAACTAGGGCAAAAAGGCTAAAGTTTAGTGACAGTATCCGCTCAAGTAACGTCAATAACAATACAGCTGACTAGGCGTGGTACTGGTGACACCTTTTTTCGAGTAGAGTTGCTAATTACTAATGGAATAGATAACATGAAAACATCGAGAGAACTTAATTGACCCCAAGATAGTTGACCAAGTAAAAACTATTCTAAAGTTATTTAGGAAGAAGATTAGGAATTTTATCCTTTTTAATTAAAGGTAATAAACACGAAAGAAGTGATGTTTTTTAACAATTTTCCTTCTATAAATTGACCTTGCTCAAACGCTACAATTGAACCGCACAACTACATTATTAATTATTTTTACCGCTAACTTGACGTCACCTAGCATAGAGTCTTTGTTATTAAACAAAATGCGTTCCCACATTAGACGGACACCGAGTATATGCCATTTGTGAACTAATTTGGACAACATTTGTCGTAGTTATGAGTTGCTTTTGTGACACCGTATTGCTTAATTACTGTGTTCCTTCCTAAATCAGTGTCTTCTATCAGAAAAAAATGGGATTACTGTAGCTTTAGTGGTTCACAGTATTATTTGAATAAGTCAGATCACGCAAATTTCAAAGCTTTTCTGTATCTGCTCCAGTTTTGCGAACAGAATTTCGCGCATCCACGTAATTGTTAGTATGTTAGTTACTCTTGAGATATTCATCTCATCAATTGCCCCGTGACTGTTGTCAGCCATCACCTCTACAACTGTTTTTATCCATAGAGCAACTGTTTTGGTTACTTATAACTAAATGTGTAGTCTTTGCTAACAGGTATAAGTTATATCAAAAACGGTAATTGTCCGTTGATTACTATCAAGACTTATCGTTGAAAAACGTCAGTTACAGTACTTATAATGTAACTGTAGAGCTTACCCCATCTAGTTACATAATTTTATTGCCAACTAGTAACTATGCTCTAAGAAACTCGTTGGCCGCGCCCTAGGCGTGTGGACGATTGAGAAGCGGGAACGAATACACATTACTTATTAACTAATCTCTGAACTTTATATCGGCGTCATCTCATCTAGCCAGCTTTGTTATAAAACTATTTGTTTTGTTCTAACTTCTAGATTGTTTTTAAATGATTTGTCGGATTACTTTTCGGGCCATAGGCTACAACAGAATGTATTTTCAAATATGCTGTCCAAAAATTTTCCCTTAGCGGTTATCGAATGCTTTGTTAGCTTTAGTGTTTCACTTCATTAAACTTATTTGACGAGGGTCCCATAACACACATAGTTACTTCTTTGTTGTGCGAAATATTGACACCTTCGAATAGAACAATCTTTGTTATTCAAATTAGCAATGAAGTCGGTTACAAAGTCACACTTCAAGACTCATTTTACTTATTCATTCACACAATGTATGTTTATAAAGTATTTCCTAATCATGTATGAAACACAAGGCGGTGTTTTGTGAAGAGAAGTAAGTTCCCTGTTTTAGGAGACAAAGTGGCACTGTATCTACGAAGATAGGTATATTTTTTACACCACAAATGAATAAATCTAATCAAGGACTGTGCGCATTATAATGGCTGGTATCTCAGTAGTTACAAGTATAATATTTTCACTAACATGTGCATAGGATGGCAAGTTCGCGGTGAGTGATTCGAGTACGTTTCCAACGACCCGTGTAGATGAACTAGATTTCCTGTTAAAACTCGCCATCAAGCGGTTAGTGCTATGTTGTGTTGTACTATACTAACCTCTGTATTATTCACAGTTAACTGCTCCGCTCTAAATTTAAAACAAAGCAACGAAGTATTGCTACTTGATGTTGTGTACCATATTATGACACTGCACTACGTACCTAGTGCCTACTTTCCAGCTTTATAAATAATTCCAGTACGCACCAATGCTAATGGGCTTTAATTAGCAATTTGTTTGTTATTGCAAAGAGACCCGTGTCTGTTGATGACATCGTGAATCTGCGTACTTAATTAAGTCGATCCTGACAGCTGTAATTAAATTACCTTTGTAATAATAACATTAACTTCAGACCAGCAATTACTTTAGCGAGGTGGGTAATTTAGAGTTTAATAATAAACTTGAAACACATTTTCTCTGTGTTAGTACCAAAGGATTCTCGTTTAATTTCTCGAAAATTTTAAAGCATATACAGTGCCCTCCAAAAGTTAGTTGAAATTAGTTCACCTTATCAATGATGTTATATATTTTCCAAAATACGCAGTTTCGATGAATGAACTGTTTACTATTTATGTTTGGATTCACTATTCTAATACGTACAGAAGGGAATTCCCCGAAATTCATTTTGATTTTTTTCAAAATCTATGTTTATGTGTGCACTACTTGAATTGAGCGCGTCAAAAGTCAGTTGAAATAGCAAACTTTAAACGATATCCGATACTCTCGCGGTTTTCAATTCATTTATTATTATTGTTAGGACAGTGTGCGTAGTTTAAATTTAATAATAAGATATTGTAAGGTGATTTGACTGTTTTTGAATTAATAATGGCTCCGAGGCGAAAATTAACTGTCGAAGAAAGAATAAAGATTGTGTGTGAATACGAAAAAATTAAAAACTTTAGTGCTGTGGGAAAATTATTTAAAGTTAGTCCAGAAGGTGTCCGAAAAATAATAAAGAAAAGTTTAGAATGTCCTAGTCTTGCAGATAGGCCACGGTCGGGGCGTCCTAGGGCTACTACTTCTGTTGATGATCGACTAATAGTGCGGCAGTGTAAAATTAATCCCAAGATTGTGGTACGAGAGATCAAAGATCAGTTACAGGAAGCAGGGACCTCGGTTTCTGAAACTACTATCAGGCGACGCCTGCATGATGCTAATTTACGAGGTCACATTGCCAGAAAGAAACCTCTTTTAACATCGATCCATAAAAAGCGAAGGTTGGAGTTCGCCCGCAAGTATTCGGATAAACCAATAAAATTTTGGAAGAGAGTAGTCTTTAGCGATGAATCGAAGTTCGAACTATTTGGAAATCGCCGTCGGCAAACTGTATGGCGGACAAACAATGATAACTCTTACGACGACAAATACTTGCAGCCCACTGTGAAACATGGCGGTGCGGTGGGAGTGTGATGGTTTGGGGGTGTTTTTCTTGGCATGGTGTGGGCCGACTGCAAGTAATTGAAGGCAAGATGACAGCACAGGTCTACTGTAATATTCTCCGTGACAATTTAAAACAATCTGCTGAAACAATGGGGTTAGGTCGGATTTTCAAGTTCCAACAAGACAATGATCCGAAGCATACAGCAAGGATAACTAAACAATATTTTGAAGATAACGAAGTGGATTTACTGGAATGGCCTTCGATGTCACCCGACCTTAACCCCATTGAACATTTATGGGATGAATTAGACCGCAGGATCCCTGTTTCCATAAGACGCAACAGGAATTTGTTTAAAAATAAAATTCTTGAAACATGGTCGATTATACCGGTCGAAACATTACAGAATATTGTAGAATCAACGCCTAGACGACTTAAAGCAGTTCCACAGAATAATGGCGGTCATACAAAATAATAAAAGTTAAAATATTTGCAAAGACACAAGCCTTAAAATATTTTTTCAACAATTTCAACTAACTTTTGGTAACGTGATTTCATTGTTAATCTACATAAATTATAATTATAAAATTTGTTATGATTCTCTTACTGACAGAAATATTCTAAATTGATTATATTTTAATAAATAATTCTTAAAGCCACGATTATATTTGCTTTTATTATAATTTCCTCACATTTACTACATTATTGATCATTTCAACTAACTTTTGGAGGGCACTGTAAAATAAACAATCAAGGATGGTTGATTATATATAATTTTCGCAATAAACGGATTTAGAAAAAGGAGCCCCATGGGTCCGTCCTTTGCTCAATAATCCATATCATAGATCTATTTAAGTCTCTTGTACAGCCTCAATTTATGGGTATATCTTTTGAAAATGTTCCCTGTTATTAATTTATCAAAGGTAATATTGGGTTGGCGTGTATCTAAAACAGATTTATATTTTTAAGAAATAGGTGTAAGGTGTAGACATAGCTGTGTTTGGCTATAATTAACTGTCAATTATGTTAACTACAGCGACCTAGGTTCAGTATATTCGGCAGTATTTGGGACTATGCGATTTCGATTTTCTTAAATAAGTACTTACTTACTAATGTAACTTTGTCTGGTTGTTCTTCAACAACTAACTAACTAGTCTTTTTTCAACAGTAATTCAGTTTGACTATATTGAAGCTAGATGCAAATCTGTTTGAGTTATTTCTTCAAGTCTAGTCTACTTTGCATAAAATATGCTTTCCTTGTTCCCTCGGTTCCTCGCTTGCACTATCTTTATTCAATCTTAGCATGACTTTACCAACTACGTGACGTAGATGCTTCTCTATACTAAGTTTGCAAGTAGAACTAGATAAAAGCTTAATCTAAAATTGTTAGTAACTTCAGCACGACTACCGGACTACCTACTGTGTTGGTTCTCTATTGTTCTGCATACACTAGATAAATGTTTTATAACAGTGTTCATTTCGTTCCGTAAACTATCGTACTATATTCCTAGTATCAAAAGTAGGCCTAGGTCAGAAGCCAATCAATTCATTTTCATGTAAAACATCACGTGGTCAATCTGTTGCTACGTCGCTATGCTCTCATTTAACACTCTCGGTTTGCGTTTCTCTTTCAATTTCGCTGGATAAATGTTACTTAATCAATCTTATCTACAGCTATTATAAAATTATTTTTCATAAAGCCAAATAAAAATAAAAACTTTGGCACGCTATATTTTCTACTGTGATAACGTAGCAAATTGACAGATCGGATAGTAAAAGCGGATAATTTGAAGGATAGTTGAATAGATACCAACTTACTGACCCTTCGCTACTGAACTGAATATTTAAAACTTCTCCAGGGGTTATCGTTGCGAATTAATCCGATTAACTATATCGTACTTAGATGTAATTAATTCCATTTTAATTGCCAATTACTTAATACTCAACCCAGATACAAAGTTAAAAGGTCAAATTGTGAGATATTAATTCTGAAAATAATTGGATGCGAGCTAAGCAAGTAATGGTTCTAAATTATCTTTTGCGTCAGTCGAAATCTACGCCATTTTTTACTTTAAACGTAGATTGCTAGTAACAGATATTTCATTGACGAGTATTCGCTTGGCAAAGTTTAATCTCGAAGTGTCTAGACGATTTTATTTGTTTTCGGTGAAAGGGTCAGAGGTGCAGCGTTGTAATGTTTCAATGACTGCTCAGGGGCTATTGAACCGACGGAGCGTATTGTCCAACATCGTATTGTCCTCTACACTCACACACGGCATGCGGCAGCGCTCCACAGCACCAAAGTCATTAAATATCCCATCACTCTCCCTCCCATATCAAAAATTCTATGTATAAATAAAACCCATTCATAAGGTTCCGTCATATTTTATAACAAACATAGTCGTATGGCGGTTTTTCGTTATTCAAGTATTATATCACCACAGTGAGGTCATTTTTTAACCGGTTTGGTTTCGATTATAAATTACCATCGAAAGATCAATGGGATAATAATTCTGTAACGTATTTTTATAGAATCAATCACCTAATACGGCATTGTATAAGAAAAGGTTCATAAGATGTAGCTTTGGTGTGTTGTGGTTTAAAATTCAGTAATTTATGGGATCTAAATAATTAATCTTAAAGATTATATTTTAATCTAAAATAACACGATGCGTAAACAATAATAAGTATCATGACATGATACAGATGACAATGAATACGTGTTTAGATTAAAGTCTACTCGATAGAAATCGTCACAATGCGAATTTTGATGAGTTTTGCGAATCAAATCGTCTGTAATTTGGAAGATCATTCCCGAGCTATAATTGTTATCATGCAACCTCTGGAACTCGAAACATAACAACACTGGTTACATTAAATATTCAACTGCACAGTAATAAAATCAAAGCGTCAGAAAATATCCAAGTTGGGAGCAATGGCACGTTTACTGTCGCAGGTGTGACTAATTCTTGCGTGTGAGCAAGTACTTAAAACACGTTGTTTAATATAAAGATACGTTTAAAATAATTGAAGTGTGCATGCTAAATCTTATACTATTGTGAATATGTGTGATGTAAGATACGTAACATGTTCATTCCCACGCTCCTATTTGTTGGGAAGCTTTGAACATGAACACTGGTCCGCATGCAATAGCGATGTGTTTCATATCACAACTATGTCATAACAGTGACTATTTGTAAGACTTACAGACATTAATTGTCCTCGTTTTACAACTGGTTTAGATTTATGGAACAGCTTTTATTAAACCAAAATTAAAGTACGACAATGTATTGTTAGGTGTGTTGTTTTAATCCTTCTATGCAATTGTCAAAATCTTTGCAGATATTCAACCTCATTGATAAGTTTTGAAATCGATTACATAATATACCCATAGTTATTATTAATATAATATCATAGCTTTGTTTAACGTCTTTGCTCAGTTTCAAACGTTTCTCCCAGAAACTGCTTGCAAAAGCAAGTTTACATGAAATATTGTAGTAATGTTTGACTCAGAGATGTGTGCGTTACTTGGTCATGCTGCATAACGTTAACAATCTGCATGTATTTGTTTCTGCAAACAGTTAAAATACGTAACAAAATCTTGTTTGAAATCAATTGCATAAAAATCATCTAATATTACTTTCGACTTGAATGTTATATCTTTGTTACTAAACTAACAATAACTATTTATTACAATTGATATTATGTGCTTGCACCATACTATATTTACTAACACCTATATCATTTTCCTCGTATAGGCAACATTAATTAATCGTTTACTTCAATATTCTGTATTAATTTCAATTATCCGTAGGCTCAATGATGCGATCCGCATGAAACAAATAGGGTTTCACCTTCGGGGTGCGTTGTATTGTTTGCCTGTGTCCTTACCGGTTGACTCGACATCAACTAACTATACCTACCCAACAGTGCGAGCGTTGGGTCAAATAGACTATTCGTTCATTGCTTTGTGCAACGAACAACTCAATAACGTTCTAATGGGATTCCAGTGGTGGTAAGCCACGCGAGACCGCCACTCGACCGGCGACTATAACTTTTACTGTTCATTTATCGAACCTGTATTGTTTATGTAGACACGACCTATAAAACTCCACTGTATGTTTTATTTTTTGCTCTCCATAAAGGTGTTCAGCGAGGTCAGCTGACATTATTGTAAATGTTGCACGTGAATCAAACATCTGCTAAACAGATTTTGCGGATGAGAAATGGGTGCGTTCGAGACCCAATGAAAATCTGTGGTTGTCTGCCGAATACTTGTTACATCATCTCTTAAAAATAAATTGGTTGCCTGGTCAATTAATACACTGATCGTGTGCGCATTTAACAGGGAGGCTGACGAGACTAATTATTGTGATATTTTGATTCCAATGTTCAGTATTTTTTCAAAAAGTCTTGATGGGCTCTATCCTCTGATGCATCAATTATTTTTTTGTCGTTTTCCAATTAAATTAACAAGAACTTTTATTACGAAGAAGTTTCTAATTTAAAAAAAAATGTGTGTTGTGTTTTTTTCCACAAGTACAAGAAACTCGTATGAACTATGTATGTATCTAAAAATGATTTATACCTAACTGTTAACGCGCACTTGAGCTGTTTCGCGACGACACATTCATGTTATCTCGAAAACAATGCGCAAATAGAATTCGAAATGAGTCTGATTCATTCACCTGCTTACTTATTTGACGTGACATGTTTTTGTTTCTATTCCTTTGGAATGGACTTATCGAATTTGGCGTATAGATATCAAAGATTCCATCTTTACAAAAAAGCTTTTCTTTATCAAATAACTACCTTACCTTTCTGAAATTGTTATGAATATCAAATGTATACAACGTTAGTAAATCTCTATAAATGATAAGACAATCACAGTACCTATAACCGAGATTCCGTCGCAACGTGAAGATTAATTTCCTTCCAGTTGCCGTTTCTAGGTCTCCCATTCCATTCACCGTTGGTTTGTGCTTTGCTACAGATTACGGATATTACGTGATCCCGACCATATGCCGCCTCTACCTTAGGTTTTGAGATGTGATATTGGGTTGGGTTTATAACGTTGCTGTAATCAAACTAACTAGTTATGGTACCCAAGTATTTTAATAAAACTCATGTGATATCATATCGTACTTTTCCATTGGAAAGATGTGACACGGATAGCAACTCAGTTCATGGACATAATGAAAGTAATAAAGACAATGTACGATACGAATGAAATACAGTAGGTGGTAGCGGCACCTAGATACAGTACGAAATGATTCTGCTCAAATTAAACGTCACTTTGTTAATTGTTTGTCTTGTTATACTTTCCATTTGACCTAGTCTTACAATAGTCGCTAGTTCAACTGATTCTCGCTCTAAATTATACGGAGCCGTTCGTACCTTCAGCACACTGCAATTAATTGAAGATAACTTCAGTCTTATTGAGAGCAATGGCATGCTGGAACACTCGAGAGTTCATAGTACTTACCACGTAAATAAATATCTTTAGAATGGTTTTCAAATTACAACGGAAGTGCTATTACCTCAGAGCATCACTGAATTTATCTTCCCGCACCCTTCAGATAAACAAAGAGGCACACACTTAGAATCCACATAACATACCTTTCTTAAAATAGCTTGCTCGCACTTAAAAAGAGCATTTCCCCTGCCTTCCTTTTAAAAATATGCCTTACTTAAACATTGTTCAATGAATGATTTATTGCAGCTCGGAACACCTGTTACATATTTATGTTATTTTTATAGAATGCACAGGAAGTTTGAATAAAAAGTTGCATAGTGTAACTAGCTAAACTAAAAACAGGGTAACACGGTATCCGTTAGTCGTTTTCAGGAGAAAATATTTCTTTTTTTAACAGAGATGGAAAACAAGCAATCAATTTATTGGTTATTTATTTTATTGTAAAAATAAAAATGGACCACTATTAGTACAGCAAATTACGCTCCTCTTTTAGGTATCTGGCATTAACTGTATTAAATCAATATAAGTACTAGATACAAATCAGGACATCTGGTTAAAAGTGATGGGCTCGTGTTATCGTTCGGGTTCATCCATAAACTAAGCACTGGACGTGGCTTGGCTTGACAAATAATTGATGACGACACGCCCGTTGGAATGCCCGCCCGCAAACCGGAAACCGGGGCGCACTACCGTTAACATCGTGAAATTAGAAAACCAGTTTGGAACTGCCTTTGTAATAATGTTTATTTTGCTAAATTAAAATCTATTCAAACTTTGGAATTAATTTTATACGAGCTTGTCTCGACACTGACATCTGAAAGGTTTGTTGATAGAGTTGGGTGATTAATTGATTCATGTCGTATCATAGGAAGGTCTCGGAACAATTACTTCACAATTACATAACTTCTCTATTATACAACAGAACTTTTGTAATAAAATGGTGGAATGTAGAGGTACTGTTAAAGTTACTCGATATGCATATCAGTTTAGCACGATATTCGCAACTCCGGTATCTATCTACCCATGTAGGTACTTCAGTATCCGTCGGTCGATTAACTACGGGTTACGGGACTGTTACAATTTACCTGCTCTATTAAACACGTTTTGTAGATATTTCGTTTAATAGCACCGCGTAAATAATAATAGATATAGATACGCTTTCTTCGACATGTTTGTTCATTAGTTATTCAAAGCTAATGAAGATGCTTTTGTAAGATACTGTCTCCTTAAGAAATAATTCAGCAGGATACGTAAATAATTAAGGCGGAGGGTCGTTCTAAATGGGTCCTTAAATCCTTATTTCCAAGTACCTACAGTATTGTTGATTTTGTTGAAATGTTGTTCAAATTTCCTAAGTTTGGTACTCTCCAGGGCTGTTTAAATGTTTAATTATTCTGACCAAAGAACGGAAGGATAAATTAATTTACCTTTCAATGAATTGAAGAGAGGAATTCATAGATGACAATATTGGGATTGATTGTCCAGCAGTAAACTGAATTCTTTCAAAGTATCTATGTGTACTATTAACTTATAAATAATGAAACATTTAACACATGAGTGACGCACGGTGTATGTATCTAACAACTTTATTTTTGTCTTTGATATGTCTCTCAATTGAAGCCAATAAATAGTAATCAGTTCGACCAATTTTTTATCAATATCAGGACCAGATTTTGTCCTACTTGTTTTTTGTTTATGGTAACCCTGAATAACAACTCATTCTGAAATCATATTCAAACTTGTAATGGCACATATTTAAAAATAAAGTGCTAAGTATAAATGAAGCCATAAAATTAAAATATTTAAAGACATACGAAACTGTACAATGTCGTCGTTTAAATCAGTACAAGGCATTGTTCAATAAAACGTCTTTCATCTTAAATGATGATGATCACGTACAAATTACATTGTTAAATGGTTTAAAATTGAGCACTTTAGAGAGGTTCACTTTGACAACATAATATAAATGAGATGGGAATTGTAATGAAGTAGATTGCGACTCCACTTTTAATATTCTGTAATAGAACTGTTATAATAAACACAAGTGTAAACCTAGTCCTTTGATCAAAAACTGTGAAGAGAATTAAAGCCTGGGGCCTTCTATTACTGTAGAAACAACAAGTTTTCATTCTCGGTAACGGAGGAGTTCGTCTCGAGACTAGAGATTTAATTGAAAGTGAAATCAAACAATTGTTCATAGCTATTTCTAAATTTTGACGTCCTAGGTTTGCGCAGACCTTGCCTCTAGCTATCAAATTAACTAACATTTCACTTTGTGTTTAATATTGTCGATGATGTTCAATAAAATATAAATTATTTGATTTTAAAAATGTATTTCGTTAAATATCTTGGTTCAACCTTGACTCGGTGTTTTACAATGTTTTGTTTAGCGTCTGGAAACGTGGAACAATCGCGAATTATTTTGATGACCGCAATGTTTATGCCCATGTGCCAATTACTCTCATGTCGAGATGTCGACCTTCAACGGCCCTTAGCTCACAGAATGCGTGCGATGCAATAGGTCCTTGTGTGGCGTTAACTGTGCCATATGCCGAAACTGCGATCCGTTGCCAGTACCGTATTTGGATGTTCAATGTAGCAATGCATCGTGTAGGTTACTTGAAGAACTTTCTTGAAAGGTTACGAAAGTAAACAATGTACCTACTGTGTAGGAACTACAAAGTCAAATTAACAGTCGCACAGTTACACTAGGCGTAACATAAATGTAGTTCATTGTTTATGACGTCATTATAAAAATTTTCAGTCTACTCGTATAGTTTCATAACTGTGTACTTTCATCCTTCCAAGAACTTTTAGTTTAAAACCACAAAATATGCACTACGACGCGACGTAATTAAAAACATTCATTATGTCAGCTACCTCATTTATCTGATTTTATTTTCATAGCACTAACATAGCAATCTAAACTTGGAAAACAGCTGGGTACCGTACGATACAAACAGGTCACTCTGTAAATATTTGTGTGTAAATTCTTAATTATCAACATAACGCTAAACTGTTATTTGTTTTGCAGACATTCCCGATATCCCTGAGGATATCAAGAAGCTGCGGGCGCTGCAGATCGCAGACTTTAGCAGCAACCCGATCCCGCGGCTGCCGGCTGGATTCAGCCAGCTGCGAGCGCTCACCGTCCTCGGCCTCAATGACATGTCGCTCACCAGCTTGCCCAGCGACTTTGGCAGGTGAGGCATACCTGATACCTATGGGAAAGTTTAAAAAAATAGGATCCACCTGACGAGACGTACAGAGTATAGACTCTTTATAAAATTCCTATAAAAATGTAAATAAAACAACAAATTATAACGCAATATTCCATTACTCAGCACGTCAATAATGCTCAAATTGTTCAAGGATGGCAAGGTAATGAATAAATCCGCGGAGTTAATTCAATGTTTGACTTTGACGTTCATTAGGTAGGCGGCTAGTTATATCTACCTCTAGTTAACTAAATTCTGTAGTTACCGACGAGGTTTTGTCAGTTTTGTGGGACAAACATGACAAAAGATTTTTATTCATAAAAAATAGACGTTTGTCACGGAATGAAAACAGATTGTACACGTTTATTACGTGTTTTCATGTGACATTTCGCTCTACGTAAATGATAAGTAGGTTAGTGATAGTAGCCATGCTATGAAATGATGCGAATTGTGAAATAACTTGGTTAAAAACCTATTTAGTATTTTTATTTATACTAAACTGGTACAGATAAGTTTAAAATAAGTAATTCTATGGAATGCAATGTTAGGAGTGTCTTTGATAAGAATTAAGAATTGCTGCGATCGTTATCTCTTCTGTTATCAAAGTTGTTCTTAAGGTTTAACAATGTTTAACAATATTTACTTGTTCAGGATCTTTATTTCATTGTTAATGTAATTAAATGCACATACGTTTACAAACGAGAACACTACGTTCGTGTTTATCTAATGTCTAGACTTGCTTCATAAAAGAGGGTAGCTCGCTAAAAGTACACATGGCGAAATCAATTTCTTAGATTAAATATTATCCTTCCAATACAGCAGCTTAGAGTTACCACCCAAGTAATATAGCAAAGGTTACTTTTCTTCATCGCTTCGTTGTAATAGATGGTTCTTACTTTTCTGCTCGGCTTAGTAATAATTTCCTGTGGGAAATTGATTTTAGTTCCGTAATAATCGAATATCTGATGTGTATGAAACCTGACTAATCCGTCGGCTGTCAGAATTTATCCGGACGATAATCGAGTACTTATCCGATATTAGCTTGGATACAACAGTATAAATAAAGCGATAACATTTTAAATCTCAATTGTTGAGTTAAATAAAGCTGTAGGTTATGTTATGAGTGCTGTTTAAACATTTATAAGGTTGTAGTGGACCTAAATTATTCAGTACATTTTAGCGACACGTGACGCCCTTCGCAAAATGGACGAAGTACACTGGAGAGAAATGATTTCGGGTTACTTGTTAGTGGCTCTTATAGCTATATTAATAATTTATTCATATGAAACAGTATTAATTATGGACAAATTGAAAGTTCTTGATTTAAGCTTAATTGTGACGTACACAGAGCATGATTAACGTTATTCTACAAGTATAGGCTAGTTTAGTTTAGGTTGAATAAAAACTGCATGAATCTTAAAGGCAAACAATTCTTATAATTTTAACGACGTGTTTAACTTGTAAACATTTATGAGAATGATGTTAGTGACGCAAAGTCATTGCTCCCGAGTGTACGACGTACGAGATTTATTATTCTAGTCAGTCCATAAAGGTACGAAATAACGAATTACTCTTCTTTCAATAAATTATTCTTTCTGTAAGGAGCCATGTTCTTTAGAGTAGTATAATCTCATAAGAATTCAACAAGGTCTGGAGTTGTATTTTTTTTTGGTTAAACTAACTTGCTGCTTCTAATTTATCAGCTCTATTGTAGACGTGAAAGTTGATAAAATTGATGTAAGAAGGCACGACTAACAAATTGTCTGACCAAGCTTTGTTTGAGCTCAAGGCGAAAGCGAAAGTTGAACTGGAAAGCTATGGTCGGCTCTTAGAATAACCTCTTATTGACGACCGTACAAACAAATAAATAATACGCTTGTTTACTTGTTATTTACACGTTCTTTTTTTGTCAGAAGTACAGTATTCTCCATAAGTACCTTCTATTGTGAAACGTTTAGAGACCATTGTATAGAGATCACGGGAGAAAAGCCTTGCTTTTTTATTTTATATCGTTACAAATCGTTTTTTGACTCGGTATTTTTTCTTCTCAGTACCTATTACAGTTTGAGCTGGATAGTCCCAGGTGTCTTTTTACGTTTTATCAATTTCAAAATTCTCAGTAGCTGCTCTGAGTCAAGAATTATCTACGCTTGTCTTTTCTGGGAAAACAGCAATAATGAAACTGAGGATTTTACAAAAAAAAAGTATTGTTTCAAGAATTTGTTACAGAATGTTAAGGTCAATATAACATTATCTATACCTTTTACAGAAATATGACTATTCCTGTATGACTAATGTGATCTGATTTTGCAACTACCAAGATTAATATACTCGTAATTATACCTACTTGTACCCGTTTGAATTATTAACTTGCTAGATCAATTAATATGATCGTTATTGTCTAGTGACCGTAGTGCACGCGTGATGTCGATGACTAATGCAGTGCCTTGCACATTACATGTGTATGCAGTTGCCATTACGTATCAATACTATCAATTAACCAAGTTAAGTTACTTTGCTAACAGAAATTTATTACTGATTGATTGATGACTTAACGATGGTGTTACTTGACATCTATGGTTGTAGAACATTGATACTATAATATGTACTATACATTTAGGAGTAGCCTATCTCGGAGTGGTAGTTTTACCACAGATGGGGCCTAATAGGACTGATGCCTGATCCGGAGCTACGGGACTAACTAGCGGGTTTACCGGGGCTCCGGCTCGAAAGGCAGGTGTAGAAACGGGGTGGTTTTTAGTCAGTAAGAGTCTGACACTTCCTCTCGCCTCGCCCAAGGCAGGAGAAGTAATTTTCCCCCTTTAAAAAAGGAGTAGTAGTTAATGTTAATCTAAGTTTAGTTTCTTTTTGTCTTTTGGTTTATATATTATTTCATTTTGTAACCTACAATGCAACCCACGTAAAAGAATTTTAAAAATAAATCCAAAGCCATCTATTTTAAGAATTTATTACATTATGAGCCCTCCGACTTCATCAAAATGATTTTTCCGGGAAAAGTTAATTATTTTCTCGAGAACGCAATTTTCAGGCGTTTGAGCCCAAATCAAATCGTCTTTCGATTTATCCTTAGAGTATCGAATATTTCCGCGTCTCATTTGAATACGAATTAAATATTATGAAGGGATTGGTTGATGTACATAGCCTCGAGTCTTTAGATGTGTTTGTGACAGGGATACAGAACGCGTTGCATTGGTCTGTGTGATAGGGCGTGACCGAAATATCTTATCAACAATTATAAAAGCAGGTAATAAAAGTGCACAGAAAATGTTTCAGTACCTAGATAGTATTATATTATCTGCTTTAATATTTTCAAAGACTAGGTATTCTCCGCTCTTATAATTCAAAATTACTTTTCATAATAGAATAGCTAAGCCAAGAATATTATGTTCTAACTATAAAGTTCTACTCTCATCTTAGTTGCAAAGATCCGTTATTGAAGACGTGTATTAACGTTGTACACGATGCATCGTTGCTATAACTTGTTCATTTATATCACACTGATTAATGTTTCCCTTTACGATTTAATTGACACATTACACCTCCTTAAGACAGAGCCGTTTATAAGACGAGAGGCGTCTCGTTTTTATTAGAATAATAAACCTAATTTTCAGACTTCATAAAACATTTTTGTGATTCTTGCGGTTAAACATAGCATTAATTAACAAGAATATAAGTTTATTAACGTTCTATTTAGGGATCCAGGTCACGAACATCGTACCATGCTTACTGGAATACGTACATAGGTATGATTACTCCATATTCTAATTACTTGAGTTCATAAGCGGACTTAGTGTGAGTCAGAACTACGTTGTTGTACAAAACCGACGCTAAGTACTTTGACATCGACTACGGAATGTGGCCTCTAGGCTCTAAACAAACATGACGTGTGCTCACGTATTATCAGTAAACAATAGGGCTTTTTCATAACACCATAACTCTAGACAATTGCTTAATCTTTGCCAGCGCTCTCAAAGGATGACAACTAATATTTTAAAATACTTTTGGCTACTTGTTACTTCATATTTAAAACTGGTTTTAATTTTATGAGATTGGTAATTTCCCGGTAATATTTCTGTCGGCACATTGCAACAGTTTTCTGGAAATCCGTCACAGTAAGCCAGAATACAAATTTATATGTCCGTGTTTTACATTTTAATGTACCTACAAGGACACAGTGGCGGTGGTAATTATTCAATGTTTTTTCCATTCAGGGTTTTTACTATTCGCAAAATATATGTTTGCAAAATGATTATAAAAACTACCTTGTGCATGTACAAGTAAGAAAATAACATTGGAAAATCGGTCTGAATCTAACTATACAATTTTAATTGCCTAGCTCGTTTACACCAATTCACCCTTCGCAATCTGAGAGAAAGATCTAAACTCCGATGTTGTTTATTTATTCAAAGACTGAAGTTTAATTTTACAATAAACACTCGTCGTATTGCTGGATTGAATGTAATTTAAAACCTGTTTTAAACTCTAATAACATGTCTCTCCGCTAAAGGTTTTCTTCCACATTCCTAACAGGATAATTTTCTGACAGTTTGTGCGACTTGAACTTATAAAACGTATGTGTTAAATGCACTTAAACCTGCTAGACTTATCTACTTAACTCATACGTGCCTGTCTAGCCAGTTACCCTGTCGGGGTCCTACGTGCCGCCTCCGATATGAATTTAGTTTCTTCATTTTAAGTAACTATCTTAATCTAATGTGAATGTCTCGTCTTACCAATCAGCTTTGGGATGACGAAAACATGAATTTTCATTTTCTACATCCAAATACTAACTTCGAGAAACATTCAGACTCTTCGTTTCATTATCTTTTATTGTTATCACGAAGAGTTTTTGGCAGAGAAAATTTCATTTTCTTGTTATAAAGAATTCCTACGGATATTACAGAATAATTACTTCCCTAGTGCTATTTCATTTTGTTATGAATATCATTTCAGTTCTCGTCGTAAAATGTAATGGTTGATAGTTTAAACATTTCCGTATTAGTTTCTCACGATTCGTTTAACAGTTCTCTGAATTTCATGCCATCTTTTCCATACTTAAATCATAACATTGTTCAATACTTCGGCTTTTTGTTTATTTGTAAAATATTTCATGTAATTTATTATATTCAACAAGACTAATGAACAGATAAAAAATGTCTGGGAATAACGAGTGATTTCTGATTTGTTTTGTCAAAGATTAAAAGAAAAATATTAGTGTTAAATTAACCTTGCAACGATGCAGTGGGAGTTGTTAAGATGTTGTTACTGTGAGACAGTCGTGCCATTGTGTTTCCACCTCGCTGACTAGTCTCATCAAATTATTATTATGTCACAATTGTTGGTTGGCGAAGGTTAAATGCTATTAAATGAATGCCTCTACTTTTATTTGCTGTCTAGTACCGTTTTAATGTTAGAATTTGTATCGTTTCAGTTTGGTCTCACTCCAATCACTTGAGCTGAGAGAAAATCTACTAAAATCGTTGCCGGAGTCGCTGAAAAATCTGACCAGATTACAAAGGCTGGATCTTGGTGATAATGACATCGAAGAACTGGTACGTTACTTTTATATCGCTTTCTTGTCGCCTTGTAGCATATTAAATGATAGTAATTATTTAATCTTGCCTCGTAACCAATTTCAGCCGGGTTTCATCGGAGAGCTGCCCGCCCTGGAAGAATTGTGGTTGGACCACAACAAACTCCAGTATTTGCCACCAGAAATCGGCAACCTGAAGGCACTAATATGTCTAGATGTGAGTGAGAACAAACTAGAGAAAATTCCTGAAGAAATTGGAGGCCTGTCTTCCTTAACAGACTTACATCTTTCACAAAATATGCTGGAAACTGTACCTGATGGTATCGGCGATTTATCCAAGTTAGCTATACTGAAGTTGGACCAAAATAGATTACATACATTAAACGAAAATGTAGGAAGGTTAGTATATCGCACTGTTTAACATATATTTCATTTTGTTAGTTTATCTTGAGCTATTTATATCGCTAATGATTCCGTATTACTCTTCCAGGTGTACAAATCTACAAGAGCTTATATTAACGGAGAATTTTTTAATGGAGCTGCCTAAGTCTATAGGGAATCTCAATGAGCTGACTGTACTGAATGTAGATAGGAATACCTTGGCTGAGATACCGTTAGAGATCGGTAACATGACTTTACTGGGTGTATTGTGCCTGAGAGATAACAAATTAACGAAATTACCGAATGAGCTGGGAAATTGTAAATCGCTACATGTGTTGGATGTAAGCGGCAATAGGTGAGTTATATTACGGAGATAAAATTAATGTTTATTTCATTGATAACCTATGTACATATATCTCGGTAATGCATTTCAGTAAAACAACATATTATAAACACGGTTTAGACATCCCGAGTTGATTTTTGTTGCTGATAACGGCATTTATTTGCGTTTATCTTTGAGTGTTTATATAATTACGATGATTATTTACACAAATATCACCTCTATCTTTAATTACGATATTATTGGCTTACGTTTCGTATCTCAACATTTTTTTTTAACTATACGACTTGATTTCGGGCTGTGTTGCTTTCAAACAACTCTTTGTGATTTCACATCATCTGGGTGAACTTGTATGTTTGTAAATGCACCCACGACACAGGAGAAAATCTTAGGGCCAATGTTTTTAATAAAAAAAAACATCTAGCATTAACGTAAGATATTAATTTTTCTGAGTGTTATATGAATCCCAGATTGAGTAAGCCTTAGGATAAAAAAATCTCGATAGAGTTGAGACTTTTTAATGAATTGGCTAGATTGACCTTAACTTCAATAGTCAATGTACATCTAGCTCTCGTTTCGAAAACCGTTACTTTAACATAGTTATAGTTTTATCAGATAACTAAAATGTTTTAATTGAAAATTCCAGGTTACAGTACTTACCATATACGTTAGTGAACCTGGAGCTCAAAGCGGTTTGGTTATCGGAGAACCAGGCGCAGCCACTGCTCACCTTCCAAACGGACAGGGATGAGACCACGGGAGAAAATGTTCTGACTTGCTTTTTGCTACCTCAGCTTAGTTATACCCAACAACCAGGTATGGAAGTACCCTTATATCACGGTAACGCTTTTGGTGTCCTGTTTGTAGAAGTCTTAGTATTTAGTTGGTTCATACTATCCTCATCTTTGCCTATCCACACGGGTTTTGTCAATTTCATAAGCTTTTTGATTCATGTGTTTGTTTAGACAATTTTCTTAACTGTTTTATTTACAATATTGATTTGTTTTGACAATTTTTTTAATGGTTTTTATTAATTCAGTTTTTTTTACACTGTCACAACTGGTGTGATGGTGTCTAAAAATAGCATTGCCTATTGTAATATACTGCTATCCATATAGCATAGTAAAGACTATTACAATTTACATAGTACCGTTTGCTTTTATGTGAGCATTTTGGTATGTACGTAAATGTTGTTTTGGCCGTGCTTCTCGTGCTTTTATTTAATTAAGCAAAATCGGGGACAGTTCACAATACTGGTTTTCTGCTGTATGTACATATTATGTATCCGATTAAGAATGTTGATACTTTCGTTATTCCTTTTATATTAGTTTGAATTGACACTGATCGCCATACAGACCGCTGTTTGTTTTGGGTGTCAAGTACACACATTTGAACACATGACCTGGCTCAAGTGCCGTGTGGCCAGAACCCAATGAATCGTTTTTCAATAAATATAATGGGCCATTGTAAATGAATGGTGAGCATCCTATTACGCAACACGAAAATATTTAATCACACATCGAATTGCGGATTTATTGGCCAATTCTTCCAGTTATCGAATGATTCATGATTTGGTTTCTTGTTAAACTAACTTTGCAGTTTTGTATATTAAAGTATTGTGAACTGTCTCAGTGCTGTTCTTGTTTTGTTTTTGCTGTGTAAATATACTAAATGCACTTGTCACACACGAATAGAGCTGGAACACACGTCAGAGGTCGGCAGTGGACACTGGTTCAGGGATCACAGATTTAATTCACAATCGCAAGAGCTAGATAGAAGAGGTAAGGTTCACAAAAGTATCACTTTAATATCATGAATTGAAACTTTTGCGCTAAATCTGCTGCGAGAATATGCAACGTCCATCTGATTGTAAACAGCATTCTAGAATGTAACTATTATTCAAATTTTGCTTGGAAAGCTCACTAATACAAAGCCACAAAGTTGAAAACAGGACTGATGTAAATCATTCTTGATGAAATTCCAAGCATCTGCAAAATATAATAGATTTTTCACTATGAAATATCTATCTAAACAAGCCTGCGTTAGAGTTTTATTGTTTATATTGAACAAATAAAAAAACCTCGAGCCAGTTTTACTATCAGATGGGCGCGCGACTTTATCAAGGTTGTAATGAAGATACACTATTATTATGACAATTTTGCACTGTTATTATTTTTACGGCACAACGCAATTCATGGTCATCATGCTACTAGCACTGAATAGAACTGTAGTGTTGTTTAGTATCTACTTATTTACTATTTTACTTGTACGGTGTTATATTTAATTCTGTTGTTTTGCTAGGAACATCATACTATCATTACCTAATCAATCAATCATTGATATAACTTTGCGCAACACAAGTATGATAATGTTATATCATTATGGCTTTCAATGTTTGTTTGTTTTGTGACGTATCTGCCTACTTGTAATGTCCTGTGTTTGTCCTTTGGTTTTTATTTTTAACATATTTTTTTACCATTTAGAATCAGGTAGTATTATTGCTAATCACTCAAAGGAAATCCATGCAATTTGCTAAACTACTATTTTACGAAACTGATAACTATAACAAATGTGTAGATAAAGACTTACTTATGATCTGTTAAAATTTCTCATCGGCTGACTGACTCTATAGTATTGTCAGTTACCTGCGCAGTTGTCATACGATAATTGGTTGCCCACCACACATTTAATGTGCCATATGCTCAACATTTAAACATGTATTTCAACATTCCACTAACTAAACTGGTTCAACAGAATCGAGCGTATCTCGCGACCGGGACTCGGACGACGAGAATTGGGAACAGAAAGAGAACTCAAGAACACACTCCGTCAAGTTCACTGAAGAAATGCATGAAGTCAAAGAGGTGAGATTTTGCTGTTGTCATTTTACCATCACTACTAAGGGACGGTATAAACGTAAGAGGAAAATGAACCTTATGTCGTCGGGATACGGTTATAAGCATTTTCGATATAATGTATCTTCCTGCTTCCACAAAGCTGGTGACACGCTTAGAGAAAGGTGGAGGAATGTAGGCTCTTGGTACAGAACACACGTACGCGAAATGTTTTCAAGGCACAGAGCTTATCTAGCACTCAGTACAATACTTGTAGCCCTAGAATAATCTCAGTAATGAACAATATACTAAACATACTTGTATAAATGTTATTAACGCTTATATACAGCATGTTTTTGTTATTTGTCGAATAAAAACTTACGTCTCGACTTGTATAAATGTACAGGAACGTTCGACTGAATACGATCTTCATATTTATTTGGCTATGAACTACATCTTTACAGTATTATTTAGTGTAAGCTGGTACTAATATTTTTATGTTTATTTATGTAATAAACTTTTAATTTGTATTATTATTTATCTTTTATTTGCATGTTTTGTTTATACCTGTTATTATGAGTGAAACAAGAATAACAGTTGAATGAAGTTCATTGAAATGACGAACCATTTTCTAAGTCATATGTAAATTGATGTTGATGTGTACAGTGTTATTGCACACTCTTTACTACTTTTGCATTCTATGTACTATATACATACTTCGTCCATAAAAAATATATTATCTTACATTGTATTCTTAAACATCACAATCTCATAAGTATCAATGGTATGTTACATATTATGGTTTCATTTTGCTTTGTATTTATTTATGAAATAATTTATGTCAAGAGATGTTTTCTCATAAAACCAATTGCAAGACATGGCCGCGTTTGCAAATTATGGAAGATATTGAGGTCTAGGGTGACAGGAAAATTGAATATTCGTACACTGTGTTAATGATTGCTTTATTAAATTGTTTGAAATGTATATTTACTATTCTTTTATACATAAACGAGAGAAAGTATATTGAAATATAAAACGTAGAACAGCAGTGGTCGTGAAGTGTGCCTGGAACAGAAATTTTGATGTTAAAGGTTTCAACGATTCAGGAGGAGAATGAGGACGTGACGCCTTCCGATTCCTTCGCACAACAGTCGATGCTTTCCTTCAAGCGGCCTATAAACGTAGTTCGCAAGCTAGTCACTACACAACGGAGGAGTTCCCTGCAACGACTCTCCTCCTCTATAACTAACCTCGCGGAGGTATGCGGCAAAGCGTCTCGCGGGGTGCATTCACAAATAAACATTCAGATTTATTACATCCCTTTTTCAATTTACTTACATTAATACATATTGTCAACTTTCCAACACATTTGAAGAACCTGTAGATACAATATTTGGTTATAATATAAATCGTGGTCCATGAAGCATAGAAGGATAAAATAGCATGATGTCAGTCCTTTACGTCTTTATAAAATGTGTCTGAAATACAAGAGAAACGATTGTTATCAACAGTGTAAGTACATTTAAGTGTAAACACAGATATCACCATTTTGTTGAAACTCGCAGGCTCACCTGCAACAAATACTTAACACTTGATATTGTAACAAATATTGTGAATGCACTACCAAAGAGTTCTGTATGCGCTGTCCGCCACTAAGCCTCTTGCTCTATCAGTATTTAGATAATAGTTTTTTTTCTTTGGAAGTAGACTAATGCATAGATAAATTAGTGTTGTTTTTGCGAACGCATTGACAATTTTTTTTCAACGAAATCTTACTCACAGACAGCAAGGTTACGCAACACTAACCACACCTGACCCGGCACGATAAGACACTCAAAACATTTTATTAATTCAATGACACTACCTAAAATTCTTGATTTTTGTTAAAACGCACTGAACATTTGAACCGTACCACCCATACTAAAATATTCCTCGAAGTAATACCACATCGCGCACAATGTTTGAACTGCACTTAATGTAGATTAGCATTAAACCAGTAACAGACGTCGTAATGTCACGAAGGAGAGACTACGTGTGATATCATATCCTGTGAATCATGTCTCTCACATGTTGCGACATTATGCGGTTAATAGGTTAAGTGACAATTATAATATTTCGGCACATAGGATTCTAAACATAACTGGGATAAGACACTGAGTTCCACACGTCATGTATGGATTCGAAACATCTGTTCTTATTATTTTGATTGTCGTGTGCGAATTTTTTGCTATGCCGCAAACTTTAAAACGCATATTTTAATTTTATATATTTAAACTAACATATAACTGTCTAAAATCACACATTTATGCTTGCTTCCTAGACATTACTTGTATAATATCTACACCTTAATTAATAATATATGCACACATGCACAGCATAATAATGACTGAACGATGCAAGCTTTCAAGATATTTATTTTTAAAATTCTAATACTTATGGATTATTTTAAGAAAACATTTTGCTTATCATATATTTTTATTATTACAGCGTAATTATTTTTCTTATACCTAATTCACAAATTATTTGTCGTTACGTGCTTTTATTCAGCTAGGGCAGTTTTTCAATATTAAGCATGAGCATGTCAATATGTACTCTATTTTAATCCTGCAATGCATTTCAAAAGTTTAATATATCTAGTACTGTTACTAATGTCTTAATTTTTCCCCAGACTCCATTTGTCCGACAAAATACACCTCACCCGAAGGATTTGAAGGCGAAGGCACAGAAACTGTTGGCGGGACGGTCGCCAGAGGTCGCGGCTCTTCAAGCGGCGAAACAGGAGCAACCGACAACCAACGGCATATCGATGTCACCACCCGAACACGTTATTGGGCCGGCTGAAACTGAAGTAAGTTAATTAATTCTGTAATTTATTTAGTAGAACTTTACCCATAGCCACATAGCAAAGCTCATGTAGCCAAATTCATGTACTAACTTAGTTGGCAGACGCCAAGGCGCACGCTGCTCATGATGAAGAGTCCCTCTATGGCTCGATACTAGTAGAGGTTTTCTCCATTAATTGTGATTTTAGTTAATATAATATGTCTCACGATAGATATTACAAAAATATAGCCAAATTCACCTTCATTTAAGAGGAAACTAAGGGGCTCAAAGGCCCAAAATTCTTAAGACCCCAGGCATACTCATTCCGATGTACCTGTATGTGTTGTGATGTTTTAAATTTGCAATTCTATGTTTATTACGGTGTTTAACTTCTGATAGTACTGTGCAAATGAAGGAAGTAATAATATTTTGAAATCGATAAACAAGAATAATTTCCATCTTGTGCTTGAGACATACATAACGGGCTAGTTACACATAAATCCGTCAGTCTCTTCGTCGCTACAGATTACATTCGTTTACTATTAAACTTTAATATCTATCGGTCAATATTCCTGAGCTTCCGTCGTACTTTCGATCAAAGAGCGATACGGATTCAAATTTATAGCTTCTCTATCTTGGCAGCCATTTCATTTTATAGTCGCGCATTTATTGACAGCTTAGAGTATTTCATGAATGGGAATTTTCTCATTTTATATTTATGATAGGTATTAAGTTTACTGAGTGGGCTAATGCTATGCTTTTAACAGGAGACAGGTGACAGTTGTATAGTACACAATATTTATATGTTAATCTTAGCACTGTTAAGGAAATTTTTAGAATGTAATGTAAGTTAATATCTCGATAGTTTACTTTTACTGACGTGGAATAAGATGTTAAAGTTCTGACTACAATGCATCGCTAATACCAACTCCAAAAAGGAGATTCTCAAAATTAAAATGTATATTATTTGTTGTAGTTTTGGTTCGATTATACAACGAAAACTTTAGACTAAACAAATGATTTACTCTTAGGCCTTTTTTTGAGGGGGGGGGAATCATCCAATGACTTCTCCCGCCTTGGGCGAGGCGGGAGGGTAACTCTTAGGTCTGAGGCTGCGTTGAATGCATACATGATTTGATAATATAGCATTATTTTGAAGACTTGAAGTTAACATTATATATTTCGCTGTACCAAATTAATTCCTATTAAATATGTGACTAAATTCCCTTTAAGCTGTTACAAATACTAAACAGAGCTTATTTGACAGCCGGAACATACAACGCAAGCAGCGCCCGAACTGACGAAAGAGGAGGACAGCGACACCCAGACGGCAGCCGATCGAGAGTCGTCTGAGGGTGAAAACGACGAGAACGAGGACTCTGACGAACTGGAGGTAAGTCTGAACAAGACTAATAGCTTAAGAACAACTTCACAAATGGATTTGAACTTTATTGTAAAGCTAGAAGGTTGAAAATCCTTTATGTTCTAATGTCTGGCCCATAATAATAGTAGGAATTATGATTTGAATAATCTCGTCTCCTACTACTAAAGGGATATTAAAAATCGTAGACAATTTTAAAGATATGTCTGCTTAACCAGTACATCGCAGACTATATTTTGAAAATGCTCTTGATTGAACTAAGTTCATTTTTAATGTGCATACTGCTTCTTATTCCTAATACTAGTATTAGACTGGGATGACAACTATAAGGCTGCTTTGGGATTATTACAAAATTTAAAATAAATTAACCCTCCTACTAAGTCAGTATTAGCCTAGTAGAGCAGCATTTTGGATTTTCTAAATACTTAGAACAGCAATTAACATAGAGAAGAACTTCTTACTATATATATTAACTTTATCTTAATTTTCAATATAAAATATAATAACAAATTAACTACTTTGGAATCTGGTATATTTATTGATTTTAAACATTTATGAGAGTAATGTGAAATTATGTAAATATGCGAATTATATCCATGATATAAATAGTTTCCATAATATTATTCTCATAATGCATATTCTTACATTTACTCGGAATACTTGGTAACAGTCATACCTCGAAAATTCTTAAAACATTTTTTTAGAATTGGTTCTGGTAAAATCAGGGTGATGGAATCAGGCGGGTATCATAATATTTCGTTGGAGCGTTGACACGTCAAAAATCCATCAATCTTTAGAACACACTTCATACATGTTTTTTTAATAATTTATCTGCTTATAGATTTGATTACTAAAGATAGGTATTTGACATAGTAATCCATACAAGATTTATTATGTCAAAATTCTATCTCTAGGAGGCAAATCTATGGACAGATAAATTGTTGAGACTGGTCGTAACGCGGAGCGGGTACGGGGCGGGATGAGCTTGCAGCGAATACGTCGCGAACACGCCGCAGCTATACAACGAGGACGTGAGAGTGAGTGGCGTGATGAATACGCTGCGTATATGCAGCGTATTTGCCATACGTTTGCAATGTCCTCGCTGCGCAGCACGGCGCGTTCACGACGTATTCACTGGGTATACGCGGCGTGTTCGCTCGCAATCCGCTAGTATGATGTCGTTTGTATTGAAAGGGAATTTATGTGGAGTAGGAAACATTCGGGGTATGACTGTTCGGTATATGTATACACGGGTGTCCCCCGGTGGTGGTGGTAGCGCCCGCGGCGGGTGGCGTGGCGCGCCACGGTGGAGGACCGCGGCGCCCCCGTGCAGGCGGGCCGGCTGCACCGCCGCGACACTCCCCACCACCTCAAGAACAAACGCGTCAATCAGATCGACGCACGACGCGCACGAGACCTTATCGCGCAGGTGCTGCTACCGTCTTCCTAATCCAATATATGTACAGCCTGTTTGTTAACTCTGTAGTATTATATCGCTTGGACTGATGGTGCTAGCTATACTTACAGTGACTTAACTACATCCTTTGGGACGTGGCAAAAGCAGTTCTTCTTTTCAAATGTCTACAGCATTACAACTCTTCTTTCTTTATAACAGTTTCTTTTTCTCTCGGCGTTTTGTCCACCTTACAAGTTGTAACCCTATAGTTACGTCACTGTAATCTCATACTAATGGCCTAAACGCAACTGTGAGCATAAATAAGTCAATCTTACAGTTCCGTCATATCACGTCTAACTTCACACGAACAGTTTTAATCAGGATGTTGTACAATGCACTCAGTTGTTGTTATGAGGTCTTCTTTGGACTATAAAAATTGTAATAAATAAATTACGAAGCTAATGTTTTGCAAGAATAAAGTTAATCATGTCTTCCTTGCTTTTTGTATGTCATAATACGATTTTTTAAGTCCACTCTATATTCGCATCATGGTGGGAATTCTATCACTATTTTTATCACAAAACTGTTTGCATGTTTACTAAATATATGTATTCTACAATTACATTGATGGGGCATCAGGAATAAAATTATTATATTGAAATAGTGTGTGTACTGTCTCTTCAAATATTTCTCGTTTGTTTGTACGCACGATAATAGAGCCTTTTCCGCATCTTAACGCAAACAGTACATGAAATTAAAACGAGATGGCGCTAGTGTTTAGAAACTACAGGTCTTCCTATCCATTAATTATTATCAAGTAAATTCAAGTTGTTTACATTTCTTTTATAGAGTCAATATACCATTTTAATAGTAAAGCCAAACAAAAGCGCTTCCGTAGACATCTAATACTCTTGTAATCTTTATCTTCCAGTACTATTTAAAATTAGGTTTTCCAATTAAAATATCAAAGTATATTAGTGACTATTGACTATTATATTATTGCGGACAAGGCTTATAAGTACATAGTTAATATCCATAATGTGTGTAATCTTTGATCATTATTACGTTGCTTTTCTTAGTATTTATATCGATGTTCAGTCATTTTATAGCCCTTCTATTAGACTCGCAATGCTGTGTAAGTTCATTCATTAATGCATGTAGTTACTATGTTCAGTATAAAGTCATATTCCTGGATTCTGTATTTCATTTGGTCATCCTTGTAGATCCTTCATGTTTAGGAGTCTCCGTTTTAAAGGTAGGGCCTATATTTTACGTCTCGATAAAACTTATTTTAAGCTCCTATAAATGAGTTCATTTTGGACGTAGCCTCCCTAAAACACTTATTTTGTACCTAGATACTGAAGCGAAAATCCTATTTTTAAAGGACCCAAGCCCCAATATTGCCATCTTTGAAGTAGGGGTTATAAATAATGAACTCAGTATAGAAAATAAATTCGGGGTACTTGTGTTCAATGAAAATATTTACAAGACGCTGTCAAAACATTTACGTAAACTATGTGAATCTTCCATTGATATTATTTCCTTATCATTTACTTTTGTGTTATCTGACGTTTTCAAAGATAATAATTTAAAAGTATAATGCAAGTGAAAGCCTTGATAAATGAAATTATTGGAGTGTACAGTGTACAGAACATGATTTAAGTACGTTTTCTGCTTCCGTACAAATATTAGCAACCAGCAACAAGTAATACTGTTTTGCAGACGGTTGGTATTATACTCGTTCGCTCATCAATTAAACACACTGCTATCGTGCAATCGTGCTGCGCATCACAATGGCATCTAAATTGCGGACTATACAATAACGCGAAAGGGTAAAAGCTGACGCACGGTCCGCGTCGAAATTTCTTGTTCACCAGAGAATAGCAGAAACAATAGCGTCGTGAGATCTCTTTCGCAGCGCACCTGTACTCTGTGAACGTTTACCATAAAACGATCATCGGGGCGAGTATTCACACTTCACTCACATATGTACTGTTTAATAATTACAAAATACTAGTACAAGATCGTCTTCAATCTTAGACAAGAATCTGGTAAATTCGTAATGAGTGTGTAAATAAGTAATAAATCTGCCGGTGAATCGGTCCGTTTCTGTAAGCACGACCCAACCGTGGGTAATTGTTGGAATACCGCGGCTGTTACGGGCTGATGCGCGCGGGCCCTCGACCACAACGCTCTCGGTAGACCCTCCGCGAGGCTCGCAGAAATGAGTGCCTTCCACCGCGCCGCTTGGAACAATGCATCGTGTACCGCGATTAATCGATAAGTGAAGTGCCGCTTTCTCAATACAAGTGTAGTGCTAAATAAATCACTAACAAACACCGGCCAATTTCCAAAGTGCTCCTTATCTGTATAAATTAAAATGAGGTGCTTGAAAGCGGCAGGAGGATGGCTCGCCCGGGTGAGATGCGTATGCAAGATAGAAAGACATTTAGCGAAAGATTTCAATTTAGATTCGACTGCATTTTGTTTGGCTTGCTTTGCTTGTGTATTGTCGTGTCACGATCATACCATTTCACTGGCATGTAGTGTAATGCGACATTTAAGTTACTTCCCTTCTAGCTGTTATCAGTGTGGCTTGT
This sequence comes from Spodoptera frugiperda, assembly GCF_023101765.2. Lineage (NCBI taxonomy): Eukaryota > Metazoa > Arthropoda > Insecta > Lepidoptera > Noctuidae > Spodoptera > Spodoptera frugiperda. The sequence continues at coordinate 6,982,482 of NC_064241.1, read as the reverse complement.
CTTTTGTTATTGCCTGATGACGTTCTTCCGTGATTGCACTGTAGATATTTAATTCTGTCATATAAAGTATACTTTCTTTTACAGGCAATTAAAAAACGAGAACAGCAAGAGGAACCGAAGACTGATGATGAAGAGACAGCTGAAGACGCCCATGATGGTGAGTGTCACATAAAATATATACTTTTACTAGGAAATTAAGCATTTGATTAGTTGTTATTACGGCAAACATCGCGGTGGTGCACGATCTTCCTCTGAGATATTCGATAGTTGCGACATTATTTCACACGTTCGTGACCATAGTCTGTCGTTTTGCGATCACGAACATGAACCAAGCGGAGCCCGTCTGTCACTCTCGCGTCACACACAAACGCACCGTCTCGCCTTCATTTTTATGTGGGAAACATCTAACTGTCTAATAACTTTCCAACTTGAAAATGTACTCGTTAATTGTTAGATCTCTATGTAGAGATCATGCGAAAATGAAGGCTCAATACAGGCCACAGTATGTGCTAAAGATAATGCGCTCGTTATTCTTGACATTTTAATTATTGAGTTACATGACCTCTTCCTTTTACGTACAAGAAACAACATACCTTTAATACGCAATGTTAGCATTGTATAAAATGGGTATCGCTACGTTATCAGCTTATCTCCTACACTCGGCGTGCCATTTCGTTCCGTTGAACGAAGCCCCGCAGTGTTTCGCTTGCTTCTGCCGAGTTTGCCACTAATTCCACCTCCTTCTTCAGTGAAAATTAATAACTGTGTTCTAGTTGTGTGACACACTTGAAACTAACCGATGCACAAATACGTGATCAGTGCCAAATCCGTGCGATACCTGTGTTAGGCATTGTATGAGTCAGAATCACAAGTTAATATAAATTCTACTTTTAAAATCGTTTGTGTTGACGCAATCCCCTTCGTATCCCAGTTTCTAAATGTGTCATTAAGTTGTCAAAGATTCAGTGCCGGAATAAGTGATTAAGTGATAACATAATTTAATAACGGTGTTTTTATTTAATGGCTTAACGCGATAGTGTATATTGATTCCATCATAAGTAAATAATATTATCTATTGTAAAGCAGCTCTGATATTCTAGAAGCGAGTGCTCAAGCAGTGTATGAAGGTCAAGCTCGGTTATTGTTACATCGTTACTATAAATGCGTCACTTACTCCATGTTTCTATGTTTTTGTTTCGAAAATATCTCAATGTTCTACAGAACTTCGCGGTAATACGTTTTGCTCCATTTACTTGAAAATTGCTGGTTTTATACCCTGCACTTACGTGCACAGTTGCACACGTACAACTTTCCCTGTGTCATACTGTCCGAAGTAAGCAAATTCCGTTGCTTTACCATGTTAAGATGTAATTGAATTGTACGTTCCTTGGTAACAGATTCGTTAATTTTACAGGTCCTAAGCAAACAATTAACAAGTTGTTGAATTAAGCACGGTTGCCCGCCGACCCGTACACAGTGTTGATAATACTTGTTTGTCTGTTTGCTATACAAACTTACACTTACTTGTTTCCTAACACTTCGGCTTGGGACTTGTCGTAAAGTTTACATTACATTCTACTAAAACATGTACAAAACGTTCTTAAAATCAAAATAACTTGTTCATTTTCCCCTAAAACAATGCATAGAAGGCACCTGCGACCTTGACACAGTATTCACATTTTCCGTGCTTGTACTCAAGCCATATTTTTCCGCCTCAAGTATCAGTAAATGTACTTCACATGATTCACGTGGTCGGATTACTAAGTTGAAAAAAATAGGTTGTAAATTAGCACACAATAACTTGCCTAAGGTTATACAGAAGGTGTTATGTGCCCCTAGGGTATAATATCTACATGTTTGTTGATACGAGTTATTGAACTGACGTTATTATCTTATCAGCTATAATAATAAATTATTCGATCGAAACTCATTGTCAGTCGAAGCTGAACATTGCACTCTAGTAGAGGGCTAATTATTGTGTTTAAATAAATATCAATATTATTTTGTTAATTAATATCTTCATACAAATCAGTTCAGTTAAATAGTGGTCGAGAGTCGAGACATCTCTCTTAATTGGTCACGTTTCGTTAGTGCCTTCTCGTTAAATAAAAACGTTTTCTTTGAAATTATTAAAACGGATCTACTCCGTCTGCGTGGATATTGCATGTCAAAGAGTTGTTCATCAAGCAACATCGTTCGTATATCTAATTTAGCAATTATTTACATTCCCAATCATTGTTTGGTATTTGTTTGATAGATTTTGTTTTGATTATGTCTTCGAAGTAAGTAAACGTGTATTTATTGTGTAAATTGTATTTTAATAAAAATAGACGTAATTTCAATAAGTAAATGGTTTATCTGTGATTTGCATTTAAACAGTGTACAAATATGCAGGGTATAAAACTGACATAGAATAACATCCTATCTGAACCTGAGGTCTTTGTAATTGATAGTTACTGTTAAGTAATCGTTTAAGTTTCTTTGAATTTTCTCTTTGCAAGTATTTATATTGTTCTCTTCTATCTATACGTCAAATTGGCTGGCACGAAATTGACAGAGCCTTTGTCCAAAAGTCGTGTCGATGTTTCGTTCAAACTATTTTAACCTCAATTAACTTTAACAACGACGGTCTTGTTCTCGAGCTTGTGGTCATTTACTTATACATCGACGATCATCATTACTCATCGTTCATGATGTAGATAGGTACCTACCTACACCGTTGTAATGCAATTTACTTTCTTCGGCGTGATATGTTGCTACATTGTATAACACATTAAGCTATAATTAATTTGTTGTTTAGTCTGACAACGTTTCTAATTTGAACATATTGAGTAACAAATGGTGATATCAAGGGGGTTCTCACCACAGTGTAAAAAGAGGACATAATGAAAGACAAAAAGAGACTGGAAGTGAAGTTAAGTGTTCGCGGCGATGGTTCACTGAGTCGAAACAATCTCCGGAGTAGTGGCAGGAGTAACCGCAGCAATGCAAGCAACAATAGCAGCGCGCTGCCCGTGAGCGAGATATTCGCCACCGATCGTTTCTCTGCGCCTTACAACAGATCATTTGATATACTCGACAAGTACCGCAGGCAACCGAATCAATATGGATATCCAGCACAAAGCTTGCAAGCATTAAATCATTACCAGCAATCCGAAAATAATGGATACGCTGCTAGGGATAGAAACAACCCGTTTATCGATTATACAGACTCGACGAAGCCGTACTACCACCAGTCACAACAGCTGCCAAATGCAAGCCAGTATCAGTATCAGCCTGTCTACAATGATCCATCAATTCGACTGCACGGAACGTTGCCACGATCAGTCAGTCGTGTAGACCAATCGAGGGGCAACCCTTTGGGTAGTGACGATTCCTTTCGCTCAACGCTACCTCGATCAGTGAGTCGCCTAGATCAGCCGAGAGATAATCGGATTTATAACAATGAGCCGATCCAGATGCAGGGTTCTTTACCACGATCAATCAGCCGTAATGAACCTCAAAGAAACAGTTATTATAATGAAGACTCCAATCGACTACATGGATCTTTGCCCCGATCAGCCCGATTTGATGATCAAAGAGGTAATCAAATGTATGATCCATCGAGTCAGTTATATAGTACTGTACCTAGATCAGTAAATCGTCAGGAGCAACAACGGAGTACTCCGATTTATCCGAATACCCATAATTCGTTGCCTGCAAAGTATGGACCAAGACGAGTACGAATAAGTGAACTGGGGCCAATAGTGCATGGATATGGTGAGTTGCAATAATATTTCAAGTTAGACTTGTCGACTGTTTGTATCTGTAGGTACCGACCAAAACGTACACTTACATAAAAGCAGCTACGCTCGCAACCCGAAGGGTTTGTGTATCTGATCAAAACTCTGCAACAAAGCGTACGTCCTGAAATGCATAACAATAGCTTCCTTGTCGACTGTCGGGAGTTTTGGACATGTTTGGCAATGTCTAAGGATGGTCAGACTAAGAAATATTATCTCGACATGAGATTTATTATTATTTAGTGGTTATTTATTGAATGATACAATAATTTGAGCACATCTATAGACTTGTTCTGTATGTAAAGTTTTGACAAAGTATTAAACAAATGTTTTATTAGCGATAATAAACATTTTGTGTGTAGAGTCAGGAGAGAAATCCACCGTAGAAAGTCGTTTTGAATAGAAACTAATCTAGTCGTTAACCTGCAATATATCACGTTGTATCAAGGTATAACTACCATAAAATATTCTGCTTTCAGCTTAACCACCGTACTGTTTGAATACTTACTTAGTATCGATATTCTAACTACCCATTAAGCTCACTGGAAACCTGTTTATCTTAACTAGACCGACAATTAAATTCAGCGGAGCTATTTATAACTTGCTACAGATTTCTATCAATGATAAAATTTATAAAGTGAAAATACTTATTTAGCATACTGAGGCTTTCGCATTACAGATTTACTGCAGACTTTTAGTGTTATGTCTAAATATCAAATAATATTTTCTCGCCACATCTAAATATAAGCAAAAGGTTTATTATGCGTGTGTGCGTATATAGGACGACATCTGGGCCAACCCTCCCGAGGGACGGACAACAATAGCTGCAGCAGGGCACTCTCCCCGCGTTTACTGGTGCGCTCTAATGAGCCAGACCGTTGTGTTAGCTGGCTCTCTCAGTACTTCATATGCCTCTACGATAACTACCCATATTGAAATTCAGTGGTGTTTGTTTTTGAACATTGAAATCAAATTCTTTGTGATGGCGGTCACAAAGTCGGCGGTTCGGGGCATTATGTGTTCCCTAATGGAGTTCACTTTTAAAGCAAGTAAGAATACCAAGCTAAATTGAATTGTTGATTGGCTGTGCTTTATTTATGTCATTGTAACATACTTTCAAGTTAATCCCCCTGTTTATTAAATAGAATCGATTAACTTTTTTCCAATAAATGGAAAATTTCTCTAACAATATGAAGAGATTATGTTAAACATTTCATTTTAAATTGCTTTTAATATTGATCAAATCAATAGAATAACAGTCCGTGCCGTTATGATCGGTACGTTTTAATATTCGCGTGTCACCATTTTTGCATTTTGCACAAAAGGAGCAATAGACTAGCTCGGTTAGAAGGTCACCGACTATTTATTGTCGTTTATGTTTACTAAAGTTAATCCATATATAGCTTTAGAGTCGCGTTTCTAATTTTTATACAACACAAAAAAAGAGATAAAGAATATGATTAGTCGCCGTATTATCTTCTCATTATACATCTTGTGACTCACAAAGCTTCTTTTATGTTGTGAATCTATGTAGGATAGCCTTATTTGAAAGTCAACGTTCAAATCTTTTGAGTTCGTTTTGTGTAGTTAGGTTCGATACGGGGTTTATGTAACAGTCAGTTACGGTATAAAATCTAATAATAAATGGTTCGTAAACCATAATCTATATCTCAGTTGTGTAATGGTTGGCGATATCGGATAGAAAGTACAATACAAGACAGTGTATAAAGTTGGAGGTTATTTGACCTTAACAAATAATAACGGATGAGCTTTCGTGGCGAGTACAGTGGAGAAGGCGATGTGGTGCCAGGGTGCGCGTGCCTGAACCGAGTTCGTGCACCGATGCCTGATAGAAAAGGAGACGAGCACGATTGACACTCGTGAACTCACAGTTTGAGCTTCACTCAAATAACATAGCATTTCGATTTTACTACCTGGTTAGTTTTGCTTACACAATAGTGAAAATAAAAAGAAAACCCATTCATAACACGAATAATCTAACGTGACGTTTTATAACGAGTGCTTACAATGGGAATACCAGTGCCAGTACTGAACATTATCTACGCAAGTAAATAAACAGTGAGTAATTTTGGAATGTTGCGATCATTCGGATAAGAATCTAGGAATGGAATTAAGCAATAACGAAAATATATTATTAACTGTTACTTATCTAGGGATCCATCAGTCACGTCACACGAACGTAAATTACCGTGTTTTACTTTCGAATCTTAATAAATAAATGTCATAGATTGTAATTTGGTACATGTTATTATAATGTTGGATACAAAACACCTTTCTCTGTAACAGTAATTACTATAGGTAGTGCACTCATGTTGTTTTTTTCATTATCAATCTTCGTGCATCCGCGTCTTATTCAACGCCGTGAAAGTCCTTGTTATTGTGTATTCTGGCCCCATGAACTTATTAATTGTTATTGTTGTTACAATGGCGTTTACAAGCGATACATAACTCTTACGGATTTCACTCACTATTAATCTCGTGCATGAAATGATCACGTTCGCCATCGCCACTTGACGTTGGAATTTTATCGATGTTGTGAGTGACTCAATCGTTATCTTTTGTGGTAAAGGACATATAGTTGAAACATTGAATTGAAGCACACGTGCATGTTTATTGTACCTGTCGTAGTTTCTCTACTATCATATTTGACCACAGTAGACGGTACTTGTTGTATATCGTTGTATAAAATCGACAATGTGCACAGGAAACCGTGCGTTGCGGTTTGTTGCGACTCACATCCGTGCTGCGGGCAGATCTCGAAAGTGAACCTGTGAAATGAGTTATTGAAGCGCATCTAAAACACGATACCCTGAGAACATGATCTCCTGTCACTTATATTTACTTATCATTAGTGTCGCTACATTTCGCTCGCTTTTCCAGATGTTGCTAAAAATACTGCCAATGTGAGTAAAATTTCATTTGGTCATTAGAATTTTAGAACTGAAACGAATTCATTTGTTTCTAAATTCTGCATTAAGCAAAACAACATTTTTAAGGAGAAGTCGCTGCAACACTTTTCACGGATTACAAGTTTTATCGTCAAATCCACCTACGGAGAAACAGTTTGGAATTCTTACAGAGCTATGTCACCGTGACCGTTACTCGAAACGTAGACGCATAAAATGTTCGGCGAGAAAAGTGTCCTTTCCAGAACGAGTTTGTTAGTGTTATATTAAGTAGGTCTTAACATCCATTACGGCGGTGACGCGTGCTGTATCTAATTGGCATCCTTGCATACATTAATCACGTTGCAAGGTGTGCATTGCCTGTATGTAGATCACCGGTTGGACTGCTTTTCGAAAGCTGAAGTCCTGTTCAATAACCTACAGTTAACTGAAAGCCATATCCCGGCTGCAACGCGATTTCTAATTTCTCCGATAGCTGGTAATATTATATCGTTTCATAGTGTAATTAACTGTCGATTTAACTTAATTTATGTAATAATGCGTCGGAGCGTTGCCGCATCGATAGGTGTTAGTTTGTCTCATTACATCGTTTATTCTGATGATTTGTCTATGAATATTTTATTATTTACTAATTATGCAGATAGCGTTCTTTACCTTGATTTTATAATTCAATGTCATATTGCTCGTCTGTTTTGTTACTAAACTTGTTTTTCAGGAAAATATAAGGGAAATGTAATTGCACATTATTTTTGCATATAACGATTCTTTATTTTTAGTACTAGTCTATCACTGTTTTATTGATACAGTCCTAGTAAAAGGACCAAGTAAGTTTCCATGAATATTAGTTACATTTTATCATTTCTTTAAAAATTAGGGGGCGCACTCAGCCGAGACAAATATTTTTTATTCCTATTTTTCTATCAAATACATTGATAATCTCTCTTTGCACAAATCCAGGCTATCTATTTTCTTCATGTATCTTGAAAGTCCAAAAAGTTGTTGTGTACTTAGTTGTAAATTGCCAAATAACCGCAACCGTTCTGAGACGAAACGCAAACATTTCAATGTTTAATGTTCAATGATTTATTACTGCTATATGGTACTGTACATATATTCCATTTTTTTTTTTACTTAGCCAGGTACAACAGTGAATAACAGAACAAATACAATGGTCAATACAGTTGTACAAAATAATTATATAAAAATCTGTATTAAGCAATTAACACCTTTAGAACATTGAGGGCAGAGTGATTACATAATATCCAAAATTTGCGGTGATGTAACTTGTAATGTGTACGCAAATAATTATGTACTAAAAGGTACCGATTCAGTGTTTACGGAAGTGAACTTAAGATATTTATGGATATTGTGGTTTAAATTAACAAACAATTTTCAAGTTCAAAATAAAGTTGTTTTTTAAGAAAATATTTGGTATGTGACATGTCAAATTAATTTCACTATCCTTTTTTTTAAGTATTTTTTTTTATATATGTAGGTAATATTATTAAAAAGATCTCAGACTTTTTAGTTATATTAGCTTCTTTCGTTAATTAGACAATCGTCCTGTCGTTAGAGAAAATAATATAAACTAGTGAATTTATTACAAAAGATAATGGGAAGTAGATATAATTGTCTATTTCCCATTAACTTGAATTTGTTAAAACAGCACATTTTAATTGCGAAACTACTTCCGCCTGTTTCGACCATTATCTAGCAATGTTTAGTTTTATTTTTCGATATGGAATTTATCATCTAACAATACGGAAGTGATAACGAAATAATAACTGGGTATACAATCGATCACATCGATACGTATACGTACCCACCTCACTCATAAAGAATCGAAAGTGTCGGTAACGAGATCGATGTAGATGCGATCGATCGCTACAGATAATGGGTAGGTAACGTTAGGGTAAAAATAAAGGAATTGGTATGCGCCAGGTTGAGACTTTCTATTTTTAATCGGGCGGAGAGGTCGCGGGCGCGGGCGCCGGCGCCACAGCCTCCGCCAGAACTTGTGGTGGTTGCGCGCGCATTCCGTCAGCGCATGCGCCCCGGGCTGCGCGCACTACACGCGTTCTATACCCAGTTCGGTGTTCACGATTTGTTTGTTTTGATTTGCCGTAACAAATCCGAAGCCGGTTACACTTGCCGTATCTGTAAATAACGCTTGATCAACATTAAGATAAACTTAGCGGGCTATAAAATTATGGACATTTTAATTTATAATCAAATTGGACAATGACCTAGTCGGAATGCATTAGGGCGAATAGCCGGTCGGTGCTTCGGTTTGATTGACGTACGATACTATCCAGATAGTATTGTAACGAGAGCCGGTAGATCAACCTCCGCCTACGGACATAGCTGCCTCTATTAAGGAAGTAATAGTCCAGGACTAGTTTGTGACAAGGAAATGGGTGTGATCAGGAGAAAAAAGCGTAAGTGTACTTTCTCTTCGATTAGATAATAGATAAATAGGCGGTAGTGGTGTACTTTATTTTTACCAAATTATATCCTTGTTATAAAATAAATACGTGATCTTTTGTTATTATTATAAGGTAACATTTTGCAAGTCCACTTTCGATTTGACAGTAACCTGCATGTGACACACAATGTAACTTTTTTTTGTTTGCGAAACCTCTGATGCAATTCACCCAAATTAGCATTTCGTATTGTTGAATGTGATGTTTTGAACAAAAATCACAGTCTGCCACAATATTCTATGGACTGTTAACTTTGTTATGGAATACCGCCGGGGAACGGATATCGTGCTCCATAATTCTATAATATTCTGCGACAGGCGAGTCAAGGTTCATTATTGTTTTTATCTAGAAAACTACATTCACATTCTATGGGAACTTTTATATTAACTTCACATTGTTTTTATAATTACCTTTATTATTTTAGACGTGGTTCTAATTAGATAAACAGTTTATGTGAGAGGTAGTCTCTGTTTTCCATTCCACCATAACATTACTACACTACGTATACTCATAGTATAATTTTCTACCAACAAAATTGTATTAGGTACTTATAGTATAATAATTTCAAATGTAATTAATTTACTCTATGTTTGGTTATAATCAAGCTTATTAGAACTCAATACTTATAGTCCAATAAAATGGTCTCGTCTATTTCCATAAATAGTTTCTTGTTTTATTCTAACAATACTTGTAACTGCCCGCTTTAGAAGTAGTTCAGCTGATTGCCAAGCTCACTAACCCTGCTTAAAGACTGCACCCATATAAGGACTCGACATATGTGTTGAAGTAATGCTCATCGAACCGGTATCGACTCGTTTTGTTTAGCTTAAATATTATAAACAACACTCCTTTTAAAAGCAAATATGAATTAGAGCAAATCTAAATTATTGTTTCAAGAATATCAGATTGTAATTAACAACATACTGCAAATAATTGAGACTCTACTATGCGGAATTTCCAGGCAACGTTAAAGTTAAAAACAATGATTTATAACCGACGCATCGCACGTTTCTTCAAAATATATGTTCTCATATACCGTAAGATAGAATTCCGATATGTATAGGTCATCGTTGTAAATAAAATGGCATCGATAGCTGTATTAATATTCAATGGTAATAATTTGTTTAAAATGTACATCTTCACATTTTATGGCCCCGTATAAATACTATAAATGTACTGAGCATGTTCTTGCTCATAGAAACCGCAGAACAATGTGCATATTACAGCGCACTTGCACTCAATAACATTTAATCGCTTGCGGCTTCTGTTCAATAGGTCATACGTAACATATTTTACGCTCTTCGTAAATACTCTAGTGTGAAGGTGAAACACCAATGGTTACGTTATGCGGTCATCGCTCACGTATTCGGGTGGGACCCCTAACTTCACACTGTTATACTACATACCTATCTATGTACCTATATTTCGTAATTGCGCAGTTTAAAAGTATCGACAAGATGTTTTGGACATTATCGTTGAAGTATCTCTTGTCATTGGAACGCAAGTACCTTGCGCCTTGCCCTTTTAAGATTGACCTTAAAGTTTGTCATCTTCTAAAATAACTTCTTCAAAAGCAATCTTTGTGTTTTGTTTGTTTACTTTGAAGTACCATCAAAACTGCCTACTTGGGCTGTCTCATAAAAAAGGTTTTGATTATTCGGATAATCAAATTCATGTACATACATACTTGAGTCTCCAATGTTTGAATGATAACTTGAAATGTTTATTTGTAGTCATTGTTTTATGTAAGTTCCCAGTTAAGTACTGTTTCAAGTGTAAGCTGATGTTTCCTTAGAACAAAGTAACCATACATTTTACCGTGGCCAACAACACTACTTAGTTCCATAAATCATTTAAGAACAATTTCTGTTCTCTTACCTTTCATAGAGCTTTTACACCGTGATTATGTGTTTTTCGTGTAAATTGCTAGCCTCCGTTGGAATTATCTTTCATAACTGTGATTAGTGCTTACAACTCGTAGTTGAACGTGCAGAGTACCGTATCTGCAGTCTGCAACACCAAACAGCTTTCAAAACCAGATCACCCTTACATATTACATCCATTCACTTCTGATTTTTGAAAACAAGTGAACATTTCGGAGCCTAACTCCGTGCTGAATAAACCAGGACCTTTTTTATTATTGGTTGGCATTAAAAACTTAAAATGCAAATGAGTATTCTAATATTCTCATGTAGATATGACGTCTATGCAGTTTCTAATGCTTTAACTGCGAAAATATGCAGGAACTTCGGGTATTTAATATCCATATACCTGTTTTACATAATTATTCATTGCATTGGCAAATGCAATAGAAATAAAATAAAATAGGAAATTTTATTTATCAATATTGCATGCATGCATAATGTGGCTATAAAATAATACGAGAAAGTGTTACTAGGTAACGAATATAGGTAAAAGCAAAGTACATGCATGAACTTTACGTTACATGATGGTACTGTACCGTTGTGGATGATGTATGTTTGTATGAAGTCATACGTTTAGTGTATTTATGGCGTAATGGTCACGGGGCCGCACCGGTTTCGCAGCCAGCAAACACTAGACATCTACGTTCCTCAGACGTTTACTACAAAGTGCGCGAAGCCCACTACAGCTATTAAATCAAATTGCCACTCTTAATTTAACATTAACGGGCCGCTATCAAGCTCAGGGTTTATTCCTGTCATCAAAGCTGCAATTTCTTACATTGCTTCTAAGTTTTTGCCGCGTTTAAGCGCAATCGCCTACAAAAACGACATTCACTTCATACAAGATGAAAATTGCTTCACTGCTTTTACTTAAATTACTTTCATAAAGTACCTTCAGCAATTATTTATTAGTTGCATGCTTTTTCGTTAAATTACTCACTGAATCATTTCACAACATTGACTTTCACCTGTCCGTTACATTTAGATTGGAAGTAAATTACCATCATTCCTAGAAAAGAGAATTTTCCAATAAGACTACTGTAAGATGAGAGTCACGAATCCCTGTGTAAACTATCACGACTCGTTCTGGAGTACAATAGTTGTGTAGGTAGTTATTCTATTAAGCTTATCTGGGGGTGAAAGTATCGCAACTGATTGGCTATTGTAATGCAGAAGACAGGACGCGAGCCCGACCGTTCTGGATCATGATTTCTCTGTGGTCCATTCATTCCTCTTGACATGTAGATTGTCGTGCGAACGTTACGGAGTGACGCGCGATCATTTGTTATTCAATTCCGTACTGTTTGTATTCAACATCGGTGGAATTAGAAATCCGGTTGCGTAGAAACGAATCATCAATAATTGTCGCAGCGCATCATTTGTCATTGCTCTTCGGAACAAAGCATTTCTCTTGGAGATACCGGTCTCAGGCTTAACATTTCGAAGCTGATAGTTCACAATCGTGACAACAGCAAACGCAGGTGATACGTCACACAGTCATAATGTCTACATCGTGACGGTATATTTTCGAGCTCATGATCATTCCGACCTTGCTAGCACATGTATGCACCGCATTGCATACAGCTCATTGTGTCTATTCACTGGGGGGTCAATAATTAGTTCAGTGCCGGCGCTTTGAACGCCCACTGTCCTATTAACTGCAGAAGACCTTGTTTTAAGTTAATTTGTTTTCTCGCGCATAGGGAAGTCCCTACCTACTCTTCTTTTATTGTAACCTGACATCTAGGTTAATTGCTCTATACATATCTCGGTGTATTATTCACACGAATATCCATTTTCATATTTATGCTTGACCTTACACTTGTTGACAATAGATACCTGTGAGTATTGCGCAAGTGGCGGAAGTCAGTAGTCCGAAACAATATGCTATACATAATGAACAGTTCAGATAACAAATCATGTATTTACCTAGACACTGTAGATTAATTACTGAACAACACTTATTGGACGGAACATTCTATTCTCTTATCAGGACTAAATTCAGCCGTGACATAAACTCCAGATAAATAAATAAGAGGTCTTAACGATAACAGTGTTGATGGATTACATAATGGATGCAATCCCTACAATAAATATTGCAAACAACGATTTTTATAAATATTATCAAATGAAAACATAATCTTTATAACCTTGGTTTATTAAGGGAATAGGGTGCGGTAATGCGGTTACAGCGAATAGTATCAGTAGCATCTGTGCGCTGATAAGAGTACGCCGAGGTTATTTAGGGTTTTATAGGGCAAGTGTGGTATGTGTCATATGATAAGACGTGACATGGTTTTAATTTTGCAGGTGAATCTGTTTCGGAGCGAGCAGAGAGCGAAGCGCGGGTAGTGAACGACCAGCGATGTATCGAGGTCCGTATAGCGCGCACTGCCGGCGGGCTCGGGCTCAGCATAGCTGGAGGAAGAGGCTCCACACCTTACGTCGGTGACGATGACGGCATCTTCATATCCCGAGTCACACCAAACGGACCAGCCTACAATGCTGGACTTAGAGTAAGTCTATATTCAAATAAACCATAAAAACTTATCAAGTGTTAGATAGCATTGCCTTTCTAATCAAATGAATCACTGCGGGAAGTTATTAATGCCATCGTTAAATTGTTATTACACAAACTGAATTATGTGTCTACTATCTTGTCTTTTGTTTCATTTAAGTGCAGACATAAACATTGTACATTTTATTTTTCAAGTAGTAAGGGTTTTAATGCACGTTTCAATTGTTTCAGGTCGGCGACAAGGTGCTCTCGGTGAACGGTACGTCTGTCGTAGAAGTGGATCATTATTATGCAGTGGAAGTACTTAAAGCGAGCGGGCCCACGCTCACACTTGTCGTGACCAGAGATTCACCCAATTCGACCAGGTAAGCACCGTTTATTCCTTATCTTAATGTTTCATCACCACTCTTGCAATCATTGCGACTACCTAAATTATTTAGAACAGATCACGCAAGCTTAGATAAGTGCCTCTTGTTGGTTTTACATTTTGTTCAATATTTACAAAAGATTTTATGACATTAAATCCGGCTCTTTGTTTAACAAAAATAAATATTTAATTAACTTAGTCATGTTTTGCGTATAATGCATTAATAAGGAAATAATTTTATTCAGAACCCACAGCCGAGCGCCGAGCGGAGCGAGCCATCATTCCATATCTAGCACTACCGATACAGTATCTACTCTGGAGAATGGACAGGTAAACATCTCATTCAATATGCACATCATGTTCTACGTAAATGTAAATTGCGCTGCGATCACATGCAAAGGGGTTTGCAATGTTTTTTATTGCAACAACCGTATAATAACACTATGTTTTCCTTAGTGGTGAATATCGATAGATGATAACATCTAAACTACTCAAATTTCACAGTTCATAAGTGGCGCTAACATAATGTGTAATGTATCGATAAACGAGAAAGTTCCTTGTACAGGTCCCGACAGGTCGCGGTATACCCAACAAGCCGCTTATCATCAGCAATCAGTACGCGCAGGAGTTTGAGCCGGAGTACAAAGAGCAGGTGGTGAACCAAACAGTGCCGACTGTGGTGCCCCCTGTGACGAGTTACAGTCCGTCTCCTACGGGGCAAGTCACTGCGGAGACCTACCAACGACTGCAGGCATCGCCTCCACCCGCCACTGAGCCGTACATACCACCCGGTAAGAACTAACTTCCCTATATTTAACCACAGAGTGAGACTTTCCCGCGACAATCTACAAACAAAAGCTGAATCTTTAATGTACACTCAAAGACCTTTGAAAACGTCAATCTGTCAATCTGGCGTGTCGTAAATTATTCTATGAAAGTCGTCACATGCAATCGAAAGGCCCAATAAAATCTGATTACCGGTCTAACCTTTAGATACAGGTATTTCCTCAGTGAGGTTGTGGAGGTCAGACGTCAGTTGGAGCACCGTCTAAAATATAGATAGTTTAGCATCTGGTTAGACTGGAAGTCGAATACGATGCTCGTGGGAAAAGGCCCTTCTTATTTGCTCAAAGATCAATGTAGCTACGTAATCGGCTCCAATAGATATTTGTATTTAATCTGTACTTAGTATTACTTGCAGTTTGTAGCCAATAGCTACTTAGATATAAATAAGAACGAAGTTTGAACGTTTTTTTATATTTAATTGTTTTTTTTATGTTTTTGGACTTCTTTCCTAGTTTTGTTATACATATTTATTTTTACATAATTTCCTTTATGTTCCAGTGTATCAACAAAAGGTGCTAGTCCATACAACACTGATCCGCGACGGCGCGGGTCTCGGGTTCAGTATAGCCGGTGGCAAGGGTTCCCCGCCGTACCGAGATGACAGCGACGCCATATACATCTCACGGATCTCCCCGCAAGGTGCTGCCGCTAAGGACGGCAAGATGATGGTCGGAGATAAAGTTGTTTCCGTAAGTTCTTGTAAAATACAATTTAACATAAAAAAGCTTATGGACATATATTTACGCCCACCGTGCAAACTCACGTCTTGAGAGTAAATATTGTGATCTTCCATTAACAAACTTTTTACTGTAATAACAGCTCCCAGTAGCAGTTACAAGAGAAAGGAATTTGTTGACATTAATTATATCGACACAGTTTCATCGCAAAAATAACTACTATAGCCTAGACTAGCCGCGGCGAAAGACTTAATATAGATTTATTTCCTTAGATAAACGGCGTAGATATGGAGAGCGCTCCTCACGAAGCAGCCGTATCCCTTCTCACCGGCCACGAGAGATTTGTTAGGCTCGTTCTACAGCGAACGATTACTACGGAACAAGGTAAATATACTGTTCAATTACCATAAAGTAGATAACTTTACATGCTTGCCAAGTAATTGCTTTCAGCAATTTTTATGCATAAAGTCTGCAGATGTTTTCAGAAACAGTGGTATTTAAGTATAGGTGGGAAAACAGCTTAGCTTTACTCTTTATTAAAATGTATTTTCCTCATAGGCGAGTTCGTCCCGCGGAAGTCGACATCAGAAGAAGTGAGAGAACATAAGTCCAGCCTGCAGAATGTGAACATCATTCCGACACAGAAACCCACCACGAACCACGTTAGCGCACCTTTGAACCACACCGGCACACAAAACACGCGCGCCACCACCCCGGCCGCCGCACCACCGCACACCGGCCCCACCGCACACATCGCACACACCGGCCACACCACGCCCACGGGCCCCACCGGCCACACCACGCCCACGGGCCCCGCGGCCCCCATGGGCCACGCCACTCCCATAGGCCACGCGGCCCCGTCACCTCAGCCGCCACTACAGAAGCAGGCCACATTCGCACCCACTTCAGTCCCACCGCAACCTGCACCGCGAAAACTGAGTCAACCGAACGGACAGGTGAGGCTTAGTTGTCGCTTTATATGTACGGTTACGGGTCAATAATATATTTGTTGTTTAGTCTAACTGTCTATTTCAGCACAATTATTAGATATATTAAGAAACATTTGTGTTAAAAGTCATGTTTAATTTAAAAATAGTCTTAGAAAATGCTTCCACAAAATAGTTGTTACGCTTCTGATCCTCACGCTGGTAATGCAATTAAATTCAATATGTAAACTCGTTCACTCCAGGCCAAACCGACAACTAACAGTACGAGCACGCCCCTAACTCCCGGCGCCAATAACGTGCACGGATCTAACGACGATGTCTTCGACGATATACAGGTACGACCCACTCAGTCATTACTTAACGCATTCAGTTTCGCAGGTGATGGTATTGGTTTAACACGTTCACATCAGAGCTTTGAGACATTAGCTTCACCACAAATGTGTGCGACGCCTTCTGTTCACTTTACTATGTAGATTAGTCGAAAGTTGGCGATGACATTTAGCTCGCAATAGTTGCGAAAGGTATTATACCCGATGCATTCTGAAATATAGAGCTCATATTTCATGATGTTCGGTTGTAATATTGGTCACAACTATTAATGTTTTGAGTTGAATGCGATCTCCATACTTTATATTTATGCAATTATCTGCTTCATTATGCTGGATATCAACATTTCAAACATTGGATACTGTTAATAAAACATCACGGGTAGAATTAAGTCACATGTATTAAAACCTGGTCCGAAATATTTTAGTGAACTACATGCTAACGTATCATTACATTTATAATAAACTCGTATGGTGTATTTTATCATTATGTATTCAGTAATTATTGCACATTATATTATTGTATTTACTAGTTTTGAACATAATAAAGGCTTCTAGCTTTACCTTATATTATTGCACTTTTGCCATGAACATGTCGACGCAAACATTGTTTATAACTTTGCCATATACACGAGTATTAACTATTGTTGGTCTATGAATGTATAAGAAGTTATCATAAAATATTTATGTATAAAAGGTATGTATTTTATAAACGTAGGTTATAGTTACAAATGTATTTAATGCTAGAGATAGTAGAAATATTATTTGAAATACTTTTTGCCATAGAACAGATTATAAATGAGTTATGGTAGATAATTCTCCTAAATATTTCACAACAGCACATTTTTTTAATTTTTCAGATTATAAAGATGGAAAGCTCCGGGGGTATTAAAGTAAATTATGTGTTATTTTTTTTACTTTATCGTATCGTTTCATATAGTGTTAGGTGACAAAGAAATACAAGCCTCTTAATATTCCGCTGCAAAGCTGTCACTACTCTTTCAAATTGTGAAGTTTGATCAGAATATCGCTTGTTTTCATGGAACAAGAAAGAAATAGGCCGGAGACTCGTCCCATCAAATGCGTGCAGCAAGTTTATTTGGTTTTGATGATTATTATATTACAGTTCGTTATTTGTGTAAGTAAAAATAAATAAATTAAAAGGCAAGATAAATGATGATCTTAAGAACATCTTGTGAACGAAGTTTTCAGACCTCATATCAGTTACACCCATTCTTGTCAGTTACGTCTAATAATCTATAAGAAGAGGGTAGGGAGGCCTTAGCCCTAAAGTGAGGCGGCTGCTGCTAAAAATAAAATTAATAATCGAAATATGTATTTATTTATCACCATCAATATTTTACAGTATTTATAACAATTATTAATAGCATTTTACAATTTTTTTAATTAAAATACCCTTTAAATAGAAACTAGTGTATGTGATAGGTAAAACTTGTCATACAGATCATTGGGTTAAGTCCGGTATGTAATTTGAAATATTTAAAAACGCATCGAATAGCCTTGCACCTGCTCAATATCAACTTATCTTTAACAAGTCACTGTATCGAGGCTTGAAAATTTATTTTCCCATGAGGAAACTTGGCTAGATTTCACAATAAAATTAGCAGAATATTTGTTGGTATATTTCTTTTCAACATTAAATAAAAATTAGACGATAGGCTTCCCGCTCCTTCTAAGTGACTGCCCAAGCCAGTGTTAAGTTTAAATGTGCATTAGTGCCTATCGCTTTGGGTCTAATAGGCGTGAACAAATAGCTATAAAAATGTCATTGGCCCCATGCGGTAGTTATTTAAGTATTGGTTCATGACAAATAGCTATTGTTACTTCCCATGAGCATACAGGATAGGATACAAGTCATAAATGTTTATATTAAACAACCTGACCTTACAGACTTTCAATATTTCTCTTCATAACAATTTTGTAATGAATATCTACAATGGTCTCTCTATTCATACAATTAACAGTAAGACAATATGACTTACTATGTAAACACGGGATTAGAATGACTGTCCATAGTGTTTTATTCAAGTTGTAGGACTATATTTAGCGTTTTTAATAATTGTTTTTTTTTTGGTTTGTATAAACATTTAGATACTTTTTACTATTAATTTTTAATAGTTGATCCATAACTAGGCATAAATTATTAGTATAAGGCATTCGTTAAAATAAAGCAATACGTTAATCACGTTTTAAAATCTTTTAAACTAAAAAACAGCAGGACGTTAGAAAAATTGGTTCTTGGAAATCTTAATTTTGGCAAACAAAACTTGAACCAGAACTTAAGATTTATCTATGAGGCTTGTATTACTTTGCACATGTATTCTGTACCGAACTAGTTTAGAAATCTGATAAATAAGTAGTTGGGGTTAAAAGTGATACGCTACTGTACCCACGTAAAGTGTGCTACTTTATCTGATCCAAATCTTATAAGTATGAGCTACATTTACAGACAATTTAATGAATCCATGAGACGTTGATACATGTAATTTTCCAGGGCAACTTATACGTGCATGTGACATGCACAGGTAACACCCGTGCATGGTACAATCGCCAAATCTGTATCATGACCCACTTGGCAACAAAACGCTTGAAATATTTAAAATAACAGACTTAAGTCGCTACAATAGTTTATGTGTTTACTGCTTACGTGAATGTTGACATGATTTTTTGAATTACTGAATAAAAATGAGTTTATTGTGGGTGTGTCATGATTCAAATTGGTCGATTGTAAGCACTTGCGTCGTGGTACTGGTACATTAGACTGATTCGATGTGAACGTGTTAAACGCGCAGCCGTCGCGGCCGATTACCAACGAGGAGTTCCAAGCGATGATCCCGGCGCACTTCCTGGGCGGGGCGCGGCCGGCGGGCGCCGCCAGCGCGCCGCCCGAGCGCGGCGTGCGGGTGACGGTGGAGCGCGCGCCGCCCGTGGTGCTGCCGCCGCCGCCCGCCGCGCTCGGCCGCGTCACCGAGACCATCACCAAGTCCACCTTCACCGAGACCACCGTCACGCGCATCACCGACAACCAACTCGTCGCGCCGCTCATCATCGAAGTAAGAACGACGATCGACGACTTCACTACTACGTAAACACTGCGATACTAAAAGTTTCGCAATGACAATGAAATGTTTCAATCCCGAGTTTTTTGAGGTTTTATGAAGTCGATCTTTTCTTCTGTCCCGTTAGGAAGTGGTGACTTTATACACTTTTTATCTACTTAGGTATATTTTTATAAACAGGTGAAAGGTAATTAATATAATGCACGTCATCTCAAATATCTAAATTCTCTAGTTCTTTTGAATTGAAAACTAAGTAATGGTTAGATTGCTTAAGTTTTTCATCATCATTCCCATATATAATCCCCAAATATTTTAGCATGTACCCGATCGATCGACTGTCCTTTCATATTTATTTTCCGTTTGGCTAGCACCCTCATTGTAATAGATTTTTTATTTAATGTCTGTGATAAGAAAGGAAATGTGTTAAATTTTTTATTGTCCACATTATTTCAATATAAAACAAAAACTACTATAGCATCAAATTCAATGTTTATATTGTACCACTTGAATATAAAATATCCTACATTTTCATTCTTATAATACTGAAAACTGAACTTCACACATCATATTTAAAAAAATATAGATATATGAAGTAATAACAATTAAAAATGTCACGCATTTCCTTTTTAATACAGGAATTAAATAGCAGAATCATAATACTATTCTGAATCCAAAACTGGGCAAACGCTGCATGATAAATCATTGCATACCCACCTTTAAATTTCTGTAGCTAGTTCACAATCAATACGCAACATTATTGACATTTAGAAAGGTTCCACTTTATCTCAACTAGGGGTCACCAATCAAAATTTAGATAATGACAAACTATTTAAAACGGTTGTAGAGTTATAATTGAATTTGCATCGTCAGTCCTCATTAATTTATCTATTCCAAGAGACAATTAAGCTTACTTTTTAGCATACTGTAGTTAATTTCATCAGTAGCTTTTAAATCTGTCATATAGACACAGCTCGACGGCAAATTCATGACTCTAAAACCATCCCAAAATTAAACTATAGAAATAATGATAAAACAAACATAACTTCTCGGGTAGAGAGCTACTATCCGGCGAAGTTATTTTGTATAACAACAATAGTACTAAATAGTAATACTAAAGTACTGTGTAATAATAAATGTTACATTTCTTTTCCGTTTTGTTACAGGATGTCATCTTAGTCAAAGAAGGAGGATCTCTTGGATTCAGTATTATTGGCGGCACTGACCACTCGTGTGTGCCATTCGGTGGTAAAGAACCGGGAATATTTATTTCACACGTGAGTACTATAATTAAATATACTACAAAAATAAACCATTCTGCTGAGCTATATTTCATTTCAAAAAGTTTGGATGTGAAATATCTATTACAAAGATGAAAGAGGTTAAAATTGCATAGATATCTGACCCGTATTGCCGTATCATCTTAATGTTTAAAATACTCAATACTCAATACTCAATACTCAATACTTTATTGCATGCCATAATGTGTACATAAAAACAGTTGGTATGTTAAACATAGAATCAATTATGGACCCTGAATTAAATATCCTAAATGTAGAATGCACTACTAAAACTTCTTTCTCCCTTATTAATTTGATGTTTTTACAGCTTATTATCAAAGTGGGTCATGATTTAAATATGTCGATTGTACTATTATCTGCAATCGATTTTTAACTTTATCACCAAACTATAAAGTTGAAACTAATACCTACCGCTCTCTGTAAGGTACCTAAATAAAAATACTTATTATTGTATTCAGGTGGTACCCGGTGGAGTAGCGGCTCGTTCAGGCAAGTTGCGTATGGGTGATCGACTGCTGAAGGTTAACGGCGTAGAGCTCACAGGAGCGACGCACCGCGACGCCGTGCAACTGTTACTGCAACCCGGCGCTACACTCACGCTCACTGTACGACACGACCCTCTGCCCAATGGATTCCAGGTTCGTGACGTCACTACACTACATCACTCACCGTGACATGGGATTGATTGATTGATATCTTGCCTATAAAATTCATTATGTATTGACACTTTTAATATCTGCAATTAACGATTTTCCTTCGACGATTTTAACAACCACTGAATAATTTTCATTTACGTTATCTTTTAATACAGCATCTGCAATAGCAATTAACAATTAATTCTCGTCACAAAGACTTTGAGATATTTAGTAACAGAGCGTTTGTCAATAGTTTTTGTACAATCCTGTGTCACAAACTCACTACAATAATGAAATACAATAATGTGATCTATCATTTAACTGTGACAAATACTCTCGATTTAATCAAATACAGTCCCCACCATTGGGTATGTCTTGTTATGAATATTCGTAATCTGTGTGTACATACAAACACATACGTAAGCCGCGCAATGTTTTGCATGTTATGCAAGTAACCGAATTTGTGGATTATAATGGTGAGAAGTTGAACGCATAATGTGAACTCACGAGTAGAATGATTTGAGTAATGTCGCTTACAGTAGTCATTTGGCGGTATACAATAATAAAAAGTATGCATAACGCTTATGCATTGATGCACATGATTGTTCAACATTTATACTGACAAAAGCAACTAGTATGTCTCTGCTAAGAATTCTGTCGCTTATCTACTAGCGTATTTCATGTTCAGTGACAAATGTGTTGATACGAGTTTGATTTATTTGTCGTTATAAAACGCAATGAATTGTTTTGTTCCACACGTTCGCAACACGGCCACCGCCCCACGTTCAGGGTCTCATACAAGTTGAGATTGTTGACGCAACTGTAAGTGTGAACGTCGCTCGGCGATCTCGAACTTATGTGTGTTACTTTAACAAATATATATGTCAGTCTCCAACCCCTCATCCAGTCAGTCCGTGTGCCCAGCTATCGTCGTATTCGGAATGGTTATTTCCTAATACAGCTTTTCCTACTTAGAACGCGTCTTTACATCTTATAAGATACCATATTGCTTATAGCTCTTTCTACTGTCATGCCAATTACACTGAATCTTACACCCTTTACAATTTTGTCTGTCATGTGCTAGGTTTTTATTTAACTAGATTGCAATTTTATATACTTAGTATGAAAGCTTATGTTACCTTGAATGCATGAATTTTTGTTGTGGCTTTGCATGTAAAAAGTGTTTGTGAATGTAGTTGTCTAAGTGAACAGATTGATTTAGTTATCCTTTGAAATGACATACTTTCTTAATTTATTTTTTATAGATTTGAAAATTAAATGCCTATAGTATCTTTTTGATGTTATTCCTCGATTTCAACTGAATTTGTTCTTTAGGACCTAACCATAATCAAACAAGAAGGTGAGAAGCTAGGAATGCACATAAAGGGCGGTCTGAACGGTCAGCGTGGCAACCCTAACGATCCAAACGACGAGGGAGTCTTCATATCGAAGATAAATAGCGGTGGAGCCGCGAGGAGAGACGGCAGACTGAAGGTACGTCAAGAGCCATGTAATAAGTTGTTGATTGTTCTAATCTGAAGAAACACATAGAAGTTTCCTTTAATCATGCAGAATTGCAGACTTGAGTGGTTTTTGAAGCAAACTTAATAATCACAAAATGAACACAAGAATTAGAACATGTACTTATTTACTGATGGTGTAATTTAATAATTTTTCATTACAGGTTGGGATGCGTCTGTTAGAAGTGAACGGTGTATCACTGCTGGGCGCGACTCACAACGAAGCGGTGAATGCGCTGCGCTCAGCTACCAACGCGCCTCTACATCTCGTCGTGTGCTATGGATACACTAGGCCGGAGAAGATCACTGTAAGATCATTATTTTACTATTTATACTGTAAAACCTTTGTTTTTTTCATATAAATCAACCCATTACAGATGTTTCTGTGGAGTGTTGTTTGTATGTTTTGCAATAATATCCATCCTATACAACACGAAAGATTAATTTTAATAATGCTTGTATCCACGCTTACCAAATATCACCTTTTGACTTTTATTTTGAATAAGCACGCTCCCGAGTGCGTTTTTCACACCCTTTTAAGCAAGGGCAAGCTTGTTAGAAAGAGATAGACGAACGAAATGTTTGCACAGACTGGTAGCGAGAGCGGGACGGCAGACACGGGCGGCTCTCTGTCGCACTCAACGTCAAGCCTGGACAGAGACGAACCGTTGCACCAACATCAACCGGTCAGTATTGTTTATGCTTTCTTTTTCCTTTGCATTTATATGTTTTCGCATGGATTTCTTTTTGTTCAGCTGTACAGCTTGTACATAATCACTAAGCTTTAGATTTAATATCATTTAACATTCAAACTATTTCTATTCTGTACGCTTAGTACGAGTTTGCTTTACGTTTAACGAGATTGGAACGAGAGCGCGTTCAGCACTCTGATTGGTTGGTTCATTCGCGCCGACCAATCAGAGCGCCGAATGCGCTTTCGTTTCGTTTTCGTTCAACGTAAACCAAACTTCTACTTAGGGGACTGCTCAGCCAAAGGAGGCTATCGATAGTCATCTTAATGTATTTCCTTCTTCAGTTAGTTAAACTTTGTTAATAATTCTCTTCTAAAAGTACTGTGTTTATAGAGTCAATTATTAAAATTAATTTATTGGTTTTTATATTTTTAATTGTGTATTTTATTTACAGGAGCAACAGTTCCAACAGGACCTTGTTGAGTTTGAACATGAGAAACAAGTCGCAGAAATGAGGGAAAAGTCTACACCTGAGAAGGTTAGTTCTTTTTCTGTATTTGTAAATCTTAACTTATCAATTTCTAATCTAATCAATTCCCTTAGACTAATCATCTTACATTTTAAAAGTTGATTGACTATGGAAATGCTTTATAAATATGTAACGTAATATCTAGTTCATAGTGTCTAATTTTCCGTAACAACGTTCCAGGTGTTAGACATAGTCCACGCCGTAGAGAGCATGGCTCTCGAGCCCGCACCTCCGATATCTCCAGAACTGCAACACAAGACGACCACCGTCGTTATGTCCAAACACACACTTCAACCTCAGGTTAGTGACACCCTGTATATACAATCCTCCATTTAGAAAAGATTTCAAAGCTAAATTAAAAGCTAGTTAAAGAGTCCCCCTTAAATGCTAGAGAATTAAGTAATTCTTAAACAAAGATGAGATTATTTGGTAGAGAATATCTCTTACTATTTAATCGTATCTTTCTTTCTCGTCTCTCTTTTGAATGTTCGCAGATGGACTCAGAATAAGTCTCAGTAACATCGATATAAAATTTTGTAATGTTCAGTACATACTTACTTCTACCTCCTTATTCTGTGTCTAACTGTAAATAATTTGAACTCTATTGCATGTAGTTTATCTTATACTATATTTTCCAATTTGATATTAACAATATATTCCTTAAATAATAAGCTTTATATTTTGATATCATTGGAAAGTTTATAGCATGATGAATTAAGTATAGCTTTGTATTATACCTATAATTAACTTAATATTACTATAAAGGCCGAAACAACTCTGCTGTATAACTATTGCACGGTTAGCATCTTCCTGACTGAGTTAGCATGCACTATGTATATTTTGTAGTATAAATATTGCTTGCATGAAAATATACGTACAATAAATATCTGTATCAAGTACTTTAAGTATACTATTCGTATATGTAACTCCTTGTCTTCCAAAATAAATGTTGTTTAGTATATCTCCATGAGCCTTTAATACGTAGCTGGTTGTATGAAGGAAGGGTGGCACTACAGGCAATTTCAGTACACCATCTTTTACGGCGAACTTTCTGTGTTATGTCTGTAAATGTAACAACTATTGCAGTATTGTTATTGACCTCTAAGGACTGTTTGCATGTATCCTCAGTTTCTTTAAGTTCTCTCTGTTGGGACGTCTACATAATGGAATTGTAATAGAACTTCTAAGTGTACCCTAGTACTATTAGTACCTTATAGCGAGACGATGTTGTTCAGTTCTTATTTTAATTTAATGTAGCTTAGTTCAATGTCGTCATGTGTTAGCTTGTGTACGAGTTCTGCCTAGAGGACGACCTGTTGGTTATAAAATAATGACAAAGCGTATTACGTCCATTGCAGAATGCATCCATTGAGGAAAAGGAAGAAAACACATAGTACGGCAATGTTAACTTCTGTCCATATACTGTACATAAGTAACGTTCAGTAAACTTAACGGATACTAACATGTCCAGTAAACTTATATCTGTGTTAAACTGTCTGTGAACTGTGTTATCGACCGTAAATATATATATTATAATGAAATATAATAATAATTATCCATTTAATATTTTAGTTAATTGATATTATAAATGAATGTTAAAAATTAAATGAATGTTTGAATGCAGGAACACTATATGTACCACGGCAGTGTTGTTTAGTTGCACTGATCGACTTGTATGTCCGTCTTTTTATAATTATGTCTTAAATAATGTCCGTAATATCCAAGTATACTTCGTCTCAATGTCGTTTTAGCTTCGAGTTTTCGTTAAACATTGTGTAATCCTGTAATCCACTACATGTAAGACATGAAAACGTTCAGTATCAAATATAAATGAAATGGTAAATGTATATAATAGCAAAATTTATCATTGTATCTAGCATGTAAGGAGAAGGGTATATGTAGTTAAATTAACATGATGTACGTCTTGACTATATTTTAGTTTGAACTAGGTACAGTAGCCTTAGTACGAGTTTGTTTTACGTTGAACGAGGTCGAAACAAGAGCGCGTTCGGGCTCTGATTGGTTGGTGTATTCGCACCGGCCAATCAGAGCTCGCGCTCTCGTTTCGATTACGTTACACGTAAAACAAACTCGTACTAAGTCCTCTGGTTTAGCATTTATCAATACATTCAAGCATTAGATAGTATTCAACCTTAACATGTGAACAATCCATTATTATATTTCATAGTTTGTGATATTGCCTTTACCTATTTGATATCATATTATACCAATTATACAACTTCATAACCTATATTAGCTTCAATCCGTGTATTTGAAATAATAGTTCCGAATTTACCTATATATCGCATTTACTCCATTGATATTACAATAACATTTTAAAACTATTACTCAGTCCGTTATGACCAATTTATAATAATAATGTGTAGTCAACATTCTATAACACACCAAAATACTTACCTATATTTGTAACATGTTGTATTCTATGTAATCTTCTATCCAAAAGACCAATTTTATATACCTGTTTATCCCTTTTGTCTGAATAGATCAATTCTATTAATATACTTATCCGTACACGATATAGTAACGTCGAAATTTTTGAATGTTTATACTTCGCTTCCAACTTTTTGACAGTGTTTATAAATTAATTTGTTAGTTGAATGGTGCCAATGTTGGACACCAACATTCGTTGAAATGTTATCAATTGATTTACATTTATGTAAGACTTAACATTAAGATGTTTGGCCAAATTAACTTCTCAACTGCCAATTATTTTACATTTGATAAACTATTGTGCGTTTAAATTTACTTGTTTACTTTTTATTGTACAAAATTGTTCTAATTGACGTTATGTTTAGTGTTGCATTAAAATACATGATGTTTCACATGACGTTTTCTTTTGTTTTTTTCTTTTTATTATGTTAGCATTTTTTCAATAACATTTATTTTGGAAGATTTTTGTTCGCCGCTGAACAGGCTTTTGGTTTTATGCTAAATAACGATATTGTTTATTGATTTTCGTATTCATATTTTCGTGCAAGTAGCTTGGCTATTGTTCGATGTACGAAATGATAATGAATTATGTTTGGCTCATTTCGTGAATACGCTCGAGTATTTAGCACTTTGTTTTGGTCTTTCTTTTAGCCGTATTTAGCCAAAGTAATGAGTTGCGTAAGTACAGAGTGGTGCAGTATATTTTGTTGGTTTGGTTAGTCGTCTAGTTCGCAAGCGGCGCCCCCCTCGCCGCTCGCGGTGTTTACGCAGCAGAAGGTTCGGACGCCGCCCCCCTCCGCCCAGCCTCCCCCCGGCGGGCCCCCGGCGAGCCCGGCCAGCCCGGTCAGCCCGGGGCCCGCGCGCCTGCAGCGCCCCACCAGACCACCACCCGCGCCCCCTGCGCCTCCCGCCACACAAAAGCCTCAAGTGCCTCGCAAACCACAAACGAAGCGAGTTAGTTTCACACAAGAACCGATGGATGAACCTGAATACTTCTTGTCGACGAACGATACGAATACGATTTTCCGACCCTCATTGCATGACGTGCATGATGACGAACAAGCGGGGCCCATGACCATTGACACTAACGATGCATGCGAGGGGTTCAGCTCTTTACTAATCCGAAACCAAACGTCCACCGAATTGGAAGTCTCGAGACCGGTCCCTAAAGCGAGTCGAGTACTTCACGCCGATCTCATCATCCCTCCTCCGCCTTTGTTCGACACTTACGTAAGTGATAGTGAATTAGTTGACGATGAGGATAACGAGGCAATCCTGCCACCTATCACTGTTATTCCCGAGCGGATTGTGCTGCCGGAACCTGCGGTGGCCGAAACATCCATGCAGTCCTCAAATTCTACAAATTCACCCGAAACCGAAGTTCCTCCTCCTGTAAATTACACCGCGTTTCCACTTTTAGTATCCGAGCAGGTCGTCACGGACACGCCGGTCCGCTCAGTTATAGTGTCAGCAGTGCCTGCAAACCAAGTCTTCCGTACTCCAGATTATACTGTATCAGAGCCTGAGTTTTATAAAGAACTTTCTGTCAGTCCCATTGGAGAACCTGACCCCCCCGCGTTGCTACACGCTCAGTACAAAACTCTCCCTACAGTGTCACATGTCCCTAATTCTCCATGTAATTTACATCCTGAGCAAACTTATGTTGATCAGCGACCACTGTATGTACCGATGCACCGTTCATTACGTGACCTGAGGGCAGACAATATTTCACCGGGTATGGTTCATTCTAACACTTACCCTCCAATCAATCCCTACCCATCTCTAACGACTGTCGCTGGAACGTACAATCCATACACTTGCACAGTTCCCGTATGTTCTTCCAATCAAATTGGCAATACAAGTCATAAATCACAGACCGCTCTAGTCAGTACCTTAGGACAAGACATAAATGCAAATATCACTTCATCTGTCCCCACTAATTACGATGATCCGCCTAAAAGTGTTCAATCAGAGAGAAGAGTTCGTTTCGGTGAGGTGACCACAGTGCCCGAAACCGATAGAATGTCGAACAGTTCGGATCCCTTGAGGGAAGGGAGCCCCACGCCCGCATCCGCCTTGAAACCCGCATGGAGCAGCAAAATCAAATCCTTCGCCATCGGCGAGGTAAACATCAATGTACGGAATCTTATCCTCGCACACACACACTCAGCTTCTTTTGATTGTGTTCGTCGACAACCCAACCTGGAGTTTTGACTAAAAACCACATAGTCTAGTCTATCATCCCTCCATATCCCATTTTGTTACTTACCCCCATTGAATTATTGTTTTTAACTTGCAATTACTTATATTTTGCATGTTTTAATTTACTAACCGCAATTACTTTATTTTTATTATTTATTAAAACATTGACTGCATGGGTGTGAAGCCTGGAGAAGGGTATTTCAACGCTTGTAAATATCATGAGCTTTTTTAACTCATTATTTATTTGATCAATGTGTGTAAATCTTAATGAGTGTAGCTAATCAAACTGTCAATATGTTTGCAGGCTTCCCCACCTCATTCTGGTAATTTTGTGAAAGCCTCTGTCAGCGATAAGAAGAAGTTCTTCGAAAATGCTATGGAAGAAAGTCACAAACCTTCGCCCAAGCCAGGTAAGCATCATGAACATTCACCGATTAAGAACTTTATAAGCAACTGGTCCATATATCAGAAATTATCTTACATCATGAACTAATTGGATGTAATTGATATTTGCAGAGAAAGTTTTCACATTCCTATCAGCGGATGAGGTGGAGAAATTGAAGCAAGAAGAGGAAAGGAAGATGGCCTCTCTGTCGCGATCAGAGCTCGGCTCGTGGTCCCCAGGGGAGGACCGACAGAGTGGATATAGCTCGCATTCCGACGACGAACCTTACGAGAATGGCCATAGGTATGTTACATTTGTTCAAATACTCAAACGCCACTCAATTTTAAGTCGCTCTCAAAAATAGTTCTGTCTCTATAAATTCTTTGTAAAATGACAGAGATAGCACGATATTTAAGTACAACTTAATATTGAGTAGCATTTCAGTATTCGGGGATTAGTTACGTTATACTTTTGTAATATGTCGTGTTAAAAAAGGGTAATTAAAATAGTTCCTTAAATCGAAAGCTATTTAAAAATATTTTAACTTTATCGAGATGTGTTATTTATTCCAGTGTGTCTGGAGGCGTGAGTCCGTCAGCGAAATCACAAAGACGGCGCGCTGCCCGCGACGGTGAAGTTGAGGACGCAGCTACACGCGCTGCAAGGCGAGCTGCGTGGCGCGCCGCCCGACTACGATCACTCGAACAGGTAATTGATCACGATTACATTCAACTCAAGTCTGTTGCACTAATTGACTGGTTGGTATGATGGCTGAAATGACTGAATAATTTCATTGAAAAAAAAATCTGCTACTGAAATATAATTATGACAAACAGAGTGCCTAATGCGAGTTCTTTTTTTACATTAACCTGATCGAAACGTTACTGCGGTTATCCCCCTGATTGGTTGGTTACCACTCAGGGATTTAGAGGCTAGAGATTTTGGAGCTGACCAGTCGGGGCACCAAACTTCATAAACGTGTCGATCGCGTTAACGTAAAACAGAATCGTATTA
The DNA here is from genome assembly GCF_023101765.2 of Spodoptera frugiperda. Taxonomy (NCBI): domain Eukaryota; kingdom Metazoa; phylum Arthropoda; class Insecta; order Lepidoptera; family Noctuidae; genus Spodoptera; species Spodoptera frugiperda. The sequence goes on along the minus strand of NC_064241.1, from coordinate 6,951,878 downwards.
GGCCCGCTGATTTTATTATGTAGTTCGTTCATAAGTCTGAAACTCCTTGCATGCTCATGATTCGTGAGTAAAGAGGTTCCATTTATTTGATTATGATAAATAGATATGGCCGTCATTCGGGGAAAAAATGGATGCCATTAATATTTTATTTTTAATTTATTTTTCTTCATATTTTATAAATGGCATTTCATATTTTTTTCGTGTGTTTCGGCCTATTTAAAATACAGCAATGAAACTCTTTTTGAAGATTTTCAACACCAGTAGAAAAATATCCGTAAAATTGTTGTAAATTATATAAAATTGTGTTTGGCATATTTAGGAGGCCCTCGAATCACAGAAAGTAATAAAAAGCATGGTGGGGCCGGCGAGTGATATTCTAGAAGATCCTCCGAGGGAAAACTCGTCCAATGAGGTAATTATTCTGAACAGTAGTCTTGTGTCTTGAATGAACGAATGTTGTCTAAATTATAACACTAAAGCAACCGGTTCTGTAAATGGAAAAAAGTAATTGCAAATAGATTGAATTAACATTAGACTGAACTTTTTTCCATTTCAGGTTAAGAATGTTTTGTCATAATCCAATAATATTTGTTTGTCTGTCCGTAACTGTTAACATTGTGATTAACACTGATACAATATTTGTCTTTGTCCAGTAAGCAATTACAAAGTCTGTCCTAGCTCCGTCTATTCAATTTGCATTATATTTGAATCGATGTCTTGTTGCAAGTACCTGTACCAGTAACAGTACTTAAGTTGAACTAACACATTGTGGTAAATGTTTGTCTTATGGGTGGGGATCAATGTCGCTTGGTTGGCATATTATTGTACGTTCACCATGGGCTGCGTATGTCAAAATTGGCTTTACAAATTATAGAAATGGCCCCTGCCACGTATCGCGTTACGTACAAAACCCGGCCCTATACTGGCCGTCAAGGAGAAAGAAAAGTTGTTAGACGAGCGCATTACTCTCCGCACCGAGGAGTTCGTGTGCCCCGCAACCGGCGAGACTAAAGTGCGAACCGTCGAGTACATTGAGAAAGTCATTGAGAAAGAGGTACGCGTATGAGGCCGCGATTGTACATTCTGCTACGTAAGACGCTGTACACAAGCAATGCCGTATCGTGTGGTTTTTTATTCTTTTTGTATATCTTTAAACTACGCTTAGCTTTCAACGTGCAACTATGACGACAGACAATAGATCCGACTTTACTCGAGACTGACCAACGAAATGATACTTGTATCAAGACAATGAATAAATCGACTGACAAAGATCAACTATGTGTGTATAAACACTAAAATGTTAACGGGGCCTAGTGCACATAACGATACACACTGTTCAGCACAACTTAAACTTGAAACACCACAACTGCAGTAGATGTTCAAGGAAAATTGTTGAATCACTTATTAAAACGTCACTTTATAATTATTTTACCAAATTCTACAACAAGAAGCCTAATTCCAAAAAACTTTTAAAATACTTATAGTCGACATGTTTCTCTTACAAACATAGTTTCGTTTTCAGTATTGCTTTGTGTTAATGGAAAACTAAATTGTAAATACCGATGGCCGATGGTAGCGTGCTAGTAGAATTTGGATAAATAACTATTAATGATGTAGTTTAATACTTGATTACACAACTTTCTAAAAAAAAAAACGATTTTGTAGATATTCACGTAGTACCTTACACTCACGTTATGTAGAACTAAAATCGACGTGGCAATAACAGGACTCGATGTATGGAACACTTATATTGTTATAAATCCCATGTTATATACAATTTATTTGCCCCATTTGACAGTACTCCCGTTCCCAAGGTTTCCCTTTATAATTTCTTTTATTTCTTCTTATTTATTATCTGTTTAATGTTGTCACGAGTGTTGCATGATATTTGGCATGGCATGCTAACTTAATTTATTGTGTAATTTGTCAGACGATACCTGGATTCTAGACACGGCAAGCTTCGACGAAAACAATGGTTTGTTGCGTTTATTACTCTTCAGACATATATACTAAAGCTTAGTTCATTGCTTTAGCAGCATAAGCAATACTAACTCACTAAAGCCTGTATAATAGACTATTAACAAAGTATTTAGTGCATGTCCACTTCACATATTTACCAACAAAGTGCCCAAAGTTGTGACCTTATTATAATTATTATGCTTTTGATGTTGTGTTGTGTTGTATTTTATTATTTAGTCACAATTTTGCGCACTAAATTCGATAACATTTAATCTTATTTTTACCGACTTTCTTCATTCGATATTCATGATATTGTTCTGTGATATACTTCGAGAACATCATTTGATTCAATAAATTTCTTCAAAGCCAGTATATCATTTCATGGTTTGTAATATACTCGTGGTACAGTCATACCATCTCATTTGTTTGTAACACAAGCTCAAACAAACAGAGACATCAACATTAATAATTATTATTAAAAACACAGGTGGAAACGACGCAAGAAAAGATAATTTCTCTGGAATTAACAACTAGCCCGAGTAGTGAAACAGCTCCTACCGACCTGGAAGAGGCCGGTATCAGCTTAGGAGAGGCGGACATGGAAGGCGGCGACAACTCGCTGCAGCCCGACATCGTGCAGGTGGTGAACCCCTTGCTGGACGGCGGCGCGGGCCGCGTCACCGCCATCCCCGTGGGGCCCACCCACCGCGTCACCGCCTACACAGAACAACCTCAGTAGACACACTCACTCTAGATCTCTATCCTACCACGCCTCAATCTCCGCTCCCTTACCTACCTGAAGAAACTATCCCATGACAACATATCGGCTAGATCCACACCTCTAATAGACACGACTCGACCCAAGTCGAGCATCGAACTCGATTGTAGATTTCTTCAACGAAACGAACGTTTGTGAAACGAGTTTCCATCTTAATTTTGTATTGTAACTGTGATAATAAATTTAGATTCCACCGACTTGTTATGTTACTTAAAGGCGCTTGAAGAAATCCACTAGCGAGGTACGTTTTGTGGCATTTTATCACAATTTTTATTTTTTTATTTTAGTTTTGCGACGGAGATTTTAGAATAATTATAGGTGTTACTATATATTTTTGGAAATATTAATAGTTATTATTCTTTGGATACTTTACGTATTTAATTTTAAATGATTTTCATTCCGTGCAAGTCTTGTGACTGAATGTTGATGCTGTACCTGCTGAGGAATGTGACTGGTTGCTCGATCGGACTGTGAATGTAGGCGAGTGTAAGATAGTAAACGTGTACATACCATCAACAACACGCAGTGGAATGCGACGCAAGTGTACCACAGTGGCATCACATTTGGCGATATAACATAATTATATCACCTGTACTTGCATTATACAATTACTTATTTTATTTGCGCATTGTTGTTTCGTTCAGTATTTTGTGTTTGATGATGTATTAATATTTTAATTTAATGTAATATTATAATAATTTAATTATTTTATGTGGTGCCTTGATTTCATTGAATCAATTTTATATAATTATAATATGATTTTATTTTTCAGACTTCATAATGTTTTAATTTTATTATTCTTGTAATTTTGTTTTTGAAATTTTACATTAAGTTAGAATACAATGATTTTATCCTACAGAACGTGATGAACGCATTTGCATCAGTTTGACGGTAGAGTTTATGATTAAGTTAGTATTGCTGTAAATGTCCCGATGTTACTACAAAGTGTACATTTCCGGCTGTATGAAATGTATTATTTGAGTTTATATGGAGAAAATTATGTATCACGGTAAATAAAATGGAAGAGTTGAATGGAAGAATGTGTGTCCTTTATACCTTTCTAGTGATATGTGCATTGTAAACTATTGAAAACATTGTATGTTTGTCCCAATTAAATGTTTTAATATATATTTTAATAAAATTATTGCCTTGTTTTAATTCAAAACTACACATAGATTAACTGTAACTTTATTTAGTCTATAATATATCTAAGAAACACAATTAAACGTTCATAATCTAATAAGAACAACAAAAATATCTTAAAAATAAGTAACGAATTGAATACTTTTACTTCTTTGGTGCAATGATGCCTTCCAGTTGAGCCTGAAATCAAATATTTGAAGTTAATACTCAATTTAAGGATTGGATGGATAGATTCGCTGCTTTTATTAATAGGACTAGTTCTTTAAGGATTTCTTTAAACAATATCCCGGTTTTTAGGTTTTCCCCTATTACAATCAGGATAATTAAATAAACAGTTCTTACCTTGAGCTGAGCATTAGTCTTCTTCAAGGCAAGCAACTCTTCTTGGTGACGTTTCTCTTCAGCCGCTCGTAGCTCAGCCGCGCGTCTCTCCAGTTGCTCAGTCTTCTGTTTCAACTCCATACATTGCTTCTCCAAAGCTGAACGTTCAGTTTCCAACTTTGCCACTTGATCCATTAAGTCTGATTTCCCTTGTTCAGACTGTGAACAAAAAGGTATTTACAAAAATTACGACCCAATGTAATTGGAAGGCAAGTAGTGAAACATAATTTACTTACAAAATACCTATTTTATGAAGTTTCCATAGACACTTAAACCCGAATACTGAAACGCTACTAGATTTTAAATTGTACTTAAATCGTGCTCATTTTATAAAGAATTGTAGTGACAGAATTATTTCTGGGAGTGTCTTAATATTGAGTGAAGTTTGAGTATTTGACCATTAGATGATTGTTAGATTTATTAGTAGATATAGTTTCCACATACCTGTAAAGCTTTCCTCATGCCAAAGGCAATGGAACTACAATAGAGTGTTTGGTAAGCTTCCATCGTGATCCTTGCTTCATCCCTCACTCTCAGTAGTAGGAGACCTCTTTCGCCACAATTTATTGTTACCTACAGAAATTGAAGGGCTTTCAATGTAAAAAGTAAAACACATTAGCCCAAAGGCGAGAAGCGCTTTCTCTTAGGCTTAAAAACGAAAGGCAGCCTTAAAATTTGGAAGAAGCGAGTGATCGTACTTTTGGAACATAATCCAAGTCAATGTAGCTGTGTGAAAGAAGCTAACTAGTGAATTCCACCAAGCTATTAATTATTCTAATAAGTAGATCTATGTTTAAACCTGTCGTATAAGTTCATCGAAGCATTGCGTGTATAGTTGTCTGCGCACAGGACAAATGCCAGTCTCTCTGGCTTGCCTCTGTTGCAGGCGCGTGTCCAACATTTCTTGAAGATTTATCACATCCAACCGAGTTGCAGGAGTTGATGATATCTGAATGGAGAGGTAGCATTTTATAAGACTAAGATATCCATACCTAGTTGTAGTCCTAAAGACTTAAACTGAACTAGTACCTAAATGAGAAACGGTCTGCCTGAACTTGTAATTTTATTAAGGTTTGTTTCTGGATTTAAATCCAATTAATAGGTAAGGGTCTATAAAATAATTTTGATCGGTTGGTTTATGTCCTTACTGGACATTAAAATTCTGGAATAACAGATACAATAGTCACAAATACAGCACCTTTTGGGTCCATATTTGTCCATCTTCCTCCCATTCCTTTGGTGGCAAAATAGCATTTAGGATTTCTTCTGTTTCTTTCTTTGCTTCTGTAGGGACACAGGGTTGTATAGAAGTACCAGCTACTTGTACCTGCAAGAGTTTTTTGAGACAGAGGTTATGTCTTTGGGTTGTTATTGCACACCACTTTGACAAGAACTGCTTACTTTTTCAATCCTCTTCGTAACGACTAGCACAGGATTGTCATAACGAACTAAAGTTTCTTCCGTGGACACGGGTGCTCTTTCAGCCATTTTTATTATATATATTAGAATTAATTTATCTAATTTTTATTTATTTTCTGACTAGAGATGTCAATGTCGATAACGATATTGTCTTGTATTGTAAACAAAGTTTCGTTTCCATGGTGATAGCCTGTTGCATAGCAATAGTCATCAACGTCGTGAAATGGTATTACCCACACAGCCAAAGTGATTAACGTCCTCCACCAGGGTGTCTTCGCAAGTTTTTCGGTTTAGATTTTTAAAAGCAATACCTTTACCTAATGTATATTTTTGAATATGGGTTCATAGTAATTAACAAAATTAAAACAACTAGTTAATAGATTAAGATCATTCTATGGCACACCATGTTCAGTAGTCTACATGAACAGTGGTTTTAGTCGGTTCGAATCCGACACATCCACTTCACGCGTAGCATCAATGAGGTGAAAGCTCAAGCAAGAGTGTTCACATCGAAAAAAGTATACAGCAACAACAGTTGATTAATTTGATGTAATAATTATATTACAAACTAATAAAGAAATATTATACAACATTGTATAATAATATTTTCTCTACAATTCCATATCAAACTACAACATACCATCATATTTACAACTTATCTTAAACTACAAATAAAACAGATATAAAATGTAAAGAGTTTGAATACTATTTTAATCAGTAAATTATGCCTAAAACCATAGTACATAAATTACATTACAGATTATATAAAAACAGTCTTTAAATCTGATATTGCAATGTCCAACAAAAATCATTCACTATTAGTTCCACACAGTTTTGAACTTCAACAACAAAACTTTCCAAAGTTATTAGAACATTTTATTTGTGTCGTAAACACAATTTCTTCCTTATTCATTGAGAGTCACTGCTTGAACTTGAACTCGAATCGGTGGACATCACTTCAACATCTTCCTGGTTTGGCGCGTCCTTGCCACGGCTGTCGATGGACACGGAGTTTCCGCCACCAACTGACATGTGGAGCTCGCCTGATGGATGCCATGTGAACTGGTTTGTTGCTGATGCTGGCACTGTAAATAAAACAATTACAATTTTATTACAAAGCATAAGGATATCACTGTGGTAGGACAGGTGTATGTATGATCAGATAACTGAATGTGTAAGAAACACAAATCATAAAGAATATGCTAACATTCTATAATTTCTGTCTACCTTCATAAAACAAAGGTATCTTTGTATATCAACAAAGGAAACTTGCATTCAACCCAGATTTATGTGATGTGTCATTAGGTTCAACATAGTTACTTATTACATGTATGACTAAATGAGGAAATGCACTGTACACTGCGGCATTTGCCATAACATAAAATAACACATAAAGTTTATTCAAGCATGGAAATACCCATAATTGCAATTAAAAAGATTTCAATATACAAATGAGAATACATTTCTAAGTAAATTAATAAGTAACATGATTACATGACTCACCTCCGCCCGTGGTCATTCTGTGTAGTTCATTTAGTGTGGATGGAGTGTGTCCATTCAGTGGCAAGTCACAGAGCCGGCCGAGCATACCTAACCGCATCTCCAGGTCTGTGGGGTATGGACGGCGAGGATCTCCAGGCTGCCAGGAAAGAGGTGCACTCACAGCATTTGATGCACTAATTCTGTGAATTGATTCATCAATTTAGGAAGATATAACAGTAAGTACATTGAATTAATATTTTTATATGTAGACTAGGGAAAAATAAAAACATCACATGCAATTAAATATGTTGATAGTTTTTATATTGAAACTAGCTTCTGCCAGCGGTTTCACCCATATTCTGGTTGGAGAAAAAGTATCCTGTGTTATTTCTGACCATAATCAAACCATATTCCCAATTTCATCCCGACCCCTTCAGCCGTTTTGATGTGATTGAGTAACAAACATACACATAAACTCATAAACTTTCACATTTTACTATTAGTAAGATATAAACTTAAAGTTACCTGTGTGCAAACTTAATCAATTCTTCTGATGGTACCGGCCGTTTCCTAGACTTGACTATTGATGCAAGTTTCTGCCTGGCTTGATATAATGACGTTGCGAGAATTTGTTCCGCATCTTTTAGTTGCCTTTGTAATTGGAAGATGTCTTGATCCTACACAAAGATAAAACATAATGTTAGCAATGTGTTTTTAGGTTTTCAATGAAATTTATAAGATGATTACAGATTTAGTTTACCTTATTTTCAACTTCTGCTTTCAAGTCATTCATTTTTTGTTGAATCTTAGCCTGTTCATCAGCTAACTCCAAAGCTTTCTTCAATTCTGAATCTTTTGAAAGTAACAATTCTGTTAACTGAGCATGGTCTGCGGCGGAAAGCTTCTGAGGCTTAGGAGCTATTGACACTTCAATCATTTCTCTGCAAAAACAAGTAATTGTTACAATGGTACTTTCTTTTTTCATGTTCACTTTTATTTACCACAACTAGGTCTTAGGTACTTACTTTGAAATTAACTCGATATCATCAATCAGCGCCAGGAGTCGGTCTTTAGTACTCAGATGAGATGCCATGGTACTTCACTTAAAAGTTATTTTAGTCAACACAAAGATTAGATTGTTTTCAGTACGACTATTTTGTTTTAGAAGCGATCAGAGTGCGTCCACACAGCACAGCATTTATCAGTGAGTTTGACAATTCATTTTGTTGACAGTTGACTGCTATTGTCAGATTACAGGGTTGCCAGTAAAAATAAGTGTTTGTTTAAATAACAACGAACACGACTTTTATTTTGGAGTGGTTTTAGCATAATAATTTGAATTTCATCGACATACTTGGTAAACCATTTATAAATCTCCGTTTCGCAACATATAGCTTATAAAATCTTATGCATAGATTGATGAAATACTGTGATATTAGATTACATCGCGCTTAAAAGTGAACCCAACTAACAGAATAAACATTTTTAAATTGTGAAATTACATAATAAATAATAATCCAAGATCATCCTATATATCACTTGAATTAAAATTGGAGTTACTCAAGATTCAAATTGATACGTTACAGTGTTAAACCTAAATAATATAAATAAACAATCTTCTTAACGTTTGTTAGCTTTCTACTGCATTTGTATAAAAAGTACACAGTATGAACACTAAACTTGTTCAATATTATTTTTATAGGTAATCAAGAACAAGGATAATAATATTATTTTTGTAGGTCATTAATTTGTAGGTTACCTTCCAAATATTTGAAAAACAGTGTAACTGAGTAATTTCGTTACCTATAAACTTTTCAAAGGCTAGTTTATTTATATAATTAGACGTAGTAGGTAATTGGTATAAGTAGACCCTCCTGAAAGAGTTCCTATTCAAAGGTGAACTTCTCTCTTATTTATATTGGGGAGGGAGGACCTCCAGGGCTCCAGATGATTTTGCCACGGGCCTCAAACGGTGTAGTTTTTTGAAAAAACACCACTGGTGTATCCCATCAGTCATTATCGTTTTAGGTCCAGTACTCTATTTATTGGACCAAAATACTTTAGATAAATTAGGTAAATAAGTTACTACAGACTTACCTACTTATTTACCTAATTTAAAAGATTTACTTGTTTACCTAATTTCACTCCAAACAAACCCACCTATTACTATTACATTGAATCATTTTCATATTAGCGCAAGGAACGGAAACTACTAGGTGCATATAGGTACTTACCTACTTACTAACTACCTTGGTTTGTTTGTATACATAGTCATATTATGCGATTCACGCGAACCGGCTTTGTGCACGCTGTTGCTGCGTGATCAGCTGATGCCGAGGGGAATGTGGTTAGAGAGGGGACTGGGGCGACGCGCGGGGGCAGGGGCCGCGACCACGCTGTGGACATGCGCACTCCACGTGCTCGTGGGCCTTTATTACTGTGCGTCAACTAAAATTATTTTAATTTTTATTCATTGAAATAATTCATTTTCTATGAAAATATCACTATTTAAATGCATGAATGTATGTGGTTTAGAAGATGATACTTACAGGAAAGTGGGTTAAATTTTTCACGCCTTTGCATCGTGCTATTGGAAGGAAAATTGAAAACTTGTATTTTGTTTAGTCATGTCGTTTTTAATAGTGGTTACAACATTATTTATTTTCTAAATAAAACTTAGGATTTTATTGTTTTCAGAACTAAAATAATTGGAACATTAAATTTTCTTATGGCACACTAATAAAGGCAAAGATACCACAGCCTAACGTAATCAGTTAGTCAATATCTATTGCTGGATGAAAAAATGGCTATTACCAAATTATAAGAGAAACAACACCAACTTTTTGAGTTTTTTAACGCGACTTTCTTTCCTCACGATCTATTGAATAGTAAAAATGAGTATTTTTTTAAAATAATAGTACGATATCTTACGGACAATATTTTAGGCTGTGGCAAAGGTTTCTTTTATGACATCACACGGCTGAGGTGCGGGGAGGGCGCACATTGTTGATTCGATCGGACGCCCGCTGCGCTGGCTTGCTGCAAGTTTACCAGTTCCAGTGCGAGCTTGGCAGTAGAGGTGAAATTGGCTCCTCTGCCAATCTAATGGAAAATCGCTTCTTTGAGAAAGTGTCATCTGCAATCGTGTTAAACAAATCAAACATTCGTCTTAGACGCGACAATTGCCGTAAACAACAAATCCTGCTCCTGCTATTATGTTGTTTAAACGGATCATTGAAGGAAAGTCCATGTTGAACGCGGATGCCAAGAACATTTCGCCGGAGAAATGTTCTAGAAGGAGGTCGGAATGTGATGGATGTAGTGAACATTCCACGTAAGTCTGGAACCTGGGTTTCATATTCACTTGGCTTTACTTTATTTAAGGACTTATTGGTTAACTAATCCCAAAAACCGCTTTCTTAGTACCTAAACGCATCTAAAATAAACATTAACTTAATTACCTAAACAATAGTTATTAATGAAGGGTTTAACTTAGGTTAGCAACAATTCGTTTCAAAGCTAAGCGCAAAAAACTGGTCAGTTATTTTTAGCGCCAGTTAACATCAATGCCACCGCTATAGTATGCACTCACGACCGACTTTTACAAAACTGTTGCAGACTTGCACTTAAAGAGCGCTTTGTTTGTTTTCCTTTTTTCATAACAGCGGTCAAAAAGGGTTATTTAAGTGAATAAGTACTTAGGGACCTACCTAAACGGTTTCCCGAGGTCATTGAACTTATAACACAAGTTACCTGGATTTCGCATAAAGGAGTTAATAAATGACCCATGTCATGCCAATAAATGATTGATTCCATATTTGAATCGATGTTATAAAACGTCGAATATTTATATTTTCTTACGTAGCTTCGTACACGACGGTTGTGATAGGTCAGTGTTTGTTTTTAAATTTGGTAAGTGGCTAATTTAGATACCTTCATTGGTTGTTAAAACTAGTTGGTTATTTAAAAACAGAAATATTAATAACTAGTTTTCTTACATAATGTAAATAGTTGAGAAATGTATATACTAAGCATTTTTAGGTCATTGCGTCCAGGGTGTAGACAGATCTAGGTCACATAGGGCGGTCTCGATTATTCTATGACTTACCTGATAAAGAATTCTCTTGACAATAACCATTGATGTCCACATTATAATTACAGTACAATCGGCGCATATCAATACGATGCATATCAATGAACGCTACAGAATATTTAATTAATTAAATAAATGAAGAAACAGACCGAGTGCCAGTATTAATACCAAAGTATTAAATATTATAATTTATTCATGCTCTTATCTACAACATCAATAACTTAACTTGATCATTGGTACACATAATCAAATTGTTTGTAGAATTAACTACCCAGTTACCTATTAACTAGGTAATATTTTTATTTACTATCATTATCAGCCACAAGACATCTACTGTTGAACCTATAGGCCTTCCCAATAACAGTAGATTGGTCAGTTGATAAAGTACAATATTTTTATCTTTTGTTTAAGGAGGGAAAATCATCCAATGAATTCTCCCAACCTTAGGCGAGGCGAGAGGTAGTGTCAGACTCTTACTGAATAAAAACCACCCTGTAACTACTCCTGCTTTTTTAGCCGGATCCCCAGTAAAAAAGACCGCAGCTCCGGATATTTTTTTATCTTAATATCTATAATTATTTTAGACACATTGCACAAAATTGAATTACTTATGTACTTACGTAATTGGTGGCTTAAACTGCTTATCTATCGATAGAGTTATATTATCGGCAAATAGCAAACTTCTGGAGGCGTGTGAACTCCACTTAGATACCCAGATTATTAACTATACTGATCTAATTATCTAAGAAAATATATTGCAACTATCTATCATATAGCAAATAGCATCCGCAAAGTTTTATATAAACAAATATTTTATCAATATTTTTGTTTAGACTAGTGTTTATGTTCAGGATTCAGTTTTAATTACGCAATTAATTAATACATTAATCAGAAACGGCACCCATATTGTTGCATAAACAACTATAATTGATTGAAATAATTTAATTGGATCTGTATTTGCCTGTAAACAGTTTTTGGTCATTTCAGTATTCATCAAATATTTACGTACCTGATTAAAGCTTCGTCATTAATTTATAGGTGCATCGACAAATTAATTCAATTTATATTGGGTGCTTGTGTGCATGTCTGCTTCCATTTACGACAAGTAAAGGAAGATTAGTTTGATACCTAGGTATTAATTATTTGATACCCTTTAAGGGCTCAGTTAAATATAAATTACATAGCGTGCGGCTACAAATAAAAAAATCTACACTAAATAAGGAGAAAGTCGTGTGAATAGAACGGAAAAATCATGCATATTCTCTGTCGCAGCAATATTATGACATGAGCGGTAGGGACACAGAAATATTTAAGGCGGTTAATGGGATGAGTCTTGAATAAAAAAAACTTTGACTTTGTCCTGTTAGTTAAGAAATATCTCATTGACTCTCGTCGACGTAACATCTGTAATGACTGGCTGTAATCACGTCAATAAATTGCCCATAAACTGTCATAAGATTAGATAAAAAAAAAAAACTAAATGATTAGCTTAAATAATGCTTACAGTTAATTGATATACACTGAACAGTGAACATCTACTAAATGACATCTTAAAATTATGACCAATTGACATATCTTTCCGGGAGTTTCCTCAGAAATGTTTTGTATGAGATAACTAAATTAGGCGAAGGCACAGCAACGTCACACAATATCAACAATATTCACAAACATTGAAGTAATCAACCTTTGTGATTGTTACGTAGAAAAGCAATAAGTGTGTAGCGACCATAGTTATGCAATATTATGCGAACAGTAATAGAACCAATAATTGAAACTTGGTCTTACCTTTTCAAAACTGCAACTTTCAAATTAGTTTGTATTTGTATGTTACATTAGGTGCAATATCTTAGTAACAGTAGCGTCCATGCTGATTAAAAAGTATACTTTAGGTGCATAAATGGACATGCACATTGTTAAACAAAAGCCAAATAAAGCCAAAGATAAAATGTAAAACTAAGTTGCCAAAACAAGGAAATAAAAAGGCCTCCCTACTATGTTTAACTCCAATTTTGTGTTATCTGGATGTTACAAAGAATTCCCAATTCTCTAACAGCAAAAGATTCCGTGAATGAAATCTGTTATTACGACCCAACTGCTGCGTAGTTAGTGCGCATAATCTAACAAATTAAAAACAATAATAAACTGATTACTTAACTAGAATTCCAAGACCAAACATCGATTCGTCACTTGTTTTCCGACCAAAACACGGATTCTCGGAACTACACGAGACGAGCCCACTTGATAAATAATTATAATTAGGTACATTAATGATTGCACATGCCACCTTGATTAGTTCTATCTTTAGCCGGAACTGTTTACTTTATCACGTAGTTCAGGGGGCTCGTCTATTTATCGTGCAATTACTGAAAACTACAGATAGTAGTGACGAAACATGCGCGAGGCGGTACTTCAACATTATCTGCGGGGACGCGAACAGGTTATCAAGGGTCGTAATGATACTCTTCGCGTAAATAGGTCCTCATAAAACTGTTTATCCAGTCGCCAGTTGATCAGTTGGACACCAAACGTCTCACATATAAGAACGAAGTATGTTAATAGTTAAAATTTTACATCGGTCGGTCTCTTGGCATTTAAATTCGATTATTATTCGTACAGTGCATTGTGAGTACTGTGACTCATAGCTGGTTACTCCTTTGTTCCAGTATATTGGAAGAAATGATGAAGATGGTGTTACTTGGTGTGGTGCTCTGGGCGGGAGTCACCTTCGGGAGTCATGTGGCTCCTTATCCTCTAAATCTTATTTTATCTACTGGTAAGTTCTATCTCTTATTCATTCAACATTATTTCAAGAAGAATTCAGTTCTTGATAGTTTTTTTATACTTTTGCAGACATTAGTCATCCTCCACCTATGTATGATTATCCGTTTCCGAGTGCTGAAATGTTGAGGAGGTTACCGCCTGTTACTGCACTGCACACAAACAGGTCGATAAGGATCAGCAAGCTAGAAGTATCCATGTTGGAAAGGTTGGAAATAAACTTGCAGTCCGCTGGGATCACTCCTAAAGCGGGCTCCGCTGCGCTTGGTCTGGCGATCGACGGTTCCGTCTCCGAAAATGCCATGCACTATGAGAAGTCATCGATGACGATCACCAAAGCGTCTCAGAATCTAGTCTACACGAGGTGCCGAAGGTATGTTTCTGAATTTGGTCGAAGTTTTTATTCAATGTAGAATTCGTATCGGAACGTTTAGGTTTACATGTTTTGTTTGTCCACATTCAGATATGGTTTGCCAAATGATGAGTGTGCGAGTTTCATCAGCACGTTGAATTTGCGTGAGAGTGAGTTTGGTGGCGAGTGTGCGGCTCTAGAGCGTTTCACTTGTCATACAAATAAGATGTCCTCGAAGTATCGTACTTTCGATGGTTCCTGCAACAATCCTGTGCGGTCTTCATGGGGTCAGGCACTCACCGGCTACAAACGTCTTCTGCATCCCAGATATGCCGATGGCATTGAAGAGGTTGGTTTAAAAAAATGTTGAATGAATATATTTTTCCCGAACATTACTCATACAAATATCAGATAAGGTCACACAAACAGAACGACCTTAGGCATGTGTTATACTTTGTTAAATAAACAACTTGATTGAAATCAAGTTTTATTGAGTAACAATTTTGTTTGTGGACCGAGCTCGGGATGTTTTAAGTCTTATTTCTTGTATCTTGCAGCCTCGTCGCGCTTTGAGCCACAATGCGCTGCCGTCTCCTCGCGCAGTCAGTACTAAGCTTACAAGCAACTTGGATGTGCCAAACAATGGCAAGACCATGGCATTAGCCATCTGGAGTCAGTTTGTCTACCATGATCTGGTGCACACTCCAGTTCGCAAAACAAGTAAGTTTATAATGATGAATCATGACATGTGACATAACTTATTAAACAGGATCCTTGAGTAACAATAAGTTTGCCTGATTGAAGCGTAACGACACGTTCCAGTTGTAATTTGCAATTGTAATTTAAAGCTGTGTACCTCATGATACCTATAGTCCACGTTTTATTTATATACGTTTCAATTTGAATAAGAATTGAAATAGTCGCTTTATTGACAAAAATATCTGTTTTATCAACAGTTCACACGAACCAAGCTATCCGGTGCTGTGGAAACGATGGGTTCCCTCTTAGTCCAAGATACATCCATCCGAGCTGTATGCCCATCTCTGTGCCTCATGATGATCCTTTCTACAAGGAGAAGTACGTCACTTGCATGGAGTACACTCGATCCGTCACTACCTACAGAGGAGACTGCACTTTTGGAGCTGCTGAGCAGGTAAGAAACTGCTTAATTACTGAATACATGGTTCATAGAAGATTTTACTACGCCTTTACTTTACTTCAGTGAGTAAAACAAAATATGGTGCGCTACTGAATTCCTATTCTTAGGGTCATTCCAAAGTTAGCATTTTTCATACATAACTATCTGAGTGAAAAACGCTAAGAATCTTGTTTTGCATAGTATTCATACATCAACAACTTCGTTCCTTGAACTCTTGCGCATTGAGATGGCAGTGTGTATATCGAGAAGGCAAAACAATTGCTGTGATACATAAGATCGTATTCTATTTGTTTATAACTACATACAATGACGCGCCTTCGATCATGTATGGGTGGCGTGACTGGTTGTACATTGAACGCGTACATGAGTATGTCTTATTCGGTATTCTTTGTTTATTGAATAGTATAATAGGTACAAATTAATTAATGTAATATTGGTTCACGTGTTGTTAGTGTGTTAGATTTTTAATGACTCAGTTTGTTTGTTGGTAAAGTGTTACAACACTCTTGTTTTGATTTTGTGAAAACACGCTGTAAAAAAATTGTAGGACTTTAGAGGAAAAGCCTGACAAAAAATAATATCTGCACACAATTACATATGCTGTTTTTAAAAGCTGTTTTGTAATTTAACAAGCCTAGTACCTAGTAGCTTTAATTTTTGACTTAGTAGTTAGTGCTGTTGTGCAAGTTAAGTTAAACGTATTATTGTCGTACTCAGAGACATTTAATCATTACTTAAACTATTTCCCAGTAACGATTTTGTTCTAAAATCAATTGCTAAGGTCTGGGTTAAGTAACCATTAAATGACTGTACGGCAGTTAGGTAGATAGGTAGGTAGGTAAGTAACGTTTAACGACAACAAAATCCAAGGATTCTGACATACGAGTACTTATTACACAGTAAAATAATAACAGCAGTTCTAATATCTCTTTGACGTCAAACGCGAGTTTAATAAAAATATGACAAGCAATATAATTTCGCGATTACAGAGAAAAGCTTTGTGTGCTTATTTATTATCATAACATAAAATATATAGAACTTTATGTAGACAGATGTAATATTATACATTTCAACAATGTATTGTATATGTAGTAGTAATGTAACAACAAATTGACACGAGGACTATCAATTGCAGTCTTCAGAATGCGAATAAATGAAGAAGCAATTCACACTTCTCAAGTCATTGATCGGTTCAAAAGTCCGAATATTTCGAATGCTAATCGATTCGCATTATCGATTTGTTCTTGACTATTAAACTGAGTGGTTTCAATTGATCGGTCTAGGTAACTAGTGTGTTTATGTGAAGGCTAAATATAGTGCAGAGTGCAGTCTAGTTGCTTCTATCGGGTTACATAAGATCGGATGATAAGCGTAATGCACTCGAGTTGTATTGGTAATATCCGGATTAACTTCTATGCTGATGATAAGAGATGTGTCGACAATAACATGTTTTTGTGACATACATACGTGCCTACTTATTTAGCTACTCTTTGTAATAGATACATCGTCTACATCCCTGGCTATTAGGCCATATTAGAAGCATTTGTTCAATTTGTAATTCATTTAGATTATATTCAGTATCTTAACGTTTAAACATATGTAGGTATGAGTGTTATATATATTTATTGAGCTTTCGGATTTATATATATTTTTTAAATACAGTATCGATTAATTCTTCTACCTTTTCTGTATATCATAAAATTAAATAATTATTTTCTTTCAATGCGCTTATCCGATATCACTGGTTCCAATTGAAAAATCTTTTTGTAGATATAAAATATTACGCTACGCCTAATAGGAACCTCTAGTCTCTACACATCTCAATAATTACCTATTATTTTACTATAGTTACTTAATAGTTATCTATTTACCTATGAGTATGATAAACAATAGTATGGTAGATATAGGTACCTCCATAATATATGTGTACCTATAGTAAACATTGCGTATACATATTCTTACCTAGTTATTATGCTGATATTGTGCAGTTTAGTTTAAACACATTGCGACATGCTATGTAAGTACTTATGTACTCATGTGTCGTTTTGGTTTGTTTATGTTAGGAGTTTAGGTTTTGTAATTATACCTACTAATATAGGCACTAAATTATTTGCTAAAAATGCTGAAAGTAATTTATATGGCATGACAAGCTATTTTACTCTACTTTAATTGCAACGTCACCTACGCTACCGAAGTAGTTCATAATGATTTGTAATTTATAGAATTCTTGGATTCCCTTTATTCAAAGTACCTAGTATTAACTATTGTTTATTTCTTTCAAACTGACATGGTCACTAACACTATCATTAGAAAGTAAGACTTGATATTTAACCATGTTTATTTGCAAGCAAGCAAGTGCCATGATCACGGAGGTACTTAACTGAACGGTTCATCCGTAACCATGGCGCTTGCAATTGCAACAGTGCCAAAATATCGGAAACTCATAGACACAAATAAACATGGTAAATATCCCGTCTTACATTCTAATGATAGTAACTATTGTTTATTTATATCAGATATTTTATTTACTTTTCTGGCTGCGATTACGATTATGGCTACGATAAATGCTTTCCTAACCAGCATTGAGTAGTGATTAATGGTCAAACCTTCTTTGTGTGAGAAGACGCCTTTGCTCAGATATGGGCATTTAAAGACTGTTGATGTGTGATGAAAATCAGCAAAAATAATAATTTATCTTTATACAAAATACTACTTTATAACCAGTTTATTATAGCAGAAATTAATTTAACAACTCGAATGTGTTAGTACGTGATTCATTGCTTCTTGTTATCGAAGTGTTATGGAAAAGTTTTGCCTAAGAAAGTAAGCGTGCTTTGTTTTATCAATGCATTGGTAAATTTCCTTAGCGTTTGTGCCTAACTGAGAATGTTTACACAAACGTTTAAAACCTGTAGTGAAATGACACTGCATTTGAAATTTGCTTTGTGAAAACACTAATATTATTGTTAGTGATAAAATGAGATATAACTAGAAACAAAAGCGTTTTGTTTGACATGGAATCTTCTTGATGAGATATTTCGTATGAGTCTTTGGAATACTTACCTATCTCTGGACGAATTTATCAAAATTATATCAGCTAGGTAATTGAAAAGAAATTATTTTCTAACAAGTAGGTACATTTCTTGTTAGCTATAGGAATACTCATAAAACTAGGTTCAAGGCTTCGAAACGGTCGTAAAGACGCAAAGTTAATTAATTGAACGCAATAACAGTAACAGTGGCAATTATAATTGCAAACAAGCAAGAATTTCGTAATCAACAGAGTGATGAGACAATCATTCAATACAGCAACTTTTTTCTTTTTCTAGATGAACCAGGCGACACACTTCCTTGATGGATCAAACATTTATGGCGCAAACAGTTATGATGCGGCAGCCCTACGTGAGAGGACCGGGGGTCTTCTAAAGACTGCTCAAATTGAAGACGAAGAACATCTGCCATTAGCTGCCAACCCTACTGAGCAGTGTCTAGTGGACAGCAAAACTGGAACTTGCTTTAACACCGGTAAGTTTGAAAATAGAATAAAAGAACGTTGAGAATGTTCTAGAACTGGTTGGTTCACTTTTTATTGGAATAGCTGATGCAGTTGCGTTTGCAGAGTAATATAGGGACGATGCTCTGTAGATAAAAATAACTACTTAAGTACTTTATTACATAGTAATATTAAAGCATCGAAACAGCTTTAAAATGAAGGCGAAAATTAGCAGATATGATAACCATGTCCTATTTAGGAAATCATCATGTGATGACCATTTTAAGTACCTACCAAAAGCGTGTTATTGACATCACTGGAATAACCAAATTGATTTTGGAGATATTTTTACTCGTTTAACATTTGTATGTAAATTGAAAAGTATCAACACTTTGGTACAATTTACGTCTTAAGTTAATACATTTCGCACATAGACGTAATATATAAAATTGATCATAGGTACTAAGTGAAACTAATTCCCAAATAAACACGAGAAGTATAGGTATCAAACGATTGTTTACAAACTTAAACGTGCCATGTGGAAATACGATAACTTTGATAAGAAGAGATAGCGAGATTATATTATTAAGATAACATTTCCTTTAATGGTTGTGTCATTATTTTGATAAGATAAAAGGAGTGTAGGTAAATTCTACCACACTGACTTGAGATGGACAATAGTGTAATGCCACTTTTCATCAGAAAATAGCATATCAACAGATTATAGTACCCTTAGTACGAGTTTGCTTTACTTTTATCGAGATTTAACCTGGGTGTCTTCAAAGCCCGAGTGAATAGGTTGCTTATGGGCAGACGTGCTCCACCGTAGGCCGCATCATCACTTACCATCAGGCGAGATAGCGGCCAAACGTCGGCCCATTCAATATAAAAAAAAAAAAAAAAAAAAAGATCGAAATGTAAGCGCGTTCGGCGCCCTGATTGGTTTGGTCATTCGCGTCAGCCAATCATAGCTCCGAACGCCCTCTCGTTTTGTTTTCGTTCAACGTAAAGCAAACTTGTACTAAAGGTACAGATAGTCATATTTTGGTATCTCTTAACTTTAGATATCTTCATAAAGGTCTAAAGAATTCGAAGTAGTGACAGAGCCAAGAAATATTTCGTTATTCGGAAGCATGATCAAAACTAACTTAGTCCAAGTGCTCAGAATAGTACTTATCCTAATTAATAGGTTCATTAGCTTTATCTTATATAATTACATCTTTAAACAGCTGTAGCCTAGTTTCATAATCGATTTGTCACTACATTAGAGGGCACATTGCCCACATTTAGAATTCTATACGTCACATTTGTTACATGAATAACTCTTGATAGCATACTGGTGACTGATTTCGGTATCATCGACCTTTGCTGATTTAAAATAGACCATCTCTATTTCGGTGTTGGCTTTCGTTATAATTTGAAGTCATGAATCAGAAAGATTTGACTTACTGATTTAACTACTTCGAATAATTTAACATCCAATAATGTTCGACGTGGTAACTCAACTAGTTTCAAGCTATGCCAGGGGCCCATAAAGTCACGAGTAGTCTGCAAGATCCATATTGTATGGGTTTACCTCACTAGACTATTTTTCTCAATATTTTGCTCTTGCCAACAGGTGATGCTCGTGCCAACACCCACCCATGGCTAGCGAGTATGTACTCCATTTGGGTGAGAGAACACAACCGCATCGCTCGTACCCTGGCCACTCTCAATCCTGGCTGGAACTCCGACCGTCTGTACCATGAAGCGAGAAGGATTGTCATTGCTGAACTCCAACACATCACCTATAAGACCTGGTTGCCAGCACTTACTGGTAAGTTTAAAATAATTGGCTAAAATTATAATCTTCCATGCCAAAAATATTGTTCAAGTGACATATATAATCACATATCATTTTCTTCTATTGTGTCTACCAAACAATATAAAAAACATAAGCTATGTTCATCACATCGTTTATGCTACATAAAGACAAAACAAAAAGACAGCAAAAACACAAGTCAAAACATCGGAATTCTTTCAAAAACAACTTGCTTTCCACAGCCGTTAGTAACGTTACACTTTTGATATTACAGGAAAGTCCTTCGATGAGCTATACGAGAGTTATGACCCAGGATACGTCTCAGAGATTGACCCCACAATCACCAACTCCTTTGCCACTGCTGCCTTCCACTTCGTCAATAGCCTTCTTGACCAGGACATTGAGCTCGTTGACAAAGACAACACTGTGACACCTCACCGTCTTCTAAACAACTACTTCAAGCCAGAGCTGGTCTCACAGAAGGGAGGATTGGAGAAGATCTTGAGAGGAATGGTCAGTCAGAAGAGCCAGGGAATGGACTTCAACTATGATGATGATGTAAGTACATTTAATTTATTCAAGTGAGAAATGCATGAATGAAAAGATGAAGCGAATGGACTTGGTCAGGTAGACACAAATATAAAGTATGGAGTAGTTTTGAAGGCATATGACCTTAACATTGCAATGACATTGAATTTGTCTCATTGATGTCCTAAGTATTTATAAGTAAGGTTATTTCATTTAGCAAACACAAGGTCTTTTATGGAATCGTTGCGTCGATTAATAAGGTCGAATAAGATGCTCTTACCAAAACTGCATATTGGCGAGACGTCAAGAAACCTTTACTTGTAGTAGCTTGAAATAATTATCAACAAAGTGAGTGTTAACTCTTAAACGAATGTCATGACGCAAAATGACTCTTATCTAGAGAGTAGACACTAAATCTTCACATATTTATGTTAATGAAGCGATCTAAAGATGGAACTGTGCAAAAATATTTACTTTTCATATCTGCTGCAGCAACAATACCTTCATATCAGTATGTTTACAGAGTTCTTAAGTTAATAATGAATGTGTATTTATTTGAGTACCTTTGACAGAACATAAATCTGAGAGGGCTGGAGATAAAGGAATTCTCTTTGTGTATGAACTTATTGAAAATAACTTAACCGATATTATTAAGAGAACTCAGATAAATGGAGTCTCTTGAGTTTTGCTATGTTTTGCTTATAAAGAACATAATATATGAGCAATAAACATGGTTTCTTATAGCACGGTGATATAAAAACCATAAAAATTCAATTCAATGTTTGCAGTAAAGCATTTGAAACGACTTCCGAGTAGTTATGCCTTGATTGTGGTTAAGAAAAACAAATCGGCAAAGAGTAATTGTTCTGAATTTTTATTTGAACATTTTGTTCTTGTGTCGAACAATGGTCGGGCGGCTTGAATGTCACTTTGAATGTATTTACCTTATGCATGAACGTACTTGTCGTAGGTAGGTACAATGAGACATCAACGAAGACAATTTATTTGTATTGTGTGATATGACTACGTGTGTTATAAGGAGTCTGCTTTTTATTTAGTTGTCTGCACTATTCTACCATTGAATTTTATAATATCTGGATTTTAAATAAAACTTACCCTTACTTTGTAGCAATACGCTAGGGCAATGAAAATTAAATACTCGTACCCAATTAGTTGGCGCTACTGTTACTAGTGCAGCTACATATTGCAGAAAAATATTGTACATTTGGTAGCACAATCCTTCATTTTTCGTTTTTCAAAATTCTTACTGCTATCATAGAGTAAAATCTACTTTATTGTAAAGTTATTAATGTCTCTCTTTCTTCAACAGCTCCGTCAACAATGGTTGGGTGGTCTAGATGTGCTGGCTGTGGACATCCAACGTGGTCGTGACCATGGTCTACCTGGCTACACCCAGTACCGCACTCTCTGTGGCTTGCCTGCCGTCTCCAGCTTCCAACAACTCAGTGACGTCATGCCAGAAGAGGTAAGTTTCTTTATTAGGCTTCATTTCTAAACTGATTGTTATGAAACGGAACTAAAAAAGGACAAAAAACACAATAGAGACATCCAAACAAATATTGGGACAGGTAAAACTAAATTTAAGCTTGTAAAAATGTGTTTAATCGTTCTCTCTCTCGATAAGCGAAGCGCTAGACTTATTAGAAACTCCCTTGCCTTCCAAGAAAAGAAAAAAAAATATAGTGAAGCGCTCATATTGTACAGCATTACGTGTCGTGAAGTGCACCTCTGCCTACTTCTTCGGGGATAAAAGGCGTGACGGTGTGTGTGTGTGAAGCGCTCATACATAAGACTCACAGTTCACAGTATTACCACGTTTCATTATTTAATTTAATTAAGTAAATTAATGACTTGTTCACAGACAATTGAAAAACTGGCAAAACTGTACGAGAATTCTGGTGACATCGACCTGGTCATTGGTCTGATGGCAGAGTCGCCTGTCCCTGGATCTCTTTTGGGACCCACAGCCATTTGCATTATCAGTAAGTATTTGTTTCTCATCTTTATCAACTGTTAATAATTTAGTGGCGAAAGTAACTTTACCGTATATGATGCTGTCAAAATAAATCTAGCATACACATTTTCTTGAATATACACTAATATACAGGGTTAATAGTGAGCCAAAAAAAAAACTTTATATTGCATACAAAGAAACAGAAATCACATACCCTGATATTGTACATTATGATGTGATACTTATACTAATAATGATCTTTTTCTTACAGAGGAACAACTTTGGCGCACAAAGGCAGGAGACAGATATTTCTACAGCCACCAAGATGAAGCTGGCAAGTTCACTAAGAGGCAGCTTGCTGAAATCAAGCGCTCATCTCTCGCAAGACTGCTTTGTGACAATACACCGTTTGATAGAATTCAGAAGGATGCCTTCCAGCCGGTGTCTGAAAGGTAAATATTTTTATACTCAACTTTCTTGTGTTCTCGGACTTTACGTAGGCGTTTGATTAACTAATCACGCTAATAATTATGAATGTAAAAGTTTGTTTGTTTGGATGTTTGACCGTCAATCACGCTGAACGGATTTTGATGAAATTTAGTATAGAAATAGGGTGATAGGAACTTTTATCCCACCGGAACGCGGGCGAAGCCGCTGGCAGAAGCCAGTCTTCAATAATATCTTGTCCCAATTGATTAATTAAAGTAGGGTTTTGTTTTCTCGATGTTTCAAGATAGTTTGTGATTCAAAGAAATCGATTCTGTTTATATAGGCGGGTTTTAAAAGTTGTGTAATAAATCTGGGGAGGGATACCAATCTAAGGTCCTGTTGATTACATATAATTACATAATTTGCCAAACTTTTCTCAAGGTTAAACAATTTTTGAAGATTTTACTTAATCATTCAATTCCTGATGGAAAGTAGGATGCTATTGAATGCAGGATGACAAAATAAAATACGGCCTTCTGATGCATGTTTCCTGGTCACGTCGTTTATTTGTAAATATTTTTTCATCATCACAACACAACAAATTGAAAGCGGTTTTCCTTCTTAATCTGACATTTATCTCAGTAATATAGTTAAAAGTAGTTTCTTGAGTGGATATTTTTGTGACTCATTTAATCTTTTTATTCTTTGCAGCAATCCTATCGTCCCATGTGAAGAAATCAAAAAGGTCAACTTGGAAGCGTGGCAGGCGTCAACAGAACAGCCTGACATTCTCACTCGCACCAACAATTGGCTCAAAAACAAAGTCGGCAGCTCAGGGAACTCCACTAAGTAGATTCTCGCCTTTAGAATAAGTATATTTTATTTATCTGCAGTGCAAGTTCGGCCAATATATTTAGATTTAGTATTTGCTATAGGTAATAATCCATCAAGTACTTAACAAACTGCTTGATGTTTGAAACATAGTTGTAGTAAGAATACCATGAAGTTCTATCTATGAATTTAAACAAATGCGTAGTATAGAGAATGTATTAAGACTGTTCCAGCTTGCATTGTAGAATTTAAGTATATTGTAGTCGAGCGTTACAGTATTTTGTTTAATTGTGACAGTGTGTTTATTTAGTTAGTCGTAGATAGAACCACGTTCCTCGATACTAAGTCGAAAGTGAACTTTAAGTCGTACGGCTTAAGTGTGTCGACCATTCGGATGTCTTTTGAGATTTGTATCTGCAATGAAGACAGGTTTGGTCGTATGTCTGTCGTGTGATTGTACCGTGTCGTACAGTGGCTGTGATATGTGGACGTTAAGTCCACTGCATAGAGGAAGAAGTCTCGAGCCCGAGACGTGAGTTTATGATTCTCGAGATCCATATGTTAAAAGATCCGAGAATTGTTCCTGATAACAAAAACGAAACTTTAACATCTGAAACAGAATTTGAGCATGATCGTTTCGTGCTAGTTTGAAGTACTTAGATAGTAAAGCAAGCCAGGGTAATTTCTATAGAAGATTGAACAACTTTCGGAGAACCACTTAGATCAGTCTACCCTGGTGAAGATTTGTGGGTTGTACTGTAATAGGTAAAATCAACATCAAGTTTATCTATACCTTGATTCTTACAAACATCTTTTGGCTTCTCGATACGGCTAATAAGGAAATTCTCGTGAGAGTGAAAATAGTATCAGTAGTCTTTAAAGCGACGCACGATGCAATCCAAATAAGGATTTTTGGCTCTTGGTGACATAACGAGGCTAACCAGTTTTCACTGTAATTTATGATAGCTTGAGTAACATGGTCATTATTTTGATCGTTATCGTTCGTCGTGAGTTGTGGTGCATCCAAGTGCGGTCTTTCTTAGATGTTTGCACTCATACACTTGCATATTTGGTCCCAGTATTTCTTGCATCTTAGTTTCATTCTCTTAACTTGTTTCCTGTTGTTATCTCGTCTTGTTTTCGAGTTCTATCTTTACTCTTGTGAATTACTTATTTGATAGTTTTAAGGTTCAATTATTTTTCTTTTTTGTTAACAACGAAATTTTGGAGTGATGGCGAAAAATTAATGCCAAAGACTGGAATATAACTGATAGCGGCTAGTTTTCTTATTGTTACAACCTTTTACTTACATGGAATTGTAAAATTGGTTTAATATTTTTTCAAAAGTTTTTTTTTTTATGTATTGTTTAGGTATTGAGCTTAAAAAATAATTTGTCAATTATACTTAAATGTTAATTTGTATTTAATTTTAACACTCTTGCTCTCGAAAACATGCAATTTGTAATACGTTTCATGTTTATTACTGTTCTTAAAATTATCGTGCATAAGTGTACTTATAAAATAAAGATACCGACCGAATTGAGAACCTCCCCCTTTTTAGTAAGTCGGTGAATGATTGCACAATACTTTATGTAATGTAAATAATAGATAATTACTTCTTGGATTTGGATGAAAGCAATTACAAGGGACTTTTTGAGATTCTTAATTAATAGGGTTATTAAATCAAAGTGCTTACTGCCATACTCAGAGACATTTAATGATTACTTAAACTATTCCTTGAATTTGTTCCAAAAACAATTGCTAAGGCCTGGTTTAAGTAATCATTAAATGACTTTGAGTGGGGCGGTTAGTGATGTAAATAAAATAAATACTTTGACTTTAAACTCTGTTTTGATGTTGGTGTTTTTGTCACAAATTCAACCGCATTATTTTACGATAACTGCCAAAATATATATTTATCGATATCTATTGATACTTTACTTTTAATTAATGTGTAATGATTTAAAGAATGTGAATGTTAACTATATTTTTTTTTGCGAACAAATTGAAATTAATTTAATTATGTTTTTTTGAAATCGGATGTCTTGTTGAATTTTTGCGACAATTCACATTTTGGAAATTGTTAAAATTGTTTTGAAGATTATCTATCTTTGTTTGAAGATTTGTTTTATTAGATTCTTGTATTTTGTAAATTGTCGCAAAAATTACTCTCCTATACCTAAGTTCTTTTTATACGTCAATAAATTTATTTACCATGTATTGCTGACTTTTATTTGCATTCATTGTATCAATCCCCAAATTTTGTAGATATGAAGAGATTTAACTATATCAACACATTCATTTTAAATAAGTCTGTAAAGCTGAAATAATTGAATGGACATATTTAGATTTTTGTTTAAAACTTTAGTATAAATCAATTGATACTCAATTTCGTTATGATTCTTATTTAACTCAAAAACTAGAATGTAGTAAATCACACAGCTATAGTAAGTTTTGATTCGGTGACTGATTTTTTCCTAGTCAAAAGACAAAACCATTGCTTTTATCGTCTTGTGTGTCGCTATTAGAGACACAATAGAAAACATATTGTATCTCGCTTAGATCTGCGTTCCAGCATACCACGGATTAAAGGACCTAACTTCAAAGGACCACAGACAGATACTGGCAGTATTAACTCCTTTACATTAAAAAATAAACATAAGCGTAGTTGGTAAAACAATAAAAGGATAGGTTCGACCTTCGTTAAAGTCGAGAGTAATATAAAGTTAATTGAGTAAATTCTTAATGTAAACATGTTGCATTTTAATGAAAAAAATGTAAGGGCCCTCGCCCACAGTAACTTTTTGTAGCGATAGCGATGCTGTCGCCCTTCTGCATTGATACAGTCACAAAGTACAAATAAAAGTAACATCGTTGGTAGAAATTTTAGACTGCACGGTTGGCGCGGTGGCTGGGCAACTGGCTGCCGTGCAACGTGTCGCGGGTTCGATCCCCGTACGGAACAACTCTTTGTGTGATCCACAGATTGTTGTTTCGGGTCTGGGTGTCATGTGCATGTGAAATTGTATGTAGTAAACGCACCCACGACCCAGGAGAAAATCCTAATGTGGGGCAACGTAAAAAAAAACGCTTTAAAATGTCACCGTGGGCGAGGGCCCTAAGTAGCTACTACCTAAGTACTTATAGTTAGTTGGGTGGACCGTGGATGGAATGTTATGTTAATTGTTATCTTGCCATAAATCACGTTTCGTGTGCATGTTGTTGGAACATAATGTTACAACTTTATCTCTAAAATGCAGAGGGAATGTTGGTGCATATTTTATCTTTACTTGAGAAAATTGTGAAGTCTTTTTGGAATAGGATTGGTTTTGACCTACTAACTACTAACTGTGACCAGACACCGAAGTATAGCTGTATCCTTTAATTTTCCTACAATTTTTATTATCTATCTACGATCCACAAGCCGCCTGCAAGTGGGTTATAGTAAACTGTCCTAATGAGAGAGCTATTTGTTCAGTGGCAGGCGTCTTCCCGTTGATGATACTGATGATGAGAGATCCAGAACGAGAATTCTGGATCTAGTTTACAAATGTATTGACGATTTGGTCTAATTTTGGCTTTTCGGAAAATTTCTCAGTAGTAAGTAGCACGAAGTTTGGAGAAGAGAGAGATTTGAAGAGTGTGCTTAGTATACTTTTAAAATGGTGAAAAGTTGGTGTACATTCACTTCTTCTGCAGGCACTAGGCATCTGCATTATAAATTCAAACAGATAATTAATATTTCAACTGTGAAAAATCACAATCACTGAACGATTATACCTATAAATAAAACTTAAATAACAACAATATCATAGTTATTTAACTCGTAAATGGTATTACAATGGTTACGACTTTTTAAACTGTGAGTACCTACTGTGATGCATGTTTTTAAATGTTAAACTTGTTTACTTCTGGTTTGGACGGAAACGACACTACATTAAAAAGAGAGCGTTTATATTAATGTTGGTATAAGTATATGACATACTGATATACATATGTATAATAATATCATACTGCAGTTACCTATTCACCCATATTATTCTGCCTTAGCATTCAGAGACATTTAATGATTACCTTAATTATTCCTTAGTAGCGATTGTATCGAAAGCAATTGCTAAGGACTGGGTTAATTAACCATTAAATTACTGAGTACGGCGGTTAATCAATTAATGAAAAATATTTTTAGTTTTCAGCGACATTAGACATTCAATCCATGCCTCTGATTGTTTCTTCTACAAACCAACAACTTTACCTATTTTTTATTCAGTGCTCACTTAACCCGTCGTATACTAGAAAGCAGATCTACGCAAGTCAAGTGTTTTCTATTAGGTATATCTCATATGTATATCGGCAGACAAGAGACAATAATCCTGATTTCAACGTAATTTCTCAGTCTATATAAATATTATCACCGACATAAAATGACATAATACAAGTTTGTGACACGAGTTCGTATATCTTACAAAATTTCTCAAAGGATATCCTATTACTTAATTGCACCCTATACACATTTCTCACATGTTAACAAGTTACAAAATTAACTCGTATATTTGGTACGTTAACCTACGCACTTGTTTCGATAAATTGGTTTACTTACGCAACTTAAGTGTAAGGTCATTTCGCTCCCCGATCCAATACACGAATTGTTCAAGGCAAGTTTTTATGGCAAGTCGAAACGAGCCGAAACAAAAGAGTTTATACCTTTCAATCACCATAGAATCGGACATTATCTTGAGCCGAGGATTCACTGGAGGGCAAATTGAGAAACATGTCTTTAGGCAAGTTGCGATCATGTGTACTCAGATTTACTTGCTAGTTTTAAGACTTAAGGCATTGTCACTAGTCTGTGAACTATATTGCAGAAAATTACAGTCGAGGTACGAGTTGAAAAAAGAATAAATTATTGGTTATAAGTAAGTCAAATCTTATTATTAAACGACAATAATAAGAGAATTAAAGAAAACAAATTGTCATTAGTGTTGTAGATGGCGCTAAGAGCGCTTTTGGCTATCCCCTCGAATCAAAATCTAAATTGATACTAATGAATTTATTTTCTTAAGGTGTTCTTACGTACCCGGAGCCGCGGTCTGCCTAGCGGGTTACCGGGGCTCCGGCTCGAAAAGCAGGTTTTTAATCAGTAAGAATCTGACACTCTCTCGCGTTTCCCGGGAGAAGTCATTGGATGATGATTTTCCCGATTCAAAAAGGGTGTACTGTAATAATTTCAGTTAATTAAAATACCCAATCCCTCAAGTGAACACCAAGCCTCATACAAAAACACGATGGCTTCCGTTTCTAAACATAGATTTATTATTCTATTGAATGAATGGAATTAATTGGTGCAACGTGGTTTGTTTGGTCAATTAATCAATAAGTGTATCTTAGAACGTTAAGCAACCGGAGTTATTGACTTGTAAGCATGTGGAAACGGTAACGTGAAGTGACTGTGGTGGTCATTGAAGGGCGCTCTGTTCACGAGTGCGAATTATTATAAGGTATTTTGTTTCTATGGTGCTTTGTATTGTCTTTTAATAAAGCTTAGTACTGTTTTTGTGTACTTCTTTGTATTGTCTTTTAATAAAGACTAGTAGGTAATGTTTTTGTGTTCAGTGATACTTCTTACTTATTATTTTTTCAACTGGTTTCGGACTAATTTAAGGCGTCTGAAGTTGTTTCGTTTTTCGTGGATTTCATGCCATTTTTCTATTTAAAGATATTTTAGACTTGAATTGCGAACTGCTAGGGAGTGGAACTCCTTGCCGGAGTCTGTGTTTCCTGATGGGTATAACCTGGGCGTCTTTAAAGCCCGAGTGAATAGGTTGCTTATGGGCAGACGTGCTGTGTAGGCCGCATCATCACTTACCATCAGGTGAGATAGCGGCCAAACGTCGACCCATAAAATGTAAATGTAAAAAAAGAATTGAATAAAACTGCAATAAGGATCGGAAAATAAAAAGCTTGTATGTATAAGAAATTAAAGGGATTTACTTGAAAGGAGATGACATATTTCTTTTTATTGCAAAATGTATTGTGTAAAGGTACGTCACAGCGGGGATGTATTTAAGGAAATACAATTTCCCTCTCCCTTTCCTTTTCATCTAAGTACCGATATCACCACAAAGGTATGGTAAAACCTGAGTCGGATCGAATCGGAAATTACAATACCGTTAATACCAGTACTAATAGAATATGTACTCGTTCGGTTTAAACCAGTTTAAACAATGCCTTAACCATTCACCTTTGAGTTAGCTAATTGTGTTATGTATGGAGAGTAGAATAAACCAAACAACAACTAAAGTCAAAGATGTGTATTGTGGATCAAAAATAGTGATTTTACTTTAACCTGTAGTGTACTCGTATTACTTAATAAAAATTTAATAACTATAAGAGGTAGATAAAATTCGGTTTTAAAAATAATTACGAATAAATTTCGATACTTTATCTACGCTGTACATCCCTACAATACGGACATCGTTTAATTATTTAATACAATCTAGAGATTTTTAAGCAATGATGCTTGGATACATTGTGTACATTTATAGAGTGAACTCTAAATTGTGTGTGAGTGCATAATATGCCTTCCTCCTCAGAGATAGGGACGTTATTATAATACTAATTTACCAGATAAAATTGAGATGGATGAAGGAAAAGAGAAAACTTACAAGGCAAAATGTTTATGGTTTATGGGTTTATCAAGTTTAGTCATCACTAAGGAGTCAAGTTGACTTTAGTTTTTAAAATTTCCACCTTCTGCACCTCGTCACAGTGTCGTCATTCGATTGCAATTTTCTCCTCATACCTATATGCAGATGACGTTGATGCTTGGGGAAGATTGAGATGGTGCAATCCTTTAATTCTTTTTGCAATACCTATACCTATTATGTCCTCATAAAGTAGTAACTTATGTATTTTATAAGTGGAGAATTCAGGACGTCTTACCTTGTATAGAGAAGTTCAAGGAAAAGGTAGGTTTCTCTAGGACACACATGTCAATTCAGTGCCCCTTTTGACCAACCGTAAAAATAGGTGCTGCCGGTGACCAATCGGGAGGTAAGACTCCCACACTCTCAAGTATTTCTCTCCTCTCTTTACCTACCCTTGATGGTCATTTGACAGCATGCTTCGATTATAGAATTACAATTAACAGTATGCGATACATTCAAAAGCGTAGATGCCTAATCTTATAAATTCTTAAAATGATTTTCTTAAATGTTTGTGTGATGCTTATGAACTTTTCCTTATAAGAAAAACAATCATTTCATTAAAAGGAACTATGTAATACATTGTTCCGTGTTTGTGTAAACATAAGGAGGATACGCTTACAGGAAAATCTAGAGCATGAGTGGGTCTATGTTTGTTTTAAAACCAGACATAACATTTAAGAAGACTTTATTTATTATGTGGTTCATTATACTTACTAACTTCTTTTTGAATCTGATTGATTCGTGAAGATAAATGAAAAAACAACAAGCCGACATATGTCATACAACAATTAATTATTATTTAAACTAAACCACACAACACATTTACTTTCGTTTACCGCTTAACAAAGAACAACATATTACATTGCAGTTTTAATCCCGCAATGCATTACAACATTTGCAGACAGATAATTAATCTTAAACGCTATAAATGCTGAGATGTACTAATGTTACTGGTAAGACTTGTAACGTGTTATGCATACACTCATTGTCTTTAAAGAGGATTTACGCCTCATGAGTATTGCACGAGTGAAATGATTGTTGGATATTTGACAGACGAGGTATGTGATGTTGTCATGTCAACTCATAAGGTGATAACATAATAATGTGTATCGCGGTACGATTTTGTAGCTTAGGTCATAGGTGTAAGTATACTTTTTCATTACCTGTTTTGATTTTGGTCGCATAGTACTAGTATGACTTTGAGTATGACGTGATATTTCGCCTTTCATTTTTTATTTATACTGGCTCAAGCTGACCTGGTATGGGAAAAGGTTCACCCTGTATTATATTACAGGACTCATGAAAATGGATGTTAAATTGTAGGTAAAATGAATGTACATATGCACTTCTGCACCCTTTGGGGATCAACCTCTCGTATCCGGTATATAAGACAACAATAGAAAACACATTGTGTCTCGCGTGGATCCGTGTTCCGGCACACGAAGTATTAAAAGACGCCACGGAGTTTATAGTATCATTTAGTACGTAGACAGCAAAATACCAGCAAATCTATCTCAATGCTAATTACTAATGACCAAATATTTTTAATTAAATTATCATTTGAGACAATCAAGGGCGACAATAATCAATATGACACCGAGAATAGATGACATAGAGACATCTAGGTATCAATCAATAGCAGGCACCGTTTAGGTCGCATTAAATACATGTTAGTCACAGACTTACTTAGTAGATTAATGTAATTAATTTAACTTAATCTAAGTGTCTTCTAATTGCATGGCGCATCAGTATCTGTAATCTATACTATTATTATAAATGCGAAAGTTTGTGAGATTGTGTGTTTGTGTGTATATTTGTTACGCAATCATGTCAAAACGGCTGAAGAGATCGGGATGAAATTTGGAACAGGGGTAGATTATGGACTGGAATAACATATAGGCTACTTTTTATCCTATGGGCGAAGCTGCGGGCAGAAGCTAGTTCTATATAATTATCTTTATCTGATAAATCTTAGTTTAGATGTCATTTACGTTAGATTAGATAATAGATTCAATGTGAGGTCAATGTAATGAGATGGATTGTTATTATAATAGCATTATGTCCTTTATTTACTGACTAGCTGATAACCGCGGCTTCGCTCGAGTGGCAATTATTTGCGCAATTTCGTCAGCATGGTATATGAATTTTGGGAAATAACTTTTTTGTGATCCAATTTTCTAAAATAAAAGTAAGCCTAAGTTACATTAGCTATCTGGCAATAAAAGTCCGGTCAAAATAATTCTAATCATTTATAGCATTTCCAGACCAAAAGGACAGATAAAAATTGTAAAAAAAATATTTAGGTGTATGTATCGTACGTATATTCATATAGGTGGTAAAACATGTAGTAGAAAGCGGTTATTTCAATATTACAAATATACACTCCAATTTTATTTATTAGTCTAGACTAGACAGTTGACAGATAGGCGCGTGTTTGCAAGAAGCGTAAATATTTTATATCATTGGCTACTATAGATCCTGTAGGGCTACTCCGGTTCTCGAATGCGAAGTTTCGTTTAATCTTCAGCCGTAGGTTTTATTGATTTACTAATGAAATTACTTAAAATAACGTTTTATTTTTAATTTCATATCAAAACCTATTTATTTATGTTAATTTCATTCGTTCATTTTTGTTCATCAAAGTTTCGCAGATTTCGTACTACAATTCCATTTATCGATAAATGGAATTGTAGTACGAAATCTGCGAAGCTTCGGACGAAACTTCGTTTTTCGTTGAATTAGAGTAGATCTCCTGGCTCCAAGGAGTAGCAGCAGTATTGGAAAGTCGTGGTGGGAAGGTCCCAAGAAAACTACATTTATTTGTAATTTAGTAAATCTCTACCTACTTAAATGCGTAGTTATTTTCTTAATTACCTATTAACTAAGTTTGTTGTGAGAAGCCATGGAAACTGCCGTAATAAGGGGACCCCATGCAGTGGGCCGTAAAAGGACAAAAGGGAACATATTACATAGAATTTTAGGAAAATAACAATACAATAACTTGCTTAATTAATATTAGTATACAGACATACACTTATAGCCATAATGTAGCATTTCATTTTAAGACGAGGTAAATTATATACTATAATTTCTTATTATCGTTAGCAAAAAAAAATGGCGTATTACGATAAACTTAAAAGAAAAAATCTAAGTTTAGGTATACTCAAGCTAGATTTTATAAAATCTTCTCGGAATTTGACTGAAACAGATACCTTTAGGAAACTAAACATTTATACACAGCCTACTAAAAATGGAAACATTTTTCAAGCCAAGATAGTAATTTTCCAGAAATGTTTCAGCGATAAAACCTTCCAAATCAGTATAACTAACTTCTTTCGTATTTATTTTACGTAAAGATTGTTTAAGGCATCTGAAAAGTATTTTTTCTACAATTTTCTTTCGAACTAACTTAAATTCTTGAATACGTAACACAAATTATACTTTGTGGAAAATACCTATCGTTTCTGTACAGGCAAATCATGTAATGGTAAAGTAGAATACATTTCACCATCTCTACTCATTTCGCGGGTATTGGAAAGGTACGAATAGATTATGACACAAATCATCTATTACTAATGTATAAAGCTGAAGTGTTTGATTGTTTCAACGCACTAATCCCTGGAATTACTGGTCCGATTTGAATAATTATTTTTGTGTTAGATAAAGTGCGTACGATGCGACGTGTCAAGACTTGTGTCACAATAAATTTTTCAATTACAGATACTGGTGTTCACATAGAGACATTCGCTTTATTCACTGATATGAGTTCACTGAGGAATCGAGGATTGGGAAAGGGGTAATTGGGCCTCCGGTAACCTCACTCACACAACGAAACAAACGTTATTTCACGTCGCTTTTCTTTAGGCCGTGGTGTCACTCCGGCCGAGCCGGCCCATTCGTGCCGAAGCATGGCTCTCCCATATTACAAAAGTTCAAAGTCAGTTTTACTCTAGTATGTGTATCTTCATTAAGTTTTAGTTAGGGATCCTTGCGGTCACTACTGGAAGTAACGAATGATGTCAAACAGTTTCGAGGGTCCGTAAGTAGTTGTTTGTTAATAAATTTCTTATTGAGTGAGTCATGTGTTTACTGTTTATACAGACTTTGGATATTGGATTTATAATTCTTGTTTATCCGTATTCTGAAATTATAGCTGGAGTCCTAAATCATACTTTGTTTAAGAAATAAACTGAACTTGTTACAATTTTTTTAATGACATATTCATCAAGCCATCAATATCACATCAGCAGGTAATATCATTCATTCATCTTTTTACCACTAAAATCAAAACAAATTGGCACAACGCACACTCTAATTAATTCTCTGTAATACATAAGAAGTACCATAGTACCTACAAATGTGCGTTTCCCGTCGTTAGCAACACAGTCAGATATAAATCGTATGCCAAGACAAAGTGTGCACACTGACATAATTACATCCTCTCACTCTAAATACCAAATTCTTTTACGAACCTCACTAATGATAATATCACGCGTGCCTTCTTTGTGAGGCTAAGGAGATTCTCATAACGTTGATAATACCAAAGTTATCGCCACTGTTGCTACAGTTTGAAGTATAGGTAAACAGAAAAAGTTACGCAGATTTAAAAATTATTTATAGGTACTTTTATAATACAGGGTTAACAATAATAATAATTTAACAAACTAGTAGGACTACTTGCATGACTTGACTACTGGCTTGCATTATTAAACAACATACAATTTAGTATAATTCATTAATCATTACCCAAAAAAATTATGTAAAACGGTTATAAAACAGCTTATATTGTATGGTCATCAAGATTAAGATATTCATCAATATTTTCAATGGTATTCTTAACATAACTAACACAAAGTTACTCACATTACATACATAATTATCATATACATTTCTGTTTGATAACATTTTAATTCATCTAATACATAATTATAATGTTCTGTAACACTTCACGCGAGCAGAGTTGCGTGCACAACTAGTATAAAGATAAACGTAGAAACTAATTTCCTTTAGTTGATAGCTTGTGGGTTGTCGGTACGAAATCACCAGGTTTGTGGTGTGTTGAATTGGTTCTGGCAAACCGAACACCGTCCATTGTGCACTATGCATAAGTGTATAGTCTGTAATTATAACGATTTTTTTCTTAATTACACTTTTAAGGATTTTTGTGCAGCTTTCGGACAGAAGGAGGTACTGGAGTGAAATGTTTTTTACAAAAGCTACACGGATTGTTTGAGATTCCACATTTATTAGAAAGAGTGGTTCTAGAAGGTTAAATTTGGTTATTCGTATAGAGTTAAGGATGCTAAGGTAGAAAGCTGTCGGGTTGGATTCACGGGTCGGGCGAAGTATTGTAAGACTATTTTCGGTTTTTCGAAGTTCTCTCAATATTTGCACGGAGTCTGGAAATGTGCCCGGTATATGGCAATAGGCTCACACCCTATTACATGGGACTTACAACATAAATTGTAAAAAGTGGGTGTACATTGTACACTGTACAGTGGCATTACGTGCTATAGTGTGCACCTCTGGCTACCCCTTTGAGGGTAAAAGGCGTAACGATATATTATATCTAATACTCTGCCAACATAGTTATATATTTTAAACATCCTTTTTCTGCATAAACGCTTACCCAGCTGGTATGTAATAAATTAAGAGATACTTTTCGCGATAAAATATTATATTTGATCAGAACACGCACTGATTAACATGAAATTTTGTACACACACACACACACACAACTTCACGCCTTTTATCCTCGAAGGTGTAGGCAGAGGTGCACATTACGGCACGTAATGCCGCTATACAATGTACACCCACTTTTTCACCATTTTGTGTTAAAGTCCCATGTAATAGGGGGTGAGCCTATTGCCATATCCTGGACACCATTCCAGACTCCGTGCTACTACCGAGAAATTTTCGAAAATCCGAAAAAAGCCCATTAATACTTTGCCCGACCCGGGAATCGAACCCGAGACCCCTTGTTCGGCAGTCGCACTTGCGACCACTCGACCAACGAGGCAGTGAAATTTTGTAATAAATTAATTAAACGTTAACTTAATTTATGTCTATCCGATAATGAAGAGATGAGTTATTTATTAATCGATACTTAAAGATGTTGAAAATGGATGTGTATTTTAATAAAGATTAGTATGTTTTTATGAGATAGGGGGCAACGGGTAGACGGATCACCTGAAGGTAAGTGATCAGCGGTACGTATGAACAACTGCAATAGGTAACGTAATGGTTGGGTATAAGAGCGTTGCCTGCATGCCAATCCACATAAATTTGCCAAATGATAAAACTATTTTCAAGATTAAAATCCAATAGTAACGTTTAGGTAAATAGCACCTGCATTCTAAATGGAATGTTTAGTGCCAAATAAATCCAAATTATTGAGATACTTATTATCTTTGGTGAGCACATTATCTTGAGATATATATATATTATCGTTTGCACGACCGCAGTGTGCACCTCTGCCTACCCCTTCAGGGATATTTGCATATATCTTTTTGTTTGTGATCTGAATCTTCAAGAGAGTCTGAGGAGTATCGGATTTAAGTCTCACAAAATACATAAGCACACATACTTAGGTATTTGTATTTACCTACATAGGGATCGAGTGTCTAAGCTATATGTAAAGGTACTCTCGATAGCATTGAAAGTGAAAATATCCTGTTCAAATATTAAACCAGTCTACGGTTACTACGTTAAACTCTGTCTACGTCAAGGACAAAATTTGCATAACGTTCCTCTAAGGCCTAGGCAGAAGTGCAGATATTTGGTGTAGTAGTCTCGCTACTCTTTGTAAAAGAATGTCAAACATCGGGTTAAGATTGACAATTTCGAATTCGGGAAATCTAATACATTTTTGCCTAGCTGCGACTCACAATTTCGTCCGCGTAGAATGACTTCTGAATTTGGGTTTTTGATTTCTTTCTAAAATAAAATATATTTTCTAAAATGAAAGTTGCCTTAGTTATTATTCCTTAGTACATCAGCTATCTGCCAATAAAAGTCACGTCGAAATCGGTCCAGCCAATTCAGTTAGAACAGACAAACAGTCAAAAATTAAAAAAAAATTCATTGACATTTTTGAATTGACACTAAAATCTTATTTATTATTCTAGATAGAAATCGAACTACGGTCAGGATGTTAATATTACAGTTTAAGTTATTTATTTACAGGAGGGTATTTGTTTACAGGAGGAGGTTTTTTGTTTATTTTACAGGAGTTATTTATTTAAGTGTGGGAGAGCCATGCTTCGGCACGAATGGGCCGGCTCGACCGGAGTAATACCACGGCCTCACAGAAAACCGACGTGAAACAACGCTTGCGTTGTGTTTCGTTGTGTGAGTGAGGTTACCGGAGGCCCAATGCCCCCCTTCCCAATCTTCCCCATCCCCATTCCCGAACAACAACCCTTAAATTCCTAACTCCCAAAAAGCCGGTAACGCACTTGTAAAGCCTCTGGTGTTTCAAGTGTCCATGGGCGGCGGCGATTGCTTACCATCAGGTAATACGTCTGCTCGATTACCGGCAAGTCCCATAAAAAAAGGAGGGTAAAAAACTGATTGGTAATTCCTATTAGGAATACCCACCAGGTCGATTGCGTCATGTAGCCACAAGAATAACGGTATAATTTTGGAACTAAAGATAATTAGTGCTGCATCCTCTTATTTTAAAATATTGTAGTTATTATAATACCTATAACCACAAACCTAACGGCACAATTTGGTGGACTTAAAGATGAAAATAGGTGCCTCTTCTCATTTTTAGGTATTCTGGGTTTTTATGAGGACAAAATATTATAAATCAACTTATAAAGTGGTTATAATTCACAAACTTAAAAACATTGTAGTGAATCCTTTATTTTTAAACTTTAGTATATGAGTTTTTATTAAATTAAGAAGAAAATTTTGTACGACGTTATTTCCTTACGGTTCACGGGAAAAACTTTACACAGTGTTCAAAAAATTTACAATGTTAAAAGTAATCGTTTAAACCTGATGTTTTATGAAATACGATTTGGAACTCAAAAAAGTAATCAGTGAATGTTCTTTATATTAAACCTTTTTAAAGAAAATGAGTTTTTAAAATGTTCTAACATTTTAAGTTTAGTGTGGATTCAGATTCGAATATTAACTATTCAAAACGCAATTTGTAGCTATCGCTTCGTTTGAAAGAAACGTTTAATAGTTCTGAGTACCGCAAAAAATACATCATAAGACTGGATGCTTTTTACTTTTTTACGATAGTATAATTCATTTATAAATATCTTTTAGTTTCGTGATGACGATAGATTAGAGTACGAATCAAGTGTGTTGCGAACCTTTTATGTAGAGGAGGCCCATAGTCCATAGACCAACCATACCAGGGTTCCGGCTCATAGCAGGAGTAGGAACGGGATGTTTTTTAATTAGTAAGAGGCTAACACTTCCTCTCGTCTCACCCAAGGCGGGAGCAGTCATTGGATGATTTTCCTTCCTCAAAAAAAAAGCAGTGGACAAGCATTGGTTCTTGATGATGTTGACACCTGTAATAAATTAATTTAGTTCGATAATTGAATTGAATAGAATGACGCGATGAAAAAAATATGTTTACGACATAAACGTCACGCACGGATCTAAAATCATAAAATAAAGTCCAAATTGATGACATCAGTCCCCAAATAACAATACGTAATTAGGAACTTTTGCGTTTCGTAATTTGTTAGAAATTAACGTTTCTTTATTTGTATAACCTCTTTCTCGAGATTACGCAGTGTTGTCTTGTCATTGAACAAATTATCGGAAATTGAGTCTTACGAGTCTTAGTCGGGATATTCCGATTATTCACAAATCGATATATTCATGAATGGGCATTACAAAATTCGAAACAGGCTCTTTCTGAGAATTATTTAATATTGATGCGTTATATTCTCGGTAAAAATGAATATCGAATTAGAATTAATCATATTTCATTTGCAAATGATCTGTTGAAATAAATAAGATTATTTTTTAAGGCTTCTTTTGAACTGGGAGTGAGAGTTTCTTTGACAAAGGTTCCGTTATTTTTCGTCCTTCAATTCCTTCTGTATTTACGTAAATAATATTATGTCCCTGGCATTAAAATTATTAACATCAACTACGCAATTAAAAAAGTAAGTTTTTTTTTAATGTAAACTAACATATTTTCATGAAGGGCATCTACAAAATTTGTCAGGACCATTTATTTTTTAAACTTACCCGAAACTACACTCTTCGTCAGCAATGTCTTTCCAAACTTTATTTAATGTATTCTGCACACTACGATTCTTAAAAACTGAACATTTATACATGATTTATCCTCAATATCTCGAAAGCATTTTGTAATTATATTGTCTTTTTTTTTAAATTAATATGATTTTGAAAATCCTAATCATAAAAAAAATAACTAGCATTTGAACTTAGTACCAACTTCAATTTAATTAGCATTGGAAATCTGTTGTATTTTATACGAGATATAATAAATCCCGTCG
Source organism: Spodoptera frugiperda (assembly GCF_023101765.2). Lineage (NCBI taxonomy): Eukaryota > Metazoa > Arthropoda > Insecta > Lepidoptera > Noctuidae > Spodoptera > Spodoptera frugiperda. The sequence goes on along the minus strand of NC_064241.1, from coordinate 6,911,076 downwards.
ATAGATTTTTTAAGAATCAGGAATTAAAAAGATAATCTCATCAGGGTTTTAAATAAGGAACTAATTATTATTTTTTTATTTTTAGTTGTCCGATTTTTAATTTTCGAACATGTTTTTTGTTTTAATACAGGATTCCATAATCTTTCATTCATCCTAGTTGTGTTTTCTTTGATCTATTAGTAACCTAATAACTCAGTAAGTGGCCAAAAAAAAAAACAATTAGAATGTAAGTTAATATATACCTAGTATTGTATTTCATTTTTTTTCGTAACCTAGATTAGGTTGCAAAAAACATGTTTAATAACTATATTTAAAATTTAGGCATAGTATATATTCTGTTACAGTAAGTGGACATAATATCAGGTTTACATCATTTATTGGCTGTTATTTTTTTTTTACTAAACAGTTTATAATGAAGCTTGTAGATTAGTAATTTATTTTTTAGGTTATTACAATGTTAGTTTATTATTCAATAATAATATCTTGTTAGTTTACTGTTTGAAAGTAACTAAAATTAAGTGTTGTATAACATTATTATATTTAACCGGAATACGTCCACTTGTTAACAAATGCCTCCATTTTGGCAGGCAATGTTAAGTCATCGATATTTTATAAGGTGCAAACTGCTGCCCATACAAATGGTGGGTGTCCGCTGTTTTAGGACATTATCGAGTTCAGTTCTCTTAATATTTAAAATGCTTCCCCACACTAAGATTTTCTCCTGTATCGCGGATACGCTTACAAACGCATAATTTTATATAGGTCACACACACATTATACCCAGGTAAAAGTCGGTAATCTCTATCCCAGGACACGTTGTGCACCAACCAGTAGCCCAGCTACATCGCCAGCGGTGCAGTCAAGCTCAAGTTTGGTATATGCGATAATAATTTTTGATATTCCCAAATGCACAATAAGACCTATTGGACTACAAACAATTTTTAAAGGTCATCCACTTTTTAGGTTTATAGTTGTAACAAACAACTATGCTATCATCTCCTTTACAGCAAAACAGGAGTTAAGAGATTGAAAAGGAAATAAATTTATTAATAATTCGCTTCATTAATTTAGGCATATTAATTACAACTTGTATAAGATTTCAATATTATGATCTTATATCTTATTGTATCCCCGCTTGTTGACTGTATATATTAACAAGTGCGCCCTTCCAGTGGCTTAGTTGATTGAGGTAGGCGCAGTGGCAGCACCGTCGGCTGCATGCGCAAGAGCACGGTAAATAGTTTGTTCGAAAAGCTGTTACGATTCAATTGAAAGTGATAAGTGCTGTTTTGATACTACATTGTTATTTGTGAAAAGGTGAGTTCTATTATATATTTAAATTAAATTAAATTATAAGTGTTAAGACAATTAAATCGGATGCCTTATTTTTGTGGTGGGTAGATTGCAGTTATCAATTAATCGTTGTTATACAATATACTATAAATTACTTATTTGCGTTAACTGTATAATTAATTTTAAAATGAATGGGCTTGCTTTGCCTAATCATCGGGAAAAACAATAAGTGAGAATTACCAGGCTGACGTGCATACGTAAACATTGCACATTGTAATTAATTCGTTCGTTAAGTATTATGTAGTAAAAGATTTTTATCTTAATGTGGGAAAATATTCACATACTCGTACTTATATACACACATATATCGTAGTATAATGTGTTTCATTGAAATTATTAAGTAAGTAGGTTTAATTCACATATGATTGATAAGTTATTTAGGTTTGTGAGACTCTTTTTTTTACACAAAAAAATAATTTGTTGACACCGTTTATACTGGGTTCCCAAGGGGGTGAGAGTGGATTTTCATACAAAATAGAGGCTCGTCCACTTTACTCTAGTTTGTTATAGCTTTAATTTAGCTTTGTTTATTTTTATATTGTTGTAAAGTAGTTTGCAATTTTTATGATTAATGGATAACAATGCAAAAACATTTTTTTGGTTTACAATTTTATTTTAATTTGAATATCATAAAAGTAGATCGACAAGTCTTAAAAAAAAATCTTACTTTTAATCGCTTTTCTTTACAAAAAAAGTTCTTGTTTCTTTTTAAAAAAGTTGCCCTACTCTAGAATTTTCTCCTGTATCGTGGGTGCGTTTACAAGTTCACATACGCAGTTGAATTTAACAAATAATAAAATCAATAAATCTTTCATTTTTATTTGGCATACTTTTTTCATCTTTCGTTGATTTAACTGAGTAAAGTAATTGTAACACCATAGCGACATTGTTATGAAACACATGAACGTAAAGACCGGTTCGTGATGCAGAACTTTCGTATATTATGTAGTCTTAACTGAGAGATAATTGTTGCGTATAGTGGGTGAAATGATATGGTAATGTGTTCTTGTAATGCTTTTAATAATATTTTAATTTCTATGTTAATACATAGGTACGTGTAAGTTCCTATCAAAGTTTATTGATCCTGTAATACTATGTTCATTTTTTATATGGGATTTTTTCTAGAAATGTTAACTTATAGGGTACCAAAGACAAATTGTATTTGTATAAATATGATCAATGTCGATAGTTCCAAAAGTCATGAATTAAGGTGATTGTATTTTGAGATAAAATAAATTAATATTGTTATTACGCGAGAATTATAACCTGTGAAAAGTGAATGTGAATTTGCAAATGTTACATTTGAGAAAATCAGCGATAATCAGTATCGATATAAAATAGAACTGTACCTATAATTTTACGATCCTTTGTTTCTAATTATATTAGATATGCACATTTAGATATATAGATGCCTTAGATACGCACGTACATTCGTGTATAAACGCAGGTATAAAACTCACTACAGTATATAGGTACATGCACTAGGTTCAAATAAGACAATGTCACAAAACTACTACCCATTATTACTGGCTACAATGACTTATTATATTTCTCTCTCGCACGTTTTTCCTCGACACGGTTACGGTTAAAAACTACCAGTGTTGTGAAAGACGTTGTTAACTATTGGTTCGATTATTCATTAAAGATACAGCGTGTTTGGTGCATTCGTAAAATAATAAGGCAGTAAAGGACTGTCTTTATAGTAAATTTATACGTTGACGCCTAATTTAGGGATTTTTTTAAATTTATTTTTCTTTGTTTTAGTTTATATAGTTAAAGTAAGTTGTATATATTAAATTATTACTTATTTAAGTTTATATCTAAAGTAGATGAGAATAGAATTCTTATTCATATTATAATTGTAATAAATAATACCTCTCTATACTATATTTATACATATAATATAATTTGTTGTGGAAATTGAAACAAGAAAAATATTTTAAGTCAATGTTCTACGTACTTAAACGAAGTTGCAGGCAGAAGCTACTTAGTTGGTAGTAAAATAGTCAATTAATGTTATATTGCGTATCTACAGAATTTTGTACCGTCTTTTTGTGATGTGCGTCAGCGTATTTCTGAATGAACGAATGAGTCTTTCAATTTTATTCATCATTTCTATTTACTTTACAACTCTACGACCTTATTTTACCTTGAACTTACTAAATTATCATGAAATAATCTTGAAATCATTAGTCGTGTTGTCACGTCTCATGTAGAATAAGTTATTTTGAGAAATATGAAATAAGGTTTATTTTTATTTGCCAATATATTTTGAAGTTTGCAGTAGAAATGAACAGCTGTATTTTTTTAATTTCATAGACGATTTTCTTTTAAGCGCAGCTGTTTTTAGAAATTGATAATTTGTGGAAGAGGTTTTTTTTTAAATAGTTTTATTTTAAAAGCAATTTTTAAATAAAATGTTCAGGCACATTATTGTTAAAAATCGATTTGTAACGTGTTCAAAAACTGTCCTAGAGGTTTAGTTGACTTAGCACGAGGTTATACATAAATGCCTAGACATCTTTTTATGTAATTAATTGTACTTACATTCAATGAGCCGTGATGAAGGTGAATCTCTTGTAAATGCATACCAGATAACTTTTTAGTTAAAACACCAAAATGCATAGGCACACTCGGCCTGGGTTATGTCAGTGAATTAATCAAAGACATTCAAAAGCACTCAAAATCTAGAGTCACTCTCATGCGAGTTTCATTTATATTGACTCATATTTCTCGATAGGACACAGCTATACACCAAAACCATACAAATCCCAAGATTTTTATTTTAATGTCCGACTCGTAGATTAATTTAAAAAAATAAGACACGCATTGTTTTTATCTTACAGAATTAAAACTATCGACGATATATCGATTTATAATATTGCGTGACGTCACGATTTGCTACATTTTAAAGGAGGTTTCCTTTAAAACCGTACTTGTAACTAAAACAAAATGTGATATCTATGGGGTGTACCTAATTTGTGCTGATTTGCTTTATCATAGATATGGCGTTTAAATTGACCTACAAAATATATAAAAACCTTAACCCTAATTAGTAATTAGGCTGCCTTGTTGGTCGAGTAGTTTACTATCAATCACGAGGTCTTCAATTCGATCATTCGTCGAAAAAAGCATTTTTTCATTGGCTGCCTTTTCAATTGTTGTTTTTTCATTGGCTGTTTTTTGGTTTGATAATCTCGATAGCAAATGGTTTACAACAATTTACTGTTTATGAGGTAATTAATGCATAACATAACTGGCGATAAATTAACACAGTATTGTTACGCTTTAGTCTTTTTTTGGGCCCAGTAGGGCTGACGCCTGATCCGGAGCTGAGGACTACCTAGCGGGCATACGGGGACTCTGGCTCGAAAAGCAGAACTAATAACGGAGTTGTTTTTAGTCAGTAAGAGTCTGACACTCCCTCTCGCCTCGCCCAGGGCGGGAGAAGTCATAGGATGATTGTCACACTTAAAAAAAACGCTTTAGTCTTTTAATGTGTGACTTTATTATGCAAAGATAAATCAACAAATATTACAAATACATAATTATGAATAAATACAATAACGTACATTAGAACAACACATAAGTGAAGTTGATTACTATGACGTATTATTTGTTTGTGTGTATGTTTTTCTATAACAATAGATTATAATCAAATCATAGCTGTGGTCCTTGAGAGGTCTATGACCCCATAGTGCACTATACCGTCACTAAAGGTAAATAGCAAGGGCAGACTGTGACAAAATATAAATAATAGTTTTGCAACAGATTGTTACAAAAGCCACTGTCAGGCAGGAGGTATGGAGTTCGGTTCCTGTGTCAGGCGAAGAATAAGTGGTAATGTAGGTAATACAGGGAATACTTATGTAGTTTTGTAAGCTATAGTTTATGAATTTTGATTTATTTCGTCTTTTCTGCTGCTCAGCATGCTGGTGTTTTTTTAACCAACATTCCAATGAGGACGAAGTTCTGAATTCAGCCGGTATGTTTTTTTTTATATATGATATTTGGAAAGTTTGAAGTAAGTAAAACTATAGTACCTACCTTGATTCAAGTGACATTTTTTTAAATTAAATTATTTTTAATTAGAACCAAGTGAATTGGTTCCGTTTTAGATCACTCTACAACAGTTACATTCATGTTGTTTAATCTTTTGAAACAACAAATTAGATGTATGAATTACAATTAATAAGCGAGCCAACAAATCGTATACTAATAAGACAATGAATTATGGCGAAGGATAAACCAATATTTACAATTACAAATAAAGTATGAAATTCCTTTCAGTGAATGGTGATTTATGCAATTAATAGATAAGTTGGAATAAATAAATGTAAAATAGTTTTAGTACAGTCACAGGTACTTGAAGTCACGACCAATTGTTTTATTGTTGACATTTTGTATTTTTAGCGCCTGTTTCACCACCTTCATATAAGTGCCCGATAAACTTATGTGACAAATAGTTCTAGTTAAGTATCTGATACACAGAAGCTATCCAGACATTGTGAAACAAGTCCTTAATATTTTAAACAGTGAGCTAACTGCTCAAGCCCGGCGTAGAATTATGTCAAATCTCTTTTCTTCAGAGAGAACACCGGACGAGTTGAGATTATTTTGACCAACTGGAGAAACTTTGATCCAAATTCTATAACCAATAGGAATCCAGAATAAAGTGAATATTAGTTTTTTATTGGTCTAAAAGTTTGGGTCAAAATAGTCCAGTAGGCTCAAATAAACCTGATTTTACGGATTCAGCAATAAATGTATCGACTAATAATGATGACGTTAATGTTATTTTAAAATCTCATCCCATGTTATAGAGAACATGAATTGATGAATTCTATTAGTTTGTTTGACCCGAAAATCGAAATACACATTCTTAATACACCAGTTGCACTTACCTACAATAAAAAAGCTTGCCCAAGCTTGTTTTTAAAAGTAAGCAAATAAATATACATTATACGCGTTACATATAGTATTGCAAACCATAATAACCTTCTATTAGAAACATCTGCTTGTTTGTGGTAAAAAAGAAAAAAAAAACCAACCAGCAATTGTGATTCAATTAGGAATAGTGATTTTGTAAATTACATTTTAAAGCTTCGTTTTAGGGTTCTGTAGGCAAAGAAACAAGCCTGTGTTTAATTTGATAATGAGACATGGATTTATCTTTTTAATCATAACGTAATTAGTTTCGATTTTATGTTTATTCCGTTTATAAATTTTATTAACCGAAACAAACTCAACGGTGTCTTTTTATACATACATTCACTATTCACACGTTTGTTATACAGACAAATGTATAAAAATACTTATATAACAGAGCAGCATGAAAAAAAGTATATTCCCCAAAGAAGTCGTTTTTCTGACATTCATTCACAAAAAATACTTTTTGTTGTCAATAGTACGGAACCACACATGAGTTTGGCACATACTAATGTGGCCTTAGTAAAAGTATGGATCGATCTTCCGCTATGAAAGTGATTTTAAATTAGGAAATGATTGATGTCTTAACATTGTGATGTTACTTAACTTTGAACATAACTATCGACCTTATATTGCAAATGTGGGTAATACATGGTATACGAGAACTTATGCAGTTTAAGTATTTATAAGACTAAAAGTAAGGGTAATTGCACAAAATAAAAGTAATTAATATAATCGTTTTTGTTAAAATAAACAATAAAACGTGTTGATTACCTCAATAAATGCGTAGGCGTGTCCTTTTTCCTTGTGGGATCTTCCATGCCTTTAGAAATGTCAGTTAGATTACCTATTTTAATACTTATTCTGTTATTTTGGAACAAAATATACAAGCTATGCGCGAAAAATAATACCCCACAGTCATTCTCGTGGTACAAAAAGATGGTGAATGTAACCACAGTAGAAATGTAGCGTAAGTCAAACAAAGATGATATAATAGTTAGTTTTGAATGGATTTGGACAATGTTTAGTATTAGAGAATCTATTTTTTTTTGCTAATACACATATTTGTCGTAATTGACCAATGTAAACTATACAATAACTAATTCAGCAAATAATAGATATACAACAAAATATTTCTCCTAACGTAGGTATAGGTACTATACATAAACTCTATAACATTTTTTTTTCTTAAAGTATAAATAAGTTAAACAAAATAAGCAGTATTCTATTCGTAACTTTGAACATTTTCACGCTCCGGGAGTCTCATGATGGATGTGGTTCAAATTCATAGGGATTGTTTGTGAGGAAGTGAATAAGTCACTTTATCCCGGAAAATATGATTTCGAAACGATATTTACCCACACACATACATAAGTGAGTGGCATGCAAACAAATTGTATTATTGTTGCTATAGTATAAGGTTCATATAATTCTGTCTGTGATTCTGTGATCTTGTGTTATGTTTTCTTTCCTTTTGGTGTTTATACAGTCGATCAAAACGCTTTTAATATCAGCCTGTAACAGTTTCATTAACGAGTATTTACAAATGAAGAGAATTAACACTGATTCAAAGTAGGGAAATACTATACATAAACTACGCTGCTATTGCCTATATGCATAATTGTCATACACAATTTTTTTTATGGTATAAACCGGTAATCTGCCTGATGGTGAGCAATCGCCGCCGCTCATTGACACCCGAAATACAAGAAGCGTTACAAGTGCGTTGTCAGTCCTTTGGGTGTTAGGAATTTAAGATTTGTTGGGGAATCGGGGATTGAAGAGATTGGAGATGGGGGTAATTGGGTCTCCGGTAACCACACTCACACATCGTCGTTTCACGTCTGTTTTCTATTAGGCCATGGTATCACTCGTTAAGCCGGGCTATTCATGCAAAAATACCATAACAACATCTTTCTGCATTTTTTTTATCATAACCAGGAAAACATAAATCTGTACAATGCAGTTTCTCAAACCTAATGTACCGTTATAAAAGACTTGCTCAAGGATTTAGCGAGAAGGAAAAACCCAAAATAAATGCAAACTACAAGATTTATTTGCTTAAGTACGAAAGATTATGATCAAAATTGTCTCATACTTTGCGAGTGAGCGTAAGAGGAAAATTTCACTTGAATTTTTCACACAATTTACATGCGTCATACTAAAAAGTATTTACCTGTCTACCTATTTAATTAATGATTACTCTCCATTGGGCGCAAAATCGTGGGAACCAGACTTGCGTGTTGCATGATACCTCTTCCAGTACTTTCTTTACTTTGGGATGTAATGCAAAGAGTAAAAAGTATCTAAGTATTTGAAACTTAATTGGTGAATGGCGCATACACCTTCGGTAGTGGTAAAATTCGTTATATGATGGCTAGATAGATTGATTGATTTATAGATTATTTATAGATTTCAATGATTGCTAAGAACAATTGAAGTACGGCGCTTAGAAAATCGTACATACGTATAATATTATTTTTTCCAGATAGATGTATAAAGTGTAAATTAAAATAAAAATGTCCTACCATTCATTACAAAAAGCCCACCAGTTACTTATGCGTCAACACATGCATGTATTTTTTTTCAAAATAAAAAGGAAATCCGTACGTGTAGTTTTTGAGTTATTATCAACATTTTGGAGGTCATACAAAAGGACCATAAGTTGTAGGACGTTTTTAAGACATTTCCTTTAACTTTAATTGGTGTTGGATAGGATTTATAAGTTTTCGGTGGTTAGATCATCCTTGATATAAATTGGTACCTATATATTATGGTTAGTCATATTTAACGTTAATTTATAGAGTGAAACCTCACTCTACAATAACTGGGTGTCTGATGTATCTTAGTTTCTTATACCTACAACGCACTCAACGGCCGGGAACGCAATCATGTGACTCCTCTGGTGTTGCGGGTGTCCATGGGCGGCGCTGATCGCTTACCATCAGGGGACTGGTTTGCTCGTTTGCCACCTATTCCATAAAAAAGTCATTCCAATTCACAATATTTTAGATATTTCGGTTCCAAAAGATGTTTCACACAAAAAATGCGAATCGTTACAGCATCAGTAGCTACATCATCAGTTTCAATGTTTGTTATTAAATGTAACAGTCATTGTGGCCATTGCACGACCTTAAATCATATGAGGTAAGGTATGTCACACTCTCGTTTGTAATGAGTGTTACGCTTTTTGGTGCATTAGACACGCTATAGTTTTGCAATTGAGTAGGTTTGAGTTAGCAATACAAGTGTGTCGTTAAAATTACTATGTTAACATCAAATAATCCAGGGCGGTCTCGTTTGCGAAATGAGATAGTCAGAGTATTATTTTGGTTTGGTCCCTCAAAAACTTAATGCCTTTTGAACTATAGAACTAGATTATAAACGATAGATGCAGTGGAAAATCTTCAAACACTTTTGGAGTCTTGTAACACTTTTGTACCACACACAATTATGATTTTTCTTCACACAATTTAGACCTTAGAAGAATTACTAAGATGCTAATTTAAATCAGGGACATTGTTTTAATATATTAGTTGCATGTAAGATACCTCTAACATTTTTTATTTTCATATCTTCCTTAACATTTTATTCTCTCGATCTTACATGTATTTTATTGTATGGTGTAGTATAACATTGTTCTTACAATAATAAATATTTATACACATTTACGGCTCAAAGATATGGTCCGTAGTTACATTTATGGTCAGTTATTCCATTATGATTTACAATGGACATTTGCGGAAATGTTCCAGCCAAAATATCTCTGTTATTTTTACTTAAGAATATAAAAGGAAGGGAATTAGCGAACCTAGACTTGTGTGGTTTCCCGTAGGGAAACAGATAAATAACACAATGAGCTTTATTTTTTTTTCTACCGTGTATAGAATGGGACACAATAAGCTTATTACATAGGTTGAGTGGTTAGGCTGCCTTTCTACCAGAGATGTGCTATGTAGCTATGTTACGGAGATGTAATAGCTTAGCTGTGAAAATATGTGAATACTTCCACCGATACTAAGCTATGTAGCTGTGCAAAGAAGATGCGCAGCTCGAGTATGCGATGTATCGATAGTAGGGAAACCATCCATTGCACGCATCTTTCTATATAAAAAATATAGCACATCTCTAGTGGTAAAAGTACCCTTTTTCTTTTTGTAAAAATGTTTAAAAATATCTTTATCCCACAAACCTATCTTCGTAAGACAGACTTAAAAGTGACGTCATAATAAAGACAAGTTCGTATGGAATTACTAATCTAGGAACTGTCATTAAGGAATTAAAGAGACAATAAGAAATAAAGTCAAATTACAATTAATAGAACATTCGTCCTTGGTCTCCTCAAATTAAAGTATAAATCGGTACTAATTGTTTCACAATTATTGATTAAATTTAGACCAAAATCTTCGAAATTTCATAAACTTCTAACTGGAATAGTAATTTGTGAAAGTCGAATCATTTATTTCAATTAAAATAATTACCCTACACGTGTACTTTTGCTCTATAATTCCCAACTATTAGACATGAAATTTGAAGTTATTAGGGAAACTTTATAGACTAAATATGTGGTATTGTATTAAGTAAATATAGACAAGAAAATGTTACGTGGTTATATATATGTTTGTTTTGTTTCGAAGGACAGATGAAGGTGAAACTATGTCTTTGGGACTCATGGTTCGAGGAACGAGAGATCAGTGCTGTAGTCCTTGTTTTGGTTATTGATAAATCATAAGTTTTTAAACTGATATTTATGTTCACTAGTAATAGAACTTAAAATGGGATATTTACCATGTTTATAATTTTTTGTGAATTTCCGATATTTCGGCACTGTTGCAAGCGCCCCATGGTCACGGGTGAACAGTTCTAATGATATTGATATATCATGTATTCATAATTCTCATCACTTCTCCTATCAAGAAATTTACGTATTGTTTTTATTAGAGAACTAACAGCAATACAATAAAAATAATAGAAATAAAAAAATATAGGAAAGTAAAGCTAATTACAGATTTCTTTGAGGTATATACTTCGGTTACAGAACAGACAAAATATTACAATACACCGGTACACTGTTGTATAACACAAACTAATAATATTTACATCACTTAGTAACCAATAGGTTATCTATTCCACAATTTGATTTGTTTATGGTTAGCAAACTCGAACTTTACTTATTGTTTTATTTAGCTTCAGGCCGTAGTTATGTTATCATAATGTATTAAACTTTATTAGTTTTACCTGTTAGGTATTATTACACAAATATTCTTAATTTATTCTGTTAATAAGCTGATCATATCTTTTGAAGCGATTGATTAACTTGTTTAATTCTATTTATTCTTCTTTCTCGGTGGTGCGTACAGAGTAACAATAGATAGATAATTATGTAGGTATAATATCATACTTAAGTACTAAGTACCTATTTGGAACTAGTTCAGATCAATCAGGAAATCAATTTCCGCGCACGAAGTTGTAATTTAAAAGACATATCATTGTAGTACTTGAACAATTATATTTGCATTAAATATTCATATTTGAAAAAAAGGTAAATAAGGTTTAAAATACAGTATTGAATCTGTGAGTAAGTTTTTGTCACTCATCGGTAATTATTTTGACTTTAGACTGATAATACACTGTATCGACATAGGTATTCAACGTTTTTTGTGTCATTTGACGATTATTACAGGTTGGTCCAAACGAGTAAAATATTTGGCATTTAATTTTTCAATACATAACGTACCTCTTTGAAATATCGTATCTTAAAGCTCATGTTAATATTTTGTCTATTTTATTCTATATTTATTATTTATACGTACAATTTTATATCGAAAGGCAAAACTTCCAATGACCCAATAAGATCATATACGTATATGTATTATGATTTCATATTGGTTGTATACTATATTCGTAATGACTATAGAGTATAGGTAGAAAGTCCAGTCACGTGTAGGTTTGATATTAAAAGCAATTAAAATATCTGCGACACTCGATTTTGCAACTCGCTTTCAGAAATCCACAATAATTGCAGGCCAAGGCTTTACGTCGGTTATATTATGACAAAAAATAATTATTATTCTCTGTTCCTATCCGTTTGACGAAATAAAAACTCGTTAAGTATCGAAATGAGAATTGTTTTTCTCATTATTTTGATTTAAGTTGCAACTGCAGTTGTTGTTTACCCCAAAAGGTAAATACTGCAATTTAAACTAGATAGTTTTTACCGGTAAACGCGACCGTGAATAATAATCTAGTTTCTCTAGAAAATCTTTTCTTATACATCTCAGTTTTAGAAGTAAGGAATTGTGATGATCAAGAAGTGTAATTAACCAAGGGACCAACAAGCCTTCAGATTTCTACGACTAGTAGTTTAGACTTATACGTTTTTCAATCACTCAGTCACTATTCACACTTCAGGAATTTCTTCCTATATACCTGTAGCAGGACACTTGACTTAATTTCCTATGTCCCATAGTTGGGTTAGAGACCGTCCATAGAAGTCCCCCATTGCGACCGGTCTTGAGCGTCTTCCCGCTTCACCTCGCTCCACGTCATTCCGATACTGCCGCTTCTGCCAACGCTTTGCGATGCCAGATTTGACGGGGTCGGCCACGCTTCCGTTTCCCCTGGGGATTCTAATCCAAGGCTTTCTTGGATATGTTGTTAGGACCCCTTCGGAGTGTGGCCAATCTATACTCACTTTCAGTGTTTGATGTGGTGGTCGATCAGGTTCTCGTGGCACGAAAGCGTGTAATAAAATACAAAAAAAAAAAAAAAAAACATTTAAAAGAGACTTACAATTATTAAGCACTTCTTTACTTAGAATTGTAGAACAATATTAACGTAATGGTTGAGGACATTTAATTTAACTTGACAACTTGTTCTCGTAAAATTAAGTAAGTAATAAACAGAGTATTTATGTGTCCTCATTTTGTTGTAATGATATTCTAGTTAAAATTATGAGAACTAAACGGATATTGTTACTACAATTTAAGCAATATTTTAGCAAATGCCATTTATTTATTTAAGCTGTACCAATGATAGAGGAAACGGGAATATTGTAGTACACTGCACTTAATTCTAATTATAGAGATTTTGGAAACCGAAATTCGTAATTAATATATTAATCTACCTATTAATTAAAATACCCGGATGTCGAAACCGCAACTGTATTCACCTTACGGACTGCCCAGCGGATTACCGAGGCTCCAGCTCGAAAAGCAGGTGTAGGAACGGGGTGGTTTTTAGTCAGCAAGAATATGACACTCCCTTGCGCCTTGCTCAAGGCGGGAGAAGTAACTGGATGATTTTCCATTATCAAAAAATAAAAAAGCTGTCACACTTGCTACCACTAACAGTTGTTTATTATTTACTAAACACAATAATTATAATAAATATGTAATCACGCTTGAATTAAGACATTGATTATTATAAATAGAAACAATACTTTTTTAACCATCAAAGTTTCAAAACATTTGTATAAATATGACTTAAACATAATAATTTTTTTTTTTTTTTTTTTTTTTTTAAAAACGTTGCCCCACATTAGGATTTTCTCCTGTGTCGTGGGTGCGTTTACAAACATACAAGTTCACATGCACATGACACCCAGACCCGAAACAACAATTTGTGGATCACACAAAGAGTTGCTTCGTGCGGGAATCGAACCCGCTACCCGTTGCGCGGCAGCCAGTTGCCCAGCCACCGCATCAACCGTCCAGTCAAAATGAAGTATAAACGAATTCAATAACTGCAGTTGTTTAAACATAATTTTGTACATAATAGTGCAAAAATCACGGACCTTTTGTTTCTGTTAAGACAATGTGAATGAAAAGAATTTCATAATTTAAGGTATTATAATAGTTACATACCTATTGAATATATTTGTGTTATTGCAACTGTTGATAATCTTTCAATTTTCTTTTTATTAAATACTAGCCTCTTCGCCTGCGATCCCATGAGATAAAAAGTATCCTATCACCTAAATCAGTTCATACCCTGTCTGTACACCAAATTTCATCAAAATCCATTTAGTAGTTTCAGCGTGATTGACGGATAAACATCCAATAAAGCAAACTTTCACACACACACAATTTATTATATTTTTTGTTATAGAAATGAAGCAATTATGAAGCCCATTTAAAAAAAATATGAAGGATATTTTAGCAGTGGACGAATGCTGTTGATGCTAAAAAAGTAACCTTTCACCAAGTACCAAATTAGATATAGCTTAACTCATACATAATAATAACTGATAAAGCCACTATAAGATTAAATAATGATTACACCAAATAAGTGACAAATAATTGATTTCAAAAAACACATCCGCATAGCAATGAGATTGAACAAACATAAACCGAAATTAGTTTAATGTTAACATAACAATCTCATGGATTGCATATTTACTTTTATTGCCATCGAAGTACCATTTATATGGTCAGGCTTTGGTCTAAAATGCGGTCAGTTATGCAACGAACTGATTCAATTCAAGCATAAGCAAGCGATACTAAAGGCTCTTGTAGACTGTAAGTTCCGATTATTAATTTGTAATATACTACGTCGTGGTAGTTCGGAAGTTTAAGACGCCCGCTTCTTATAGGTACATGAGGAGCGGGTGCGAAACTTACCAACAGTAAGTATAGAGACACACAAGACTTTTTTACTTGCTAAGATTATTCAGACACCACCGACAAATGATGAAGGAAAACATCGTAAGGAAACCTGGCCTTATAATTTCTAATTATAAGTTTGAAATCACTAACCCGCATTGAGCAAGCGTGGTAATTAATGCTCAAACCTTTTCCTTGCGAGAAGAGGCCTTTGGTCAGCATTGGCCACTTATAGGATGTCGATGTGATGTGAATACACTATTGTTTTGATTTTGCTAAAGGAATGGGCACAGTCCTTAGTTCTTTGCACTACTGAATGATTTGACTAAAAGAGATAGCTTCATCATCACATTTATGGTACCTATATTTTCTATGTCTGTAGTCTAGATTGGTGCTAGACACATCGGACTAACGCCAATTATAAATGAAAATAACTAGTATCAGATACCTACACATTTCGACATAACTTGTAACCAGTAAAAACTGGAATCATTTCACATTACTTCGGTTCAAGATAATTATGGTGATGATGTTGACTAAAAATCTTAGGAATACGTATTTCAACCCTTTATAATGAGACCTCTGGTTCGGGAACATAAGTCAAAGAGTTAACAAAACAATTCTTTTATGCAAACTCGTTAACTCGGGTAGTTTAACGAGTTTGTGAGTTAACTTGTTTGGGATGCGGATGGAACGATTTTAGCTGAGTTAAATACTTACCTACTTTGCTACTTTTGTGGTAAATAATGTGTATGGGTGTACTTGAAAAGATTTATTTGGTTATTTTGAAAGAGTAAAATTAAATCAGTATGCTGAAAGTGATTACAAGAAAAACACAAGTGGCGATTATACTGATCGTAAATACTTAACCCGCCATTGGTGACGTGTATTTGTCTTACTGAGATAAAATGGCATAGAAAGGACATAAAAATAAAACGCTCGCATTGCTGTTGCGGGGTGGACTAATGGTAGAGGGCGTGTAGTAAGGCAGCTACTCGAAATCGCAACCTAATTCGATAAACAGTTTAAAAAATACTCTTAGTTTTTAAATTACCCGGTCTCATAGACATATAGGTCACCAATGGCGGGTTAAAGAAATATTTTTTTAAAACGTTGCCTCACTCTAGGATTTTGTCTCGTGGGTGCGTTTACAAACAGATCCGAAACAACAATTTGTGGATCACACAAAGAGTTGCTTCGTGTCGGGAATTGAACCCATTACACGTTGCGCGGCAGTCGGTTACCCAGCCACCGCGTCTACCACGCAGTCATTGTCACAGTCACAGTGGTTTAAATTAAGAATTATTCGTTTTACCTTTATAAAAAAAAAAACATCAATTCCTTTTCTCCTATACCTATAAATTGAAAATAACGATCACACAAAACATTCTGGTCAATATTTATCGGATCAAAATCACACCACATGTCTACTCCACATATCTACTGCAGCACAGACCCAACCAGTCATACACAGACATACACACACATTTTTACGTAACCCAATAATTACACCTTCTATTGTTTCATGCATACTTACTAATTAACTGTCAAGCTTTATAACGTCGAGTACCAGGGTTACATAAAGAGTAGGCGTTTAAATACCGAACCTTACCCACCGGCCTTGTGTCACGAACTGACCTAAGGACCTACTATGTGTTCTTAGGTCTTAGTCAGCAAGCCTTGATATGATTTCGCTTACCATTGTGTACCAGGAAAGCATAAGAATTTGAAAGGTCATAGTGATCAGGTAGTTGAGCCTTAAAAATATATTAGCCATTAAATATATTTCTCATAAATAGAGCCCGTGTCATTAGTATAGATTGAAAAACTTAATAAAGCTTCGACCCGGAAATCGAACCATAGACCATTCGACACGCGATCCGTACTTAATCGGCTTATACATACACACACATATACAACGTGTAACAAAAAGGGGGTATACATATCAATTGCATGGCTTCTAGATAACATAACAAACGATACGATAAGGGTTTTTTAAACTCATGTTTTCATGGTACCAAGTTATGAATTTTTCAAATCGCGCCGCCGCGTGATTCAAAATTAGGTAGACAGGTACTAGGCGATCAGATTGATAGAAGAAATGTTTCGTAATATTAGCGAGTGATCCCTGTAGTGTTGTGACATGTTTGTATGATTTAAAATCAAGAACCATGCGATACCAAGTATTTGGTACAAAAATTTTTTTAAACGTATTTTAAGCTGAAACTTCGTATAGAGACTATTCAACCTGTATTCATCAGCGCTTCTTGATGTATATGGGTATTTTGTTACACGTTGTATATATACAAAGTCCTTCTTCCCAATTTAAACCATAAGCGACTCGACACAATATATGTAGTAGCCAAAAAAAGTGGACAAAAAACATGATGATAATTCAATCACATGACAATATTGCAAAAGGGGCTTCAATTCTCACAGAACAACTTAAACGTAGGCACGCGGATCCTAGCCAAATGAATGACTTACTTTAACCCCCCCTCCACCTTGGCCCCACATGTTCAGTCACGTGTTCATTTGTTAACCGTACACCAAATTATTTGTCCTTGGTACTACAATAGGCCATTCGTCAAATTGTTTATAGTATTCAATACTCATTTTGTTGTTCATAAATCAAAGTTAATCTGCACGATTTCTCGATAAATTGGTACCTAATCAAGATGGAAATCTGGTTTGGAATTTTTATTGTATAGTTTAATTTCATTGTTTCTGTATTTGATGAAACGTAAGCACAAATATTGATAGTTCTTGATATAAAGAAGAAGAAAGAAGTCACCAAGTTGGTGTTATGAAAGACCTTATTGGTTCCTGGCTAAATGCTATTACCGGTTACATTTATGCTCGCTTGGCATGCGGATTGGATTACTGGTACTGGGGTTACCGGGGCTCCGTCTCGAAAAGCAGGAGTAGGAACGGGGTGGTTTTTAGCAAGGAAGAGTCTGACACTCGCTTTTGCCGGGAGAAGTAACTAATTGGACGATTTCCCCAGCAAAAAAATAAGTTCTTTTATGACAACCGCGACAAAACATGATGAATAATGTATTTTTCTTCTCTAGGTACTGTCACCATCCGGTTTAGCCATAAGATTTCATTTCAAAGATAGTGTCCCTTATCAGACCAAATCTAGGTGACTATAGGCCCAGCGGCTACCAGGGCAACATAGTACTAAACAGATAACAATCTTCTTTTTCATCACACAGTGTTCAGTACAATGTATCTAGTACAGTTGTGCAATAACTCGTGGAAAGTTTACTTTTGCAATATGTGCATACAAATTGCATTACGTACGAGGATATTTTACGATTTCCGTTCACTATCTCACACTTGAAGTTTTTAAGGAAATTGTATTTAGCTTTGTAGCTTATAAAATTCTTACGGCCTGTCCTTACGCAAGACCACTTTCATAAAAATGTAAGATCTTATTGGAGTCATTGAGGATACTTTGTATTGCTTCTAATCACATCAAATGGGGCTTGTAATTTTCCTCGTGATGCGTGCGTAGGTTTTCGGAATAAATACTTGGCATTCGTTTACAATATTACTTTAATGGAATGTGAAACAGTTTCCTTATTAAATGGTACATTTTAGCGTCAAGGTTAAATATTTACTAAAAAAAGAAATATCCTAGGAGAATTGGTTATCTTGACAATTCTCTAATGTTTATAGTTTATACCTATTTGTCAACACAGTTATAAGGGCTGAATTCATCAGCTTAAGTGTAAGGTATAGTAATAAATATCATTACTGTAAAACGTTTTTCATCAAAGATAAGTCGTTGATTTTAGAGCTCATTTTAAACATTGATTTCCCAGAAGGGAGTGAAAATTAATGGGGCGACAGAGAATTATGGGACGGCCTTGTTAAATCGACAGCTGATTTAACAAAAGCACAAAACTTTAATTTCTCAACGAAAACGCTTTTCCTGGGTATCGGGGAAGTATTTTTTTTATATTTTCGGCTTGGGCAGCTTAAATTTATGTGGAAGAAATTATGATTTTAAAAATCCTTTAAGTTTCGTTACCTGAAAATACAAGAGTACATCTTACCTTTGACAAAATATGGCTAGGCGTTATACTTGTTCAAAAGTATCTTTTTGCTTTAGTAAAATTTTTGGTTTACCAGGAATCCATAGAACACGTGTACGTAGTCTGGATTTTCAGTGTCATTGCGTACATGTTCCTTTACAATTTTTCTGAAAAGGTTTTACTTATAGAGCTCTTAGTGCTTTTACATTTTTAAATCTTTTTCTATTGTTTTGAGATTAAGGAACTCTTTCACAAAACCAGATTAAATTTCGGTTCGGTTATACCTATTGATAGATTCCCCATAAAGTGTGCCAAAGCGTGTTAGCTTAAGTTTAACAGTAACTTGACCAGAAATTGTGAAACATACCTCTATTGTCTTTAGACCAACACAATGTACTGGTAGATAAAATATAGTCTAGTGTATCAGAAACATAACAAAAACAGATTTACCGTGAAATATGAAACAACCAAGGATATAAACATTGAGTGAGGTAATCAATGGGAAGGTATCCGAAAAATATCGAATCCAAATATAGGGACAGGGGGCGGGATGATGATGATCGATTCCCGAGTAGGTACATTACAAAAGAATTAAGAAGGGCATCAAGTGACGTAGATCGAAGTGATAAGTGACATAAATCAAGGGTCCTATCATTTGAGTATGTGTGTGAGTGAGTAACTTGAAAATGATGTTTTGATTACTTACTTGAAAATTCCAGCCCAGTAATCTATTTTAGTAATGGTTTTATTGAGTGCGTGTTTTATATATTATGACTTAGGTAATTTATGCCTATACCTAATCGACATCACTAAAATTGGAGGTTGATATTGTAGTAATAGAAATTACTGATAAGGCATAACTATAACTTAAACATTGACCACATCTGTATGGATAATTATAAAAAAATCTAGAAATCTGATTAGACCATAGAAATATTACTTTATTATATCTATGGACTAGACGCTCAACGCGTCTGTTAAATTACAATCTAAGGGACTCTTCCTTCTAATTTTGAAGACAGGGTGTTTATACAAATACACAATTTTATACATACGTTTAAATTTTATAATGGATAACAAAATTATACTTAGTACTAGTAGTTTGGTGCCCATGTTGTTTATGCATGCTCTAATCGCAAAGTTTTTAATTAAAGGTTCTGTCCTACATATAAAAGGGCATTTGAATTTTAGTTAAAGTTGTAATTAAGGTTCAGCTTACTGTATTTTAGATCGGCAGTTCTTGTAGAAGGTTTTTTTTTAATTCGATGCATCTTAAATACATATTATTGTGTAATACCTATACGTTTAAAAATGCTTATGAGTTTAAATTGTCCAGGTAAGAATAAAAAATCAATAAGTGTAATCATGAGCAAACTATGTTTTAGAGAAATCTCCTAATAAACGTACTTTATTTCTTCTATTGGAGGTAAAAGATAAAACTGAAAAATCATGTACCTAATATTTTTAGTTCTTCTCTGGTAAAACCTAAACGATTAAATATCTAAGCAAAAAAATTTAAATACGGGTTTAAATAATTATAGCATCTTGCCTTAGGTCAGTACTGCTTTTGAACGTTTTTTTTTATTATTTTCCTTGTCTGTCACATTTGATGACGTAACTTTTGTGTTTTTAGCCTTTTACGAAAATGTACCGTTAAAACACTTGTTTAATATTTAGTGTTTTTTGATGAGAAATAATAACAAAAAGTTTTCATATACCTGTTTTTACTGGTACTATGACACTTAAGTTATAAAGTACCTAGATTAGATAAGTAAATAACTTTGTTCTTCATTTGAGCATAATTTATATGAAAAAGATAAATTAATTCGTGTATGTAGGCTTATAGGCTAATTAATATCCCTTTATCTTTGTCCTTTTTTAATGCAAATTAACGAGCACGAGACCTTAAAAACTTACCTAATTTCGATAATAAACTGGTTATCAGAAAACAGCCTTAGGTACTTGTGTTTTTTAATATCATTAATTTTAAAATTATCTTTATAAGGTACAGTTTTTTTTTGCAGTAGATAATATTAGCTTCAGAAGGCAATGTTAAGCGCCATCATCTTTGTACAAGAACTTGCACATAAACATAAATGAGGTAGTTCATACAAATTACGTTCTTAATTCTTTATCTTGTACATACAAGCGTATCTAATGTGACAGTACGATAGTAAAGTGTGGAAGAACCCTGCTTCAGCAAGAATGGGCTGGCTCGACCTCGAGTGATACCACGGCCTCACGGAAAACCGACGTGAAACAACGCTTACGTTGTGTAAGTGAGGTTACCAGCTGCCCAATTACCCCCCTTCCCAATCTTTCCAATCCCTGATTCCCCAACAACCCTTAAATTCCTAACCTTCAAAAGGCTGGCAACGCACTTGTAACGCCTCTGGGGTTTCAAGTGTCCATGGGCGGCGGCGATTGCTTACCATCAGATGATCTATTAATTTTATACCTTTTTTTCTTCCCCAATAAATGATTGTAGCTTTATATTGGTTCTAGATTTTTCCATTACGGATCCAATTTATATAAAACTTGTTCGTTGTTTAGTCTACGGTAAGGGTTTATTTTTAATTTCACCCAACACCTACCTTTACAAATAGCGCGTACAAATTGGACCGTCCGCCATTTTTGCATCAGCAAATTCAAACGTGTTCGCCTTGAATTAATTAAAACGTCCCTATTACTAGATCCCAGATATATGTATGTAGGAATGAACTCGTAAACTAAACGTAGTATTGTCTGGTTTCGTGCTTTGATAGTTCAATGAACGAATGTTCGAGTATTTCTATTGTTTTCTATTGAAATGTTTAATCAATATTTATTTTTAATTAATATTTATGATTAATAACTGAGTCCAATTCTGATCATATCTATGAAATAGTCAATCTTGGAAATACACGTATTTCAAATACACCGCCAAATAGATAGGCTCAAGTATTTAATATATGCAATAATATTAAAGATACGAAATGAAGTTTCAACTAGGACTAAACCACATTTTTATTCCTCTATCTTCAGTATCCAGCTGACCACTAAGTTTTTACTAGAACGAAAAGCCAGGAGCTGAAATATTTCCTTGTAAACAAGGGACAACAGTACAGTACAACCTGCTTAGTTCGTTAAAACTTAATTTACGATCTGGCTTAATGAAATGAGAAGCGCGTGATTGGAATTCTTAAGCCCCACATGTTCTCCTACAAATCGTAGTAATTGAAACGAGTGAAAACTTTTGTTGTGTTTCCATTGAAGGATTTGTTGGGAGGAATGGACGAAGCGTCTTAGAAAAAGCGCAGTGTATTGCAAAAATATTGTTGTTGCGATTTTATTTTGATGGTTTTAGAATTAGAAAATGATGTTCATTACTCGTGCGTGATAATTCTTTGAGATTTGTATTTGAGTCTTATGAAAGGTGATAAAGCGTTTCTTGACAGCGCGAGTGACACGTGGCGCTTATGTACTCATTCATATTAAAATTGTAATTAATGTTTGTGATTTAATTTCGCGGTACAATTTGATTCATAAATAATAATGAATCTTTGTCATCATTATTGGATATATGTATATTAAGTAGGTAGGTAATTAGTTTTTCCATATTAATACGAACAATAATTTGCTTATATTTGGAAAAAAAATCTAGATTTCGCATTTAATCAATTTTACGACACGAGTAATTACACAATATTTTATTACCTTTTCTTAAACAGAATATGGCATCGAAAACCGTTTTGAACAGTGTATGTGACCATTTGAATTGCACTGTAAATATGGAAACTGAAAATATTTTCTAGTATGTAACTTCATCGGTTTCAAGATCAATAAAAATACCGGGTTTGGTCTATGATATCACTTGGCTGCTCGTAAAGTGGTCTGTGGCCACTGCCTTTGTAAAACTTCAATATTTACCCATCCATTTGCTATCTACTCTTTCATTTTCGTTACTTCGTTTTAAAAGCGCGTTTTATATTTAAGTATTATTGGTCAAAGTAAGCTGAAGTTGAATAATTTATAATCTATGTTTGACAATTCGATATTTAAAATTAAAAATTATTTTTAATTTACAACAAAAAGAATTTACGCTCTGTGCCGGTATACTCTTTACTCAATATCATTCGAAATTTAAATTCAAATGTTTAAACAAACGAGTAGGACTTTGTTTGTGATGAGATATCGTAGATTGTTGCAGAGACACGCACAAAAAGGTCCGTTGATCTCTTATCTTAACAATTCAATTGCTTTCCCATTTGTTCTAGAACTGTCCATACCAAACATAAATCACGATACGTCTTCCTATAAATAATAACGTCAATAAGATTAAAATTAATCTTTAAGCTATCGTAATGTAACTAATTAAGAACATCCAATAAATTGTTGACTTACAATTGTTTATTTTTTTGTTACAGGTAAGTTCCAGTTCAAAATGAAACTTGTTGCACTATCAATAAGGTAACATTTTACGCACTCTGTTATAAGCAGAAAATAAACTTACCAATTTTCGCATTCCATTTATTCAAATTTAAATCAAAGATGGAGGACGCCGCCAATAATGGCGCCAATTTTGTTTATTTTTTTGTCACCAACAAACAACTGCATACAAGTCGCAACGGAGACATCGTGTTTAATAAAACACGAGTTTGCTTTCCGAGGTCGCAGCTTAGGTCAAACCAATACAATAAACTTTCACTGTCCATTGGAAATAACAAGTTCTATAGTTCAATTATTTTTTAATATGAACTTCTATTTCATTTGACATATGTACGTAGTCTGTGGAAAATGCTGCACAGAGTAAAAAGAAAAAGTAAAGCGAACTCATGACTTGCGAATTTTGAAATTGAAAATGGAATAACAAAAATTTTCGAGTATGTTCCTACGTACAACAGAGTAAATAAAAATATATTGTATTATTTGCATTTAATCTAGTTTAAAAATAGATTTGACAGTTTAGCTGTATCAACTCGAACGGTCTAATTTAATTAAACTTTTCCGTTTTTCTGTGAACCTTCTGAATCGGCTTGTCCGGATTAGTTAGGGGAAAATTGTTTTCGTATTTATTTGGTATTTTTTCTGTTTATTTCTATGATTAGTATTGTATTCAATTAAATTCTACCATAGTTAGCAGGAAATCTTAGAACTTTAAGAGGATTAATGCTATCATACATTTATTCAACACTAGCGAGTAGCGACCCGCCTCAGCTTCGCATGGGTGCAATGGTGATATATTATGCATGTATTATACATATAAACCTTCCTCTTGAATCACTTTATTACAATTTAAGCAACTTTGTTTTATACTATGTAGTGATACAAATATTAGTTTTAACAGTTGTTGAAATTCCATTACAGCAAATATAATAGAACTAAATAAATGAATAGCTAAATAAACGTCTACAAATTACAATAGACGGATGGAAAACTCTCAATGAAACAAAGTCTTGCTTAATTTAATCTAAAACAAATACCGATAGAAGTTAGTCAAGTTATTCAGCTCTCAAATTGTATACAATCAATCACTCAATCAACATGTTAATTACGGCTGTTGGCAGACAAAATGTCGGCTCATGTGTTTAAGCACAGATAATAAATTCTAATTAATTCTATCGAACATTTAGCACGTCATCGCGCCTAAATAAATAAACGCGGTATTAACTTGTACATGACGTGTTTTACATGAAATACAATTGTATATCGATTTTTATTGAATTTTGCACGCTAAGGTTACAAATGTTATTGTAGTTGAAATAGACTTTTGTTGTATTATATTTATAGATTCTTTATTGCCTTGTTAGTTTAGTGCTTACAGGCGTGTACACTAGTGTTTGCGAAATATGATCATTACTTTTTTGAGCATCTTCTAGGCGACTCTTGTGGTGTAAAAAGATACCATTATCAATAGGTATTCACATATCAGGTATTTTGGAGTAAATATATCAATTTTTTAAAACAACCTGTACTTTTATCTCTATGAAAACTATTCCAATCGCAGTTTTTCAAAAGAGTTGCAACTAAGTGTAGTACTGCGTTTAATCATTTGATTCCATCGCAGACGCGGCCGGTTGCGCGATGTTTTGCTCACCTGTACCTCGCTTTGCCGCACCGCCGCTTCCAACAACTTGTACTATTTTCCACAAAGATGTAATACTACTAGATGTGTCCTTATGATGACGCTGTACGAAGAAAGCCTTTGAGTTCTTAAGCGCGACTATCGGTCTAGGGCCATAAGTTAGCTGCGGACTACCTAGCGGGTTTACTGGGGAAGGAACAGGGTGGTTTTTAGTCAGTAAGAGTCTGACACTCCCTCTCCTCGCCCAGGGCAGGAGAAGACATTATATGATTTTCACCCCTCAAAAAAAGGGCCATAAGGTTGATTTGTTTTTTTTTTAACACAAACAATATTGATTGCAGTTGCTATTATGTTTTTTTGTTAATAATATTTTTTCATAATAGCGCTTGGGTATACTTTAGATTGGTTTTTGTAGTTCAAGTTTACCTTATCCGTTAAGCGGTTGGCCGTAGGCCGCCTTTTTATATTTTGCCATTAAATTATAAAAAGTTAAGCAACATCATTATTGCAAGTAACAGTTTACTTTCACAGTTTGCATGTGTGTCAATGTCGAGTCAATCAAGACAGTGTTCTCATAAACAAGTTTTATGACTTATTTCCAAAACCTGACCATTTTTACGCACCATGTTTTTACTTCCACGCAATACTAATTTCTCGATAAAACGAAAACTATTTACGTACTAACTATTCAATAATTCAATGTAAGGCGATCATCGAACCATGCAAAATATACGTCAATATTTGATTTATCAGCTAACCACATCCAGTAAGACACTATCAATGTAAATATGATTTTCCACTTGGCATTCGCTTAATTAGCCACTCGCACTAAACTAGATTCAGTGAAAGTACGAGTCGAGCATCTGTTATAAGTAATTAAGAAGTATGGCCGTTGCAGTCTGTACAGGATTTTAGTTCTCAACTTTGTTGCACCTTGAACCTTTTAAACTTTTCCACTTTCTCTTGTAAATTACGAAGACTTAGGTATTAAATGAATGATAATGGCGAAGTTACTGAACTCATATTTCTAAGGAACTCTTTTTAACAGGCTCTATTTAAGTAAAATTTTTTGACAGGTCACTAAGAATTGTATTATGATACTTAAATTCATTAGAATGACGGTCACGCTATGCAGAGGTTGAGTGAAGCTGTATTCGTTAGGCACAAAAAAGGTGTTAGTTATTTGCCATTGATATAACTTTGGATCTTAAACATTACCTATTGCAGAAGAGGAGTAAGCAAATTCAACACTTTAGTTCTCATATTCAAATCCTTTAGAATCTCAACAGTTGCAGTTACGAATACTTAGCTACTATTAATCTTAAAATCTCACACCCACATTGTACGATAACGAATATAAATGAAAAGGAGGTGTCAAAGAAAGAGATAGAGATAATAAATTCAAATTTGAATTGCGAAGTCTTCATGAATGAAACTCTTTTTTTGACTTGGCTTTGTTTTATGCCATTCCGGTTGAAATGTCTTTGTTTTTAATCGTGTCCGTGAATGCACGTCTTAATTATTATATCCATTTCTCAAAGGATAGTCCTAATCTTTAAGGTCCTAAGCGTTTATAAACAGACATAAAATTTGTAATATTTAATCACACGCTATGAAATTTTCCAAGAAAAAAAGCTTTTTTAAAGTTTTATAGATTTTCTTTTCATTTAATCATCCAATGGCTACTTCCGCCTTGGGCGAGGCGAGTGGAAGTGTCAGACTCTTACTGACTAAAAACCACCCCGTTCCTACTCCTGGTTTTCGAGCCGGAGCCTCGGTAACTCTCTAGGCTGCCCGCAGCTCACAGTTTAGTAGCCAAAGTATTATGAATTCTGTTAGTTGGGTCCAGACTAACATCGAAGTCTTAATATAGTAAATCCTATTAGTCTCTCTCGTAATAGAAAAAAATGAAGTTAGCAAACAATTCATAGAAACAAAATTCCAAGTAACAAGCTGTGTTTGTTTGCTATCAAGCTTTGGTTGATCTATTTTGGTTTTTCAATTGTTTAAGTTCTATGAAATTGACAGAAGTACAGGAATATAGGATAGGTCTACGTATGATTTTGTATCCAGGTAATACTACCTGATACTACCTTTGATACTATCATTTTTCTATGGAAATTTCAAAGTAAAACGGCTATTTCATAGGTCCTAAAAGAGTTTAGTTAGTAAATTGCTTCCTATTCAGGCTGATGAAGAGAGTATTTCTAGATAGGTAGAATCCCTCCAAAAATAGGCTTATGTCCGAATACTCAAACGCTACTCAATTTTAAGACGCTCTCAAATGTAGTACTCTGTAATGACAGAGATAACATGATATTTAAGTACAACTTAAAATTGTTTGAGTATTCGGGCGTTAATGTTTAAATTTTTTTTTTCGACTTATGTCTATCTCATTGATGGAAATTACCAGAACGTTTAGGAAAAGTTCGCTCATTACACAATTGCCTACATTTTAATTACACAATTTGACTGCTTATACTCAAGCATCTAACCAGAACCTTGTTAATGGTACTGTAATAACGCAAATTGATACTAAAAATAAATTCCTGAGATCTTTTAATGACTTTATTAATAGCAATGCTCCTAATTATACCATTTTGGTGTCGTTTGTTTGAATGGAAAATCCTTTTGGAAACGTCTCATTACTAAGTATGGGATGAGGGATTAATGTTTCCATTTAATTCCTTTGATTACAAAGTAGCTCTTCCTTTACAAATTGATTAATATATTTTCTAAAATGAACCGACGGATTTTGATTCGTATGTTTTGCAATATATTTATGTATATGTTTGGCTTATGTCTATAAAATATTTTAAAGAACGATTATAAAGTTGCCTCACAAAAGAACACACATTTTTATAATAAAACTAATATTAATACATAAGAAGTGCATACACCTATGAATGAAATTTCACGTTCTTAAAGCTTTTAATACCAATGAAGTTACAAAATACATTACAGTAGTATGTCGAATGACTGTATCTTTCTTCAACTCGTTAAAAAAAGTGCGTCAATGCACTTAATCTTGCAACAGCGTTTAAGATAAATAAACCAGTGCGGTATTTGTGCCAGGAAATCAAACATCTTAAAACAGGTTCTTAGCCACATTTCCTAGGGAGTAGAAAGTTAAAAAAATCTAGGCCAAGCATCATAAACAAACGAATCGCTAAATCAGTTGCTAAGAGACCATAAGAAACATGGCTGAACTAGGTAAATCATTAATCCTTTTATTTTTCAAATAACGAAATATTTTATGTACAAGAGATAATTAAATAG
Source organism: Spodoptera frugiperda (assembly GCF_023101765.2). NCBI lineage: Eukaryota > Metazoa > Arthropoda > Insecta > Lepidoptera > Noctuidae > Spodoptera > Spodoptera frugiperda. The sequence continues at coordinate 6,882,805 of NC_064241.1, read as the reverse complement.
GGATTAATATAATCTGATTAATTATCTTATCTACTTAAGAAAATAATTCTGGAATTTTCATGGCTGTGGAATTATTTTGACCTGTTTATGGAAAGCAGATTTCTCGAATATTCAGGACAAAAAACAATGAAAAAATAAAAGGTAATTTCTCGAAAATCTCTCTCGTTGTTTGTAATCATGAGTACAATCACGTGTTTAAATATCGGTCACTAATTTACAGTCACCCTATAGAGACAGTAAATAGTTTACTATGTCAGTCAATATTATTTACAAACAATAACTAAGTATGTAGGTACCTATATAAGATTTATCACTATTCTGAGGCTTGTACACCTTCTTCTTATTTTGATTAAATTATTCACCTCACTGCTTTACAAAACGTTGCAATACAGATCTTTACCACTTTGTAATCAAAACCTAATGAACCAGGTTATCGCACTAATATTATAGATGTGAGTTTGTTGGTTTCGGATGTTTCTCCGTCAATCACGCTGAAACTACTGAACGTATTTTGATCAAATTAAGTATACGGACAGGGTATGAGCTGATTTTGATGACGGGGAAACCATCAAAACACACGTAGTTAATTTGGGAAGAAAGACTAAGGAGGTGTGGTATTTTTACTTCACTAAAGCAATCACTTTTCATCGGGGATCGCAGGTGAAACCGCTAGTACAAGCTAGCAAATTAATATTTAAACGCCCAGTCCTACAAACTTCGGTAAGACCGAAATATAAATCGTTGCAACAGTTTATGATCTAACTACACCAATTAACATTCCTAGTGAATCTACAGTGATTAGCGATTATAATGTTACCGAATGCCGGACATAATGTAATGTATTTATCGACGTATAAACGAGTAACACTCATTGAGTAGGAGTTAAACGAATAGATAAATAGTCGACTGTCGGAAGGGGAAGTCAGTAAGATCGCACGATATGTTCCCACGATTGTTTACGTGAAAATTATAACATAACATTCTTTGAATTACGCTTGTTTTCAATCAAAAGGTAACGTTTATATCTATACATGTGTAATATGTGTATGCTTTGACGTCAATCATATTCGAAAAGAATATTATCTTTTAATTTTCTAAAAGTCTAATAATGACGAAATCCAAGTGAGTCTAGTTGTGAATAAACCGTTTAAAACTACTCCAAGAACCGCCAGGCGTAGGCAATGATTTATAGCGTTGAAATTATTAAGAATAGGTTACACATTTTGCAATCTTAAATTAAAATTCGCTTTAAGGTACAATCTGTATCTTTTCGCAGAAAAATACAAAGTCCTTAACCACAAACATAACTGCAAAATTGCAATTACGAAAACAAAACAACAAATTAAACATTTTAATGTCTTCCTGTCTTGTTCGAACAAGATGTCCTTGTAAAATTATATTATTTTGGCTACCTACCCAATACTAAAGTATTACGACGGGTTAAGAACAAAATCTACGCCATTTGCATAAATCACGGCGCAGTGGCCAGACGGCATGTTTCAACGTAGAAAGGGGAACTTAGAAATAGGAGCTCTCCACTTGATTTATGAATTGTACAATTTGTACTGAAATACAATATTTATGGTGTTTTTTTGTATTCGCAAAGTGGAGTGTACAGCTGACTGCTTAAAATACACCATGTTTTTGTGTGTATTTTACCTGTAAAGCAAAAATAAAATACGATTAGAATACAGTATCATCAAAAAGTTTTTTGTACAAGTTTTATCATATCATACTAGAGGGGTCATTCACTTCATTGCTAACGAACCAATGAATGTAAATCAAAATAATATTGTCTAGTAGTTAGTGACTGTTTTGTTTACCCTTTTACAAATAAACGTGCTGATTGTCGGTACATGTTACAAAAACCATCGACATTTTATTTTATTGTTTCTAATCATGCAGTTTTAGTAAAGGCCACTTTATTGTAATAAGTAAATAAGAAATATATAAAATAAATAAATAGGTACCGGTAAACTATGGCAACTTTACCGGGCCCTTGGCAACTTTACCATACTATAGGTATTCGGTATAAACTCATTTATCTAAAAATCTACCCACTAGAATTCTGTTTTGTAATAGAAGTATTTTTTAGACATTAAAAGGAAATACTTACTATATTTTGCGTAGACGTAAGACTGCTATTATGCCAGTAATGGCCGTCACAATGTATGCGTGAAAATGAGCTAAAAAATAGTTGTTCCTAAATTGTGCTTACAGAGCCTTAACTATTTGTCACAGGTGAGTGAAATTTTGATCTTGTATGTATATTATAGTTGGGATTACTGTTGTAATGTCAGCAATTGCTTTTTCTTTAATTTATTGATAAATAATCGCTTCGGTAATGTTGACACAGGTTAGGTAAAGTTGCCACGGCCTGCTTTGTGGCAACTTTACCTACAGTTAGGGTTGGCAATAAATGTTTTTTTCTTGTTTGTGTGTATGTAACCATTTTCGAATACCTAAATTTCACAGCATAATAGTGAATATCCTGGATGATAAGATATAATGTATTTAATAATACCTCTTGTTTTACAGCCAAAATGGCTCCCATGAAACAAAACCGCAGAAAACTCGGAGCTAGACACTATAAAAATTATACGGAAGTGATGTTATAATTAGCTATGGAGATAGTGAAGTCATAAAATTAAAAAGTCAAGGATTAAACATTATTTTGTAGCCTTTTTTACAATTTTAAACATAAATACTTAAAATTTTAGAACTTAATTTAGTTTAAAAGGGAATAATATTTATGTTAGAAATTTGTGCGTTTTTTTACTTTAGGTTTAAGGTTTATTATTTTTTTTTTAAATATACATGTCATAAAAAAGTTCCTCCTTTTTTGACAACCCCGAGCGTAACAAATTATTTGTATGTAAATTACGATGAAACCCGTGGCAACTTTCCCTAATGTCTGTGTAGCCGTTATCTTTATAGATTTCCTCATATTGTTTGCATTATAATACGAAGAGGTCCTAGATGAAGCCCTCTGTACCTCAACAACTCTTTAATATGCAATACACGATGAATACGGCGCGTAGGTAAAGTTGCCAAAAATTTGGTATCTTTACCCATGTTGTTTTTTCTTTACTACGGCTAAAATAAGTGTTTGTATTTAATGACGATTACGGTAAAGTGAGCCAGATAGACTACAATTCTAAATATATAGTTTTGGTTTCTATGCGTCTTATGGTTAAAAATATATTTCGTGTTTTGTTCTAAAATATGGTAAAGTTGCCATGTTTTACGGTACTCAAGTAGAACAGCACAATTTTCTACACATGACTATTCAGAAAACTCCTTTGACTTTGTAAATGTAGCGCTTAAAACCAATATCGTGAGTGCTACATAACTCCAATAGTTTTTCTAAAGCGCTTTCATCGCTGCACTTTAATTTCCCCATTCATCTTCTCTGACTGGATTTTACTTTCGTTACTTCGCTAGTTGTCGGTTGTTATATGACTGAATGACTCGATGATTCATTATGAGGTAACTTGTTTCATTGTGTTTTCTCAACTTTACGCTACAATTTTTTTCTGTAATGTGTGTGGGTTCTATCGTGTTTATCATATTGCGATTGCGACCACATTTTCGGCAACAATTTTATTTGATTTCGAAACCTATTCCGAATTTTCAGTACCTAAAGGCATATAAGAATCTGGGATCTAAATTAATCAAAAACTATGCGTTGCATTAAGATAAAGAGATACCTACATTTCTACTTACTCTTCGAGATAGAGAAACGTAACGTTATGAATAATTCCTACCCATAAGGTACCAGTGACTGACATTTACATTATAATAAAATTGTTTTCTCAATTGCCGGTAAAGTCCTTGCAAATGCAACAATTTCCTTATGGAATTGTTTTTTACAAACCATTGTTACGATCTGCGTAATTCAACTACTTACCTACTTACCTATGACATTGTAGTGCAGTATTGTTTATTGCTTAGTGCAGAATTATACATGAAGTATCTTTAATTGGCTTAGAAAATTTATTATACTTATTATCCAGATAAGATAATAAAGACGAAACGGAGAATTTGTGAAATAATCTCCGTCTCTTCTAAAATTACGATAGTAGTTACAAGTTGCGATAGTCATGTATATACGCTAAAAATATTTATTTATTTGTGATATAAAATATTAAACAACCATCTGGATAATCCGAACTGGTATACTGCTCCTGTATAAAGACACTGGGCTTACCTGCAAGTGATTAACTAATCACCATCTCATATTAAACACATGCATTGAAAGAAAAAATAACATAAAAACCACACCTAAACAACGTAAGTGAAATCAACATGTATAAGAAAGCAAGAAGAATGCATAACTTCCTGCATTTTAACAGTTGATTAATAATCGAGTTTGTTAATCTTGTTATGTAACAAAACAAATGTTAAAAAACTTGTTACTTCATTACTGTCACCAATATGCGAAAATAACCTCAACATGTCACTGTTAAATACGTAATGACAATCTCTATACATACTCAACGAAGTGTGATTTCACACTAATTACTTCAAACTAGAGTTTACTTTCGAATGATCAATCAACAATTCCGGATACATTTGAAGATAATATTAATTGAAGTATCTTACTTTGAATTTTAAGGTTTAATTTTGATAGATTTAAATATGCATCATTTCGTTTTAATTTGCGAAAGACTGTATTGAGTTATAATAATAATAAGTCTTTATTCGCAGAAACAAAATTTGGTACAACAAAAATGTAAACAGCAAAATTAAATAGTACCTATATTAAAAAGGTGTACATTTGATAATAGGTTCACCTCTACTAAAATCTTAATAATGGCTATTATACAGTTAACATTTTTCTACCGGTTAGACACAAAGGTGTGATATAGAAACAAAAACCGCACCGAACAAACGTACAATATATTAAATGAGTAACAATACTAGCAAAGTTACCTAACATGAGGAAAAAATAGGAACAAGACTAAGAATATTCTATTATCCATTGAATCAATTGCTTCATAGTCGACCTCCTATGCTACATAACAATAGGGCAAAAAGTTGGTGTAAGCTGGTACGTTTGTAACGCCAAATGCCTTAGTTCGGAGGCTAGAAGTTACCGACCACGCCTAGCCAACTGGTCATGTGAGACGACCTCAATGAAGAGTTCCAGTTAGAGGTTACTGAAGAAAAACTAGTCGTGTCTATGTAAACTAGTTTTCACTGCGTTTTTTACTAATTGGGTGTAGTTTTTTACTGTAAATGTTCGTTGGTATGCCCATTAGTGATGTTTTAGAAAGGTTAACGTTTTTTGTTGGTAATTATCTAATCTAACCTGTACTCTTAGTAGTTAGTACGAGTTTGCTTTACGTTTAAAGTAATTGAAACAAGAGCGCGTTTGGAGTTCTGATTGGTTGGTTCATTCGCACCGGCCAATCAGAACCCCCTCAGGTCGTCGAACGCGCTTTCGTTTCGATTACTTTAAACATAAATCAAACTCATACTAAGGATACTGTTTGGTATAATGTTTGAATACAATAATTGTTGATTTAACTAAACTATAAAGATAATAAAATGCATAAGTTTTATTTGTTTTCCACGCATTTTACGAGTTTTGCGAGAACCAATAAAGATTTTCGGGTTCAAGGACATCAATCCACCCCTATAAATCCTAACCCACTCAAACGACATAATAACTTAGCTTTGCTTTCAGAACACTTTTATTAAAAAACGATGATCTTAAAATTCGGTTCTCAATTAAATTCTCTCATCAAACTTGCTTGTCATGTTCGCGTTGTTAGGTAAATCCTTCATATTTGAATCCGTAATATCTGGGCTCAGGACAGTCAGGCGATGACGAGGGTACCTGTGATTACAAAAATCTGAATCAAGTCACGTAGCATCTGAAATTCAGAATCATTTGCTTGAAAACTTTTCTACCTGCCTATTTTTTATTGGGATCGTAAGGTGCCTGTGATACTGTGGAGCTACGTGGCCCATTTACTTGGAAACTGAGATCATAAAAAAATATGTGTCATAATAACAAAATGATATCACTAGCTGCTTTTGCTTGGTAGTCACGTGCTAAAATATGTATTCGTTAAGTGAAATTTCATGATATTTTCCTAAATGTTGTAAAGTGAACTATGAAATCTTGTGAATACGTGGTCACACATCGATAACCTATAAGTGGCCACTGTTGATCAAAGCCTCTTCTCACCCGGAGAAGGTTTGACCATTAACCACCACGCTTGCTCAATGTGGGTTCGCGATTTAAAAGTTATATTGATATCACCATATTTATTTGTACCAGTTTCATAAGTGTCTTACATTTTCTTTCTATGTATAGAATATTGTATAAGTATGTACGTAGTACAGGTATAAAGTACCACAGTCCTATCAACAATTCAAATCCAGGTATGGTCACTCAAAGACTGCGACTGACCAGCAGTAAGCTCTAACTGCCCTCGAGGCAATAAATTCTACTGTTTAGGTGTTCGTTAGTTGGTGTAGTGGGCGAAATTGTAACAGAAACGGTTCATTTCAATGTTCAGCTAAAGGAAATTAGTGTGTCTAATTTGAATTTGCTTCTTCTACTAAATAACAATAAAACATTTATTATTTACTCCTGTTCTACCTTATTTTAAGAAAGGACTCGGAGCCTTAAAAGTAAATCAAACCCTAAGCATCAAGCAGATATAAAAAAATAAGATTAATAAAACGACAAAATGGCAAAGACCACAAACATTGAGTTTTATGCTTATTTTTATTCCCCATTGTTAGTTCTCTTTTCTGACGTCTTTTGTCAAGAAAACACAAAAATTGAATATCCCTAGAGGAATTAATCGTTCCACGTTCTTTTTTCTCTAATGTAACTCGTCTGGGCGACTTTAAAACCTTTTTTAAAAACTTAAAAATTTCAAGGATGAATGGAAATAGTTTATAGTCTAGACGTCACCTTCAAATAAAACTAAAAGTCTGTTCCTATACATTTTTACCTGGGAAGATACCATCTGCTTTTGAAAGTTTCAGAAAAGAAGTTTTGTGGCTTTTCAGTATCTAAGAATAAATTTCAAAATAACGTTGGTCCTGAAATTGAGACTTAATGCTCATAAAAAGTAACTCTATTAAGTATCTACTACAATAGTTTCTTTTAAACCAACTATTAAAAATGTATTCATGTAATTTAGAGTCTAGTCGGTTAAAAATATAGCACAATTAAATGACTATGACAGTTATAATCCAAGGTTATAAGGGAGCTAGCGCCCTAGCCATGAATCCTTCTTTCCTTCAACAGAATTAATTGCAGATAAAGATAAATTATACAAGTCTGAAGTGGTAATCGACGTTTGGCAATATACGGCAATTACTAAAAAAGCGAATGAGAGTATTGTATGAAATTATTAAAAACATTAAAACCAGACCCTAATTAAATGGATACTGATAAAATTTAAATATTAATGACAATTTTCGAAAGGATTTTTTCGGTTATAATTACCTACGTAAAAAAAGAGTGTTTCATCTGTGACTGATCAAGTAGCTCAAGGTTATAAGGGAGCGAGCGACCTTGACTTGGGTCGTTCCATCCCGCAACAGCTGCAAACTGCAGCTAAAGAGAAAGTAGCTCCACTTGTAATAAAATGTCGAAAATGTTCAAATTGCACGGTTCATATTTTTTTATTAAATTCTTTCTTTTGTAGAGTTGTTTTTGAAACAATATAAAATGTTTGCTTGCATAAAGAAAATGATATAGTTGAAAATAAAACATAAATCTCAATGATTCCTAATTTCATGTCATCGTCGTCATCATATCAGCCATAAGACGTCCACTGCTGAACCTATGTTCCCGCAAGGCTTCCATAGGCATAGACTTCCAGTAGGCTTCCATAGGCCAGTTGGAAGCGAGTAGCATCCAGCGGCTCAGGGGGTTTACTCTAATTCAACGAAAAACACAATTCCATTTATTGCGAACCTTTGTGAACAAAAATATACGAATGAAATGAAGATAAATAAATAGGTTTTGATTTGAATTTAAAAATCAAACGTTATTTTAAGTAATTTCATTAGTAAATCAATAAAACCTACGGCCGAAGATTATACGAAACTTCGGATTCGAGAACCGGAGTAGGCCCTCAGATCGTCTGTCCATCTTGTGGGTGTGTCATTAATTTGTAATGTACCCATGTTAAAATAACACTTTTTTATATCTACGTACCTAATATATGATAGGTAGTACACAAAACTGTTATAATATCAACATCAAAAGTTGACGTCAGTCTATAGTATCAACGACAAAAAATTTGCAAACAGAAATCTAGCCTAGATGCCAAACCAGTAATTAATTAATCACTGATATATACACGAGTTCTTCTAATATGTATAATTAATTACAAACTACATACAAATTAATTACAGTAATCAACACACGTTTAATACAATGTTTGATTTAATTATAATCATCATTACTTAATTTCAATAATGACTAGTATAACTAAACACCTGCTTTATCGGTCGTGACTGCCGAAATGCCGAGTAAGTTAGGTTCAATTTTCAGATTATTAGTTAGACTTTTTTTGGTATTCTGAACATTTTCAATAATAATACGTAGTGCGAATATACATCGGTAATAGGTTTACACTCTTGTCTGCTGGTATTATGAGACAACAGAAAGACACAATAGAAAACACATTGTGTTTCGCTTAGATCTGCGTTTCGACATAAAACGGGTTAATAATGTAACAGGAGAAAAATAATTTTGTCTCTCTCTCTCTTTCTCTATCTCTCTCACTACCTATTTAAGGAATAAAAGACATGATCTACGTTTACGCCATGTTACATTTCGTTACAATTTTAATTTAATTACATACGATCGTTACATAACTACAAAAGAACATAATTTCAATCATTATTTTGTTGCATAAAACTATCTCATTATCGTTGATCGAGCAATCGTCGGCTGTCGTAACAGCGGTCGCGTGCGCCTGCGCACTAGAACAAGATGCAAATTTTGAACGTAACGGTTATTGCTGTGACGTCATCAAGGTCGTTCTCTTTTATTGTGACCATGATATTGGAATGTTTTTAATTTTTTTATAGTGAAATTGGTCGATCATCGTGTACTACGTAGATGGACTTTTTATAATTTTGGGTGTTCAATGCGTAGTATTGTGGTAATTTATTGTTTTAATGTTAAGAATATGGAGGCCAATTCCCCCTTCCCAATCTTCCCCATCCCCATTCCCGAACAACAACCCTTATTAATTCCTAACCCCCAAGAAGACCGGAAACGCACTTGTAAAGCCTTTTGTGCTTCAGGTGTCCATGGGCGGCGGCGACAGCTTACCATCAGGTATCCGTCATAAAAAAAAATATAAGTATAACAAAATTTTTAAAACTTAAATTGAGCGTACCTTAACATCTCACACAAGAAAAGTTAAGCTTTAGTCGAATGCAATAAAAAAAAATATTTAAAGATTGATGTAATACAGAGTTATTTAGTATAACGTGCCAGTCACTTATATCATCGTTTAAATACGCAATACGGTTATAAAATCTCGAACAAACATTTTGTCGCAAAACTTGAATTGAACTTGTTAACTTGTCATGGCAACTAAAATAGCGATGAACAATATTTCATAACTTTTTCCCCAATTATAATTGTGATCATTAAACCTGGAACCCTTAACGAGCTGCCAGATTATCCGATTAATGAAGGCTTATGATGACGGATTAAAAAAATGTTCATGGTCTGTTAACAACCTGATTAAATGAATTGCTTAGTAACATATTTCAGGGTCGTATTTTAGAGATATATATGTATCTAAGTAACGCATTGTTAAATTGTTATTCCTTTATCCAACTGGTCCCGTTTATATACATATGTTTATCTGCACGGTTGGCGCGGTAGCAGGGCAACACCTTGTGTGATCAGTGTGTTGTGCATGTGAAATTGTATGTTTGTTAACGCACCCACGACACAGGAGAAAATCCTAGAATGGGGCAACATTTTACATAAAAATAATCTTCATCAAGTCATTTCAACAGGGTGCAATAATAAATTTAAAAAAAATCTATGTATAATAACTTCTCATGCATACCTAATTGTGTACAGTGATCGTAGAAACGTAGTTTGTAGAAAATCGTTGTGTGAGTGTCCACTAGACCGAAGCAATCACGTGCTTACTCCCACTAAAAATATGTTGTATAACGTTTGATTATAGGCCCCACGTGTGACAAATCACATAATTACCATCTACGACACTTGATTAGCCAATTTCCGTCTAATGACAACTTGCATAAGATATGTTTTTATTAATTTTGTTGTTTTCAACCGACAAACTACGGAGTTATTGACTAACAACATTTAAGTAGTGAAGCTTTTTCCCTAATTAGGTATTACCAAGTATTTACGTAGGCGAATTTGTACTAGACAACCTTTGGTAGGACAACAGACATGAACAGAACATGGGTCCAAGAGCAATGAAAGTTATAGGAATAATTTGTCAGAAGTATTAAAAAGATTCTGTAGATAATTTAGTTACCACAACATAACGTAACCATTGTATAAAGAGCGTAAATAGTGTGAACTGTATGAACGCACATCGGATTTTATAGGAGCAGGTCTTAGGATGTTCCAGAATTTTTCATGGTTATAATACGTTTGGTACAAGATGGTTTCATTATCATAGGCATAAAAATAATCATGTAAATTTATAAATGCGAATGTTTGTGAGTTCACGTCAAAGTGGCTGAAGGGATCGTGATAAAATTTGGAGTAGAAATTTGGTAGATTATGGTCTTCAATACCGTAGGATACTTTTTTCCCCATGGAACCGCAGCAGAAACCGCTGGCAACAGCTAGTATTAAATAATTGTTAGATTAAATAAAAATATGCGTATCATTTAAAAATAATTTCTTTGCCAGCACCTAATTAAAACGAACGCCCCAAATGATAAAAAGTCACCGTGTAATTAGTTCATTGAATGGCCCAGTCAGTTTTTTGAACAAGGTACAACAAAAGCCGCGTCCAATTGAAAGGCTTCCCGTCTAACCTGAAGGTTGAAGGTAAATGTTTGTAAACAATACCTTTTGGCTTGTATTTAGGTGCTAATTTCGCGTGATTTATTGCGTAGTAAAAACTGTTTTAATTGTAATACCTTTGTGTGTTTTGTTGATCGAGTAGTCGTAAATTGAGTTTGAGGTAAAGAAAGAAAGAAAAAAGAAACATTAATTTCACACGAAAATCAAGAGACAAAGCATATTGTAATAGACAATAGTAGTACATTATTATATACTTCGTTATACAATGATTGGATTGTCCGATTTTCGCATACCCCAGTAGACCACAAAGTTAGGTGTTGTACACGGTGTTTGCCAGTGACTCCTAGTCATTTAAAGTGGAACTAATTACACAGATAGGAAATTGAAGTCCGGATAATAAGGTATTTTAAGATGTTTTACTATCTATCAATCAAATAACCAAAATTCCAAGAATTGTCCGTTCCAAAAAATGTACAAAGTAAAATGAAATTATTTGCTTACAACATTTCCCAGAACCAACTATGTCCGTTTATAAAATAAAAATACCCTTTGACGTAAAAAAAACTGTTTTTAAGTACTCTTTAAAAGTTAATTAACCGGTATTTATTCGTTAATTAAAAGGCGAGACAGTTGTTAGGAGTTTTTAGGTAGATTATGGCGTAACAACGCTTGAGTTCAGAGTTGTATGGAGGTCAGTGTTAGGGTTCAGTAAGGGACAACCTTTGTTTATCACGACAATCATCCGGCACGCCCAGTTGTACCCAACAGTTATATATAGGTTAGCAATTATAAAGCAATCAGTTGCTCATTTACTTACCAGAAATATATTATGTGTATGTATGTTTTAAGTAGCAGTAGTAATTTATATATGAAAACTGTAACGTTGTATTATTTTTGGGACAATTTATTATACCACTATAAGTAGGTACCTAAACTATGGTCATTAGTGTCAAAAGCTTGCAGTTTTTTCACCTACATTCATATTTTTTATTACTTGCATTCGTCGATATATACCTATCTGTTGCCACCATTACTGTACTGAAATTTATTAAAAAAAACGTATTACAATAATACTGAGGAGTTTAAAAGATTTGCCATATATATTGACACATTGAAGCAAAATGAACCGTTATAGATAATGCAAAAGATACAAATAAATATACATACTTATCTTATATATACAATGTGATAGGGTTGAGACTTCTAACCCGTTAAGGCTGAGTACTACATCTAATTTTATCGACAAAAATAATAATATGGGGGGTTGAACCCCTAATTGATAATATTGAAAAATAGTGATGATTTTATTTCTCACCAAAACATTATCAAACATATGAAAAAAGTTATGAATTAGTTAGCCAAGGTTATTAGCTACCGTTTGTCGTTTTTTTTTGTTTCTACGACGCATACAACCTTTGATATCAAAAAAAGTAAGAAAAATATTAAAATAGCCATAACTTTTAGGGGGAGGGGATTCGACCCCTTCGACCCCCGACTTTTGTCGATAAAATTAGATGTAGTACTCAGCCTTAACGGGTTAGAAGTCTCAACCCTATCACATTGTATATTGTGTAGATATATATGTTTATGTTATATATGTATATGTTAAAGATGCAATGAACTCATGCATACTCTCATGATTTATGTCATAAAGAACTCAAGAACCTCCAAATTGTGCATCGGAATAAGATGATATATATATATATACATATTTATTTACAATTTCCAACATATCTAACGGAAGGATATATCCCCCAAAATATTTTATTCTTCCCACCTTATTATACCTATAAAAGGAACCTTATGCTTGAGAAGTTTATTGTCCATTACTTCCCTTTTTCGTTGGTGTGAAAATATTGCTTATTTTTTGTTGAAAAGAGAGCGAAGGCCATATATTATGGGAGTATTGAACAGTCAAGGTAACTGAATGGCACCTTTTTCTAATGGTTACCATGGTTACCATAATAAACCTCGCATTAAAAAAATCCTTATCTATTTTAATAATAAAGCTAAGTGATTGTTTACATTCCTTTTACTTTTTGGCTTTTTACAAAAGGTTTTATTAGCATAAGTGTGTATGTTAAATTCATAAGAAAATTTAAAAATATCATTTCTCGTTTATGCTAGATATACTAGAAGAATAGGTGGGTAGATATTATTATACAGTTCGTATTGTATCGTCAAGCTTTTTATCTCCGATGGAGTAGGCAGAGGTTTACATTACGGCACGTAATACCACTGTACAATATTGTAGAAATGGTGAAAAGTGGGTGTACATTGTCTGTTATAAGTCCCACGTAATAAGGGGTTATTATACAGTTCTAGAAATGTATATTTTTATACATATACCTAGTATTTCTTCTAGAACTGTTTTAAATAACTAACGAACTAAAAAAGTTTTTACGAAAACTTAATTAGGGATATTTTTATTCGTATACCTAGAATTTTCAACTATTACATTAATTGGAGGTTTTCTAAAGGTACATGCGAGTTTCAAGTTTAGTTTTTAGAACTTGAAAAAGTTTGACGTATTGTTTTGAGTTCTATTTAGGTTCGAAATAATAAATGAATCTCGTTAGTATTTGTCATGAATAAAACAGAAACTCCAAACTTTGCATTGTTATTTCACCAAGCCAAGTAAATAGCATGGACAGTGACATGTCGGCTATTATAACATAAATTGTGAAAAAGTGGGTGTACATTGTACAGTGGTATTACATGCCATAATGTGCACCTCTGCCTACCTCTTCGGGGGTTAAAGGCGTGACGATGTGTATGTATGTATGAAGGCTGTTATACTTTTTATATATAAAAACTCTTTGTAATAAAACTAAAAAAAGATGGCCAGTTAGATAAAGGTTTTATACTCTGTGTGACAGTAAAGAGGAGTGGTTGTAAGTGGTAATATGATATTAGTGAGTGAACTACTTCGTTCCTGAGTGATGAGTGTCTACAGTTTTTATATGACCTGTATTTTTATGTTTCAAAGTCAAAGTCAAAGTCAAAGCATTTATTTCAATTAATCCTAAATTAGGCACTTTTGAAACGTCAAATTGAATTGTCCGTCAGTCTGTCTGTCGGTGAAGCTAGGCGCTCGTTCCAAAGTGTTGCTTCGAATGGAGAAGAACGAGCAAGAAACTCCATCGTTACTCTTTTCAAAAAATGTTTTTTACAATATCTCTGATACATTATTTGATCATTTACCTATTGTATATATATGTAGGAACAATGTAACGACAATACGACGTCAAAACTATGGGACAATAAAACCAATTTGTAAAGAATATAAATTAAAAAAAGCGGGTTGTTTCAAACATAGTGCCCACATATGTACACTTACAATTTTGAAATAATGCTTCTATACAAATAAAAAATAATCTTTAATTTAATTTTTCAAATAAAAAAATAATAAATAACTGCTTGATGCCACAGGATCCCTAGACTACATTGGAATAAATTACTACTTTAATTTAACGTGTAACTAGTGATCGTATTAGAGCATTGTCTAGTGTGAGCGAGTGTCCAGTGGAGCCGGACCAACATGCTGCCACACATTTTTATCTTCAATATAATCTGACAGTTTATAATATGCCTGTTTACACAATTCACGCTTTATACAAGATTTAAATTTTTTCTCGTTCAGATTCAGTATGGTGGTTGGTAGTTTATTGTAACACTTAACACAAAATCCCATGAAGGATTTCTGCACTTTGGACAATCGGAATTGCGGTATAGCTAACTTATTTTTACCTCTCGTATTAAAATTGTGTCTGTCGCTTCTTTTTTCAAACAATTGTTGATTTTTTCTCACGTACATAATATTTTCGTAAATGAATTGAGAAGGCACTGTAAGAATGTTTATAGTTTTAAATAGTTCTCTCAAAGATTCGCGACGGGGCAAGTTATATATTGCTCGAATAGCTCGCTTTTGCAAAATAAAAATTGATTCTACATCCGCAGCTCGCCCCCACAGCAAAATGCCGTAAGACATTATGCTGTGAAAATAACTAAAATAAACAAGCCTTGCCGTACCTACGTCCGTTAGCTGCCTAATTTGTCTAACTGCATAAGCAGCTGAGCTTAGTCTCCCCGAAAGTGCTTTTATATGGGGCCCCCATTGTAATCTGTCATCTAATGTGATACCCAAAAATACAGTCTCCTTAACAAATTCCAACTTTTGTCCGTTCAAAGCAACATAACATTCGTTATTTTGTACGTTTGGCAAGCAAAATTTAATACATTTGGTTTTTCTCCCATTAAGCGCCAAGTTATTAATAGTAAACCACTCATAGACTCGAAGAATGGAGCTGTTCACGTCGTCAAAATTATTCGTACGTCGACCTATTTTAAAAATCAGTGATGTATCATCTGCAAACAGAACCATTTTTGGTTCATTTTCGAATATGAGTGGCAAATCGTTTATGTACACTAAAAAGAGGAAAGGACCCAATATTGAACCTTGAGGAACGCCCATTTTTATCTCAGACCCTTGTGAATTAACACCGTAAATATGAACTTTTAGCTGCCTATCTCCTAAATATGATTTCAATAGACGGAGCGCAGTGTTTCTAATCCCATAATGATTTAATTTCAGCAAAAGTGTCTCGTGGTCAACGCAATCAAATGCTTTTGAGAGGTCACAAAAAACACCTATGGCATCCTGTGCTTCCTCCCAGGCACCAAATATTTCTTTCATTAAAGTAACACCGGCGTCAGTTGTACAACGACCTTTAGTGAAACCATACTGCTGATGGTGGAAGATGGAGTTTTTATTAAAATGATGAAGCATCTGAGACAGTATCAACTTTTCAAACACTTTGCTAAGGACCGGCAAAATAGATACAGGCCTATAATTATTAGGTTCTGTGGTTTCACCGCTTTTAAATAGTGGGATAACCTTGCTATATTTCATAAGGTCAGGAAAAACACCGTCATCTATACTTTTATTAAAAATCATAGCCAGATAGGGCGCTATAGTTTGAATAATTGTTTTGCAGACTTTCACTGATAGTCCCCAAAGATCTTCAGTTGATTTTATTTTAATTTCTTTAAAGACCTTTACGATCTCTAGAGGATTCGTATATTGAAAAATAAAGTCATGTTGACATGATTTTACATTTTTTTTAAGCAAACTAGCTGAGAGTGTAGCTGAAGAATTTAAATCTCTAGTTATTTTAATAGGAATATTAGTAAAAACATTTTCAAACTCCTGTGCTACATCACATTTTGAAGAAATATGTCCAATTTCAGATCTTAATTTAATTTCTGAATTATGTATTTTTTTCCTACCAGTCTCATTTTGTATAATTTTCCAAGTTGTCTTTATTTTGTCATCAGCTGATTTTATTTTATTGCTGATATAAAGACGTTTTGCGGTTTTGCATACTAATCTAAAAGTCTTTGAGTACGATGTTACATATTGTTGAAAATGGGGGTCGTTATTATATGGTTTCATGCCATAAAGATCAAAAAGTTTATTTCTACTCTTTCGAATACCTACAGTAGCCCAATCGCTAAATACAAATTTGGTATGAATATCTTTATTTTTGAGTGGCAAAATATTGTTAAATTCCTTGTTTAATAATTCAAAGAAATCGTTGTACAACTTATTCACATTACTAATATCAAATGTTTTTATACTTAATTTACTAGCTAAAGAATTGTTTAATTTCTCCAAATTTCTAAATGTAGTTTGTCTAAATCTTATTTGAGTTTTTAGCAAAGGTAAATAAGAGCTATACGCAACCATCAGTCCACAGTGGTCGGATGGCAAGCTATTTATAATATGTTTTTCTTTGTAATCACAATTACAAAAAACATTATCAATGCAGGTGGCGGTCGAGGATGTTATTCTAGTTGGTTCTAAAAAAACATTTTTTAAATTAAATGATCCAAACAAATTTAACAATTCCATACTGCTTGTACTATTTTCTAATAAATTAATATTGAAATCGCCACAAACAATTATTGACTTGTGACTAGTAGAAACCTTTCTTAAAACATCCTCCATGACAGAATCAAATAAAGGAAGATTCTGATAATTAGGTGGTCTATAAACACAAACTACAACATGTCTATCCAGCTCAACACAGGACAACTCAATGGTGTGTTCAACTGACAGTGCTACAATGTCTTTCCTTTCTTTAGATTTAATACTATTTTTAACTAATATTAGGGACCCACCATGTAATATTTGTTTTCTACTGAAATTACTAATTACATTGTAGTTTTCTAGATTTAAAGATGTTAGTTGGTCCTCCTTTAACCAATGCTCTGATAGACAAATTAAATCAAACTTAGTTTTTTCTAAAAACAGCTCTAATTCTAATATTTTTGATGAACAGCCTTGAATGTTAATATAAAATAATTTAAGGTTGTGCTGCTCCTGTGTATAATTATTTTGAAATAGTTTTATACTGCCAGAATTTACCTTATCATTCATATGATTTATAAAGGTACCTTCTGTTGTCTTATAATCTAGTTTAAACCTAGTGTCTCTGTGCTGTTAGACACTCTAGACAGCACAGATTTGTCACTACAACTACTATCTGTTATATTAGTTATAACAGTGTTAATATTATTTGCTATAAGTATAGCAATTTTCTGTCTACATTTTTTTGAAAGGTGTATACCTTTCTTGTTAAATATAAGATTACTAATAAATTTATTAGTATCAAAGTTTACCGTATCTAGTTACCTACGTCTAGTAAACTACAAGGTTTTAGGTGAAAATTTTGTCGTTTTGTAAGTCAAAACGTAGTAAGATTAGGATCCGTAGTTCTTTCAGTATTTTGGGAAGTGTAATCTACAGCAATGTTATTATTCTCATTACTGATATAGAGGTGATATGAAAAGTTGATGAATTTATTTCTTTATGGGATTTTCTTTATTTCTGTTTAATCTTTCAAGATACAAAATAAGACAATGTGCTTGTGACTAATTGTGAAGGCATAATTTTCCAGAAAAAAAAAACCTAGTACTCGTCTTATGTCATTGAACTCTCAGTAAATCCACCATATCTTTCGAGTACATCGATTTTCGATATTGAAATTAACTATCGACAAAATATAAATATAAACAGACTCCTCATTTCCCCAGTTATTATAATGCAATAGCCTTCATAAGTAGGTACTTACTATGAATTAATTCAGTGACGTCCACGTGTCAATACATTAATTAAAATTATGGAACAGTCATGTTCAAAATATTTGTTGAAAGCTTTTAATCGGTACTACTATAGTTATCCGACTTTCAGCTTGATTAAAAATTATATGAATATTAATTTTGTGTACTGAAGCTTGAAGCTTCGTAATTATATGCTCGATTAATTGATATTGAATCTGTACAATACATACTATCTATATAAGTATATAGCTTATGTTACAGTTTCGATACCTACTTATAGCAATGAAGTATGTCAATGTCTTGCGTAAGAATGAAATATCATTCTTACTTCTGTACTTCCTTTAAAAAAGACGATCAATCTTTAGTGTTCTAAAGTGTGTAATTGTGTACCTATGGTATTTTACTTAACACCAGAGCCAAAGCATTAAATTGTATCAAATATACACTTATGAACATTTTTTAAACCACCGCAGGCTCTTAAATTGACTTTAATCTTCAATTCTTTTAATCTCAAATTCTCCTCCTCTACTCTATTTTGGAACACTTTTACAAGAAAGAACAAGGAATTCCAACCACATTACTGACATAAATCAAACACCAATTAAAAAACTATTGATATAACGTTCAGTAGGTAATTACATTTCGCAGAAACTTATAAAATAAATCGTTACTAATTAACAAGCACGTACCTACATATTATCGATGCAATTACCGATATCAGTTTTACCGATACACATCATTTAACTCCATAATAATATCATTCGATTACAAATGCTTAATTATGTATCGTTATGTAATATACATGTGTGTATGTGCGTGTAGGGCTGGATATACTACATTACATTAAATAGACTCAGTGTATAAGCCTGATTATTGTACAGATCTTGCATAATATGAACACCAATCACGAAGTACAGGCGATGATAGAAGCATTTGATACCTATTATATTTTGAATTTAAACTTATTTACACGTATTTCTTCCAACAATAGTATATTATGGTGTTGTGACCAGTGTTCAGCAAAATAGGATAAAAGAAGCAAAAATGTTACTTAACCTTCATATTTTAACAGAGCTATTGTTTTTGTTATAGGTATATCACACACGGGAGGACTTCAGCTACGTCAATATCCCCCAAGGTATGAAACAATCTAGATATTTATGGAATGGTTTTCGAGCTCTGAACTGACCTTGGCAAGCAAAGCTTAACCGAAATATCGATTCGTATAACTCCTACTTCGTCCACAAGTTTCTAAATGAGCGTCTACGTGCATTGAAACCGTAATTTATTTTTAAAAAACTTCGTCTGAATCGAGAAACTTTTGAATAAAATAAAAATTAAAATGATAAAATTGTTGTTAAAAAAATGAAAAAGAAGAGTCTTAAAGTTACGCAATTAATCAGAAAACTCGAAACTTCCGATTCGTGAGTTAATTTGAAGTATCAAAGTGTCTGATCTGTCCATTAATTTTGTTTAAGAAATGTTACTTCGTTAATACTTTTGTCGTGGACTGTACTGTAGGTACTTTGCTCAATAGATCACTTAGAAAGTGAACGTGAATCAAAATTAGCATGCTGATATAGGAAACGAAGGTGCAATCAAGGTGATGAAGAGTGATTGTTTATTTTATTACCTTACTAAGTAATAAAGACATAGTACACGTACTCACAGAATAGATAATGGTATTTCTCTGTTCTGTGCGCGCACTAGTAATAACTATTTTTTGGTTTGCAAATGACTTAATCATGGTTTTGGTTGTACTTGCAAAACTACACGATCCATTTTGTTTGGCACAGGCATCTATTTTGCAAGATTTTGTAAGTAGGTTTATAACATAAGTGGTAAAAAGTGGATGTACATTGTAAAGTGGCATTACGTGCCGTAATGTGCACTTATACCTTACCCCTTCGGGGGTAAAAGGCGTGACGTGTGTATGTCTGTAACACTTAATTATTATCACATAGTTGTACCTAGTTGTAGCCTCGTCGATGATAGAACATAAGAAATCCGTTTTTCCTCGAAAGTAAAAGAACTTGTAGCACAGTTTGTTGTGATGCCATTAGCCTCATTGTTATAGGGGTGATGTGAGTCTATTCCCGAAATTGGTACAGAATTCTAGATTCTATGCTATTACGATAATGTTTAGCCCGATTTAGAAAGATTGCCAATCCTTGTAACCGTTAGTCAAGAAAATTACTTTATTTGATTTGTGATATTTCATAAGTGAAAAAAGACAAAAGTGAAGTGGGAAGAAGACCGGTAATGGATAAACATTCCGCTGAATATCCAATAAGTTAAAAACCTTAGATATAAGAAAGCAGTTAAAGTATCCAAGCAAAAGGCGGCAGATGGAGGCTATCAGACGAAAGTACCCTTAGCTTTCATACCAAGCTTAGGTTTCAATTTGTGCTAGACTGATTTATTGAGTTATTATCATTCTTTACTTACCCTTATCAGCAGTACGATATTCAACTCAAATAGCTTTAAAAATTGCAATGCAAAGTACCTAAGGGTCTGGACTCTGAAGTAAGTATACATTACGGTCGCATTTTCAACACCATTTTACCACTGAGTCGAGATCGTATCGCTTCTTCGAATAAATATTTTTAGGGTTGTCGATATTTCATTTATTTTCTAGAAACGTGATTTTAACTATGTGCCAATGTCGTATGGTATGATATATGGTTTATCCAGACGACATAATTATTTATATATTGTTTTTTTTTTATATAAAATATTATTTTTCTATACTTTTATTTTGTAAACGATAAAATATTAAAAGCCACTTTCTTTGAAGTCAAATAATATTGAATGCTAAAAGAAGGAGTTTTAATTTAATTAATAAAATCTATATTGATGCTAGTAAAGTTGCAAATGAAAGCTAGTTCTATTAATAGTTCTTTACTAACATTTCTCATATATAAATTCTTTTAGCTTAAGAAACTTTATTAACAATTTTAAATTAAAATATTAATAATCTAAAGCTGAAAGTTGATTGTTTCAATTAAGTTACATTCAAGCCATTTAGATTCGTTTCTGTAAAAATTAAATTAAATTTCTTTACGACGTCATCATTAGTAAGAAAAAAAGATTTTCTTAATTATGCATTTCTTTACGATTTGACTTTGATTTATATATTTTTTTAATGATTTTATTATTGTTTTTAAGAATCTTCCATTTTTCATTTCTGTTTTTTAATAGTTGCGTTTGTATAAAATAAATCGCGTCTTTTTTTTAATTTACTTAGCGGTGACATATAACGTCATAAGTACGTAGAAAATTCGTCCGTACACATAACTTACATAACGACTAAAATGCTCTGAATTTGAAGTAATAACATTTAATGTTCAAGCATTTTCGCCATGATACATAAAAGGTTAGTCAATCATTCTGACCTTTAGTGAACTGTGGGAAATACCACAATGACATACTGACCTAGCTACTACGTACCTATGCACTATATTCATGGGATTATAGTCTATAAGATGCTAGTTTCAATGGGAATATGTTTTTATTCAAATGTTTTCGCATCGGGTACATCTTATTTACTCTAGACAAACATGGCTTATAACTTGTTGACCGCTATTACGACGACCAACAAAACTGAGGCATTCCACCACTATCGGCCGTACTTGACAAGAAAATGTCATTATCAAACAACGACCGTGGTAGGCCAAAAGGTTAAATGCTAATCGAATAAATAATTGAATAGAATATTCAATATAAGAGATTGATACTGATATTCGATAAATAATATCAAAACTTTTGTCAAGCCCATAAGGTAACTTGTTTATTGTGAAATATTGTAAAGATTACCAGTCAGATAAACAGTCAATAAATTAAGACGATCTCGTAGAAAATTAACAAGAAAAAACGATGGATTTGTAAATCCTTTAACGCTGATTACCTAAGCTTACAGTCGATGAATAAATCTTGCAAAATATTTTTTTTATCTTCGTTAAGCCTGGCATCTTTTCGCGTTATTTTGGTGTCGGCTTTTTGGGCCTAAATTAAGTGCCTACCTGTATTTTAATCCTATTAACTGGGATTGGTAATATTTTGCAAATAACATTAAGTATGTAGACGATATTATACAATGACACGTGTCTGATAAACTGAGCTAAGTTATGCAAATTGAACTATTGAGTCTTGGAATGGTGCATCTACACTGGTTCAGTTATTGTAATTGCAGGTTTAATCTTTCGTATACTGCCGGCTTATAAGACAACAATAGAAAATACATTGTGTCTCGCGTGTACTTGGTCCGCCACAGGATCGGTTAAGGGGATTTGGAATTGTTTTAAACATAGTAAATTTTAAGTCATAGTCGAAAAAATATCTATGAGGGATTTTAATAATAATATTACATTCTTCACTGTCTATTATTTAAATTTTTCTATGAACTTCTTTATGTTACTTTCATGTAATCATGCAACAGAATAATTACTTATTTTAACAATTTTATTCATAACTCTACATTTTATTTACGATGCAGGTTATTATTATTTTAATTTGCAATCCTTCGGATAACAGCTGGCAAAAGTCAGATGATAAATGATTACTTTGGCTGTGTATTTTTAGCACAGCAAATATTTGAGTTTGTTGCGGATTTTATGCATAATAAATAGAGTCTAAAATTAGATTTTGGAAGTAAAAATTAACGAGAAATCACAAGCAAAAGTTTGGAGTTACCATAAAGGAGAAAGAACAAACAAAAGTTTGAAGCAAAATTGTGAATAAGAATAATACTAACTAGTGTTGCATGGGTAAATAAAAACTGGACTGTTAGTTTTATTTTGCTTTTTCTTTAAAAAACCTTTTTCCCAAATTAGGTTTTTTGCTGTGTCGTGGGTGCGTTTTCAAACATACAGGGTCACATACACATCGACACCCAGACCGGAAAAAACAATCTGTGAATCACACAAAGATTTAATCCGTGCGGGAATCGAACCCGGTAAACGGTGTGCGGTATCCGGATGCCCAGCACTAACAGTGCAGTTATGTACTTTTAACATGGGATCATCTTCTAGTACATATTCATACTTATTATTTAGAAAATACATAATTTTCTTTATTCAGTATTTAACTCATTGGTTCTATAAGTGATCAACGATTTCATAAAACAATACTACGACAAAATTCTACTCACATTTCCGATAATGGCAAGTATGGCAACCAATAGAAGGAAAAGTGTTGTAACTTAACTAAACAACAACAATTAATAGAGTTGTTGCACAACTCGGTATAAAACTGTTATAGCGTCCAATAAATAAATGCATAAAACTAAGTAACTTTATTCATAGGATGCAATCAAGTGACAGTTTATAAGTGTTGCGTGGTAACTGTTTTTGTTTGCGCGCTGTTTATGGCGGATATTCAATAGGGAAGATGACTAATTTTTATTTTAATGTTTTCCCATTTTTTTCCTACGGAAACAAATACTTTCGAAGATATCTCGATTTGGAATATCGCGTGACGTCATTTCTAGGTACATTTTATACGTAGGTAGAAGTTACGTATTTGCTCCCACTCCTAAATTTTAGGTGTTTAGGTCTATCTCAATCTCCAGATTCATAGAAATCATTAATTGTGGTTTCGTTTTAAACGACTTAACATTTAAAATGATACTCATACAGAATTAGTTTCCCAAAAATAATTAATTAAGACGGTTCATGAGTATGATTAGTTTTGTTTACTAAACCACCAGACTAAGCAAATGAATATGACTACTAAAATATGTAATTAGTATCGCTTACACACCGTAAATGTTATACAGATCTTTAGCAATAACTACCAAGACTACTAACTCGACTTGTCAGCGACAGTGTGCAATACGAGTCTACACGATACAAATCTATGACCGAGTTGTCCCTTTCACGGGGAAACGAGCGTATGCAAATATTTACTGGTCCATATCGATGGAGCCCCCAAATGTCATTCCATCGGATGGGTATTTAAATATCAAAGCTGTCGAAAATACTCATATTTATCGGAAATTGGGAGAGAACAGTTACAGGTAGGATTCAAAGTATTGACGCGTTAATATTGTTGTTTCTGAAATTCTGAATACGGTTTGTAAGCAGTGCTTGTATAAAGTCACGGACTATTAATGTATTTTAATGACAAAAATATTGTAATTTCAAATTACTCTCTTTTATGCCAGTATGCCAGTATATGAGACACAATAGAAAACATAAACATTGTGTCTCGCGTAGATCTGCGCTCCCGGCATACCATGGGTTAAGAAAGACTATTGAGGTGTTTTCTAGTAGTAGTACTCAAAATACAAGTATGTCATGTTTAATTACGTACCATATAAACTTATAAATTAGTTCTCGAATCGATTCTTTATGTTAATTTTACGTTTAAAATTTAAGGTTAATTCCCAGTATCAGTGTAGCGAATGTAGGTAATATAAAAATAAAATTTGATACATAATTATGGCAGCATAAATAAAGCTTTACCAATTAATTATTCTTTTATTGTGATTAGTACGTGGTTAACTTACTTGTTATAAATACTTCGAGACTTAATACTTTGAGAGGACTAGTTGTATGACTATATTATACCAATATAGTTGGGCCCCGCTGCTGTTAAGTGATGGGTAGTTCGAATATCGATTAGCGCATAAAATGCCCTTGCCCTTGACATTAAAATATTTATACCTTATGTATACCTACTTACTAACTTTTTGAGTGCATTACCTACTGGTACCAGCAGTTAAATCACAAAATATTATACAGTAAAGATCCAATATTTCTATCGAACCGATTTAGCGATATGAACGAAAAATCGGTAGCGCTAATCGAGTGTCAGACTCCCGGATATGGAGCTGAATAAAATCGTTTACGTGTGGATTGCGAGTAGATCGATTTTGACTTTTATGGTCTTACTTGTTTTATGCGGGTAAATATTTATACCGTATCCGTTATATCCTAGTTGTTTTATGAAAGGTTTTTCGTAGGTTAGTGGTTTATTGGTTCAGATATTACCACGCTGAGAGATATGTTGAATTGTGTGTTCTTTCTTTGATTTATTACATTTAAGATTGTCCCCTTTTCGTAGTGAACTAGATCTTATAACTTTGAAAGAGAATTAACATAAAATTAGCATTATGTATCGTATTTAAATAAAAAGAGGAAACTTACTTTCTATCTCAAATAAAAAACACCAGTATAAGGTTTCATAAAATTAATTTTGAATTTTGTTAAATTGTCCACACAAGCTGTACCTCATTTATTCAACCCTTTTCCACACTAAGGTCATTGACATCACTGAAATTAGTGTAGGCGTGTTTATTAATCGAAACAACTTTGACTCCGACGATGTCTAGGTCATTGAATCATTGCTTAGATAAGATTTAAGGTGATTGACAGGTTAGACAGAGATTTAGAGGAACTTTTTGAACGTACTGGTTACAGGTCGCATATTAAACGGCTTCATATTAGTTTATTATATCACTTACTTCTACAAGCGGTCCCCGTGAGATAAAAAGTCAGTGAGATCCTATCACCCAAATTAGCTCATACCCTGTCTGCATAGCAAATTACATAAAATCTGTTTAGTAGTTTCCGTATGATTGACGGACAAATATCCAAGCAAAAAAACCTTACAAACCTATGACATTGCACAATTGTAACAAGGCTATTACTCAATACTCGGACTCTTAATTTTAAAGGACGAACTTAAAAAAGTGATCCACTTTTATGCAATGCAATTTGGTAGATCTCATTTCTTATAAATATTGCAAAAGTTACATTACATTAACAAAGAGATTTGTTAATTACAATACCTCGTTAACTTTATTCGTTGTGTGAGACGTTGTATAAGAGTTGGCTAACCGATAGGGCTTACGCTTTGTCTTAATTACAAATGATTATTTTGTGTGAAAATCGAAGTGTGGAAGGGCCGTGAGAAATGGAGAACGCGAGTAGGTACGATGGCAAGAATTGGACGCATGTTAAGCGGTGTTCACACTGATGGACGAAATAATAATTTTAATTAACGTTTGTGATGAATGATGTTTATTATACTTTCAGGGTAACACATTTTGATATAATTTTTGTATAAAGCAATGTCATATTCTGGATATAAACTACTTTATAATCGGGTAACACGAAGGAAACGCTAGCGGAAGATAGTTTGTTAAGTAGTTTAAATTTTTGTGTTCCTATCAGAAAAAAAAAACATTATATTTATTAAGGTTTCACTCCTAATATAGCAACAATAATTATCAAGAGTGAGGGTGTTATATTGTGGCTTTCTTTATCTTAAGGAATGGTGGGCGTAATATAAGATTTTCAGGCTCAATCCTGACTTCTAAAGATCACATTAAATAACTTTCATCAAACAAATCCACTACCCACACATTTTTGATTAGAAATGTTGACAAATTAATTAAATCTAGTCAATACAACATCTAGTTTTGTTTCATTCGAGATTCTTAGAACTTGAATTAATTAAGAGAATTAGCTGACAGGTGACTAATGATAGTTATTATTCGTCTGACATATTAATTAATTATATTTAAACAATAAAAAGACTATTTATTGACGCAAACTGTAGAAACTGCTTACATAAATCAGAGATTTTGTTCCAGGGCATTGACATGCCATAATTATACAAGAAGACAATAGATATCTTATGAAACAAAGATACAATATGAAGTTCATTTAATTAATATAGGATAAATAAATCAATCAATAACTTTAGCGCGACTTTGTTAATGTATTTTTTAACAATGAGTTTGACGGAGCTGAGAAGAGTAAAACAATAGCACAAGTATGTTTTACTCTTAACTCGTGTTTTATTGACTGCACGGTTGGCGCGGTGGCTGGGCAATTGGCTGTCGTATAACGTGTAGTGGGTTCGATTCCCGCACGGAACAACACTTTATGTGATCCACAAACTGTTGTTTCAGGTCCGGGTGTCATGTGAACTTGTATGTTTGTAAACGCACTCACGACACAGGAGAAAATCCTAGTGTGGGGTAACGTTTTTTAAAAAGAAAACTCTGGTTTACTTACAAAGCATAGCTCTTTCTTATGAAAATGTTGTGTGGCTTATACATAATTAATTACCTATAGTAAAATATCATTTATTATATTTCTTATAAATCAGACATCAAATCGAGATCCAATAGTGACAAAAGCAGACATAATCATAAAAGTTTACTATGTACCTTCGACCTATTAAATTGTTTACGTAGGTTGTATGTTAGTCATACATATTATGCAAATGAAATCACACGTTAACTTGATGAACTTAAGTAAAGACACGTAACTTTGATAGGGTTATTCAACTTGTTACCTTTTATAAGTTCATATATTATGTTTATTAAGCAAATAGTTCATTGTTCTATTATGTCTTTAGTTTTTTTTTAAGTGAAATACATATTTATCTTGATTCTTGGAATTGGTACCTACTACATGTAAAATTAATTAGAGACAGCTTTATACTAGATTTGACTGCCTCGTTGATCGAGTGTTCGCAAGTGCGACTGCCGGACAAGGGGTCTCGGGTTCGACTCCCGGGTTGGCCAAAAGATTGTTGGGCTATTTCCGGTTTTTCGAAATTTTGTCAGTAGTAGTATGGAGCCCGGTATTGTGCCCAGTATATGGCAATAGGCTCACCCATTATTACATGGCAGACGTATTTAGTTTTCATTTATTTTTAGTTTCACTATGAACAACGCTGAACACAGAATTTGTTCACAAAATGCGCTCTATTTAAACAAGAAGGCCACTCATTGAATGCTTGTTAAACAACTCATAAAAGGATACTGTCATCGACACCATTCTGGTAATCGAAAGGCGATCTTTAATTACCACGGTACACCGAATCAATTACTACAGTATTTTAACCAGCATTTGTTGAATGTTTGTACCAAATACTGTAAATATCAGACATACATTTCGTCTATATAGGAGTGTGTGACACCTTTTTATGTGTAACTCAGAATGTATTAGGAGCTAATTACCTAATGATTAGGTGATTGTAGTTCTAACTCAGAACAGTTCTGGAGCTGCGAACTGCCTAGCGGGTCATCGGGGTTCCGGCTCGAAAAGCAGGAGTAGGATCAGGGTGGCTTTTATTCAGTAAGTCATTGGAAAGAATTCTAAATTTAAAAGAAAAGTTAATAACAATTAATTTAAAAGCTTCGCAATAAAATCACAGTGATAATTGTTATGAAATACTTAAATGAGAAATTACGTAGTAGTACGTCATAAAATGAACACAATTATTTATTACTTATTATTTTCTTTATTCCTAGTATTGTGTTCTATTATAAAGGCTAATGTTTAATAATTGTTTTAATAATCTGCGGAACGAGGATAATGATAATCAAGTAAAAACTATAACTGTCATCCTTAGTAATATACTTCTTTAACTGATTATACATTCATTACATTATTGTGTAGCAATACAGAAGAGCAAAGAAATACTTCGTAACTGTCCTCATTAATATTAGCCCTACAACATATCTAATTAAGATCAATTCCCACATAACAAACAACAAAATCTAAAAATATAATATTTGTTCACGTCCATTTTCATTTAAAACAACAATGGTTCTATTTTGAGCCACTTCACATTGACACTGTTACTAAATTGTACCCATTGCTGCATATCAAGCCATACATTCCAGTTTAACATGGTCCCGCTTTATATAATCTTTCTACGCATTCAAAGGTCAGTTTATACTGGTGTTGCTTAGCTCGATGTGTTGCTGTGTGTACGAATTCTGCGCCACAATGTGGTCACAATAGTATGTTTTATAACAGAAATAACGTAGCGTATCTATTTGTGCAGTAATTGTATTGTGACACTATTTGAAGGCCGTTGTGGTGTCCTACTGACTTGTTGACTTAGATCGTACTTCATCTATACATATAATAAAATTATAACAACTCCATGTCTGTACATTACAGATATTTAAGAAAAAATAAGATGGGGGTTCTTTATTCAACCAATAGAAGCGAAAAACATGATTTAAAAAATTTTTGTCTGTCTGTCTGTCTGTTTGTTGTTCGCTTTTCACGCAAAAACTACTGGACGGATTTTGATGAAACTTTTTTTGTTATATAGCTATTAGTCCTCGCTAACATATAGGCTATCCTTTTTTTGGAAATTCGCCCTTTAAGGGGGTAAAAAGGGGAGGAGTAAGTTTGTATGAAACTCCGTCAGTTTTGAAACTAATTGGATTAAAATTAATATTCGGCTATTTGGTTACAAATTAAGAATGATGCAATGAGGATTTTTGGAAAATATGCCTAATAGGGGCTGAAAAAGGGGGGGTAAGTTTCCATGAAACTCCGTTAATTTTGAAGCTAAATGCACCTTCACTTTAAAAACATACGGAAATGACTCTATTATAATAGTTTTTTATCTTCTGTTGGCGCATTAACATCTCTTGGCGAAACGGAGTTCGCGGGCACCAGCTAGTTGTATTATAAGAACTATTCTTAGGAAGTGATAAGAGTCATTGTGGTATGGCAGCAAAAAGTGTCGAATTGTTAACTCTGTGACTCCAGACTCCAGAAGTACATACTTATGAGTAATTTTTTGATTGGAAAACAAATTATGGACATTGCACATTACCTGGATAAGTCCTAGGTTGTGCTACCATCATACTTCTACATAAAGATAAGTTTAAAATTACATCATGCTATTAAAATTACAATTATATTCATATTATTCGTACCTATACCTAATTAGGGTCAAAATACTAACCATTAACATGATTTATTGATTATATAATTGTTTAAATAAATTAATAATATGAACTTTCGGCACGAATGGGCCGGCTCGAACGGTGTGATACCACTCACAGAACACCGACGTGTAACAACGCTTGCGTTGTGTTTCATTGTGTGAGTGAGGTTACCGGAGGCCCAAATACACTCTTCCAAATCTTTCCAATCCCCGACTCCCCAAGAACCCTTAAATTCCTAACCTCCAAGAGGCCGGCAAAGTATTTATAACGCCTCTGGTGTTTCGGATATCCATGGGTGGCGGCGATTGCTTACCATCAGGTGATCCGTCTGCTTGTTTACCGGTTCCTCACAACTAACTAATACGACATTAATGGCCGTTTTAGTTAGGAAACTTCACTAAGTTTCAAATTCTGTTAGCTAACGTTACTTTATACCTAACTGCATGGAACACGTGCAGGTTTGTATCAATATCGGTATCGATACAGGGAACAACTATACAACAGTAACTTTGCAAACAACACCATATTGCTTTTGAACTATATGTTACATATGTTACATAAATCTATACTGTATTTATTGGACTGTGATGTAATAGAAGTTGAATGACCTTTGTTCTTTTGTTTCTCTTGTATTTTACCCTCCGTATCTCTCTTTTCTCTTGAATTCCGTAGCTAAATGGTGAGGATGAGGATTGTCTGTCCACATTTCAAAGCTATTCTTTTTTGTTCATACAATCGCCTCTCTTGGACGTTGCCAAATAGGTCTGTATTTAAAGAACAAACACAAATTGTACATGCACTAAGCTAAAGCTAAGCTTTCACCTGATCTGGAGTTGCGGACAACGTAAAAGGTTACCAGGGCTCCGGCTCAAAGCAGGAGAAGGAACGGGGTGGTTTTTAGTTAGTAAGAGTCTGACACTCCCTTTCACCTCACCCAAGGCGGGAGAATTCATTGGATGATTTTCCCCTCCTCAAAAAAAGCTAAGATTTCAACAGAGCCAAACCTATTTTTTAAATGTGTAAACCTTTACCTAGGAAACCTTTGAAAAAATGATATTATGATCTCCTTAAATATTTATTATATTGTTTGCCATGCAATTCCCGGTAACACAGTCACGTGTCATTTATGGGCCCCATATTGAAGTCAATGTTCCTTGGATATTATTAAAAATTGAAAGTGATGAGGGTTGAGTGTGCACTGAGTACAATGCCTGACGTTAACGGGAAGTGATGGTAAATAGAATGGGAGTGAACAATGAACCTGGCTGAAGGGAAAATATTATAGACAAACTTCCCTGTGTATCTATATCTTTATGTATATAGGTATATGAGGTAATCTTTTGACGGAGTAATTGGACGAGTCCCAAGTGTTGCTGTTGAGCTGATTAATTTCCTGGTGTGAAAAGGTGTATTTGATTAACAATCTTAAAATTTTCATGGTTTTATCTTGCAGCGGGATATCGGACTGATTGTTTGTATATAGGTACTATATAGTTGATGGGGTTATTGTGATATGAAAGAAGATTACAGCTATACTCCGGGTACAATTTAAAACTTTGCCATTTATAACGGGCTCAATCCTAGGCTATATATATATATATATATAAACGAAACGCTTATTCCAATAGAACTTTGTCTGAATTGTATTTTTAGATAAATATCAAAGGGAATTTAAGACAAACCCCGGTTCCCGTCCGTCTAAAAATAAAGATAATAAGCTATTATTATTTAACAATTACCATACATTCTAATTTTGTCACATTTTACACTAATTAGGTACCGTACCGTATATTAATTAAACGAAATTCACAGATACCGAGAATTCTGAAAATTGGCTCAAAATTTGTACGACTGTTATTTTGTATATGGATATTACCCATACAAAACATACCTAGCTATATTCATATGGGTTACAAATATTTCCGGATCGAATTGTTTGCATCCCTAAATATTTGCAAAACCATTGTGATGGTCTATTGAATGTGTTGTCAAATATTTCAATTAAAATTGTTTTCAGTTGTTGGATTCGTAATTTATGACATGTATTGTAGGTAACGTACGTACATATCTTTGAATATGATAACAATGTAGATAGACATGGTAGCCATTCTAGTAATTTATTACAATTAGTAAGAACTTATCATCATTATTATCTTTTTTATGGTATAAGTCGGTAAACGAACAGGCGAATCACCTGATGGTAAGCAATCGCCGCCGCACATGGACATTCGAAACACCAGAGGCGTTACAAGTGCTTTGCCGGCCTTTTGGAGGTTAGGAATTTAAGGGTTATTGGGGACTCGGGGATTGGGAAGATTGATCATTATCCCCCCATCTTCACAAATTCAAAAGAACTAACGTATTGAAAGATAGAGTATTACAGAATTCGTTCACAAATAAATTGTTTTACTCCATTCGTCATTCATACTTATAGCTCATATAAACGTGTTAGTTACATAAAGCCACCTATTTCAACGTAATCCATTACAATGAAACTATGAACTTGAACTTTAAGTGATAGAACTATTAAAGTAGCAGGTTATAAATGTGAAGTTTACGAGCTAAATGTCTTTAGTATCGTCTATTTGACGTCATAAGTGTAATGGAGTTACCACTAAGAACCCATTGAAGTAACTACCTTCAATAAAACAGCTCAAAATAGAATGTGAATGCAATAGGAAAGGAATTTACCCACGATAGCATAGAAGGACATTTGATACTAATAATTTATTTGTTAGTGAAAGTAGTGCTTCTGAAGTAGGAACTAATGTTTTACTGAGTGTAATGAAAATGTTATTTATAAGTAACATTTAATATCATAAACCTTTCTGTACGTAGATTTTGGTTACTTTTTTTTGAGAGGTGAAAATTATCCAATGACTTTTCCTCGGGTGACTCCCTCGAGTCCCTCTCGCCCAAGCCATCAGATTCTTACTGACTAAAAACCACCCCGTTCCTACTCCTGCTTTGAGCTGGAGCCCTGGTAACCCGTTACGTTGTCCGCAGCTCCGGAGATTTTGGCTACTAGAGATATAATTTTGTCATGTTTTTTTTCGGGATAGCCAAAACTACTATCAGATAGATGTTCTGTTACCTTAAGTAGGAATAGGTACTAAAACTTAAATACTATTTGGGGAAAACAGAAGAAAAATACAATGTTTTGAAATAATACACAAGGTTAAGCTACAAAGGCAAAGGTAAACAAATAAATCGCTCATCGAATGCAAAAGGGCCACAAATCGAAAATTTCTCAAAATCGTTTTATTGCAAAAATGAGGTCTAAACCGACTTAAGTATCATAGTAGAAAAAGACACCCGTCATTTTCGCATTACTTAATCTGAAACCAACTGACTGCCCCTTTTGCTTTGATGCATTTTGTTAGCTAACTTCAGAGCAAAGCAGCCATTTTGTCAGTTGCGACCCGACACTCGACGCGAACGCACGTCAGTTGCGTGCAAAAAGGCCACAAAGCGAAATAATACTGCAGTTTGTGTTCGTAGTTCTCTGCAAAAGTGCCATATTTTGGAATACGTCCGTTTTGCATTCAAACATTAAGTAAGTATGATGATATTTTATAATACAACAAGGCCATTATTTTAAATACGTCTGTATTGCATTCAAACATCGAGCAAATAGTAATTTATTTTTTATTACAACAGTGCCCTTTTTGAATTGCGTTCGTTTTGCATGGAATTACGCGTGGATTGATTACTATTTTTTGAAAACTAGAGTAGAAAGTTCAGAAATGTGTCCGTTTTGTATGGCAAAAATGTATGATTGTGTTATATTTTTTTATTTCTATAATAATCTTTAAGCTTTATTTTTTGTTTTTTACAGCTGTTTTATGGGCAATAAAATACACGCTTTTGTCATTAAACTTAGAATCATACTTACTAATTTTTTACTAACAATATCAAATAATATTTTACACCTATAAGCTCAGCAGTGGATTGTAGTCTGTGTAAATAATCGTGAATTGTGGTTTGAGCATGGCTTGTGCTTGGTTTTTAAATGACGTGTTTAATTATTGATTGCAGAATGAATAGCCGAGCACGATTAATTTTGAAAATGTCGACCGCTACTCAAGAATCAGATAATGATCCACCTTTATCGACCCAGAACATTCAAGACAAACCAGAACCTGTAGATGAACCGGAAACTTCAACCAGTTTGCTCCACCCAAACCCATTATCCAATGATTGAGCAATCCAATCAGTCTTTGTAATTTAAATCTTATTATTTATATTATTTTGTGTAGTATTTTGCACAAAATAAGACAAATTTTAATAACTAAACAGCACAAAGTATAATTGAATTAGTCGTAGTAGTATGAAGAAGTGTAATAATAAGATTTAAATTAATAAAGATAAACAAATAAATTATCTTGACTTGGCTCACGAGGTTGTCGACATGTGGAGTGTGGATTCGGCTATCATTGTGCCGATAGTCGTGTCAGCCAACGGATTAATACCCAACAGCCTCGACAATCACCTTAGGAGGCTGGGGTTGGGCGGATGGATCAAGGGCCTGATGCAGAAGGCAGTACTCCTCGAAACGGCACGTATTGTGAGGAGGTTTCTGTCTCTGGAGCCCTAACCACCGGTAGCTTGGACCATGTTCCCGCTACTGGTCGGCTCCTATTTTTATATTTTTAAATATTATTTTATATTGTGTGTTTTAAATATTATTTAAAAATGTAAATTTAGAGAATTTTAAGTAAATATAGAGAAAAGATTTAAATTACAAAGACTGATTGGATTGCTCAATGATTGTGTTTAGAGTATTATTTTTGTTAATTCATGTGTGATTCTGGTCTATAAAACGACATTTTACAAATTAATAATGTTACAGTTTCAGAGATATTCAATTTTGATTAGAATATAGTCACACAATTTGATCTCATTAATTTTAAGTTCAGATTTTTTTGTTGTAGCTGTTGTCATTTAATTAGATAAGGTTTAATTGTCTGTTTACCAACATTATTTTGATTTGTTATTACTAAGAGAGTTTTTAAAACAATTATTATTTCGAAGAAGGTATAATAAACCATTTTTATTTTAATAATGAGTTTTATTTTTGACATAATTTTTGTGACATTGGTCAAAATTTTGAATACAAAAGGGACTTTTGTGCGTTTTCAGCTTCATGGGAAGGGGTTATGTAAATGTTCATATTTCGAATCGATAAAGCACTTAAAAACACATCTAGAGACATATTAACATGTTTTATTATCACATATAAATGATGAAATATTAGAAAAAATCGTTTTCTAAATTTTGTTTTGGCTGTCGTGTAAAAAATATGCATTTTGATTTGTGGCCCTATTGCATTCGATGAGCGAAATGTCAAAGAAAGGATTGTTTAGTCTTTTGCTACGAGAATGTGGAAGGAATAAGCATTTAGTTTGAACTTACGACTGTTGTTTTAGCAATGTACTTCTGTACCCTTAGTTCGAGTTTGCTTTACGTTTAATGTAATCGAAACGAGAGTGCGTTCGGCGCTCTGATTGGTTGGTTTATTCGAGCCGGCCAATCAGAGCGCCGAACGCGCTCTCGCGTCGTTTACTTTAACCGTAAAGCAAATTCATACTAAGGGTAAGGCACAATACACGGTACAAATAACATGAATGTGGAAATTTTTGTGTAGATAGGGAAAACCATACGCGTTTGAAGATTCCAAATGTATTTTTTCTTTTCATTACCTTTGTTTTTCTATGTATTAAAGACACCCCTTATGATGTGATACATAATATTCCCAAGCTGCTAACAACCCCTAAGATCGATGAACCCAAATATAATTTTTCTCGACGTGAATTCAAAATGAGATCAACATGTTACATACCAACACATTCTGACTATAAATAAAGCATGATTTGCAAACAATTTTCTATTTCTCGGTCCGTTATTCTCTGTCTCAAAGTTTGGACTGCATTTCAAAGTACTTGGCAATAGTTTTTCTATTCCGAAGCCAGTGAAAGTTTGCTATGAATAACAATAACGGAAAATCGAGCTGTTACATAAAATGCATTATTCATTATTCACTGTTGGTCCCGTAAATAGTAGGCAACCTTTATGCGCCATCACTTTTATTGTTTTATTTTTCCTTTCACAACGTTTTTATTGCAAGGATTCAATGTGTAACAAAGTGAATGTCGTTTATCGACAGGCTCAGGAATGAGGTTTTGGCTCGTTTTCCGGGTTGGGCTACGTGTTATTTTTATTAATTTCCAAAAATAGGATTCAGTCATTTAATTGCCGTTTCCATGAGACTAATAATAACAAGGGCGCGTCTGTTTTCGTATTTTGGAAAAAAATGGCGATATTGAACAGGCATACTATAATTGAATGTAAAATATATTTGAATAAGTTTCTATGAAAAAGGAAATAAATATACGTGTAGCGGAGTGTTTTCTTCCAACTCAAGCCTTCATTGTTATAAAAACTCCACAACCAAACTTAAATTGTTGACTATTCCACGCACCTGGCGTCTAGATTCGAGAATTCTTGTTAGCTCCAAGCTATTTCGGTCTCAACTTATTGCTTTACCAAATTCCCTAACCAACTTCATATTTTAACATTGATGTGTAATATTTCGAAGCGTGTCAAAGTAATTTGAATTTTATGGTTCACCATCTGAGGTCCTTAATGTTTTAAGAGATGTCGTAGCAATGACGTGAGTTATTGACTTGTATGTTTCATTCATAATTGGATAGGATTAAACCGTGATGAGATGTCTCTTTCACGAATTGCTTTTTGTTAGCATTCCATTTATTTTAGATTATTTTCGTAGAAGTGTTTTTGTGACGAGTTAATTTTAACATGTTAACTGTCTGGCATCTTCGTAGTATCTCTTGAACTAGCTAGTTCAATCCGTAATAATATTCCATATCAATGTTCCCACCTTAATATTTTTAAGCCTCATTAATCAATATATTACATGGGACTTATAACACAAAATGGTGAAAATTGGGTGTACATTGTATAGCGGCATTACGTGGAGTAATGTGCACCTCTGCCTGCCCCTTCGGGGATAAAAGACGTGACGTTATAAATCAATATATATTACTAAAAATATAACAACACCAAACTAGGAGAGTCATGTTCTTACTTAATCTCCAAAATAAAATTTTGATAGCGTTACGAATTACGCGTCCGTATTCATAAACATTGTAATAAAAATGTGAGCTAAAGTGGTGTTAACACTAAATTTCTCCATTGAACCGGATTTTAGGACTTTCCACAAAACTTGATAAAATTTATGAGACCTAGGTTTTACGGCTAGCCTGAGATAAGTACCATCATCGTTAAATTTAGGCTTAGAAAATGACCGAATATTATTTTAGGTCGCCTATAAAATTCACTTAAACGAATAAAAACCAAAAAATGAAATTATCGTAAAAAATAATATATTTCCACCATCCGCTAGTGCTTTGCGCATTGCGGTCTAGAGGAAAAAATATTTTAAGTCCCATTTGTAGTCACTCTGAGAAAAAACGTACCTAGTAATAATGAAAGAAAAAGTATGTACATATTGCCTATTTGACAGCATTTTTCTGGGATACTCGAACATATAAAAAGATTTCCAAGAACACTAACTTAAATATTTGGAGTTCAATGGCACAGTCAGTGATTGAAAACGACACTAACGCCATCTACGTAGAGCAAAAACCTGTAACTGACATAAAACAGATATAGATTATAAAGTATCGTTTAACGTTTGTTGCCAAAATAAAACACCGGTGTAATCATGTGTACATCGTGCGTGGTAGTAATACCTTTGAAACAAAAATATGTTATATAAACACAATATATGTGTAACCGTTCAATGAAAAAGTATCTAGATAAAGCTTTATGAAGAAGAAAGTCTGGTGAAAGAAAAATACATGTCACATTATTGATATCAATGTTTCTTTGAGAAAATTGATGTTTACGTCACAGATGTGTACTTTCTGATAGACCATCCGAATTCTTTTACCTTGGTACATATAAATGTGTTTTTATATGGACGGTGTATAGTATTATGTCCCCTTATTTTCTAAATATTATTTGTGTTAACATTTACTAGTTTCTTTATGAAACTGAACACAAGTTGCTTGAATGAACTAGAAAAGTAAAAAATTAAAAAATCTATAGGTATCCAAAGGCCAAATCAATTAAATTTCTCTGAGCTGTTAAATACATATTATTAAATTTTAGATTATCTCAATACTTACCTTCTAAACAGCAAAACCAATCTTTAGGAAATGGATGGAAGAAACCGTGGAAAATTTGGGCGCTTAAGATAATCACGCCAGATTAAAAATAAACACACAATCAAGAGCAATAAGGTTTCAATTTAAATAAGTAAACATTATCCGTATGCTGAGTGTTATCGTGTAACCCGAATCCATCTATGACCCAGTTCACAGTAAAGGGTCTTTGGATGGAATAATGTATTGTGTAAGTACTGCTTCTGGTTCGTTTATGAGGCTATTAAGCACTTTGCTTGTATATACGTTATCTTTAATACATGATTATAAAATCTAAATGATAAATGAAATGAGTGAGTTAATACGTTTTTGTTCTAAGTATTTAGGATTCTACGAATTTTAATCAAATGAAAAGGATAGAGGAAAATCTTTAGCCAAAAGCCAGATCACTGGTTAAGTTTCGAACTAAAAGATAAGAAACTTTTCGGACTATTACTGATCTGTGCAGACGTCCGTGGGTAGATTAAAAAAGTTTTTAAAAAGCCTTGCGTCTAGAGACGTTCGATTCTATACTTCTATACACCCACTACTATTAATATGGTGCTTTTAAAAATTCAATCAAGAAGTTACTTCGCAAATGTTTGTCAGTATTTCATGGTTATTTATCTTAATATACATTTATAACCTGAATAATATTTCACTAATAGGTACATAAAATTTAGTATTGGTTGAAAATTATTCGACGTTTTACAAAAAAAAAACTATTATATTCCATGTATACCTAATTTAAAAAGAAACTAATCTCCACGTGTAGAGAGATTAACTCGTTTCTCCGTAAATATACACAATCCGCTCGTATAATAAAAGTACAATAATTTGCCAACACATTTGTAACAAATTATATAAGCTTTGGAATAAATTAAATAAATAATTTACATAGAATTAAAATTGTTTTAAAATAACGATAAGAGTTAATGATAAACATGACTTTTCTCTATGTAACACTGCAGACCGCTCTCCAAAGGCAGATTTTCTTTTGTATTACACAAATAAACTTCAAAGTCGTTATAATGAAAATAAAAAAAGAAACAACATAGAATTTCTATACAAATAATATTTATAAAAAGAAAGTTGACAGCTTGAAACGATCATTTATAATAGTTGTTAAACACGTCAGAATAAATTATTCAATTTAATTCAAGTTTGGGCATGACTGTACATTTGAGTTTAATCTCTTGAAGCGTTGATGTGTGAACGAGATAGGTAATGCAGTAAAAATGGAAAATCTGAATATAATTTAATATGTAACTGAATATTTTATGATAAACTGAAATGTGCAATCGACTAATTTGAGTGATGATCTTCTATAACTTAAGTTCAAACTTTTCTTGCAGATACTTTTTTATTTTAAGGGAAAATCATCCAATGACTTCTCCCGCCTTGGGCGAGGCGAGAGGGAGTGTTAGACTCTTACTGACTAAAAACCACCCCGTTCCTTCTCTTGCTTTTCGAGCCGGAACCCCGGTAAATCCGCCAGGTAGTCCGCAGCTCCGGATCAGTTCTTGCAGATACTTAACCTCTTGTCTGCCGGTATATGAGACACAATAGAAAACACATTGTATCTCGCATATATACACCGGTACAATACGGGTTAAATAAGCACAATGTTGATATAAAATGTAGCAAAAAGCCCTTCATGGGATTCGAAAAGACCTTTAAAAAATCCTAATTTATTCATGCAACGCTTAAATATGCAATGCTATCTTTTACATTCAAAAATTCAATTGAGACGAATAAATTAATTTACTTTCGTTATCTAGCAGTAACCTCTAAATTGTATTGGCATCAATTTAAAGAACACTGAAACATTGGGATCCTTGTAATAGGCCTCATCATTTTCGGTTTAGCTTCTTCAGTAGTCACACTGTTTAAATACCGTCAAACATTGCCATTATGTGTTAACATAGAGAGTGTGTTTCGTGAAATGTTTGTTGCGTATTTAATGTTTCCATTGGCCGTAATTACTCTACAATAGTACAATGGGTGAGCTGATTTATTTTATTATTATTCTCGGTTGGTTCCGTTTCAATGTATTAAAATGCATGTTGTCCAATCCGCATAGAAATGAGTAATTTGATTTTATTTGATATTTTATTTTAAAATTAGTCTTTGCGATAGCAATTAGGAACGTTTTGTATAGTTTCATCATAATGTTATAGTTATACCTGTAATTGTTTGTTGTACTTGAGTCTATTTTTTTATTTTATGCATTATGTTTTGTTTATTGTGTAATCAAATGTTGGCAACTCTCTATAAGAAGTAATATAAATAATTTCTCGCTATCTATAATGAAAGGTAATATTTGTTCTTTGGCTATCAAGAATACATATATCTCTAATTAACCTGTCAATATTTTTTTTTCTAATTTAAAGTTAATTGTTAGGTTTTCAAATTATAGGTTCTAAGAATATTCACCTTATAAACCTTGTAGAATTATATTATTTTTTTACTTTTTAATTTTTACACACAATAACAATGACTTAATAAAGAACAAAGGGCTGATAAGAATACAATAAGGAAATTCATGAATAAAAAACGTATTAAATAGTTAATAGAGTTTCATTTCGAAGGTACACTTCGAGTCAATTAACCAATAGGCCAGTTATATACATAAATATCGGTGTAGGTGTATGTAGGTACATGTGTATGTATTTTATTGCCTCGCGTGATAAACACCAGTCATTTTCTTTTCTTTTAATAATTGAGGTTAAACGTAAAAGTCATTAATCAGGCTAATCTGTATATTGAACTCGTTTGAATTTTATGAATGGGAATAACTAATCAACGCCAAAGGTTAGGTCGCGGGAGACAATAAAAAATTAATGAGTTTTTCGTTGTTTTGTTAGACAAATTATTTTTAATCGAATTCCTTTTTCAAGTGTGATAAAGGGCAGTGCTCACTAATTGGATTCTCGAAAATAGTATGTGTAAGTCTATTGTTTTGAACTGATAAGGTATGAGTACACCATGAAGCAAGAATAAAGAGGAGATGCCATAATGGGGCCTGTGTAGATAAGCGCTCTGAAAGTGCCACATTAAAATGTGGACAATTGGCAACATGTTTGTAGTATGGGATTGCATGTTGGAAGACAGATAGGGGCGTAATTTGTAACATCCCGCGCTCCTCGTAAAGTGTAACGCATTATGCTAAAAGGAAATCCAGTTATGACATCTCCTCTTTGTGTTTGCTTCATGGAGTACACACACATCAAAGTACGACAGTTAGTTTGTCAAGTTAAAATAAGCGTTTTCCACAACGATAGGACTCGTATACCTACCTAATCATAATAAGGTGATACACTACCCATCTTTTTGGAAAAAGAGACGTGACGGAATCTCATTGAGGAAAATATCTCAAGCAAAAACATCATCCATTTGAAGAATGTGCAAATCATTCACACGTATACCATGCCATAGGAACGCCATACCCTTGCTTCCTGGAAAACTTCGTTCCCGTAACTTTTCCGTACACGATGAAACGTGACCATTACACGCAGCCGAGCTTAGGAGATGTCAGGTCAAGGTCGAAATTGGGGTAACAACTGCACCGAATGTAGGTAAGGGTAATTATCCCATCCCCAGCATTTTGTTTACAAACATTTCTACTCATTCACCCTAAAGTTGAAAGTATATCCTACTTTTGACATGTTCTAAATACTTGTTTTACATAAACCATCACGATGTTTGTGGTTTCATATGATTTTTATTTTATACTAGATGGCGCTAGTGTAGTTTTAGGTCATGTAAAATCAAATACTTGTGGTTTGTAAGTAAATATTAGAAAAGTTTAAACAAATTCCTCAGCAACGCCAGTGAGTGTCACAAAAAACGCAAACTCGAACGTACTGAAGTTACATTACACTAACTAGCGCCTAACAAGAATGTCATAACAACATGTCGCATAAATAACACGAAATATTATTTGTGAAAAGGAAAATATTGCAAATGTTCGTCGGGAAACCGATTCTTGAAGAATCTTATCAAGATAATAAGATAGGTAGAATCTTGAAATGTACTTGGAAAATGTATTTATTCGTCCCGCTGTGTGCCCGTTTATTTTCAACATTTTATTGTGGTTGTTTGTAAAACAACATTGCAATGTTTATCATTTATAGTCGACAGCTTTTTCGAAGAAAATCTATTTTAGAATAGGTAGACAATGAGGTATATTTTAAGGTACAGTTTATTGACATTTTGTTATGAATGCCAGACCTTAGTGAATGAATTGCGGCTGTTCCTAATAATTCTAGAAATATCGTTGACAAGCGTTTTATGTGCATATTCTAACTGCCGTACTCAGAGTCATTTAATGATTACTTAAACTATTCCTTAGCTTAACTTTCCTTATGATTCTGAAAATACAGAAAATAAAGTATCGAACAATAATAAAGATGGAGACACACACGTCTCAGTCCTTATTAGACACTTGTAGATATTATACTCATATCGAATAACAATGTATTAATAATTTCCATTTTTATTCAATCTAAAAATTAAGTCTAAATCTATATTTAGTTCTAAAGAAAATGCAATACCGACCACTGGATCAATAAGGAAGCTAATTTAAATTTTTGCTGCCTACCCAGGAAAGGAATGATCGTTACGAAATCAGCATCCCGTTCAATAATAATGATTTTAGGTCCTCGATATTCGTGAGGGCTCTCCGCATCTAAATGCTTCTTTGTGTCCGCCTCATTTACTTAAATTCGATTTGGGATTGAAATCGGCAGATTTAGATAAACCGATGCAGAAAAAACAAATATTGAAACAAAATTCTTCCGGGTTTCAAATGAGAGAGATTTTAATTCGTTTTATTAGTATTTGGTATTAGAATTATAAACACACCACTAGGTTTTGATTGTCTGAGCGACTAAACTAAGTCTGCGTCAATGTCTTCTGATTCAGTCAATTAATTCCAATCCTCCAATTTGCTTCTATTCTTGATCAAAAAATATCAATCTCCTTTGACGTCATTCATCAAAATAAATCAAACGACATTATTACTAAACTATTTTTTCTTTATTTTCAGATAAAATGGCGACGGCAACAGTTTTACTCGCGTTGGCGCTATGCTGTGCTGCAGAGGGCATTCACCTTAGCTACCGACCGGCAACATCGCAACTCTTCTTGCAAACCACACCAGGTTTCCACGTCTCTGGACCTGCAGCCGCCTTCGCGAGGGTAGCAGCATTTGGGCCCCAAACTGAAAGACGGCGTGTCACTGGATTTGGGTGAGAATTTCTTTAAAAGCAGAAGCTGCTGAAGCTGCTGTTCCATAATGACCCTTATGGACAACATTTTTGCAGTAAATGTTTAGTTTGAGTATTCGTCTTGGAGGCTACATGAGAAATCGAAAGTGTTACTCCCAGTTTCTGAAGGATTAATTATTTATACGATAAAGGCTGTTTGTAAATAAACCAGATAAAATACCTTTATAACTAAAGTAAATAGAGGAATTTATGAGCATCAGTATTTTGCCGACAGTTTCATTAGCGATAGTTCAAAAGCAATTAATAAAATCTTTTAGAAACCGGGGAACACTAATAGAGGTTTATGTTTAAATTGCTGTTTTATGTTTAAAGAGACAAGACAGTTTATTTAGTTGAAAAATATGAGGTCTTTGAACTTCACAAAATGTGCTAGAATAGTTTGTATTTACCATTTCCTGAGAATAAAATTTTGGATCTCCTACAAGAGACATTACTGGGATGTGGTGGATACGAAAGGGCCCGTAAATTGTTTTTCTCCATTGTTCTCTATGACAACGCAAAATTTCACACTGATTTAGTAGACTCAGACACTTTATATCACCTTTTATATACATAAATCATATTAAACTAAGCCCCTAAGCTTGAAAAGATTATTCTTTAGCTTAAATTGTATTAAAAAGTTACCATGTTGTCATATATGTCAGTATAAATAAGTATTACTGACAGAATATGTAGAGAGAAGATTAATAATGTACTAAAATAAAAGATTTAAACTCAATCCAGCAATATAAACATTTTCTTCACGATTTCGATTGTCAGCTTGCTTGTCCGCTAAAGCAAGCTTTGCCTTGAAATATACCAAGCAAGCTATATTGAGCTTTAAATGAATGTGTTGAAATTATTTCCCTGTACAGCGTAATTGAAATTCTCTATTCTAAACTATGAAAATACCAAGCATGAGTTTATAATATTCATTTTACAATATTTAGCTGGATTCCTACGTTGTTACTTTGATGTATTATATGAAACTATATCACTGAATTTCACAGGGTTGTAAATATAAGCTAATTATGAAAATGTTGTGGAAATTCATTAAGTGAAGTTATAATTAAATATGCAATTATTTTTTTGTATATAGGATTCAGTAAAATTGGACATCAGTGCGATGTATACTTATTAGCAAATTCAATACCCAATTGTTAGGAAAATTTACAAGTCCGTAGAATAACAGCTTATATAGACATGGTCAATATATATAATGTACATATTAAATAGAACTATTGACTACGTCTAATTAAATTCATGCTTGGTAAACCAAATGATATTCTTATCTGCTCTGAACATAGCAGTTGTGAATAATTTTCTATCTTCTGTCTAATTGTTTACGGACTACAGAATAATTCAGTCCGATTTATGTACAGGCAACGCCTTAT
Organism: Spodoptera frugiperda; assembly: GCF_023101765.2. Classification (NCBI taxonomy): domain Eukaryota; kingdom Metazoa; phylum Arthropoda; class Insecta; order Lepidoptera; family Noctuidae; genus Spodoptera; species Spodoptera frugiperda. The sequence goes on along the minus strand of NC_064241.1, from coordinate 6,838,052 downwards.
CAAGTTATCCCAAATTGTCAATTTTCTTTATTGGATTTTTAGTTTCGATTACCTCGTCAGCCAACAGTTGCAAACTGTTTTGGCTGGTGCAAAAGGAATTTGATTCCGGAATTGTTTTTGCAATTTTTCGGATTTATGAAAAATCTCAGTAATAGCTCGGAGCCTGGATTGTTCCCGGTATAGTCATCCGGTTCACTTCATATTACCCAGAAGTTATTTATTATACATATCTATCAATAAGATTATTGTTAAATGTACCTTTTGCCATCCTTTTATTCCTTTTCGAGAAATAAAAAAAGGCGTGCTATATAGTTCAAAATCTATTAAAGAAAATTGACCATTTGGATGACTAAGCCTGCTGTTGGCGCCTATACAAATCTGTCTATATGTATGCACCTGCACGGTAGGCTAAAGATCTATGTGTTGCACCTTATAAAATACTTCCACTGATTCTGTCTACAGCCCGACACCTGATCCAGCCTTCTTCGGACAAACTGCAAGGTTAATTATTGTTGTTTATGTTTTTGACTAACCTAACTAATGATTAACAATGTGTGATGCTTTTTACTAACCGATTGTCAAACTAACGCATAAATTTAATGCACTTGGCTTTTTAGTTATAATATTTTATTTTGTAATAAGTTATAAATCACTAATGTAATTTGCCTATGGATTTCTGGAGTCGGGTTCGATTCCCGAGTTTTGAAAAATGTGATTGGATTCTCGATTTGATAATTTACAGTGCAAGTGGTTTTACTGTAAGTATTTTCTTATCTATTCCAATAGGTAATCACGTGTGTGTGAATGTGTGTGTGTTTCTGTGTGCGACTTTTTTAAAAATAAAAGTTTATCTTATGTCTAATGGTTGCTACAACTATTAAGTCTCATTAGGTCTTAGGAACGAGAAAGTATATTCATTTATTGTTGAAATTAATTATGTTATTACAAAATTGCCATCCAATTACCTTATTTTAAAATAGACTTACTTATGTGTTAGTTGCCACTTATGTGTTAATTTAAAATAATACCAAGTTCAAAACAAACGGCAAAATATATCTACAGAAAATCTTCATATCAACACATCTTACTACCATTTATTTATACTCACCTATTTACAAACTTAGAGTCTCTAAACGTCATATAAAGCTTTATATATCCGTGATAGGACTAATATAATGGCATAATAAAAACACCCCTTTTTAACGTCCCAATAAAAAGAGAATTGCTTTAAATGTGACAACCCTATGGTAGGGTTGCATCACACGCTATTAAAATACGCTTCTAACATTTGCTATTTGAAATATGGGCACAACCCTTGCTCTGTCGGAAAACGTTCTAGATAAACATTTATAATGCTGTGATATATTTTTTCTTTATTTTTCTTTTCTGTTTTTTATTATTTCTTTCCGTTGACATTTCTTAACTCATACCTTATCATTCTAAAGATTAATTTTACACCTCTCTCTCAAATAATAAATATTGACAAACATTAAAATAAAATAATTAATATGATCGATACGACTTTCAAACCTTTAAGAAAAGACCGTATTCCTTTTTAAAAGGCCGGCAACTCACCTGCGATTCCTCTGGTGTTGCGACTGTTCGTGGGTGGCGCTGATCGCCCCCTATTTCAAAAGAAAATAGTATAATAACCTGTATACAACGGGTAATTGTACTTCACGTAATTTTTTTATCACCCGAAGTTTCTAATTCTTAGTACTTATTACATGTGCGTGCAATCATTAGACTAGTATAATAATTTGACCGCACGGTTGGTGTACATGCGGGTTCAATTCCCGCAAGGAGCAACTCTTTTTATGTAATCCACAAATTGTTATTTCGGGTGTGTGTGGAATTGTATGTTTGTAAACGCACTAACGACACAGGTGAAAATCCTAGTATGGGGCAACGTTTTATAATATAGTTTACACAATATTATTATCTCATTTAGAAGTAGTTTATATGCAAATATGTATTTTATTATAACACCTTTATAAGTAGAGGAGGTTTCTGTATTTTTATTATGTGGGTATATGTAGTTTGTAGAATATTTTCTTTTATACATTAAGGGGCGATTTTTCTTAGAAGTAATGTTTTGTAGCCTATTTATATCTTCCTGAAACTGCAAATATATAAATACCAATACACATTCCTGTTCTATTTTTTACGTAATTTGTACAAAGGCCCTTGTAATAAAACTTATATATTTACTTGTAAATAGACATTCATTGATTGATAGATAACCTTTCACTTTTATTTGCATGGTTTTTCTCACTCTTTTTCTGAATAACTTCTAAAGTTTGATCGTCACAAAGGAAGCTTAATATTTCTTTTACAATATACTTAATTCTTTTTTCTCCAAACAGTTTCAGCAACCCACCTCCTCCGCCTGGCGCGGATCAGGACCCAGCTTCTCAGACTTGTGGCCTAGCGCCCCCATTCTGCGCCAAGTCCCGTTACAGAAGCATTGATGGTACCTGCAATAACCTCCAAAGACCTGACTGGGGTATTCCTAATACACCTTTTGGTCGAATGGCGCCGTATGACTATGAAGATGGTACGTATCTTTTGTTTATACTTAATCAATCTTTATTTTCTTACCTGATACCAAATATATTTTTTGGAAGGGGGGAAAATCGTCCAATGTCTTCTCTCGCCTTGGGCGAGGCGAGAGAAAGTGTCAGACTCTTACTGATTAAAAACCACCCCGTTCCTACTCCTGCTTTTCGAGCCGGAGCCCCGGTAAACCCGCTAGGTAGTCCGCAGCTCCGGATACCAAATAACTTACGCGGCTAAATACAATTTTATCAATGCCCACCGAATTTACTATATTAATACCAATACAAAGGTACCACACATACCAAATGAATAGATACTGAATAATTTTGCTTATGCATAATTGTATTTGATTAGGTACATACATAAATACTATTTGATTCATTTGGCAAAATTGGATGCCTGATATTAATTAGCGTTTTATGTAATCGATATCCTAAATCTATCTTAATATAAAGCATGTAAGGAATTCGTTCGAGAGCACGTTCCAAATAATTATCTTTTTTAAATCCCACTTTCAACGCAACACACCCTTTTTACCGCTATATGGGGCCGTAAAACTGAAAAAAGCTCGAATACTTGGTCCAACTGAGAAATCAGACCCCAACCTTCTTGCTCAGTTGTCGCACTCGAGGTTACTCAATCAACGAAGCAATCGTATAAGCTCATTTCCAAAATATATCAATTGTCTCACTAAACTTATGTTACGTATGATATATATACGAATGAGTGAAAGACCACCAAGTCGGTGCTCGACTCATGCAAATTACTTAGATTGCCCACGTTCTACACATTTACATAATGTCTAATTCGTCACTGGCATAGTTGCATTTGCTTTCTCAATCTAGAAATTCATCTCAAGAACTATTTTGAAGTTTCAAAGAGATTATTAAAAATCCCGTTTAATTCATGAATTCTAAGAAAATATTATTGACCTAAATAAATATTTATCAAGCTTCCATTACGCATATTAAAACTTCATAATTTGCAAATTACTAGATGTTTAATATCGATATTGTATTAGAAAACAATAACGGCATTGATTAAAATCGAGATAATCGAGATAACGTTGAAGGTTATTAAAGACACAATGAAGGAAATAATTGCAAACAGTAATAATTTATGTAGATATGTTGTTACAATACATTCAAATTGATCAAGTCGCTTTGAGATAATACGTAATTTGTATACGCACTATTTATGCATACCTATACTATCTTACATATATTAGTGACAGTGGAGCTAGTTTATAAACTAACGTAACATATATGTACATACGAAATAGCTTTAGAGATTCATATCTCAAAATACAGGAGTAACATTGTGCGTAGTACGTGCGCTACGGCGTAGTGGGCGCGCTACGAGTGTAGTACACATACTACGAGCGTAGTAAATCTACTACGTATCGCGTGTTATTCAATGTGATTGAATCAAACATTTTTGTGTGTTTCTTATACAATTAGTTTAGTTAGTTAATTGTTGCAGTAATATCACTAGTATATTTTCTATCTACTGAGTGTCATGGATCGAAACAAATACGATTATTTTTTCTACGTTATTTCCAGTAAGATAACTTTCTTATATTTATTATTTATGTTCAGTCAATGAAAATTGACGCCATTTTCCTTAAGACGGCGACGTTTTGATAAATGGTTGTGACGCTCAGCAATTAATGTTTTGCGCGTATATCTATAGATAAAGATAATATGTTAATTTAGGCCTAATGGCGCAGAACAGGGTGAAGGGATGGGATTTATGGGGGTAAAATATTCCCATAAGGTACCAAGCGGTGTGCTATATATTTGTTTGAGAAGTTCGAGAAATAATATTCCAAATTTCATGTCGAATGTAATTGATTTAGGTTAACATTCTCATATATTAACCAATATCTAATACATTTATTCTCAATTGCCCTGTTCTAGATAAAAAAAAACTTCTGAATTCTCAATAATTTATTATGTTTTGACGGAAGTAGAAAGTTTTCTATTTAGGTCTCGAGAAGTTTACTATTTATTGACATTGTTTTGTGTTTGTTTACAGGTGTGAGCGCTATAAAGACCCTCTCGAAGACGGGCCGACCTCTGCCAAATTCTCGTGAACTTAGTCTTCGGCTGTTCCCTGACCTGCAAGTCATTGACCCCGTATGGACCCTAAACACCCAACAATGGGGACAAATTATAACCCACGACATGTCACTATCAGCTGGCGAAGTACAAGCTCGTAAGTTCTCAGTTTCCTAAGTTTTTGTTATGAAACAAGACCAAAACTATGTACCGTTGTATGTAATTTGGTCCTAAATATTTGTACAATCAACCAAAGTTTCAGTATTTAGGCTGGATATTATTGAGTTTGCTGTATACAAACGAAATGTGTTCAATATTTTACTAATTTCCTCTTGTATATGAGACACATTACCAGAAAATATATTTTGTCTCGCGTAGATCTGCATTCTGGCAGATACTACAGGTTAATATAGTTTGACTTTAACGACTGAGCATCAAGTTGTTTCGTTGATTGTACATTTAATCAAGTAAAGTATTCATTATCGGACTTTATTTTTGCAATATTGCTTTTTACGAGAACACTAGTCAGCGCTCACAAAATTAACTTGTTTTGAGAAGTTTTTCTCATGTTTTAATACATGTTAGGAAACTACGAATAACTTTAACAATATTTTAATTTGATACGATTTGTGATATGCTTAGATTTATTAATCTTTGTTTACTAAATTGTACGTTTTTTTCCAACAGCGGATTTCAATCCACCGAGTAAGTTTGAATGTGTGTGCGTAACTAAAACTAGTGTTGTGTGACATCATCACTCTTTAACATTCATGTGTATCATTAGCGTCTTATGTGTGTTTAAATAATATCTTCATTATAGCATGTGTTCATAAAATAATTTGTAGTAGAATTTTCTTGTAGATGAGTATAACAGATCAAGTAGGTAGTTACTCTCTCTCTTTCTTCCCCTATCTGCTGCTATTCCTGCTAAGCTATGAGTTAGTTAATCGTGTCATTTTTATATTTATGTGTATTTTATATAAAACAAAATCATATTGTCTTCTATTTAATTTAGAAACCTTACAATCTCAATATACTCAATTCTGTTCGTATGATGTTAAAATAAATTGTATTTGGAATACGATAACAAAACTACCATTTTCCTATAGAAAGAAATCCAATAAAAGGTTTCTTGACACTGAAAAACAAGTATGCTAAGAGAATATCGATGTAATGTTCAAATAATCTTATTTTTCGATTTTAGAGACAATTTTCTGTTTCATTTAAAGCGTTTCTTTTACGATTCACTGCTCAAATAGGTTGTAGTTGTTGACAACGATCGAGGCGACTTAATAAAACCTTATCTATAGTATAGTGAATGGCGGATCAGCAATTTCCGGAAAGGAAAATGTTTTCATAAAAATATTTTCGACCATTTCCTTGTTCCGTGGCGTAGTTAATCGACGAGATTTTTTTTCATAAACACGCGACGGTGCTGATAGAAATGTAATATTTATTTTTACCAGTCGATAGTCATCGATAGCTATTTTTATATTTAACTGAGTAATGGAAAAATTCATTTTGACGTTTTAAAAGTCGAAACGAGAATGAAAGATCGGAGAAGAAATGAAAGATCGAAACGAGAGCGCGTTAGGCGCTTTGATTGGTTGGTTCAGAGCGCCGAACGCGTTTTCGTTTCATTTTCGTTCAATGTAAAGCAAACTTGTACTAAGGATTATGCATTCATTCAAATATTGTATGACTTCTTGAATGACTTTGATCTTTTACACATTTTTTTTTAATATTATGATTGTATGAGTTTTATACACATTCGAAGTGAACCATAAATAAATACGGTTTTATATATTTCATTTTATAATAAGTATCTTATGTATTTTTGTCTTATGTAATATTTGTACTTTTGTCGGTAGTTTTGTATATACTCTCAATTAGACGGGCCTTATTGTTTGTGTCGCTTATTGTGAACCTTGAAAACCTTTTTCGATCTATTTGGCTAGTGTTTTCATCTTTTATATGGTCAACTACACGTGAAAGCTAACAATGTGACTTTACTTAAGAAATAACAAACTTATATAGTTCATTAATCATAACAAAAGATAGATAGAAGATTATATTACATGACAAAAATGAACTTAAATATCAACCTAAATAAGATTCAAAGTCAAATATTAGACAAACGTGCAGTTGACTATAATAATAATTTGAACCATTTTTTAATATTAAACCTTTTCCTACCAGATAAGGAGTTGACGAACTGCTGCGATGACAACGGTAGACTGACGTTTACTGCCCAAACGAACCCGTCTTGTGCACCCATACTCATCCCTCGTAATGACCCTGTGCATGCTCCACAAGGAACCCAGTGCATGAACTTTGTAAGGACTGGAACTACCAGGGATAGAGGGTGCACTCCTCCTAATGTTCCTGCTCAACAGGTAAGGATGTCCTAGATTCTAGATAAACATTTTATGAAGAGTACATTTTTTTTGGGTGACGGAGAGAAACCTTCAAAAGGTGCCTAGCTTTCTTGGGATAAAAATCTAGGGAGTGTCGGATTTTTACCTCACTAAAACCACCGTGTAAGGGGCACTGGGTCCTCTAATAGACCTGTTATGGAGATAATGAAGAGTAATTAACTATACAACAAGCAAAGTTTTAATCTCTTTGCTAATATAATAAAGCCAAGTATATTTTTTAAGATGACAATGATTTTAACCGTTTAAACTTCAGAATAATTTGTTTTAGATTTTATATTTCCAAAGAGCCTGTATTAACGCCAATATTTCGTCTAAAAAGCAATCATATTTATTAAATCATTGCGAAGAGGTCCTCAGAGATGTATATCGTCTCATTTTTATTTCTCCGATAACAGCAATATTTCACTGCCATAACGATAGCGAATGAAAAACTTTGATCCAATTGCCTTTATCCAATTCTAAAGAAATATCTCAATAGAAAGTCTGGAGAAAAAAGTAATTTTAAATTTAAGCCTTACACCTTCATAACAAAGTTAATTTTTGCCCGCAGCTAACGGTAGTCACAGCCTTCATGGATCTCTCAATCGTCTACGGTAGCAGTCAAATTCAGGCTGACCCCATCAGAGCTCGTCGAGGAGGTCGTTTGTTGACCACAGTCAGGGGAGGCCGGGAATGGCCGCCCCAGGATCCTAACTCAACCGTCATCTGTGAAACTGCAAAGTCACCTAATGAACCCTGCTATTTGACCGGTAAGATACTCGTATCATTATGATCTACACTTTCGTATTCATAACATACAATGCTCACATTTCTGATAAGCCATAAACGTCTTTATATACAATAGATAAAGGACAAAATTGTATATTCTATCCACACAATTTTCAATTTGTCATAAAATTTAGAACTGGTGACTAACGTGTGTGTAAAGAATTTTAAGAATTTTTTTTCGGGAGAAAATACCTATGCATATTTGCGTGGTACGGTTCTAGGTTATTAATACTCATTTCAATATCATCTTACTGTCACCAGAATGACAAATTGATTAAAATAGCAGACTTCATAAACAGGACAAGGTTAGCGACTGCTTACATAACCATAAGCCTTTTGAATACTGATGGAAGATCCACTTGATCTTTACTTATAACTCCCTTGAGGGCAATTACTGCGTCGAGTGCCCCTGTAGAGGTTGGTCCAATTAAAGTTGGCCTCCATAAATATACCACAGAAGTTCCCACTCTTGAGAAGTAATCGTATAAACAAGTTTTCCTGAAGTGGCCAATAAATAAAGACATTCTTATAGTTTATTATGTGGTAGACGTACACGTGTCGTGGAGTTATTTCTTCACGCTTTAAAAGATTGCATGATTAGTGCAGTAACCAGGTGATTAGCGAAGCAAAACACCTAAATTGAGTCGCGTTGAGGAAAAGTGCTAATGGATGTTACTCATTGTAGTTACCTTCAGTAGCCAAGAGTTTGAGAAGTACCTATCTAGTTATAGCCTCCGGGCTTCAGAAAGCACGTGAAACGGGTTTCTCTGCGATTCTACTAGATTGCCAATGAGACTGGGCACTTTAGGGAAATTTGGGCTAGAAAGAAGTACTATTATTATATGAATTCTCCATTTAATACCTTTCTTTTTCACAGGTGATATCCGTGCAAACCAAAATCCTCAGCTGACGACTCTCCAAGTGATACTCTTGAGGGAACATAACCGTATCGCTGACGCTCTAGCTCAACTCAACCCTCACTGGAACGATGAGACCATCTTCCAAGAAGCAAGACGTATCCACATTGCTCAGATACAACACATCAACTATTATGAATACCTTCCTATTTTGTTAGGTAAGTTGTTTATTTATTTACTCTTCTTGCAGCAAAATCACATTGTGGACTTAATGTCTAAGGCATTCACACCAATCAACCATTGGTTGGAGCAGAAAATATATGAATGATAGTTATATGATTGTCTTAGGTATACTTATTTTCAAGAAAGTATTTACGAATGGATAATGTGTGTTTACGTATTCTTACTATATATTTCATTGTCGCTATTGATAGTTTTGATTTGAATAAATAAACAATAAAAAATTCCTTCCTACTAATATTAGTTAAGAATGGTATGGCCAAAACACAAAAAATAAAAGGAAACCGCCCTCTTAATCTTAAGTTAAGTATGAGGAAAAATTCCTTAATATTTGTTAGCTTTTTCGACTTTATTTAGTGAAATTCCGAAGAAGCTTCTGTAGGTACATTTTGTTTTGTGAATTAAAAAGTTAGGTTTTCACAAAGGCTTTATTAACGTCGTGTTACTTCATTTGCGTAAAAATTACAACTACGTTATATAATTTGTTTACAAAGTTCTTCCGAATTACGTCAGTTTTTATAACATCTTCACTATTATTTAAATTGTTTTGTTTTTGTTATGGAAACTTATTATCAGAGTTCTACTAAAAAAATACCATAACATGCGTATTTTTTTTTTGATGGGCCCGTCACACCTTCCCAACTTCTGTAAACCAGGATCTGCGGTAGATACAATCATAAAAATACCGGAACACTGAAGTCCGGCGCGTCCCACGGTCATGAATGACTGTCTTGGATCCCGCAACGAAATAAATCAGGAGATATTATTAGAGGAGGAGAAAAGAGAAGGAGAAAAATAAAACGATAGTATAACATGAGTAATGTATATTTTTATTCAGGTTTTGAGAACATGGTGAAGAACAAGCTCATCTACCCTGGAGCCCACGGCTATATAAACGACTACAACCCTGGAGTGGATCCCTCCATCCTCAACGAACACGCCACCGCTGCTTTCCGTCACTTCCACACCTTGATCAGAGGTTACTTGAAGTATGTATACCCTTTGTTTATTTTATTTTCTGGCATAGGGCTGTAATGGTGCCAACGGATCACTAGGTATAAAACAATCAGCTCCGTCTTTGGTTACCTGTAACACCAAAGTGCGCTACTGAGTTCAATCTTCAGCTCTTTGTATTATTTTTCAAATTCTGCCTGTCGCCTTATGAACATGACCAGTTCCTATGTGGAGAGTGTCTTGCGCTACAGGTGCCTAGACGTGGTCTTCACTTTACTTTTAGTTTTGTCTAATTGTGCAAATTAATGATAATTGTTTATTTATTATAATTTATTTTGGACATTGTTGTATAATTAGGATCGAACGCCATACCTATCATAATACTATATTGATATAGGTACTTAGTCATGTTTTTAATAAAGTCCTCGAAATGCAATCACAGTGTACATTTATTGTCTATCAATATTAATGAGATAGGAAATTGCAATGGCTGACCTATCCACGTTCATTATAGAGGTTAACACAATCAAATTAGGTTTTTAGATAATTTTGTACAAATATTTTTTATGAGGGAAATACTGAACAAGATTTCACCTTTTTTACATCTTCCGCATCATCATCGTAAAATTTTATACAGTTTATTAAGTCTTTACAATAAATAAATGATAGAAAAAAAAATCTTTTCACAGACTAATCTCAGAAAACCGTCGCGCCATCGGAGCCGTGCGCATGAGTGACTGGTTCACCCGGCCGCTACTGTTGGAGCTCGACAACGCCTTCGACCACTTGGTTCGAGGACTTACCACCCAGGAGCAAGACTTCAGCGACCAGTCCTTCGATAGTGAAATCACTCAGTTCCTGTTCAAGTAAGTTATTTTTCTCTTTATCGACATTTAAGGATATCGACAAAATTATCCCAGCCTATTATTTAAAATTTTTGTAAGTAATCTACTTCACAGCAACAGCCTATAAGTGGCCTTGTAGGCTGTTAAAGAATGTTTGAGCATTAATCACCACGCTTGCTCAATGCGGGTTGGCTGTAATCTACTTATATCCTCCAAAAGAGTAGATAGAAATATGTTATAAGTTCCATGTAATAGGGGAAATATATTATAGCACGCAATGCTGCTATACAATGTAGGTACACGCACTTCACAATTTTGTGTTATAAGTTCTATTAAAATGGGGTGACATATATCTTTCCCCAATAATAAACGAATAAGAATAACACTGTTGTGGAATTGTCGAAAATACTTACTCAAAGTCGACTATTAGTAATTTTTCGCGTTGCATATATACCGAAGTAGAAATTAGAAGCTCTGTGTATTCAGAGTTTATGAATAAATATTCAAATTAAGGTACTGCAATCAGAAAAGAAGGGTTAACGTCGGTCCGTAAATACCGATGATTTACGACGAAAACAGTCGCCGAAATTGTGCTGAAGTTTTTAGTACTGTATGGAAGATACGAGGGAAATTTATTGCCTCATTAATATTAAAACCAATCCGGCATGATATTACACCATCAAATTGAAATGTCTATAAAGTTGATGTTAGCATCAACTTAGCGAAGCCTTATTAGGTTCGTGATGAACTGTCAAGGTTTTAAAGTAATGTGGATAATAATAATTATTGATTCGTATGAAATGTAGACGTGGAGGACTAAGGGGGAGGCCTTTGTTCAACAGTGAACGTCTTTCGGCTGATGATGATGAAGAGTTTGAAAGGAGGTTTGGATTTTGACATTTTTATTAGGCTCGTACGAAGTTGATTATATGGAACCAATAAGTATCTATTATGAAAATCACGAAAATAACCTATCTATAAATACATAATATACATTAATTTAGTTTATATTACGCGAAACGGGTGAATTACTGTTCACTTCTTTGGAAAATAAAACATTTGATTTCGTCTGGAGTTTATAAATGAATCATAGTACTATGATGCGATATCAAAGGAATTTGGTCCGTTGTACAATTTACAAAGGGTAACAAGATTGCCAATGACTTCAAAGTTCCCATCGTTATGACGTCACGATTCCACGAAATATTTTCATAGTAGACTCAATTGGTTGTTGGTTGGTTTCATTAATTAAATTCGAAAAGGAACACCGTTTCTATAGGATTAAATATTCTCTTGTTCGTTGAGTATTCACCAGTGAATAATTACAAACGCGATGAGAAAGTTGCGATGAGTTTGATTTCTCAGTCGCAGAGTAATGTAAAGTCAAAGAGTTGCTGATGTTTTTCTTGTTAAAAATGTTTTTAGCCAGAACTCAAATAAAGTAGGTAGTTATGCATGGTCTCCAGCCGGTGATCCGTGGACCACTAGTGGTCTGCAGATGACAAAAAATGGTTAGCGAAATAGGTTTAGAATATCTTCATTCTTCATGAAGAATCAGATACATAACTCGCTTACCTACTGAGAAACACAGTTTGACATAAAGCAATTTTATGTTATTTCACAACCTTAACACGCGTTTAAGTTGGGGCCCCTGGTATACAGCAATAGGCTGGTTTTTTATCATATAAGATATTTTTATAAGCAGCACCAAAATGTTGTTCTCTGCTTAGGTACTCTTCAAACGTGTTGCTATGAATATTGAACAAGGGATCAAATGTTGTTAGGCGATTATTATTGCTCACGTAGATACATGTTGTGATAACAAATGAATGGTCAATCACAACATTGTTCCCACCCCAAGCGATTTTAAGCCGTGTTTGTGTTAAACACCCACGAATTAATTAAAATTTTCGCATGCTTTCATTTCAGTGAAGCTATTTAAAGGAACACTTTTTATTAATATGTTTGTGTTTGAATATATTATGTACTAGCTTTTGCCCGCGACTTCGTTCGCGTGGAATAGTGACTTCCGGCAAATTTTTGGTTTTAACCACATAGTTCCCGATCTCGCGGGATCTCTTCAAAAATGAGATGTGGAAGATATTCCAGGGAACTCTTCAAAAATCAACATAATGAGCTCTGCGTTTGAATTTAATAGATGTATACTCACTTAGGGCATTGAAAAAATAGTTTAAAAACGGACTTAAACTAACTTAAAACTAAAGAAAGCTACGAATTACGAATTTATAACAATTAAAAAAGAAACTATATTACAACCTATCCTCTATGCTATAATAACCAAGCTTAAACTAAATAATTTAAAAGAAACGACTTAAATCTAATCTAATCTAATTAATTTATAAATTAGACTTACAATTTTATTAAAAAAACTAACTACAGTAACTACTAATAATCGATATCAAACTAAACCTACGTTAAATAGTTTAACCAAAAAACCAGGAAAACCCAACAAATAAACTTATTAATTGACAAATACAACGAAACCAATTTAGAATATACGAAACAGCAGGACCACTACAGACAAATAATCATACGACTGATAATACACTTTTTCTACGATAGTACCGAAGCGCTCGGCCGATACCCAACCAAATGAATGTAACGAAACCATAGCGCGATCTATTTCGATCCCAACGTCATCTATCGAGGATAAAGACAACTTGGATTATTTATTTATACTCCGTTCGGGCATTTTCTTTGTACTAAAAGTTTAATTATATTGATATTATTTTTTTCATACCTTTTTACTATTTATTTACTTTTTTTCGATGAATTAAAACAATAACATGAACCGAAGTCGTGTTACGATCGACATAGAATTATCTATACTCCGTTAGAGCATTTTCTTTGTACTAAATGTTTTATTATATTGATATTATTTTTTTCATACCTTTTTACTATTTATTTACTTTTTTTCAATGAATTAAAACAATAACATGAACCGAAGTCGTGTAACGATCGACATAGAATTATTTATAAACTAGCTGACCCAGCGAACTTCGTACCGCTTTCGCGTAGCAATGATGCTCTACTTTATTTTGTATAGCTGAGTTATGTATGAGTCCCTATTCAATTTGAATTGGAATCTATAAATATCCTCCATATAAAAATGAATCCATAATTTCCTGATCTCACTATACTTACCTGAAAAGGACTTTACTAATTAAAAAAAAAAACAAAATATATTTTCATAATAGTGTTTATTTCATAGGATTCAATCATTTCACTGTCCTGCAGGCGCCTTATCGGCTCTGATGATTATCTGATGGCATGCGGTCTAATGCATTTGTGAATGTCTAATGCATCGGTCTAATGCAACTAATTCATTGTGTTAAAGGAAAAATGTTTGAAGTTGTTCATCACAATGGATCTCTTTACTGAGTTGTTGTGTGCGCAACGCTGATCGACTTTTTTTGCTGAATTGTCCATAAAATATATTTGCAAAAATGTATAGTCTTCAACAGGCACTGGCAATAAGGAACCTGTTTGATGATATATTTGAATCCCTGAATCTGCAAGAATATAAATATGTATACAGGCAATTGTATAGCAAATTGTACCACCATGTGGCTCGCAAAATACTGCCACAATTTTTTACTTTACATCATTTCAAATTAAAACTACTTTTAACCTCGACATTAAACAGCCTTCCACGGCAGCTTTAGGTAGTAGGCTTTACCAAGAACATCTTGCTCATGCCACTATAAAATACAACATGTTATAAATGTTGCTGATTAAGTCTTCGGATTATAGACTATTATTATGTATTTGATTTATTGTTTACAAAATAAACACATCACTGACTCGACATATTTTGCACCAGCTGGTTTTAAAACTAAAAAAAAACGTTTGCCATTATACTTACTTGCTAAAAGTAGGCAAAAAATTGTCTCGTATAACTTTTGTTGCCCCAAATGATGTCATTTGAAAGCAATTATTGTACTGCTGGATATGAGTCAAAAAATGAACCAATGAATGTAGTGGCTCTGGTGGCGGTACCAATGGCGTCAATTTGACTTGGCCGCTGGCGCAACACAATCCAGAGGCTTCATTTTTTTAATTTCAATCCCAATGTGTACACACAATATTCATTAGTCCAATAGCAACAATTTGCTCTGAACTGTAATCAATTGCCACATTATAACTGAATGCAGCTTTGTGGGGATTAAACACAACATTTCTATCTTGATATCGATTCAGTTCAAGTTCATTTCGCGCTTCGCGATGCTCATCAGTTTGATTTGCTCTTATATTTCTTTGACTTGCCGTATTTCGAGTTCTGCGGCCTAAGCTTGTACGTCTGGTTGGTAGCATTGTTAAAAACGAAATTCCAACTGAAAATAAAAAGCTCTCATACATTTTCTGCATAACCGTGTATACCAAATTGTAGTATTGTGTAGTCACCAAAAGTTACTAAAAATCAATAATAAAGATGTGAACTTACCTTGATTAACAAACACTTATTAGCAAATAAAAATCTTCTTAGTCTTTAAAACTCGAAGAAATATTAAGATAATCTCTCAGAAATATTGAAAAATATACATTTAATTTTGCATATTTTAAAAAACGCGCTATACGAATGTCAATGTCATTCACACCAATAGACTACATTGAAAGAGCATCGTTTGTTCGAAAACGTGAATAGAAACTTTAATTTACACAAAATAAATTTCTGAACACACGCGTAACTGTTGATAATTTGTCATTATTTCTGAACGCACGCATAATTAATATTTGAGGAATTTCTATTAATGCTTAATGCACTTTTCAACATTTTCAATAGATTAAAAAAAATACAGACAATTGTTTATTCACCCTTTTCATCGTTTATGCATAAATGTCAATCATTATTTACAGAATTTGAATTTAGAAACAACAAATATTTGACATGTACAAATGAAAATTTATTGAATCTAGCTTTTGCCCGCGACTTCGTCTGCGTAGTGGTGTTAGTGGTCAAATTGCTGCCGTATGTCATCTAAAATGTGAATTAGGTACTTGAAAATATGTTACTGTTAGCATTTTTAAAGATATGTATTCCAAAGAAATCACGACCGCCGATTCATCATTTTATAATCATGATGAAAAGTAGCCAAGGTTATCTATATTATTATCCTTTAATTTCCTATATATTGCCTATCAATAAAAAAATACATTGTTTCGTTGTTATATTCCAAAAAAAAAAAACATTCGTGCAAGCGTAACCTCAACACAAACAGGATTACTTTCGCATTCATAACATTAGTATGGTAGTAGGGATATTGGCGATTTAAATAAGTATATGTGTATTTAAATAAGAATCGAACGCGAGTGAAGCCACAGGCAACGTATTAACGAAAATGACGAATTTTCAAGCAAACATTAATCTCCTCTATCAAACATACTACGCCTTCTACCCTTTTTATTAAAAAGTAGTCTATGTTCTTTCGCTCCTCATTAAGTGTCTAAATACAAAATTTCACTGTTACAGCTTTAAAAATGACGAATTTCCATATGACCATTCATCCCCTATTTTTACCCACTCTCCCCTATTTTTTTGCAATAAAAAGTAGACCATGTTCTTTCGTTCCTCATTAAGTATCTAAATACAAAGTTTTACTGTTACAGCTTTTAAAATGACGAATTTCCATATTACCATTTATCCCTTATTTTTACCCATTCTCCGCTATTTTTTTGCAATAAAAAGTATCAAGGTCTATTCTATCTCAGTACTAAATTCCATCAAAATCGGTTCACTGGTTTAGGCGTGAAAGCGTAATTACAGACAGACAGAGTTACTTTTGCATTTATAATATTAGTAGGGATTCTGTGCTCCAAGTCTCCAACGCACACTTATTCAATAGCATTTGTTTTTTAGTATCCAATAGCATTTATCCAACAATGATCTTTATCCAATAGCAATAAAGCTCAAATTGACTCTACGTATTAGTTAGAAAACGTTTGTATGGGATAAAGGAAAGGGCAGTTTTTAGGGTTTTTCCGTCAATTATTTGATATTTTCTCACCTTTTAAACCTTCCCTGGACTTCTACAAATAATTCAAGACCAAAATTTGCCAAATCGGTCCAGCCGTTCTCGAGTTTTAGCGAGACAAAGGAATAGCAATTGATTTTTATATATATAGATAATTTATTTCTTATTTTTATTTTTTGATTTTTGAAATAAAAATATATCTATGTCCTTTCTAAGGTTCTAAACTATATCTGTACCAAATTTTAACCAAATCCGTCAAATAGTTGCGGAGATTAATGGTATAAGCATAGAATGTTCGACGTGATTCTTTAATTTGACATAACTTTTTTATTTATGAACCGATTGACATGAAACAAACACTAAATGTAAATTTAAGCATCCCACAATATATTCGTGAAAACCGCATCCAACTCGGATCAACCGTTTCTGAGATTAGCGCGCACAGACGAACAGACAAACAGACAAACAGACAAAAAAAAGTTAATTACATTTTTGGGTTCGACATCGACATAACAATAACCCCTGCTATTTTTTTTATTTTTATTTTCAATGTACAGACAGCACTTTTCTACGATTTTATTATATGTATAGATGTTCTAATGTGAAAGAGAGAATTGTTATTATTAAAGTATATAATAAAACCACAATATAAATAGTTAATTTTATTATCATGTTATCGGCTTATTCACGTAAATAATATAATAGTTGGTGTGTATAGTGTACAGTTACGGCATTAATGAATACACTTTTGTTTATTCCTTTAAAATGAAATAATATTAACACATGACTAAACTTTTCACTGTCACAAATTCATTTTATCTAGTTGGCAAGGCAAAGTCAAAACAAGTCTAGGTTCAATAAATATTCAAATAGCAGATCGCAATAACACATGTAGGGAAAACTAATTTTAATTTAGTTCATTACCTCACTAGTTTATAATCAACATAGTTAAATCAACAGCTGGTAGTATTAATTAGAAATCTAGTTACAACTCGTTACTAGACTTAATTGTTTGTGCTACAATCTTAATAACTAAACTTAGGTACCGAACGCTTCAAATTATTATCTTTGTTTGACTAACGTTAAGAGCTTAAATCCTTTAAACGTGAAAAGTCGTTAGTAACAGTCTAACAGTACTTAGTACCTACTATTAAATTGTATTAAAAAACTAGCTCATGCTAGCGGTTCTGTCTACTTGAAAAATGAAAACTTAAAGAAAAGTAGCCAACGTATTATTACAGAATGTATTTCTGTACTTATCTGTTTTATTTTTTATTCCGTTCTATCAAATCTAACTCATCTATTATAATTATATAATAGTGGATAATCTATATGTAATTTAAAATAATCTTATCAGGATTAGTTCAGCCGTTCCAGTATAATTGCGTAACAAACATCCATTCCTCCTTAAAATGTTAGCGTTATCTAGGACCTCCTGTATTAGTTTTAGTTTGTACCAACAAATTACATTGAACAATTTAAAAAGATTTCTTTATTAGGGCAAGTCTCAACATTGACGTTGCTTTTGTGAAGATTGACATTAATATGATATTTTCTTTCCAACAGGCGTAACAATACTTTTGGAGGTGACCTGCGTGCGAGAGACATCCAAAGAGGCCGTGACCACGGCTTGGCATCGTATGTAACCACCAGGGCTGCCTGTGGTCTTCCTGCTCCTAAGACCTTCTCTGACATGTTGGACTTCATTTCTAAAGAGGTATGTAGCTGATATAATACAAGTTGTTACAAATAAGGCGTTTTTTTTGAGGAAAATTACCTATCCAATGACTTCTCCCACCGTGGGTGAGGCGAGAGGGAGTGTCAAACTCTTACTGACTAAAAGCCTACTCGTTCCTACTCCTGTTCTTTGAGTCGGAGCCTCGGTAGTGGAAAAATGGCTGTAATAAAATATATTGTTTGTGCCTAGTCCCATGGGAGACAGGTTTGAGGTTATGTATGTACTTACATCACACATCAACAGCCTATAAGTGGCTCCTGATGACCAAAGACCTCTTCTTGCTCGGTGAAGGTTTGAGCATTAACTACCACGCTTGCTCAATGCGGGTTAGCGACTTCACATTTATAATCAGAAATTATAAGCCTAGGTTTCCTCACGATGTTTTCCTTCAACATAAGTCAGTGGTGTCTAAATAATGTTAATATAGGGTACTCACTCGAACGAAACAAGCTCTCATATTAGACCCAAATTAAAGTTATGAAGTTTCATGTATACACGTAACATGTTTAGGTAATTATTCCAATTTATTACAAGTACGAATTTGTTCACAACATGTTCAACGAAACATGTACGAAGGTACGTGATTCCAGACGGCACCCGAAACTTTATATCAAACTTTTATCAAACAGGGTCCTAGGTTCTCATATCTAGACAAATAAAAAGAACTAACAACAATAAATTATGAATTATCACAATAAATTTTAAGTTAGGCATCTGTTCTCTTAAATAAGTCCAAAGATAAGGTTATTGAAAATACAGTAAATAAAGATAGTAAAATAAAATCTTTTTTTTAAAGGGAACCGCCTTCCGTTTTCTTTGCTGCCTTTATTAAGCTAAGCTATGTAGTTGACATAAGAAAATGCGCAGCTCGAGTATATGATATGATATATCGATAGTAGGGAAGCCATCCATAGCACACATCTATAGCATAGCATGCATCTTTCCATATAAAAAATAGCTTAACTGAGTCCGTTTCCACCTGTGCTCACCAATGAATATGATTGGTGGAAGCCAAACGCATCCACAGCAATGTATAGCATAGCACATCTCTGGTAGAAAGCATCCTAATACTATGCCAGACTCGTGCATGAAACCAACCTCTCGCGCTCAGTTAATATTTCAAACACTGGAGTCTAGCCTAGTAAGTAGACTATTTCTACGTCTATTTTTCTACAAAAAAGCTTATTTATGCATAACACCTGAGTCCCTTCACGTTTATATTGCCTACTCGTGGCGAAGTCTTCGCTAAAGAAGTCTGGCACTATTTTATTTGTGTGGCTTGGTAAACAGAAATGTAGAAGGTATTATTTACTTGCGAGCTATATTTGGGACCACTTAATACAAAAATAGTCGAGACAGAAGCTCTAGGGAGATTCATTCATGTGTGTTAATCTATTGCCGAGAGCAATTGACTACATAAAGGTAATTAAGTACGAGTTCGGTCGACTTCGAGTGTGGTTATTAGCTTAAAATTTGGTTAAACGATTTCTAACCAAAAACGAACTCTTATTAAATTTATAAGCTCGAGACTTTATAAATAGTCGTGTATGAAAATAATTTGATCTAGTATCGATTCGAATTAAGTATGATATGAAGGATTGTTCATTATCACAGCAGGTACATTTCAACTTTCTTGCTAGCATTTTTTGAGGGGGGAAATCATCCAATGACTTCTCTCACCTTGGGCGAGGCGAGAGTGAGTGTCAGACTCTTACTGACTAAAAACCACCCCGTTCCCACTCCTGCTTTCGTGCCAGAGCTCCGGTAAGACGACGTTATCTGAAAAATTGGTGGACACGAACCTTACCATTTCAAATAAATTCGTTGCTCGTAAAAGTTCTATAATTAAAACGCTTTTTTTTTAAAATAAACAATAAGAAATTGCTGACCATTTTCTGCCGATTTATATTTCCGTGGGCGGTATGCTCTCTTAGTTGTTAGCACTACCTGATCTATTATAATCCCATCGCCCGCTGGCGTCACAAAGATTAACGTCGTGAACTCGTTAAGTGTTATCTTCTATTATAAATCCAGTTTACTGTGGCTGATAACAATTAAGGACAGACTTGATGGGTTTGACGGAAACCTATTAAATAGAAATGTTTGATGGCAACCGCTAGGCAGTACTTTGATCACGTTGTTAAGATCTTTAGAGGAGACCTCGGGTGTATAATCATTGAAATATCCTTTGCTTTATTCTTAGCTTTGTTTTTGGTATTTTGTGTTAGTAATAGTATATACCTAAGACGTAATGACACAACCTTAAATAAACCTACTAGTAGTTATCTACACACGCAGGTAGAAGTGACGATTGGTACCTTGGTACCTAGATATAATATTACTAATCGACATTACGGTAGAATATACTTATGAATTTAATAAAGCTTATTGGAATTGAGGAATTCTGTCGGTTACTGTTCTGCCATTTATTATCCACATCCTAGCTTAGGTATAACAATTTATACACACGGCACTACCTGAAATTTGAACAGAAATTAGTACTAACGACTATTAGCTTAAATATTAATTACTATAACTAGGTATTCGTAGTAAAATAGTTTATTGTGGGTGTAACTACCATTTTGGAACGTAAACAATACGCCTCTTACGATTTTCGCAACCGATATTATGAGATTAAGCTATGTTGTTATTAGTACCCACTTGTATTATAATATGTATTAGTGCTAAGCTTAGAATAAGAGGAATTAATATATACATAGAATAATATTGTAATAATATAAGCGTTGTATCGGGGATTGTCCTTTGGTGTACTTCCATAGTGCATACAGGGATAATCGCCGGCTGATGTCCCATTACATTTAGATCAAAATTGTTCAACGGGCCTCTGCGAGTTGGCTTCGGCCCCTCGTACGCCTTCCAAAGGTCCGGGACCCTGTGGTCCCGAGATAGGAAAGGAATAAGCGTTGTATTAGACTGTATCGATGCTCTAACCAGGATTAGTTCTCTGTTTGAAAAACGTAGTGTTGGGCTTTTCGATTTTAGTGATTCTGCAGAATAAATTCTTAAAATGTACATCGGGATATGTTAAAATCAATAAACACTCCCGAACAACTAGAAAAACCCCCATTTAATAAATGTCTTTATTTTCTCTCTTCCGAAAGAAACACAATTGTGTCGCCTATTTTTATCAATTACCTACTTCTAGCAAACCCAAATCATTGTCAACCATTTTCCTTATTTCCCAACAGAACGTGGCTGCCCTCCAAAACCTGTACGAGACTCCTGAAGACGTGGACCTGGTGGTAGCTGGTTCCTTGGAGCGCAACGTGCCTGGAGCTCAAGCTGGTCCGACCTTCCTCTGTATCCTCACGGAACAGTTCTACAGAACACGTGTTGGTGACAGATACTTCTATGAAAATGGAGCTGATCCTGACATTGCTTTTACACCAAGTAAGTTATTATAAAATTATATTTTTTTTTATATTATCTAGAGGAGGTCTGATTGACTGGAGCTTCCCTTTAGTCCACTGCGTCAAATGCCAATCTGGACTGTAGTCAATTTATATCTTACCCGCGTTTCTGAAGCTGTCATCACTTCACCCAGAAGATAGCTTAAATTAATACCTAAGAAAATTAAGAAAAATTTAATAAAAAATCAACAAGTTTAGTCTTCCCAGTATTTTACAAAACAGCCTTACACAAACACACATATCAACAGCATATAAGTGGCCACTGTTGACCAAAGGCCTCTTCTCGCACGGAGAAGGTTTGTTCAATAGGGGTTGGCTATGAGCAGCCTAAAACCCAAAAACTAACAACTAGTCTAGCCGAGAATATTCCTAGCCAGACGGATGTTGATCTACGATAATGATGTTTTGACATTCAGAAGATTTTGACCTTAGCCTAGTTGGTGAAGAGCCAAGAGTATTTATCTTAACTCACACAAAAATAAATATTTCAGCTTTATACATATAAGTAAAAGTAGGAAAGTATGTACGCAAAGTAAATTATTATGTTTCCCTAACTAAGCTATGTTAATTAAGGTTGAACATCTTCAACATTATCCAACATAATAATATTATTTTGCATGATATTTTAGGCGATATAATCCTTTTTTTTGTTGGTGGGGAGAAACCTTCAAAAGGCGTCTAGTATTTTGGGGAAAAAACTAGGGTGTAGGATATTTACCTCACTAAAACCTCTCCGGTGACCACCATCTACACTTAAAGGAGGCACCGGGTCCTCTCAGTAGACCAACCCCAAAGCTTTCTATTAGTCCTTTTTTTTGAGGGGGAAAATCATCCTATGACTTCTCTCTACTAACCTATCTAACCTACTTTCAAGAATGAAAAAGTGTGTTATGTAAATTATCACTAGGAAAGTTATTACCTACTATTTACTTACTTACTTCCCATAAAACATGTTGATTTTTGTTTTGTTTCCTGTTCGAATAAATCAAGGAATTATCTTCGTTGCTTAAATATTATCACCCAGAAAGCGACATCTGACAACAGTATAATATATAATTTGTATCTGGAACGAGGTCGAATAAATATTCTAGGTAGAATGTTAGCCAGAATTTATTGCTCTCCTACATTTTTTCCTATGACAGTCTCACGAAATAGGTTACTCGATACTTGATCGATCCCGCCTGTCAGATACGTTGTTTATTGTGAATTCCTGACAAACAATGGCTTCATCGTCTTATTAATATGTAAAAAACATTATTATATCGTTATTTCACATTTATAAAATGTTTATTATTAGTGATTGGTCTTTTTTATTTAAAGGTCACATACTAAACTAAATTATTAATTTATGTAACCAACTTTGGCAGTACAAATATAAGAGAAACATTCACATTGACCCTTTTAAACATAACTACGTATTGATATTATACGTCTCAATGTCAATAAAACTGCTGAAATACGATTAAGTGTAATTCAAGTGTCGATACGTAAGAGTCGTCCGACCATTTACGATCATTCCATATGACAGTTTCTTCAGCCACGAGCCCTAATGTAATCTGCCTTAGTCATAAAATATAAAATGTGAATAAGATGTACTTATTTTTCACCAAACCATCCCGTGGACTACATAATATTTATTTCACCTTTTATCACTTGAAGGAGTATACAATACTTTTTGATATGAGTTCTATGTGACATAGAGCATTTTCAAGGTCGTTAAACCCAATAATATCTATTTGTCCTTTTATGTAGTACTAAGTCGAATTCTAGATGTATTTTTCTGCAGTAGATTAACAAGACTAAAAGTATAAACCAGAATATAATAATAAATCAAAAGACTCCCTCATAGTATTTTTCACCAAAGCACCCATTAACTAAAGGATAAAGGCAATTATTCACCAGATTCGTGGCCACGTGTGAGCGTGCCGATGTTATCAAAACAAGTCTTCCCCTACACATGGCCTTATTTAATTATTTTCCTCAACAAATCTTGTTAACCGTAGGTATGTCCTGTGCATTAGGGAACAAATAGCACAACACATAAATTAGCGTAACATATGGCTAACCATTTCTTGATTGTGTCATACAGGAAAAATCATAGAAATTCGTGTTGTCATTCACAAAAATATTATTGTGTTTGTCTGCAGATATAATCACGTTTTGTTTATATTATTATGTATCTTAATTTATTTCCTATATCCAAACAGTTGTTCCAAATTCTGTACTGTATAAATAAAAGACTTACGCTCGAATACTCAAACTATACTCAATTTTAATTTGTACTTAAATATCGTGCTGTCTCTGGCATTTTATAAAGAATTGATAGTGACAGTACTACATTTGAGAGCGTCTTAAAATTGAGTAGCGTTTCAGTATTCAGGCATTACACAAGCAGTGACGTCTAGAATGATGTTTAAAAGTGTACTACGAATAGAAAAAGTTTATTTATCCTTTTTGGTACAAAGGATCAAATTGAATTTTATTAGAATCTTTTTTTCCACGAACCTCTAACTACAGTGTCCCTCCATAGTATGATGAATGACGGAAAACTATTTGGTTCCTTTGATAAATATTATGCTTTATTAAACAGGCCAGCTCGAGACGATACGCAAGGGGGCATCAATGGCGCGGCTGCTGTGTGATAACAGTGACGGAATACAGAGCATGCAGCCCAGAGCCTTCCAACAGTTATCGCACACGTAAGTATGGCTATTACTTACAGTCCCGACTTTTACGACCGTGTCGCAGTGTAAAGAATTCAGAAGTTCGATGAGGATCCTGCGGTAAAAGGGGCATTTGTTTTGGTCTTAAATTGTCTTGTAGAGGCAATGTAAAATGTTGAAACTGTTTAAAAAATGAAGTACGAATATGCATATTTTTTGACGTTGCTATTTTCTTTATTTTAATAGGGATGCATGAGGTTTTTTTTTGCTTTCCCAATTTATGATAGGGCAAAATTGACTATACTGTTTAGGCCTAGTAGCTATTTAGTTTTGTTTTTTTTATATGTTTTTAGAATTTTAACGGCATTGGGCGATGTTGACTCTGAGAGACAAATTCCTTCAATAAATTAAAAAAAATATGTGTCATTGAAGTTAAATTGCAAAAAAAAAATAACCAAGAGAGTACCAATTATCTAGTACTATTATTATCACTCTTCTGTATATTATTGTACTATGTCTTCTTTAAGTACCTTAACCCATAGATATGGAATATGTTCCGATTGATGTCCGTTTCGGAGAGTTAAGAGTTACTGTGGTTATCGTAATGTAGTGACTATATTGTGCGTACATAGAGATTGCGATTGAATGGTTTTAGAGGTAGGTAAATGTTAAGGTAAGTGTCCACAGGCCTGCATCATACGCAACGCACGCATCGTACGCATTCGTACGTACGTAGTACGCCGCCACATACATCGCAACTAACTGCCGATTTCAATAACCGATCTCAATCCAAAATCTTTAAATTAAAATTGTTTTTTTTTAATTACTTCTATAGAGTTTCTGTCAAAAATGAAGATCGATCTAAAGATTGAGTTAAGGTCGCTTACTGAAATTGGCAGTAAATGACAACACTTTATATTTTGTACTAATTATTTTTCTTTTTCCAGGAACGAGCTTGTTCCCTGTGAATCGCTGCCAGCTGTTGACCTAACTTTATGGCAAGACGCAAGAGGCCATTTTTAATACGTAAGAAATAGCATTAAATAAAAAAGAAAACAAATTAAAATGTCACCTAGAACTATCAAAGTTTAATTTGTTAAGAACTTTCGCAAAACGAAACTTCTACAGTAACAGTTGTACAACACTATTACAATAAATTGGAATAATAGTTTTTTTAAACTTAGTGACGTGACGTTTTAAGTTAAATAACTTAACAGTTAACAATTCTGTGCTTCTTTAACAAGTTTTATCGACATGACTAAGCTAACATTTTCGATATAAGTTTATTTGTCCAAGAAACTCTTTTTCAAGTTCATTTTCAAATGTATACATTTTTATTTTATTTATTTGTACAGATTTTGACACTAAGTTGTATAATAATGTGTGAACATGGCCATTTTTTATATGTTTGTGCTATTTTAGAATACGTAAGTACATGTTTTGACAAAACCTGAGTGGATAATAATATATTATTTTCATACTAAAGATATGAATGGAACGGAAGAAAGTTGTGTTGTGTGTTTGTAATGCCGAATTAATAAAGAATTATTTTTATGTATTGAGAAGTGTTTTATTTTAAGAATCCAAGTACGAAGATATTTTTAAGACCTTTAATATTTAGAACCCTTTTCCGGGTTCAACTTATGTAATTTCAATATCAATAAAATATACCAAACGTTCAAAGACGGAACGTTTTTTGGCGAAACATCAAAGGTACGTACGTACCTATACCAATTTAAAATATTTTGCTTCTAACAAAAATCGTTTAATGTTATGCTTAGGAGTTAATTTATCACTACCTATACTTATAGTTATTTAAGTTTTATGTTGAGTTGTGAATATAACAACGTAGAGATTTGTAAATATTTATAAAACTGCTTAGACATTTTCGTGTTTTTAGTAATGTCAGCATATTTTGTGAATACTAGTTAATATGTATTTTGTTCTCAAAACAACGATTCCAGACAAAATGTATATACTCAAAGAGACTATTATCTACAGTCTTTTGGTACGTCAGCAAGCCTCAGCGGTATTTGTTCGCCACTACTATAGTATCAAAATTCAAGAGGAGCTGACTATTTGTGCAGTAACTTACAAAAAACAATGCAATAAGTTCATCTTATAACCAAAACAGAAAGTGTTTGGTACACTTTCTTCTAGACGATTTAATCAAAAATAAAAAAACAAAATTATTTTACACTTTATGTACAATCATACAGAGGTGGACTTAATGCCAATTTGGCATTCTCTTTTGCATATTATTCAAATATGTGAAGAAGAATAACAAATAAACAAACGATCGTCACTCATAGATGGCGCTTGTGTAGAAAATGGGTGCCAACACCATATTCAATTCTAACTCACCAACAAAATTCAAGGTAAAATCAGATAGGTGAAGAACAAATAGACTTAGGTAGTCTAGTGTCCAGTAGTCATTGTGTATGACGTCACAATAGCCTAATATGGCCTAATGTCTTTGAAGACACGACATAATTTAGACCTGTCACTTACACCGCACTGTGGAGAGTGGGAGTGTCATGGCATTTGCCATGTCGCATCTTATATTAATTTATGTCATCTTCGTTGATACAGCTTGCACTGAGCTCTTGAGTCATTGGGATAAAAAATATACTCACATTAGGGGTGTTCAGAATAAGAAACAATAAAATATTAGAGTTAAAAGTTATTGTTCTAAAGAAAATAATACATAAAATAGTCAGTAAAACATTTGGAATCCAATAGTAATTTAGACTTTAACAAAACCTTCTAGAATAGTTATATTTTCAATCAAAATCGTGTCGATTATGATAGCTGTGTAGAACCTATATGTTCGTATTTATTTTATTCCCGTCACATATCACAAATAACTAAGTGATTCGCATTTTATTATATTGTTCCCCACCCATTTTACACTAAAACATGATTGTATTGTTCTACAAGAAGTATTACTGTTAAATTTTCTAGTATTTCCAGTGTTAAGTAAACTAGTATTTGATTTTCAAGTTTAAATAAAGCTCTCGTAGTCTAAACATTTAATCGTCCTCTGTTTATTCTGCGATCTTTAGAGAATTGATAATTGAAATGAAACGTAATGCCAAAATCTGAGCTGACTATCACTTAAGTAATATTCTATTGGTCGATTTATTGTTCTGACTTGAAATTAAATTGAGACAACGTCTTGTTAAAATACTGCTGAGTGTTACAAATCACAGGAAAACTGGGTTCCAGCCATTAATTTATCAGGAGCTGCGGACTGCCTAACGGGTTACCGGGACTCCGGCTCGAAAAGCCGGAGTAGGAACGAGGTGGTTTTTAGTCACTAAGAATCTGATACTCCATCGCTCCATCTTCCAAAGTGGAAAAAATTATATATAAAAAAAAATTATACATTGGATGATATTTCCCTCTTAAAAAGTCATTTATTTTCACTTGGGTACGGAAAAAATATCGACGGTTCTCAGGACGCAGTTGATTGTTGAGTATTGATATCTATGTCCTTTAAAGGTTGGCCTTGGCTAGTTAATATTGACATATACCAACATACAGAGTGTAAACGGAACCCTCCCAAATGCCGAAAATATGTGATGATTAATAGAAAAATAAATAAAACCAAAATATTGTAGCGCTTTTCGTGAGCTGGAGGGGGCGTTCCGTTAATACCTTGTAGAAAAATAATGATATGACTGAGATTATAAATGCATTTGAAATACGTTCGATTCCATATCATTTCGACTGTGTAATTGTCTTAATTCCCTTGAGTTATACTACGTTTAAAGCTTAAAGTTTGCACAACTATCAAAACAGAATACATTGGTAATTGTCAATGCAGAAAACTTAAAATACTTCAATGCAAAATGTTCATGTATTTTACGATTTTTTATTTTCTATGAATAATATGCAGAATTTTATAAGAATTTTCCTACCTTTAATACAAAACAGTGTTTACAATACGTGTATTAACATCTCCGGCCCTAAATGGCATTCCATTTCAGCAGAGCAAAAAGATTTCGAGGCATGGATCTCTTGTTGTTTGTCTAATCTGTGTGTTTTGTCTAATGTTGAAATTGTGGGAGAGAAAATTCTTAATTAAACTATTTTTATTTCTAAACTTAGCAATCACGAAAAGATGCAGTTTATAATGAATTTAGATGTTACGTTTAATCAACCCGAAAATGAAAAAGATCGCAGGTGATTTTTGTTTTTGATATGGCATATTGCTTCTATTTTTTTTTATTATTAAAATTTAATCACGTTAATGTATCAGAAACTTAGTCTACTCCATCTTATATAGTAATAAGTAATATACTTAGACAAAAGCTTGTTCAAAATATTCAGTATTTTGCTAAACGCTCGTATCATCTCATCTTGTATGCACAAGATAATAGTGTGCAGTGTTCAAGCAAGTATATCATCGACAAAGTTTAAACTATTTCGCACCTTGTTTTCATCGCAAACAAGTTTAAAATTGATTGCCACTTCAACTTGCTTTAAGTTACATAATTGTTTAAAACTTGTTACAGAAGATTCTACTGTTTAAAGTATGTTCAACTTGTTTTATATTATACTGACATTGTGGATTTAGATAGACAATAAACAACGACGGAGTTTTTAAAATAATTAATTCAAGTAATTTTAAGTCTCCTTTTCCAACACTTTTTAAACAAGACGACCTCTTAATGGAACTTATAGATGTTTTAATTCTACACCATGATAGGTAAGATCACAGACAGAACCTCTATTTTTTAAATGAGTAGTATACCAACAGTCTTAAGTCTGAAAAATACTAGGTCGAAAACCGCATCAAAATCAGTTCAGCCAAACGCGAGATAATCATGCAAAGCATACATATATTTGTGTATACTCGTACATACAGGTCAAACTGAAAACCTCGTTTTTTAAATTAGTTAAAAGTCATCAGAGTTCGTATCATCCTATAACTCTCACTCGCAAATCAGAAAATAAAGCATTATTTTTATACATATAAAAATTGTATTGTACAATATACTAAAACACTGATTCTTCATAAAAGTTGGCTTAATAATAATATTGCTTTAGTGGTACTTAAGGAAAGAGAAGCGTTTATCTTTGCTTAACTTGTATAATATAAAATCCTGACACAAAGTTCCAAATAGTGATCTCATAAACTGTTCGAGTCGAGACTCGAGACTAAGAAATCTAATTACTTGGCTAATTGTGTAATAAGATAGAACTACAATTATCTTAACGCTTCATGTTAAAACTTTTAACATAAGAAAGTTTTTGTTTATGTGATTCTGGAATTATCTTAGCAGATTATCATTGTTGACGTTGAACGATAAAAATGTTGTCAATTTTGAAAGAATCGAGATCTACCTTTAAGATCTTTTGTAATATGCCTTTAAAAAAACTCTTACCTATTTGTTCTCATTTGTTGTTGTGTTTAATGATAATGGATAAAATTAAAAACTATTTAATACAGTATTCAGTAAACATAGAGTAAATATTTTTTTATGTTATCGGCTTACTCACATACCTTTTTGACGAGGAACTCGACTAGTTTCAAGCTATGCTAGAGGCTCATATTTATGAGTAGCATTCCGCGACACACGAGTACACGACGCGGCGAATGCGAAGGGTCGCGCTGCCACTAGCCTAAGCCAATAAATATAATAGTTTGTCTCATGAAATTTATAATAAAATCATAGAGTAATTTTAAATGAAAAGTTTAATTTGTGAAATTTAATTTTGTAGTCGAGATTGCGAGTGGAAAACTAATATAAATTTTTTAGGTAAAGAAGATTATTAATATTGTGTTTTATTAATCCCTAGCTAAGGATTACTATACACACGTTTCTAATATGTGACCGAGTTCCTATTTTATACACACGTGTAGTTCGAATTACAATAGCTACGTACTGTATTATAGACTAAAGTTAGTTGGGACTGCGGGCGAAGATCCTTACGGTTCGTGGTCGTGTTCCCGTGTTCTCTAATAACATGTGAAGTTGGCATGGACTATTTCCACAGTATAACAATAAATGTGATTTCTATGTAATATAGAAAACTATATTAATAAAATAGCTACTTTCACACGGTTTCACCCATTCTTCATGACTCTGGTTAATGACGTAGCTTGATGTTTTTAGGCCTTCCCCAATAAATGGACTATCCAACACAAAATTAGTTATTCAATTCGGACCAGTAGTTCCGAAGATTAGCGTGTTCAAACAAAGAAACATGCTCTTCACTTATATATTTTAGTGTAGACTTAATTGAAACTCACTTAGAGAGTTTTAGATAAACGAATCGTATTGAACATATTATGACCTCTAATTTTCACTATGGTCAACAGTCTTGGAGGAATGTCCATATTAGAATGTCAACAGTCTAATATGGAGGAGCCATAAATCTGAATTTTATGTTAATTATACTTGATATTTTTAAAAACAGAATAATGAATGAACTATTCATGTATTTATACACATCTTAAGATAATTATCTAAAGTGTATTAAATTGTAATAAACTTAAGCACTTACATTACACGATGCTAAAGTTAACTTAACTAAATCAATAGCAAAAAAGAACGAAACCACTTATCCAGAGAGTGATATCAAAGTGCTCTAAAAATATACCTAAAACAAACAAATTGCTTTAAGAGAATAAAAATAAAGTCAAAGAGCAAAACAGAAGGGCCAAAGAGATTGTGAATTAAGATAATTCATTTGTTGGCAGAAGCTTAAACCTGTTCACAAATGTAATTAAAGTTGGTAAGTACTTCTAACTTACTTCGTTTGAAGCACGTCACGGGTACCAAAAATGTTTGTAGTGTTAGTATTCTTTGAGAAGAACAAAACTTAACATCAGCCCTAGATGATTTCTTCTTAAGTTACGATCTTATTAAGTTACAGAATAACAAAATAAAGTAAAAAATTAACTAATCAATAACACGCTTTTACCGGAGCTTCAGCTCGAAAAGCAGGAGTAGGAACGGGGTGGTTTTTAGTCAGTAAGAGTTTGACACTCGCTCTCGCCTCACCCAAGGCGGGAGAAGTTATTGGATAATTTTCCCTCCTCAAAAAAAGTCCAGTATTTAACAAGGTCTGTTATGACCAGGCAACCAACAACAAATCACTTTCTCGACTTAACATTAATTCCATCACTGTCGCAAAAAAGGTACAAACTCTGTGACAAATACAGAGTGTCCTTGAAGCCACAAGTCACTGTTTTATATTGTGAGCTGGATTGTTTGTCATCATTATCACGGGTCTAAGGTGGTTTTTATCTTCACTTTGGAGGTCGTAAAAATCCTCTATCTTCCTTTGCAAGACCCTACCTATTGCTACCAAAATACTGCTCATTGACAACAAATAAGGTTCAATTTCTAAGTCGAACAAAGCCTGGTTCCCTCAACCATCTTTTTTATGCAATTGAAAATATATGGCAATAGGCCTACTCTAAATGAGATTTGTACAATATCTGATGAAAAATGGGCGTTAAATTTTAGTTGTTATTGTGCACGTGTTCACTTTGGACTTTAAATAAAAGATATTATATTAGTAGAAAATATGTATATTAAAACAAAGCGGCTTTATTAGGAAGCGTAGGTATAATACCATACATAATTCTCTTACGCAAATGGAACCTTTAGTTCCTATAACTTGCCTCCTGCCGGAGGTTGTACGCGGGGATCGTGCGGTCCATGGCCCTCTACGGAGCCCCTGTGTGGGCGCCGACCCTGATGCGGCAACCAGCTCGGGCTCTGCTCACGTCTCAGAGGGTCATGGCCATCCGGGTGATCCGCGGATATCGCACGATCTCCGGAGAGGCGGCTAACCTCCTTGCCGGACTCCCGCCGTGGGATTTGGAGGCGAAGGTGCTCGCGCGCGTCTTTAGTTTGCGCGCCGACGCGCGTCGCCGGGGCGAAACTCCACTGCCGCGCCAGATTAGTGCGTGGCGGGATGAGCTCCGGCGCGATCTCATGGCGGAATGGCAACAGCGACTGTCGCAACCGAGGGCTGGGCTCGCTGTCATTGCAGCGGTAAGTCCCCTCTTTGAGGAGTGGCTAGAGAGGCGCCACGGCGTCCTCACCTACCGCCTGACGCAGGTGCTTACCGGACATGGAAGCTTCGGTAGGTTCCTGTTTCTGATTGGGCGGGAGGAAACGCCCGGGTGTCATCACTGCGAAGACCGCCCGGAGGACACGGTGGAACATACGCTTGCGGTCTGCCCTGCGTGGGCTGAGCACCGCCGTGTCCTCAGGGATGTGGTCGGCGACGGCGCCCTCTCGCGTCCGGCACTGATACAAGCCATGGTGCGGAGCGAGGGGGACTGGGATGCCGTCTCCTCCTTCTGCGAAGCAGTCATGCTAGCTAAGGAGGAGGCGGGGCGCGTGAGAGAACGAACCTCTTCACGCCCCAGCCGTCGCGAGAGACACTCCGGGCGTCGGGGATCGCGCGACGATCTCCGGCCACCGTAAGTGCGGGTCTGCGGACGGCGAGCAAGGGTAGCTCGCCGCCCGACCAGAACCAGACCCGTGCGTGTGGCGCGTCGCGTTCTGCGCGCGCCTCAATGAGCCATCAGACCACCACAGATGGGGCCCAGTAGGGCTGATGCCTAATCCGGAGCTGCGGACTACCTAGCGGGTTTACCGGGGCTCCGGCTCGACGGGCAGGAGTAGGAACGGGGTGGTTTTTAGTCAGTAAGAGTCTGACACTCCCTCTCGCCTCGCCCAAGGCGGGAGAAGTCATTGGATGATTTTCCACTCTGAAAAAAAAAAAAAGTTCCTATAACTTAGCTAGTTTCTTAAGGAAAACCGGGACAGTCGTCGCTTTTCCGCTTTACTTACGTATAAGAATTTGCACGTGGAAATAATGTGCATAATTTATAACACTTTCCTTTCACATGTGTATGTATGTTAATTATTTAATGAAAGAAGTTTATTCTGCACATGACATCGGGTGAATTGATAGTATAATAATTAATTTGGGCTCGGCTTTTAATTACGTTGTCAAGTTATTATTATCATGCATTATATGAATTAACAAAAATATTTGCATCCATCCATTGTTGGATAAAGTAGGTGTTATTTTGTGTCTCATTGCCTGGTATGTCATGCATTTTTATAAAAATTATATTTTTAAGTAGTGGCTTTCAGGACAACCAAATTTCATCACACACTTTTTTTTCTTTATGGTATAGGTAAGTCGGTAAACGAGCAGACGGATCACCTGATATTAAGCAATCGCCGCCGCCCATGAACACCCAAAACACCAGAACCATGAACAAACAAAACACCAGAGGCGTTGGCGGCCTTCTGGAGGTTAGGAATTTAAGGGTTGTTAGGGAATCAGGGATTAGGAAGATTGGGAAAGGGGGTAATTAGGCCTGCGGTAATCTCACTCACACAACGAAACAACGCAAGCGTTGTTGCACGTCGGTTTTCTGTGAGGCTGTGGTATCACTCTGGTCGAGCCGGCCCATTCATGCCAAAGCATGGCTCTCCCACACTTATAGATTTAGATTTGATGAATATAATATGTAGGTGTAATCTCTAACTTATACATATTTCAAAAAGATTCGATCTTTATCCGTATTCTGTGATTTTATTCAAGTGTCAAACAGAATCACTTACTTGACTTGATTCAGCCAATTTTTAACACTCCTTCTCGATTAAATGCCCTGCTTAAAAACATGAGATTGTCAATTCTATGAATGCTCAGCGTCGAGCTAAATTGCTTTCTGCTTGACTAGTCTCTATTCGATGTCGATCCAATATAATTGTACTTTCCTCTACGCGTGTTACAAAACGTTAGCAACTTCTTTGTGACAAACGCGTCATATGATATAATGGATACTGCGTGACTAAACAATTTTAATTTGAATCGTTGCCGAGCTTTTGATGTGTACTGGCTTATAAATTAAAAGGTTGATCATGTATTTCGAACAGAATTTCTATTATAGCTTCTGAATAATATTTTATACTATCTAAGCTAGAGGTACACAATTTTGTGGAGACCTCTACAAAATTAAGTTCCATTTACGCATACCATACAGGAATGTTTGACGTATCATCGTCGTCATTAAATTCAATGGGACGGAAAGTACACTACCAAAAATAATGACCTTTATTAAGGGGGAAAATAATCCAATAACTGCTCCCGCCTTGGGCGAGGCGAGAAGGAGAGTCAGACTTTTACTGACTAAAAACCACCCCGTTCCTACTTCTGCCTTTCGAGCTGGAGCCCCGATAAACCCGTTAGGTAGTACGCATAAGTACCTACCATATTATGTTTATTATTCATAAGTAGGTACAAAAATAAGGAAAACTTTACATTTTATAACAGGACAACATTATTTTCCATTAAACGTAAGATAGAGAGGACAAAGTGATATAAACAACCATACAACTGATATTAAATGCTACAAGACAATATACACATTCACACAGCAAAGTTTCATCATTATTCATTCGACAAGGGACAAGGTGTTGAGAGCAAGTCTAGTTTTCTATTCGCTACACATCGCTACGAGTATCTCTGGAGAGACGTCGATACACGAACTGTTATTAATATCTAAATGCGTATTCAATCTGTGAGTCAGTTCATGCGAAGTGGTGCCATTGTTTATTTACTTTGAGCTGCTGGAAAATATCTGATATTCTGTTCTTTGTCATTTCTACTAGGATTTATAGATTTCTGCTGCTGCCTACTGCTACTTCTTTATCTTTCGTGAAAATTACTGCTAAAATAAAGTTACGAACCAGCGTATGCGTGTTGCGCGTCGCGTTCCGTGTGCGCCTCAAAGAGTTATCAGACCGCCACAAATTGGACCCAGTAGGGCTGATGCCGACCCAAAGCTGCGAAGTACCTAGCGGGATACCGGAGCTCCGGTTCGAAAAGTTGGAATAGAAATGGTGTGGTAGTCAGTAAGAGTCTGACACCCCCTTTCGCTTCGTCCAAGGCGGGAGAAGTCAATGGATGATTTTTCCCCCTCAAAATAAAAGAAACATGACTGTTAATCAAATACATAGTAAAAATAAGTTCAAGAGATACCTAGGTTAGAGACGTTACATTTAATCAGGTGTTTTTTTGATTAGGTAATACCCGTCAATCAATCAGATTATCTGACTTAAAATAAAGATTTTCTAAGACGTAAACATTAAAACAGGTACTAACGTTGATCGGGAAAATATTCGTCTTAATTTGAATTATATGCATCGTTAACATCAAAAGGGAAATTGCGATCCGCCAGCTAATATTTGTTCTACCTTATTTAACACCATTTAATGTTTACAACCAAATCGTCTTTCAATATTTATTAATTTTCTTAAGCTTTAATTATTGTACAGAAATTATTCTTAGTATAAAATCGTTTGTAATATCTTGAAAGAGTAATAAAGAAAGAAAGAAAAACAGTTTATTTGCACAAGATATTAAAGGCAAAATAAGAAATTAATACTTACAATAGAATTTAAAGAAATTAATTTAAAAAATAAATAAACAATCAACAAGGCGCATAAAGGAATACGCTCTTTTAGTTTAAGTAATTGTGTAGTACTGGAGTAATATTGCTTTTCCCATTGTTACAAAGGATGAACGTGTTTCAAAATAATAATGCTGTAGGTACTGATTCTTAAAATAATTTCCGTGTAGTATTAATAATGGTATTATTTTTCCAGTCAAATATCTATAACAAAAGGTTAGCTGCAGGTCTCTTACAACTAGCAGATCTGAAAGGCATCGAGAGACGTCTCTATTTTCTGCAATGGACGTCCCGTCGTGAGGCTAATATGACAGGCAATCCGGAAAATATTACAAGGAAAACACAAGCATTGGTACATATCTACACTTGCTTAAAAGACAATAAACCAAATCACCACTACGAAAGAACACTCAGGCAAACAATATTATCAAACGACATAAACAGACGGAAGATAACACCCTCATTTAACACGGAAATACTGTCCGCCATCAAATTCCTGTCTCATTCACCAAACGCCATAAGTTAGAGGTTCATGAACTTACATAAAATGACATGAAAAGTTCAGTCGTAAGGTCAATTGGGCCATACAGCGGCTATAGCCTGCCCATAATAAACCGCATTCATACGAGCAAGTTCACAAGAATAGATAAAGTTCCGTAACTTGGCCCGTCAGTATCGGGCTTACTTAGGCTTTATTCAATGTTGTTATGTAATGTACGTCGTATAATTGAATTTTGTGCTCCATGTTTTGTTTGAAAGTGTATCCTGTATTAAATAGATATTTTAATATTACATAGATCTGTTTTTGTCTGGATGTAGACAAACTGTCTGTGAGTTGTGTGTACAGAGGCCTATTGCGAGATTAATTTACGTTAACTCGATCAAAACGTTGATGACGTTCGGCGCTCTGATTGTCTTGCTCCAATTAACTAACCAATCAGAGGGCTAAACGCGGTAACGTTTTGATCGTGTTAACCTTAAAAAACAATTCATACTAGGCCAACCGATTTATTTGGACGACCGTATTGAAGTGTATCTTTATTAAAAGTAGATTTAGAAAAACAATAGTACATTTCATCCATTTTCACAACTAACAATATTGTTACCTATTTCGTTTTATAAATGTACAAATACAAATTCTAATATTCTCGATTGCACTCGATTTTTCCGTCACGTTTTCCTCTTGTTAAGGTCCGTCTGTAAATTCACGTAGGGTAAATTGTTTTCAATTTAGTCCGCATGAGTTCACTGGCGCTCGGCTCTTAGTGAGAACGATACGGGCTTGTAAAAGGTATGAACTTAGTTGCCTAAAGGCCTTTGCCAGAGTAAATTAATTAGACAAAAACGTGTAGTTACTAGATTTAAGGAAAGTTTTTGACTGAAAGATAACATGCGGGTTTACCGGTTAATACAGGTGTTAGTAATGTTCGAAAATAATTTACGCGTTGTCACGAATCAGGACTACGAAATCCGTTTCCAAATACGTATGCATGGACAGACAGTCTGACAGACTACTATTTGTTGACATTTGAAAAGTACCTATTTATGGTTTAATTTAAATAAATGCTTTGATTTTGACTTAGAAACGTATTTAATTGAACATCAGTTAGTGTAGGACTGATTTATAATTGAATAAGACAGAGAGGCAGTATTACATAGACATGTTATTTACAAACAACTGTTTGTAAAATACAGTAGAACACTTCCGACATTGTATAATATAAATTAAACCATCAGTGTAATATAATTAACCCTTTTGCGAGTTTTTTTGTCCCTGGTTTATTTTTCCAACCTTTTTGGTCCTACTTTAATATATTAAGCTCGTGAAAACATTATTTTATATGGACTTATTTACACACGCTGAGGTGAAACAATTTCCAGGGTACCTCGTTCCCTGTTTGTGGGATTTGTCACAATGTTTATGGAGGCACTTTACTGAGTTTTACGTCTCTGCCTTTAACTAAAATACTGCGAGGTTTAAAGTAAAATATTCGCACATTTTATTTGCTAGCGAAGTTTATCGTGCTAATCTATCCACTAAAACGATTAACGATCAAACAAGACTAGTTCATTTATTAGTTTATTTGCTCATCATTATTCAATGAATATAAATTATATTGTTATGAATGTAGGTTTTGTGCTTTATTGGAAACAGACCGAGGGCGATGACCGTTTATCCTAGAAAGTCGATGAAACAATTTCTTATTTCATTGAACAATCGCATCAAATATGATGACTATACGAAATACGTATTTTAAAGGATTGAAAACTCTTGTAAATAATATAAAGTGCAACAAGAAGCTTTTAGTATAGATACGTGAAAGGGCTACCTAATGCAACTCAAAATTAGATAGAGAATTTTTCTCCAACCTGATACAAAGAACTTTTATGTGGCTGAAGTTTAAAATCTTGTTTGGTCAATGTGATTTTATCATTTACACTTGTTTTACACAGCCACAACTCGATTTCACCACACGACACGACATTACAAGGAAAAATAGGTATCTTTATGATCTTCAAGAAGTTTGTTGCTCTACTAACAATAATAATTTCTTTAAAAGATCAACAAATATATCTATACAGTTTTTGATGTTGTGAATCTGTCTGTTGCATCTGTAAATTACTGTAATAAGTTGCAAGACACTATAAGTTGCAAGACACTATCGAATAAAGTCCTAGGTTAAATGAGTCACCTTTAGTGGTTTCAAGGACACGAAGGCATTTATTTACCACGAGAATAATCACTTTGCTGTATTGAAAATTCAAATCAACAGCCAATAATGCTTATTTCACCAAGAAATTCTATTCAATGAAATTCACAATATTGTTAAAAGTATTTTCAAGTTTAGTACCTGTATACAGAGGGCCTAGTGCGAGTTTATTTACGTTATACGTATGTGATGTTTGGCGCTCTGATTGGCTGCTCCAAGTTCACCAACCAATCAGACGGCTAAACGTGATAACGTTTCGATTGCGTTATTGTAAAAATAACTCGCACTAGGCCTTCTGTTTACTTCATTGAATGTACATTCGCCTCACGGTAACGACAAAATGATTACCATAAATTTTGTGAGTATATTACAATAAAATATCTTTCCACAGACCTGCGAAGTCGTTTACACCTTATTGAACAATTTATGTTGTGTACTAAACGTTTATAGCACCAATAAGTACGTGTTATAGCACATTTTCTGTGATAAACAATATCCTAGGGTTACACGAACGTAAACTTGGGTGAAAAGTATACTTTTTTAAATGAAATTTACACAATATGTACATGTTTATCTTAGAATCTTCTTTAGGTAGGCTTTTTGAGACTGAGCTCGTTTGAGCTTACTTTTCCTTGTGCCTTACTTTTGATGAGGATAAACTGTATCGTTTTGATAAAACAATACTTACAACAGCGATAGTGGTAATCATTTTAAAATGTTGGAGATGAAAATAATGTGAAGAACACTAAGAACATGGATGGCTTTTTTAAGGGAAACATGTGGATAGGTTGTGGGGAGGATTATAAGCAAACGTAAATCAGTTTTTGATATCTGATAGGGGAGAAACTAAAGTAAGGTTAGGGCTAATAAATAAAAATAGAGACTATAAGACAAAAGGAGATTTTACATTTCACTATATTAGAGAATTGAAGGAGCAGCAGTTGATTCTGCTTTCTTTAAAACAAATCTCGTTTGTATAGCTTTAAAATTGGACCTATCATCGAGTGATTCTAAACCTTTCTCATTTTCACTATCGTCCTTCCTTGTTAATATAGTTTTTTTGGCATCAGCCTTTTTCTTCTTTTCTGTTTTCAGTTTAAAACGCTTTTTTATTACATCTTTTTCGATTATCGTATCATTTTTTGATTTAACTGCTATATTGTTTAATGAAGACACCGCGGGTTCAATTTCAGTTAAAACATCATCATTACTAACTTGATTTCCATTAAGAAATTGTTCATTTTCTTGATCTAGAGGATCATTTGTCGGTTCAGCGTTATTATCAACAACAGAATTTTGGTCTTGGTTGGTTACATCAATTTCTTTTTTTAAATTTTGTAATACTCGAAGCGGGTTCTTCAAATCTATTACAAATGGATGTTTTCCTGGTGGTAGTGGAGATATTTCTTCGTTGGAACTAACTGAGTCATATTTATTGACGAGGTCATCTTCTGGGTGGTATGGGTTTGTAAGCCCACTATGTTGCGAAATGCCCCGATGAACAAGTTGTTGTGCAAAGTTCTTTATCGTTTCTGAATTAACAACTCCATCGAATATTTTTAACACATCTTCCGATTCTATTTGTATTTTTATCTTCTTACCATTGATTGCCAAACATGTTAACAAGCCCGCTGCAAAGTAACAGATTATTAATATTGTATTAAACTATCCAACTGAATAATATAAAATAATAATGCGACCATATTATTATTGTTTACATACTTGTAAAATACAAAAATAGTTTCATATTCTGTAACACGCAATCAGCAATGGAGGTACATAATACTAATGTTAGTTGTTAAGTGTAAGGGCGTCGTAAAACAAGAACCATGAAATTGAATTATAAATTGAATCATGTGTTTAAATGCTTTAATTACATCATGCACATTAAGGATATATTTGAATACTTTATTAACTAGTTATAGTTTGGTAATGAAGAAATGTTTAACAGATGTGAAGAGGTTTTGTGTTACCAACAGTCTTTGATATTTAAACTATTGTACAGTACACGAGTACGTTTATATTCATTATGTCAAAGGACTTTATTCCTTATATCTATCCTTTGTAGGTTTATCTCGGTAATATGTACGGAAGTGTTGTCATATAAATATAGGTACTGTTGTTATGTAGGAACATAATGAAGATATTCTCAAACTACTTCAAACATCCAATGTGAATTTGGACGAAGTTTGTATCTCGGCACATTTGCGTGTACTCGTATAGTTCGAATTAATTTCAAAGTTTTGTGACGTATGCTGTAACTGTTTAGACTAACAACTTCATTTTGCAATACATTAATTTATGTCGCAATTGTAATTTTCTACTGTACTGGTCTTTTAAATGTTGTTTAGGATTAGATGGCATCACCAATGTCTAATAGGTAATCAACATGAAATTTTAGACTCTTCTCTTTTTTTACCGAGAATGACTGTATTTATGTATGCTTGTTAATACATAAATTCACGTTTTGATTTTGTCTTACAGGATTACAAGCATCGTTAACCATATCATTCTCCATCAAAGTCTTACTTGAATTTCAAGGACTTTGCTGCGCCCAAAAATTTTATTTATTTATTTTTTTAAGGAAGGCTTACAGACTAATAACATTATTTAGATACTAACTATAGGTTTAACTTATTGCTAATAACAAGCCCCCACATATAGACCACAAAAAAAAAACAAAGATAAACATAAGACTAATGAAAATGAAAAGTTAAGCAATTCAGTCCTCGAAAAAGGATTTGGCCAGTAAACGCCTTGCTGTGGCTGCACT
This sequence comes from Spodoptera frugiperda, assembly GCF_023101765.2. NCBI lineage: Eukaryota > Metazoa > Arthropoda > Insecta > Lepidoptera > Noctuidae > Spodoptera > Spodoptera frugiperda. Next base: position 6,796,561 of record NC_064241.1, on the reverse strand, counting down.
TGTGCAAAACAGATCTATATTTAAATCGTGAGGTATTACGTTGAAGCTCCGAGCTGCCCTTGATAAAAATGCGTTACGTCTGTACTTTGTCGTTGTAAAAGGTGTATATAAAAGTGGTCGTTGACGGAAACCGAGCAGATTTGTTTTCAGCGCTAAGTTGGCTAAAAGATCGGAACAATCAACTGTACCATTTGCAATATTTAACAGAAAACATATATCATTAATCTGACGCCTGGTTTCCAATGGTAGAAAATGATACCTTTTACAACGATGTATGTAATCTTCAGACCATAGTTTTGCTTCAAAATCGAGATATCTTAAGAATTTCTTTTGGATTCCCTCAATACGAGACGTGTTAACCTCGTACTGAGGGTTCCAAACCTGTGAGGCATACTCCAAGTGGCTGCGTACAAAGGAACAGTATAAAATCTTAACTGGCTTAAGAGTACGGAAGTCAGCAGTATTTCTTATTATGAATCCTAACGCTTTCAACGCTTTCTTCACAATAACGTCTATGTGTTGATCAAATAAGAGCTTACTGTCCTGTACAATTCCTAAGTCTCTTATGCTTGTAACTTTATTAATGTGCTGTTGGTAAAGTTTGAATCCGGAACCTATTACTGTTTTTCGCCTAGAAAATGTTATGTGAAAGCATTTAGACACGTTGAGTTGCAACTTATTAAGCCTACAGTATTCCTCAAACCGTTCGAGATCAGATTGAAGATATTTGATGTCTCCTAAGTCCCGACTACTATACGACACCGTGATAAAATTTTGGTCATTATGTCTCGGTCATTGGGTTGACATTACTTCCTAGTCTTCATAAACGACTTCCAGAAACAATATAAGAGTCATTACGTTCATAAAATGTTTTATAACATGTTTTATTGGCCACTCAAAGAGATCCGATTATTTGTTTTGGGGAGATAGTAAAATAAATGGTAATAAAGTTACTTCTGGATCTGATTGGATTTTGCCTTTTGAACCTTTCGAAATATTACCTCCATAATAATGATTAATGATCTCAATGATCAAAATGAAATTATTACAAGATGAATGACGTTCAAGATCATGATTTTCTGTAGTTTATTCTTGGATAATTTAAATTAAAATACCGCTTAAATCCATTTTTTTGTTGATTACGATTTTGTTTTAGGGACGAGTTTATTAATCCACCTTATCGTACAATTTTTGACAACTACGTACAATATAATACTTTTTACGGTTATTCAACCACAAGAAAAACCCCTATACACAATTGTAATTATAATATAATACTTTCTGCGGTTATTAAACCACAAGAAAAACCCCTACACGCAATCGTAATTCAAAGAAAATTAACAATTTTACTAATTTTATACCCATAGAAAAAAATACCTTTACCAAACGAACTTCAGTTTATTGCTCTTTCACAAACAATTTGGCTTCTACAACAACTAAATCGAAGTATATACTTTAGTATGGTTATGTTTGTAGTAGGTACACTCACAGTTATGCGGTATATTGTCCGCAATCCGTAGCCAATAAAGGCATTTCCCGTCGTGCCATTATTATGACAACGTTAATATTCTCCAAATAGTTTCTCTGCAACACAAACGTTATCATATTATTATGATAGTAGGTAAGGGTAAAGTTATTGTCCTGCATTTTATGAGTTATTGTAGATACTTATATACGTCTCTATCATGTTGATCAAGTGATCGTAGCCGAGTTATTTTTGAAAAGAGGAAAATCATCCAAAGGCTTCTCACGCCTTTAGCAAGGCTAGAGGGAGTGTCAGACTTTTACTGATCACTCCGTTCCTACTTGTTGAGCCAGAGCCCCAGTAAACCCGCTAGATAGTCCGCAGCTCCAGGGGTAGTCCGCAGCTCCGGGATCGCAACCGTGTTAAGATCGGTATCCAAGTTAGATATTTAGTTCAGACACAAAGTGATGTTGATTTTTTTCAAAAGAAATTCACAGTTATGTCACCGAAACAACCACGGTATTTAAGAACAAGCTTGTCCTTTAAATACAAAAGGGATTTACAACGGTAAACTGGTGAAAATAAGTGTAATTTAAACACCTCTAACTACCCTTTCTAGAACTAACACGTGTTTGGTATTTATTTTAAATTGAAAACATTTATTATAATGTGAATGTTTCGAACTAACAAGTTCTAAGGAATATAATCTTCTCTTAATTCTATAGGTTACTAAGAAGAGTCGTTAGAAAGAATTCTTGGGGTTATAAGCGAAAGACTTTAATTACGTACAATCTTTCTTTCAGTTGCAGCTTAAAAATTCATTAACTGCACTAATTGCATTTGCCATTTTCTTATCACTGTGAATGCTGGAATTATCCAGTATTCAAGGGATTACCTTTAATATGTTTACACGTATTCTAGTAGTGTGCTGTGGCTTCACGCAACTCTACTTTCTTAGTAAACTTTCTATTGTTTTTCTTCAACATCTTGAGGCCCAGCTACTCCCCTTCCCAATCCCCGATTACAACCCAACAACCCTTAATTTTTTTATTTCCAAAAGGCCTGTAACGCACTTGTAACGCCTCTGGTGTTTCGGGTGCATACTGTATATGGGTGGTGGCGATTGCTTACTGTCAGGTGATACGTAAAGATTTTGGATTAATATCCGTTATTGAAATTGGCAGTAAGTTCATAGGCATCATTTTAGATATCTATCTCAAAATCGAATTAGATAATAATCCAAAATTGTTCTTAAATGCTCACATAATGCGAGTTCTTAATTACACCAATGAATACAATGTTGATTAGCGAAATTCAATCTAGTTTATACAAAGTACGTTAAATTATTTCGAACAAAATCCATAAGCGGGTCACGTTCGTCCTCCTTTCATAAACTGGCACCCGCTGTTGATGTAAATAACACAAAATTAGTTTAATTCTGCTATTATGTCATATTTGTTTCTGTCGTAGAATTCTCTGAAGTTTTCAATGACATTGGAACATGTTTTTCTCTAAAATGCTGGCAGTAACACCTCCTACTTACTCTTTTTGTTAAGCCTGTGGGTGGAGGACTTTAGTACCAGGGGTTTATTTCTGATTTCTGTACCTATATTTATTAGCATTGTTATTCAATCTGAATCATGTTGTTTAAAAATATTAATTATAGTCTTAAGTAAATTATCCAGTCAATATTTTTCGTATTTGTATCCTTTAACATCATTGTGGTACAGAGAAAATATTCGTTTTAAATCAATGTGGACAAATTCGTGCAAATAAATTAGTAACGTTATAATTACTTGCCATTATAATAATTAATACCAACCAAAGAACATCAAACTGATCGACTCCGTAACTCAATAAACACAGCAGTACAATATACAAGTAGTATCATGAAACGAACACGCTTTCAACTTGATTACCTCACACAAACAAAACAGGTTCGTTTACCTTATCATTACCGAAACCGAACACCATTTTTCCTTTACAAGTACCACGCAAATAAGGCACATAAACGGGAATGTTACCATTACTTTTAGAAACATGTCTATCGTAAAAATGGGACTATAACTGACATGTTGGAATGTACGATTAACGTACTCTGGGTACGATATAATGGAACACCATTACTCTTTTCTTGTTTTTTCTATTTATTTATTTTACTGCCGCACTCAGAGACATTTAATGATTACTTAAACTATTCCTTTGTAACGATTTTGTATCGAAAAACATTGCTAAGGACTGGGTTAAGTAACCAGTAAATGACTCTGAGTGTGGCAGTTAGTCAACGTGTAGTCCTCACTAAGGGAGAGGCTTTTGTTCAGCAATGGACGTCTTTTGGCTGATGATAACGATTATTATATTTAGGCGATTCCATACGGATACGTCAAACCCATCGTACTTTATTAACTAAGCACTACACACAACGCAATGCACCAAATAAATATATAATAAGCTATATAAATGAAAAAGAATTATCAACTAGGTCTAAATCGCAGGTTATGTCACCCTCACCAGATATTATTCGTTTCGTCGATAACTTATAACCTTGTGAAGAGGACGTGACATACTCGGATTTGTGCTCCATCATCGATATTGAGTGAATTTCAAGATGGACGTTGAAGTAACAAATATGAGATGTTATTATGATACGTTATGAAATAACATGTTTACGTTCTTTAGCTTCAGAATCAGTACCCTTAGTACGAGTTTGCTTTACGTTTAAAGTAATCGAAACGAGAGCACGTTGATTGGTTGGTTTATTCGAGCCGGCCAATCAGACCGCTCGCTGTACGCGCTCTTGTTTCGATTACTTTAAACGTAAAGCAAACCCGTTACAAGGTCGTCGCAAGGTTACAGAGATCTGTTCGATAAAAATATGAAAATGTGATTTGAATTTTCATATTAATTTGTGATTTTCCTCGAATTCACCCAAATGCAACTTGTAGACTTGTTGAAATGGCGAATATGGTGTTATTTGCTTTCAGATTTTGTGTTCCACAACCTCATTTTTTTATCGAGTTTACTCCATATAAGAGGGGGTATCAGACTCTTTCTGAGTAAAAACCAGGAGTCGGTAGGTAGTCCGCAGCTTCGGAAGTAACAGACCTGAGGGCATTATATTTGCTAAACTGCTTACAACTGCATTGAACAACATACTCAAGGGACTAACAGGAAATACAACTTCTCGGACATTTGTCCTTCACAATTACGAACAAGTTGTTCGTCTTTGAGTGCTCAGAATTTGACATAACGTAACATCATGCAACTTATGTCTTGAGAAAGTCTATAATAAGTGCCTCGAAAGTTTTTGTAGGAATTCGATTGTCATACTAAAGACTACACAACCAATTACTAAATCAGGATTCGAAGACTTATTTAAACTGCCTGATCTGGACATCATTATGTAGTATGTAAGAAGTAGTTTGTGCTGACCTGGCTAGGGGAGTTAACTTAGTGGCCACAACAGGGTTTAGATCGGTTGAGTTCCTAGACAGCACTTACTGCACTGAACTATTAGACGAGTAGCTAAAGAGCTACTGCTAATATAATGCTTGGTTTGTCATAGGACTTACCTAGTATTATGGTAAGGATAGAGAGGTACATTAGATATGGCCACTATTGTGCTATCATTTTATTAACTGAATATTATTAATTATGAATTGATTATAACCGTAAAGACACAGTTTCAAGCCTACCTCTAAATAATACAACGTCTAGACACTTCGGAGAAGTATTTATTTGTTCGTATTTCAATTTTTATATCTATATAGGTATAATATTTCACTTTTACCTTACTAACTTTCAAAATTCTTCGTTAATTTGAAAGTTGTTTAACTGACATTCGAGAAAACCTCAATACCTATTTACTGAATTCAGTATTTAAAATTGTAATAACAATTCAAAGATGAAATCAGACTTATACATACCTAAGGTGATCGATATAGTCGATGCATTAAAAAATATTTAATTATTAAGTACGGTACTCTATGAAAGCGTTGAGCCCAGAATTTTATCCTGAGTATAGAAGTAGCTTTATGGAGGTTGCATCCAACCGGCCTGTCTTGAAGTCATTGGGGGATGCCTATGTTCAGCAGTGGGCGTCTTATAGCTGATATGATAATGATTATGATGATAGAAGTAGGTTCGTTTCAACATAATTTTTCACTTATTTCTTCATCTAGATATATTGAACTTTTACCAAACATCCCTCAGACAAGCGGGGTGTTACATTTATAAATGGGCTTCTCTTAATTCTACCCGATTCCAAGAAAGAAAACGTTATGTTATGTAATATAATATTTACTTACCTTTGTACACAAGTTTCCTACGAACAAATTCTAAAGACGTCCTGTGATCCTTTTACGGCCTTATTATAATATTAGCTTTCCGCCCGCGGCTTCGCCCACGTGTAATTCGGTTATATATAGGGTTTTTTAATGATCTCGACAGGGCTTTTTCTTCCACAGTCTGATAGTCATCATCCCATGTGAATGAGCTGATGATGGAAGGTACAACTCCTCAACGGTTAGGAGTTGAAAGAAAATTCTTACGAAGTTATACGTACATGTGAGGCTATTAGGTTGACCTGATAATAAAAAGTAAATCTCATTAACGTTAAGAATTTAGGTGAAAATGGATGCGGACAAATTTCGTCTCTTCACTTGTTTCCTTTTAGCTGTTTGTATGGGTATTGTTAACACAAAATAGGGATTTAAAGGCGTGATGTTATTAATGTTATGCATGTATGTACATAATTATGTATGTTATTATGTATATTAAAGAGACGACTGAAAGTTGTCATACAAAGTCTTTTTTTTAAGGATGGGAAATCATCAAATGACCTCTCCCGCTCTGGGTGGAACGGAAGGGAGTGTCAGACTTTTACTGACTAAAACCCACCTCGTTCCTTCAGTTGCCCTTTGCGTTCCGGGGCCACGGTATCTCGTTAGAACTTTCCCGCAGCCCCGGCTCAGTTTATCCCGTTTCCCCCCTTGGGGGTTGACATTTCAAAAATCCCTTCTTAGTGCTCACTTATGTTACTAAAGGAACCTCTGTTCAAAATCTCAGACTCCTATACCGAGCGGTTTCGGCTGTGCGTTAATAAATCAGTCACCCAATCGCACCCCTAAATCACGATTGGAGGGTAGTTTGAAAAAACTTATAATGTCAAACATATTTACTTGCCTATGTACGTGTTCATGCCAAGTTTCAAGTTTATAAACCCAAGGAATAAGATTTTTCATAGAAACGTTTTTACCCCTTTTCCCCCCTTGGGGGTTGAATTTCCAAAAATCCTTTCTTAGTGCTCCCCTACATATCCCAAGGAACCTACATTCCAAATTTCAGCTGTCTACGACCAGTAGTTTCGACTGTGCGTTGTCTGTCAGTCAGTCACTCAGTAACGGAAGAGTTTTATATATATAGATATGGGCTTAGTTTCTCCTATTTAAACGCGCTTGATTTATGTTACAGCAATATTTTGAAAGTGTAACAATGTTCGGAAACTTTGAATCTTGGGGCTAAAGTTTCTAATTTTGTTACATTAACTTTGTACTTGTTGTGTGTCTATGTAACCTTAGAGCAATAACAACTTTATTTTATAAGTAGCAAGGGTGGTTTTTGGTATTTAAAGGTTAGTGGCGTTTTGGGCTGGTACGCAAATTCAACAAGTTGTATTTTTAGTTCTGAATTCTAGAACGTATTTGCTCGTTGAAAGTCAATGCCTTTAAGATTTAGCTAAGGGTTATTTTTTATGAGTTCTCCAAATCTTATAAAGGATTAATACTTAATATTTTATTAGGTACAAAAATGTATAGGCACATATGTGCATTTGTGATATACAAGACTATGTTCTAATACATAAAGAACCTTGTAATCATACGTTTTATTTGTAATCTGACACAAATATTGACCCCGGAATTGAGGCCTATAGCCAACTTACGACCAAATATATTAATAAGGTCAACTGTTACATAGTTTTGATCTCAATTTGATTGAACCAAAATAACTTGCTCCACTTTGCAATTTACTCTGAAACTAAAGTTCTATTTTAGTAACTTGGGTAAAAGTGATAGGGTAGATGACTAATGTTCATTTAAGTCCGTCTCGTAGATTATTTAAAACATTAGACACGTATTTTTTTATTTTCGTACGGAAACAAATACTTTTGAAGATATATTTATTTGGAATATCATGTAACGTCACGTCTAGATACATTTTATACGTAGAAATGTACATATATATTTACTCCCACTCCTAAACTTTGGTTCGTTTTATCTAAGTATTGTTATCTTATCTGACTAAATAAAAAAAAATCTAATTTTCATACCCCATCATCGAATGATGATCGTCAGAGAATAGGAATCTATTCTTTCGACTCTTTCAAGTTTAGAGTCCAAATTCTTTATATCCATATGTAAATAAAATGTATATAAACTCGTAATGTTCAAGAATGACGTAAATCGTAACCCCACTCAGACATATCCTGTAAGCATTAGGGTGAACAGGGTAACCGACTCCGCTGTAACAATGATCTCCCACGCTAAACCAAATATAGAAACTTAAAACCAACAACAGTCCTATTCTGAAAGTACATTTTGCAAAGATTTAAGTTTGGGAGAGCCATGCTTCGGCACGAATAGGCCGGGTCGACCAGAGTGATACGGCCTCACCAAAAACGGACGTGAAACAACGCTTGCGTTGTCTTTCGTTGTGTGAGTGAGGTTACCGGAGGCCCAATTCCCCCCTTCCCAATCTTCCCAATCCTCGATTCCCTAACAACCCTTAAATTTCTAAACCCCAAAAGGCAGGCAACGCACTTGCAACGGCTCTGGTGTTTCAAGTGTCCATGGGAGGCGGCGATTGTTTACCGTCAGGTGATACGACTGGTCGTATTCCATAAAAAAGGTAATTATTGAAATCGCAGAGAGATTCAATATCAATATACTATAAGTGCCAACTGCTAAGCAAAGGCCACTCACACGGAAAGATTCTGTAGTTCGAGACGAAATCACCCAAATAATGACAAAGCGTTCATAGGCGACTTATCATCAGGTGGACCGTGTGCTTTCTCGACGCCGTGGTGGCATAAAAAGTAAGAAGAATTTCGTCAGGTGAATAATTTTACGTTTTGAGTTTTAGCATTTTTACATATTAATTAAATTAAAACTTTTTAATTTAAATTCGACTCGCGAAGTGGTCTTGCGAGATTTTCGAGCTGATTTTACCAGTTTCAGAATAGCACGGTAGCTCACAGATTGTTTAAGATTTCACGTCATTTACTTTACAAAGAAGTGTCGAAAACCCTTAAAAGATTTTTACATAGCTTCAGCCGATGATATTTTTATACGGAGCTAATCCAAAGATCTTCTTTTGTTTTCAGTTTGAAGTGGATTGGAAAAAAAATGCGATTTTAAATTGGGTTCTATTTTTTCTATTCGTTTGATCTCATAAATTGAATTCCTTTTTATTGTAAATCGTATTCATAAGTCCTTTTTGGATATTTTGGGTTCATTATACCTTCTAATTTCTGCAGTTTGTAAAGTATATCATTGATTGATGTTTTTGTATCATAACAGGATTTGAGAAATAGATAGCTATGTTATACTTGGGACAAAGTTATTATATAACTCATGTTCTTGTAACTAAACCAGTTCTGAAACTTTACAAAGTGAAACCAAAACAGGGAGTTTACGTCCCCAGATGAGCTTCTCCGTAAATTATTCTACGCAGTACTTTAGATTGAAGTTTTGGTTACCTAACTTTATTGCATTTCCAATTCCTTGGCAGTACCTAAGCACCGCTTTGATAGTGTAGAAGTAGACTCGGTGAAAACGTTTCTGCAAACTAAGCATTCGAATTAGAACTTGGGTTTTCTTCTAGAAGTAAAGAGTCATAATAAGAATAATAGATCTATGTGACCCTTTTCAATTCTAAGACAACCGATCAGATGCAGTTTATGAATAGTTCTTCGTAATACATAATGCAATGCAACGTCACGCAGGCAGAGATACACATTATGGCACGTAATGCCGCAATACAATGTACACCCACGATTCACCATTTGTGTTTATAAGTCCCATGTGATAGGGGGTGAGCCTATTGCCATATACTGGGCACAATTCTAGACTCCGTGCGAGTAATACTTGCGACCACTCGACCAACGAGGCAGTAATACTTACAATAAGGAATAAATGTTATATTATTATAGCAAAATATTCACACACAGAATATGATCAACTAAAACATCCCCACGACACTATCAGCATGGTTTTCCTTAAAACCAGAGCAAATCATTCGGTGAAACGGTTTCAAAGCGTCTGTGATACGTCATATATCATGTATGCTTCATTAGAAGTCACGTATTGCTGACGCTGCCTGCGAAGACGTGCATGGATACATTTTTATAAGGATAGCGTGTCAAAATACTGATTCTTCCGTATTGGGTTTGATGTATTTTGTTCGTATAAAATGTCTTAAATGAAAAAAGAATACACATATTTCACAAAAAACAAAAATAACTGTGTCGTGATTGGGTTTATAAACGAAAATTATCTACATATTATATTGTCTAATATCCAAAACTATATTTTTAAATAATATATTTTGTGATTAAAATACCATACTAACTACACTATTGCATCACTTTATACTTTTTCGTGAAATTAATCTATGAAATTATGATAGAGCTCGTTACCCATCGCCAACTTGTACCCTTACTACGAGTTTGCTTTACGTTTAAAGTAATCGAAACGAGAGCGCATTCGGCGAAACAGAGAATCAAAAGAAAACAAAATCTCACAATACATTTAACTACAAAAATAACTTTTAACGAACATATTACGTTTAGCAGTCACATTTATTACAACTCTAACAATCGTCTCTGATATGTTCGCAACAAAAAAGAAAATAAAAATGTTAAGAGAAAAATCTAGTAACGAAATCCAGGTAAACCTAAATTAACGTACATACGTGTTGTATATTATTACACAGTCGCAACTTGCGGTCACTACGTACAAACACAAACCTTTCTAAACAAAAGAATCGTCGCAATTGTTGACACAACATTTTTTATTTAATTTTCGCCTTTATTTCAAACGCAGTAAGGTTGCCCTGTTTACACATTATCAACTCAAAGCCTGGCCACTAACATAAATGAAACATTTGAAAAAAGAGAAAACTGCCATCTTTGCAGACAACATTTGCCAGAAATGAGAGATTTGTAAGCTTTAATACATTTTTAAAACACAGATTTAAATATTATAACAGTGAAAACTCTGAAAAAAGGTTTGTTGCATAATTTAATTATATTATATTCTTAAAATTAAACGTTTAAGCTGTCTTTACCTAATCTAATTGCATGCGAGGAACATCAATAAAGCATATTCGTATCTAATATTTGTTTAATTAAATCGATGAAGTACAATTACATAATATTATTGTAATACAAGAAAAAGACTATAAAATCTGTAAAAAAAATATTCGAATGTATTTTGGGCCATTGTTCAAATACTTGAACTTGAAATTATCAGTCGTCTTTAAATTGTATGATAACAGTTAAAGCACGATAATAGTAAATTTTCCATCAACAAACTCTTCACCAAATATTGGAAATTAATTTAATACTGGGCACAAAACCTATCATAAGCCCAACTTGGCATCTACAACTTTGAATACGAATTTTTCTAATATTTTTCTACAGAGCCTTCGTTTTTTGCCTTTTCGTATATATTTGCATTTGTTTCAAGTGAAATTGGACAGACGACAGCTGTGATTGCTGTTTGATAAGAACTTAGTTCATATTTCATCGAGATTGACGAACAAAGTAAAGTTCAATACCTTCAGTTAATTTTTCTTTACCTATTGAATTTGATGGTGATTTTGATTAGATTCGTCCAGTTGTGGGTATTGTTCGTGGAAAACTGCCGTCTATACTTTATAACCCATTAGAAATGACATTATTCTTTGTTAGATCGATATGTCTTAAGGTAAGATGTCGATAGTTAGACCCTAGAGATTGTAAAAACATTCAAAACTTAGCTTTTTCTTCAAAGAATACGCTTAGTTCTTTAAGAAAAAGCTAAATTCAACAATTTAATTATTTATTCACATATAAATATATTTGTTAGATTTTTCCTAATAATTTCTCTACTAGAAGTCAACATTCGACCTAGTGTCTAAGCCTATGTAGGTGTAGTACATGAAAACAAAATACAATGAAAGGACCGATCCACGGTCAATTCAATTGTTCCTTGCGGCTGTAACTTAGCCACGAGCTACTGCAAACTACTTCGAGATTTATTTTGATAGGTTCTATGTGATTTATGTCTTTCGACGTTGTTACGTTACGCTTGCTTTACGAAGTTTATTGAGTAAAATAATATGATACGTTACTTGCAAGGAGTTCAGTTTACCACAGCAAGAAATTATCACTCAGTCTCTTTGGCAAAAAAAAGCTTAAGCTACACTATGTATCGCTATGCTAAATTTTGATATACTAAAACGTTATATATTATTTCTTACACCACTGGATAAGAAATCCTTTTGACCATATCCATATAATATCATCATTTAGCTTGTCTCCTTCAGACTTAACCAAAAACGACACTTATTCAATCACAATAATTTAATAACAGAAAAACTTAGAACCCTTCACAAGACCTCAGCCTAGCTTAGTTATAGTTAGAATGACTTGAAATATGAACACAATATCTCATCTCTGTCTCAGAATATTTCGGAGTCATTGACCGCAAATACATATAAACAAACTTCTAAAGTACGTGGTTATCAACGGCTGTTCATGGACGAAATATAAACCCATAGGGATTCAGCTTTATCTCGCAAACGATAAAATATTAGTGCTGACAGTGACCTTACAAACTATTATAGGTAAACGATACATCCAAACAGCTATTCTGAGAAGGGTCTTTTACAGCCCTACATCGTTTTTCACTACATTAACTTTGTGTCACTCGATATTTTTAAAAGGCTTCCCTTACAATCTATTTTCAAGTTGAATTACTAAGGATGTGCCTTACACCAAGTTTACGCGTTGCTTGCAGTCTTTAGTTGTTCCTCATTTAAAGTTTGTGAACCACAAAGGTTTTATGCCCTAGTTTTCTGCCTACGTTTGCGTATAATGCTAGAAGAATTGTTCAAGCGTTAAATGTGTTTATTATTATGCCTTGAAACTTTGACAAGATTTTATGTTAAAAGCTTTTTGCAGGTTATGAGTGAAATATTTTTGTAATAACTATCGTGAGACATACTTACTTAACTGAAATCACGGTTTACTTACGTCCTTTAATGGAGAAAACTCTACTACATAGTTAGTTTAGAAGAGCCCCTCTGTGTCTCGAAACTAGTAGAGCTTTTCTTCATTAATGTACGTGAGTAAACCATATTTTTACTTATGACTGAAATATCATCATTCTAGGCGGATAAATCATCATTAAAGTCCAATATTTTATTATGATACAGTAAATAACTAAATCCAAGTGGCTTTAATTCCAAATTCACAAGAAGTTTCAATATGTAAGTCGTAGGTAGATAATAGTAACCGAATTTTCAGTAATTGAAACTAAGATTCACCCGAAACGTATTATCTAAGATTCATAGCATAATAAACTTAACATATATAATCTTAACTTATTCGTGTAGTACGAGAAATAAGTGAAACAAACGTGTTTGTTTTTCTAATGTTATAGCCGATTTAACCTTGAACTCTAACATATTCATTTTAAGACACAAATCTGCGAAAAAAGATTTTCTTTTATGTAGGTAGTTATAGGTATGTAGGTGGTTTACAAAATATATAGGATAGAAAATGATTTGAAAGACATACGAGTGTATCGAGTAATTGCGACAAGTGATGGATTACATGAGCCCCTTGCTCAAGCTAACATACCTACTCATAAATCTCTTTGTAATAGCTTCATCAATTTATCAATATCTTTACAAACGTTCACGTGACATGACCGATTTGTGAGCTACTTATTGCCGATACTAGAACAGATGGCAATGTCATTTTAGCGAAAAACATATTTTAATATAATTTTATTGTAACTTTCGTGAGACATACTAAATTAATTATTATGTTATCGGCTTACTCACGTAACGTTTTGACGAGGAACTCGACAAGTTTCAAGCCATGCTAGAGACTTATATTCATGAGCAGCATTCCGCGACACACGACGCGGCAATTGTAGTGCTGCTAGTAGTTAGGGTGTGTCGCAAAACGTTACGTGAGTAAGTCGATAAAATAATAATTAATATTTCAATATACTTACGCATTTTTATTCCATTAGAATAATTTACATGTATTTTTCGAGTTTAAAATTTATCGCAATATAGAATAGCATCGAATAAAATTGTGTCCATTTTCACAGAAGGCCGTTCTAAGAAGAATGGGACAAACAAAAAGTAAGTGTACCACAGAAATAAGTATAAGTACGCATCTATGTCTTGTCCTTCGTAGAATACGTCGCCTAAAGCTTGTAGGTTCAGTCGAAAATTGTCGCCGTCATCCCATGTTTGTGAACGGAAACTAATTCTGGAGTTTACAAAAAATGGTCAACCTTTTTGTTTGTATAGTTTATCTTTTTGTTTGTCCGACTGTCTGGTACAGATTTTTCTAAAAAAACTAGCAGGCCCTGCAAACTTTGTTTTGCCTTCTACATTGTTTTCTCACCTTTTAAAGACAAATTCAGGACCAAAATCTGACAAATCGGTCCAGTACTTCTCGAGTTTTAGTGAGACTATCGAACAGCAAGTTTTTTCTATATATATTTTTTTTATACAAATCTAAGTAAACAATAAGTAATCCCAGTAATAAAAATAATCCAATTGGGTGCAGTCGTTGAGTAGTTATGCGCGTCAATACATTTTTATATAGATAGATAGATGAACTTTTTTTGAGAATAATATAAAGTAAGCGACACATGAAATCTGACAAGGGATTGTAGACCTAATTTGTAAGGTAAATTCTTCATGTCGTTAAAGTTCTGTCATAATAAAGAGCAAGAAAATGTTGACCCCGTTTCGCAGAAGCTAAGAACCTTACTTAGTCTAACCACAGTATTATTCATACAACGTTTAGTCTAAAAGTATAAGAATTTCTTCGTTAACCTGCCCTGTTATTTTTTATGTTTTTATTTCTTCTTTGAAGTTGTTTCATTTTTAATCTCAGTCTCAGTTACTCAAAAGGTTTTTATTGTGGGTTTTGAGAAGACCTGTTAAAAAGTAACCGTTTCATTGTCTGTAAACATTGAAGGTTTTGTTTTTTAATCCTCTTAGTCTTGGTTAACTCTTTCAAGTTATTGCGTGGTTGGTTGAATAGTATAAATATTGTTTTGTGTCGAATTTAAAAAATAATGTATAAAGTGGTCTACCATTTTAGAATACTTAGTAAACGTACTGTAAAATATACTGCGCTAGTAGTAGCTTCATTGTGTAGTATATTTTTTACATCAAGTCTGAAGTTTACTTCCTTTGGATTTATGAACATATTTGATTTTCTCTTTTCGAAATTTCCATTAATACGTCAAATTAAAATTGATGCGTTATGTAAAATATCAAATAAGACTAATAAATACCGAGAACGTAGACCTTTCCTTGTTTTCATCAACTTTTTGCTTTAGAATTCAACTTAGTTCCTCCTGGGAGCCTTAAAACCCATCTATAAATGGAAAAATACTTACAAAACCAGACTGATCTATTTTAGATTCCAATTCACCAATTTTCAGTTCATATATATAAATTATATCTATAGAATCAAACTTATTGATGTTCCAAGCGAAACTTCGAATTTTATTATCAACAGTGCGATAAAATCGGTTTGAATAAAATCTGTATTTCGCAAGATTTATTTGCTAACCAGGGTCTGAATGTAAATCGCGAAGCTTATTGTATTGTTGTGTTAAGACAAAGAAATCTGACTGTGTCTTTACAAATAAAGTGAATTGATTAGTTTCTAGAATCTTCTATTATTAATTATTTTTCATTGAAATTATCTGAGGGTCATTGATATAAGGGATAATAACAATATTTATCTTCTGGCTATGTGACAGTTATAATAACTATGTAGTAAGTTTTATTAGTTGCAGGGGGCTTAGTTATGAGTTTAATTGACGTTGAACAAGATCGAAATGAGAGCAGTGGCTATCTTGCATTTACATTTTGATAACACCGTTGATTTTACCACCCTTGATAACTACGAAAACGACACCTATGACAAAAAGGTGGAACTTTCATCATGAACAGTATTAGTTTATTATAATACAAACTATACAAACTATTGACAAGGAAATCACGACCAATCATATTTCTATGCCTATATAAACATGGTGATAGAAACAAAATCTTGTGAAGCTTCTTCAGTCGAAACGGACACTAGAAATCCAAAGGGCAAGAAACCCTGTTGATGTACGTGTTGAAAATAACAATAACTTGGGCATCTCAAAGGGTTTCACTTTTCCTTTTTGTTAATGAACACTTTCCGTGTCTGGGTTATCATATTACATCAAGAAATTCAATAAACAACCATCCTGGAGTAGGTTTTTGAATACAAATGTACGGAAAATAAAAATTTACATCTAAACATTTTTTTTTGTATTGAGTTTGATATCGTATGTTTTTGATTTTTATACTTACGGTACCTACTTACTTATTTGAGGTATAAAATATTGTTCAATCCAAATGCAGTCCGATGCAGAATGCAATCTGCACTTCTAAATAAAAAAAAAATTGGAAAAGAGTGCGTTACGATACTATAATCTACTTTACTAGAAACGCATGCTTTTTGATAAGATAAAATCTCGAATGTGAAATTGTGGAAGAACAAACAAGAGGAAATATATTTTCCATTTCATATTATGTATTTTTTCTATGTTCATATTTAACCCTAGAATAACATATAAAGCAGATTCTACTAAAAACATACAGGAAGGGTTTTAATAGGCACCTAAATGACTGCCCATTAGGAAGTATTAAATATTCTCAGCACTTAAAGGGATACGGTGGCCCCGCATTAACTCCTTAAAACACCATTATAACAAGTTTAATTGTCAAACTTGTATTATTAAGGTAACAGGAACTTTATCAACTACTAGTATTAATTGAGCTTTGCTTTCAATTTAGAAAGTCTAAATAAAGGGATTTGGATGTAGGCTAGCTTAAACTATAACACAATTTAAAAAACTTGTTAAAGAGTTGTGTCTGTGTAATTTTTGTCTCCTATTTAACATGGACAAATACATAAACGTACACACACAAACACACCATTATATTATAGGTAGATATTGTATATATTGTAGTTTATTTCGAATTTCATGTAGTTATAATACGTATTAAAAATTGTACACTAGACGACATATATCAGACTATAGCTTTATTTATTTATTAATATTAATATATAAATAAATAAAGATATAAGATCTGTGTTTTATTATACCTTTTCGATATAGAAGACTTGAAATTCAGCATGTTATAATGTTTGGCTAATTATTGAGTGTTTTCTAAGAGCTTTCACTCAAATTCAATTTGATAAAATACACCATAGTAGGGAAAGACAGCTATACAAAATAATACAAACGAACCCTTTTTAGAATAACAATAATTATATTTGTAACCATCAAAGACTCTGTTGAAACCACGCTAACAAGACTGCTTCAAATATTTACAATATTTAAACCAAAAGGAATCGAGAACTCGTAATGAAATCGAGTCCGAAATAAATCGTCTTCATATCGATTAAACGAAAAGTTGGATGACTTGGATATTAATTCGTATTTATTAAAGGAGTTTAACTAAGAAAATGAATTAGAAGTATAATTTAAAATATCTTGTAAACGGTCTGTGATAATGTTGTTAGAAAGTTTTTAAGCTTTGCTGTCAATCTTGTTGGATTAGTTAATGTATTTAGATCTTGTTCGGGATTAATTGAGCTGGAAGTTTATTTCTAAATGATATTAGAAAGACTAAATAGACTTCTATAGGCTTTCGTTTACGCCTACAAGAAGTATCTTTCATAATTAAAATAGAAGAAAAGGCCTCCCACGAAGCGATATGGTTGTCAAGGTTGATTTTTGCATACTGAGTCTTTTTTTTATGGAATAGGTGGCAAACGAGCGAACGAGTCACCTGATGGTAAGCGATCAGCGCCTCCCATGGACACCCGCAACACCAGAGGAGTTCACAGGTGCGTTGCCGACCTTTAGAGTCTAAAATAAAAGAGTTTATTTTTGCCCACTGAGTCAAAAACAAAAGAGTAGAGTAGTAGAAAGAACCTTAATTCAAACCAATCAATTGTACCCGCCCACACTTTCCCTAGAGAATCGTTAGTGATGACATTATTTATGTCACAGCAGTCATAATAATATTACGTAATAGACTTCCTTTGATATTACGTAGCAAAGTTTTTCTTTTAAAAAGTGAGTTTTTTTTATATTACATAACTAAGTCATGTCGGTAATAAAGATTTTGATTTAGATTTACATTTTAGTCATGATCGTCTCACGGCAGAGCAAAGGCCTCCCTACCCTCCTTCCACTCCTCTCTGTTTAAAGCTTTTTGTAATAAAGTTAATGTACATAATATAGTTAGATATTAATACTTAAGTTAGACTAGTACTAGTAGGTACTTAGTACCTAATTACTTACTTATTAAAAGAAAAAATAAACTAATTACTAAGTTATGATAAAACAACATTCTGTCGTTAGATTTTTTCTTCATAGTCTGAGCTAATAAAGACGTTTTAATATTTATGTTGTCTAGTTAATTTTTGTAATAAATAAGTTAGTGGAAAACTAGAATATTCTTTTATTAATTCTCCATATTTTATGGACATTATTAATGAGGAATATGACGAACAAGTCAAGTCATTTACTAAGAGACATAAGTAAACAAAAGCGCCCTCTACGTTACTTTGTAACTCAATACTTTCCTTGCAAATGTCTAGCTAAGTATTACATAATATAATAATATTTTATTAAGTCATTCACCAAGGCGTACACCAAGCAAAGTTGTTTTTTGAACTTTAACGCAAGGGGGGGTAAAAATGTCATATTGGACGACAAAAATAACAACAATGCAAGGGCCATAAAGATAAAGAAAAATATACCAAAACTGGGTCAAATAAGGAAAAAACGTAGCTTGTCGTAAATTCAGAGAAAATTTTCATTGACTCGAATCAGATCAGATTCTGATAATGCTTTTATTGACTCCGTGGGTGATTTTGTAGCGTTCGGTGGAGGTTTTGTTAAAACGAGCACGATTTTGTAATATAGTAGGGAGTTTTTGTAATATTTTATACTAATGGTAGTAATTATCGTCTTGGGAATCGGAGGGTATGACGGCTTTATACATATAGAGTTTTAATCCCGAAATATATTCCAAAGTTTGAATAAAAAAGTGGTTTGTAATTTTCGTTAGCAACAATCTATCTGTAATAATGTTCTCCTGTATTCTGACTGTGTATTGTACATAAATGAATTAAAAAAATCATTTGCATACTTTTATCGTTTAACTTGTGACTAGACATTTAGTTCTATATCTTTTTTTTTAACAATTACTACTTATTGCTGCTACTCAAGATTGGAAATAAAATCCCAACAAAACATTACTTACCTACCTGAAAATTAGTTATTAATTACAGCCATCAGACAATTCGACACCACATTATTATTCTCTAAAAAACATCCACGTGTCAATGAAAAAGCTATGATCAGAAAATCAAACAAGCAGAGAATCCAATGTAAAATCAATATAACGTCAAATAACCTCTCTCTAGAGTTGGAACGAGGAACATTGTAAAGTTGTGTGACTTCGTGTTACTTCGAGTACTTGTACCTAGCTTGTAGAACGTAGAACAAGTTCTGAACCAGGATTGCAGTCGAACATTCTCGTTGTAGGACTGTTGTAGGAGTAAGTTTTCTTATATGACTGGACTTAATTTTATTGTACTTATAAGCTAGTAAACGAGCAGATGGATTACCTGATGGTAAGCAATTGTCGCTGCCCATGGACACCCGAAACACCAGAGGCGTTACAAGTGCGTTGCTGGCCTTTTGGGAATTAGGAATTTATGGGTTGTTAAGGAATCGGTCAGACGCATCACCTGATGGTAAGCAATTGTCGCCGCCCATGGACACCCGAAACACCAGTGGTGTTACAAGTGCGTTGCTGAACTTTTAGGGGATAAGAATTTAAGTGTTGGTGGGAATCGGGTTTGAGATAATTGTTTATAATTTTGATAATTTTGGGATAATTGGGCCTTCTCACACAACGAAACGTAACGCGAGCGTTGTTTCACGTCGGTTTTCTATAAGGCTGTGGTATAACTTCGCTCAAGTTAGCCCATTCGTGCCAAAACATAGTTCTACAGTTGAACTTATTTTTATTTATTAATAAATTGTTGGTTATTTGGTTTAGATAAAGTAAATTTGGAAAGTGGAACGATATTGAAATATTGGATTAATTTGTATAATGCCAACCACTTATTAACAATTTTTAAACGTTTTTCGAGACATTGCAAATGACATTATACTTTATGTCATAAAAAACAACTACAAGCTTAAAAATAGTGGGTGTAAAGCTAAACAGACAGTTTTTCTTATTGTTCATAACATTATAAATTAAAATAGCTTTTACATAATTCTTCTACCTAAATCACGGAGCATTACCCAAAAGTCACGAGGCATACAAAAAATTCGCGAGATAACATTAAATGGAAGTTCCCATTCAGCGTGTCAAAAATGTCTGAAACTTAATTATGGAATGAAATAAGACAAGTACTACTTCCCACAAATGGCTGTTGAGCTCCAGATTATGAAACGGAAAAAGAACCCTGTAGTTATGAGGATTAAAGTAGAAATTACTTTGCATATTTTATGTTATGTTGTAATTGAATGGCAAACAGGTTTACCTGATAGGGCCACGAATAGACATCTAAAAATAAATTGTGAGATAATAAGTACGAGTGGTATAAACGTAAAATTGCCTGGTAATAATTACGTACTTAATTTCTGATAAAATTTTATCTTAAATGCGAACAAATTCGAATACAAGGCAATGTCTTCCACATAAACGTGTTTAATTGCTATATTTTTTGGCGTAGGTATAGGATGTTCGAAAATTCACCACACAATAATGTGATGTGAATTTTCTTCTTTGAGAGCTCATAGCGTAATTAAGAATAATGATATTATGAACCTATATACTATATCATTATCTTGCTACTTTACTTCTGTGTGGCTTATTTCTTTTTCGAAAAAAATGTCATGGCTGATTTCAATTGTTCGACCATTAATTGGTCGAAACAACTTTTCAAACTACTTACTTATTCATCGTTTTGACTCGGAAATTAACCCAATAACTTCTTGTTATGAAGTTACTTTAATTTGCTTCCAGATCAAGGAACCCTAAACAGACCAGTTCATTTGTAAATAAAGAGAATGAAAGCAACAAAACACAGCTGTGACATACTTTATTAACAATCTAACGTAAATGAAACATTTCAGAAATTGACAATAAGGAAGATACAAATGCGGCCCATTTCTGTTCCCTAGGCCAAATCATGATAACGTTTTGGCCTTGGGCTCTTCATTAATGTGTTCCTAATAGAATTAGGATCCCTACCCTAACGAGATATGGTGTACTATACTATTGGTGTAACTGTCAAAGATAACAGTATCAACCGAATATGATGTTGAAATGAAAATACTTTAATATTTAATTAAAAACTTACCTACATGGTGTGGGAGAGTCATGTTTCGGCATGAATAGGCTGGCTCGACCAGTGATACCACGGCCTCACAGAAAACCGACGTGAAATAATGTTTCCGTTGTGTTTTGTTGTGTGAGTGAGGTTTCCGGAGGCCCAATTACCCCCCTTCCCAATCTTCCCAATCCCCAATTCCCCAACAACCCTTAAATTCCTAACCAACAAAAGGCCGGCAATACACTTATAACGCCTCTGGTGTTTCGGGTGTCCATGGGCGGCGGCGACTGCTTACCATCAGGTGATCCGTCTGCTCGTTTACCGGCCAAAACAATAAAAAAAATCATGTTAAAGTTATAAAATTTTGTATATTTTAACATCTAAAGGCGTTTAAAAGTAATAAAACTAAAACATTTTTTCACATTATAAATTAATAAAAAGTTACAGAAATAAATAATGAAACGTTTGACAAATCTGCTACCAGCCTTTCAATATGAAATACATCTTGTTAGAGAAATAAATGTATGATAGGTACAATCAACTTACTAAGCGGTCTGATCAAAATCTAAGAGAATCGAAGCCTAACTAAGGACAATCAACTTTAACTAATTGAAAGGATTTGAAAACTAATTTAAATTCGTGTAAATACTTAGGTTATTGACATGAGAATAAACAAACACTGTAAACCAAATGAAACCTAACGATCTTAATCTTAAAGGATTATTTACAACAACTTAGTAACTATTTTGCCACAATTTCGTTTGAAGTGAATAAAACTCATGGTTTCATTAAAATTGGAGATGTTTCTAGAAAATACGATATTAAATTATAGAAGCAAGAATGTCTGGACGCTCTCAAAGTGAAAATATTTTAATAAATATTGCCGGAAAATGTTATAAATAGAAAGATCTTATATTAAACTGATTTGAAATGTTCTAATTTAGGTAATTTAATTACAAGCAGTTAAAATTAAAATGTCAGTGAACTAGAATAAATTAGCACGTTTAACACACAATATGTATTGTGATTGAAAGGGCTGGTCTTATATCTTATTGTCGCCAAACTCACAACGATACACGCGACGTTGCCAATTCATAAACAAATGACACGTCAATGACGTCACGCCCAAAATGATGAGGAAAGTAATTTAACTCATTCTCCTTCTAAATTTAATTTTATTTCTACTGCTAAGTTGTCACCAAAAAAACAATTGACATGTCAATGACGTCACGCTGAAAACGACGAGTCAATTGTTTGAACGACAAGGAAAGAAATAGACATCATTATGTAATGTCAATTTGTGCTGTATATGATTATAACCAAAAGGTAAATGATGTTGTGTGTAATCTCTGAAGCTAAACCGAATTTGAAGATATCAGTTTCTCCTGTTCCGTTTACGTTAATGTCGTATTATTGTTATTACATAGGTAAATAAAATTATGTTAATAAATAAGATAGCCGAATTTCCCTTGATGTTAAATACACTACTTACAGTTTCCAGCTTATCTATTATCATTCATAACTATGTCTAGTTTTCATTCCTGGCGCTATAACCTCAGAACGCACGAACCGATGTATACAATTTTGCATTCGTTAGAAAGGTCTCGGGCTCCGTGAAGTTTATAGTAAAGAAAATTCAGGAAAATTTTCAAGAGAAAAGCAGGAAAACAGGGAAAATTAGTGGCGAAACAGAGTTCGCCGGGTTTGCTAGTTGTTATTATAATTTAATTACCATTAAAATAACTTGTTTTAAAGCTGATAATAATATTATACCAGCAACAGGTGTTAGTGTGAAAAGCCTGAAATTAAATTTGTAAAATATTTTGACATCCACAAATAGCAATTGTTTAAAAGTTTGGAGCATTAATTTAAAATATTTTGGAGTATAAATATGACTTCAACAAAAATGTGAGACAAAACATGAAATCATCTATCTATACATATAATAAAATCGTAGAAAAGTGCTGTCTGTACATTGAAAATAAAAAAAAAAAATAGCAGGGGTTATTGTTATGTCGATGTCGAACCCAAAAATGTAATTAACTTTTTTTTTGTCTGTTTTTCTGTTTGTCTGTTTGTCTGTTTGTCTGTTTGTCTGTTCGTCTGTGCGCGCTAATCTCAGAAACGGCTGATCCGAGTTGGATGCGGTTTTCACGAATATATTGTGGGATGCTTAAATTTACATTTAGTGTTTGTTTCATGTCAATCGGTTCATAAATAAAAAAGTTATGTCAAATTAAAGAATCACGTCGAACATTCTATGCTTATACCATTAATCTCCGCAACTATTTAACGGATTTGGTTGAAATTTGGTACAGATATAGTTTAGAACCTTAGAAAGGACATAGATATATTTTTATTTCAAAAATCAAAAAATAAAAATAAGAAATAAATTATTTATAAATAATTCTATGTCGATCGTTACACGACTTCGGTTCATGTTATTGTTTTAATTTATCGAAAAAAAGTAAATAAATAGTAAAAAGGTATGAAAAAAATAATATCAATATAATAAAACATTTAGTACAAAGAAAATGCTCTAACGGAGTATAAATAATTCTAAGTCGATCGTTACACGACTTCGGTTCATGTTATTGTTTTAATTCATCGAAAAAAAGTAAATAAATAGTAAAAAGGTATGAAAAAAATAATATCAATATAATTAAACTTTTAGTACAAAGAAAATGCCCGAACGGAGTATAAATAAATAATCCAAGTTGTCTTTATCCTCGATAGATGGCGTTGGGATCGAAATAGATCGCGCTATGGTTTCGTTACATTCATTTGGTTGGGTATCGGCCGAGCGCTTCGGTACTATCGTAGAAAAAGTGTATTATCAGTCGTATGATTATTAGTCTGTAGTGGTCCTGCTGTTTCGTATATTCTAAATTGGTTTCGTTGTATTTGTCAATTAATAAGTTTATTTGTTGGGTTTTCCTGGTTTTTTGGTTAAACTATTTAACGTAGGTTTAGTTTGATATCGATTATTAGTAGTTACTGTAGTTAGTTTTTTTAATAAAATTGTAAGTCTAATTTATAAATTAATTAGATTAGATTTAAGTCGTTTCTTTTAAATTATTTAGTTTAAGCTTGGTTATTATAGCATAGAGGATAGGTTGTAATATAGTTTCTTTTTTAATTGTTATAAATTCGTAATTCGTAGCTTTCTTTAGTTTTAAGTTAGTTTAAGTCCGTTTTTAAACTATTTTTTCAATGCCCTAAGTGAGTATACATCTATTAAATTCAAACGCAGAGCTCATTATGTTGATTTTTGAAGAGTTCCCTGGAATATCTTCCACATCTCATTTTTGAAGAGATCCCGCGAGATCGGAAACTATGTGGTTAAAACCAAAAATTTGCCGGAAGTCACTATTCCACGCGAACGAAGTCGCGGGCAAAAGCTAGTTTACAAATAATTTTATGAAATAGGCGTAGGTACTAACAGAAATAAATGTGGCCAAACTTTTTCTATGTTTTAAAGTTCTTTATTAAAAATTTGTTAAGTAGTCAGTCAGTAAAAGTATGAAAACTAAATCTAGTCTGAATCAATCTATAATTTCTTTTCAGTACATATTATTTATCTGCTAAAATAATGCATATTTATTCATTTTCTTATTCTATTGAAGACTATCTATTCTATCTAAAATATTTTCTTCTTTTAGAAAGTTGCTTTAGCTAAAAATGGCCTGCCTTGAAAGCATGCATTTATGAAATTACAGTTCTTAAGAAAATCAATGGTCATGATTAATAAATTGAAGCGAGCTGCTACAAGTATCGATTTGTCCGTTTGGAATATGACCTTCGCAAAGTTGTCTAGGTAAAGCATACTGTCTATATATCGCATTCTAAATTAAAAGTATTAATTCATAAAACTACAACTTTTGTGATTCGTTCAAGAACGAGTAAGACAGTTGTTGGGTAACTTATTTACTTAATTATTTATTTTTGATAGTTCAACAAAGATTATATTTGAATTCAGTACTTACTGCCGTACTCAGAGACATTTAATGATTACTTAAACTATTCCTTAGTAAAGATTTTGTTCCAAAAACAATTGCTAAGGACTGGGTTAAGTAACCATTAAATGACTCTGAATACGGTGGTATGGCAATAAAAGTTAAAATAGGCGTAATGTACCATATAAAAAAGTTCGACTAAAGTATTGGCTCCGTGCCAGACCGATCGAAAGGTTTGTCCCCTCTTTTATTCGGGGCTTCGTACATTGAGCGACGTGCTAGCAGGCATTTGTTTTGCTTGTTGATCCGTAAAGAACATGTTGGCAATATAATCCCGCCGCACTTTGCCGCACTGATGTGTAAAGCCTTAGGGTGCTTCTCTACCAGAGATGTGCTATGCTACGTTGCTGTGGATGCGTTTGGTATCCACCATTCATATTCATTGTTACAACTTGCTTAGCACTCGTGGAAATGGACTCAGCTAAGATAGGTTTTTATATGAAAAATTGCGAGTTATAGATGCGTGCTATGGATGGATCGCATCGTCGAGCTGGTCATCTTTCTCGCACAGTTATTTTGCAGCGGCGCTTCTTTCTCCATCTTCGCATGGCTACATAGCTTAAGTAGTATCAGTGGAATTGTTACATAGTTTCACAGCTTAGCTATTATATCCTCGCATAGCTACATACCACATCTCTGGTGTAAAAACACCCTTAAACATGGAAACATCGATGTAGATTGGCCGTGATTTTGTAATAATATTTTGTGTATTTTGTTTATGTAAAATGCTGAAACTTTGATTACGTACGCTAGTGCTCGTTTATTTGTCATCATATCAACATGCAAAAAAATCTTTGAAAAATATATTGAATTTCATCAAAACTCATATTATCACTTATATCAGACTATTAAAATACGAACCTAAAACCTTATATTATGCAATCACGATTGCGACATTTAATTTTCTTGAACCAAGATTTAAAACGGCGCTACATAATATTTCAAAGACTCTTCAATATTACGTTTTGCTGCCCGAAATATCAGCCGTTTATTGAGTTACCACAATGCTCCGGATTCAAATCATATTCAATACAGTGCTATCGAAACCTGCTTATTAAATTATCCCAGAATTTCTGAGAAAACGCCGAAGTTAACATACATATTATATCTATACTTATTTATTCGAAGTGACTTGACTCTCCAGCGAATAATTTGTCTCAAACAAAACTTAATCATTCTAAAATATTTTGGGTCTGAAGAATAGGTCTTTGGGGAAATTTTAGGTCAATATTTTACTTTTGTTTTAAGCTTAATGGTAGCACAGTTAAGTACACAACAAGGGGACTACAAGGGACCAATGGACCATGAATCTGGGCCTTGCTCAATTACTGATAAATTGGGTAAGGTTTAACAGGAACTTTATGTAGGTGCTTTAGTATGTATTTTGTTACGTATGTACGCGTAGGTAAATATTTTATGGTTTGTTTTAAATAAGCGTTGTCTCACACTAGGATTTTCTCCTATGTCGTGGGTGCTTTAATAAACATGTTGGTTCACATGCACATGACACGCAGACCCGAAACAGTGCGGGAATCGAACCAGCTACACGTTGTACGGCAGTCAGTTGCCCAGCCAATCGCACCAAACATCCAGATTTACTTAAGGTATATTAAGTTTCTCTAGTTTTTAAAAGAGTAATCACGATATTAGAAGTTAAAACTGACTAAAGGAATAAAACTAAAAAAAAACAGTACTTTAGTAATAAATATTATGAAAAAACAATTCAACAATATTTTAAGAAGAAACTATCTCTATATTTTGTTCGTAGACGAAAATATAAGGATTGATATGGGATGTTGTCAAGTGATAGAAGGCCGTTCTTAAGAGTCAGCGTTTCCATCTGAACAAGACAAGCCGAGGGCCATTAGGGTACATTTTCCGCTGACAGCAATGCCGATGGATTTCAAACCAATAAATAGAGTTTCTATTTTTATGGTATTGTCAATCGTATATCTATGTCGTGTATGGTATATTTCTATGTTGATGGTTTTATGTGATAGATATAAAACTGTCATACAATATTAAAGCCCTTTGTCATACGGATATGGACACTAGTCACAAAAATATATTTTTTACTACGTTTACCAGCACTATGAAAAAGCACTTGAACATTTTAACAAAACTAAATAAAAACGCTATGTAAACAGTAATCCATTTTTTATCTAGCACACTCACAAAGTACTTTGAACATAATTCCATTAATACAATATGTGACTTACTTGTGGCTGCAGCTGTGGTCCTGCGGAGTGAGTTTGTGGCTTAGGCGAGTAGTCGATGTTGTGATGCTTCTGCCAGTCAGCATCTTGCAAATTCTCGTAGGTTGAGCCTCCACGGTGTTTTCCTAAAGATATCCTTCTGGACTACATGATAAACCAGACTAAAAGAAAATAGTCAGTTGACAGAAGCGAATACGCAATTTTATTGTTCACAACTTGTTAAGACAAATCTTAAACTTGTATCAACAACACACAATAATTGAGTTACCCCATGTCCCAGACGCCCTTGCCTAGGTTACAAATTGATTTAACCTAGTTGATTAAGAAACGAATAAATCTCCGACTTCTGTTCTACTGATCAAGAAGGTATGTACTAAGCTTTAATTTGGTTTACGGTTGTCCCCAAATTGTCCCGAGTAATTGCTTCAAACGGTACCGTAACGAAACCCGGAAAATTCCCATTGACCTCCGAGTAGGTAAGTCCGAATTTTTCCCTTTGTGTATTTGCTAGCTTTAGCCCGCGACTTTTTACGATCATAAATCTCCTGTTTTTATAAGCTTTTATTTCTGTTTCGGTGTAGGAATGTCAGGAGATCCTCACTTAATACTCTTTTGTAGGTTATCCCTAAGGAATTTACATGCCACGGCTTTCTTCAACAAGTAAGTAGTTTCAGTTGTATGTTTTCTGACACAAGACGCTCAATTACTCAGTTACCATCATAAAAGAGCTAGAGAGCTAGCTTAGCAACATAATACAATATATATTCAGTACAAAGGTAAATGTTCAAATCTTACTTTATTTATGTGTTATATTTATTTGTTTCAATGTACTATCTACTCCTTGCCCCCATTGTACCTATTAGTCGAAATCGTCGGAGTCTTTGAATTGTTTTTACCGATGAATCGTTCAGTAAATAGCGGAAAAGTTCATGTAACTAACTTTCCCTTTTATTCGTCGTAATAAAACGCTTTTATTTCTTTTACGCAGTCAAAATAATAGGTCGACTCTTATACTCTTCTTACTTAGTCTTAGCCAATAAAGTTAATTGCGAAATGATTGGCAAAACTTAACTGCTAGAACTAATACTCAATAATACTTTACTCGACGAGATATTTAAGTTGTTAGTTATACTGTGATACTTACTTTTCTCACAAATATTTACAGAGCTGGATAACCCATTTAGTTGCTCGATAAACACAGCAGTAAGTAGAAGAAAAATTTTCAAGTCACCAAATTAAATGACTTTCCTTTAACATTACTATAACGTAAATAACCTTATTAAATAAATTGTGAAATAATACAAATTAATTCAACAACAACATGTTTATTGAAAAAAGAAATAATGCACTAATCTCTATAGATGAATGGATATTAAAATTGGTACAATTATTACCAAAATAGTGTTCATAACAAAACAATACAAAATTATTATAGGTATGTAGTACACAGTATTGTCAATGATTGCGTGGATAAATTGTGTATGAAAATAAAATTTTCTCTGTGTACACACTATATTATGATGTTGACAGTACTTTATCCTAACGATATTATGGTTTTCATGAGATTGTTTAATAGTTTTTTTTTTCATATACTGTAGAACATGTTATATAAGTTATGTTATAATATTAAAACTAAACATATTGTAGAACGGCTATAGAACAGCCGAGATATTAAATTTTCTCTAATCATAATAATGCCTGTGATGATACACTTTCATTAAAAAAAGAAAACATTTTAATTCAATTAGTCAGCTGCATTCTGCATATTTATTATAAGAAAACTGCAAATTTTCTAGTCATATTTTAATGCTAATTAAATTAGGAACCCTAATGATGAAAATTGCATTTTTGTAAAAAATAACCCTATCTAGTTTCTTTTCATCAGGAATACAGTATAAAAATAAATGAGACATATATTATAAGACATTAGAAACCAACTTTTTGTTCCAAATTATAAAAAAAACAACAAACAATAAATCATTTCGGGTGAATGTGACGGAAAATACCTACACGTAATTTAACAAAAACAATGTATAAAATTCGCAATAATTATTAGTATTCAAGGTAAACCCATATTTTAAACTTTGACGAAGTCACTTATAGGAATTTTACGATACAATAAGTTAATAATAATAATGAAATTCATACGTACAGAAACGGTAAACAGAAAATTCCCTTGAATGAAAATATTTTCCAAAAGAGGTATATTTACTATCAGCTTAGCTTAGCAACTGGCTGATAATTTGAATATTAAGTACGATAAATCAAGGTTTGGAATTTAAATTCTGAGTATCTGAGCAACTTTTGGATTAGTATGCAATTTTTAAGGCCGCCACAGACCTGGCTATAATATATATTAATACATCGAGCTATATTATGTTATCGTATAGGTAGCAACCACACACTGGAGCTATTCTATAATATATATTTTCGGTTCGGCAATCGTCCTTGCGAGCGCTTGGTGAATAAATTGAACATCCCGTATTCTCAAAATATTAATTAATATACCAAAAGAGTAACAATTATTAATCTAAACTAACACATTATTTACAACTTAAAAATACCAAAAAAAAAAAAGGAATAAAAACTAACTTAAAACTAAAATAAAGGCAATAGGCGTGGTTAGGTGTGGTTAGGCGTCGAAGTACTCGTCCGCATCGCTGTCATTGGGGAACGTTCCCAGAAGACTGGCCGCATTGCCACGTTGTATGGCAATGCTTATCTTTTGACCGAAGAAATAGCCAGCCTTCTGGTCACGCGTAGAGTCGAATAGCTTATGTGCAATTTCTTTATATAGAGAATGTGCACCAGGACCCCATGGCCCAAGTGTTTCGACCCCAAACGGCTCAAAACAATAATTGCCAACTAAGTTAGAATATTTGCGCCGCTTGAGGTCCTCTGCCGCGGAAGCAGCCGCACCAGCGCATGCAGCAGTACTTAGAAGGTGAGATGGCGCAAGGGTGTCTACACACGTAGCGTCCCACACCAAAGGCCTACCCATCTTCCAAGGCAGCAACGACATACCATCTGGTCTCTTGCCATCATCACGTACCAAACCATTAGGTTCTAATACGGCTGGTACGCCGGCTGAGGCGAGAGCACGACGAATAATGTCGTTGATGCTGGCATGACGACTTATGCGGCCTGCACTTCTACGACATGAAAGACCATGGTGTCCCGAGCCATCGACTCTTTCTCCACAGTGGCAACAATGCGGAGAGACACAGGGAGCACCCAACCGTAAGCACACAGCTAGCCGGAACGTAATGTCATCCAACATAGTTCCTATGTAGGGTGACGGGAGCGCCTGAAGCCACAAACCTGATTCCCACTCTCCCACAGCCAATAAGCGAGCTCGCTCTGCAGCATTAGAAGAAGAGTTGATTAAAGACTCACGAATAATACTGCACAGCGGCACGTCCCATTGTCTCTGAGAAGAAGGGTGAACAGGTAAATCAGTAAGTGGACAGGCCATTTTCCAAGCTTCCACTGCATCAGTCAAACACGGCACCTCAAAACTAGCCAGTGATGGAGAAAGAATTTTCCTGACTAATTCAGAGGTACTGTGGACCGATGAGAGAAATGCTGGTAAGCTAATACTTGAAATTTTGCGGACGCCGAGCCCACCCATGCGAATGGGAAGGGTAGCTTGTTGCCAAGCACGGTCATCCAAAGCCACATTAAGTATGGATGATAATGTGTGTCTGATAATTTTGTCTACATTTTCCAAAATATGTGAATTTTTCCATATATGAGATGCGCGGAGAATATAAGTAAATTTTGGTCCAAAACAACAATACCGAATCAGAGTGAAAGCCGAATGTGAGTTGATTTTGTGTAGTCTATCCGAAATATTATTGAAATTTTCTATTTTGTCTTCGATGAATGAAGGAAAACATTCATCGAATATTGGAGAACCTAGGAGGTGAAGTGAATTTTTATCTTTAATTTTGATATTGGGAGCTATTAAAATATTTTGGACATATTTTGGTGACGTTACAGAAATATATATTTCTGTATATTATAGCTAGGAGTGTGACAAGTCCTTTACTGTTACACGTCCTTTGAGAAAAAACAAAAATATGTTTATGTATTTATGTTTGTACTACAAAAGTACTGCCAACATCACTAATTAGTACTTTTCTTGGAAAAACTAATATGAATTCTCTTACATATTTCATAATTAGCAACACTTTTCTAGAAAATAGTAGTCTATCGTGTTCTATATTAATAAATAGGTACTTTAAACTTATTCTAGTACAAAACGACCTTATAGGAAATGAGGTTTTATGAATGACCCTGGCTGTTTCAAATAAAGGATGTACCAAAATTCATGTTAGAGGTAATTTAGAGAGTACGATTTTTAATCAAAT
This sequence comes from Spodoptera frugiperda, assembly GCF_023101765.2. NCBI lineage: Eukaryota > Metazoa > Arthropoda > Insecta > Lepidoptera > Noctuidae > Spodoptera > Spodoptera frugiperda. The sequence continues at coordinate 6,764,777 of NC_064241.1, read as the reverse complement.
GAATAATCTTAATGTACTTTAGAGGGTGTGCATCGGAATAGAGTTCAGATTACAATACATTTTTCCAGCACATGAAACGTATATATTTTATTTGTCTGCATTTTAAGTTTACATTTCCCGTAAATGTGATTTTTTGTTTTTAATTATTTTTCACTGTGCGTGTAGAACTTTACTAATTAATTGACACACTTCTGAATTACTAAACCGTGATTTTTAGTTAATTTAATACGTCTCACGATAGTTATTAGAAAAATACACTTCAGAAATTAAATGTTTCAAATGGATTCAAAGTTACCTCTTTTCGTGAATTTTGGTACAACCATTATAAAATACAGATATTGCGATTAAATAATAGACATCAAGCTAAAGAGAGAATAACATCGACTTTGTCGAACAGCGTTTCTTTCGCATAAAGCACCATTACCTAACTTAGGATCTAGAAAAAGCTGTAAATATAATTTACATTTCAATCGATTCCTTTAGCTCGATGTAGATTATTTATCATTGACATTTGTACATCTTTGCATATATAAAACAATACATTTAAAATATTTGAATAAACCACATCAAAATGTAACGTAAAACATATTGCTTCATTTTATATTATCTACTGGAACAAAAGTTTAAACTTAATTAGGAACATAATTAGAGCTTTATATTCATAAATTTGAAAAAAAAGGAACAACAAAAAGGTTCTAGATTAATAAACAGTCAAGCTGCAGACCTCTTTGGAAATGCTAAACAACCTCAGACAAAAAATAATCACGAACAATGGAACCTTTTTTTACACAATAGGCAGCGAAATTATTAGCGTACCAAGAAAACATGATTAATTTTCGATGTATCAATTACAGCGTTAATTAGGAAACTCGATACAGATATTAAAATTTTGATAAAACCTTTTATAATATAATCAAATTCTTACTTATTCGATATAAAAACTAGATTCCTTGCGAAAACTCTCGTGTTAATTAATCGAGATCATTATTTATATAATTTACAATCGATTTTGTGTAGAAAACTATTATTATTTACACTTACTTTATAATCTATCGTCACACATGTGATAATGTCTATCATCGGGTTCACCTCGCGGGTTCATACGCACTGCGTTGCCATTCGTTATCAGTTCTGTTGCATTCGAATGATCTGCCAACAAAAGGAGAAATTTAATTGTCGTCATGATAATGAATTACAATAAGAAACAGGTGGTTTTTTTAAGGGGGGGGGGCATCCAAAGACATCTCTCCTTAGGTGAGGCGAGAGGGAGTGTCAGACTCTTACTGAATAAAAACAACCCCGTTCCTACTCCTGCTTCAAGCCGAAGCCCCGGTAAACCCGCTAGGTAGTCCGCAACTTAGATGGGTTGAAGGCACAGTACAGTATTTTTTTGTTATTTTTTTCTGCTAATAGGAATGTGTAGCGAATATGAGTGGCTTTTACCCAGAACGCCCAAGATAAATAAATGTTCAAGAGTTAAAACACAGTACAGTACACATAGTACAGTAATTTTTTGCTACTTTTTTCTTCTAATAGAATGTGTAGCGAATACGAGTGGCTTTTATACAAAGAGCCCAAGATAAATGTTTCTACATTTCTTCTATCATTTTCACTTTACAGGGCAATACCTTAGTTATATGAACTAAGAATTGAACTCAAGGCTTCAATATAAAGCAATCTGTTTATCACTTCCACACAGGAATACCTATACGGACAAAATCACAATATAGATCTAGTATCAATATAAAATACAATATATGGGATATACCTACACTTCACTAAGCGTAGGTAGCTCGTAGATCAGATTGCGAACAATTCCTATTACCCCAGCTCACTGCTCGCTAGCCCTTTGTTTGGAAATTGGATGATTTGGAACAAACGAGAGCTTGACTTTTAAGCCTCCCGTTGTTACGCCGTCATACTTCAATTCACTTCATCAGTTTTGTAGGGATATCTTCATCAATTTTGTAGAAACGTTTGATAAACTGACGATAGTTCTGTTCTATGAGAGAACGTTTTGTGGTTGAACTTATTAGGATTAAAAAATACAAGAAAGATTAAGTTATCCAGTAATTCGTTTGACAACAGTCAGGATTAACAAATAGGATGTTTTATACATATTATATAGACTTAAAAATCTGTACATCTAGCCAAGAAGAGCTAATTCAAAATAAATTGCTTTTTGTAGGCCTTGAAATCACAAAAAATATATAAATTCATGAGAGTTTTACGGCAGGAGATAAAAAAACATACTGTCTGCTTTTTTAAATTTGATCAAGCTAGATAACGTGAAAACTCGTTAGGGCTTTATTTTAAACTTGTTTAGTTAGGTACCCTAGTTGACTTTGATTAAAAGATTCTAGACTAAAATACTGATTTTAGCTTAGAATTCTAAAATCTCTGTGATACGAGCCGAACGCTCTGGGACCTCAAACTAAATACTCCTGTTAGAGATTGAATTAATATGACCGATTAAGAGAATTTAAAAGATCTCTCAAGCACACACACAAGATCTCTCAAGATCTAATAGAAATCTATCTGTCACCAAAATAAAGATAATCTATCGAAATAAAGATCTTTTTTGATGGGGGAATCCAATGACTTCTCCGGCCTTGGGCAAGGCGAGAGGGAGTGTCTCTGTGGCCTTTTACTGAGTAAAAACTACCCCGCTCCTGCTCCTGCTTTTCGAGCCAGAGCCCCGGTAACCCGCTGTCCGCAGCTTCGGGTCGGCATCAGCTCTACTGGGCCCTATCTGGCTCATCAGTTCTTTGACACGCACAAGATTCTGATATCTAGATACACAATTTTAGCTTATAAATTTATAATGTAGGTGTCATATTATATTTTACTCCCACTCATATAAAGTTTTGAATAAGAGATATCTAACATATCAGCACGATTTAGTTTGAATAGAAAATTGCAGACTAACGTACTACTAAGTTGAAATACCTCGATATTTCTAAAGAGAAAGTGAGTATGATTATTATGAGTTATATTTAGCATAATAGTAAAAGACGTGACGACATATAATATAAATAATATATGTATTAAGTAGAACGCGTATAATGATATATTAGTTTCTGCCAGCGGCTTTGCTCACGTTCCTGTAGGATAAAAAGTAGTACATGTGTTATTCCAGGCCATAATCTACCCCTGTTCCAAATTTCATTCCGATCTCTTCAGTCGTTTTGAAGTGATTGAGTAACAAATACACACACACAAACTTTCACATTTATAATATTAGTAAGATTAACAGTTCTGGGTACTTATATAACTGAAATTTATTTAAATCAGTATTAAGAGTTAATCGAACTTGTTACTTTATGTCTTTAAAACAAAATTTTTGCAATGGCAAACATACGAGTGTGGTGCATAGTAAAGAAACAATTATTTTTTAAATTGAATCATTGGAATCGAAGTAATATATTTAATTTTCTCAGAATATCAATTAATAAATCGATAATTAATTTATAATTTCTTTACACTCGAGCGTAGGTTGATTTGATTAAAAAGTAATCAAACTTTTATTGACCTTTCTCAACATGACTTTTAAACAAAATAGAAACATGGGATTCTATTTATAAAATTAAACAAACCAATACAGTAATAGCCTCTATTGTTTAGGTATCATAAGGGCTATTTTTGTCTGTTTTGCACCACCCAACGTAGCTTTAATATAATTTCAACTTTATACTTTTGCACTAAAGTTATAATTCTATTGAGTAGAGTTTGGAGTAGGTCTACAAATAGCATAGCATCAAAGAAATGTTTCAAAATAAAACCTTACATTTATATTAATTAAAAATAATAACAAATAATGAGTTAGTAGAAAATCCCTCGCATTTTCCTATCTAGGTATCACTCGAGCTAATGAAAATCGCTTAACTAATTGAAATCCAGGTATCAATTCGCTGGAATATTCCCTTCAAATTACGAATATTGTAAACATCAGACAGTATAGTGTTAACATTTCAGTAGAATTCGTGGAATATCTTCTTATTTGCAACACGTGTATGTTAGGTACTTACCTGGATAAGTGTTAATCAGTCATCATTTTCATATATGTATAATGAATAACAACGTAATTATTGAAAAGGGGCATTTGATTTTAAAATCTTTATAATCTTGCTATAATAACTGACCATACATTTTATTATTTATTTTTTAATAGGATGTAGTTGGCAGTGACGATATTTTTATTAAGCCTTAAGAAACGGATCACTTATAAATGTACCTATTGGTTTACACATAACATGGCATTAATTATTTATTTAGGTAATCGTTTTTGAAGTGGTTAAAAAAAGCTTTTACAATTTACATGGCAGACTGTACGAGTAGCATGCTCCATTATAGATATTCAAGCCTAGTTAGGTGCCAAATTGACTTGCAAATTAGGATTTCAAAGCACGCGTTCTCTAGAACAAGGCTTAGGATCAGTCATAGCTCTTAGCATAAAATCTAGACTAATGTTCACTACTTAATCCCATTATTGTTCAGTGAAAACACTTAAAATAATTTCAAGCAATATTTTATGAATATATATTTTTGACTGCCTCGTTGGCCGAATGGTTGCAAGTGCGACTGCCGGTCTCGGGTTCGATTCCCAGGTCGGGCGAAGTATTACTGGGCTTTTTTCGGTTTTTCGAAAATTTCTCAGTGGTAGCACGGAGTCTGGAACTGTCGGCACGGCTCACCACCACATGGGATTTACAACATAAATTGTGAAATGTGGGTGCACATTGGAATTATGTGCCGTAATGTGCACCTCTGCCTTCCCCTTTGGGGATTAAAGGCGTGACGTTATAAAAAAAAAATTAATAGAATAGGTACATTAACATACAATAGCGTTATCAATAACTTTTACTTGAATAACCGTTAAAAGCAGTACAATACGTTGTATTTGATATTCCGGGAGTAATGTAGATAGGCGTATTCTATTCTAATGGGTGATTTTTTAAGAGCTTGAGAACTTTTTTAAAAAAAAAACGCATAAAATTTGCAAAATCTCATCGGTTCTTTATTTGAAACGTTAGATTGGTCCATGACATTTACTTTTTGAAGATAATTTCATTTAAATGTTGACCGCGGCTGCGTCTTAGGTGGTCCATTCGGAAAGTCCAATTTTGGGTAACTTTTTCGAGCATTTCGGTCGGAATAGCCCGAATTTCTTCGGAAATGTTGTCTTCCAAAGCTGGAATAGTTGCTGGCTTATTTCTGTAGACTTTAGACTTGACGTAGCCCCACAAAAAATAGTCTAAAGGCGTCAAATCCATGTGGTCGAATAACACAAACCCAATTGCTGCGAACGGCGACGAATCGACATTTCACGGTCTTCAGCAACACTCTCAGAAACAGACGCAATATTCTCTTCTGTACGCACTGTACGCATTCGTGTGGTTGGTTTAATGTCCAATAAAGTAAACTGAGTGCGAAACTTGGTCACAATCGCATTAATTGTTTGCTCACTTGGTCGATTATGTAGACCATAAATCGGGCGTAAAGTAACACTGATTTTGGTAATAAAATTCAATGATTTGCAAGCGTTGCTCGTTAGTAAGTCTATTCATGATTAAATGTCAAAGCATACTGAGCATCTTTCTCTTTGACACCATGTCTGAAATCCCGCGTGATCTGTCAAATACTGATGCATGAAAATCCTAACATCAAAAAAATCACCCATTAGTTCTTTTTTTCGCACTGGCAACAAAGAGAATAATGGGTATGATGCAACATTTTATTTGAAAATGGAAATATAAAGTTCACTTACGTTCAGTTTTTTAAGTGTGGGAGAGGGGAGAGCTTTGCTTTGGCACAAATATGTCCGCTAATAAAGTTACGTTTAGTTTTTTAAGTGGGGGATAGCCATGCTTTGGCACGCATGGGCCCCGCTTGACCGGAGTTATATCACGGCTTCACAGAAAACCGACGTAAAACAACGCTTGCGTTGTGTTGTGTGAGTTACCGGAGACCCAATTAGCCCCCTACCCAATGTTCAATCCCCGATTCCCCAACAACCCTTAAATTCCTAACCCCTAAAAGACCGGCAACGCACTCGTAACACCTCTGTTTCAGGTGTCCCTGGGCGGCAGGGATTGCTTACAATCAGGTGAACCGCCTGGTCGTTTACCGGCTTGTATCATAAAAAAGTTACTTAATTGTTTCAAGGTATAAGCAACTTTATTTTTATTTTCTTTTATTCACTTAACTCGAATAAATCTCACTAATCTCATTCAATTACTTTTGTCTAATAAGTACAGGTTCATCTGGAATTACGTAGTTTATCTCCTAAGCTAATTTACGACGACCAACATCGCGAAGGAACCTGAACTTAATGGCCTGTAATAGCTAACACGCATTGTGATCAATATTCTCCCATTCTTTCTATGAATTGGTATTTGACGTTAAGGTAGAAAATAGCTTGGCTGATATTTCCGACTTTCGGTATGTAGATAGGAGGTTTTGTGTGGAAAAAATCTCATTGCCTTTGCCAGATCAATGGGTGTAGCAAATCACTCGTGGTAGTTGTCGTGGAAAACTATTTATTCGAGACAAAAGAGAAAGTATCGTTACGATACAAAAATGTATCGGTTGTGTGACAGCCGCCGATATGTTTTGGCAGTGTGGCCATAAAGATAATGTGTTCTGCTAAATAAAGTTAATTAGAAACAAGAACATTCCAAGTTATATTTGTTGGAAAATAAAAGACGTCGTATTTGTGTTTTCATATACTTGAAGAAACTTTACTTTGGCAATTTGACGCGTTAAAGCTGCTTTTTCACCAGAGACCACCACACTTGATTAACGCGGGTTGGTGGTTTCACTTTATAGTTATAAACCTAGGTTTCATCACGATGTCTTCCTTTACCGTTTGTCAATGGTGTCATAACAATATTAGAAAGTACATACAACACAAAAAAAGTTACATTGGTACTTGCTGTTAGTAGGTTTGGAACCGGCACCCTAATAAATGAGAAGCGTCGACGAAAGACGCCCGTCTTTAACCTCCGAGCCACCACAACTTAGATCCTATGCTTAGATCTTATTTATTTTAGTCCACATCACAATAAATAAGAGTATTTATTAGAATGGGTGGGATATTACGACAATGTCTCGAAATATTTCCCGCACGCTTGCTCTTTAATAACAAAGACGTCATAATCCATGTCGCGTATATTTTTTCGCTTAGTTGTCAGTTACTCCCACGCAGAACCATAAATGTTACTAAATAGCTATTTCTTTAGGACTCTATAAAATGTTCTAAAATGTAAGAACATCATAAAAATTGGGGTCAATAACACCATTAAAATTTTAAACCTTGTTTTGTGCTGGTTATGTCCTAAAATTGCGACACCAAAAGATTGGTGTCAGCATTTTCCAACCTTTGATAACCTAAATGTGATCTTTAACCTAGCTGTGTACTGTTTTGGAGCTGTAGATTGCTTTACCGGGGTTCCGGCTCAAAAGGCCGGAGTAGGAATGGGTGGTTAGTAAGCATCTGACACTACCTCTCACCTCGCCCAAGGCGGGAGAAGTTATTGGATGATTTCCCCCCTTAAAACCTGACCTGCCAAGCTTATGACAAACCTCTTTCAAACAAGAGTGTCTTTAGCAATAGATGTATTCTGACTAGTGATCATGAAGTTTAATTGAATGTGCAGTAGCAAGCAAACTACCACATATCTTTAATGGATCTCAAACTTTATCACATGTAATTAAAATGGGAAACAGATTGACAGATTGGACTAAATGAGTTTGTTGGCTTCTATACTATCATTGTTTACCAATATCTATGTAAAAAGACACGAAGTAATTAATTAAATAGTACACAGTCCAGGCATTTCAAAGAACCCTGAAACTAATGGTCTTCTTGTACTAAGGCCCTCTGGATAATGTAATTGTTATGAAAGAGAATAGAATCGTGCCCTTTACCCAACGTTAATTAAGTATTGTTAACTAATGAATATTTAGAAATTAGTATTGAATCTTAACATTAGTGCCCGAAGTCACTGAATATACCAAGTTTATTATTTCAAGGCTTTTGTTCTATGAGTCAAAGACTTCTCTCATTCTTCTTCATTGTATACTCTTTAGGCTTTGTAAAGCTTTTTGCGTTCACAATGTGAAGTATATTTTATAACTTAAGGGAAAGTGTAAGCATTTATATTACGTGATTAATGATTCATATTCAGTTAGTAAATGAAGAGAGAAATGTGGAAATATTTTGGTTTTACGCCTAAACTTGTATGTTGAAACCATTCGTTTATCAAGATTAATAACATTATGTATGTTGGTGCTTCTAAGACGTATATAGACGTGAATAGTTACATATTTAACCTATTTTTCGCTTATATAGCTCAATACTCAATACTTTATTGCTTCCCACATATAGTAGTATCAATCAAACTATCGGACAGAATTTTTTTGTCGGCTACATGATAGGAAAAATACGCTACACTATCGTCATCAGCCCTAATTGGTTCCGTGCTAGGATTGCTCGTAAAGAGCATTCGGAGCAGGACTTAGAACGCGGTGCTTTTAAATCAGTAAGTATAGCCGCACCCTGGGCGTGAGGATTCAGTCATTTTTAACGCCACATCGGACACTGGTGTCGGTGATGATTTGTCTTCAACAGTTTTCTTTCAGCAGTTAATGCTTTAAAAAGCCCTTATTGTTTGTTCTATACGTACCATGCTGTGGCGTAGACCGCGAAGTGTTACTCCGTCTCTTTGAATGTCATGCTCTGCTAAAGGACGATATGTCCCGATAGTTTCTTTGACTCACTGTAACAAACAAACAAAGTTAATACATCTAATGACTTACATACAGTTAGCACAAAGTTTTTGATTAGACTATAGTAAGTTGGTTCTTTCTACATTAGATTTATGAAGAATGTAGTTATTGTTATAGTTGTTTTTATACTGACAAGAGTGTAGATGACGAATTTTTATTTTAATGTCTGTCCGTCTTGTAGGTTATTTTAAGACAATAGACGATGTATGTATGTAGATATATCGATTTGAAATATTGCTTGACGTCACTTCTCGGTAAATTTTATATAGAGAAATGACGTATTTGCTCCCACTCCTAAACTTTGATTCCTTTTATCTGAGTATTGTTATCTTAAATTATAAAATAAAAAATATTAATTACATTTTTAATTTTCATACCCCGTCATCATCCTTATTCCAAAGAGCATCTGTTGTTCTCGAAAACACAATAGCAATGAAAGCTATTTTAAAATTTAATTTTATCCTTAGAAAATGCAACGAAAATTAATGACATCTCTATTTGAAATCAGATGCAAGGTATCGGTAACGCATAAATCAAACCATTGTGGTTCTCATAAAAGGTGACAATGCGATAGACAGTCGTTCATTAATTATATGGGTACCTCTTTATTAAGGCGTAACATTGTAACTCGTATCTAAAATTAGCGTTTTCAATTATTATAATGTGTTTTTATATTTCGACTTCTGTAATTTTGTTTTTCATTATCTATAAAACTTTGCATCCTCATTTAGCTTCCTATGATTATAAAATTGTATAATACAACGTCAAATTAGAACTAGGTGGGTACGGTACTGCGTCCCCAAAAAATTATACATGTATATAAAAACTCCGTAGGAGCACAATTCAATAACAATAAATAAAAATATGCACTTCAATTTTTTAATCTAAAATTGTATCACAAATAATTAACTTCAAAGAAAAAACTAACAACTTTCACCAATCATTCTACGTGTACTAAAATTTAACGCTCAGGCAACACCATACGATAAAAGTTGCCATTTAATACCAAGTAATTAATTAGAAGTAAAATGCTCGAATCGTAACATATGTTACGACTGAGAATGATTAACGTTTTGTTTCTGTCGTTTTCATTCCGAATTTAACTTTGGAACAAAATTAATCACAATCGCAGGGAAAATATTAAGCTTTGATAGGAACTCCTAACTTTGTTTTAGTATAATTGTATACAATGAAAACTTTACAATACGTCACGTTTTGCTTCGTACAATGCCTACAAACATACATACATTCACCAACATGGTACAAACACTATTTTTTTTTTCGAAACTTTGTGTAAACGAGCTTTTTATACATTTTCTATTTATTTAGTTGATTTTATACGACTCCGTTACTTTCTATAGTACATTTCTTGTAGTTCCTAAACCAATTACTAGTAAATGCTTTGCAACCTCAATCAAATTGACTATCTACATATAAGAAAAATGCTACCTCAATAGAAAATGAAACAAATCATTCTCTCGCTTTTATGTTTGCCTTGATAATTATTTTACAGGATACTACAGAGTGCTACTAAAAATAATAAAGTTATATTTGTACACTTATGTACAACCGTATTCATTCAACAAAAAGGTCTAATTCTGCTATAAATATTAATTATTAGATAACAAAATAGGTGTAGTAAGTTTATGATCCTACCACTTAACTCCTAACTTATGACGTAGAAGTCGAATTAATGTGGGTGTACAATTATTCATTCTATTAAGCCCTTTAGGCTATTTACATACGTAGTACATTCATATTATAATGTAAAGTAATACAAAACATGATTTTAACTAGTAAACAATTATGTTAAATATCATTTAAAAATATTAAAGAACATCAAGAATGGTCCTTACGTTTTTAAAAATTAATAAAAAGCACAGTCATGCTAAAGTGCCGCCCCACGTTGGGCGCCAGTTTAGCATCTTCTTACAAAAATCCATATTTTTCTTTCCTGACCGCTCCGTCACTGACACCAATCACATGCTTAATCTCTTATATCGCAGTCTGCCAGTACATGTAATGAAACCAATGAAACCTCAACAGTTACACTAAGTATTTCGGTTAAATAAACAAGCTAAAATTCTGACATTTAAATATTACGAGTTAAAGCAAAATAAAAACGACATTATAACAATGATAAATGTCCTTCTTTTTGTCTTTGCAAAAAGCTTGGTATATTTAGGTGTCGTTTACACAGAGACTCGAACTAAAGAGTAACTGAATGAGAAACATTTGAAGAAAATACGTTATTATTGAAACTGAAGCTGGATTGAGTGTGCCATGATTGTTTTGTGATGAATTGGCAATAGTCACAAAAAACGCTTTATATCGTGCCCATTTAATGAGCTTCGTTGGTTTTATAGCTGATATAAGTGTGACATTTGTGAAGAAAGAAAAGTCACATGTATAGATTATAACCGTAAGCAGATTAGATTTTAATTTACATATGTAAGTAAATAGTCTGAATTATTTGGTAAAGCCATGTTCATTCTGCAGCTTAGCAGATATTTTCCTTAATGAAAATTATGATGAAGTCGGTAAAAATATGAACGCTTTTCATAGTAACATAAGATGACTTCTGCTGCTTTTCTAAAAAACAAAAAATACTACGATGCTATCTTTTATTCATGCTATCCCCTATCTCCCCTTAAACTCTAGTCTATTGTAAGCCAATGTCTTATTAGCCAGACTTAGGTTAGATCCCCCATAATGACTTTGTTGTTTTACGCAGAAAACCGAAGATAAATTGTTGCAAAAATTGGCAAAGTTTTAAGACCGAGCAGAATAAAGATAGAATAGATAATTAAGTGTTTCTTCGGAAAAAATATGTAGATACCTAAAAGTCTTATCGAAAAAGGGTCTTGTCAAAAGATTAAATCATATTAAAGCTATCAAGCTATTTCTCGGTTGTTTGAACTGAATAATTATTATGCTAAAAACATTTTACTCGGCAATTTGTATTTTTCCCCACTAATAAAAAGTATAAAATCGTTGTACATTTTTGTTACTTACTTAGAAAATTACTTAGTTGTCAAAATACGTTTCGCTTTTGAGTGATTTCGTCATATTTTTACGTGACTTATTGGAAAGAATTTGGATATGAAACATGAGCTTCCTTAGTTGGTTATTTTTTAAGTCAAATATTTTATTGTTGTCTCACGCTTTTAAAGGCTAATATTTTACTTTATACCTAATTTTAATATTAATTGAAATATCTGATTCTTATTCATTCACGAACGGATTTTCGTGGCGTTCGCAGACTTACCACAAACACATAATAATATCGCTTGAAATACCACTAACACGTACAATGGAATTTAGGTCGTAAAGTAAATAAATTAAGATTACTTTCGAATGCTATCAGCATCCAGATTAACTTTTAATCGATGAAAATCGTGGGATCTGAGAATCGTAAATCCCTAGAGCGATAACATCCAGGATTTATTGGAACTGATTGAATTTTCAGCGTCCGTGTCATATTTTTTATGAATAAGACCTATATTGGTTCGGTTAAAATGATTTATAGAGTTTTCATTTATTTTTACATGATATAAATACATTGTCATAGTAGAACGAAGTTTGTATCATCCAGAATTATCATACTTTCTATAGCAATAAATTTAGCCAACTTTTCACGTTGCTCAGTCCGGAATGGTCCGGAATGAGCCGGGTAGGCTCATTCAAGGTGGCTAAAATATAGCAAAATAAAAATATAAACCTACAGCTTCAACACTTCCTCTTAATGTAATTCAATACCCCTTTCAATTATACTCTCAAGAAAACAACCCTATTGTGAATGCAGAAAGGAATTATTCCAATGCTGAACCCAAACGATGTACACTTGCTGTCATTTGCATTGCAAAAAAAACAAAGCAGTGCTGAGCGAAGTACTCTGAAGTAATGCATACAAATACCAATAGATAGGAAAAAAGACGTCTTTCTTTCTTTCCATTTATGAAACTTTAAACTAGAATTTTCTTCTATATTAAGAAATTAACATCTCATTCGCTCTGCTTCGTTTGTACACCATGATCACGCAACACATAAAATGTATGATGGGTATTTTAAGTTTGTTATGCAAACAACAACTCTAGTGGTTAGTAAAACACCATAGGGTTTGTCCAGGTACCTCTTTGTAGACATCGAGGTTAAGGGATTGATACCATCAATCGGTGTCCTAATGAAACAGAGTATTTAGACCCGAGAAAACAAATTGCAAATTAAATAAATATTTTTTCAGACGAGAATCAAGCTATCAAAACCCATCTGCGCTGACCGTGAATTAAAATGAGAAATAAATGGCTTCAGATTGTCGTGAAGTCGGAGTCTGTCTTTGAAATATTAAGCTTAAAATCCTCTCACATTTACCAGGAAACTAATTATACCGTAATCATTGTACACTTATGCCTTCGTGGTCTTGTGCCCTTGACGAAGTGGAAACGCTACCGAAATTAATTTGGCGCCGTAATTGTTTACCATGAATGTAGATGGGCAGAGTAATTTAAAACACATAATATTACGTTTGTTTTATTCATAGGATCGTTGTAGAGGGTGTTGTGCATTCAGTTTTATTATGATTGTCTTGTAATATAGGATTACTACTACTAAGTACAGACTCGGACTGTAATTGAGAATGTTATTGTACGATAGGGTATACAGAGGTGCATTTCCAGGCTTCGCCAGTTGTATTGTTATTACAATTACGATAGAGATCGAGCCTATTTCAGAATTTTGTGTTTTCACAGCAGCACCATTCGAGAGTTAAAGTAAAATGAACAGTTTAAATTACGAGGATAATAGGGATGATGGTGGGGTATGAAAATTAAAAATCTATTTAGTCTGTCAGTAGGTAATGAAAAAATATTAGACGCGTATTTTTATTTTTTTTTCAAATAACGGATAATAGGATTCAAAGTTTAGGTGTGGGAGCAAATACGTGATTTCTTCGTAAAAAATGTACCCAAAAATTACATCAAGCAATATTTTAAATCAATGTATCTTTGAAATTATTTGTTTCCGTAAGACAATAAAAAATAAGTATCTTACATTATTTTAAAATAATCTACAAGACGGACATTAAAATAGAAATTCGTCATCTACCGTATATAACCAGTACCTTAAATGACGTTAATTTCTTTAGCAACAAAGATCTTGTTTAAAGAACTCACCTGAAAATGATTTGTTCATTTCTAATTTCTTCATGTCTGTGGATGATGATGTTTTTGGTGTCCAACACCAACATAACACCATACGAAAGTAAATGCGAAATCTGTGAACAATAAATAATAATTTATATTAGAACAGTTTTATAGGTACCTACATCGGTTCTTAAATACTTTTGGAAGACAAATAAGACTTTCAAAATCACTTAGATAAATTGAATTGGTTGGTGGCCAAACGTTATTAACGTTAAAAATATTGAATGATAGATATCGTGTATTTTATTATTTATTCAAACTCGTCTTATTTATAAAAGTACATGAAATCGTAGAAATTCTAAATTATAAAGTATATTTATCTAAAAAGAACTAAAGGTTAGAGGTAACTTAGAGTAAAGAGGGAGAGGTCCCTCATGCTTGTGCAAAATGTCAATTAAGATAAGTAATTAGTGAAGTAAATGAATGCATTCATTTATTTAACTTAGAGACCGCGTAATTAGAACGTTCAAATTAAAATAAATAGTTCATTTGCAGTGTTTTGATCGTCTTGCAACAGAAAAGGCTTAATTTAAAAGTAAACTGTTTACATTTAGGACTAATTGCTCTTACATTTTCAAATGCAAAGGTTAAATTTAATTTTTGGTATAAACTTTCGGTTCGGGTAATTGAACTCCCTAAAATATCTGCGCCATCAATATTTTTGCTAATTTTTGCAATCAAGTATTGCTACTATTCAGTTTTTTAATCTGTTGAAATACGCTTTTTATTCATCAACCTTTATTTTTGTGATTTATTTTATTTGTGTCATCAAATTTTATATTGATGAGCTCATCTTTTTTTCTATTTTCTTTTGTATACCTTCGGGAGTAAGACTAACTTTCTCAATATAAAATCTCTTTGTTTTCACAAGCTGAAGTACAATAACACGGTTAATTTTAGACATTGTTACAAATACATGTTAAAGGCCTTTTAAATACCCGTTAATTAGACGTATTAAATGCCCAGTGAGTATTTCAAAATCCTTTTTTATGGAATAGGGGGCAAACGAGCCAATCTTTCACCTGATGGTAAGCGATTAGCCCCACCAATAGACACTTGCAACACCAGGGGAGTCACAGGTGCGTTGCCGGCCTTTTAAAATAGGAATACGATCTTTTTGTGAAGGTTTGAAACTCGTATTTATCGGTTCGGAAATATTGCCGATGACAGCGCGTTGCTGTGCTTCAAATAATAATATTTTTTCAAATTTGTAACAAAAACCTAATACCTCATTCTTAGCATGTATACCCTTACCACTCAACTTGATTCGAAGTCAAGGTTGAACAAGAAGCTTCAGCACCACAACAAAACCCCTGTTTGCCATACCTATTAAATAAACTTCCTGAGTACGTGTTTGTATTGTCACAAGCATTTGACGTTGTTTGTCTATTACGTTTTGGCTTCCTCAATCTACAGGGTGTCCCTGAAATCGACGTCCAACGGGCACTAGATGATCAGCAAGATTCCAATTGTTATCAGAAAAATATAAAAAAAAATTTAAGTCCTACAGTTTTTAAATACAGTGACTTATGTGTTATCCACGAAAAAGTACACCCTGTGCCAGTCTTTTGACTCTTGTTGCTACAAATCTTAATTTTTTCGTCTGCAGTCTTCCTCACATTATCCTGGATAGTGCTCCAGTAATATGGAATCATAAATTCTTAGCCAACTGCTTTAGATTGGAAAACATTGTTAGTTTTAGAGGAACCAAATACTCTGAATAAAATTTTCACCTTACTTTAAGTGACTGTACTGAATAAATTATGTATGTCGCTAGTAGCGGCAAATTTCACCAAAGTTGGCGCATTTAATGAGGATTCTAAAATGGTATAGCACTTTGCACATTATTTCTTAAATTCGACGCAAAAAAAGATTTTTCAACGAAACTCCGTTTCGATGAATTTATTTGAACTTACTAAAAATTCTTCTAGTGTACTCAAATCATACGTTATAACCTCGTATGCACTAGACAACACTTTGCACGCGATTTGTTATCATCATGTTGAAAATCAGCGAGGATCTCTTGGCAAACAACATTGTCTGTTTACCCGTGATTTCCTATAAGACAGTGTTTACTAGTCATTATAATGATGGCAACGGGTCGATTTTATTCACTAAATCAAAAACGTAATATCAACGCAACGTAATATAATGCTGTGGTTACCCACAACTGTAAATATAGTTTGACCTAAGGTAGTTCGATGAAACTGTTATTTTTATTGTCCAATATTGCTGTATTTATGTTGGTGACACTTAATAAATAAATAAATTATAGTTTTCGAGGACTATCAAATGGTTAGTAGTTTTATAAAACGTTAAAATTAAAATAAATAGTTTGCATTGTTTTTACCGTTTTGCAATAAAAAATGTTTAATTTGAAAGCAAAGTATTTTCATTTAGGACTATTGCGTTGCATTGATGTTTTGTTTTTGCTTTTTTGGTGTGTAGTTCTTTATAGTTTTCTAATATTCATTTACCTATTAATACTAGACGATATATTTTGAACTGTAAAAATGAAAAAGTCCTGTATTGTGAAATGCATATTTGTTTTATCTACAAGTTTTTAATCCCATACATACATACACTTACTACATAGTGTGCTTATTAGCAAACACCAAGTACTACTTCAGGTAAAACTGGTTTATTTATAAAGCATGACTTATAACTCAAAGACTGTTTTATTTGATGTTAAGGAAAATACCGGTCAGCCTCGTAAAGTAAGCTTGTCGGTAATAACTCAAGTGAAACGGCCACTTAGAACCATAATATTCCCCTTTATCGAAAAAACGTTTACGACATTCCATAATATTTTTGAATGACCTATTCAGGGGCATGCGATAGTGTATGCAAATAGCATAATATTATAATATTATACAATTTGAAGGATTTTTTCGTAAGATTTTCTCTATTCAGGCAGAATAAATTATGTAGGAAAGTAATTGGATCTGATGATGTGTAGTAGCGAAGAATGTAAGAATATAAGAAAAAGAAATACAAACCTTGGAATAAAGAAAGAACAATATCAAAAAAATAACAATATAAATTATAATATTTTTATATAGGTATCTGCTGTAAAAGGACGTTGCACAGTAAATGCTTGGTCAAAAATTAGTATGTATCAACATACTAATTTTTCATTTACTGTCAGAACCTTCTGGTTAACAATTATGTCACAAGTCCACAAAAAGTACATTAATGTTTTTTCACATTAATCATACGGTTGCTTAAGATGAAAACAGATCTCAGATTGGAAACTATCCAAAGGCTATGTTTACAAAAGTGAGCCAAAGAAAATTCAATTGTAAACTGCGACAGAGTAAATTGTAAAAGTGAGATTCTGCTGGATTAATTTATTTGAAATTATTCTGTTGCTATGCGTCATTATTTTGTAGTAGCAAAATACGTTTAAAACAATATTTTTATATTTAATTCGGCTACGGTATTGCATCGTATGGACCCGGGTATGAATAAAACTGCAAACATTTATCTATACATATAATAAAATCGTAGAAAAGTGCTGTCTGTACATTGAAAAGAAAATAAAAATAAAAAAAATAGCAGGGGTTATTGTTATGTCGATGTCGAACCCAAAAATGTAATTAACTTTTTTTTTGTCTGTTTGTCTGTTTGTCTGTGTGTCTATGCGCGCTAATCTCAGAAACGGCTGATCCGATTTGGATGCGGTTTTCACGAATATATTGTGGTATGCTTCAATTTACATTTAGTGTTTGTTTCATGTCAATCGGTTCATAAATAAAAAAGTTATGTCAAATTAAAGAATCACGTCGAACACTATTCTATGCTTATACCATTAATCTCCGCCACTATTTGACGGATTTGGTTCAAATTTGGTACAGATATAGTTTAGAACCTTAGAAAGGACATAGGATAGTTTTTATTTCAAAAATCTATATCTATACATATAATAAAATCGTAGAAAAGTGCTGTCTGTACATTGAAATCTATACATATAATACTCTAAATAAATTGGTTTCGTGGTATTTGTCAATTAATAAGTTTATTTGTTGGGTTTTCCTGGTTTTCTGGTTAAATTATTTAACGTAGGTTTAGTTTGATATCGATTATTAGTAGTTACTGTAGTTAGTTTTTTAATAAAATTGTAAGTCTAATTTCTTAATTAATTAGATAGATTAGATTTAAGTCATTTCTTTTAAATTATTTAGTTTAAGCTTGGTTATTATAGCATAGAAGATAGGTTGTAATATAATTTCTTTTTTAATTGTTATAAATTCGTAATTCGTAGCTTTCTTTAGTTTAAGTCCGTTTTTAAACTATTTTTTCAATGCCCTAAGTGAGTATACGTCTATTAAATTCAAACGCAGAGCTCATTATGTTGATTTTTGAAGAGTTCCCTGGAATATCTTCTACATCTCATTTTTGAAGAGATTCCGCGAGATCGGGAACTATGTGGTTAAAACCAAAAATTTGCCGGAAGTCACTATTCCACGCGAACGAAGTCGCGGGCAAAAGCTAGTATGAAATATAACTGAAAAATGGATCGCAGTATCTTTTAATGAATTTTAGTTCAGCAAACTACAGTCGCTAAGCTGCCTAGCAAGCGAAGGAATTGAGAGGTGGTTGTGTGCAATGAATTTTGACTCGAATGCTGATGATAATTATGGCTGAATTTGTATTTAAAAAATATATTTTTGAGTAAAAAAAGTCAAGATTTGTTCGTAAACAATACAAATTGGTTCAGTATTAATATTCAAACGAAAGGTTCCATAAACAAAAGACAACCGCGGGCTCCTTCTAAGTTGGTATCTAGTTTGACTCGACTCAAGGGTACACTTCACGGTTCGTATTTGCAACTACGTGATTGCCTCTTGAGATTTTCTTTACTTTTATTCTCTTTGAAGTGCAATATAACCTTATGGTTTCGCATACATAAACTGTAGTAACGGACTACTAGATTTTTTAACACATTTACAACCTATAATGTGGCAACGAAGGTTGAGTTTTCAAACTTATAATTAGAAATTGTTCGTCGAGGTTTTCTCACAACGTTTTCCATTACCGTTTGTCAGTGGTGTCTAAATGATTAAAAAGTACGTATAACACTTATAATTATTGTACTTGTCATTGGTAGGTTTCGAAACCGCGTGCATGAGAAGCGGGCGTTTTAAACCTCCGGGCCACCACGACATACCTATTAATTAATTTTTCAATCATAAGGGTAAACTCTACTGCCTTGTGTAGTTACTATAGGGTTTTTATAAGTATGTTTATCAATAGTACACTCTTACCTTCAATAGTTATTTAGTAAAAAAAACATGAATTGTGAAAAGCCACAACTCACAGCCAATAAAAGTCTAATAGAACCACAATAAATATGAATACGATACTGGCCACAAAGCCCAATTAACATTGTTAGTAACGAATATATTCATATTCAATTTTGATATTCGAACATTGGCGTGAATATTGAACAAAAATTGTTTGCATTTATTGATGGTACTGGTTTGACACGACTTGTGTAAGTTATTAGAGTTTTTATTAAAAGTGACAGTTTATTTTATTTATTTATTTTACACTTTGTGTACATTATACAATGGTGGACTTAATGCTAATTTGGCATTCTTTAACAGTCAACCTTAGGGTGATGCAGAGAGACAACAGTAGTTTATGTATACATATCATACATATCGTCACGCCTTTAATCCCCGAAGGGGTAGGCAGAGGTGCACATTATAACATGTAATGCCACTGTATAATGTACACCCACTTTTCACAATCTATGTTTTAAGCCCCATGTAAGGTGGTGAGCCTATTGCCATATACCGGGCACATTTCCAGATCCGTACTACTGAGAAATTTCCGAAAAACCGAAAAAAGCCCAGTAATACTTCGCCCGACCCGGGAATCGAACCCGAGACCCCTTGCCCGGCAGTCGCACTTGCAACCACTAGGCCACCGAGGCAGTCTAGTCTAGTTTATGTACCTAGGTATTATATTTGTAGTACATAAATAGGAAGGTTTTTTTAATCTGAAATGGAACTCATCATTATCATCAACATCTTGTACCGACGTAGAGCAGCAGTAAAGCCTTTACCGTCAAAGCTAAAACTTATAATTATTTCAAATGAATTTAACGCAATTTGTCCTTACAGTTGTCTTATCATTCCTTAATCTCTTTTGATAAAAATCAGAATCCGTACAAAATGTTTAAATATTCTAAATTCTGTTTTCATCTTCTTCAAATAGGTACTCAAATAAGACATTCCCAGACTGTTGCTATTAATTTGTTTGAAACAACTACTAAGTAATAACTTTAAGTTATAAGATTTAGCTTGTTATCCTTCGAGCAAAATTACCAATGCATTAATAATAAGCACCACTTTGTAAGCACTAAGTCCTTGTCTTAATCTAGGTCGTAGAATTTAGATCTTAGGTTTCCTAAGGCTCCTAAAGTTATGTGCCCAGAACTGTGACAAATATGTTTTACATTCGCAATACAATTTATTACCGACAAACGTCTGAGGAAGGATATGGCGATAAATAATGTTGGGCAGTGAAAATAGTAGTAGAATAAAATGAAATAAAGAATAGTTTGAATTTTTAACTGAAATGTCACAAATGTTACTGGACGATAGATTATTATCCAAGATAAGTAATAAAAAAAAAGAAAGAAAAAGCATTTTGATAGTTAGACATGGACACAATAAATAAAATAATAAATATCAAGGATTTTTCAATTTACTCTCGCTGTAACTCGGAAACGCCTGGACCGATTTAGCTAATTTTAGTTCAGAGAAGGTTTAAAAGATGAGAAACAAAAATACGGAGAGTACATTACAATACTTAGCTTACCTATACAATTTCTCAATTAAAATGCTACTCCTATATTTGGTTGCTCAGAATAGAAAATCAATTAATTTAAAAATAACACTCTAGTTTCGACCTTAGATCGTTAACGTTAATCACCATTTTCAATTTGACACTTTACTTGACACCCACTTGGGGTTCGGGTTTGTTTTCTGTGCAAACAACAAGAATAACACGCGTCAATCACTCGTTAACTGAATAACATTTGACCTGGCTAACTGCGGTTTCGCCCATAAAGGGATATTTTTAGATGACCAGAAAACTAATTTGATAATACAGTTTGCTGTTATTCTATCTTACTTTAAAATAAGCAATGAAAAAGTTAAGGTTTTTTTAGGTAAAGCTTCGTTTTTACATGGAAACTGATATCATAAATGAATAGTGCTGAAAATTTCAGAACAATTTTTAACACTGGGAGAGTTAAAACCTTAAACAAGCTGACAAAATTTTTTTTACATTTATTTTCATGGGTCAACGTTTGGCCGCTATCTCGCCTAATGGTAAGTGATGATGCGGCCTACGATGGACCACGTCTGCCTATAAGCAACCTATTCACTCGGACTTTGAAGACACCCAGGTTATACCCATCAGGAAACACAGACTCCTCAAGGAGTTCCACTTCTACCACATCACATACCTACCATTCAGTAGATATGTATATGACCATAATAGAATTATACACAACAAAATATCATCCCTACATTTCATCCCACATTTAAGATTAATAAAATATTTGTGACTTTCATCATTTCCGAGCTCAAAACGCTTCGTTTCCTGCTTTCAAAACTGAACATGACAACAAAAGAAAAACCGGCCAAGAATTAGGGACCGTCAGTCCTTCGTTATACGAACTATTATGCACAAATACCTACATCACTATTTTATGACAAATGGCACCCTTTATGAACGTTTGTCATATAGCTCCCTCTAATCTAATAGTCACAAAACCAGTGACCCAGTCACAAAGACAGTGTTTTTATTGTTATTGCGGTCTTATGACTAGGCGGATGGAATAAAAATAAGGTATCATATCATTCAAGGTCATTTCAATGATTCAATATACTCGAATCTAAATCTTTTGTGGCGATCTCTTTGACTGAAGCATTTCGACTTTTACATAACTTTCCACTGATTTTAAAGGCAAATATCGTGCGACAAACAAGGTACCAAGAGAAAGATTTGTTCAAAGCAGATAAACGTAAATTCCAATTTAAAAGATCTGTACAAAGCTACAAAGCGTACCTAAATGCCCTCATTACAGCGAATAAATTCTACACGACTGTCTGTTTGTATTCCCTAAGTCACTACAAAAAGAGGGGACTTAATAAAATACCTATTTCTTCACTGAGTTTGGGTAGGACGCTATTTTAAGCGGCCTTACAAAGCCATTCATGAATAGAGTACTAGTTTGTGCGTCTTCTAAGCCATTACAAAGCACATAACACTCACATAACCAGTGTATAAAGGATACATTTGCAACACTAAAAATGTTAATCGTTTTATTCTTTGCTCAAAACAACTACGGTTTTGCGTTTGGCAATATCGCTGTAAAAGTAAGGCCAATTTTTGGCAACCTTATCACGAATTAAAAAGTGAACGAAATAGAACATGCTAAGTTAATTTAAAAGTTCATAAATGACCTAAGATTGAAATAGCACACGATCTTAATGGTACAATCTATCAATGTCTATACTTTAAATTCTTTAATTATAGACTTTCTTCTTGTTTCAGCCTAGATTTCTTGGAGTTCCTTTAGCTCTAACGTTCCAAAGTTTCTATTCCTTATTTACACTTCAACGACTTTTTCATTATTTAAATTACTATTTTATCCACATTATCACAAGGAATCTATAAAGTTAATGCCGTGACTTTACGAAAGCTGCTATCGGTAAAAGACTTTGAGAAAGAACTAGAAAGTTAATTTTCTTTATCGTCTTATCAAGTACTAAGGTCGCATGCGGCTTAAGAGGTATCATAGTTAAGAATATAATAGGCCCTTATTATAACTAAACATCTTACAAACTACACCGCTTTGTTTAAACTTTATAATTACGTAGTAATTAGCCGCGAAACCACCGTCTTTTGTTTTAAGAGAAAGTTGCTTTGAGGTCATATAGATAAGGCTTTGACCTTTCTTATAAAAAAAATACTGCGGAATATTTTTGCCCTTTTTATTCTTTAAAATTAAGTTTAAGTATTCAACTATAAACAGTGCATACTGTTTGTTCGTATCTTAAATTATCATAAGCCAATTTTCTTCTTCTTTAGGCTTCAGCATATTTTTATTAACATATACTGAACAAATAACTATAGTCATGGAAAAAAAAAGATACAAAAAAGGATACGGCGTGCATAGAGGTGTGTTACTCTAACCGTAGTGTAACCGCTAATCATGGCATGTGTTGGCTAGTAGAGGTGAATCTCTATCCTCACACTCGAGCCGCAACTGACTGGAATACTAATCAATTTCAATTCCAAGTTAAATCTTCAGTAGTATGTGGCTTAACATTTTTATTTCTAGTTCTAGTTTTCTAACCTGGCTTTAACTTTGCTTTTGGATTGTTGAACATTGCAGACCTTTATTTGTGCCAAGAATTTTGCTCTGTATAAAATAATCATAACAATTACTCAAAAGTCAGAAAATCGCTGGAATATCTATTCAAGCGATTATATATCTTATCTATTCCAGGAATAAAAGCCAAGATATTAAGTTATGGAATAACTTGAACAAGGTTTGAGCTTCGGCATTAGCTTCACATTCGCTTGAAGGCAATGACGCGTTAGGGAAGCAATCAGTGCGTCATTCATTTGAGAGAACAGATAAATGAGTTTCTTACTTCGTAACATCTGTTCGAAAATCAACTTTGTGTACGCACCAAGCTATTTATGTGTTCGGTTGATTGTGTTATTTTGAGAATTCGGAACGTTTTGGTTGAATTGTTGTTTGTGATCTTTGTAGCAGTTCAAGAGAGATAAGTACTTGTGAATAAATATGGGTTTATCATTAAAAGTTGAACATTAGAATTATGACCGAAGACTGATACCAAATAAAAATTGGCTATAATTTTGTTTACTCATTCATGCAATAATGTTTTTCTTTAGTTATGCGAGTATGCAATAAGTTACTTTATAATATATGTTCAGCTTAAACGTAAACCCTAGTACCTACAATCTTCTATCTTGTTAGAAAATACTTCCTTACTACTAACATTTCCGTATAAATCCAACATATTTCTAAAAGAGCGCTACACTAGGCAACAGCTTTGGGATTGAGGTTAGCGCACCGATTTGTAAAATATGTAGCGTAAACTCGCTTCACAAAGCACTCGCTGCCTATTCAAGAGGATCAAATCCTCAAACTTTTACTCACCGAATAAACGTCTTTAGCAACACCGAAAGTTCAATAAACATTTATTCCGAAAATTGGAAGTAGGTATACAACCAAATAATTTCGTTTTGCAACTCCACACTCGTATTTCCCCATAGACCATTGGCAAATGTATCTCAGGAGAGCTCAAATGTATTCACTACGTGGTTTGCGGATGGCAGTATCAAATTCCACGGAGAGAACGGTTACCTACGTTATTTATTGGCCAAAATCCCACAATCCAAGGTCACGGCGTTCTGGAAATTCTCAAACCGGAAAATCCAATAACCCCTTCTTTTATTACGCACGACAGCCGCGCTTGTGACGCCACGAACCAGACGATAAGGGCCTTAATTTCATCCGAATCGTATTTAAACTGTTCGGTTTCAATGGCTAGACTAAGATTTAGAAATCGATTTCACAAATCCGATTTATTATTAGACTTACTGTAATATAAAAGGGTTGAGCAGAGATACAGTAGATACAGAAATCGACGTAGCTAAATTACTTACGAATAATAAAAAATATGATTAAATATAATAAAAAAAAATATACTTACTTATTACTCATCCAGTAATAAATTAAGGGGTTGAACATGGAATTCGCCATGGCCAACCAGTAGAAGAAGAGGTAAATATGCTGGGCGAAGGGCGCAGACGCTAAAGACTGATAGTGGTAGGTCAGAACGAAGTATGCGTGGTACGGCAGCCAACAGAGAGCAAACACCATCACCACCAGGACGAACATCCTCACCACCTGGGTACAAAAATCAACATCTTAAAAAAGAGGAATTAGGAAATTTTGGGTGCAAATTTGGGTGCAAATTGCGGGAGGTCGTTCAATGTAGAGAGCTTAAGGATTGACTTATGTTAAGTAGTAGACGTCTTTTTCTTGATGATAGTCATGATGGTAATGAAGATAAAAATCATGGTTTACATAATAATATTAAGAGGATAAGTTTTATTAATTAATTTCTTTTGCTGATTCTAATTCTTGAAAAGCACAAGATAAGTTTTACTGTGGTGCAGCTGTATGTATTAAACAGTTTAATTTTAAAAATGCACTATGCTAGATATATTTAGGAATCTATTCTGTAACAAAAAAAAAGAAGAAATATAACTGCGTCAATATTCCTCATGTTCTTTATTAAAATAAAAACCTCCGTTTGTATTTTTTGTTCTACGCCCACAGGAGTAATGAAATAAGATTTAGGGCTCAGTATCCCATTACGGACTGACATTCAGCTAATTTGCAGTGGACTGGCTTTTTTATTAAAACTTTATAGGGTTAGTATGGTCTAGGGATTGGATTTATAGATACAGCCTTATATATATTAGATCTGCGTATTTCAACTAAAGGAATAAAAGTATGATTATTTTATTTCGTTTTCTGTACTCTTAGTATGAGTTTGCTTTACGTTGTTTAAAGTAATCGAAACGAGAGCGCGTACGGCGCTCGAATTGTTGGTTTATTCGACCCGGCCAATCAGAGCACCGAACGCGCTCTCGTTTTGATTACTTTAAACGTAAAGCAAACTCGTACTATCATATGGGTATTGATAGAATTTTGTACGAAGTAACCAAATTATATTAAAAACATAGAAATCTTTTGCAATGATTAAGAGAAATATTTAAATGTTATACAATAATCAACGTATAATGGGATTTTGAGGCGAAAGTTGTTTAAAAACTCATTTTGTTTAAGATTAAAATCAATACGGTTATCTTAGGTATTGTCACAACATTGATGTTGTTGACTACTGAAAATGACAGCTAACAGTACAACAGTTCTCAGTTCCTTTCCACGATTCAGTGCGGAAATTACACTCGCAATACACATTACACAGTACAAACGGATATCCTCTGTAGAGCTACATACGGTTGACCACTTAGTAATTACTTCGTGTCTCCAAACGCAAACATCGACAAATGTTGTGTCACGGCTCTAGAGGAGGAGTTGTTGCTAATAGGATAGATGACTTATTTTTGTTTTAATGTCCGTCTTGTAGTTTGTTTTAAAATATTAGACACATATTTTTATTTTCTTACGGAAACAAATACTTTCGAAGATAATATCGATTTGAAATATCGCGTGGCGTCACTTTTAGGTACATTTTGTACGAAGAAATTACACATTTCCTCCCATTCCTAAATTTTGATTCGTTTTATCAATTATTGTTATCTAAAATGATAAAATAAAAAAAAAATACGTGTGTAATATTTTTTTATTACCTAGTCCGTCATATTAATTAGATTTTTAATTTTCATACCTCGTCATCATCCCTATTATATTTAACCCCTAAATCCCTATATATTTAAGTTAAAGCTATTATTATTAGTTGGACAATTGTCTTTTTACAAAGACAAACCAAAAATCTAGAGATACTCTAAATAATTTATTACAATTTTACATTTACCATCTCCAAAATTCTTAGTATTCATTAGTCATTCTTAAAAAATAAGACTACACAGCCCTTCAGTAGTTATTCGTACAACACCGACTTTAGATGTCGCTGGGAAACTGGGAAAGGGGAGCGCTCGGTAGGACAAGATGTAATTAATTAAGGGACTCTTAATTCTATGCTTACTTCGAGCTAGCACGAGCAAATGTCAGGGGAACGTTTACAATACATAAACTGTTTTTATAAATTGTACTGGTTCTTTTCATTTTCTTCTAAAAGAAATTTATGTTTTTATAAATTGTACTGGTTCTTTTAATTTACTTCTAAAGAAAATTTATATTTCTGTTGAATAACTGACTTTTATACCATGATCTGCTGCCGTTTACAAAACTGAAGTTTTAAATGTTTTTACAAAAATCAATCGTTTTGGTTAGATATAAAATCTGGATCTCATTATGTTAATATTAGAAGACAGGCTTGATTGATTGGCTTTGTTACTTGAACATACTTGAACCTTGTATACTTTTACGAGTAATACCAGAAATTCACTTACAAAATAATTCAACAATTTTATAAATTTACAACAACTATAAATGTAATCTATACGATTTTAACAATAATACACAAAGCCCTCAATGTTAAAAAAAGTATATATCAAATACGAATCACAATAAATTCATCACTTTATGAATCAAATAGCTGATCCATAATACATTTTCAATACAATGATTGATTAATAGAAAAAGAGCTCTAACATTCCAATTTATTTTTATCTAATTCTCATTTTAAACAATGAATAAAATTGGTGATTGTTTAAATATATTCTACTGGACATAATTGGATTCAATAAGGTCTATTTTTGATTGTAGAAATAATAGAGGCTTTGGTCCAATAACGTCTCGTATTAGGCTAAGGATTCGTGTTGTCTTACAGAGAAAATACATTAGTTCTAACTGTGAGCACGTTGAAAGATCAAATAAGCAGTGAAATAAGATTTCTCTAGTTACGAGTATTTGGAAGTAAATCTGCTGGTATTATTTAATTAGCCTAGTAGTTGTGATATGGATAAAGGAGACAATTTGATTCACTATATAAGAGATTTTAATTTAATCGTATTCTCTGATTGTATGAAGCTGAAGAGTTTGTTTGCTGGCTTAATTGATTGTACTACGCGCTAATCTCTGTACCCAGTCATGGGTTGATTTGACAAATTATTTTTGGGTGAAACCGCGCAGGACTAGCTAGTTTGATAACTGAAACTGAAACTTGTGTAGTAAACAGTACTTTTTATTTAATAAATCCAAGCGAATACATTGTTATATATTTATGAGTTGTGTTTTAAATGAAAACAACTTATGGTAACAACAAAACGTCCAGAGATTTCCAAAAGAATTCAGGTGTATATTATTACAATTTTGCGCGTTATCCGGGACTCAGTGTAAAGAAACCGCCAAAGCAGACTAGAGGCTCCTAAAAGAACCGTGTAAAATAATACTTCAATCCACAAAAGTCACAGCTGCAAAATAATTCTTAAAGAAAATTAAAATCTTTCACAATTTTCTAACAAAGTTGTGAGTTGAAAGACTTCGAAAAGAGTGAACCGATTTTTAATGAAACTTTACACGTGGCTTGCAACTTTATGACGTGTACTCCAAGCGAATATCAACCTTAAGGGTAGTAAAGTTCCTCAGGGATATGGTCGGCGACGGCGACCTCTCGCGTCCGGCACTGGTTCAGGCCATGGTGCGGAGCGAGAGGGACTGGGATGCCGTCTCCTCCTTCTGCGAAGCAGTGATGCTAGCTAAGGAGGAGGCGGGACGCGTGAGAGAACAAACCTCCTCACGCCCCAGCCGTCGCGAGAGACACTCCGGGCGTAGGGGATCGCGAGACGATCTCCGGCCACCGTAAGTGCGGGCCTGCGGACGGCGAGCAAGGGTAGCTCGCCGCCCGAACAGATCCAGACCCGTGCGTGCGGCGCGTCGCGTTCCGCGCGCGCCTCAAAGAGCCATCAGACCACCACAGATGGGGCCCAACAGGGCTGATGCCTGATCCGGAGCTGCGGACTACCTAGCGGGTTTACCGGAGCTCCGGGTCGAAAAGCAGGAGAAGGAACGGGGTGGTTTTTAGTCAGTAAGAGTCTGACACTCCCTCTCGCCTTGCCCAAGGCGGGAGAAGTCATTGGATGATTTTCCCCCTCAAAAAAAAAAAAAAAAAAAAAAGGGTAGTAAAGTACTTTAAGATTGGAGAGAAAGTGCAATGGCCTCTATCATCCCGAGCAACGTTCCTAGCAACCGATATTTATTGCCGGTTGATACCATTAGACGAGTACGGATATCAGTTTGTGCAACGTTGATTAATTGAATAGATTTGGAACTCAATACCAATGAAAGATGAAAGGATATATGGACAGAGTGATGCGATACTGACATTACTGCTTTCAGTGTCTATGTTTATGTTTGTCATCATCAGTATTATGCATCAGTATTAAAAATCCAGCTCGGGATATGACTATAGTTAGTTAGATATACATCAACAGCCTATAAGTGGCCACTGCTGACCAAAGGCCTCGTCTCTTACGGGTTGGCGATTTTAAACTTATAATTAGATATGATAAGCCCAAGTTTCCTTACGGGGTTTTCCTTCACCGTATGTCTATCGAGTCCAAATAATCTTAGAAAGTACATGTCATTCTTAGGTTTCGAATCGCACTCTCATGTATCAGAAGCCAGCGTTTTATACCTTCGAGCCACCACGACAATTACACGCTGATCTACAATACGCAACAAACAACGAACTGATTTTTATTGTTTTCACACTGCTACATACAGAATAACAAAAAGTATCTGTTGCACAGTGTAAAGAATAAATAACAAAGTTCAAAGACTCAAAGGGAATCGTGACAAAATCACTAACAACGCTACATCCATGCGAATGGATTTTTATTTTGTTCCACGAGTTTTTTCCTCTATAAATAGCGGACAAAAGCTGGCCTTTGGAAACTGGGAGTCTACTCTAATTCAACGAAAAACGAAGTTTCGTCCAAAACTTCGCAGATTTTGTACTACAATTCCATTAATTGCGAATGTATTTCGTGAACAAAAATGAACGAATGAAATGAAGATAAATAAATAGGTTTTAATATGAAATTAAAAATAAAACGTTATTTTAAGTAATTTCATTAGTAAATCAATAAAACCTACGGCCGAAGATTAAACGAAACTTCGTATTCGAGAACCGGAGTAGACCTACAGACTGTTCTGTTGGCGAATAAACTATACAGAATTCAGACAGGAAATTAGAGGATACTCTCTAAAGGGTCGGTGACCAAAAGGCCAAATTATTAACACGCAGGTAAATGTTTTGTGTATTCTCCTTGCGGTCGGCTATGAAACTTAATATAATGTAAACAATCGCTTAATTGAGTTGTTTGATTTGGTTTTCAAAGCAACAGTAAAGATTTTAATTTGTTTAAAAACCTTTTCGGACTATGTCCATGCTAAAGTGAAATGATAGAATTTGGATTTCGCGCTGTAACTAATTGTTTGGTGAAGACATGGTCGATGGACTATTAAGCTACTCTACATAAGAAGATTTGCTATTATGTCCATGCTTTCCTTTAGTCAGGTTGGAGATCGTAATTTATAACACCTCCATTTTTTAAGTCAGATAATATCCCTAATCTTTCTCGTAATTCCGAAAAATACTATGCTGAAAACCGCATCAAAATCGGTTTAACCAAACGCGAGAGAATCGCGCACAAACACATACACACAGGTCAAACTCAGAACTTTCTACTTTTGGCGAAGCATTACTGCTATGTGCTATAACTTAGTAAGATTTTAATAAAAAAATACAATAACCAACACTTATTACCACAACGCGTCATACTTCTTACGTTGTATAGCTAAATTGTGTATACAATATCGACCAACTGTGACAATTCATTAATACCTACCTAAGTGAAGAGATTTACTAATCTGTCGGAAGTACTGATTGGGGTCATCAATCATAATGAAGTTTACAATTAATCTCTTGATTAATTACAAAGGTCTGTCACTTGTACAATCCTACATTGAATTGCGAAATACAAACTAATTTATGTTTAGTTTGTTTTGATTTCTGTTCATTATTATATCAAATTGACATTATTATCAAATTAATTAGTTTAGGTGGCCAATTAACGAATTTGCAACTATGAGTGCTGAGCAGGAGCATGAATAGTACAATTAGTGAAAAAAACCTCGTTGGCCCAGTGGTCGTCAGGGCGACTACCGGGCAAGGAGTCTCGGGCAAAGAATTGCTGGGACTTTTTCGGTTTTACGAAAATTTCTCAGTTTTAGCACGGAGTCTGGAAATGTGCCCGGTATATGGCAATAAGCTCACCCCCTATTACATGGGACTTACTGCATAAATTGTGAAAAGTGGGTGTACATTGTACAATGCCATAATGTGCACCTCTGCCCAACACTTTAGGGAAAGAAGGCGTGACGATATATAATACAATAAAATGTAAAAATATTTTCACTTTTTAGCAGTTTCATATAACTGAATAACATTTGAATAAAACTTTCATAATTTATTGTACCTAATTTGAATCCACATTTCACAGGACAGGACACTATTTTCCAATGAAACTCACGTTAATGAAAAACATGTTTGCGAGTAAAGGTGAATATTTGTTTGGTTATCGTATGAATTTATCAGTCGGCGAACAAATAGTTATAATGGTCAGTAAATAAATAACAGGCGCTATTTCAATTCCATGAACCTATAGGTTGCAGTGAAGGTGATGTTCGTTAAATAATAGAAAAACACTGAGACTAAATAATTTATTTTACAAGTTGTTTTGTTTCTTATTATGATAACAATTATGGACAAAATCGTCTATTGAAAGTCAATAATAACTATGACTCTAATAAAGACCTAAATAATTTCATTTCATTTTCATTATTATATTTTTTTTTTATATTTTTCACTACGATTTTCTCATGCGTGGGGTGCGTTTACAAACATACTAGTTCACTTACACAAGACACTAAGACCCGAAACAATAATTTGCGGCAGCCGCCGCTTACCCAGCTATAGCCACCGCGTCAATCGTGCAGTCCAGTCAATGATAATTAGGTACATAGCGGATTAGAATTCTTAGTATCAGGTCAGGTTAGATTAGAATAGATTTCTTAGTATGAGTATTACAGGAAGCTGATGATCTAAAAATATATTATTTCTGGATAGTAACTGGCACGAGATCACACAAAGGTTTTGAATAGAAAATATATTTATATAACATGTTCAAATGAATAAATGCTAAGAATCGTTCGCATATTTATGACTAAGAACGTATTGAAAAGTACTTCCATTTATACTAATTCACAATACACGACTGAAAGTGGTACACCTATTTACATAATTGCCACATGGATAGCTATGTATGGACTCTATTATTATTGGCATACGGGCTATGATAAATCGATCAACAATACCTGTGGTGCCTATTGTGATGCCTTTCGACAGGGCACGCATAATATGAATGTACGTACAAAATACTTTACCTATTCACGACAAAAATTTTGTCATTAAATATTTATTGATTGTCAAGGTAATAGGATTGCTCATTGTCAAAAAGAGTACTAGTGATATCCCCTGGTTTTTCAAAGAATATAAAGCGTAACTTTACAATGCTCCTATAATACAATTACAAAATACTATAGAAAATCCCGACAACCGAAATTCGGGCTGCATAATGACTTGTGACAGTTTAAAAACCAGTGACACACTGTTTGATAAAGCTCTAGCTAATTGTAGCTGTCTGTGTGTAAGTACGTAGCAACTAAAGGTGACCTTTATCGAACTGAAAACAGTTTATGTAAATTAATATTCGTACTACGTTTACTAAAGTTAAATAGTAAACAAGCTTATGTTATCAATTCACATTAATATAGGTACATTTGTATTTAAATATTTACTAAGAACTATGCTAACAGACAAACAATAATAACGATTGTTATATAATAGTTTTGCTTGAAGTGAAACCAAAGTTATTCGCTAGTTTCGTAGGATTATTATGTTTGCTGAAGTCGCCATCACGGCGTCAGTTCCAGTTATTGAAATTCTGGACTCCGAAACTAAGAGGCTCGCAGACTTGCACGAAGATCGTGAAATTAAGAAGTCCTTCAGGCTTGTTTGTTGGAGACGCTAATTTATTCTAATTGCTTCCCAGACTAATTTATTTGGCCACCATTTCTTTTCATTTATACATTTCCCTTAATTGTGATCTCCCATCCAAATATTCAGATAGAAAATTTCAAGGCGAAATTTCTTTGAAAATGCTCAGAGCTATAAATATTTAATGCGGAATTTATTTACGGCAAACATGTCCCTACTTGGCGTTTGTTTTTTAATATAATGAAATTTCCATTAAAAGGAAATTATGAGAGAGGCAGGGATGAAGCTGGGTGATCGAACATTAATTGGGAGTTCTTCGTAGTTATTGTTTACCGTATCAAGTTGCTATCGTTATAAAAGTTGCTTAATTGATACAGTATAAATTTTAATAATTAGCTTTCTGATAAACCACAGAGGCCAATAACATTTTGATGCTTTGTTTTGGACTTCTATTTACTTATTTTTCTATGAATTCCACGTTGCTACCTGCTAAAATTTAATTATTTATTACCAGAAAATACATTCTGGAAATCGTTTCCACTTTTTCATTTTAAATTCTTTACACAGATTGATGTGACTTGGAAAATTAAAAGACTGTTGCAATATGTTCAACGTGACGTTGAATCTAAAGCATCTAATTTACGTAGGTTTTCTCATACTAATCAAGAAATCTCGTAATACAGAATCACATCCTTTTATACCATGTCGCCCTGGTAATTAAGTTGAGACCACATACATTTATTTATGCACACAAAACTAACATTTCAAAAGCAAAATGTTACATGTTAAAAGGATCGGGTATGTGTTCGTGAAAGGTTCCGAAACCCTACTTAAATTCACAGCTAAATATGTATAAGAAATTAAGTACAAAACATGTCTGCTCAGTTCTGGGTTGACTATTTAATACCAAAAGGTTGAACCCACAATTAGGTAAATTAACAAAAGTCTCCGATTTCATGTTCTCGTCTTCCTCCTTTGTATGTTTTATGTGAACTCTTACTCACACACGTAATGTGGGAGTAAACCAATTTAACAAAAACACACCGATGTGATTTACTTACATTTTCCACAAATTTTCGGTTAAGCAACCTTTCATGGAATACGAGTAAACTAAACATCGTTCGCATGCCTTTTCGTTCACACGTAAAGTTATTTGAAACTCGAAATTTCAAAACATAGGCCATAGACCCACATTTTTCTCGTGTGAAATTGAGAATTTTGCGAATATTCTTCATCCATTTTAAGTTGCTCGGCGTAATACAGTTTGCAATATGTTTTTAGGTAACAGAATATCTACGTAAAAGTTTGGTGACTAAAACTCTATCTGAAAAAGTAATAGCCTAGGAACACATTTAACGTCTTTTAGGTCGACGATTATGTAGTACGCACGTCGCTTTAGTCGTCCCACGTACGAGCGTGAGTAGAATGAAGATCATAAAAGAATAGGCGAGTAAAGCTAAATTGATTTCACAGTTCTACAACTTAGTGAAAATGTTGTTTTGGCTTCTTCAATTCGACAACGATTCTTCTAAAAATCTGCGAGTAGCGTTCAAAATAATTATTCTAATACCGAAGAGTTAAAGATCCGAAGACACCTTGGAACGTGCACCAAGCTTCATTGACGGACAGACTGACAAACTATTATTGATTTTTTTATTTGTTGACATTTCAAAAGTTTTTTTTTTTCATTTTAAAAATTATTTAAATTTTGACTTTTTAACTTTAGAATACGGCGTAATTTCAGATCTAAGATAATATATTTTTTATCTTAATTCATAAAACTACAACTGTGCGTAAGTGTATCCGAATTAATTAATTTCATTTCAGACCATTTCTAATCAGATTCTGTATTTTACTACGAACAATAGATGCTTTAACAAAACGTTCTAGAAATTTCATGCATTCACAATTGTACGACCCAGCGTTTGTATCGATATTGCTTCTGAAAGCAATAAATCTCCGGTTGCCGATGTTAATAGTGGCGTGTTTCCTACGAAACTGCTCTATGAATATAAAGATAAGAGTTACAATCAAACTGTCTGTTCCTACTTGGAATTGGCTGTAAATTGATAATAGTTTCTTTATTATAGACTAAAAATATTATGTAATACCTAATGTGATAGGATACTAAATGTAAATGAAGATGCTGAAAAGGAAGGAGATATACATACAAAGAAAAATACACATTGTGTGAATTAATAGCAAAAACCGAGTTTGTGAAAATATAAGTCTGATAGGGAAGAGTAGAAAAGAAAACATATCTATACAGGTGTTAATCCCAAGTTACTTAGAAAAAGGATATTGATTTTTAAATTACACAGTTAACACATTAAACGCCATGGGAGGCAAAAGTGACCGGCGCTAACGGAGGATTTGCCTTCAACAGATTTTTGTTGGCAGTCAAAGGGAGCAAACATAAGAACATTTACTACATTTACATAAGTACTTATAGCTAAACTATTTGATACAATACTGACCTTTCTCTTAGCTCTGACGACTTGCATCTGATGATGAGTACACTCGCCGATGGCTCGGCCTCTCAAAGCGGCGCTCATGCGGGCGTACGCCCAAACCATTACCGACATAGGCACCACGTACGTCACAGCCAGAAATAATAAGTTATACCTGCAAACAATATGTATAATGTATTTCTGAAGTCTAAGTGTGGGAAACCATGCTTTGGGACGAACTGTGGGGCCGTGGTGTCCCCCACAGAAAACCGACATGAAATACTTGAGTTGTGTTTCAGTGTGTCAGTGAGATTACCGGAGGCCTAATTAAACCCCTTCACAACCCCCGGTTGTGTACATGGGCGGTGGCGACTGCTTACCATCAGGTGATCCGACTGCACGTTTACCAGCTTATATAAAATAAAAATGCTAATTACATGAATAAACTATACAAAAAATCATCTAAAACCTACAACTGCCAAATTACGGACACTAATTCAGACGTGAAACTTAGTAAGCCAACAAAAAGAAATGTATTTTTTTACTTTATCTGTGTAAAATGTTACTAAGAATAACATTATGTGATACATTTCTGTCATTAAAAAAAAATCATCAAGATTATCCCGTATAAACATAACTAATAAAAATGCATGCATGCATAACAAAATAAAAATTAGTAAAACAATCTTTATACAGACAACAACATTGTAGATCGCTATTACGCGGTAGAAGCCAATTTTACCGCGTAATAGAAGCAACGTGGGAGGATTAATCTTTTTTAAAACAATAACAAGGCTGGCAGGAACCACGGAGTTTCATGAAATGCTATTTATGAGCAAAATCGATTAAAACTTTGTTGATGCGCCCCTGAATTGTTAGACTTGCTAATCAAATATCAAGCACATTTCATAATAGGATGCAAAAGCAGTTTTCCATTAGTTTAAAACTTTGCTTTATGAAAGTTAATTGGTTAATTAATATTAAACCTGCATATATGCCTTTATAAGTTAAGTTTTAGGATAAACTTTGTTGTATCTACTTTCATAAATAATAACCAGTACCCTTAGTACAAGTTTACTTTACATCGAATGATAACGAAACGAGAGCGAGTTTGGAGCTCTGATTGGCTGGCTGGAATAAAACAACCAATCAGAGGGTCGAACGCGCGCTCGTTTCCATTACTTTAAACGTAAAGCAAACTCGTACTAAGGGTACAGATATTTAATATTTGCTCTAAAAATATACTGAAACTCCAAACCCAAATATGAACAATTTCATAATTTCATTTATTTTTAAACTGTTTTCAGTTTGAGTTCATTTTACTGGTCGAGTTGTAGTTGAATAGTTTAATAATACAATTTAGAAAATCTCATTAGAAATACAAAGTCTAGGGTTATGTTTGAGTTCATACATGTGTAGGTTCGTCCGACTAATTTCAAAACTAGTGAATATTTAGTGTTACAGTATTATGTATATCTTTTGTCCAACTGGCCTTCAAGTTTTATATGTATACATCGAGCTAATCCGAGTAAAATAGTCTGCAAACTATGATAATTCGTTTACTTATCATAACTTCGGTCAACAATAGATATTTCAATTTAGTTCAAAAACATTTTCTCTCAACCTTGTCTTGTCTTGAGCAAACATTTCCAGACCGGATTCAATTTACGGAGACTAGAAAAAGGCTATTTTCTTACTAGATAAATGTACTAGCCCTAAGCCTCTTAAAATAGGTCCGAGTCTCAAAATCAATATACAGTTCGATTTTGTCAACATTTTTCGATAAAAGAGAAGCGTGTGAGTAGAATCAAAAATGCCAACGTGATTTTGGATTCGGCTGTGGCTAGGTTACAAGCCACGATTCTTTAATTCACTGTATATCTTGGCGTATCTGCCCTGGGTTTAAAAAAGGTCCATTTATTTACGACAAAGAGATTCAATGTACTGACGCAGGTACTTTTTCTACTGTTAAAGGGATATTATCGCGGCCTCTGAACCCTAATAAAATGTTTATTTATTGCTAGTACGTAACCAATTTAAATTGGATACAGTAGGCAACGAAACTTAGTTATTATGGTCTGAAAATTGGCTAGCTGATTGTCCCAATTATTCTAATATTTTTTTCTAAAAATGACTGTATCTGAAAATTCGAGCAAACAAGTTGAACCAATGCAATAGACATAAGAATATACACTGATTTCAAATCTGAATAGAACAAGTAAACAGCCAAAACAAATTATGATCTCTCTCAAGATTTATATTTTTTTCTGACAGAACAGATAAGGAAGTTTTCCCCTAAGTATGTAAATTACTTAATTAATGTAACAAACTTTCCTTTTTCCTACATTAATGACTTTAATAAGAATAGAAAAACAATAATAACGATCTTGTGACCTACTTGAATAAGTTTTAAGTGAAAATATTTAGCAAAAATGTTCCATGATACTCGTATTATGATGTACTCACACATAATCAGTCCTCGATGATGGATAGCTGCCGTCGGGCCATTTAATAAAACATATTTCTCTGTCACCGTTCACATACCTGTAACAAAAAAAAAACATTGTTTTAATGAATTCAAATTGTTATTGAATTCTTTTAACGCGGTGAACTCAGTCATTCTTATCTCTCAGTAAACTCAAACGTTGAATTTCAACTAAGACTTTATACCTTGCCATACTATTTCAACCGCATACTTCAGTTTGAACAGAGAAACCAGTATTCCCATAACCAAACAAGTACTGAACAAAGCAAATAAAATGACAGACTTGATTTATATTGAGGAAAACAGAACAAAAACAACAAACTTCAAAAACAATTTGAATTCTGTGGACAGCACATCAAACATCTCTGGGATAGCTATAAAACTGTAGTAACATATAACGAAGTAAAATGTTAAATGTCATGAGCAACGAACTCAGCAAATCCCCAGGTTTGTTTACAATCAAAACTTTTAAATGCATCGGTACGCCCTGCGGCGCATAAATGTACCATTTACCCTGTTTTACGGTACAACTTCAACTATTTTACTGACAGGTGTTCAGCTAAAGGGAAAATTATAGGGCTGCTGGTTCCCAAATAAAATTAGAATTATGTGATCCTCTGTCCTGGCCTTTTCCGACTATTTTCGGGTTATGTATGTGTTGCCGTCTACATATTCGGGTTTCACTTGATTGTCAGCGCTTTACGAGGATTTATTTACCCTCTGACCTGAAAACTAGATCGTAGTTTCGAAAATACGTAGCTCTTGGATAGATCCAATTTAGTTTGCGTAATATTTTTGTTAGTATAAAATCGATTATCTAGCTTTCATAAGACTGACTTTTTATGATATACCGGATTCGGTCTGGAGGATTATTGTATTTTACGATATTCAATTTCGTCGGGCGTATTATAAAAATGCATCTACAACACTTTTAAAACAATAAGGTCATTACTTTATATCGAGAGTAAAAGCGTACACATAAAAAAGCTATAATAGTTATACTTCGTATAACGAGTTTGATGACTTTAGGAGACACGAGTCACGGTGTTTGTTTACAAAGAAAACTTTTTCCAAAGTCCCATACATTTTCATTCAGTTTCTTTGAAACAAGAAACTTTCAAAGAATCGAAAGAAACATTCACTGGTTTATAGACGTGTTAAATTTAAAATTAAGTTATGTATTTACTATTTCAAATAGGGTTGGCTGTTCAAACAGCAATTAAAACTTTTTAACAAGGTATTTGAATATCGTTAAAAGTTAATTCTAATATTTTACAATTTTACACCAGGGAGGGGGAAGGTTGTGAAACATTACACCTACATAGATTAATTTAATAACTCTACACATAATTTTTTTAGACAAGTCGGAGATTTGAGACCGTGCGCGATGTATTGCGTGTTGGCAAGGTAAAATTAATGATGATATTATATTCTTTAACTAGATTTCAGTGAGTAAAATTATCAATATTTTATTATTTACACACATTTTTTTTGTGAAAATATAAATAAAATTAATTTTGTTTCATTAGGTACCTCAAGGATGTCATTAGCATTGTTTAGTATTATCTCAGCGAGGGTTGGTCCCCTGTCACTAACAACTAAGCCTGACGCAAAGCGTTATCAACCCTATTTCATAACTCTCAATAGGGTCTCAAATCAATATTCAAAGTCTGATTAATGATTAGAGCTTTACGTATAAGAAACTACCGTAAGGGTAAGCGTCCACAGGCCCGTATCGTACGCATCGCACGCATCGTACGGATTCCGTATGACGTCATCAGTACGCATCGCATGTAAATATTGCTGATGATTCGGTTTGTACGATGCGGATAAGTGGACGCAATTATACAAGTTTCTATACAAGACAAACTAAAATCCGTTGCGTGCGATATGCGTACTATGCGGTCCTGTGGACTCGTACGTTAAACCTGCAAATTGCAAAGCTAGAGTGAATATGAACAGCCCGTAAGAGAATACTGTATTTTTTTAAGGGGTAAAATCATTCAATTACTCTTCCCTCCTTGGATGAGGCGAGACAGAGTGTCAGTCTTACTGACAGAAAAATCACCTCGTTCCTACTCCAGTTTCGAGCCGGAGCTCCGATAAAACACTAAGTCGCGCTGGTCTTTGAAACTTCTCTATAAAAGAGGGGTTTGCAATCTCCACCCTTGCAGGTGAAGTTTAAGTTCAACAGAGAACGCTGCTGTTCAGTCTCTGGTAAATGTGTAGTACTTATTAGGTACCTATGATACCCAATCTATCCTTTAAGGGTGGTAACAGAATAGGTAAAGTACTTTACCCTCACAACACAGCAAAGTTATAATAATTATACTAAAATCTCGACTGAAGGAACTTTTCTATGTGAATAGTTTCGTTAGCAAGTAATTTTCTTATGTAAAGCAATCTGAAACTTTACAGTTTTAACTTTTGCGCTTTAGCTTTCACTTACACTATACCAAGGTTTTCTTAAAACATGAACACTAAGGAGTAACAACTTTAATTATAAGGTGGTTTAGTGTCCAAAACCATTGAAAACTAATTGAAATATTGAATAAAATAAGGTAGAAAATTCATGTTTTTTTTATTTTTATCGGTGTGAAGATATGACTAAGGTTTTTACTGCCCAACAAAAATCTGTTTAAGGCAAATTCTCTGCTAGCGCCGGTCACTTTTGCCTCTCGTAGTTAGTTGTGTAGTTAGTTAAAAGTATTATATTAACAGTACTTAACTCCAAACCTTTGAACCCCTGAAGGGGTAAGCAGAGGTACATATACCAGATTTTCAATGTAACACCCACTGTTTACCAATTTAGATAAGAGTCCCATAAAATACTTACGCTTGATTGAGCGTTAGATAATCCTATAGATATACACCGGGCACAAATCCGATGAAGCAATAAAATATTGTTAAAACAAATACAGAAATACGAATTTGATTCGTTCCAGGAAATTTCGAAAAAAGCCATAAAGTAGTAAAATAAATACATGTTTCATCTGGAATTTGAACGTGATGTTGACTTCATTCTACGTGGTTCTATTAACTAAACAGTATCAATACCCCAGAAAATAAATAAATACAACTTCAAAAATAGACGCAAGTAGAAGAAAATAGATTTGGCAAGTTCACTGTACTCGTAGACAAAACAACATTAAGTGTGAACTTTTAATCAAATAATCTTAATCAAAGGCCTAGTAATTTTTAAGAGCACTTTAGTTCCATTAGCCTTTACTTTACCCTAAGTTAAAGATGCCATTTGATGATTGAAAAAAGACATTATTTTAGAGAAAAAAATATAGGATTGATTTAATCGCCGACGATCAGTTCTTTGTGCAACCATCATAATACGAGTGTGTTACTGAACCGCTCTGCGGACAACGTAACAGATTACCGGGGCTCCGGCTCAAAAAGCAGTAGTACTGATAGGGTGGTTTTTAGTCAAAAAGGCTCTGACACTACCCCTCGCCTCACCCAAGGCAGGAGAAGTCATTGGATGATTTTGTCCTCCCTACAAATAAAAAACCCTAATGAAACATGGCTCTAAAACTAAACTATAGGTATATTCATGATTTAAAAAATATACTATGTTTACAGCTAAAAACTAAGTATTCTATTACTCATTAATCTGTCTGTAGCTACAATCAGTGAAAGAAGAGTACCTACCTCATAAATCTAATAGCACAGTATATAAAACACACACACAGTAGGTCAACGCCTTCATACCGTCGCGACAGTAAATGAAGGATATAATTATGTTTAATTATAAGCCTCCACTTTTGTACCACGTCTCTAGGGGTTGACGCGCCAGTTTTTCATGTGCTATAATTAGCTCTTTTGTATGTACGCGACAATATTGCTAAATTTACTGGCTTATAAATCTGTCACACGCCTAATTCTAATTATAATCTCGAATATAATATAATAAAATATAGAAATAGATCGTAATATTGGGGAAAGATGCAAAGTTATCAAATCAGAATTTACTCGATAACAATCGAGCGTTACTCGAAAAGGATCGAGCGTCCTCGGGAATGATTGGGCGTCATCGATCACTTCGATCACTTTAGAATGTTATGCGAAATGATCAAGCGTCCACAAAAACCATCGAGCATGCTCAAAACGATTGAGCGACGTCGATCAATCGTTTGAATGAAGGAAACCTTCCTCCAATCCCTTATAACAAACAGCGCAAACGAAGCCGTGCGGAAAAGCTAGTTAACAATAAACTTTAAATAAAATGTTTTAAAGCATTTAGGAACCAATCAAAAGACTGTTGAGTTGTTTGAAGTACCAGCGAAATTGCTTTCTAAATGCGAACAACATTTTATTTCGTTGTACCACTCGCCGGCGCGGCGGCCATCAAAAGGAAACAATAGTCGTATCAGAATAAAGGTCCAGCTAAATATAACTAATTTTAAAATATGTTTTTATCTAGACTATTCTCGATTGAGCATTATTTTGTTTTGTTTTACAAACATTATCGTCGCCATTATTACCATCGTCAATTGTTAAATCGATATATCGATATTATTATATCGATAGAGTTAATAGGTATGAACACAATATATTCTATTAAAGCAATTGTTTTCGAGTAAAGCTCGATTTTTTCAAGTAATGCTCCAAAGAGATCGAGTAACGCTGGAAAGTGGTAAAGAACGCCCAATCGTTTTCGAGGAAAAAATCAACATTGTATAAGTTTCAACTCATTTTCAAACCACTAAAACTCATAAACTGTCAATCTGTAAGAGCAAGAACTCAAATGATTAGCGTCTCCCAAGTTATATTAAAAAAATTAATTACACAAGGTTGAATATTAATATTAGTAGTTGTGAAAACCCACAGTATTTAATTTGTGTCCGTCGAGGCCAAAACTATGAAAGTTTGCCGGTCTCCTTTGTGTGGCAATAAGCTAACCTCCCTTATTTATTTAATAATTTAATTATTATAAAAATCTTTTTACACTCTCATTATAGTTTATTTCGAATATTTCCCAATTCGACAGTGAGACTGAACCTAGTATATAAAAAAAAACTTAATGTAACTGATTAATTATACAAAAGAGCAAAAATCCATTATGAAATCCTATCACAATATTAAATCTCATGGTATATCTCCATTTTCATCTTACCTACATCCCTCAGATTTTTAAAAGCTATACGGTAATATAAAAAACCGTAACTATGATGTATATAGTGGCAGTAAACCAGCCCTCGACGAAATAGACCGCTAGATAAAATGAAATTATATTTAAGGCAGCTCCTAGACTTTCAGGCAGCTTTTGTAGGCCAGGAGTTTCTTAAATATTCAGCACACTGTATAATACAGGCAGTGTAACGACATAAATATAAAATGATATCCACAGAATTAACTTAGCACGTTTCTAGGACATTATAAAGTTAGATTCTACCGGGCTACTGCAGTAATATTCATGTACGTTCGCCATTTCTGCACTGGTTTTTTTTATATCATGTTCTCTGAAGTTAACAATTAAAGCACAAGACGAATGTTTCGTGAATTCTACTGAATAAGTAAAAATATCAGTCTACAGAGTATTGATTGACTTGACT
Source organism: Spodoptera frugiperda (assembly GCF_023101765.2). Classification (NCBI taxonomy): domain Eukaryota; kingdom Metazoa; phylum Arthropoda; class Insecta; order Lepidoptera; family Noctuidae; genus Spodoptera; species Spodoptera frugiperda. Next base: position 6,721,508 of record NC_064241.1, on the reverse strand, counting down.
ACTCTTTCATCTTATTCATGCTGACAGGCGCTAACCTTACAATAAACTTAATTACTTAATTTAATTAACCTTATAGGTACTTTCGGTATAATTAAAAAAATATCAAGATGACCACAACAACTAAAGTATATGCCAATAAGTAAAATTCAGAAAACAAACTGTATTAAACAGATCATACACGTGTGGGAGAGTCATGCCTCGACACGAATGGGCTGGCTCAACCGAAGTGATGCCACGGCCTCATAGTAAACAATGCTTGTGTTGTGTGACTGAGGTTACCAGAAGCCCAATTACCCCCCTTCCTAATCTTCCCCATCCCCGATAACCAGAGAACCCTTAAATACCTAACCTTCACAAGGCCGGCAACGCACTTGTGACGCCTCTGATGCTGTGGGTGCTTACCATCACGTGATCTAATCTCGTTTACTGGTTTGTACCATAAAAAGTTACTAAATTAATCGGATTAATATAGACCTAATTTATCTCACAAAAGAGGTAAGTAAAAGCTAATAGACATTATCAGTTTACACCTCTGAAAACACGAGTTAATGTAACAGTGGTTTAATAATTAAGAAGGGTAAAGTTTGTTTATAATGTCCCACTACGAAACATTATTCCCGGGTGAGCTCATTTTAATGGACGCCATTCTGACTTTGAATTTTCTAAAATATAAGTTGATTAAACGAACTTCTGCTATCGGCTTCGCCCGCGTTCCCGTGAAAGTTAATAAAAAATATATAATGTAAAGTAAAAAATATTCTATCACTCAAATCAGCTCATACCCTGTCTGTATACCAAATTCGTTCAGTAGTTTCAGCGTCATTGACGGACAAACATCCAAACAAACAAACTTTAACATTTATAATATTAGTAATAGTAAGTATATAAATGCTTAATTACATAAACAAACCATCAAGGGAAACTCTATTGCACGAATGAGTTATTATTTTTTTAACGATCCATTAGTCTAAGAATGTTTTAAGTATAAAACAAAAAGGTAAGAATTAAATAGAGGATTTTAAACAAGTTTACAGTTTTAGACGTTTATTTCCAAAATTTGCTTTGAAGTCTAGTAGCGTTTGAAGTATTGCTAAGTCTAGAAATTTTCTAGACTTTAAAACCTTCAGATATTTAGACTGACTATGGTGGTTAAACTTTAATATTGACTTTTGCTTTACAGTAGCTACGAAAATCATATAATCTTGTATAAAGTCTACCCTTTTAAGTTATTTCAGTTTTCAAAGGTTGTCTACAAATAAAATTTTAGTTGTTTGTACATTCAGTGACCTTTCCTATTTATACTTCGCGCTAGTTGGTAATATTGTGTAGCCTAAGAATATACGGACTACAAAGAGAATCTATCTTTAGTTCGACTTTGAATTTTATTATACACAAACAATCCTCTTCTGATCTAAATTGAATATCGAGGGCTTTGAGATAATTTTACCTTCGATTTTTTATGTTAAGTATTAATTTTTAATATCGCAATACTTTCGAGCATTATTGCTTCATTTAATTATTGGGTAATAAGGATAAACGATACATTAAATTATATTTGATGAAGATTTTTTAATCAAGTAAATGCTATAATTTTATTATAACTTTCGTGAGACATACAAAATTAATTATTATTGTGTTATCGCCGCATCGTGGGTCGCGGAATGCTGCTCATAAGTATGAGCCTCTAGCATGGCTTGAAACTAGTCGAGTTCCTCGTCAAACAGTTACGTGAGTAAGCCAATCATAATTAATCAAGTAAATCCTACACACATTTCTTAATCACACGCACGATTAAAAAGACGCACAATTTTCATTTAGTAATTTGCAAATGCTGTAGACCAATCCTTTAATTGTATTACTTTATTATTGTTGTCTATAAAATGAATAAAAGTAAGGCATAAACAAACTTACTGTTTCTTATAAGTATCAGAGTAGAGTAGACTGGGCAGTGCAAGCAGTGCGCTGGCGCACCAGACGGTGAAGAGCGCCGCACGCGCCACGCGGCGACTCAGTCTGTGTTGCAGAGGTTTCACTATCGCCACGTACCTGTACAAACAATATTACACATTAGTTAGTAAGAATAATAAGCGATAGAAGTTAAAGGCCGGTTGTCATGTCAACCCGGGTCTAAGAAACCCTTAGATGAAACCACACCAACATACTTATAACGCCTCTGGTGTCAAAGGTGTCCAATTGGCCATAGACAAAGCTGATCAGTTACCAACAGGTGATCTGTCATATTCTAAAAAAAAAGGTAATATATAATGGATAGATTACTTCTGTACATTTACAAATGTATAAAAAATTTATACTAATATGATTGTCTATTTAAAAAAAATAAAACGCCCGACTTTAGCAATATTTAACTTTTTCTAATACATACTTGTAATTGAGAAGTAAATTAGAAAGAGTTTGAGAATTTGTTATAATCAAAGATAACTGATTTTTTCAAAATACTTTACTACTAATACATAGTATGCTCTCAAAGGGATAAAACAAGTAATCTACTAATTTGAAGTTCTTTAATATATTTTCTCTCATAGCAAAACAAACTAGTCTTCTAAGTCAATTGTCAATAGAACTGGCTAGGGTCCAAAAAAGTTAGGTTTCAAGACTAGTTTCAGCCCTAGTGTTAATAGTTTTCTTTAGTTTTAATTAATCTCTGTCAGCGAAAAACTAGTTAGAACTAAGTGCTAGAAGTGAGTCGCAAAAATTAAAGCTACAGAAGAACACACAATATCTACTTTTGTTTTAAGTGTAATGGATCGATTTGCAATTGTTTTCGTAAACATTCATACTCGTATAACTATCGATTATTAGGTATTTTACGCGTTTGCTAATGTAGAAATCCAATATTAGCAACTGCAACCAGCCACTGAGAGAATAATATCTGTTGACCTTACTTTAATCTCTGCACTGACTAGACTACGTTCTAGCAACAAGTATCGACTAAAAATCAACAAAAGTGTAACAAAACAAAAACAACACAAAACAAATAGCTACAAGACACAAAATGCCTTCCTCTCTTAACTAAAGCGATGGGTCACTTGGGAACATAATAGACGGCGATATTTCACCCCATAGAGTCCACAAAGAAAAAGCGAGATTAGTGTGTCAAAAGAGGGATGACATCGATTATATCGGCACACCCTGATAGATGGTTATATTGTCAGTGACAGATATAGACGGTTAAGGAACTAAGACGCAGTGAGCATTGATAAGTAGGGAGTCAAGAGGAATGACGTCACAATGCAGTTATTGAGCTTTATGATAGTAGTAAATGTGTTTGTGTGTGTGTTCATACATCGCGGAAGTAATTTTGTCGACTGTCGAATTTTGTAGTCTATATGTGACATGAATACTTTTCAAGAATGTGATAGTAGTAGGGTTTTAATGGAGAAAACTACTTACGATCTTTAATATTAATTAAGTTTAGTACTGTATTTGTAAATATTGGTATGAATTCGCCAGTTTTACATTTTGTTCGAATTACATTTATCGAAAGTTTCGCATAAGTAAGTTACAATAATTAATTTTAATTTATAAGCCTACCTACCCAAATGAGTCGAATGTAAACAATAATTACGTCACCGATGACCGGTCGTCATACAAAGGGTATGTGGACAAATAATGACATAGTAAAGCCGTATAAAGGAGAACTTTCAAATACTAGAACTAAATACTACTGCTGTTTACTGGCAAATGCCTTTGTTGTATTCATATTGCGAGGGTAACCTACCTAAAAGTAAGTCACGTGTAAATTACACACGAGTAATTTTAGCTTTGTGTCTGAAGTGACATTGCGTACTATAGAGTAGTGCTTAGACAATATAATATTCTATAATGAGGCACTTCTGACTAATTAAATCTTTGTTTTTGTTATATCCTATAAAACATAATACATAAATAAATCAAGTTATTTATAGGTAGCAGGAAAACACAGATCTAAAAATAACCGCATCGAAGAAACGATACATGAAAATCTTTAGGTAAAGTAATTTCTTTATTCTTTTTATAGAATTGGGAGCTAACGAGTATATGTCACCTGATGGTAAGCCATGGACACCCGAAACACCAGAGGAGCCACAGGTGCGTATACGCTTTTTACTTTTTAACACCAGTGACGTATTTAACACGTTAAATGCCAGTGAACGACGTTAGAAGAGGATTTGCCTTCAACATATTTCTACTGGCAGTCTTGTCTTGAACGAGATGAAGCAACAAATGTGTGAAAAAATCAGATTCACAAATCACCCAAAAGCAGATCATTATGTATCTTGACCACCGCAAATTGAGCCATAGAATGCAGTAGCCGAGACCGGAATTGAGGAAATAATCATCATTAGGTATATTATTCCTATTGCGTTTCCCTTTTAACGCATTATTCGAGTCATGGGGGCAAAGTGATTTTTTGTGTAGTGACGATAACTCACAGACGGTGTAACCTAAATGTTCTAACTACAGACATTTGTAGCAATAATAATTATAGTTGTGGTTAATGGCAGTGTGTAACATAGGTACTATAAATATTTGATAAGACTTATTGTAAAAAAAATGTTTGACAATGGTCAAGAGTTCGATATAAATAGAATTAAAACATCAAATTGAATTGTCCGTCCATCTGTCTGTCTGAAGCTAGGTAAAAAATAAACTACAGACATATAAATATGGTACTTTTAGTTGACTGAGCGCCTATTAAAGAGTCTTGCTTTTGATCTCCAGCTTGGACTAAAAACATTGGGATTTTATAAAGTCTAACTAATTTTGCCCATCGCTTGGCAATAAAATAAGGAGTCGGGTTCGATTCTAAGCTTGAGCTTAAAAACACTGACATGTTCTAAATTACAATTAATTTTGCGTGAAGTTCTGTGACGGGACTGATACAAATTAAATTTACGTTCACTTCTAACTTACTAAAGGAAACTTATGTCAACTTATCGCTGATAATATAGAGTCTCACATAAACAAATATGAACATCGTAATATATTTTTATGGCGCAAACATATTTTATCAGTTGACCATCAATCATTGGAGGAAAACCTTGATATTTGTTTCAGCATGTAAAGGGAAACCGTGCCTCTGATATTACAGACGCGTGAGATAAAACTTTGTGTGGCATATGTCCGTGAATATGTTTGATCTCGATACCATGTAATGTGTACTGACGGACAATTCAATTTGACGTTCCAAAAGTGCCTAATTTAGGAATCATTGAAATAAATGCTTTAACTATGTTTGTATCTTTCCCTCATTAAAATCGAATATTAATTAATATATGCTGCATTCCACGAAAAGCGGACAACCAAAATCAAATATACAACCAATTATACTTCTGTATAATTATATTGTAGTATAAATTTCGTAACCCTTGGCAATAAATTACACTACGATAAAAAAAAATCCACGTACGCATCAATATCCACTAGAAGTATAACTCACCAAAATATAAATAAAACTCATCACCACTTTTGATTTTGGTCGTCCGCTATACGTGGAATGTCCCATATATTGTTCTAGAAGAGATCTTAATGAAGCTCAATCAGACAATAAGCATCGTAGTACAATACATCACAAGTAATACTGTACTGAGTCTGTATACAACAATAACAGATAGGTACATATATTGAGTGTACAAGCCTGTATAGAATAAGTGCAATGACCCACATACGACAGGATTGCAATTTATTGATACACATGAGTAATAAATCAGATATCAGAGAAGGCAACTAACAAATATCATCTATATGATATATCAAGGATGAGTTTTTAAAGCCTTTAAATGTCTATTATTACGGACATCAATACCCAAAGTGAAACGTAAGGGCCCAAAAAATGTCTATAAGTCTACATTTTGTACTTGAATTTAACTAACAATTAAAAATGCCAGTTCCACAAAATTTACTATCTAATAAAACAAAATTCCACTAAATTATTTTTGGCTACAAGAACTAGCATAAAAATACATAAACCATTTCATTGCCTATTTAAAAACATATAAAAGAAAAAATATGTGACAGTCTTCATAAAATAAATATCCAATAGTCCCCTCTCGTGATGACAACAAGGTAACCACAGACATAATAGTATAAAAATAGTTTATATTTATGAAACAGTGACATAACTAGTTTTATTGTGTCTAGACTAGCCTGAACCCCAGAAGTAATATAATTAAAACTTAATACTATGTTCATAGTACTAGTTCTATAGTTTAAACTATAAAGCAATTATTAGTCCATTAGGATTTATAGGTAATATGCAAATGTGGACACAGGCAATTACGAAACTTTAAACGGTTGTTTATTAACTAGATTAACTCTAGCTATTACCAAGAACAGATGGGGCCCAGTAGGGCCGATGCCTAATCCGGAGCTGCGGACTACCTAGCGGGTTTACCGGGGCTCCGGCTCGACAAGCAGGAGTAGGAACAGGGTGGTTTTTACTCAGTAAGAGTCTGACACTCCCTCTCGTCATTGGATGATTTTCCCCCCTTAAAAAAAGCTATTACCAAGAATTAAGCATTGAGACAGTATATATGTATATTAAACATAACACTCGCTTTTCGCAAATTGTGTGTGGGACTCGTGAAATAAGAGGTGAATCTATTCATCATACATTGTGTATAGTATATAAAAAAACTCTGAATAAACAGAAAAATCAAATAAACCAATGTTCGAACCTAAATAGGTATTAAACTTAAGAAAGACACTGAGTAACATTCGTGACTTTATACAAAGTAATTCATAATTTTATACAGAGTTCGTGTTCACGATTCATTTTACTAAAACTGCGATCTCAGACTAATAGTGCAATTTCACAACACCAAATTCATATCAAAATAATATAAAGCGACAAAATTATTCATACGTTTTCATTTGAGTAAGAATTCCAGTGCGCTGCTCTAATGAAATTCTTTGGAGTGGTTCTTTGTCAATTACATAATATGTCTATGTATGTATGTAGGTATATGTTATGATCTTTTGTAAGGTATGAGTCACAATTTTTAATTGTTGACCAATAAGTAAGACCATTCCATAAGTAGTATTGTTGACTAATAACTATCTTTATGCAAATACATGTTAATTGTTTGACGGATTTTTAAGGGATTACATACTAGATAGAGGCATGGTAGCTTCTCTAACAGACCTAAACCTTTTAACTTGCAACCAGCATAGCAAGCCAAAGATTATGAAAAACCCTTCATAATAGATACGGCTCATTATTTTCCAATAGACTGTCACGGGCTGTTAATGACGTTATTAATTAGAACGTTGCGCGACTCAATAAACCATAGCACATCCAAGCTGAGAGCATCAATTTCATATTCATCATTCGTTGTCATCAATGCAGAGCTGGCGACAGGAAGAAATCAATCAATTCAATAACAACCGAGGGTCAGCGCAGGTCATAATTTGCTTAGGCTCCGAGTGAATTAGTGAGAATACGAGTAGGTCACGATTGAATTTTGGATTTTCAATAGTATTAAGAGTTGGTTTTTCATTGAAAACTTATGCAACTTAGTATTGTTATTTTCTGTTAATGTTACTACTTTAACTACTCGACTACTATATTACTAACATTTTTAATAACTATTTTAACTACTAGTTATATTGTATAAAAAACGGGTAAACCCGAAATACCGATAGCCCATTATTTCACATTAAAATACTGGCTAACAAATTTTGTAACAGAAAAATTAAATAAAATCTTTTCAAATATGGAACACGTTTATCATGTTATTCCAAATGTAAAATATTTTATTTTTCTCTCACAGTAGCATGTAGTGCCAGTATACGTAAAATACAGTAAGTATTTTTATGGCAATTAAAACATACCAACTGCCTTATATCAGTACCTGCCCGGTTGTTGTGTTAATGTTGTGCAATATAAATAAATTCAGTAACTACTAGTATCAACAATGCCATACTAACAATAGAAACTTCTGTTATAATTATTCTCTTTTCATAGAAATCTACGCTTTGTAAGGAAACTGACTTTAATTAGGTTTCACTCACTAACGGTATTTGTAATACTATAACAAATTGGAATATTTTACGCAATGTTTTCTTTAAAATTCTGGAAGCATAATATTTTTACTAAAACTATGGGGTGCATTAAAAAGTCAAAGGATTAAAATATGGACTTAAAAAATTATGTGTTATCTTTAAAAAATAAAAATACCAAACTTGAATAACGGTGAACAAAATACCTACTTATATTTGATACAACTTTTGCATAATGCTTTTGCACGTTCCTGAGTAAAAAAAGGATCTTGACAGTGATGGACAAGGATGTGATTCTTTTCCCCTTGGCCCCTTTCAGCTATGTAACCCTAAAACGTTTCTCTTAGATAGCACCTATAGAAAAGTAGAAGACTCAAGTTAAAGAAAATGAATTCTACATCACACGAAACACTGAGAGATTACGAAGATAAACACAAAAGTGCGAATCAGATTACTGGTTTGAGTTACAAGTGAATTCGCAGAGAAAACTGGATATATCTCGGATTTTACGTTGAGATAAATCACACATCTACGGGCCCAATGTAAGTACGTACTCAAGCCCCTCTTGGGAATCATATCACGTATTAAATTAGGTACCTACACTAGTTCTTAAAAGGTTCAATCGCACTAAAACGATTTGTTTGCACAAAGATAAAAGTGCGAAGACATTTTCATTGCACTTTTCTTGAATATTAAAAGAGTACTTATGAAATCATTGACCTTATAATATTGTAGTAATGGAACTATAAATATACGAGTATAATATCATTATTCTTAAGTTTTTTTTTGGCTTTGAAGTATGAGTAAAAGTAAAGTTATTTCGTTATCCAAAAAATAAATAGACATGATAAAGCTGATGATGTGTGTTTGAATAAAAAATAGATCTTATTTGATTTAATGTAAGTACCAACTGCTTTCCAGTTTTGGTCAGTTCAATATACCTAGTATTTGACGAGATTTTGGCATTTTCAGCAAAAGTTTTAATATTATATTTATCGCTCAAATATATTGGTTTAAGTATGTATGTACCACTAAGTACCTGCTTATAGTACGTATTGATAAATCCATTGTAAATAATACATAACATAATAAGGATTACAATGATTGATTGGTCCATTAAATAAAGATATCTACTTATAGCTACATAACACACATGTACATTATAATGTTGCGCATTTTGAAATCGTATCAATCATTCGGATAGACTTTTATATTCAGTTACGCGTAGACGACAAACTATTCAATATTGAATATTTCTTTTTGTTAAGCCATTTTCCCCAAAGGGTTGAGTTATATTAATATTGTGTGGAAGAGCCATGCTTCGGCATTAATGGGTCGCCTCAACCAGTGATACCACGGCCTCACAGATAACAGACGTGAAGCAACGCTTACGTTGTGTAAGTGAGATTACTGGAGACATAATTACCGAGGGGAAATTCGATATCTTCCCAATCCCCGGTTCTCCAGCAACCCTTAAATTCCTTATCCCCAAAAGGCCGGCAACGCACTTGTAACGCCTTTGGGGTTTCGGGTGTTCATAGGTAGTGGCGATTGCTAACATTCAGGTGATCCGTCAAAAAGTGTTACTAGTGATATTTTACTCACTTTCTTGTCCGTCCTTATATTGGCTATTAATACTCACCTTTTGTGATAGCTAGTACATTTTAAGTCAAATCTCTTTATTGCTTAATCTCCTTTTATTTCATAAAGGATAGGAAGACGCAGTATTAAAACTTTCCTTCCATTCATAGTATACAAATAAGGTCTTTTCATAACTCATAAGTTCGTTCTAAAACAGTTATTTGTGATTAAGAGAATTAGCAATTTCTTTGACAAATAAAATATGTAGATGGTACTCATCTTCAAAACTAAACCTTATACTTAAGGACTTAGGGTAGACTGGGGGCCAACGTAACACATTTTGTTTGACGCGCTCTTGTGTAAAATCTATTTGGTTTTTATAAAAATAATTAGTGAATTTAGGGGCACTAGTTATTCATTTAAAGTATTTTTTACTCGTAATTGACTAATGTTATAAACGAAGCCTAAAAATTGAGTTAGATCTCAAGGCGGGCGATTGTTACAATTGTACCCATCGTGTGGTCAATTGTAACAAAAGATTTTTATGAAATAAAACACAAGTGGGTTGAGTAGGAATACTCGAAGTAATTTTTAATTGCAGTCTTATCAGTTATGAATCAGTATTTAATCACAAAAACAAGTTATTTCTTTAAATATTTAAACTGAACACAATTATATTTGAACTAGAAGCACATAGCTATTCTGGCTTTATTCAACAAACAAAAGCGATATTTATTTGACAAATTAAAATTAGGAGCCTTACTGTTCGTTTTAAGTTTAGTAATAGCTCTGTAACATTTATAAAACACGAACTAAACAACTTTTTTCTGTTTGTATGGTGTTACAATTGTCCACTGTTACAAATATCCCCATCCACGTGACTCATATTCATTGGCATATTAAATTATAACAATCTAGAAATAAACTAAAACTCTGCTAAAACAAACAAAACAACTCAAGTTGAATAAAGTAATGACAAAAGAGAATATAAATAAAAACTAATCAATAAAGTTCTACAAAAACAAGACAAAACCACTCTTCGGCAGTGCAGGTCTTCGTCAGATTCAACAATATTTTTCTCTTTTTGCTGCTCTCCCTTTCGTATTCCTTTGCCCTTTCCTTTTTCCCGAATTTTAATTTTTTAATTTGTTTTGCTTTTTTCCTTGTTTCTGCTTCTCTACGTATAGGTTCTTTTTCTGGGGTATCTATATATTGCAGTCTTCCTTTTCCAATTTCCGAAATTGGACATGTGGACAAGTGTAACACGGGGTCAATTGTAACGTTTCAATTGTCCCCGTCGTCAGTGGTACAAATGTCCTTAATACACAATCTGTGGAAAAATTGAAATAACTAATACTATACTAAATATTATTAAATAAGCATTAGGCTACGTAAAATACAATAGCTCAGAAGGCGACTTAATGAAAAATCTCGATAGAATATTGATAATTTAATTAGATATTACACAATTAATTAGTACGAAAAACTTACTTTGGTGCTGCAAAAATAAAACTTCGTCGTTAACACGTCAGTTTCGCAGCTCGCGCGCTGCTGGCTAGTGAGCAGGTCGGGACGTGTCCTGCGCGTATTCAGGCTGACGCACACATGCGTTAATGGCTTAATAGTCAAAATATCGCCAATGTTACAATTGTCCACTGTTACTACTGCCCCCAGTCTACCCTAAGTCAAGTTATTATATAAATATAATAACATTATACACTTCAAACCGAGGAAAGATACAATATAAATCGCTCTCCGAATCCCTCTTTTACACGGTCCTTATATTGGCCAAATTTACAAGTCGATCGCTGCAAACGGACGCTTAGAGTGCTGAATTTAGTTGCAAGCTGCTTTTGAGATACACTAAAAATATGTTAGAAATGTCGAAATGGCCATTTTCTATTCTAAATCTTGCTATTTTACTCGGAGAGAAATTTTGCCATGTAAGGAAAGTGTCTAACCCCCGATAACTGAAATGCTACTAAATTTTAAGTTGTACTTAAATATCGTGCTATCTCTGTCATTTTACAAAGAATTTATAGTGACAGAACTATTTTTAAAAGCGACATAATATTTATTAATATTATAATTCTGTCTATTGATTTTGCTCGTGAAATTAAATAATAAGTTTAATAAAAAGTTGCAAGGATCAAAAATGTGTGTTAGATTAGAAATAAAATCTCGTATTTTACAGATACTGTTATTTGTGTACTTATGAAACGATGCTTGAAAATATCTTTCGTTTCCTGACCAACCGGAGAAAGAGAACATAAATCATTTGTTTTTTGTCAGTTATGGTATTGACAGTATACTTATAAGTCAAAACCGCACTCCTACCTACTCTACTTCGGTTTTTTCGAAGTACATTTTTTATGGTCTGAGATTTATCACTGTAGATAACCATAATGACACCATAATCTATCATCTTACATGACAATCATCATTAGGCGACCAACCCTAAGGGCTTAAAACTTATTGCCTAAAATCGCATTTTTCTAGTAAGTAAAAGTAGAAACTCTTTAGTAAATGTTGCTCCATAATATTATATTAAATTTTTATTTACATACAAGAGGCAATATTAATATTTTTGTAGATGTTTTCATTTTCAGTGTTAAAGTATTATACATATTGTTTACAATATTATAAACTAGCTTACTATATGTTATTCCAGACCATATTCTATTTCCAAATTTTATCCCGATCCCTTCAACCGCTTTTCCGGCCATGATTGACAAACATACATACAAACTTACAAACTTTCGCATTTGTAATATTAGTAAGAATGAGTTATTTCAAACTCGACCACAACTACTTTGACTTACTAAATGGTTTTAATGTTTTGATTCATTTAGTTTACATCAGTTAAGTACACAAGTGAGATAATCTGCAATTCTTTACAGCAATCCATAGGGTATATATCATACACAGTGCTTAATTCAGCACTGTGTAGTATGTTATGATACTAGGTAATAGCTCCATAACACGAGACTAATAACATAACCGCCGGTAAGTGGGGATATTACGTGCATACCACTACATACCTCTCCAGGGAACAACAGAACGGAATGTAGTTAGACTATAAATGGGATCAACTCTAAGGGATTGCTCAAATATTGGATCAAGTCCAGCCAATCTTACAATAATTTTGTCAATAACAATAAGCTGTATTAAGATTTGGTTGAATTTAGCAGGAAAAAATATTTTGTATCTTTTCAAAGTCCAATTCAATGCATTTATTTCAATACCTAAATAAAATTGCCCGTTAGTCGCTCTACCAATGAAGCTTAGTGCTAACACAAAATAAATAGGTGCTATTTCTAAAGTGTAGATTCGAATACTACGAAGAATATGTCGTGGTGTCTCGGAGGTTTAAGACGCCTATCTGAGTTCTATGTACTTTCTAAGATTATTAAGACACCACTGACAAACGGTGAAGAAAAGCAACATCAGGAAACCTGAGCTTATAATTTCTAATTATAAGTTTGAAATCGCCAACCCGCATTGAGCAACCGTGGTGATTAATGCTCAAACCTTCTCCGTGCGAGCACCTTTGATCAGCAGTGACCACTTATAGGCAGTTGATGTTGATACTATGAAGAACTAATAAGAGAATCAGTTTCGTAACATACATAACAATATATGTGTACCAACGTATTATGGTATTGTGAAAGACCAAACTACATATAATAAACTAGTATTGTCATATATCACACAAAGCTTGTTGATACACCATCTGTCTTCGGTTGAGACATATTGCAGCTTTGGCAAATATGCAAACAAAATAGAGAGGCGGGAGACGGCGCCATTTGCACCTGGGTGGCAATAGGAATGCTACTTACTATTCTATTACATTGTTACTATTCTACTCATGCTGTTTTATTTGATGTATTTCAGATATATCCAATTTGTGAATTATTTCACTTAGAAATAGAAAAGGAATACTTCAATTTATACGAATATTTCTATTTAAGATTTTTTTTTAAATTTCATTTACTCATGAATAATTTTAAACATATTTTGTAACTTTAAACATTCGGAGGATAGGACTGGAACATAGGATTTTTGAAATGATGATCAGCAAAGAAGAACTTAGTTCAAACTGTCGATAAAATGGCATTATCCTATGTCTATCCATCTTATATATTATGCAATTACATAAAGTTACACACATAGGCACATAGGAAAGGATAGCACACAAAGGATATCGTAATACTAATTGCTATCGTTTGTTATAAAATAAATTAATGCTACACGTGCCACTCATTTCCTATTAACAGTGTTAATAGATCACAATGTTTAACTTTCCTACACGTGTTGATAATTAGCTACATTGTAAAATCAGGTCGATTCCACACAGCTTCTGGACTAATATAATCTTGGAGACCTAAAAATTATTCTTGGATATACGGTTTTAAATTGAACTGATAATATTAGAAAGATTTACCTGCGTTTAGAGGTAAATGGTGATGTGGTGATAATGAAAATAAAATGTTTTGACTTTATTTAATTTCGTTTATTAACTTCTATATGTTTTATGGAATAGGGGCAAACGAGCAGATGGTAAGCGATCAGCGTCGCCATAGACACCCGTAACACCAGAGGAGTCACAGGTGCGCTGTCAGCCTTTTAAAAAGGATTACGCTCTTTTCTTGAAGGTTTGATTTGACTGCTGACCAAAGGCCTCTTCACACAGAGAAGGTTTGAACATTAATCATAGGTAGTTAATATGAATGTTGACAGAAATTAATTGAATGAGGGTTATGGAATAATTAATGAAAAAGCTATTGTGTGGGTGATTGTGTTAAGTGTCTGTGGAAAAGTTCTAATAAAGGGATAAGTGTATGAGTGTCCTCAATTGATGTGTATTTATGACATGATGCATTAATTTGGAGGTAACCAACTATATATTTATGTATTCTACAACATCTTTATCTGATGTTGTTGTGGAACCTTTGAAACTAATTAGTTTATTGTATAGTAGGCACGCATTGGGATTTATCAAGTCACCAATAAAAAATCGCATCCCATTAATAGTCAAATGGCATTCTGATTTCCAATTTCGGTCACTTGTTGATGAATTCTGAACACTTTGCAGTAGCCATTAGCACATTAGCGTGTCAGTTTCCATACCAGATTTTAGAGCGTCATGTGATTTTCGATTGGTATGCAAATGTACGGTAACTATGCTAATGTAAACTGACTTTTGATACTAGTAAGAGGATTATTTGCTATCATTCTTGTGACTTCTTGACGTAGGTATTTATTTATTTAGTAGAAAATCAATCCAACAACGCATTATGCAGGTAAAGTGAAATCTTTGACAAAAAAGTACAATAATTTTTATTACTTAAAATTAATTCATTAGCCTCACACAATCTTAAATATTCACGACATACATCTCATAAATGAGGGAGTTCAATTATTTCATGTCCCGAAGATGTTTACTAACATGAAAAAATCTTTCTTCGAAAATAGAATACAGTGAAGCGTCGAATCATCTAGCTAATATTACTAATCTCTTACTCCTGTACCTACTTATAAACATTTAATGATTACTTAAACGATTCCGTACTAAACGATTTTTTTCCGATAACATTTGCTAACTGAACTGGGTTAAGTAACCATTTAATGACTTTTAGTACGACAGTAATACATTATTCTAATCAACTTTAAAACAAAATGCACTCAATAAAACTAAACAAAACAACAACAAACGTGGAAACAAAATAGGGTACAAAATAAAATATTCCGTATGTCATGCACGCAGCAAGCCTGTCAACATGTCGATACGGTATAAGCTTTACAAAGTACCTAACATTGCATGGCTTTAACACGTGTATCCCCTAGCACATAGCAATATTACATAATTATGTATATCCCAGGAAACTTTGTATCAGAATTGACTAACGGTGTACTTAATGAGTGGAGTGAAAGACTTTTGGTGATTATTGGAAACCATTATTCCATAAGACTGTGTCTCAGATAACGTTTAAAAAATAATAATCAATAATAATAATTGATTCCTCTTCCACAAATGTGACTTAAAACTATGTTTACAAAATATAATAAATTTAAATATTTGTGGGAGACTGGTATCTCCACTAGGAAACCCTGTCACACAGATTACCAAATAAAGTGAGTGAGTTTAAAAAATAGCTAAAAGTTTTGACCATGAAAACTAGAATTTATTGACAAAGGGTGTTTTTCGTAAATTAAATACCAACGACAAAAATATACTTAGAATAGCAAATAAAAAAAAATATGCAATACATTGTCTTGTGTATTTAATGTTTTGAGAACAGATTAAAAAGACTTATTGACAGGCCTATTACGGGACCTAACTTTGTAGCCAATTTATTTGTTTAACACGCTAATACTATCAGGGTGCGTAAACACAAACGGACCCTAAATGATAAAGCTCTTTTACTTCACTGAGACACGCGGAAACATTTATTTTCATTAGGATACGACTCACAGAATATGCCGGCAGTATATGTCTGGAATTAAAGCCAGTTTCTGACAATAGGCTACGTTTTATTACAGTGAAATTATCAATTGCCTAGTAACTCTATAAAGTGTGGGAGAGTCATGCTTCGGCACGAATGGGCCGGCTCGACCGGAGTGATACCACGGCCTTACCGAAAACGACCCGTCTCTGGTGTTTCAAGTGTACATTAGCGGCGGTGATTTCATACCATCAGGTGATCCGTCTGCTCGTTCACCAGTTTATAACATAAAAATACTAACTATATTAAAAAAAAATGCACTTGGCTTTTATCGTTCCATATACCCATTTCATTTTAAACTACATATACTTATTATACTAAATTATTTAATAATTATTGTAAAAATATTAATTTGAAACATTGAACATCATCCATTTTGATTCTATAACAATTCTGCGAAGTCTGAACGTAAAATAGTAGCTACGTCTTTCGTCACTAAATGATAAATGGGAAATCACAAAATGATTGATACATCTACAGATGAACTGGAAACAAAAGAAACTTTTCGACCAACTGCCGATTGAAAAACAAAAGGAGTAAATTCTTTGGGATATTAAAGGGACTGATGGACCGCTAAGTAGAATAAACTAAAGAGGATTTTTGGACAAAATAAACTGTCATGTTTTTAAACATGGTGCTGATTGTTTTCTTAGGGCGAGTAGTGTCCAACCGCAACACCAGAGGAGTTATAAATGGGCTACCGGCCTTTTAAAAGGGTCTTTTCTGAAGGCTCGAAGGTCTAATCGGATCGAAACTGTCGGAGGAGATGGTTTGATCAACAGTTTTGTAAATAGTGCGAAGTAGCAAAATTCTCGACAAAAGGGACACTATGAACTTGTGCACTATTCCAATTATGGAGATAGAATTAATTACTTCTGTTCTGTTTCTGTCTTGAAGGACAATTACTATATTTTATTACAAAAAACTTTATTTGCTAGTAAAAACATCGACCATTAACCCAAACTTATATCATATTTGTTACTCGACTGCCTTCCGCATATACCGGCTCCAATACTTTTACCAACACATAATAGATACATAACAATAAAACCCCAAACATTTTAAGGCTTGATAAAGTAAAGTATTCGACCAAAAAGTATTTCAAGGACTATCAATCCTATGTACATAGGTTTCCAAGTACATACTTCGACCTTATTGCTCAAACATTTGGAAAAATCTCATCTTCACAGAATTTGGGATATTCGGGGATATGACAATATGTACTTATGCATATAGGGTTCATGGTTTTATCTTATCATATAGGTTTCATATTCAAGGGCTTTAACAAAAGATAGTAACAAAATATCACTTTTTTGCTTACAAAAATATAACTTTTCATATTAAACTTCAGAAATACTTATTTTAAGTGGTACTCCGGAGCCGCGGAAGACTTAACGGGTTGCCAGTGCCCCGGGTCGAAAAGCAGGAGTTGGAACAGGGGGTTTTTACTCACTTCATCCAGGTTGAAACATCATTGGCAGATTTGTCCCCCTCAAAAGGGGGTACTACATTTCTTAAACGGGTCTTCAAAATACAAGTTATAATAGACTAAACAAAACCAAACGAAATTATTAAATGGTCTACAATTTCCAAAATAGTTTCAAGACACGTACACTACACATCAACTTTTGTCACGTCACCTTTTTACAAATTGAATTTGTACTCGTATCAACTCAAAAAGCTACCTTTCTCCATATATCTCTGTCAACCGTCATTCCAATATCCTCTCCCTTACTGGCCACGTCATCTTGCTAGTACTTATTCAAAATTTTCCTCACGACATGTCGCATACCATGACGGGCCATTTCCAAAGAAATTTTCGATAACCGACCACCATTTTGTAAAAGTGACACACACATTTATTTAATCCGCAAGCAAAACGCCAAGTTGGCACATAAAACATAATAAATTTTATTAAAAACTTGGCAAACTAACCTCAAAATTATGTAAAGGGTTTAACGTAACGAAATGGCATTCAGCCGCTGCATTGTCCAGCTTAAGTAAATTACATAATAACGTCTTAACAATTAAATAAGTAAATGACTATGAAAACAAAGTCCTTTGATTTTGACAGCTAATTAAAATAATGACATCTCGTTTACTGAGGGCGAACGTGTGAAGTAATTTACTAACGTAAGGTAACTGAATAGCTCCTAAATTTCCTAAACTAGCAGAGCCATTACGTAATTTCTATTCATTACATTTCGCGTAGGATGTAGAACAGTTCTCATTCGTGACGTGAACACCTAACTGTAAGGAATATTTACGAGTATTAAGTACTAGACAGGGGTTTTAGTATGCCTATATTTGCCAATAAAACCAATAAAATGAGCAGCTTTCGGTATTCAATAAAAGCTAATCGTGCCAATAACCGAAGGACCTTCCAAATGGTCATATTATTATTATGTTTGAACACTAATTTTTTTCTTCAGAACGTATATCACTTTTGTTAAGGAAACCACCTTCGACTGTTAGAAATACTTTCTAGACATTCGTGTATAATGAACATGTAAGAAGATAGCGAGACTGAATAATAAAACAACTGCTAATATTGACGGAAGCATTTCGCAGACAAACGGAGCATAAGAGATTAAAAACGGAAAAAATACAAAAGAAAAAGTAACAGTGAAAGGCACCATATATTTAATAGTTAAGTTTCTTCATATTACATTATTAAAAGCATCTTAAATCCCTTGTCACTACCGCAAGAAAATGGAAGAGGCTTTTAGTACAGTTCTTGTACTTGGGTAATTACCGAAGCACTCTCAGTCTTAAAAATGAAATGATGCTCTGTTTGATGGCAGTTATTATGGAGCCATTTTGGCCAGTTACATAAGGGGCCTTAGTCTGCTATTACAATTGTGTCAGAATGGTCGATCATTGAGCAGTGCGAGAGGGACGCAGCTACGTAGGTTGTATAGCTCTGTCCCTCTTGCACTGCTCAATGATCGACCATTCTGACACAATTGTAATAGCAGACTAAGGCCCAAGATACCTCGGGTAGTAATTAACAATCTATTAGGTGCTATACAGACTTTTTATATTTACAGAAAGATCGAAGTGTGAAACTACTTTTACTACATTGACCTAGCGTTCCAGCAATAGCCATTAATTTTATCACTAATATCCAATAGAGCATTAGCGAAACAGAATTCTATGTTCGATGTCACAAGATTCATATTCCTACTAGATACAAGTTTTCTTAGAAACACGCCTCGTAACACAATATCATTGTAACACACTCGGTTAGTTTTTATGTCTTAAGGTTATTTCTCACGATTCGCTATTTTACGAAATAAGATCTGCGTTATAACTACTTCGTATCTATTGTGAGCTAAGTAGTTCCCATTCTGTATTGCACGTTATAAGAAATCATTGCTATAAGAAGCAAGGATTCTCTTAAGGTTTAACCGGCTTCAAAAAAAAAAAGAGGTTATTGGTTTCACCTGTATGTATGTACGTATGTATGTTTGCGCGCGATTATCTCGCGTTTGCTTGAACCGATTTTGATGCGGTTTGGCATAGTATTTTTCAGACTTCAGAGAAGGTTTTATAAGATCAAGAAGAGAATAGAAGGTGGAAACAAAAAAATAAATTGTCCACATATCTTGACAGAAATGAGAAAACTTATTTTTTTAAGAGCATAATATTATTTTCTATTTTGTGTCAAACGTAAAAGTCATAATATATTTTGTTTTATTTATTATTGTTTAACACCTTTAAATTGTTTAAAGGTGCTTTGTAGTTCGTGTACCTTATGCTGACAGTATTAGGTTAGCAATTACTCTAACAGCTAACATAGAAAGTGATTACAGTCGTATGTGGAATGTAGGTTTCACACCACGGAGTTTACAGAGGTGTTGCTAGCTTCAGACGTAGAGTGAAGTGTCTCTTTATTAAAACAAGATATGAAATTAGTTTCAAGGTGTGTATAATTGTCTGCTTACTTAGTTGAGTGATTATATAAATAAGTTTTAAGACTACTTATTTTAATTTCCGAACTGATTTATATACTAATTATTCATTATTAAAAAACAGGGAATTTTTAACTAACATACAAGTAATTTATCTTCATTCCAAACAGTGATACAAACTTGGAAGCCCTTTCAAAACAAAACTTTCACAATAACATTAAAGGGCAACAGCAAAGTAACAAATTGTACTTTTTTTTTTGTTCTATGGTTTTTGGGCTATTAACTAATAGGCTACGTCAGCACCATCGTACTCTAAACTTATCTATCTAATAACATTTTAAATTAACTAAACATTAAAATACCTGCGGGTCATCACTGTTGCAATATCATAGATTACTTAAAAGTTCTGACAAAATACAAGAAAATGGTACCAAATCATATATATTTATTTATTTTTTATGTTAAAATATTACATCAGTGGGTCCCACACCACCTTTCATTTAACAAACTCCGCGAGCATATAAACTTCGCAATTTCAGTACGAACAATGAGAAACTAATCGCTCATTCGTTCTTAGTATGCAGTACATCTGCGTTTTATTTATTATTTACGTTGCAAGAACACGATATAACTTGATTGATTAAAAGGGACCCAAAAGAAACTTTTGGAGGTACTGACCCAAAGTTCGCTCACACTAAGTAGTAAGCAAAGTTAAAGTAAATAAGGAAGTTATTAGAACATAAAATGCGAAGAAAGTATCTTGTTAGCGGAATTTGTCTCCGGCTGTTTGGGAAATAAAATAAGGGATAGTGGGTCTGAATTTACGACTACTAAAGTACGGGTTTTGAGAAGACATCGCCTTGTATCGGGTACCGTAGTAAAACAATACAAGAAACTGTAAAAATTAGGACATTCGCGTTACGTAATTGTGTTTTAGGCTTAGCTGATTCGAGCTGCGGACTACCTAGCCTGGGTGTACCGGGGAGTCTGACACTCCTTCTCGACTCGTCCAAGGCGGGAGAAGTCATTGGATGATTTTCCCCCCTCGAAAAAAAAGCTTAGCGGATTTAAAAACAAGAGTATTTAAAGTTTTACTTTTTGAACATTCTTTTTGCTTAGGAATTTGAATCAAAGTAAAGTAGCAAACAACTAAAACCTCTTTTATGTTTTTGATGGTTTCGAAAGGCATTTTCAACTTTTAGTCAGAGCACAAAGTATTTCATAAAGAACTTTTTTGTAAAATATAATTACCTGAAGCGTTTATGGATTACATTATGTTGAAGTATAATAACGAGTTTAAAATGTTTTAAACTCATTATAGTGGAAACATATTTTGCTCTATTAAGAAAAGATTATGTAATAGACACTCTTACTGAATATCGTACGAGGATCTCAGCCCAGGACAAAGTATTTATTGGTGAAAAGTGGGTGTGACATTATGTATATCCTTTTCAAAATTAAAAGGTGTTACATTAAGTAAAGTTAGATGTTACCTTTTTCATAAAAATATAAGTGAAAGAATATACAATAGATACCTAAGATCGCCCATCCAACTACATCTAATATTAGGCACAATATTTGCACCGAATATTAGCTGAAAACTAGCCCAAACTACTTTGTTTAGTCTAGACAAAGTAGTTCAGACTAGACCAAGTTGATCTCGTCTAACCTTGTAGTGGTCACAGCTAGTTAGGAGTAAGAACGGTAGGTATTTAGACGTAGGTTGATACGGTTTCAAGTTCGATACAATTAGGTCGGTAGTCTTTTGTAGATACGACACTAGAACACTTCAGTGAGATGGCATAGAATAAAATACCTATAGTATTTCAAAGTGTTATTATTCAGGTTGACTTATTAAGATGGGTATTTATTATGAGTTAGGCCTGTTTGTAGTTTGTTGT
This sequence comes from Spodoptera frugiperda, assembly GCF_023101765.2. NCBI lineage: Eukaryota > Metazoa > Arthropoda > Insecta > Lepidoptera > Noctuidae > Spodoptera > Spodoptera frugiperda. The sequence continues at coordinate 6,699,605 of NC_064241.1, read as the reverse complement.
CTGGTTGTTTTCAGATTTTTATAATAGGCTTTATAGATGTGGAGAAAAAATATATCCGTCTGCTTGTGGAGGAGTGAAACCTATGTCGCTCTCACTCTCACTCTCACTCTCACTCTCACTCTCACTCTCACTCTCACTCTCACTCTCACTCTTACTCTCACTCTCAATCTCACTCTCACTCTCACTCTTACTCTCACTCTTACTCGTCGAGCCGATCGAGCCCGTCTCACGATGGTCCGTCATCTCTGCCGACTACCTGATATGTTTGTATGCTCATGCAAACACAGGTTTTACTATAAGCGTATGGTAACCTCTACCTGCCCATTTTAATAAAAAATAAACGCATAGATGTATTAAATAAATGATGAATTACTTTACTTTACTTTGATCATCATTTATTTGCAGTATATTTATTTTGCAACGTAAAAATAATATTTGATCTTTTCACGTATTTCATTCACATGTACCTAACTATCGAGTGTCCTCTAGGAAATAACACTGAATATTGGAATTCGATTTATCAAGAGTGACATGTCCTTTCTACGTCTATATTATCGTGCCATATTCCATTTTTTCATTCTGTCGTTCTCAGAAAAACTGAAAGTTAATTATAGTTGGCCACTGGCTATGAATTTTTGTGGTGACAATCCATTATGTGGGCTGAACTATAGATTTTATTCATACACTAGCTTTTGCCCGCGACTTCGTTCGCGTGGAATAGTGACTTCCGGCAAATTTTTGGTTTTAACCACATAGTTCCCGATCTCGCGGGATCTCTTCAAAAATGAGATGTGGAAGATATTCCAGGGAACTCTTCAAAAATCAACATAATGAGCTCTGCGTTTGAATTTAATAGATGTATACTCACTTAGGGCATTGAAAAAATAGTTTAAAAACGGACTTAAACTAACTTAAAACTAAAGAAAGCTACGAATTACGAATTTATAACAATTAAAAAAGAAACTATATTACAACCTATCCTCTATGCTATAATAACCAAGCTTAAACTAAATAATTTAAAAGAAACGACTTAAATCTAATCTAATTAAAAAAAAAAATTAGACTTACAATTTTATTAACCTTTTGACCGCCAGAGCATAAACGCTTCGCTGTGCCCTCCACGCCAAGCAACGAAAATAAAAATAAAAATAAAAATTCAACGAAATAACCCTGAAAATATTAGGGATTCCAAAATGTTATCGAATGTGTTTATTTTGTTTTTCTCTGTGATCTGTTTCTATGCATCTATAGATGTCGGTGGCTCACAGGGCACGCTTGCGCATGACATCTATTCATGCCATTGGCGTTCAAAAGGTTAAAAAAACTAACTACAGTAACTACTAATAATCGATATCAAACTAAACCTACGTTAAATAGTTTAACCAAAAAACCAGGAAAACCCAACAAATAAACTTATTAATTGACAAATACAACGAAACCAATTTAGAATATACGAAACAGCAGGACCACTACAGACAAATAATCATACGACTGATAATACACTTTTTCTACGATAGTACCGAAGCGCTCGGCCGATACCCAACCAAATGAATGTAACGAAACCATAGCGCGATCTATTTCGATCCCAACGCCATCTATCGAGGATAAAGACAACTTGGATTACAGTAGAACTCCAATTATCCGAACTCCGACTATCCGAATCGCCGATTATCCGAATCACAAAAATTGTCAAAAAATGGTGCGCTATTATTCTCCCCCCCCGCGAAGCCAGTGTTTGTCAAGTCTTGACTTGACTTGTCTCAACTTGCCGTTGTGCCTACGCTGACTTCCCCCGCAATTTAATTCAATAAAAAAATAGTGCAATATCAAAACGTAGCTTTTATTCTCTTCAATGGCAATTTTTTGAAAAAATCCGATTATCCGAATATTTGATTATCCGAATGGGTCCGGTCCCCATTAATTCGGATAATTGGAGTTCTACTGTATTTATTTATACCCCGTTCGTGCATTTTCTTTGTACTAAAAGTTTAATTATATTGATATTATATTTTTTTCATACCTTTTTACTATTTATTTACTTTTTTTCGATGAATTAAAACAATAATATGAACCGAAGTCGTGTAACGATCGACATAGAATTATCTATACTCCGTTAGAGCATTTTCTTTGTACTAAATGTTTTATTATATTGATATTATTTTTTTCATACCTTTTTACTATTTATTTACTTTTTTTCGATAAATTAAAACAATAACATGAACCGAAGTCGTGTAACGATCGACATAGAATTATTTATAAATAATTTATTTCTTATTTTTATTTTTTGATTTTTGAAATAAAAATATATCTATGTCCTTTCTAAGGTTCTAAACTATATCTGTACCAAATTTCAACCAAATCCGTCAAATAGTTGCGGAGATTAATGGTATAAGCATAGAATGTTCGACGTGATTCTTTAATTTGACATAACTTTTTTATTTATGAACCGATTGACATGAAACAAACACTAAATGTAAATTTAAGCATCCCACAATATATTCGTGAAAACCGCATCCAACTCGGATCAGCCGTTTCTGAGATTAGCGCGCACAGACGAACAGACAAACAGACAAACAGACAAACAGACAAACAGATAAACAGACAAACAGACAAACAGACAAAAAAAAAGTTAATTACATTTTTGGGTTCGACATCGACATAACAATAACCCCTGCTATTTTTTTTATTTTTATTTTCAATGTACAGACAGCACTTTTCTACGATTTTATTATATGTATAGATGTAGTCATATCAAGTTTGCGGCCACATTTTATAGAACTAAATTTCGAGTCTGAATTTCAAATTGGACTAAACATTTTATGATGTATTTTCCAATTTTCAGTTTTCCTTAATTTACCACTTTATCGTTTTCTAGTAATAAACTATTCTAAATTACATAATCAGATTTGTTCAGTAATAAAAGTATAACAATCCACGTTTAAGCAGCCCAATCTACCTTTTCGTAGCAATTGACGTTCCATTATCTCTGCCTACCCCCATGGGAGACAGGCGTGAGGTTATGTATGTATATAACCTATCTTTTCGATAAATGTATAATAAATACCTTACCTTATTACACAGTAACAATTTCTTATACATTAAATATTAGGAACATTTTAGTACAAGGGTTCATGAACACGAAAAAAAAGATGACGAATAAAATTAGAATTTTATTCGCCCTAGGTACCACTGTAGCGGGCTCTCGGCCTAATGAAGGTACTACACTTTAATCACGGCTCGGTTTATTCTCAAGTTAATTGGAAATGTACAAAATATTTAAGTACTTTTTCACTTACGAAAATTAATATTTCACACGAAAATCTGCTAATTTTGGTACGGTATGGCATTTAAGTTGGTTAATAATGAAGTGAGTTAGGTCTAAATGTCATTGGAATGAAGTAGGAAAATGTGTTTTACTTAAGTGGTTTTTTTTAGAAGGGCGCAGAGGCTTGCTAAATTCATGAAAGATAATAGAAATAATATTAGGGGACTTTTTTGCAATGCTAGTCTTCCTAAGACTAACCTACCCTATTCATTAGCTTGTTAAGGGTAGTTCTTCAGAGACAAAATTTTCGATGTCTATGGGAATATTTTTGAAACCAACTAACAAAACGGCATGTAATATTTTTTTTAGTATAGTTTAGCTATATCAGTTACTAGGACAAATAATATTTTTTAAATAATTGCAGTCTAGGTACAAAATATATTTTTTAAAGCTTGTTCTTCTGATTCATATGGCGTGTCCGTTTGCCATTTTCCGGAACAAAGTAGTCGATTTTGCATTTTCCCTTTGATACTTCAATGTAAATTATAATTACATCGAAAGGAGATGAGTTGTCCTCTTCAAAAAAAATATGCATTCGTTATAACTATGTTAGTATGATTATAAATAAATAAATAAGAAGTGTCCGGCGTATAATACTGATTAATATAGCGTAAGCTGCGAATGACCATACTTGGTCGGGTATTAATAATGAGAGTCTGGCTTCCTGTGCGGAGGGAAACCAGGCGTGCAACGGACAAGCTAGGAGGCGGAAGTGCGGCTTAGATCCAGGTGTTACGAAGGTAAATATCTGATTCATCTGTGTTTGGTTTACATGGCATCCTGATTACAATGCCTATTTTATAAAATTTACTTTACAGTTTTAAAACTTCAATCTATGTTTCGTGTGAAGCTTTTTGGTTATACATTCGTTTAGAAAAATGACAAGAATGAAGTCTGTATATACGATGAGTTATGCATGATTGTAAGCAAAATCCTGATTCATCTGTGCCTGATTCGTATGGTCAAAACCGCATATGAATCATAAAATAAATTATTGATTTCGTTGTCCATTTTTTTACTAGTCTTATTTTTAAATTAACTTAGCTATAAAGGTTATAATTTAAAAACTTTTTTTTGAGGGATGTAATTAATATGTAGTCTGAAATTGCTAATCCGCCCTGAGCAAGCGTGATGATGAATGCTCGTGACTTTTCTGTGCGAAAGTACTCGAAAATAGTATGCTAAAAAGAAATTAAAAGAACGTGAAATTAAAATAAATACAGAGCTCATTTACATACAATTTTCAATTGTTCAACAGATTCATCTGGTACAATTTCTGATTCATCTGGGCAGAAAATATTCGAACGTCGATATCTCGAAAACTATTTTTAAAAACTAGTCCCTCATTCGAATATACGTTATTTGGTATACCTATTTTCATATGAACACGTGTTATACAGATCTTAAAGTGAAATTAAATTTTGGCCATATGAATCAGTGGAAGAATCAAATTTCGAAGACCCTACCCTTAAATCTAGTGTAAAACAGAGCATATCAGTAATCTCAACAAACATAAAAAAATATACTGGCCGAATTGAGAACCTCCTCCTTTTTGGGAAGTCGGTTAAAAATTGACAAAAAATAAAATGGAATAAACCGACTTAAGCAAAAGACTTACCTATCAACAGTGATAGCAACCAGTGTGAACACTCCAGCAGATACAGTCAGGTTGGCAGTGAAGTTGCTAGCAGTACAGGTCACTGACCCGAACGGCCAGTCAGCAGTCACGAGAAATATGAAGTTTGGTGCTCCGTTCAGGGTAGCCATCAGCAAGTCTGCGAAAGCGAGGTTCACGAGGAAACAGTTGGTTACTGTCCTCATACGACGATGGGCTGTGGACAAATAAACCAGAATAAGGTTTTATGATAATTGAATCTAAGGTTTAAGTGGCCAGATTTATAACCTGCTTTAATTGGCTATGTTTGGTTGAGACCCAGGTTTATGTTTTAAAGGTGAAGAAAAGATATAAAGGTGTTCTACCTTTACATAGTCTACATCAGATTACTAAATATTTGTCTAAAGCTAGACTTATTATAATTTACAAATTAAAGGCAAGTGACCCGGTTGTGGCCATCGACCCCTTTGTGGCCATTTGGGCCTTCAAATATTTATAACTAAGGCATGGACAAATAAATTACTCTGTGATGTACGTATTTAAAATATTGAATTTTAGAGACACTGATACCGTTGGCAGCTTTGATATGTCAAACTTCACTTCGATGCAACAAGTCATTCTTTTTAGTTGAGGGTGAAATTGTTAAGATCTTAACAAAAAGGTTAAGGCGAGCGGGTGAGGATTTGGTTTTTATTTTTTAAATCTTTGCTTATTGTTTGGATGTTTATGTTAATACTACATGAAGAATATATTGTCTAAGTGGAACTAAAGTTATTTTGTCGCCATATGTTTCTGAAGTGGGATTATTAGAAGGTGGCCACTAATGGAGACAAAATTATGAATTTCTCCATCTCTGGCCACACGGCTGGCCAAAACTTTTGTACATAGACGCCCCACTTCTAGTCATTTATCGTAATTTATTTATTATTTTTCCTTGGCTTTACATATCAACAAATACATATTTTTCATTTTCAGAGATGCAATAAATTGCCTTCACACAAAGGGGAGGTCAGTGTACTTTTACCTACGCCATATAAATGTTGATCTCTTTATTTGTAAGTTAAATTCAAGTGAAGTAATAATATTTCATATTTTCCAAACTAAATGAAAACCATTGTTTCTAAAATGTCAAATTTAATTACAAAATTTTGATTACTTTTATTGTATTTTTTGATGGCCAGAACTGGCACACAACCGTGGCCAGAAATGGCACGAATCTGGCCAAAAATGGCACAAACTCCCTTTTTTTCTTTTTTATACAGTTATTTTTCTATTGGACGTTCTTTAAAAAAAGGGTTTTCTTAGGCAAGGTTAATACATGTTAAATGACTTTTTACAAGAAATATGTTCGTGATAACAAAAACCATAAGTTAAGAAAGCCTCAAAGTCGACAAAATTCTTAAAGTGGCCACAACCGGGTCACTTATAATTAGTGGCTTTTAATTCGCGAAAATAATTTAATTTAATATCGATTTTTTTAAAATCTAATCTTTAACTGGCTGTGTTTCTACTTACGGACACTACGTTCACAAGATAGTTCACATGAATGTGCTAAACTGAACTAAATCGGCCATAGAAATCCTTGCAGTTGGACTACGCCAGACAGTCTACAAAGGGAGATGGTATGAGATCCAGAATAACGCATCCAACACATATGCGGCCGCCTTAACGTGATCACGACCGCTCTGCCAAGAGAAAAACGACATAGAAGAAAATGTTATACCTTCTTATTTTACCACAATGTATTCATACAAAGTCGCTCCAAATTCCCTTAGCAACAATCTGAATGTGTAATTTATCGTGAAATCACTTACCAAGAATGCAATTGACCGTTAATATTTCTGTTGACGTTTTACTATAAATATTTCCTCACTATTCCCAGTATATTTACCCCATTTTCCTTATGAATAAACGCCCACACACGAAGTAAATTATATTTAGATTACCATCAGATATAATATTCATATATTTTCTTATTTGTATTTCATCATACATACACATCGTAATTATTTTATTATTTCATTCCCACATAACAAAATGTAAGCAGGTAACACACTCGATATTGATGTAACATCACTATCAAGTGTGTGTTACAAACATGAACATGTCAAACATCACTGATGTTTATCAGATTACTAACATCGACGAAATACAATTGTGATTACATGTCTTGATTGTGATTTCAATAGATAGACTCTCGAGAGTAAGAAGATGGAAGAAACCACGACAATCTGAAGAAGCTGGTGGTTGTTGGTCAGCTACATAGGAAAAGACCTCGCGGTCGTTAGATGCTGTAAAAACCACACCGACTTGACAGTCGTACAAGATATGAAGGCTGCAGAGGACAGGGGCGCTTGAAGGAGGGTCGTACATCGAGTGACGCATGCATCACGCAGACACGACCTTCAGTAATGATGAGACTGACTAAGAAGACTGGTAGACAATAAAATAGGTATAAGCTTATAATATACTACAGAAACTAGTGAATAACTACACCCCTACCACTTTTAACAATTAATCTGATTTAAGTTTATAAACTGACATGGTCACTAACACTAGAATTGGAACTTGAAACGGGATATTTACCATGTTTTATCCGTGATCATGGCGCTTGCAACAGTGCCGAAATATCGGAAACTCATAAAAATTTAAAAACATGGTAAATATCCCGTTTCAAGTTCGAATTCTAGAATTAACCTGATTTTATTTCTTTGTAATTACAATATCTACATCACAAATGAGCATCTGAAAGATACATCTTCTACTCGCACAAGTACAATCACGTCATCAGTACATCGTTTCCTTACCTACCTACCTATGAGTAGGTACATAGAGATAAGCTAAGGTTGTAGATTGTGAGCCGAATGCGAATGTGTCAACAAGAGGGTCAGATGATAATAAAAGGGCTAGTAGTGTGTGAGAGTAATTGTAATCAGGAGAGAATTGTGCCTCTTGTATGTAGCTCTCTAGAAAAAAATAGGGTTCGAAAAAATAATGATAGACTCGTAACTACAATTCAGTGGAAAAACTGGAGCTTTTGTTGTGAACAACTAGATTTATGTTTTTTTGGTTCACATATTTTTTCTGTTCTAGATACTCTTCAAATGTGTATAGATTAAGGGTGCTTTTCCATCAGAGATGTGCTATGCTACGTTGCTGTGGATGCATTTGACTTCCACCAATCATATTCATTGGTACACATAGCTTAGCACTGGTGGAAACAGACTCGGGCGGAGCTAAATTACGTTTTTTTATACGGAAAGACGCTGCTATAGACGGCTGTCCTACTATCGATACATCGCATATTCGAGGTAGTACTCCTCGCAGTACTGGCAATTTTAATTATACTTCGAGAAATAAATATCAAGTCTAATTAAATATAAGGTTAACATATGTACATCGCATCAAATTAGAAACAGACTGACTCACATCCAATTACTAAACAAACATAATATCTAGAAACAATATTACACGATAATAGAAAGCTTGTTATTTTTAGCGAGAAATCTGTGGCCTATCAAAATACAATTTAGACTACGAAAAGACTCCAGTAACCCTAGTATGAGTTTGCTTTACGTTTAAAGTAATCGAAACAAGAGCGCGTTTGGCGCTCTGATTGGTTGGTTTATTCGAGCCGGTCAATCAGAGCGCCGAATTCGCTCTCTTTTCGATTACTTTAAACGTAAAGCAAACTCATAATAAGGGTTTAGCCCTCTAGGCGTAGAATACTCAAACAGATTTAACTCACTCTACTACTGAACAACTAAGTTGCCTTTTTAATTTAATCAGGTAACTCTGTATACTGTTTCTGAAAAGGTATATGTATTCTGACTACATTAACATCTAATTAATTAACTTGATTACTAAACTTTATAAGGTATGCAAACCGAGAGAAGTTGATCATTATGCATACTACACATTTAGTAGGTAGATACAGTGACTTAAGCCAGTCAACCTCCAATAGAGATGATGACGGGGTATGAAAATAAAAAATCTATTTAGTCCGTCACTTAGGTAATGTAATAATATTACACATACAGTATTTTCATATTTTGTCATATAAGATAATAATACTCAGATAAAACGAATGAAAAAATACGTCATTTCTACGTATAAAACGTACCTAGAAGTGACGTCACGCGATATTTCAAATCAATATAATAATATCTTCGAAAGTATTTGTTTCCTTAAGAAAATAAAAAATATGTGTCTAATGTTTTAAAATAATCTACAAGACGGACATTAAAATAAAAATTAGTCATCTACCCTATTGTTAGTCTGATGGTGCTCTTAGGGTCACCCTGATAGCTTTATGATGTCGGGTGAAACGAGACCCACATAGCTAGGGATGTCACGTAACACAAACATTGTGGTTCCCTGCATTTTATGTGGTCGATGTCCAGGTTTCGCGTTACTCTCCCGAAATTCGGAGTTATAAATTGTTTTAGATTTTGTGGTAGTGTAGAGCTCATATTTGGGTTTAAATTTTAGTTGAGTAAATAACCGAGATTTACATTTAATTACGTATTTAAACATTGAAACTGATTTTATATTTTAAATAAAATCTTCCAATGCAAAGGTCAAATGCTAACGGGAACTTTAAACGATTTGAAATGATATGTTTTCGCTAATTATATTAGAAACAAAATAATTGCAAACTTACAACTACACTGACTAAAAACACAAGCTAAATAATACAATAGATGTTTATTACGTGTAGTAGGCACGTGAGATTATTTTTAAACTTCGAAGAAAAACAGACAGGATGTTAGAATAGGATCATAAACATTGAACCTAATCAGAACAATGGGACTTCCAAGTATTTCCTTCATATTGATCCTTACGAATGTCGTTAAATAAACATTAGTACAAATAGTAGCAAATTACATACATATATAGGTAGGCACAAAGTTCTTTTCCTCTAATTATTTCTTCTGATTTATTTCGTTGCGGGATCCAAGACAGTTATTCATGTCCTTGGGACGCGCCGGACTGCAGTATTTCGGTGTTTTCATGGTTGTATTTACTGTAGATCCTGGCTTACAGGAGTTGCAGTGGTACGGAAGGTAGTGACGGGCTTGTCCCATTTAAAAAAGGCACAAAATTGCCCTATATTAAACAAAACGAACGTTTATAATCAAAATCGTAATCGTTTCGAAATCGTAAATTTACGAGAAAAGGGATTCTAAATTGTATTCTTTTCTCGTTCGCAAATTCGATTTACATTTTGACGAATGAGGAAGTAGCCTTAATGTATTCTTAACGATATGCATTATACGAGTCGACTACATTATTCTCAGTTGCTGCAACAATCTGGCAAAATGTGGAACAAAACGATTTTCCTTGAAACATTTTGGTATTAGAGAACGTCTGTTCTCTCTTTTTAAGGGATTTTGTTGGATTTACTTCTATATCGGGTGATATAATCTTTAAAGAATTAGTGTACCGTTATATATGGACCGTTATTAATACTATAGGCCTTTAGATTACTAAATATAAATTCCCAAAAATTATTTGACCTAAAAATTCTATAAATATATTAAGGTTACGAGGTGTAATGTATATGATCAAACCCCTTAAAAAGTTTAGTTTATAACCTATCTATGCACCAAATTTCATCAAAATCCTCAAAGTAGTTTCAGCATAATCGACGGAGAAACATTCAAACAAACAAACTTTTACTGTTATAATATTACAGTATGATTAGTGTGATATTTTTGAAGAAGGTTGTGACATGAATACAGAAGCTATCATAGGACAAAAATGTGGTCAACTGCTAAAATAGTATCTATGCCTAATAACAATAACAATAATTGGTTTGTGAACTTAAAATAGATGACTTCTTAAAGTTCACAAACCAATTTTCCAAAGAGATAACCATTAAATAAATTGTTTAGCCAAAGGAGCAAGTCAGTCACTGTCTCCTGTTATGTTTCCCACAGTTTCGTTTACTTTTACGAAGATTAAAGGGAGAACGTTCAATGAATCACTACAAAGTAGAATATTGTCAAGAATATTAATTACTATGCTGAGCTATCTTTTGGCTCACCGGGCGCTTCATTGTGTCCTTCTAAAATAATTAAATTTACTCTTCCACTATTAATATTGAGCACGCTCTTAAAGGTAAGAGCAAAATGTTGGTTAGGGTAATTTAATTGGATTTTTTGAGGTATTTTTTTAATGTGTTAGGACAGCAAAAACATCGTTGACACATTCTACCAATAGTTAAAGTGTCCTATTGTAAATAAAATTCCAGAAAACAACCAGAAACAACCAACAACAACAATAAGAAGTACTAGACGCAAAGTACAACATGTTGTTTCAACGTCTTCTTCTATATACTGTCTACTAATTTGTCACTCAATTTCTCAACTTCATTAGCCGTTGTAATACTGATCACAATGTACAAATTGGTCCAAATTGGCCCAATATCATAATTCACAATTACAACTTACAATTAAAAATCAAACATTATTACTCACCCAAAACTATCCAGATGACCAGAGTATTCCCAAGGACAGCCAGCAGCAACATGATTGCAAAGACCATGAACCAAGCGAGTTGCACCCACCATGGCGGACTGAATGGCCTTTCGCCCAAACCCATGCAATTGCCAAGAGTTATTCTGGAAAGAAAGAAATAATGTTGTGATGGGAAGGTACTTTTAAATTTTTTTTATGTTTACTAAACTATTTGTAGACGTTACGCCTGCTAGTGAGGAGTTCAAAAATTTGGCTACACATGATAATGCGGTTACTCCACAAACCTAAGTAGGTTGTAAAGGAATTCATGTCTTTAGATTAACGGTTACAATTGAGAGCAACCTACTTAATTAGGAAAATTGGGAAAAAGACTGGAGGAAAAAATACTAGTGTAAGGATTGATTTTTCTGTTGCCAGATAAATTTTACTGAAGGAATAATCTTTAGTATTTGACAATTCCAAACCTATACTAAAAACTGTAAAAATTGTTAATTGTGTTCTATATGTGTATTAAAAAATATTTCTTGACCGAAAAATCAGCCCTATTGGGACTAAATAAGAGTAGGAGACTAATTATTAGAACTAAATGGTTTTAATGCCCATGCCATATATGTCATTGTTACCTAGAAACATTGTAATTAAACTAGCGAAAAGTGGAGGGGAATGGGAGGTGTATAATTTACTATGTCTGTTCCATAATAATGACATCAACCCATACTGAAAACCTATCATTTATTTCGTCGCAACATGACTCACTGACAATTAAAAAGCCATATAGCGACACCAAAATAACATTAAACATGTAAATTCTAGAAAGTACATTGAACAATAAATCATAGTCTCTATTGTTCTATTACATGTTTTTAAAAAAAACACGAAGTTTTATTCATACGACGAAATCATTAATTATAATTATAATAGGGTGTGTACTTTGTAGCTAATGTTTTTCATTGCTTTATGGAGTTGATTTAATGATTATAAAAGTACGCAGACTGTTATGTAAAATAAATACTTTCATGTTTTAGTTTAATATTTACTTATTATTCAAAGCCCCTGTCCATTTATTTGCAGACCATACAAATAATTTACTTCGTTTCTTGCAGGATTCATACAGCAGGGATAAAAATCGCTCTCTTTTATCGAAGCATCAACAGTGCATTCTGCCAATAAAGTTGTAGTCAACGCTGTGTCGGATGCCAATTTTTATGAACTGTCACGAAGAAAAGCAACAATGAAACTACTTTCTAAGGAAAGTAAACTATTACTTCATATCTCTACCATTATCTATGGAGGTCCACGTTTCTCATTTAGTGGTTGAGCTCACGTGAATGCGAGATTACAGATACCTTCTACAAAAATAGTTCATAAGGAATTTATAATACGGTTTCTTTTCGAGAAACCAAAAGGATGTTGTTGTAGCGGAATTTTGTATTCAGTTTATATTAAATACTTGGTAGTTCTGGGAGCATTTCTTATTACATTTGGTACGAATAGCTTTTTGCAAATGTAGCATATGAATACATATTGTTTAGGACACCTGTCGTACTGCTAGGCTGGGGTATTATAAAAAGCGATATATTTTCATAGTTTATGAGGATATTACTAAAATAAACACATAGTTTTCTTTATCGCGCAGTGAATTACTAACACGAGAAGTTGTACCGTATTAATCTTTTCTATATTTATCTTTAGACTTATGCGAGAGTTTTCCTGATAATCTATACATATAATAAAATCGTAGAAAAGTACTGTCTGTACATTGAAAATAAAAATAAAAAAAATAGCAGGGGTTATTGTTATGTCGATGTCGAACCCAAAAATGTAATTAACTTTTTTTTTGTCTGTTTGTCTGTTTGTCTGTTTGTCTGTTCGTCTGTGCGCGCTAATCTCAGAAACGGCTGATCCGAGTTGGATGCGGTTTCCACGAATATATTGTGGGATGCTTAAATTTACATTTAGTGTTTGTTTCATGTCAATCGGTTCATAAATAAAAAAGTTATGTCAAATTAAAGAATCACGTCGAACATTCTATGCTTATACCATTAATCTCCGCAACTATTTGACGGATTTGGTTGAAATTTGGTACAGATATAGTTTAGAACCTTAGAAAGGACATAGATATATTTCTATTTCAAAAATCAAAAAATAAAAATAAGAAATAAATTATTTATAAATAATTCTATGTCGATCGTTACACGACTTCGGTTCATGTTATTGTTTTAATTTATCGAAAAAAAGTAAATAAATAGTAAAAAGGTATGAAAAAAATAATATCAATATAATAAAACATTTAGTACAAAGAAAATGCTCTAACGGAGTATAGATAATTCTATGTCGATCGTTACACGACTTCGGTTCATGTTATTGTTTTAATTCATCGAAAAAAGTAAATAAATAGTAAAAAGGTATGAAAAAAATAATATCAATATAATTAAACTTTTAGTACAAAGAAAATGCCCGAACGGAGTATAAATAAATAATCCAAGTTGTCTTTATCCTCGATAGATGGCGTTGGGATCGAAATAGATCGCGCTATGGTTTCGTTACATTCATTTGGTTGGGTATCGGCCGAGCGCTTCGGTACTATCGTAGAAAAAGTGTATTATCAGTCGTATGATTATTTGTCTGTAGTGGTCCTGCTGTTTCGTATATTCTAAATTGGTTTCGTTGTATTTGTCAATTAATAAGTTTATTTGTTGGGTTTTCCTGGTTTTTTGGTTAAACTATTTAACGTAGGTTTAGTTTGATATCGATTATTAGTAGTTACTGTAGTTAGTTTTTTTAATAAAATTGTCTAATTTTTATTTAAATTAGATTAGATTTAAGTCGTTTCTTTTAAATTATTTAGTTTAAGCTTGGTTATTATAGCATAGAGGATAGGTTGTAATATACAAGTTCTTTTTTAATTGTTATAAGTTCGTAATTCGTAGCTTTCTTTAGTTTTAAGTTAGTTTAAGTCCGTTTTTAAACTATTTTTTCAATGCCCTAAGTGAGTATACATCTATTAAATTCAAACGCAGAGCTCATTATGTTGATTTTTGAAGAGTTCCCTGGAATATCTTCCACATCTCATTTTTGAAGAGATCCCGCGAGATCGGGAACTATGTGGTTAAAACCAAAAATTTGCCGGAAGTCACTATTCCACGCGAACGAAGTCGCGGGCAAAAGCTATCTATAATATAAAAATAAGTCGGGTTTTCCTTCCTGACGCTATAACTCCAGAACCCAAGAGGCGACTTCCACCGGTATTCCATTCGTTGGTAAGGTCTTGGGCTCCGAGAGGTTTACAGCAAAGAAAATTCAGGAAAATTTCAAGAGAAAAGTAGGAATTCAGAGAAAATCATTGGTGGCGAAACGGAGTTCGCCGATAATCATGAAAAAGGTGAATTAAATATTGAAATACCTTTGTGTAGTCGAGAAAGCAAACATATTAGGCTATATGCTAAATAGTTATGATAAACATGACTTTGTCAACCACTTCAAGAGGCATTACATAATCAATATTATATATTATAGGTAACTAATATGGCGTTAAAAAGTTAGTACATATTTTAATCACGTTAAACACCTCATTTTGATGTTAGATAAGAGTTTTATAAAAGTTTTGACGATCAAAATTGCCTACCATTTAATTTAATACGAACAATAAGTAAAAGTCTAGGCACACATTATACGAGATTTTGCTCAATATTATGGTAATATCCACCTGTAGTAAAATACTATTAGGTACGATCCAAAGTTATGTTAGAACAGCTCTCTACTGGCAGATTATGCAAATATTTGTTAGAATCTTGTCAACTATACCCCAAAGGTGTCTCCACAAATATTTGGAATACATCGTAGTCTAAGCTCAAAATATCTTCATTCAATTTATACCTACCAATAAAAGATAAAATATTTTCTTTGAACGTTAAAATGTACATAATATCTGGCAGTTAAAATATCATAAAAGTTAAAGTAGAATAGTAAGGGTGCTTATCCACCAGAGATGTGCTATGGTACGTTGCTGTGGATGCGTTTGGATTCTACCAATCATATTCATTGGTACATAGTATAGCACTGGTGGAAACGGACTCAGCTAAGTTTTTTTAATATATATAGAAATATATATATATGGATATAGATGGCTTCCCTACTATTGATACATCGCATACTCGAGCACCGCATCTACCTCACACAGCTACATAGTTGGAAACGAAAACGGTCAGATAGTTTCATATCTTAGATAAGACATCTTCGCACCATAGCACATTTGTGATGGAAAAGCATCATAATACTACTTAAAACAATTTCATTGTAGTATTGTTCAATCAAACCACATAAAACACTGCTCTATCTTCAGTTTCCAATTCAAAACAAAAACTTGCCAACCAGGAAATACGAGGCCAAACAAAACTAATTAAACTTTTAAAATACTCTCTTAATAAGTACAATGTTCAAGTTCATAACACCATCGTGAACAATCATAAAGTTTCGAGATTTCGTTCGAGTTAATTATGCAAAAGTTATACAAAAATACGTTGACGATTCGTAATTGTATTTTGAACAATTTTGCACGTTAAGCCTGGATCAAGTTTGGTATCAGCGTCGACGGGTATAAACTGATTAACCTGGGATAACAATCTACTTAATGTCAAGCGATTCTCAAGAGATTTCGACAAATTACTGCAAAAGTAAATTAGGTACAGTCACGAAAACAAAACGTAAAAGTATATTTTATGGGTTACAGAATGTTATTGAACAAAATAAATAATTATTATTAGCGCAATTTTTTATTTTATGTAATATTATCAATTACAGATAGTTGTTTTGATTTAGTGGCACCGGCACAGGCAACAGTAGCTTCTACACAATCATTCACCTACGTGCCATTCCCACATTTAACAAACGACTTAAGAGTAATTGTCTGGCGATTAAACTAAAACTCTTTAGAGGAAGACCAGTGCACAATATTGCAGATCGTCCAATGAGTGGTGATTATTTGTAAAATGTATTTATTTCTTTAAAGGCTTCATATAGAAGTAAAACCTAGAAGGTGCAACGTTTAAATAAACGGCATCAAAATACTACATCGCCAATAAAATAGCTGGATAAACCACCAACAGCAACATACCTCTTTGTTCAGATCTTTAATGGCTAACTCTCTACACAATGGCTTTGTTAAAATGTATAGAAGTAAATTGTCTATCGTAAATTCCCGTCAGCTGAGTTCCGAGAAGGTAAAGCCGTGGGTTAGCCTTCGTTACTCAGGTATATCGGATGGATCACCGGTCTTTAACCCAACTGTAGCTTTAGAAACCTTTTTTATTCTCTCACTAGCTTCGTGGAATACTTATTTAGTAAAAATAGAAGTCTATTCGTCTATCGTCATTATTAAACTAAGCAGACGGTAAAGAAGTTTTGACCCTGTATTTATACTTAAACTTCATCCATATGAAATACGAGTACATATAGCTAAAAGTGACTGCACGGTTGGTGCGGTGGCTGTACAACTGGCTGCATTGCAATGTATAGCGGCTTGGATTTCCGCAACTCTTTTTGTGATCCACAAATATTGTTCCGGATCTGGGTGTCATGTGGATGTCAAAATGTGTGTTTGTAACCGTACCCATGACACAGGAGAAAATCCCAATGTGAGGCAACGTTTTTTTAGAACAAGAAAAGGTTAAGAACATTTTCTACTTATGTAATAAAAATAAAGTAGAAAAATAGCAAGTTCAATCATCTTTAAATTACATACATGTTAGTAACAGCTGTTACTATTACATAATGTAGAAAATTGTTCGCAATTTAAATAACAAGAGAGTATATTTTGGTATTATTGATTTTTAATGATATTGCGTGTGTTATCTGATATTATGAGAAAAGCATTTTAATAAGCTACTTAACATAAAATCATACAATTTTCCACCAATACTGTAGCATATTATACATACTTTACATATAGATTACTTACATTCTAATTTTAACCTTAAATAAAAAACAAAGGGACCTTTTTGTATTAACACGCTACCCTGGAGCAGCCACCCATCCCTAAAAAAACATCCAACTGTGTTTTTAAAACATTACATTCATAATTAAAACGCAACCCAAATGTTGGTATAATTTATAGCCGTTTTTCGCAAAGCAAAACATTCCACCTCCTTAATGCTTTCCTAATGTTTCCTTATAATTTTGTTAAAGGAAAATACTCTTTATTATCTAGAAGTTGTATCGTAATGGATATTTTTATGTACTTAACGTTAACTCGTTTACCTACACAAATAGACACAAGTTCTGACAATATGAAAATTATCGTTCAGTGACTTTTCTTCGCTTTTCCACTCACTGTGGAATTCAATGAATTTCTAAAATATTTTCTGCTAACCATTGCTGTGTGATTCTGCTGATACATACTCTCTATTCTAAAGAAGGATAGAGAATATTATGTATCAGCTTTTCAGAGTTGTTTGGTAAAGGGTGAAGAAAAACATTGTGAGGAAATCTGGGCTTATAATTTCAAATTATAAGTTTGAAATTGCCAACCCGCATTGAGCAAACGTGGCGATTGATGCTCAAAAAACGAGTTTCTAATATTAAAAGTAAGGTAAAATCTATGACGATGGGTTTTTAGGATTTTCTAACAGTAGTTAGATAACCTATACACATGTCAAATGAATATCCATCGCGTGATTGACTAAACCCACATGCAAAGTTAATAATACACTTTTCCATTTATGATATTAAAAAGCAAAATCTACAGAGGCGACCTACTTCATAAGTAGGTTCCATAATCCAGTGTTTATCAATATAAAAACTGAGTTTTCCTAGATACCGGTGTATATCCATTTAAATACTGAGTTTTCATAAAAACCGTATTATATTTATACATATATGTTCGGTAATATAGTGGATATGATTGCTTGTGGCTAAAATGAATAAATTATCAAGAATAGTATTAAAAAACGAATAATAAATGGTCCTTAATCAGATACCTACGTAAGTATATTAAATTTCTTCTTATTTTTAAGTAATTCAAACATCACTTCAACAGCATTGTAAGTAGTATTTAACCTAATATGTACAATTCAAGAAAACATTGTTAACAAATTTAATCTTAGTTACCTATATGTTAATGTTTATTAATCTAAAATATGATCCCCTACTCTAATACTATATACTATACTACTACTACTACTAAAAAGACCTTATTCTAAGCGGTACATCGTGAAACACTATAGCGTAAATAGAACATAAAATAGGAGGCTTTTATCATAATCAGGCATCTGCTCCCAGACACATGTTTGATCAAGTTAAAAGCCTGTTAGAGGTCGATTCGTTTGAAACAAGTTAACATGGTAGTTTGTGCTTCATTAGCCAAACAGGGGAACATAGTGTGACCCTACTAGTTTGTTTTTGAAGCTTATGTACACTTTCTACGGTTGGGAAATACTAATTAAATATGTTGTACTTCGTAAACTGTTGTATACTACATTTACTGGAATGGTAGTTGTTGCAGAATGTTGTGGATGTTTAAATTGCAAATCTATTTCATCATACAATCTGGGTCAATTAAAGGTACACGGTCTATTAAAAGAAGTTACATCAATTTCATTACATTTCATTATGCAATTTTCTATAAAAAAAGAAAACAATATTCATTGAAAGGAGAAAAACACCAAAGAGAACCCTTTCTCAACTTAACCTGTAAATGACATTCAGGGTTCGACCCCTTCAGAAACCGACGATATTATTACTACTACAGCTTATCTAAATGAATGCTAACAATCATGTTATGGTATAGTTTTTGACTCCGTGCTCACATTTTGCATTTCTTGATAGAAGTAAACGAAGAATAATTCAACTACCATACAAGCACTGCACATTTTTATAAAACTGCAAGTCAGGAAAACATTCTCCGATCTTATCTTCCTCACAGGACATCTTCTTCACATTTTATACTTCCAAACACTGGCATTCATTCCATAAAAATAGAACAAAATGGAACCTCTTACAGGGTTTGCCATCGAAAAAACACATATCGAAATCGCAGTGGGACTGCTATAACATCGAAAAGATGGTATTCCAGCATCGAAGGGTTTCAAATAATATATTTTATTCGTTATTTGTAGAAAAAACGTGACAATCCCTAGGGAAGTGCAATATATGTCCGATATTATTAAAGGACCAATGGGGATTCGGAAAGGCTTTTTGTCTTATTTGTAAATCACCAACTATTTGGCTGTTTGTCTTTTGCAAACATTTTTATTATTTTTATGGTACAGACTAACTTTTCTCTTACTAACAATGCTTTTATGACCTAGAAACAATTTTATTGTCCTATAGTTGGCTCGATGATATTTTGTCGCTAGTGTTAAAGTTTCTACTCAACACTGCTGTAATTGTCATAGTTAGAAACGTGTTTATATTTACTATTTTGTATACAACTTCAGATTCTGTCTAACTTTTATTATAAAACAACAATACTACTCGAAAAACAAATCCTTGAAACAGCGAAAGTTAAATCAACCAGACCGATCAACGACGTTAAATTCTTGGTTTACAATTTCGTAATTATTATAGCATCAATTTATTTCAAGTAGATGCCTAAATAACCCGAATAATGGTTACGAATTAATGTCGGTGGTAAATTAATTAAATTATCACCCTCTTAAACAATGTTGGTACAACGTACATCGTATATTATTACACCGATTTCTATTACTCATCGGTTTTCGTCCGTTATCCCAAAATCGGTATCACATCCGATTTCTGGTTGTTTACGTAAATTAATCAAGTGGAAACTCTATCAAATTCTGTTTGAACCCCTGTTAACAACAATGTAATAATTGTTAGTGTAAACTGTTAAGTTTGTCCCTAACGAGTTAATAATGATTCTTAAAGGCAAATCTCGACCTAGGGATGGCCTTTGATAGCTCTTAATTTGTAATTGTTTGGCAATGCCTCAGAGAATCTTAAGGTTTTGATTGCACGTTATTATGCGTAGAGGACAGACGACTATTGCTCCAAAAGTAGGTTCTCTTTTCTATCGAAGAAATTGAGGCCACAATTATCTTCTTTTGATAAAAGAAAATGTCCGTATTTTTAGCTTCACAGAATACCTAAAAAAGTTTTTGACAAGACACCCAAATTGAAAGTTACGTCCTATCAAAATCGAGATACAAGAAAATCACAATAGAATAAAAATGAAAGATGAAGTAGGTAGGGAAATAATTGTATCCTCAGGAAGGTAACAAAGAGCCGACTGCGAGGTTTATTGGACATTTCGAAGATAGTCCGGCAATCCATTGTAGTTTATTGTAACATTCGACTTCGTGAAAAATAGGTGGTTGACCTCCGACCATTTCCATTTCAAAGAAGGACGCCGTGGCCCCATTAAAGTCAAAGGAATTTTCCCTTGGAGAAAAAAGTGTTAGTGAAAGTTTGCCTTATTGTGGCTTGATGCAGCAAGAGTGAAGAAGTATAAGACCTATCCAATTTAAAGAGCCATAAACCAACAAGAAAACAACAATTTTACTTGTACTATTAACTTCTAATTTTCTGTCTGAAATGTTTTCTTACTTGAGTAGCTAGTTTCAGGTGTATATTATTTATCATTTAAGATTTCATATTCTTTAGGAATTTTATATTTGGGTAGTAAGACTTGTTAATTACTCAATTTTTTATTATAATCTCACAAAATGTTTCTAGTATGTATTTTTAAAACCAATAAATAACTGTTGATATGTGTGACGTGAATTATTCAACCAAATAGAAATACCTAAATGATAGAATAAACTTGTCACATCTCCTAATCAATCACGGCTAGGACTTAACGAGCATTAATAATCATTATAATTATAAACGCTTCAGGCACAAACACACATTGTTACAAAACAATCTTAATACCATCTATATTCCCTTGATCCTATACTGTGGTAACAAACTACGCAAGTACAAGCATAATCATTACATGTAATCTGTTAGAAGTACTTCAGAAACTCGTTAAGTTGTAAAACAAATTAGTCCTACCATACTCTTAATACACTTAGCCTAAGTTAGTGCTAGCGTCAACGGTATAAATTAGGTACTAACTCAGTGAGAGAGGCAATGCACTGCTATTTGAAAACGTGGCTTATAGGCATTCTGCTTATAGATTTATCGTTTGATCTGTGCTGATTTGTTATCAGTGTTTTAAAGGAGCTATTATTGTTTATACGTTGAGATCAATTTTCCAATTAGTCGGTTAACATATTTTAAGTAAGGTCCTCAATAAAAAAGTTACCATGAGCATATTAAGGTCTATCCAATTTTTAAATACGAAATAATAATAACTAAACTTAAAAGATAACATAAAATTAAAATTAAATTTGCATACACACTCTAGTGTGGATAATATACACGTCTTAAAAACAAAACCAGCATATTCATGGTAATCCTATCTTTAAATCCAAATAAATAAGGCCCCTTTTTAATTAAGGCCATTAATTTGTGTTGACATTTATTTATCTTAAGCCCCCGTTTAAGGGATGGGAGTACAGTCAATGTGAAAATGGAAGACCAAAGTTTTGGAGGATGAATTTTGTTACCAAGTTTTTGGATCTTGCAGAAGAGCTGAAACTTTACATATTGTAATTGTTTTTGTTAATGTTTGTTTGTTTTAGAAAACTTAGAATAAAACAATGTATCTTTGTGTTAATCGTATCTACTAGTTTTCAAATGGCTTTTGTTAATGTTAAAGTGAAAGTCAAAGCCTAATCATTTATTCCAATTAAACCATAAATAGGTAAATGAAAAGAAATAAATAATAGTCTGTCAGTCTGTTCATCTGAAGCTAGGTGCCCATTCCAAAGTGTAACTTCGAATGGAGAAGAATGAACAAAAAACTATTCGTTATTCTTTTAAAATATACATATGTTTACAATTTCTCTGATACATTTTTTCAATTAATAACTGTACTAAAACAGAGTACACAAAATCTACACACATACGTAGTAAGAAACAGCTACAATCGAAAAAGTGTACTTACTTATAAGAATTTGTTTCTTTTTCTTGCACTACAATATTTCCATTTCTTTTTAAAAGAAACATCAGGTGCACTTTCCTCTTCCATCTATATGCATTAAATGTTTCCAATATCCACTCTAAATAATATTATTCCGATACATTCTGTATTTTAAACTTGTATGAAACTATGAAAGAAGTCTTGCACTTAATATATTGAGTTTCAAAACAGAAGCTAAAAGAAAAAGCCTTCAACTTACTATCATCTGAAAACATCTGGTATGGGATAATGTGAAAATGGTTTGAGATCATATATGCAAAAATATGCGTTTTCACAATATTTTACTCGTACCTAATGAAACATACATAGTCGTTTTGCTATTTGGCCACATTGGTAGAATTTTCGTTAATACTAGCTTAAAGTTTTAAGTAAGAATCCTGGGTCGTGTAATACGTTTTTGATAATCCCAAGTTAATTATAGCTTGCTTGCTTAGAGTATATGTGAGCCATTCCCTCATTAAAAGATCTAACGCAACTACTGTTTGTATGTTACGTTACATACGCGTGCACTATTTTCTACCCCTTTTGAGATCACAGAGAAAGATCAGGTTTTTCCCTTTTACGATAGCTTTATAATCTCCTGCATTTTCCAAAGAAACTACCGGTAGAAATTTTATATCAGCTTTCTGCTATCAGTAGTTATAGCTGCATGATCATTGGCTGTCAGGCTGTAAGTCATTCAGTGACTTAATATTTACCAGCAATAATTTAAATTATGTATGTATTTTTTTTCACATATGACTATTTGTGTGCACTGTCTACGTTATGGGACTAATGTTGTTTGCTAACGGGGTGTGTCAGTATTGCAGGTTGCGTTATAGTGACAAAACAAAACCTTGTACTAGATACATGAATCAAGGTAAGTTAAAAGAACAAACGTTTTCACGTGAAAAACCAATCAATGGACCGGTGCGAAGCGATACCACGAACTCACAGATAACCGGTGTGTAACAACGTTTGCGTTGTTTCACCGTGGAGTGAGATTAAAAGAGGCCCAATTCCCCCTTCGCCAACCCCTTAAAAGAAAGGAGCTACTCATTTCACGAGTTAGTGACACGAGCAAGATTGATGCCTTACATTCCTCTTGAAATGTTCCCTGTCCTACATTTCAAGGTAACAAGCTGTAAGGTATTCTTAACACATTTTTAATTAAAATATGTTAATCAAAATTTACCCTTTGAAGGAGTATACAACGTAGAATTTATAATTAACATACATCCTTGGGCTTCTATGGAGAATCTATGTGGGATTTTCGTCCCAAATAAGAATGTCTAGATACGCCTACGTTAGTATGTATGCCTGGTATATTTTAAAGAGTTGTCATAAAACTTGGCAATGCAGAATTAAATAATACCTACATTGATTTATTTTATTACGAAACAGTGATTTAAAGACGCTTTGATTTCTACGGCCTTTCGAAGTAATGAAAGGTCGTACGGGATTTTGAAATGCCATGCCATTAAATAATTCGAACAAAAAAAACTTTATTTTTTATTTAACCAGTTTTATTTGTATTACAATTTTCAATTTTACTTTAACCTTCAGAATATTTTATTTAATGTCGGTTCAGTAATCATAAAAAACGCCGAAGTTTAGCCACGAAAAACGTAAAAAACAAATTCCGCTACCTGGAATTTATTCAAGAGCGGTGTTGTAAACTCTTAACAGAATGCTGCAAAAGAAAATAAATAAAATGTTGTTAGAGTTTTATTATTGCCTCAAGCAAATATTTAACAGTTCACTTACTTTGTAATCCTTACTGTTGTTACTTCGTAACTTGTACGGCGTGTGTAATCAAACGGTAAGAGGAGTTATATTGAGCAACTTAACTACTTTATTTCTCTATTTTGCTGGCATTTATATGTTTGCTGAAGTGTGGGAGAGCCATGCTTCAGCACAAGAGATCCGACGGACTGGAGTGATACCACAGAAAACCGACTTGAAACAACGCTTACGTTGTGTTTTGTTGGATCAATTACCGGAGGCACAATTACCACTTTCCAAATCTTCCCAATTCCCGATTCCCCAACAACCCCGTTAAATTCGTAACCTACAAAAGGGCGGCAACGCACTTGTAACGCCTCTGGTGTTTCGGATGTCCATAGGCTGCGGCGATTGATCATCTGGTAATCCGTCTGCTCGTTTATTTATAAAAAACTAAAATTCACCAATAATACAATATTTTTTTGGAAAAAAACTTAATTATTACTTTGTTAGTTAAGATATTTCTTCTTGCCATAGTTGTATACCTAATACACTAGATATTTCTCCTCCTCCGAATAAAAATACAGACACAATAATATTCAGTTATTTGACATTGGTTCCTTCAATTATTCGACATTGGAGCATTGTTATCTTGTTAGCAGCAAAGTAGACACATTTTTACGACATGGCTTTTGTCAGGTCATCAGATTTGTATCAAACGAAATGTAATATTGTTTGGCTTATACGTCGAATAATATGAAAAATTGTAGGACAATGAAAGACGATACTTATCTACGTAAATACTTTCGAATGAATAACGAAGAATTACTGGGCTTTTAAAAAAAATACAGTATTTTTTTCGGTTTTCGAAAATTTCTCAGTAATAGCACGGAGTCTGGAATTGTGCCCGGTATATAGCAATAGGCTCACCCCCTATTACATATGACTTAAAACACAAATGGTGAAAAGTGGGTGTACAATGGCATTACGTGCCGTAATGTGCACCTCTGCCTACCCCTTCGAAGATCAAAGCTGTGAATAATGAAGTAAGTTTTTTAAACTACAACGTTAACAATAATATTGTACATTGCATGAAAAATAGATGGCATTATTATTTTCTCGAGTTAAAAATAGAAAGACAATACTGGACTTGTCTATATACTATATATAACCTCCTTTTCGTATCAAGAAGCCTCCGTGTTTCTGAGAGGTCGCGGGCCGACGTCTTTTGTGATATTTATCTAAAAACTGTCATGGCGGTTACAACAATAAAAAATGTCTACATAAATGTTTACCTACATAAATTATCATGGCGATAATGTTGAATGTCATGGGATAGGAAATTTTAATAAAAATTACCACATTTGCGCTTTTTAACATTCTTGAAAATATAACTAAGGCTTTCACCAATTTACCTAATAATCACCCCAAAAAATTTGAGCTAGACCCTAAAAATTTACTAAGCTTACTGACCAATCAAACAGACAAAGCGAACTACGTCATCTACCTACTATCCTAAATGCAGTGACCCCTGATAAATTGGAGTAGGAGTCAAGTGGAGGATGGCATAAAGGCAATTGACAGATCATACCATTACTGTGCGATTCCATTGTGCCAGAGATGAGTGGCACGAAGAATGTATGTAGTAATTGACCCATCACATTTGGTTGAAACGCTTGTTTGGTTAATGTTTTGCTTCAAAACAAAATAGATATGATTCTCAACAAGTAAATATAAAATAAAAGATGGAAAACAAACTCTAATATGCAACGAGCTTCTATCTACGCTCAGCACACAATCCTTCCTACCAAGGACTCAATCTAAAAATTCTAAAATAAAACTATCAGATCGAACTTATGCTTGTAGACACCCTGTGCCTGTGAGATTCAACAAAATTATCATAACAACATTTTAACCATGAAGGAAAAAAACAATATGTTACATTACCAGAACATACATAAACATACATAACCTTACGCCTGTCTCCCATGGGAATAAATACCAATTGCTACGATTCTTACACACCTCTTTCGCTTCATCAACAGTCATCACTCTTATTATACATGATCTTCGATTAAAGGTAATTTTAATTTCACTTTTCAAGAACAATATTGTATAACCTAGAGCCACCTCTTCATCCGTAGAACAACTTTAATATTTACTACAATCCGGCATTTGGCATCGATCCAATAAACTACAGATAATCTATACATATAATAAAATCGTAGAAAAGTGCTGTCTGTACATTGAAAATAAAAATAAAAAAAATAGCAGGGGTTATTGTTATGTCGATGTCGAACCCAAAAATGTAATTAACTTTTTTTTTGTCTGTTTGTCTGTTTGTCTGTTTGTCTGTTTGTCTGTTCGTCTGTGCGCGCTAATCTCAGAAACGGCTGATCCGAGTTGGATGCGGTTTTCACGAATATATTGTGGGATGCTTAAATTTACATTTAGTGTTTGTTTCATGTCAATCGGTTCATGAATAAAAAAGTGATGTCAAATTAAAGAATCACGTCGAACATTATATGCTTATACCATTAATCTCCGCAACTATTTGACGGATTTGATTGAAATTTGGTACAGATATAGTTTAGAACCTTAGAAAGGACATAGATATATTTTTATTTCAAAAATCAAAAAATAAAAATAAGAAATAAATTATTTATAAATAATTCTATGTCGATCGTTACACGACTTCGGTTCATGTTATTGTTTTAATTTATCGAAAAAAAGTAAATAAATAGTAAAAAGGTATGAAAAAAATAATATCAATATAATAAAACATTTAGTACAAAGAAAATGCTCTAACGGAGTATAGATAATTCTATGTCGATCATTACACGACTTCGGTTCATGTTATTGTTTTAATTCATCGAAAAAATGTAAATAAATAGTAAAAAGGTATGAAAAAAATAATATCAATATAATTAAACTTTTAGTACAAAGAAAATGCCCGAACGGAGTATAAATAAATAATCCAAGTTGTCTTTATCCTCGATAGATGGCGTTGGGATCGAAATAGATCGCGCTATGGTTTCGTTACATTCATTTGGTTGGGTATCGGCCGAGCGATTCGGTACCATCTTAAAAAAGTGTATTATCAGTCGTATGATTATTTGTCTGTAGTGGTCCTGCTGTTTCGTATATTCTAAATTGGTTTCGTTGTATTTGTCAATTAATAAGTTTATTTGTTGGGTTTTCCTGGTTTTTTGGTTAAACTATTTAACGTAGGTTTAGTTTGATATCGATTATTAGTAGTTACTGTAGTTAGTTTTTTTAATAAAATTGTAAGTCTAATTTATAAATTAATTAGATTAGATTTAAGTCGTTTCTTTTAAATTATTTAGTTTAAGCTTGGTTATTATAGCATAGAGGATAGGTTGTAATATAGTTTCTTTTTTAATTGTTATAAATTCGTAATTCGTAGCTTTCTTTAGTTTTAAGTTAGTTTAAGTCCGTTTTTAAACTATTTTTTCAATGCCCTAAGTGAGTATACATCTATTAAATTCAAACGCAGAGCTTATTATGTTGATTTTTGAAGAGTTCCCTGGAATATCTTCCACATCTCATTTTTGAAGAGATCCCGCGAGATCGGGAACTATGTGGTTAAAACCAAAAATTTGCCGGAAGTCACTATTCCACGCGAACGAAGTCGCGGGCAAAAGCTAGTATGTTAATAAATGGCACTAGAGATTCATACGACTACGAACAGGGATTATATTGAATCCAGGCTATATTGGGATAATATACTGGCATTAATTCTATCTAGTTTGATCGTGGATGACCCTTTATTCTCTGGTAACGGGAGATGAATTATGCTGGTCTGGCTTACCTACTTAGTATTTGTCATGTGAGCATGTAATTGAATTGAAATCGGTAGCCAGAATAATGTATATTGTATTGAATTATTGAACCCTTTTGTCTAGCTAGAGCATTCTTTTTTCTTAGATGGGTAGATGCATTATAGATATATTTTTGCTATTTACATTTCTAATCTCATTTACAATTTCAACAATTTTTTTAAAGATTTTTGTGGGTGCATTGAGGACAAAAACTTTAACGAGGAACTCGACTAGTTACGAGCCATGCTAGAGACTCATATTCATGAGCAGCATTTCGCGACACAAAACGCGGTGACTGTCGCGCTGCTAATGATTCTTCAAGTAATTACGTGAGTAAGCGTATTTTACATTTTGTAATGTTTTCTCCACATTAAAGTGAGTAAAGTGAAAGTAATGATAAAAGCGACGCAAAAACATTGTATTGTGCATTAAAATGAAAAAGGCACCAGTTGCATATCACTCATCTGTTCGTTCAGCAATTCAACCAAAATTCAACTTGCATTCTCGTGCGACTGCACTTGAACCAACCAAGTGGAATGCCACAAAATATTGAATATTTTGGCTTGACGTTAAAAGGAGAACTTTGCAGTCCATAAAATGTATGAAATGCTTCAATCAATGCTAACGTATTGTTGTTCAATATGTATATCACGTATTGTATTTATTTAAGTTAATTACTTAGTATAAGTCACAGGTATTGGTTGCTTTTCTTTGATCACCAATTGATCAAAGAAAAACAATCTTCATTTAATTTTATTCTTCATCAAACAAATTATGTCGTAAATAATTTGTTTGATTTGACATTCTACTGATAACATGTACATTGGGATAGTGTAGTAGAGTTTGAATTATTATTTACATTTGTACGTAAGCCAGACAGAACTGA
This sequence comes from Spodoptera frugiperda, assembly GCF_023101765.2. NCBI lineage: Eukaryota > Metazoa > Arthropoda > Insecta > Lepidoptera > Noctuidae > Spodoptera > Spodoptera frugiperda. The sequence goes on along the minus strand of NC_064241.1, from coordinate 6,670,707 downwards.
TAATTACGTAGCAAATAGCAACAGGAGCACTAATACACCTCTGAACCTTTTCGAATCGTATTAATTTGAGCAAATAGTCTGTGACTACTTAAATATTCAAACGTATACATGTAACAATTATGGAATTTGTTTAGCGAATTAAGCTTGAAGCGGGAATTACTTCAAAAATAAATTCTACAAAATGTTAATGTATAATTTACTCCGGTTTATTTTACAAAAGCCGTAAAGGGTTGAGTTGAAGAAATTTCTACTGTCTCGGATCCGGTTAACCCGGTTCAAATACAACTGGAAACAACGGGTTTTATTCAAAAACAAGAGGGCGCCGGTTTAAGTGTTTTCCTCTTTAAGGTCCAACAATTTTGAGGGTTTGCCGAACAATTTTTTGAGGAGGCTTAAAGAATAATAAAAACCGGTGAACTGCGAATCGAAATCGTCTACGATCGAGTTCCGTAGCGCTGAAAAATGTGTTCCATAGGATAAGTGATCATCCTTATTCTTATACAGCTCATTGTTTTTTAAGATATTTTTACACAACTCACGAGACATCTTGTAAGATATTTGACTGTAACTAAGAGACAGAAATTGCATTAGACAGACAAAATTTTTTTTTTCACTGAACCCCAAAAACCTGAAGTTCCAAATTCCCGCCGTTGTAAACCCACTCCAATAAGAAGGGATGAGATATTCGATCATGCATGAACTTTGACTTACCTACAGCCAAATATTTCTAAAGGAAGTACAATGTCGAACGTCATGTATAATAATTTGGTAGGTAACAACTTTTTATTGAGCCAGTGTGGAGGTTTTTCTATTATTGAGTGACCCAATTATTGTTAGTTAAAAAAAATAATAGGTACTAAATTTAAATTATAAAAAAAAACTATAAAATTGTTATTCATCGTCTTTGACAAAAAAGGATACCTAGGTTACTGCGAAGAAAAATACATAAAAAGAAATGTACAAAAAACTTATACCCGTAATTTGTTATCCAGCTTTCCTAACTCTTTTCAGGACGTCTGTTGTGTCTACCAGTTTTATTTTCACTTTTACTTTTTCCAATCGCCTAGTTGTGTCGACTGTTGTGCCGACTTCTTTCGATATCAATTCCTAAGAGTAAAAAGTAACAGAAAGTGCCTTATTTGTTGACGCTTTGTTCAAAGTTATCATATATCTCTATTGATAACATTCAACAGTCAAAATGTCTCCACATTTAGAGAAAGATATACTCTCACTAGATAAAGATAAGGTTTTATATTGCTGACTGACTGGTAGGCTTTGTCCAAACCCCGTCTAGCTGTGAGCTGGATTGGTTTAAGATAAAAAAAGGGTTTTAAACATACATTGACAGAAACTTCTTGAAAGATAAACTTATAACTATGAAAATAATACTCACTTAAGATTGATGTCCTCAAGGATCTTCGTTGGTAGCAAGTCCAGGATCTGTGTGACATTGAGATGATCCCAAGACTGCTGCCGACCCAGAATCTGCTGGGTGCAGTTTATAAACAATAGGATATCTATTTCGGAATCCATGGCAACATAATTCACTTACACACCACAACAACACATTTCATTAGGAACACTTCCGAAAACAAACAACACCGTCAATCAGTTCAAATTGAATGTCACTTAAGTACTCAAGTCAATTGTTCTTACGCACGTCTCCCCATTCGGGAGGTTCAATTATTTCTACACCACGCACTCGTTACATCACCATATATGTAGCTTCACAAAATTAGGCCGACGAATAACCTTCTACTGGAAATAAATCACATATTTGCGACTTTATTACTCGACACCAAATATTAATATCAATTAAGTATTGCTCAAAACTTTTCCTACACTCCATAATTTCTGGTAATTAAGATCTCTTTGTCACCCCCATTTTATGGCACAGACAACAATGAAACTTGTAATTTAGGCAGCCATTATAATGAAGGGACTTGATTGCCCACTTCTTTTTGGATTCGCAATAAATATTCTTAGAAAAATCTTGTGCCCTATCTTTAATGTTCTGGAAAAGTTAACCTAAGGGTAGAACGAAGAAAGTTTACAAAATTAAGGTCCGGAATAAAGAAAGAAAAATACTGTAATTCAAGGCATCTTTTACTATCACAAAACGCTTCTCAAATTGTGATAAAGAAAGGTATTATTGGAGAATTTCCGGTAACTTTTGGTTAAACCGTCAGTCCTCAGAGACCGAGATGTAATACAAGACAGTATTTTAACTTATCGTGAAAATTCTTTCGGGATCGGATCGTCATTTCAACATTTCAGTCTGAAAGCAAACCTTTGTTCAATTTTATACCTTATGAGACAAGACTTAGAAATCAATTTAAAACTTCGCAAACATTAGTTGAAAAAAATATAGATATTTTCCTGTGTCGTGGGTGCGTTTACAAACATGTAAGTTCACATATACAAAACCCGTACCCGAATTTGTAGGAATTGAACTCGCTTCAAGTAGCGCGGTAGCCGGTTGCCCAGCCACCGTACCCATGTGCAGTCTAATTACTAAATTGTAACGTACTTATACCATAAAAAACAAAACGTAAAATTTAATCCTTCGCAAATGATAGCTGAATTCATAGCAAAAAAGTAAATAACATTAACTTTTTATTATTCCAATATTTTTACAAGTTGCGAAAAACCACAACATCGTAAAACTATATTTATTCTGAATAATAATAACTCGATAAATAATTTTTGGTCATGCAAGCAGGGTTTCATATCTATTTTATTTTATTGAAAGTAAAATAAAAATTCATAGCGAAGTGATCAAACTTGACGTCGTGTGATACGATGTGGTATTGGATGGAATTGCATTATGGCCGCTTGTACTCGTATGAAATATTACTAGGAGTACGTTGGTTTGTTGGCCGTTCTATCGGCAACCACTGAACCGATAGGCTGACCTTAATGCGAAAAGATTGCGTTGTGAGTTGATGCTATTTTCCAGTTTTAGATTACTTTTTTGAAATAGTATATACCTAAGTTTTATATGAGTATATTATATCAAGATCGACAGCCCGTGCCATTTTACTTTTGGATTTGGACCTCTTCTGTATAAAAAGCATTGCCATTATTCAGGATACTGGACAGTTGGGTTAAAAATCGCTGCTTTAGGATCATTAGGACCATCAGAGAGTAGCCGGCTTCCACATTCGGCTATTTCGACTTCCTCAGAAACAATATAGGGGTTGTGACAAATGTATTGACCGTCGTTTCATCTCTGCCGTCACCACGTGCTTTAAGAGTGTCTAATATTATAGGAAAGGGAGTTAATTTTCTGATCATGATTATTCACAACAGGGAAATGTGATCTGTTTAATTTTGTATAATGAAATATGTCATACATGTTGTACTACCCACGGAATACAGTTGCTATCTTACGGTATATATACGGTACGGTATATTGATTTGACAGTGACTGAATTGACAAACACAGAATAGTCAAGTTAAAAGATTTTAACAGACAATGTTCCATTAACAAAAACATCTAAACAAACTAAATAGCTATTCTATAAAGATTAATAACTACCAACAGAGATTGATTAGACCAAAAGAGAAATACTAATAAAGAAGTATCTAAAAGAAACCAATTAACAGAAACGTTTGACATTGAACTAAGACACTACACAAAAAATACAAAAATAAAAGAACTACCGAACATTAACATCAATGAACCATTGATTTCAATTAGTGAAATTGTATAGATAAGACGAACCTAAATTCGTTAGCCTTTTCTCAAATACGCACATATCTTACGGATATGGCTACTTTCTGTTAAACAAAAAAAAAGAACAAAGTAAACGCGTTGAATAAACTCCGCGGAAATTCGTGCGGTAGGTAAATGGAAAAGAAAATGTGTGCTTATTTGTACATTGAAAAAGATTTTGATTCCGAAAGAAATATAGGTATTGTGTAATAAAATTACGGAGTTCTTAATTAATGGAACAGACAAAAATTCGTTTTGAGCTATTTTTAAAAACGTACATACAGTAATTTCAAATATATAGGGTGGAATATTATTGGTCAATACCACTACACTTCGCGCAAGTACAACAGCAGACTAAGAAAGTTAAGTATATCAGAGATTAGTCAGATCTCTCCTAAACCTGAACCAGGCGCAGTTTAAAACTGCAATCTTTAACCCGCTTACCAAAAATGTAAAAGAGGGCCGTAGTTCAGCAAAAACAGTCACGAGCTGTCGATAAAATTATCAAAAATCTTATAGGAATACACTATAATATACGTAATCATCCATTTAGTACTAGATACAAATAAATATATTCTATTATGATATTCCTACAATATAATAAGCGAGAAAGAAACAATCCAACCCTAACGCAATCACGCCCAACAAAATGCTATCAAATTAGATACCGCAAGGGCGTGAAAAGGAGGCAAATGGATTTAGTAGGGACGGAATTGTATAGCAACTAACATACTGTGGTATTTTATACTTCTATATACATAAGTATGGCCAGCATCCGGGATGGGATTGCCTAATTCAAATTTAATCCACGTAAAACGTATTCGATGATAGCAGAAATATTTGTCGGGGTTTATTTTAATACAACGGCACTTTACACTTAGGTACGGAAAGATTACAATGTACTTTTTTTGGGTCTCTTTCAAAATTATTTGGCCGGTATGGTTAGATTTTTTTATAGAGATCATTTAGTACTAAGCAGAGCTTTTTTCTGAGACTACGTTCGCGGGAAAATGGGTTTCCCATTTTAGTAATTCTTGCTTGTCATTCCGTAACTAGTCTGAAAAAAACTTTTCAGACTTACTTACAGTACTGGATTAGATTTAAAAAACACAGGTACCTATTTTTATAAAATAATAGATGTTTTATTCACTGATTAATTTCACAAAGAAATAAATTCTATTTTATAAAAAGGTAAAAAGGAAAGAAGATAAATTCAACACTCAGAACGAACGCAAATAAATCAATTGGTATTTGTATAGGATCTAAGGATTGATCCGCCAGTGATTAGACACAAGAAAGTTATAAAATATTTTTACTAGGCATTTTACTTACCTTCGCGTATTTACAAGATTTATTTTCTATCTCTATTTAATTAGAAATATTCGAAATCTATTATAAAAAACTTTTGTTAAAAATCAACCGCCAAAATATTGAGCGTGGAAAACAATCAGAAAAAAATACAATCAACGGCCAAAAAAAACTTAAGTAATTTACTTGATCGCTATAAGCCTATTATTACACATTTTCTTACATCCCTTTCAAAGCCACGGAATAAAAACTCTTCCTTTTCTCGTTTTTTCCTTATATCGATATTGCCTTACCGTTCCTGATTAGAAATGAGCACAAAAGAAATTGAAAGATTTCGCTTCAATCATCCTCAGCGAACAAACGAGACCGGCTTCATACAAAATACATCAAACGCTCAAATAAAAAAAAAATACCAGAAAAAAAACTTTTCTTAAACTTTTCAAACTTTTTTTTCGAACACAATTTTTTTGATATTAATATTCGATGGAATATTTAAGTTTTAATTTATTCTTTGATAATTAATTTTTTAGTTAAGTTCGTATTGTCACTTGGGATTTTGGTTTAGGTTGGCTGCATTATCACTCGCGTCGGAGGGCGCGTGCTAACGGAACCGCGGTCGGGACACGACTGAACTCCTCCACCCTTAAAAGTTAAAGCGTGTTTTCCAGTAAACTGCATCAGACAGGTGTTAAGTCCTAGGATCTGTTGATTATACAGCCTTCGAGGTCACGTACTAACGATAGATGGAAATCTTTCAAGGAATCGAGAGCTCGTTTTTAATTTACGATTGCTCGAGTCGATAAGTTTTTTCCAAAGCCGTGTAAAGCGATACTTTTTTTTTCTTCAATGAAAGGAAGGAATATCTTTGAAGCCATAAATCTATTGGTTTTTTGGGAAAATATTTAGAGGTGAATTTCAGTGTTTCGTATCGAGTTTTTTTGGGAATATCAAGTGTTTTGTAAGTTATTTTATATGTAGTTTACGTTATTATATTTTAAGGGAATAAATAAATAGATGTTTGTTTGCACGCAATGTTGTGTGTATGGTGTTATGTTGTGTGAATTGTAGTGTAATGTTTTAATGACCCAAAATTAGCATTATGCGTTTGTTTGATGGTGTAAAAATTACATAATAAATATTAAGTAATTAATTAACGCTACGGGAGCTTTGTTTTGTTTTGTTTATAGACTTACTTTTATAAAATTGAGTTCGTGGCATTTGGTCGCAGTATTTGAATATAAATATTTCTAAATTTTTAAGAATTGTAAAGTAACTGTAACTTAGGAAAAGTGCGTACGGTATATAAATATTTGTGTACAACAAGTGCTACAAGTGCATTGCGGGCCTTTTGGGGATTATTTAAGGGTTGTAGGGGTATCGCTGATTGTAAAGGGTGGTAATTGGCAACGCAAACGTTGTTTCACGTTGGTTTTCTGTAAGACCGTGGTATCACTCCTGTCGAGCCGGCCAATTACACATTAAGCAAGTTTATTTATAAAAACCTACAAACTAATAGTCTAACAATCCAGCCACTAAATACAAATACATTATATCGAAGTAATTATCCAAAATAATTTCTATACAACACTAATAATAGCTCTAAAGGTATACAAAATTGAACCGCACGCATTGTGTATCATTGCCGACCGTCCAAACAGCGGATGTATCAAATATAAGAACAATTCCTCTAATTGAAACGGGTAAGGGTTCCCGAATATTCTTACTGAGTTATATATTATCTTTGTGAAATTGCCAAATTGGACAGTCACTTTGTTAGATACCTATATTAATATTATTAGAATGTGGGTGTAGTTTTATGTTTATTTGATGTCAAATACAGGCGAACTGTTTTCTCTGTATAATCTGTATAAAAAATTGATTACAAAAGTAGCGAAATCATTAGCCCTTCTTAAAACGTAGTGACTTATATAAATTTTTTTTTTTTGTGAAATTGCCAAATTGGACAGTCACTTTGTTAGATACCTACCTATATTAGTATTATTTGAATGTGGGTGTAGTTTTAGTTATTACTTGTTTGTGTTTGATGTCACATTCAAGCGAACTGTTTTCAATTTTATTTTATAAATAAATATTAACCTTTGTGTAATCTCAATTTGTATAAAAAATTGCAAAATCATAAAGTCCTTCTTAATATAAGTGGCATGATGACATAGAAACACCACGCCTGCTATTTTATTATCATATTTTTTTTTGTATTACTATTTTAGTATCGTTTGTATTACTTCTATCAAGAAACTATAGCTTACTCTCTCTCTCTCTCTCTCTCTCTCTCTCTCTCTCTCTCTCTCTCTCTCTCTCTCTCTCTCTCTCTCTCTCTCTCTATACTTATGAAATAGAAAGATATTTAAAAAAAACCAATAAGAACTGAACACCGCTCTACCCGGAGCATCGAACCCTAAGCATCTTGTTTAACCATCGCACTTGTGGCCACTCGAGAAGTCTAGACGAATAACTTAGTTCCTGCACCTGCACCTATTTATAATCTTGTTCATTCCACTTAAGTCTACCAATATTCGGAATTAGATACTATAAGATACTAGATAAGGGGGTATAAGTAGGTACTCTATACTAAGGAGTACTCGTAATACACATTATTATTATGTATTATTTATGCGTCACAACTGTCGTGGTGGCCCTTAGGTCGTAGCTTCGAAACCTATCAACAGAAAGTAACAATGTGACTTCTTTCGAGTGATATGTACTTTCTAAGATTATTAAGACACCCCTGACAAACGGTGATGGAAAACATCGTGAGGAAACCTGGGCTTATAATTTCTAAATATAAGTTTAAAATCGCCAACCCGCATTGAGCAAGCGTGATGATTAATGCTCAAATCTTCTCCGTGTGAGAAGAGGCCTTTGGTCAGCAGTAGCCACTTATAGGATGTTGATGTGATGTGAGTTACATATCTCTATTAAAGATAAAACGCTGCGACGTCATAAAATAGGTACCAGTATTCCAATTACATATTATTATTTCTCCCACATAAACGTCACTCAGTCTCGTTAGCATAACTCGCAAAATATAACACACAATAACGTTTCATTACACTGTGTCAAGAGTCCCGTTCCGTTTATTATTACACCGCATAAATATAGAACAACATATATAAATACACACAAAAGAAATTTAATAATATCCGTGTTTATTATAAAAATGCACAAATAACTTTGACGGAATTTCTTTGGTACGTCTTTTCTCGGATCATGAGAGAACCTCTTTTGATTATGTAAATCTTTGTAGACTTGCTCGTCATGAGAAATTCGTCCTAAGGTTTCATAATAATAGGTCATATCGATTATAAGCCTACGATTTGTGGAAGAAATCTGTTTGTAGCAACCTTTTCTATAATATGCTTTTCACGCAATGGTATTCAAAATTTAGATTTCTTTTTCTTTCACTAGATCACAGTAAAAACTTTAGCACTTACTTGATTCATTAAAAAATAAAAAAACTTCAGTTATCCAATTTGCGGTTTCTTTAATTCTATAACACACTTTAAGTTTTAAAGTACTAAGAATAGATGAAAGTTATAAATAAAACATTATTTTCATTAATAAAACTTTTTGTTATTGAACGTTGATATAAACTTAATAGCCTTAAGTTTTATTTTACTAGATCTAATTGTCTGTCTTAATCCATTAATTGTTTTCTATTATAAAACGTCCGATTAATTAATATTGTTACATTGTTACAACCAAAGAGCCCATTTGCAGCATTGAGATACCAATGATTCAACAATTCAACGCCAATCCGAAACAGAGTGAATTGAAACATAATCTCGACGTTAAATTAATGAAATAATGCGAGCATACACATCGAGATTAATGTACGTAGTTCACTTAACAATTAATACAGATTAATGTTCTGATTGAAAGCCACACTACCTAAACTTTATACCTACCACATCACAGGCAGGCATTAACCTTAAACTGTAACATAAGTACAAGTACATCGTTCATTAGAAATTAGAGACCACAAAATTAGCCCAGCAATGCTTTGTGAATTATCCAATTTCCCTTTGTACGTAAACCGTTTTATTTGGATGAAAAAAAAATCCCAATTTGTAATCAGCTTTGGTCGGGTTACTCTTTTTCATTCAAGCCAATAATAGTATGAAAATCGGGGTATTACGGAAAAGACCTTAAACCGGGCCGATGAAATTGTCAAACCTTTTATTGTTTGATTAGATATGAGATTTGTGTGACCCCTGCAATACACATTATTTACTCACAGTCTAACAAACTTGCCGCAATATTCGCGGCGTATGTATGGGCACGCCTCACCCGGCTTTGGATAAAAAGACAAATATTTATTCAGAATATAAGTCTGCTACGTCCCGCGGAAGGGCCACGAACCCGAAATGCGCGTATAAAATCTAAATTAGGAACTATTCAAGCGTCGAGAAGCAAGTTATTTGGAAAGTTTTGAATTTACTGCAATTGTTCTGTGGTCTGGTGGTAATGTTTTAAGGAAATGCTCGCCAAATGGGAAATATCTTGGCACGGTTTAGCTGAACAAATTATTCTTATCCCTACACTTAGCTTTCAGTTCGGTAGCCCCCGAGTCTTGCGATGGGGGCTTTATTTACAATGCTTTGCTCAACTCTAAACAAGGAAAAGCTTAGTCCGGGGTAATTTCCAGAGTCGTGGGCTTTGGACTAATTACGTTATATCATATCAAACGCGGTGCTTGTCTTGCAATCTGTTTGCTTCAGCTGGCTAGGATTAAATCTCAGTGCTGTCATTTATTTTAACTTTCGACACAGAGAGAGGTCATGTAATGAGTTTGATGAGTTTTGTCTGTTGTTTATTTGTTAGTGCTTAAAGAATAATCTGTTCCAAAGATATCGCCGGTACTAGGCACTTATGGCAATAGGCTCACCACATGTTATTGTATTGTGAACCACGTCCGTCAACATGTATTACATGGAACTTACAACATAAATTTATTGTGAAAAGTGGGTTGTACACAGTGGCATTACGTGCCATAATGTGCACCTCTGCCTACCCCTTCGAGGATTAAAGGCGTAACGATAAGTATTCATAGATGATCTCATTGAATTAGTGGTTTTATTGTACGTTATTGCGTACGCTTAAAAATAATCCTTTAGTACTTGGAACTAGTTTCAAACAGTATATCGTAAATAGTTTGATTTAAATAATTTCTAGAATTGTATCGAATAAATCCCGCTTTTGTATTAGACAATTCTGACGTTCTCTCATCGTTTCCTGACACGCTTCTGATTAACTTTCTATGAAATGGCTTTCAAAGTAAGTTGTTATTTTCAGAAACAAATTTTGCGGTAGAATCCCTGATATTTTTTCTTTACTTATTTCAGGGAAGTAGTAAAAATAAAACCAAGTGTGGTTATAAATATAAGAAGCTTTAAAAGTATCTGCCACGTCTTTAATGGGACGTAGTGTTGTGTTTGAAGATTACAATAATGAATATTAATTACTTATAGTTTTTTTTTTTATAATATTTATATATGAGTTTATTATGAAAGAGCTAACTCTTTCACTGTCTCGGTCGCTTCGTCAATGGAAATAATTGATAGCAATTGTTTTCATCGCATCGTGGGATAAATCCAGAAGAAATATTTATTTTAATTAACTATGATAACCATGATTACTTATTTATGTCAAAATCTAAATGTAGACAGAATACTCTAGAGAGAAGTAACATAAAGTCAATGTACTCAAATATTTTTAAAATAATCTGATCTCGTACCAAAAGACTGGTTTTTAGAGAAAGGGTTAATAGAATTTCCAATGATTTTTTTAAGACATAATTAAATGTTTACGCATCGAATTCCTGGAACACTCTACGTGATGAATGATAAAAAGAACTTTAAATAGAAGTATTAATTTGTTTTCTTTGAATGATGATCGTGATTTTCAATTTATTTCTGAGTTGGTTGTATTTTTTTTCTATTACTTACCTTGCTATCTTGACTAATATGTATGAAGTCCTTACTTAAGTTTAAAACTATTCATTAGTGAGGTTACCAGCTTATGCATAAACCATGGAGGATTTAACAAGTTACCGAGGCTTCGGCTCGAAGAGCAGGAGTAGGAACGGGGTGGTTTTTAGTCAGTAAGAGTCTAACACTCTCACCTCTCCCGGACGGGAGAAGTGCTTGGATTTTCTCCCTCAAAAAATGCATAACATAATGGTTATTAACATAATTGTCAAAAACTACACAATATTTTATTATTTTCTTTATACTTATCTGAGTTACATTTGTATCAACCATGTTATTAGACTTAAATAAGATTGAAAGAAGCAGGTGCAGTCTACGGTCCAGCGTAATCATTTAGGTAAAACTATAAACACATTAACAATCTGCTACAGTAATTTAATAACAATCATTAAATACTAATTCGTCATAGATATAATATTATTATGACATAGGTACATTTACCTTCAAAAATTTTTGAACAAAATGCATGATTATACATTCTTGAGTTAGAGGTATGTTCAGCAGAGGACGTCTTGTAAATAAATATGACGCATAAAAATTAAGTACAAAATAATGCCCACATATTACATATATACACACCATTCGGCATACCTAAATCTAAATACATATACATATATAACTCACAGGTGACTGTCTGACAGACATAGTGATTTATCAACACACAGCCCAAACCACTGGACGGATCGTGCTGAAATTTGGTATACCGGTAGATTTTATGACGTAGGCACCTGCTAAGAAAGCATTTGATGAATTCTACCCCCAACGGGATAAAAAAGGGGATGAAACTTTGTACAAAACTTTGTAAATTTTAAACCAATCGGGTTTAGACTTTGTGTGCATAAAGCTACTATGACGTTGGCATCCCTTAAGAAAGAATTTTGATAAATTCCATTAATAGCAAAACTTCTTAACGCAAGCCGCAAACAAAAGCTAGTTTAATATATTTCGAAATAGTAAAGCTGTTCTATGAAAATCACAAGAAACTAAATAATATAAATAGAAGACTCTACAAACACTAAATTATGACCAAAACATGTTTATCTAGCAACAAAATGTCTACCTCTTTCGGTAATTTTCCCCAGTTATACGTGGAATATAATCTGGCTGCTAAACGCCGTCACCTATCATCTTTGTAATACTAATAGGTTCGCATAAGTCTGTACAAGTAAACAACGTTCATAATTCATATCACGTGTGTTTTTCTTAGAACAATTTCGGTGGCAGACCGTATTTTTGATACAGTTTATTTTGTAGTGTTTACCTAAATAGGGGTTATAAATAGGGGTTATATTGAAACATATTTTTCTCTTTATTTCTAAGTGATGTAAATAACATGAAAATATACGCGAATAAAGCCTTTTTAGGGCAGAAAATCATCCTATGACTTCTCTCACCTTGGGCGAGGCGTGAAGGAGTGTCAGACTCTTACTGAGTAAAAACCACCCCGTTCCTACTTCTGCTTTTCGAGCCGGATCCCCGGTAAACCTGCTACGTAGCCCACAGATAAAGCCATACATGTATTTATTCACCTTTCGATGAAAAAGATATGATTCCGATGACACCTACTGAAACATACATACATGTTTTTTGCAAACTCAGAAAATAAAGAAAAGCACTCAAGTTGTAAGCCAAACTAAGCTTAATAATAATGATCGATTGTGACACTAAAACAAGACTAATCCATAAAGTTTGTACTTATCTATATTTGCCCGACTGCCGAACTGAAAAGATGGTGTAATGTTTTTATTTAAGTGTCGAGTGTTAGTCACTGGTTTCTCACGACTTCGTCTTTGTAAGGCTTTCTTTACAAAAGCTTCTAAACTTGAACAAGATGAAAGCGTGTCTAAGACTTCTTCGTTGTCTCTCGACAAACATGATTTATCTGTGTTGATACACACGTATGTATGTATGTTTTCTGCCTTCAATCCAATATTGAGAGCTCCTATGCGTTTCAAAATGTGTGGTGTAATAGAGAGATATCTCATAAAGTGCCGTACCGTAGTTGAATAATTTTTAGGCTAAGTAAACACTGTTGTGTTTCCCACTGGCCGTAGTTCGAAAAATATCAAATAATCTGCTAAATATCCCACCAATAGATATAATGATAATTTGATGGTTTTAAAAGCCTTGCGTCTCAGATAGGAAATTAATCAGACATTAATTTTATTAACGTTAATGGCTTTATTTCGGAAACGTACACCAATCAATTCAATATCAATTTTCCCTCTTCAGAACTTGGAAGACTGCATTAAAAAATAGGCACAACATGTTAAAATTAAGCGTTAATAAAAGCTTTACATTTCCCAGAGATAAAGCTTCATTTATTTACGTATTTATTTAACGAAATAAACAGCTAAGCCTTCTTGAAAAGCTACGTGAAGAGTACCAGTACACAAAAATAAATCCATTTGATACGAGTCCCCTTGTCGACTTAGAAAAAGGGCAAAATATGTATTACACAGTTTATAAAGGCACTCGAGGGAACAGTATTGGACTAGATTCGTTGTGGGTCCCAATTCCTTTTGATATGACACTCTTTGTTGTGACGAATCTCAATTACATTGTGTCTGATTGTGGACGGATACTGAATGGTCATTTGTGGGGATGATTTTCTTTTTAATGAAACGTGAGTTTTGAATGGATTTTTAGCTTTTGTTTGTGTTGGGTTAATTAATGTCGTATATTATTGTCGTATGTAACTTCGATATGTGATTGAGCATTGAAATAATATGTAGGTTTAAGATATGAAATAGGCAATAACTATGTAGGTAGGTACGTAATTCCTGGAATTTGTTTACAGATTTCACAGAAACGTCATGTAGGTAATTGTAGTTGCTTAAAAAACAACATTAATATTTTTTTTTTAGTTACAGAACTAAAAATGTAATTACGTAATTATTTCTGTTTTGGAGTTAATAAGATACCAAAGGTAATATAAAACAAATCATCAAACGCAATAGAAATATGATATCAGTTCTCTTAACAGGAACAATCACTCAACTTCTATTACAAAAACCTTACAAGTACCAATATTACATCTTTCCATTCAAAATACAAACACCAGCACATCAAGCTACCCTAAACAGTAAAATTGTATTTTTAACTTTATTTACAGCACTATAAAGTTTACAATTAACTGGAGAAATGTTTCAAATCGGGTTACTATGACAAGCTGCTGCTGCTGATATCTGTACGTACATTTTTCGTCTTTCTCTTTGAAATAAGATTCTTTGAATGCGATAAATATCGTTTCTTTAAAGGGGCATTTGCTATTCTAAGTGGCAAAGTGAAATACGAGACAGTTGCTATTATTGTTCACTTTACTTTTACAAACTTTAATAAAATTTTGCGTCTACGAAGCTGTAGAATATATTCGTTATTTACCTAAACTTTCCTGAATGAGATAGGGCTTGTCGGAGTCTTTATAAACACGTCTAAATATCTATTTCATAGAGTAACAGGTATCAAACATTCAACAGGCTAATATGGCTTAGGTCTTATCCCATACTGCCCGGAATACCTATATATTATACAAATAGCAACAGCAGAGTAAAATATATTTGTTACCGCTCCTATTGCCGCAGATGTTATAATAGCGGTATATAAGCGGTTACCAATTCAACAGATATTTTAACTTTTTAAACTCTCTTCAATTTCAATCCGCTTGCCAACATGGAATTTAATTATATTGAGAAGACCAATAGTCCAAAGCCCATACTCAACAGTCACTCAATTTAACATTATCATAATTTTGGAATACGTGTCCTTTTTGATCAATTAGACAATTTTATCCTCTTGAGAGATATAGCCGTACTTAAAGTACAACCACCTTTTACATTTAATGAAAGTGAAGAATATAAATCCAATCATTGTGTCTTTGACCCTAAAACCGTATCCATTTCCTTCATTTTATTATATTCTTAATGATCCCTATTACCTTTGGGAAGATATATGTTAATTTTATGGCTTGACCTTTTGTTGACCGAGACCCATGGTCATGATCAATAGCCACGCATATGGCTTAAAGCTCTATATATCTTGAGTCGGAAAGATAGATAGATAAAGGCTAAAGCTAGGCTTAGAAAAATCTATTCTGTTAACCAAAGATTAAGCTAAATTAGTATTCACAAATGTATTTAACGTATTCACCGCACCTTATCCTATAACCCGGTCCACATAGACCTTGACATAATTCGCATAGAGTTCTATTATAGAGTTAAAATAGCACAGACGTTAAGTACATCATTATAAACAAAAAGTCAAAAATCCCCATCGAACCCGCTTAGGCAAAAAAAAAATAAAAATAGACATAATTTTGACCGGACTACTATCATGTTCATATTATAATGTAAGCCTATATACATAATAATCTACAAAATAATAATAGACTTAATTTTGTCTATTTTATTTTGACCGGGCTACATTTATATAATCCAAGCCCGTATACATAGTTATCTACAAAATAATATTAGGTAGGTACAGACAGACAGTAAACAAATAAAGACTAAACATATTAAACTGTTTTACGTACATTACATTGTGTAGGATTAAAATAGATGTTATTAATACTAACCATGTTTAAACAAAAATATGAGTAGTACGTGTTTTTGCATATTATTATCATATCGCTGAAATCAAGGTACCTTACATTAATAATTAAAATAAGGGGCTAACATAAAAGAGATACTAATTAATGCAGGCTTAAAGTTCATTTTCGAGACAGATTTACAAACGTAGGTTGCCTTGCATTAATTAGGTACAAATCAGGCTGCCTGAATCTGTATATACCTACAAGTACATATATGTATAACGCTTTGGTGTAAAGACTGTAATGTCATACTATTTTACTTTAAATACTTAAATAAATAGTAATATATAAAGCTGAAGAGTTTGTTTGTTGGAACGCGCTAATCTCCGGAACTTAAAATAAAAATTTGAATAATTATTTTTGTCTTGGATAATTAATTTATCGAGGAAGGCCTATAAAACATTATGTTACAATCAATAGTAGCCAAGCAGAGCTGGTGATACTACGGGAGTAACTAGTCGAGTATAATCTAACAATTTTTTTTTCTATTCCGGCAACTTGACTTAATATCTACATTATGTAATTTGTAAACTAAATGCTTTAACTTTCCTTCTCCTTTTTCTACGTGACAGTGACCACAAGGCGAAGCGTGTTTGTGTGTAAGTGTGAATTCATTTATATTTACCTAATTAAAACAGAACGAACAGGTCGACAATTAAAAGAATACGTTTTTAAATACCTCTGTAATTGCAAAAAAAGGGTTCCCTGTTGCTACACGACCCTAAATAAGTGGACAGGTTTAATTAAAACACGTTGTTTATGTTAGAAAAAAAACATGCTTGCCTACAATTTACGTCACATCGCACTGAGATAAATATGAGAGTTTATATTGCTATGATTGTTTGTTCGAGACCACAAACACACCTCAATATTTGGATTAAATTACGATATAAAACCGAGGTCGGTTTAACAAATTTAATATTGAAATCGAAACAATACACACAAACACACACACAACGTCACGCCTTTTATCCCCGATGGGGTAGGCAGAGGTGCACATTACAATCACTCACTTTTTCAATGTACACCCACTTTTCACCTTTTGTGTTATAAGTCTCATGTAATAAGGGTTGAGACTTGAGCCTATTGCCATATACTGGACACAATTCCAGACTCCGTGCTGAGGCAGTCAGAAACTAATCGAAACAATGTAACCAATAATTGTATTGTGAACCTGATTGAGCAAGAGTAACCTATGGAGTTTCTTGCTCGGTCTTCTACTTAGGAATCTACACTTTGTAACGAGCCAATAGCGTCACTTGACATTCAAAAGTGCCTTATTGGTGTAATTGAAATAAATAATTTCGACTTTGACTTTGACCTTGTAAAAGGAACTAGATTGGACTAAGGTTAGTTTAATCCAATTCCTTCGTCAGATCTGAACTGAAGATTTGATAATTGCTAGATAGCTTTAAGCAATTTGTCTTCACTCAACACTCTTTAATAAAAACTATGATAGCAAGTTTATCCAACAAGATATATGTATGCCTATTATATAAGGCGTATGTATGTATATAAATTGTCTTAAATAATAAAGTAAAACGCCGTTTTATTTAGGAAGTAAAAAACAAAATAACACCCTATATACCTGTGATTAATGGTCCCATTTTTTAAATACATAGTTCTAAACAAAATACACACACAACATACACTTATATTTTGTACACATAACGAAAACGGTCACTTAAATAAAGAAAAAAAAAATGTCAAAGAAAAACTTAACTCTATTTTCGTATCACGTAAATTATACAGTATCCGTTGGACGTAACTTACTAACTCCTATTAGTTATTTAACCTATCAATCAACGTAACATATGACAGTTTCATCGAAACGTCTATAACTCGATAAACGTTTATTAACTTGAATTATTAATATTAAAGTTTCAAAGAAAATAAATCGATGTTCACGATTCACGTTAGGTATCGAGTAACTTGACATTTAGTCGTTGGTTTTGAGAAATAATTCTCTTTAGAATAATATACAACTTCCTGAAACTATTTATGTATTGAAAAACAATAATATTTTCTTTGTGGATAAGGTTAAAGTTGTGTTTCTAATGAATTGGGTGGATCATAACTTGCTTTATGTCAACAGTGGCTTTCATTTCTCCGTACCTAGTTATTGTGATCTAGATGGAGTAATAACAAAGAAGTGATAAATAACATCGTAATTTTTTTTTATTGGTGTTTACAGGACAACATAGATATACAAAAAACAGATTTAAGTCTATCTGATAGAATACGGTTAAGAGTAAAACACGTAAGTAAAGTAAAATTTCTCATCATCTCACAATATGAACAAAATAATTAATAATGTCGTGGTGCATGTATGAAGGTGCGGATACGAAACCTACCATACTTTATAAGATAAAAAATCTGTGTATACACACAAACGGTGATGGAAAGCATCGTGAGGAAATCTGGGCTTAAAACTTCCAATTATAAGTTTGACATCGCCAACCCGCATTGATCATGAGACTTGGTAATTAATGCTCAAACCACTTATAGGCTGTTGATTTGATGTGATGTGAATTAATTATGAAGGTTTTTCAGAGTCACGTATTCATTATCAAAATAGTGTTTAAAACACTGAAAGCTGGCGTGTGTGACATATTTCGTCAAAATTTTCCTGTTTTAAATTCCATTTTCCTGTGTCGTTTCAAGGTGTAATTTCTCTGGATTTATGGTAGTTATGCACAGTCGCGTAAGCTGACTGCTAAAGCGGCTTTCCTTGTTTACTCCGGTAACAGGAACAACTCATCTATGTAGGTTAAAAAATCTTCAGGATTTTTAGTACCAAACATCGTGTACGAACACCTTTGCAGTAAGGGAAACTACACGTTTCTATTTATGGTATCGTGAACTTTAAAACAAAGTGAAAGTCAAATCTCAAATTTATTCCAATTAAACCATAAATACATACTTTTGAAACGTGAACAAATAAAGAAATAATTAATAGTCTGTCAGTCTGTCCGTCAATGAAGCTAATATGAATATGGATTCTTATTGTACAGAACATTTATACATACACGTTACAATCACGTTTAATCTTAAAAAGCGATAAAAATGCAGTATTTATATAAAATAAGTCAAATGCAAATAAAAATGAATTGACTCTAAGTCACTCCATAAATAAAATTCAAGTTAGAAAAGAATAAAAGGGAAGCACCACTATTTTTCCCTGTTCCTTTTTCTCTGTCTACCTCAATTACTCTTTCCTATTGTCTTTGATGGAGCCACTGTCATCAACAATCGATTCGCCCAGAATTCTGATTGATAGAATGAAATTCAATTCGTCTCACAAATAGTCGGACAAACTCGTAACGACTCACTTCCTCCTTCGTCGAACTTTCTCGAAGAATCTCACAACTGGGTAAATGTTTCCCAAATATCCTTTCGCATTGTCGTCATTCTCCTAACTTTTTTATTAAACTTTGATTATTTAAGCTAAGTTTATATATTTGTTTTTATTGTGCGCAGAAACCACGTTGTATTTTGTGTAGATTTTGTAACGTGTCTTTATAATGTCATTCAATCTTATAATGAAATCAACGGCTATCCAATAAATGGATTCTATACATTCATATTGCATTGATTTTAAGGTATTGCTGAGAAACTCCAGAATTGGAACAAGGCCTAATAATCTTATTCGACCTTACCGACGACTAGAATCAATCGAAGTTGCGCTAATAATAGGTATAATAACCTGCCCTGACCTGGTAGGTTGGATTTCTCCGGTTACTGGTGGGCTACTGCTTTTTATATTTTTAATTTGTTTTTTCTAATTAAATATTTTAGAATGTATTAAACAAGTAAGATAAATAAATAAATGGTATAATAATTATAATCTGGCCTAATTGACGAAATTCAAGAATTATGGAGATATTATTAGACACCTTAGGTTTGTATAATACAGCCGAGGAAATATAGACGTAATGTTTCCTAAATATAGGTATAATATATAAATATACCAAACCTATACTTATTTCTCGCTCATTATGTCACATGTAATCATGTGTATGTATGATCATTAGGTACACCAATTTACTGTATCTATATCTACTAATTACATGATGTCTAATGGTGTTTGTGCCTTGTCCCTATCAACTATTAGGGGTAGAGCCCACCAAAGCAGAGATAATAAGAGATTTTTTCAGGTGTGGTATTTCCACTAAAGCCCGTTGCAGATCAAAAGTTTTATTAGTTTTGCATAGCCGACGTAGTTTTCAATACTATGTGCAGGCCGCAAACTATGCAATCTGAGCTACTAGAACAAAGCTAGACCTACTTAGCTTAGATCTTGGTTTGCAACCTGCAATATGCTAGCAGAGGCAAACCTATATAGCCAGATACAATTGCACAGTACTGACCACACGGACGCACACAGTAGAGCCATACTGTCTGCAGTCAATTTAAGGTTAAGTTTAAAAACACCGATCATTGATTTCTACTGAAACTGAGTGGAGACGAGATGTATGAATAACAAATTGAATTGATTTTTTTTTACTGTTTATAAATCATTTTTGTTCCACTTGTCTCATCACAATTTTGGTGAAACCTGGACTTAATTAGGAAACCTGTGCTTGTAGGGAGTGCCTAATAACATGAAACGGAATAATTCACAGCTATCTATGTCAACAACATTAGGTATCTAGGTGAGGAAATGAAATGGTAGTAAATTTACCTACAAATTGGGTTATTTTCTACCAGTGTTATTACCTAAGTCAGTTATTTGTTTCTATTTGTTGTCTGGAGTAGTATTTTTCTGGTTAATGATCCTTGTATAAAATAATATCCTTACATTGTATTACCTACCTAAAAGATTTTTGTCTTATATAAAAATCAGCTTTCTTATCTTTATAGTGCAGATTGTGAAAAGACTTACCTTATACACAAGAAGACGAAGTATTTACAAATGTAAACTTATTACATTACGTGCATAAACTAAAAAAATGTGTTATTACGCATCACACTTAATATTATAGGTAAATGTAAAAGTTTGTTTATTCGGATGTTTGGGTGTTCGTCCGTTAATTACGCTGAAACTACTAAACGGATTTTGGTTAAATATGGTATATGGCAGGGAATGAGCTGATTTCGGAAGCGGATACGTTTTAACCCACGCGACTCAGAAAAAATGCTGGCAAAAGCTAGTATAGACTATAAACGATATCTGACTGTCAGAATAACTAGATGTGCTGGTGCCTATACAATAGCGCTAACACAAGTCAAGAGGAGCACGTGTCCAAAACTACATCAAGTTGTAAGTTACCTTCTCCAAATATTGATTACTTCGCCGAAGTTCTAGTTTTGGCCATTAAATTAAGATAAGCTTTCAAGTTTGCAAGCGTAGATGAAGCATTGTTTACACGGACATGTTCTATGGAAACCCCGGAAGGGTAGTAGAGATATAACTACCTATAAGTATAATAGGTACCATCAATTGTTAAACCCATAGTTCAGTAGTTTCATGCGTATACACATTAGTGAGTTTGTATGCACATTACAGTTGTACGCACAATTCCGTTTAAATCGTAGTGTGTTTGATAAATTAATGGATTATAATCTCTATGATAAAGCAAATTTTACCGTAAATACCTACTAGGTAATAACAAGTGTGCGAGAGCTATGCTTCATCAAGAATGGGACAAATCGACCAGCCGGGTACCACAGCCTCACAGAAAATCGGCGTGGAACAACGCTTGCATTCCGCCACGTAAATGAGGTTACTGAAGGCACGATTCCTTCACTCGCCAATCTCCTCAAATAACTTAACCTTACAAGGTGACGCATTTATAACTTATTATTAGGTGATCTATCTCCTCGTTTGCCGGTCAAATCCAATTCAAAATCTAGCTCAAATTGTAAGAATCAGACAAACTAATACAACATGTGGGAAACATCATTTATCCATACGACTATACTTCAGATATAGACATGCGGAAAAGAAAATAAACAAAAATACCAAAGATATATTGATGAACGGCATCAATTCATCTCACCAGCATCAGCTTCATTTTACAGCAACACTTGAAACCAAGCCGGAGATTGGAAGGAAAATACACAGTCAATTTTATTATAGGCTCATACATCTCATGCCTTGATCAAATACCTATAGATGAACCAACTTACCTACTTTATATCAAACAGGGTATAAGGATTTCAAATGCCTCGGACGTTTATGTTTAGTCATAAATCCAAAGTTATTTTAGGTATAAATAATTGCATAATAAAATACGGAAATTGATTAAGGCATGCCAAGGCACGCGCCTGATGTTTTCAACGTAAAATTCTTGCTTGTTTAGGCTTGATCTGGTGAAATGGACTTTCGAGTAAGATTCGTAATTCTAAGACTTATTTTATAGCTAGAATAAAAACAAATAGGATGGAAGAAACTCAAAACAAGGAAAGGTATGATTTGCACGTTCATGTTAAAATGTAAACAATGCTTTATTAAGGGCTATTTTCATTTTTAAGTCCTTTGAAACAAATGTTTCTTATTGTGTACTGCTATTAAAATTGCTTTAACATTAAATAATTAATACAAAACCAAAATCAACTAGGTATTTCAAAATGAAATATACATTTTAGGTATATTACCGGGGTTTCAGCTCAAATAACAGGAGTAGGAACAGGGTAATTTTTAGTCAGTAAGTGTCTGACATTCACTCTCGCCTCACTCAAGGCGGGATACGCTACACGATATAGAAAAAGGGCAAGTTCAAGGTTCTCATCAATTCGCTCCTGAAACGCATTTCCTATCTTTCACATTCTAAAGTCAATGTCACACTTTACTAAACACCAGCCAATATTCATAATTTGTACGAACACTTGTCTCAATTTCAAGCCTCATTATGGAGCCAGTGATCCGTTAAGGTAAACATTCTTTAGAAGCGCTGGAACATGAAAATACGACGAGGGAAATATAGGAGAAATTCCTTTAAATAAGTAAATAGGAAGTCGTAGTACGAGTAATATCGACGAAGGCCCTTTTAGGTATTCTAAGATTTCCTACCTTTCCATGTAGGAGAAGAATTGTCATAAATTGATGGCAGCCATATGTCATAATTTTAAAGTTGTGTTCAATTGAACACATTGATTGAATGAATTGAGTACGTAAATAAAAATCGTTTTGAAAATCATCCAACCTTTGTTTTACTCCAAGCAGACCGTAGCACTAAACTTGTGAATCTTTATATTTTTTTCTTAAAATCAATATTTACCTATTCAAGCATAAGAGAGGTCACTCAAGTTAGGTTACGTTACAGAGATAAGAAAAAGAACGTTGAAGTTGAACGTTGAAAGAACCAACTAAGATACATACAGACAATCTTAAAAAATGGGAAACAACATTTAGTGTACCTACCCTATGCTCTTAAAATAAAGGTAGGCTCAACATTATTTATATAATAACAAAGACTGTAGTAAAAAAACTCTCTTTGTGAATTTACTGTTTCACAAACAAATAATACGAAGATCAATAACGCTACTCTATCTAACTAACTTTACAAAAACAAGAAAATCAGAATAGATGTTGTTACTCAATCAGGACAAAATGGCTTAACGGATTTGGATGAAAGTAAAACTGCTAAAATATATCTATCTAGGCTACCTAGATCCTAAGAAAATGAAACACTAAGTCACGTAGACAACAGTCTTAGAACTTAGCTACGAAAACTAGTTCTTTATATTTATTGGATCTAAGAAAAATAAGATATCTTTTGAAGTAAAATATGTCGTACATTTATGGATTCCTTTAGGACCAAAGTATGTAGTAGAACAAAATTGTGTTATTTTGAAGGGAAAAATCTTTGAGGCTTGATATCTATTCCCATCAATCCGTTCTGAAGTGTGATGGATCGACCCCTATTCTATCTGAGAAAGGAAGTCTATGTCATGATGAGGGAAACATGAAAAGCCGATGATACTGTAACTATAGGTCAGAGGACTTAGTACGAGTTTATTTTACGTTCAACGAGATCGAAACGAGATTTACTTCGGCGCTCTCATTGGTTACTTCATTGGAGCCGGCCAATCAGAGCGTCGCAAAGAGTCGTCGCGTCGCAAAGAGCAAACTCGTAGTAAGTCCTCCTATCAAGCTAATTTGGATTGAAAGTTATTATGTTACATGTTGTAATTTTTATGCACATGTAGTATTTTAATTATTTATTAAACAGAAAAGTTTATTAATTACTAGCTTCGGCCACGTTCCCGTGGGATAAAACTTAAAGTATCACTCAAGTCAGCTCATACCCTGTCTGTATATCAATTTTTTTAAAGTTTCACCGTGATTGACGGTGAAATATCCTAACATTTAAACAAACTTTCACATTTATAATATTAGTGTGATGTATCAAAACAGTCCAAACCGTTGGTCCTTAAATTAAAATTCAGATGTATTAAGTATTCTCTACCACATACCTCAGATCCACTTCTACCGTACTTACTTATAGAAATTCAGCAACTACATATTATGTTCTTAGTGTCATATTAGGACACAATCTCATGAATAAACCTTTTACCACCAAAAAGGTCTACGTCTTCTAGATACTAACTTCCTAACCGATCCTAAGTATACTTTATCGCCTTACCCAAACTAATTATCCACAAATGGGAACCCAGTGAGGAAATACTTGTGCAAGTTCCAAAATGACATAGGTAACCCCTACATATCATATGGAAGTCATTAAAGTTTATAAATCTAGTTATAATCCGGGTGAATGATAATGGCCTTCCACCCTTTAGCCACAATGGCTGACCCGAGAAGGTTCCATGATAGAAATTGATAGCAATTTGCCGAAAGTAGATTTTACGAACAAGATACTCTATTTCATGACTGCCTCGTGGGTCAAGTGGTCGTAAGTGGGTTCGATTCCTGGGTCGGGCAAAGTATTACTGAGTTGTTTTCGGTTTATCAAAAAATCCTCAGTAGTAGCACGGAGTCTGGAATTGTGCGTAGTATATATGGTAATAGGCTCACCCCCTATTACATGGGACTTGACATGACATTATACAGTGGCATTATGCACCGCAATGTGCACCTCTGCCTACCCCTTCGGGGATAAAAGGCGTGACGTTGCATACCTATTTCATTTAGGTCTATTTATACGGTAGTTTCTTAAACTTAATATAATTTAAATGAAGGCTCATTCTTGAATATTAAACGTTACTAACAACTGAATTGTTATTCCAGACCACCTTCTTCTGTTTTACTAATTTAATCGGCTTTAAAGTTCTCTAGGGAACTGAATGAAATCTGATGAATTGTCGAACAATTTTCAACCATTGTTCATAATATTTACAATGTCTAACTTTTAGGGATTACACTTTTCATTTTTGATCTTATCTATACCATTATCTTAAAACCTATAATGGCAAAACTTTAGGGGTTTTTATGAGCAAAGAAGAATTTTTTACTAAACATTTCGTTACTACACAACCGTAATCCATTCCTTTTGCTCTATTATAAATAAATTCCAAGTTCAAGTCTAAATACTAGTATTTCTAGATAAAATATTATAATGTTAAATATTCTATCTGACGAAATTATTGATTGAAAGACTTTTAAGTCAAACCAGGTCAGGTTTAGGTTAGGTTTAGGTTAGGTTTAGGTTAGGTTTAGGTTAGGTTTAGGTTAGGTTTAAGTTAGGTTTAGGTTAGGTTTAGGTTAGGTTTAGGTTAGGTTTAGGTTAGGTTTAGGTTAGGTTTAGGTTAGGTTTAGGTTAGGTTTAGGTTAGGTTTAGGTTAGGTTTAGGTTAGGTTTAGGTTAGGTTTAGGTTAGGTTTAGGTTAGGTTTAGGTTAGGTTTAGGTTAGGTTTAGGTTAGGTTTAGGTTAGGTTTAGGTTAGGTTTAGGTTAGGTTTAGGTTAGGTTTAGGTTAGGTTTAGGTTAGGTTTAGGTTAGGTTTAGGTTAGGTTTAGGTTAGGTTTAGGTTAGGTTTAGGTTAGGTTTAGGTTAGGTTTAGGTTAGGTTTAGGTTAGGTTTAGGTTAGGTTTAGGTTAGGTTTAGGTTAGGTTTAGGTTAGGTTTAGGTTAGGTTTAGGTTAGGTTTAGGTTAGGTTTAGGTTAGGTTTAGGTTAGGTTTAGGTTAGGTTTAGGTTAGGTTTAGGTTAGGTTTAGGTTAGGTTTAGGTTAGGTTTAGGTTAGGTTTAGGTTAGGTTTAGGTTAGGTTTAGGTTAGGTTTAGGTTAGGTTTAGGTTAGGTTTAGGTTAGGTTTAGGTTAGGTTTAGGTTAGGTTTAGGTTAGGTTTAGGTTAGGTTTAGGTTAGGTTTAGGTTAGGTTTAGGTTAGGTTTAGGTTAGGTTTAGGTTAGGTTTAGGTTAGGTTTAGGTTAGGTTTAGGTTAGGTTTAGGTTAGGTTTAGGTTAGGTTTAGGTTAGGTTTAGGTTAGGTTTAGGTTAGGTTTAGGTTAGGTTTAGGTTAGGTTTAGGTTAGGTTTAGGTTAGGTTTAGGTTAGGTTTAGGTTAGGTTTAGGTTAGGTTTAGGTTAGGTTTAGGTTAGGTTTAGGTTAGGTTTAGGTTAGGTTTAGGTTAGGTTTAGGTTAGGTTTAGGTTAAAATGATGAAAATAACAATGAACAAAACAAAGTTTATTGATTCCGAAAATGTACGCAAAATATTTGTTAAATACATTGTTATTGGTTCTCCATTTTTCGTGCCATAATAAAAATCTTTTTTTTTATAATAAATGCTTAATGGTCAAGTAGTAAGTTTTTCGTCTTGGCCAAAATTATACTAAGCGTGGGGAATGTCCTTTAGCTTAGATGCCAAATCTTCACTTAAACGGCAATAAGACAAGTATAAGCAGACGTTTCCACGTAAAAACAATTCAAGTTGAAACGAAGCAGAAATCTTTCAAAAGGTAATTATTACGGCTTTGTCGTTGGTAGTACGAATGGAATTATTTTGTAAATACCATTTTCACGGCTGTTATATTATTATTTCTTAGACTTATCTGTCTTTATTCTTTTACTTAGATTTAAATAGGCAGCTGAATAAGGTAATTTGTAATTATATTTGGTTATTAATAGGTTTACCCCTATTAGGTACCACGGGACCAGACCAGAAACCAAAAAACCAGAAGAAAGAAGAATCTAATATATGTCTATATCTACCTAACTCCTTCGGCGATAAGTTCGTGTGGTTAAATCCGGTCGTTCTGTTTCACTCGAACATTCCCGACTAGTTTCGAGCTAAACTTCGCGTAGCATAGCTCATGTACTAAGGACTCCGGTTGAGCTCTAAACTAGTCAGACTTACTCGTGATAACGCGTTCATTTAACATCGCGATAGTTATTATACTAAAATAAGTAACATATTAAGTTTGTAACTAACAGTACGACTTTAACCTCTTGTATGCCGTATATAAGACAACAATAGAAAATACATTGTGTCTCGCGTGGATCCACGTTCCAAACATTCGAAGGGTTAAAAATAAAAACATGTTATAATAACAACTCGTATTTATTTCAACATTAACATAATAGCCAAAATATGACGTCATTATCACTCCATAATCATCGCCATACAGTTCTAAATACCCTTATCTATATCACATTAGCAGGACTAAACCTATACTTTAACAGACACATAAAATATTACTTAAAATAATTTTGTGAATCGAAATACAAACAATGTCCTGATTGTGGATGATAAGGCTTCCGTAATAACACTCCTTTTATACAAGTCTGCTATTACCATTCATAAAGATTACGTATCAACAGTTAGGTTATCTGTAGATTCCACCCATACAATATAAATGAACTACTAAAAATAGAAATAGAATAAAAGACTACCTACAATAACAAACACGAAGCTATTTTTTTAAATCATCCAAAGTCTTCTCTTGCTCAGGGTTAGGCGAGCGGGAGAGTCAGACTTCTATTGACTAAAAAAAACACCCCATTTTTAATCCTGCTTTTCGAGCCGGACGGAGACCCGGTAATCCGCTAGGCAGTCCGCAGTTGCAAACTATCTTGAATTGTCTACGTATTTTGAAAATTTCTATAATTTTAATGGCTACTAGATAACCTTTTATATCTAGAGAAAAGTGGTTCTTTTTCTAAATCCTTTAAGGGATATATGTACTACAAACCTACGAACCTATTGTTATGTTAATAGAAACTTCCCAATTTTGGAAACATCACAAACATTTTTCGAAATCAGTAGTCAAGTCCAGAACACGTGTAACCTTTGCCAAGGATAGAAAGTTTATTAAATGAGCACGTGTATGTATCTAGGATTTATACTGACCCAACATAAGTCCAGGGATTTTATTTTTTTCGAACCAAATTTTTTTATAGGGACATCTCTTGGAAATCGAGGTACTTTCGCACGATTTATGTGACATAAGAAAGTTCAAGTTATAGTTAGTACAATTAGATGCTTATTTTAAAGTCGTGTTTCTCTTTTAACTTCTGGTGGACAGACAGACAAGTAGACTCAACGACATTAGAGTAGAGCTTCCTGATGGCTTTTCAAAATAAATTCTCAGTCGTTCTCTTTATTACCGAAGGTCGTGTCTGGTGCACGCATCACTTGATGTACGACCTTCCTTAAGCGCCCCTGTCCTCTGCAGTCTTTATAGTTTGTGGAACTGTCAGGCCAATGAGGATTTTTACAGCATCTTGCCCACGGGTTGCTGAGCGATCGCAAGGTCTTTTTCCGGTAACCTGACCAACAACTACCAGCTACTCCAGATTATCGGTGGTCCTACGTTAAAATAAAATAAGTAGATAGAAACACTTGCTTAAATTTTATGAAGCAACGTCACGCCTTTTATTCCTAAAGGGATAGGTAGAGGTGCACATTACGGCACGTAATGCCACTGTA
This sequence comes from Spodoptera frugiperda, assembly GCF_023101765.2. Classification (NCBI taxonomy): domain Eukaryota; kingdom Metazoa; phylum Arthropoda; class Insecta; order Lepidoptera; family Noctuidae; genus Spodoptera; species Spodoptera frugiperda. The sequence goes on along the minus strand of NC_064241.1, from coordinate 6,642,260 downwards.
CAATGTACACCCACTTTCACAATGTACTTTGTAAGTCCCATGTCATAGGCGGTGAGCCTATTGCCATAGACTGGGTACTTTGCCAGACTCTGTGCTACTACTGATAAATTTTCGAAAATCCGAAAAAAACCCAGTAATACTTCGCCCGACCCGGGAATAGAACCCGAGACTTACCACCACTCGGCCAACGAGGCAGTGCTTAAATTTACTAGACAAGAATTTCCGAGAGCAAACTATTATAGTGTTAGTTTTGCATTACTCTCTCGCAACCGCAGTAGAGCTAAGCATCATACTTCAAAAAATATTCTAGTAAATTCTTGTTGGAAAATAGCGCAGTCCCGTTTTAATAAATGTTGCTATAAGATGAATATAAAAATGTAAACCAAACGATGATACACATAAAATAATGAAACTCTAGGCTCAATAAAACATAATTAAGCACCAATATTTTTTTATAATATAATCCGGCAAACGAGCAGATGGATCACCTGATGGTAAGCAATCGCCACCGCCCATGGACATCCGAAACACCAGAAACGTTACAAGTGCGGGTTGTTGGGGAATCGGGAATTGGGAAGGGGGGTAATTGGGCCTCCGGTAACCTCACTTATACAACGAAACACAACGTAAGCGTTGTTTCACGACGGTTTTCTGTAAGGCCGTGATATCACTCCAGTCGAGCCGGCCTATTCATGGCGAAGCATGGCTCTCCTACACTTACAAATAACTAACTTACAAGCATACTTACAAACATAAAGAAAAGGAAAACCATAAATGGTTGTACCTAGTTAGAGGTCCACAATTTTGTACTACAAAATGTTCAGTCATGAATGCCTATAAAACGAACGAGGTCCCATTCCAAGGGCCAATCCATCATCTATAAACCAAAGTCACAGTGTGATGGAAGGACACGTAATGAAAGTGACCCTTCCTCAAAGTTTACTCATCACCCGTCATGTTATTAGTGCTAAAGTAGTCGACCTAAGATAAACCAGTTTATCATGAACTCGTTTGATATGACATTACTACGCGTCCGACGGTCAGTTTATACTGGTTTTATATAGCTTGACGTGTACAAGCGTAAGTGTACCCAATGTCAAAATCTCTAAGGTATAAAATAACATTTCCAGGTCAAGGACAGTAGTGTTTGGGAACTGTTGTCGTTGAATTTGTGTATTGTAATTTATATCATTATATTATTATGTTTGTTCTTTACATAATCACGGGACCACAGGGTCCCGGACCTTTGGAAGGCGTACGAGGGGCCGAAGCCAACTCGCAGAGGCCCGTTGAACAATTTTAATCTAAATGTAAGGGGACATCAGCCGGCGATTATCCCTGTATGCACTATGGAAGTACACCAAAGGACAATCCCCGGTTGATGCAGGACTATTGTGAGATATGGTAAAAGGAAATGATAGGGATATGGGTGTGGGTGGCTGTGGAATAGTTAACCGGTTAACTATGGGGACTATGGCCCCTGCCCCTGACCAATATTGAAAAATACGGATAAACAGGCAGGGGGTGACTCGCAAACTCAATAGTGGGCCCCGGAAACGGCCGCTAGCATGTAGCGACAAGGGAAGCAACATCCGTTGAGCTGCTTGAGGAAGGGGAGGCATCCCACGGCTATCAGAGCAATCCCGGAAGTACGGTCAAGACCCCTACCAGCATCTTACTGGGATACGTCCTTCCCCCAAGTGGAGCTGAAGGCAACTCCACTCTTGCGAACCTCTACTCAAACCAGCCGATTAAGGCAAGAGTGAGGTAGGAGAGGCCACTCCGGATAGTCACGAGTACTAACCGGAGTTAAAAAATAGGGCCTCTCCCGGAAGTCAGGTCCGTGGGGTCGCCACTGCCCAACAGCTCGCCACAAGCTGCCTTGCGGACTCATTATATTTATTATTTTAATTTAGTAAAACCTCTGACTGAAGTGATTGCCTACAATTCATGCGCAAAAACCAATCAGATTAATATTGGCTTCATATCCGCGCATTTACCTATGGACTATAAATAATACGCACACCTAGATAGTAGTAGATAGTACAACTATCAATTAGTATAATTATTAAGCCTAAGTATCACATCAACATATCAACAGCCTATAAGTGGTCCACTGTAAACCAAAGGCCTCTTTTCAAACCGAGAAAGTATTGAGCATTAATCACCACGCTTGCCCAATGCGGATTGGCGATTTCAAACTGTTTAATTAGAAATTGTAAGTCCAGGTTTCCTGACATTGTTTTCCTTCACCGTTTATCAGTGGTGTCTGCGTACTATTCTATTGCTAATTATAAACATATATCCTATGCCTATTTTATCCAGGTAATGTAAGCTATACAAATGACCACAAACCCAGTATTTATGAGACCCATAACGTGTTGCTCTGGTCCATTGCTCTGCGGTTAACCAGAACAACTGAAATGGCTTTTAACCTAAATGTAACTGTTTCAGGATACATGATAGCTGTAGAACCCTAATGTGCACGAACGGTAGGCACGAAACCTAAATTTATGACACCCATTCACTAAGTAGCGTGCTGGAAGAAACGTGAAACCTTATGAGTAGTCTAACATGCCTAATTTAGCAGATCAATTAAGTAAAAAAAAAGTAATTAGGTGATAATTAATCACCATTTAAACCTTATTCTTATGTAGAGAAGGCTCTTTTTCCAGCAGTAGCATGCCACAGGTTGTTGATGATATAAATAACTATCTAATCACGATGTTGATAGTCTTAAATAAAATAATTTTCATTGTAGTTTATATCGAACACCTCAGATAGCCAATAAGGTAAGGTTAGGTTCTTAACTATTAAATGATCTTACATTTTAGTAGTCTAAAATGTATGACAAGGGCACGGACCATAAGTAGAGAACTAACATAAATAGAATTAAAAATAAATATAACTACTACTAAAACAATACGAATTTGAAACGGAACCTACTCTTCATAAATCCAAGATACAATAAGTGTTGAGGAAGGTTAAGATTGAAATGAAACTAAGAGGTAAACGTTGTCCCGACCTCGGTAACAAACTGAAAATAAGCCAATAATGAGAAGTACGTACTTACTTTCTACCTAAAAATAAAACAACAAACACAAACGGAATATCATAATTTCCTTTCTCGGCTTTCGTAAATAACGCGAGCAATAAATAAAATTATTCGAGCCATTTATACGAGGATTTGGTTAATTAATTCTTGATCGTGATTTGCGATTATTTATCCCAAAATATTGTCCTGTTTATAAGGAAGCGCGTAGGGTATTTAAATTAAATTGTGACATAAAAAAATATTGCGAAGGACGACTACAATATTGCGCGCTACGAAACACGCGTTACAAACTACGCGTTACAAACTACGAACTACGCGCTACGGGCTATGGCCGTAGTATGTCACCTCGATTTAACTGTAAAATTAAGGCATAGATATTATAAATTTAAAGCTTTTCATGAAATTTTAGATACGGAAACCTTGGCTATTTTCATCATATCAGCCACAAGACGTCCACTGCTGAACTAACCCTAACTACCTATACTAAGAACCTTTAGGCAGTGCGAGTTATAATAATTAACTATGAGCTCGTCTTAGTAAAAATTTACACGAAAATGTTTTAGTGGGATGATTAAGTACATGTGCTAGAAAACAAATCGGTTCAGTCAAAAGTGCAATAAAATTCTACTTTTCGACAAAGTAATCATCTAATGCAACCATTATCTGTACTACATTTCTTAGTGTGGGCGTTAGTTATTTTAAGATCATATTAAAATAAACCTTAAAGCGTGGGTTCAAATTATAATTTATGCTTGGGATAATTATGTTGTTGGTGGCGGGATTTTGTTCGCTAATTTATTTTATCCGCCATAGAAAGGCCAACCGACTCGGGTAGCGAATACAAGATTTGTTTAGATACGAAACAGTTACAGCGAACTTGAGTTTTTGAACTTCTATGTATTTATGTCGGAATATTATTCAAACTCTTACAACAATTTTGTGGGGCCTAGAGGTTTATAAAATACCTGACCTTTAAGAGTTGGTGGATTAAACACAAAATAACCAACAATACCCAGAACATAAACACTCTAGATTGTTCCAAAGTAATGAAAGGCAAATCTGGGAGAGCCATACTTCGGCACGAATAGGCCGGCTCGACCGGAGTAATACCACGACCTCACAGAAAACCGACGTGAAACAACGCTTGCGTTGTGTGAATGTAGTTACTAGAAGCCCAATTATCTCCCTTCCCAATCCCCTTTCCCCAACAACCCTTGAATTCCTAACCCCCAAAAGGCCGGTAACGCACTTGTAACGCCTCTGATAGTAAGCGATTGCTTACCATCAGGTGATACGAAAGCTAGTTTACCGGCTTATACCATAAAAAAAATAGGCGGAAAAAAGAGAAAGTCACGTGCGAACTCCTTTAGCTTCCTCACCGTCCATAAATCCACTCATTAGTAGTCTCTCAGTCACCCACATGCCGTGGTCACGAGCACACGCATCTGACCTTTTTGAAACACGTCACTAATGACGTCAGTATGTCCTTGTACGACCTCCTTTTAGATCATTTCCACTGAAATCCATTTATTATTAAAGGTATGTTAAATCGTTTCAGAGAATGAATGAATTTCGGTTAATCTAGTACTTAATAGTTTTACTTAATCGAACTTAAAGTCCTATTAAGTTTTGGTGTTCGTTTATAAGTTGATGTTATTAGTAGGTACAAGAATGCAACGATGAACAGGTGATTAGATGTCACCTTAAATAACTCTAAGCGGCATGCCAATTATTACTCACCTTTTTAACAATTAGGTACTTCCAAAAAAAACCACCACTATGAATACCCAGTCGGTGGCCTGGGTGGTTATTATAACAACTTCTTTCACATAGGTACCTATTTATTCAGAGACAAATACATTTAGGTAAGAGACCTTTTCACATACAGACTTAACAAGTCATTATTCTGTAATTATTTTTAAGTTACTGTATTTTAGTTGTTTTATTGAGTTGCTTCCATGTAACAATTTTTTGTCGAGAACTTAAAGTTAAGCAAATTTCTTCAAAAACATTTTCATGTAACATGTCAGAGAAACAAGTTTTGCGTTGTTAAAAAGTTTTCATCTGGAGTAAAATATGTTTTTCTTAGGTACAGCCTTAGGGCCTTAAAAGTGCCTGGTAGTAGTGTAATAAAGAACGAACGAACCAAAATAGGTACAAACACATTTTATTTCATCAAAAGAGTAAAAATACATTCAATCTGTTGCAAATCTATGAATAATGAGACGTCCGGAAAACGAGTTCAACGTACGCAAAGAAAAACAAAGCATGACCGCATGACCACACTAATCCGCTTACTTAATTGATAGTAAACAAAGACTAGGGGGCGACACATACATCCCACTTACTGACGTAAAACCACGATTTGGAAGAAGTCTATTAATTATCTGCACAATTCCTCGCACATCAAACTACCCTTTATATCCAAATATCACCAAAAGATTTTCAACTTTAAGACAACATTACTAAGACAGAAAATCTATTCACGTAGTTTAAAAGATTTGAGAACGTTCCTCTACTGGTGTCCGTATATTTATAACCGCTAAAGAATGGTTATCATGTAGCCCTTAACCAAAACACATAAACTGAGATAAACCTGCAATTATTTTTGTTTTGGATGGGATAAGAGGGACACTGAAGTGTGGTCCTGCAGTGTTACTGAAAGTTACTTAGGTGCTAACAAAGAGAGCTAATGAGATATGACATCTAGTCCTACGGGTGTCGTATGAGCCGGTTACAGGACTACACATTAGAGTGCTAGACCAGAGAGCAGCATACTCTGATAAACTTGAACCTTTTATACTGAGATCTCCCATCCCCACGTGGAGATTATGCCCGCTTAGGTACTTAAACTAGACAGACAAGACAATGTAATGTGTTTTATGTATGTGTGCTATAAAGTCTAAAATAAATAAAAAATAGAGAGGAGGTCCAGCAGTGTACTGTCAGGGGGGTTTTAAGTGTGGGAGAGCCATGTTACGCCACGAATGGGCCGGCTCGACCGGAGTTATACCACGGACTCCCAGAAAACCGACCGTCAAACAACGCTGGCGTTGAGGTTACTGGAGGCCCAATTCCCAATCTTCCCGATCCCCGATTCCCCAACAACCCTTATATTCCTAACCCCCAAAAGGCTGGCAACGCACTTGTGACGCCTCTGGTGTTTCGGGTGTCCATGGGTGGCGGCGATTACTTGCCATCAGGTGATCCATCTGCTCGTTTACCGGCTTATACCATAAAAAGGGGACTGTGATAATGAGTTATAGATTTCATGTTAATAGGTAAGTAGTTCAAGTTTCGCGGTTGAAAACGACGCGCATCGGTGATCAACTGTAACGTTATCCGATTTTAATTGACGTTCAAACGAGAACTAACTTTATAGTAACTGGATCCCGATAACCGCAAATATAAAGTTTGTTTTTAACAACTTTCCGTGTTATTTAACAGCGATGTAACGTAAGAAATATCGTCATAAAGGTTGGACCTTTTTTTTGAGGGGTGAAAATCACCCAATGTCTTCTCCCGCTATGAGCGAGGCGCAAGGGAGTGCCAGACTTACTGACTAAAAACCACCCCGTTCCTACTCCTGCTTTTCGAGCCGGAGCTCCAGTAACCCGCTAGGCAGTCCACAGCTCCGGGTCGCCACCAGCCCTACTGGGCTAGAGGTTGGTCCTACTTACTAAAATTGTATTATAAGTACCTATTTTTTTATTTTTCTATACCTAGACATTTTTGATGACATTACTGTAAAAAAATAGTTTCATGTTTTTCATAGAATCTTTATTAACAAGATCATATTCAGCAAGATCTAAAAGCTTATTTTACCTTCAAAGCCACAATATCAAATTTATTCACTGAAAAGCTTCAATGACATCGTCGCGTCACCATTTTCTACAGTAAATACCCACTACACAAATAATTAATACTCGACACTTCATAACAATCTCGCTGATAAATGGTTCTGATGACCCAATTTTGGTCGGATATGAAAATACCACCGATCTAAGTACTTATAGTAGGTAAGTGACAAAATTGATTCTGTTATAACCTCTATTCAGTTTTCGTGTTTCATTGATGTCTATGAACTTCCTTCTTCAACTTAGATATTACTTTTTTTAATCCGTTTGTAGCATTATATAAAATATAAGAATTTATAGTTTTCAGTTATAATTTAAAGATAACCCTTTAGGTAGGCTTAGTCAAGGGAGATTATAGAGGGTAAGTTAACAACTTGGACGGTTTGCGTTTTTACACTAAACGTATTGTTATAGCCAGCATAGGACACTTCATAACAGTTTACACACACGGACTAGTTATTTATTCAGAATATATCTAACCTACCATTGGTTTTGCTCTCTCGGTAGAATATCTATATTCTTTGGTTTTGCTTCACCAATACACCTATGAAATAATTGCATACCGTGCATTAAGTCTCTTATCGTCAACGGTAAGTAATGAAGAGTTCCATTAAGAATTCTCAAGGAGATTCCGAGATGTGGCCCTCAAAGACAAACTTTCTTCAACTTTGTCGTAACAGGGGTACGAACATGCTGCATACGATACGAGTATGCTGTCACGAATTTAACGTTAATATTATGAATACATGTAAGATAGGGTTTTATATGAAACAAGGTGACAAAGCAAGTTTAGTTTAGTTTTTTTTTTTATTTACACAAGAACTTTAGGCCTCAAAGTGAAGAATAATAACTTACCTAATAAATATAATAAATCGACACCAGCAATTTATACTGCGCTAACTCAAAAAGCGTACTTTACAGTAGAGGCGTTTAAAGGGAAAAACGTGATAACTTTTACATTAATTAAGATACTTTTTTGAAATTTGGTATGATTAATATTTAATTTATTCATTGTAATATCTCATATTTATATTTCCTTAATTATTTCTATTTTTTGATTTAGCGCAAGTTAGCCGTATATAAACGTAATTCATCAAAAAAATGTTACATCTTATACACGTCTAACTAATGTTAGCGTAGTGTAGTACGGGAGGTCGTAGTGCATGATCAATCATCTGATGCATATTTCAATATTTCATAAAGAACATGTACTTACGTACAAAAAGAATAGTCAGCGTACCATTAATAAACTAATTAATACGTTAACACATAAGTATTTACTATGTAAAAGTCGCTAAGTCGTTCATTTTACAAACGAACAAGTATACACACGAACGCACTAAACTACGCTAAGTATGAGTAGTGCAGTGTTGCACTGACTTTGACCTTAGTGATCCCCGCGCATACTCCGCTAATAATAGTTGGCGTAATATAAATCGAGTGATTTCAAAAAGTACCTTTACTTAGCGTTTTATAAGATTTGTAACTTTCTTATTTTTGCATATTTCTTCTCAATTTTTTTATGACGTATGTAAACACACATTTTAAGCAACTTGGCATAAAAATTTTTTTTTCCAAATTTCGAGTTAGCGTAGTATAAATTGCTGGTGTCGAAATGATGGTGATCGGAACAAGCAGATGTTTAGTTGTTTTTACGCCAGGTTGAATCGAGAATCAATGTGATTCTCGTCAATAAAAGCATAGTGAATTAAAAAAAACGGTTACAGCAATTTAACAAGAAAAATGAAAATTAGTAAGATAGTTTAACTTACTGTTTTTGTGATTTGATACTTACCACTAGCGCCATCTACTTTAACATCTTTGCTTTTACATCTTACATCGCACTTTAGTAGGGGTAGGACGCAGATACCAGACGAGACCATTGACAACATTGTCTCAATAATACGCTTACTGAAATCCAGAGGGCGTATCAGGAACAAGAATAAGAATGTGAACCACCACAATTATAAGATTTATAAAGAATACTAAGTTTTCATTAAACGTGATCAAATGAAAAAGCTAGACTAGAACACACTGAAGTAATTTCTGATCTGCTACCCTTGGGTGCTCAGAGTCTAAAGATAGACTCATGAATCTCCTAAACATTTCCTATCTTTCAAACGCAGGAATTGACTACCACAGTCTGTTGATGTTGATGTGATACTATACCTTTAATGAAAAATATTTGTTATCACATTACTAGCTACTGCTGCGCGGTTTCAACCATTCTATACGGTTCCTATTGATAGTAGCGTAATGTTTATTTGTCTAATAGCCTTCCTCTATAGATGGACTATCCAACACAAAAATAATTATTGAAATCGGACCAGTAGTTGCGGAGATTAGCGCGTTTAAACAAACTCTATATTAAGTATAAATATACTAAGCTTAGGAATATGTACAGTAGAAGGTAAGTAGGTATAGTAAAATAGAATATTGTATTTTTCCAACTTTATTTATAAATACAAAGTGAAATAAATTAAATCTAATCTTAAACTAGTCCTTAGGACACCATTTGTTAGAACATTAATTACATCATAAAATAAAAGTGAAACCGTGTTGCTTCGATATACATAAATGTAACTACGTAAAATTGAACTTTATAATCATAATAGTAAGATAATACTTAATTTCTATATTGCTACGAGTCACAACCGGAACCAAAACGCGAATTGAAATGTAAACAGTGAGAAACTACTCTATCACAAGTATTTATAACTAGCTTTCCTTCTGCGGTTTCACCCGCAAGAATTTATTTCGAATAGACTCCAATATATCGGGGTACAGCGATAAAAAGTAGTCATGCTGGATGCTACTCCACAAAAAGTGAACTTTAAATGAAAAAAAAAAATACATTCAAATCGGTCCAACACCCTTAGTATGAGTTTGCATTACGTTTAAAAGTAATCGAAACGAGAGCGCGTTCGGCGCTCTGATTGGGCGGCTCGAAACCAACTAATCAGAGTAACCAACACGCTCTCGTTTCGATTACTTTAAACGTAACGCAAACTCGTACTAATGATGCAGTAGTTTCGAAGTCTATTCAATGCAAACAAACAATTTTTTTTAACATTATCATAGATGTGATTATGGGTAGATACAATATGTAAGTATGTACACAATTTACACTTTTGTTAACGAACAGTGCAAGTAGCATAAGTATAGTTTCCATGACATAATTACTAAACGCTCATAACATTAATTTGTTAAAAATTAAACTACGTACTACTGATGATTAACAATTGTAATGCCGAATACATGTGGAATATTGGAAATTATCGATACTAAGTAACAAAGGTTGGTTAAGGCAAAGAAAATGCAATCTAAAAGGTAAAGCGTCCACAGACCCGCATCGTACGCAACGGATGTTAGTTTATCTTGTTTAGAAACTCATACAACTGCGTCCACTAATCCGCATCGTACGGACCGCTCGTTGGCAATGCTTACAAGCGATGAGTACCGATGACGTCATACGGAATGCGTACGATGCTTGTGGTGCGTACGATGCGGGCCTGTGGACGCTTACCTTTAACTATACCATTATTAAGATTAACACATTACTACTTCGAATGTTATTAAAAATTGAACAGTCCGATACACCTATATACAGGCTGACATTTTAATGGTAGTTTTGCTGTGGAACCAATTTAAAAACTGTTACTTATTCTTTTGATTCAACTAAACAGCACCTTGCCTACAATAAGAGTGAAGATTCAAACAAAATAAACTCTCATGCTCAGTGATAAAGCACAGATTAGGCTGCACACAGCTTACTTCATTATGTCCTTATTTGTTTTTGTCACAAAAGTACTTTCTGCTACACAAAAACCACTATTAAAATATCAGCATGTAGGTCGCTATTCCTGGATTACACTAACATTGCATGTCACTCTATGTATTATGCGCATGTTCAGAATTTTCTTTCAAATAAAATATGTACCGTAATGCTCAAGATACAAAGTCCATTTTTTATTGTCGACAGGCTAATTTAAGTGTCATAATCCTTTGCAGTATCTCCCTAAATACTGTTTTCGTTTTCAATAAAAGTAATTCACGTTTTGTGGCTACGGTTTTCTACGTAATTGTCTTGGATTTAATAATTCTGAATGCGCAAACACGTGCCTAAACGAACAGCCTCAACATTACTATCAATTTAAACATACGAGAGATCTAATACTATACCACTAACATGCATCAAGCAATGTTTGAATTTACGTACCGTAATTTAGGAACTAAATTAAATTAAGTAAAAAAGAAATACAGTTTCAATCTCAACAGTTTAACTATTATTAACGTCAAATAAGGAATTATTAATTGAATTTAAAAGGAAATAATTCTAAATTATAGAAGTAATCATGATAATGTATTACTTAGAACTAAAACACCAATCAAATGTATGCCATTTTAGACCTTATTTCATAGGAGCACCAAAGTCGTACGACACGACACGATATTAAGCAGAAGCAGTTAATTTGGTCGCCGTCACGTTGTTGGTTGCGCAACCAAGTTGATACCAGAGGGCTTAGTACGAGTTTGTCTTATGATATAAACAAAACCGCGTTCGGCGCTCTGATTGGTTGGTTCATTCGCGCCGGTCAATCAGAGCGAAGGACGCGCTTCGCTCTCTTTTGGTTTTGAAAACACGTGCTAAGGATACAGATGGAAGGAATACTTTCCATACGAATAATTGCTTAATTTTGTTTCTCGTGCGACGTTGGTGTCATGCATTCTCTGTCACTTTTGTCTATAACAAGGAATATTATATCAACGAAACAGACTCAAGGCATATTATGATCACTTGATTGGTGTTCAAGCATTAAGGCATTTACGAGATGTTTTTATTATCTTTTTTTTTTGTATAATGTTGTTGTTTTCTATTAACCTAGAGTTGTACTTGTCACCCTTATGAAGCTGCTTAGAAGGTAATGCCTTTATATAGGACAGGCACTTGGTGCATGTTTTCAAAGCAAATAAATATTAATAATTAATGGAATAATAATTATTATATGATTACGATGTCACGACTGTGTTACTATCGCCCGAATACTCAAACGCTACTCAATTTAAAGACGCTCTCAAATGTAGTTCTGTCACTATCAATTCTTTATAAAATGACAGAGATAGCTCGATTTTTAAGTACAACTTAAAATTGAGTAGCGTTTGAGTATTCGGGCGTATGTCTATTGTATATACATACTATGTATATTAGATCACTGGTTTTTAATATAGTAGACGGCTTTATTACTCTATCTATCTCTGTCTTGCGTATAGATAATACACATGTGTTTATTGTACTATAGTACCAATTCAATGTAAAAAAGAGTTTATTTCTTCGCTATAAGAGCAGTTTTCCAAGTTCGCAATAGTTTTTAGTCGTGACAAATCGTAAGTTACGTATCGTGACGTAATAAAGTGAGTGAATAATAAATGTATTGTGGTGTAGTTACAACGTATTCTAATATAATATCTTTAAGGAAAAAACAAAGCCAAAAACGAAACGACCTTATTTAATTTATGGGAACATAAATAAAAAAGGTGAAAATGTTTATTGTAAATAATAATAATTAACTAAACATTCTAACCCGTGTCTCATTTCTTAATTATAATTTAAATTGTCAAAAAATCAAAACTGTTGTCTATTGTACTCTGTATATTGAATAAAATTATAACTTTACCGTGTCAATATAAACATAACCTGTATTATCCATAAAATATAACGTGGATTAGCTATGAAATAAAAAATAACTAAAACAATGTTAAGATTTTGACACGTGCCCTATTGGACCAAGCATTGCACCTTATTCCTACTCCTCTATTTGGGAGTCAGATAGTATAGCACTGGTCATATATAAATTAAAATAATGAGCAAAATAAAAATTAAATTGAAGTATTGGATATAAATAAGGTAATACAAAGACTAGATAACTTTATTTAAATATATACATACATACGTAATAACATTAATGAAAATCTAACTACACCACTTAAACTTTAAATGGAAAATATGAAAGAAGCTCTTTAAAAGAAACTTATTTAAATTTAAATAAATTACTGGCTCGAAATTTTCGAAAAAGAAAGAACGGTGCATATCACATACTCGCTTCCACTTCATAGGCAACCACGCGTTCCACGTTTAAATAAAATTCAACATGGCGCCACAAAACACCGCCACAAGCAACTGAATTTCGCGCCATATTTTTTAAACGCAATAAACTGTGCTTGATCGCAGTCAGACTTCTCCTTGAGTAGATGTACTGAAAGATTGATTTACCTAAGTGTTAACTGTTTTAGTATATAATCTTGCTGGGCGGTGCAGCGGTGTTGGCGCTCATGGCTTGTTCCAGGGTGTCCAAGCGGCGGTAAGCGTGGCCTCGGCTGTTGCGACGGCGACTGCTTTGTCGTCCTTCCAGTATTAAGCCGAAGAACTGAAGAAAATAAGATAAAATTTGTGAATGACAATGAATAGACGCTGTTTCCGTTCAAATGTTTGTATATAACCATTATGTAAACCGTCATTGTTTTAGAACATGACGTAATTGGATTGTTTATCTACTGATAGCAAATTAAGTGGGAGGCAAGTGATATTATTGGGACATGCTACTTTTAAATGGCATAAATTCCCTATACATTGTAATCTTTAATCGTCTGTCATCCCAAAAATTTGTTAGAACTAACCAAAATATACTTTAACATTCCAGTAACGAGTGGTCTCCATATAGAGTTAGACCAGACAGTTAATTTTAATACGTTAGATAAGGATGTGACTCATTATAAACAGCTGAGCCGCGTGTGCACTGCGAGGTCGGTATCGCGGTGTGCCTCGCATAAATATATACCACGTAGATATATCATAGGTTATATTGACACGAGTATTTCGTAAAACGAAGAAAAATTTGGTACCTACAGAGTGCATACTCAATTAACATGTAAAACTTCTTCAATTACTAATGATTGATTTTCTCATAGCTGAAATTAAGGGTCGTAGAACATTAAATTTGGCATGCAGAAAAAAAATTACTCCTTTATTCCTTCAGAAAAGAGAAAACGGTGTCAACTATTGAACCAATTTAAGTATGTATCTTACGCATATGGTCCAACATTACTCGAATTATCTATCTTAATCGACCCGTAATTGGAGCGGAATTCCCAGACTATTATTATACTTACTAAAGTAAACTAGCTCACTTTTGTTACGCTTATACGCCTTCACAGACAAAATAGTTCGCTGGAGACTGCTATAGGTATTTTAAAAGGGCGAAAATCATCTAATGTCTTCTCCCGCCTTGGGTAAAGCATGAGTGACAGACTCATACTGACTAAAATCCTCTGTTCCTACTCCTGCTTTTCAAGCCGGAGCCCCGGTAACCCGCTGCTAGGTAGTCCACAGCTCCGGATAAGGACTACTATAAGTTAATTTTTATTTTAATACAACTGTTAAAACTTACCACTTTGCTGACTTTGCTCTTATTATGGTACAGGACGTAAAGCAGTACCATGAGCACAACAGACGTCATGAAGAAGGGGAAGAAGTGGTCGTTGTCTTCTTCGGAGAAACCATCAGGCATCGAATTGGGGAAGAAATCTGAAAAACCATAACATAATACATTTAAAAATAATATTTGCAAGATTTGGACTGTTATCTACATCGGGACAGGTGAAAGTAAATAATTGGATGCAGGGTGTTAGGTACCAACACTGGCCGATCAGGGCGCTTACTCTTGGAACCAATCTCAATGTCAATGCAATTTTAATCCAATCAAATCTCAATAATTATTGGATATCTTGATTATACTACCCCAATCGTAGCTGTTAAAATAGCATTCAGAGTATGGAATATAAGGCCAAATTTAATACAGTTTAATTCATTCAATATCCACGCAATAATAATATGCAATGGGCGCTAGTGTTGCAACTCAAGAATATGAAATTTAACAATATCAATGTCGATCGATCAGAATTGAATTCAAGAGTAAGTCCACAATTATATAATATTATGCAATAGTTTATGTGAATCAATAAAGAAAATAGGTACAAACATAAATAAAGTTATAATATATAACAATAAAAACAAGTTCAAAGTCATTTCTATCACCATTTGTAATTTTCAACCGACTTTCATTTTGAAGAAAGACATTTTATTTATACTTAAAGGCGCAACGAACTTCTATAGACTAGGTTAAGACATACAAATAAATCTATTTGCGCAACTATATTATTAACACCTGAACAAACATGCGCGATCAGACTCGTGTATAGAACTTTAGGGAACAGAAAGTAAAGTTCCCTAGGAAAATGAGGATCCTCCGATCAGGCAAGGTATTCAGCCTGGCGGGCTTTCTGGCCAACTGTTCTTCGTTGGAATTCTCTATCCATGTCTATTCGCATGTAAATTTCGTATGTGCGATGCAGGATATTTATGACGTCATACGTTGATTTGCTCGTCGATAGTCTATGTGCGACTTCTGTCATCTGTCACTTGTTACTTGTCAATGTGTCGCCACAGAACTATGGATAGAGTGAAATAATAAACACTTCGTATGTAGAATGAGCTGGACGCTAGTCTTTACATTAAACTAACTTTTAACAACGAGTGCAACGACTTCGCCTGACACCATAATAAACTACCTACGGGTTATTCCCGCGTACCTATGGGTTATCTGGATTATCCAGATAACTCATACCTGGGGGCAATGCCCTCGCCACGTCGAGCATTTGTGATTTCATCCATACAGTTACAATAGTTTTGCACAAAAGATTAACAAACGTACACACATCCATATAACATCACAAACATTCGCATTTATAATATGTACAGTTATTTATGAGGATTGAAAAAAAATCATTAACTATATGAAACGTGAATCTTGAATACGTTTTTGTGTGCACAAAAAATGCTAAGCAGACAACAATAGTTATCATTATTAGGTAATTGATTCAGTCATAACAATACACTATTTAAAACTTCTAAAAGAAACAAAACCTATTAAAGAATAGTCTAGGTTTTAATTGAGCTGTAAATTACAAAACAAATATTTACAAAATGGTGGTTTCATCACTCAATCACCAATATTACATACAAAGGTGAATAACTTATTAAGATTGGCTGTTAAACATAAAACCGTTATTCAAGTCTCATGCTTGACAGCCAAACTTGAGACCAAAAGAAGCGCTAACTTGACCAAAAAAACCGTATCATTAGTCATGCAAATTACAATGCAAATACAATTATGTGCCAAGATGATAATCACTGAATTGATTTACATGATATATCTATACAAATAATAGTAACACAACCGCGTGGTCGATTGCACAACTAAAATTAAAACAGTTATTCCAACACTACTCTTATCTTGGTAGCATTTCACTGTGTAAATATTCAAAAAGGTTGAAATGTCGTTTTAGTGAATATTAAATAGATGAAAGTGCAACTGCGACTAAATGTCAGGTATATTCCTAGATCTGGATTTCATAAGTATTATTGAGTTTATTAGAAAATTCTCGATATTTAATGAATTAGACCTTTTTTAAGGGGGGAAAATCATCCAATGACTTCTCCCGCCTTGGGAGAGGCGAGAGGGAATGTCAGACTCTTACTGACCAAAAACCACCCCGTTCCTACTTCTGACCTTCGAGCCGGATCCCCGGAAAACCCGTTAGGTAGTCCTTAGATCCGAAAACTAGGGACCCTACATTTTTGTCCTGGCTCTAATGTGAAGCCATAGACTTAGATTAGACTGGGACTGACATGGGACTTATAACTAGCACAAATTAAGTGGTACAAGTTGCGTTTACGTAATTAACTGTGGTGAAGACTAACGAGTCACCTTAAACTGAATTTTAGATAACTAACTGAAATAAAACAAAAAAATCCGACTAGATGTTTTTGCCACTTAATTGTTAAAACTCTAAACCTCTATAATGAATAGCAGTTTATTACATAAAACTATAGGTGGATATTAGAAAGCCTTCACGTTTGACCTCTACAAAATTTTGTACAAGGTTTTAAGTTACGAGTGAGGTGTTTATACAGTTATTAGGCAGTTGATATCATCATGTACTCTGTTAGTAGAGTTTACCTTCACTTTTGTTTTGGTTCATCCCAATTATTTATAAATACTTCTAATCCATTCAATGAATTCTAATGTTTGTCGTGACATCATCATCTGCATACATTTGTGATGGCTCACCAAAGGTGATTTGTTATAAGTCAAAAACTGATATACGAGTTTGAGCATAAATTTTTTTGTTCTCTATCAATGTTATGAGTACCTAAATATGTATTACGTAAACTAATTCTATTATATGAAAAAAAACGTACGACCGAATTATGGGAACATCCAATACAAAATCTTTAGATTAATAACTGACTATTATAATTTCTGCTCAAAGACAAATAATGTTGAAAAGAAAACATAACTAGTTAATAAGTAATTTTTTACTCATAGTTCTTATGATTCAGAGTGAAACCGAGACATTATGGCCACATGCACTTAAACAATGAGGCAGTTTATAAAGTTAATGGTCTTTATAGAAACAAGATAGTCTCATTGTCGTTATAAAATTAACTATGGTTACCTTTTTGTGAATTTTCAACTTCATGAGCAGGCACTAATATCTTGTTTCTGATAAATGTTTGCTGGTTTGGAGTGTCCTGTTCTGACTTGATGTCCATTCCATCATCGCCAGCATCTTCATCACCCACATTGTCATTGCCATCCGATTCTGAAATATTGTGAAACATTTCTCATAAAGTACCTACTTATATCATATCAGTGCAAGGCCTTTTTTTGAGGGGGAAAAACATCCAATGACTTCTCCCGCCTTGGGTGAGGCGGGAAGGAGTGTCAGACTCTTACTAACTAAAAACCACCCCATTCCTGCTCCTGCTTTGAGCCGGAGCCCCAATAACCTTTTATCTCTGGATCAGCACAAGGCCCTCACACATGCTGAACTGGTGCTCAGTTTAGCACAGGCTTAGGACATTGTAGTAAGTATTACTTACGACTTAGTAGGTTTAGTAGTAGTAATAGTTAGTTACTTATACTTTGTACCCTTGATTTGTGTGAGAATAAATGTTTTCTTTCTTTCTTTTTTATAGAAATCTTAAAGACACATTATCCACAGTCAAACAAAAACTCTGTGAGTTTAAAATAATTATAACAACTAGTTAAGTTTATTATAGTTAGTGCTTTTTAAGTAGTTAATAGTTAGGTAATAGTTAGGAACTTTTGTCTTTTTGTTTCACAATGACTTCTGAATTTCTCATCACATGTGCAATAGGAATAGTAATTAAGATAATTAATTAATAAATTATAATTGTCTTTTTTCTTTAGAATTATAAACTGCTATTTCAGAAAAAAAACCAATGCCTCGCTCGCTTGCTTGCCTTGGTAGCTTGTTGAGCAAAGCCAATGATAGAAAATGTCAAGAAAATTCTGGGCCTTAAATTGTACATTTAAATTAACTGTCAGCATTATGTATAACTAACTGTACTAATTATTCAGCATAAAGAGTAGGTAGACAATCTTATCTTTACAAAAATTAATTAAATTATTTGATGATTTAATATAGGATTATCTTAAAATATTGACTGTTATCTACAAGAAAACATGTTCTGAAAACCTATATTTTTTTTCTTAAAGATTTCTATCAAATTGAAGTTAATCAAATAACATCAAATTAGTGATAAAGTTTGAAACATGCAGAATGTTTTAATTTAAAAACAATTTCTTTTCCTTCCTTCCTTTTTCAAATACCTATATGAGATAAAAGACATAATGTTTTTTTTACTGAATGTATTTAAGTCTTGCCTAATATATTTCAAAACAAAACAACCATTCAGTAGTCATGCATCAACCCCACAGTCAAACCATTGCAACAGTTTTGTAGCTAAGCCCTACTACTACTACTTTATAAGATTATTACTTGTGTGGAAGTAAAATAAAAAAAGTACTTCTTTATCTGTACATTGTTAAATTAAAATTAATAAAAAAGGTGATAAATATCAATGATTGATCATTAGACAAAATTAAATTCTTTTTAATTTGATAACAATCAATTAGATACTTTGCACTTAATGAAATACAAGTTATTTTTATGTTAGAAGGTAACTATGTAGATGTTTCTAATTACACCATAACTAATATAAATAGCAGTAAAATGAATTCAATCAACATACCTACTTTATTCTCTCATTTTCCTATAACTAATTCAAAACACACTAATAATAGACTAGGTACAACCAACACTGTTTTTGAGGAAATTACTGGCCAAAAGACAAAAGAATAAAATTAAACATGAACTAACCTCCATATTCATCAGTATCAGGTACAGCTTTCGTTTTAGGGTTTTCTAGTACAGCGTCAGGTTTCTTATCACTGACAGCCAGATTTTTACTAGTGTCGGGAAGGGACGGATCATTCGCAAGAACTGGTTTCTCCTCACTAACTACAACTGTTTTAGTAGAACTATTGTTGCTGGGAAGGATATTCTCTGGTGGGGGTATTGCAGGATCTTCCATTCTGTCTACATTTGGATCAGATTCTTCATTCTTTGGTACACTCTCTGCATCCTCACTGTTGAGTGTCTGCTTAGAAGGATCATTACTAGCCGCTGTCTCAGGCTTCGCAACCTCTATATCGGAGCCTGCAACTTCAATCTTTTGAGTTGACTTACTCACTGTTGGGTCCGTCTGCTTTATCTGTCCATTCCATGTTTTAGTGTCCGCTTCCTGGTTAATTGGGTTACTGTTAGCAGGCACCGGCACGTCAGCCTTAGCACTCACATCTTGCTCTGAAACAGCTGGTGGTGCAACTGCATTGTTGTTAGCATTGTTTGCCACTGTAGACGCAACTTGGGCCCTCAACTGTTCCAAGCCCCATTTGTAATATTTACAAAAGTAGTTGGCATCATTCATTGTGTCCTCTTCGCCACAAATCTCTCCACAAGAAGCAGGGAGCTTGAAATACTTCTCGGCATATTCCTTGTAATTCACAAACTCTGACACATTTGTGAAAACCCATTCTTTAGCCAGTGCGCAAACAGCGTTCACATCCTGTTTCTCATTCACTTTGGCTAGAGATTCTTCGTTCGCCAATAACTTTGCTGAGCATAACTGCGTATTTATGTCGAGGAATATTAAACATTGAAATTGTTTTTTCTTATAAGGCGGCACGATTATATTACAATCTTGTATTTTGCTTGATATTTGACTGCTTAGAACAGAATTATCGCATTTGGCTGCTAGTGTCTCGAGTGAGCTTGATAATAACTGTGTTTGAGAATTGACGGGATTGATCGGGTTACCCAAACTTTGATAACACGTATTTATTAACAGAAATGCAAGAAAATGACGAAACATTTTTACTGAATACTCTTGTATTTTTGCACTAATAGGAATTGTATTATTTTAACACAACACGCTGTCGTCAGAAGAGAGGAGACAATCAACAACGTCAATCGTCACGTCAATAAGAATGAATTGTCAAAATGAAGTACTGTCAACGTCAACTGTCGTATCGTGTCTGACATCCAAACCCAATAGAGATTGCATTAGTCTCTAGTTCAGGATATATAAATATCGATTATAAGTAAATACATTATTAATCATGATATAATAAATGGGGGTTTTAATTTAAAAACACAATTTGACGAATTAAATTTATTGATGTTCTTTTATCTTTGCCTACCCTAATGGGAGATAGACGTAATGGTGGTAGGTATATTTGTATGACTAATGGCGGGAATATAAAATACATATTTGCGTAGACTCCTGTGCCTATCTTATTCTTATTTACTGTGATTAAAGCCACACTTATATATTGTAGCGTGTCGTCTGGTTTCTAAATCCTTACAATCGATTGGTGGCCACTGGGCCACGCCACGCCACCCCATGATATAAAAGTAAGTCTCTGATCTGACTTTATTATTGCAGAATGTTATTATGTTAACCCTTTACGGACTTGCCAATCTGAAAATACTTTTATAAAAGACCAATAAATACTATCGATGTCGATTTTACCACCAAGTATTTCGCCTAGACAGCCCTAGCAGGTGACGTCACAAATTAACCGTCAAAATAAGTTTTTTTTGGTTTGGTTTATTTGAATATGTGGCTTTTGAGTTTTAGAAAATTAAAATTCGATTTTGCTACGTTGTGAAGTTTCTATTATGGAATATCTTAATAATCTAGTGCAGTTGTAGTAGTTTCATTAAAAACAAAGCAAAATTATCATTGTGATATTTAATTTATTTATTCATATGATTTTTTTACTTCGCTATGTTACTAGTATTGTATTAAATATTTATATAGGTAGGTACTTGGTACTTAGTAGTTATGTAATTTTAATTTGTGTTTTTCAAAAACGCATAAAAAGTGTACGAACTCCTCAGCACCTAAAATAGAATTAAAAAAATATTAGAAAATACCTAGTTAATTCAAATGACATCTCTACATAGGTACAGTAAATAACTAGTATTAAGATAAAATGCAAGTAATTTACTAAGCAGATTGGAATAGATTTATGAAAATAACACTATGAAACTGACTTTAACAAACACTGTTTTTTCTTGATCATGGTTTATCTTTAAATCAATTTGAGCCAATTTTAAGTACCTACATGCAGTATTTCGGTAGTAAGATTCCTTAGTATTTTCTTTCACTTACCGAAACAAAAGTGCTGTTAGAAAGCGGTATTAGGTCACCCGCCACGAGGTTTATGGAACGCTTTATTCTTTCCATAAAAATAATAACAGCACGTCTATACTCAGCTGGTATTTCCAGCCAGTCCGAAGCATAAATGGATTCTATGAGTTTTTCACTCTGTAAAAGATTACAAGTTAGAGCGAGAGTAGAGATACGGCCAGATTTAAGCCTGTGTATCTAAGATTAAATCTACCAGTAGGTAAGTAGGTAGGTTATTATGATATAGTATTATTAGGTATGATGATGAAGAAAATCCTTATACCAACTTTTTGCAAACAGATGACTTAAAACTATCCTGGTAGCAGTGGTGTCACACCTTAAACGATCTTGCAATATTCCTACATTGCTTACAATTTAAAAAGTTGACCGCCAAAACTATAGGGTTAGTTAAAATTAAAATGCATCTACACAAATAGGTACATAGGTAGGTTACTCACCTCATGTGTAACTTCATTTCCATAAAAACAAAATATGAACAATTCCGTAAGAATGCAGCACATATACATCAACATTGATACAAATTCCACTGACATGGGGTCTATCTGCAAGAAAGAAACTATATACATAGCTTAGTATCAGTGGATACGGTCACATAGTTTCACAACTTAGTTATTACATCTTCGTAGCATAGCTACATAGCACATCTCTGGTGGAAAAGCAACCTAAGATTAAAATTAAACATACAGAGACACCCAGAAACTAAAGCACAACTTAAAATTGCATAGCCTTTCAGTATTCAGGCGAAACTTACATTGACCGTCCTGTAAGCTGTAGTGCAGATTATCCAACCGCTCACTAAAAATTGATACAACACAGCGCCGCTAAATACCTCTTGAATTACACCTGAAAATCTAAATGAACTTTCTCTTTATGCTGGTATTTTCTAATGTTTCCTTTGAGACTTTTTTCCCTGAAGGAGTAAGTTGGGTAAACAGTAGGTAGTGAAGGTACCTACATACAATATTTAAATGTGATACACATTTTTTTGCTAGTAATGTGGACTTTATAGAGTCACGTGTGTGTGTCGCTATTGCTATATACAAAGCACAATCAGACTGCATTTTATTACGAACTTAAGATTTTATTATAGTGAGCTATAAATGTATTTTTACCCTCTTGGTGCTACCTATCTATTTGCTAATTAGGTAGTGAACTCATTATCACAAGTTTGCTTTACATTTAACGAAATCGCAACGATAGCGAGTTCGGTGCTCTAATTGGCCGGATCGAAAAAACCAACCAATCAACTCGTTTCGATCTCTTTAAACATAAAGTAAACTCGTACCTACTAAGGATCCTGGTGGAATGTAACAAACTACCTAATTTAAAGCATAACTTACTTAATAATTTCATCGTAATGCAACAAAACAATTCGAAATCTTCTCTCCAGAACAACGTTAAAATCCTTCCTCGACATCAATGCTTCTTCCTTACAATTCTGAACAATGTTTTCTAAATCTAACCTGCAAAGTGAACGCATAAACATTCGGTGTTAACCTTTTATTTGTGACGGTAACCTATAAACTACATCTAGAGAATCGTTCACCTGAGAATAGAGAGCTGAGTCTTGCACTGAGTGAGAAAAAATGTGATAAAAACATCCATTGTTGTGTTACTGAACGCCAGCCAAGAAGTTTGTACCCACACGTAAAATGCTACGAAGTAGAATCTGTGGAGAAAAGGATTTAGATCTGTATAAAGATATGTGATAATAGTGTCTATGTAGATTGTTATTCACAATTGGTTATTTAATAGAAAAAAATATGTCTCCTTGAGTAGGTATCTATGTAAATAATATCGAGAACATTTTATGGGTTTTCGATGAAAAGGGTTTCACTACATTAACTTCATCTATACTTTGAAATCTAGCGATCCTTAAAAGCACCTTAGTTACGTACTATTTGAGTCTGGAATTGTGCCCAGTATATGGCAATAGGCTCACCCTCTATTACATGAGACTTATAACACAAATGGTGAAAAGTGGGTGTACATTGTACAGTGGCATTAAGTGCCGTTATGTGCAGGTGCACCTCTGTCTATCCCTTTAGAAATAAAAGGCGTGACGTTGCGTTATGCTCGTAATTTTCACCTACCTCATTTTTCGCACTCCCAAGCCTTAGTTTTAAAGAAATACTAGTACAGTTCAATGTTTTATAAAGAAGATACTTAAGCATACTTTATAGTATAGCTAAGCTTATTAACCAATGAATGTTTGAAGCAGGACATTAGCCTCTTTAGAACGCCTCAATGAACGGCCATAACACTGAAACCTTCATTGAAAACCACTTTGTTGATCGCATTTGGACGATAACGGTTCTCACCGTTGCTGCACCTTCGTAAATTGATTATTGGCTCATACTTTTTTTAAATGATGCCACAGACTTGTGTGGGAGAGCCATGCTTCGGCACGAATGAGCCGGCTCGACCGGAGTGATACCACGGCCTCACAGAAATCCGACGTGAAACAACGCTTGCGTTGTGTTTCGTTGTGTGAGTGTGGTTACCGGAGGCCCGATAACTCTCTTCCCCAATCCCCGATACCTTAGGGTATGTTAGCAACCCTTAAATTCCTAACCCTCAAAAGCCCGGCAACGCACTTGTAACGCCTCTGGTGTTTCGGGTGTCCATGGACAGCGGCGATTGCTTACCATCAGGTGATCCGTCTGCTCGTTTACCGACTTATACCACAAAAAATGACTAGGATCAATTCTATGAAGTAGTTATATAACACATTTGTAAGCATCAGTTCAACTGAACTGTATCAAATAATTAGATAACAATTGATTCAATCATGACATCTATATACTCGAATTGAACAATTAGTATTGTAGTGATTCAATCGGTGCCTAAAGCCAATATAAGCGAATTGGCTTCTATCTAATAATAACTAAAGTAGCATAACTATTGTGACTATCAATCTCAACAATAATGTATAAAACGTCCTAGGTACTTACAATTTAGAAATATCTGCACAATAATTCCCTTCTCAGTAGTTATAACACATCGCAAATAAAGTTACCGTCTGCAACTCAATATTTAAATATCTAAAACGCAAGGCGGAAAATATTTGAAACCAACGGCACAATCAACTTGCTCATAATATTAAAAAATAAAACCAGAATACCTATCTACCTATTAGTTGTACAAAAATAAATGCAACTTAACCTAATATAATCCTAGGTGGTCAAAATTATGATAATATTAATGTGGAAGGCCGCATAGTTTTACTAGCCGCCGCTAGATACGCTACGTATTACATAATGAGTAGGTATAGGGTACAAAATGTACGTTTTACGTGCAAATTTCAACTTACTGCGGACTTAGGTTAGCGTCAAAGGGTAGCCATATTGCGAACTCGACGGGTTTTCTCTGCACGTATAGTATGACCGGGTATAGAACCCACAACAAGCAGGTGGATAGTGCCACGGTATTGAATACCCGTAGCAGTAATCTTGCCTGCCTGGCCGTCGCTAACAGATATTCCCGATGCTCCGGCTTTTTCTGATTAAATATTGGACCTGCAGAAAATATTAGTAGGTTATTTAACTATTCGCTTTTACTAGTTTTTGGTTAATGATATTGATGATTGCAGTGATGTCTATTTATCATGAAGAGCATGGTTTTATTACTCTATGTATACAGAGACAATTTTATCTCCAAGTTCAATCTTAATACATACAGAATTTGTACGCTGAATAATCTTTAAGACGGGATACACATAAATATATTGTGTAAAAGTAAACAGAATCCGACGAAAACCTGGAATCTTATGGATATAAAGCAAAAACAAGATGACGAGAAGCTATTTAATAACACGACGTTGTACTAAATAAAACATGAAGACATTACCTTTCATTATATTTAAAAGTATTTCAATGCGATTAGCTTTCTTCCAAAGGACAATTTGTTTGTAGATGGAATCAGAATTAGTGAGTAACAAGAACATCGTATCCATTACTTTATTTAGATCATCTCTATCCTGAAAAAAATGTGAAAGATTTATTTTCGTAATATTAAGCGAATGGGTCAAATATCCACTTCAGCTTGCTAGCCTGCTGAGCAATGTTAGTGACTTTTGTTCGTGTGCGGATCTCCTAATTTCTGATTAAATCTATTAGCAAGATGTGTCTTGTTAATAGATTTAATCTCAATGCTCAATGTGTTGAGCAAAGGCCATTCCATAGCACACTATAAAAACAAAAACGGAAGAAATTTCTAACCAGCCAGTCCATCTCCTCTTGTGACTTCTAAGTTAGAGGAGATCTATATTTTAATGGTTATGATTCGGAGCTATGGACTGCTTCGAAGCTGCGGACTGCCTAGTGGGTTGCCGGGGCTCCAGCTCGAAAAGCAGGAGTAGGAATGGGGTGGTTTTTAGTCAGTAAGAGTCTGACACTCCCTCTTGCCTCGCCCAAGGCGGGAGAAGTCATCGATGGTTGTGATGATAACGATGATGACAAAGTGAGAATGTTTGTGGATTTTAACTTTGGATAAAGTCTATAGTCTCAGTAATAATAATTTATCACGGAGACTGGACACGTGTATGGTAAGTACCTTTACCACTCATTAAATAACCGTCTACCTCTTCAGGGAATAACTTAATCACATTGCTAAATAGAAAATAAAAAGATTTTAATGAGTACCATTTGACGTACCATAAACAATGCAATTGTATATTTAAAATTCATATCTATAAGGTATATTTTATCTGAGCGATAGTCAGACAACTGATCCTCATTAGTAACAAAATTCCTTCAACACTTTTGGGGTTAGGAAACACTAAAAATAAGCACTAAATGAGTACGACCCCATTTTAATCCACGGTCCAGTATTGTACTCATCTAGGTACCTTATATAACCCACAGTCCTTCGGAAAAATGTGACCTTCAGTTGATTATACACTGAGGACCACATCCAGGAGACTTGACCTCTATAATACATACCTACCTAGTTTCATGAGCCCGAAACACTGAAAATACGTAGTAATATTACCGGCCGGTACTTACTTGGTAAACTTTCATAATTTGTTGACCCGTATACAGCAAAATTAGAAAGAATATTAGCCTCATAAAGGCGGTGTGTAGAATCCGTTTCATTTTCGCTGAATTCGGATCTAATTGATAGAAACCACAGAAGTTTAAGTTCTTCAAATGTGGTTTTACTCCCATATATGCTAGTTTATCTTCCATGTTGAACAATGTAGTTGTATTAACCACCATTTCTCATCGTCTTATATAGTCCTTCTATTGTTTAAATATTTACGGGACAAGAGCCGTCATGGAATTGAAATGTGTAATTGTTATTTATCCGCTATCATAACCTGTAGTTTGTTAATTACAGATTGTGTCATTTTGACATCTCTGTGGTGTAATTAAGTTTGGACAGCTTGATGGTCCAAGATTGTTTAAATAAATAACAAAATAGTTTGACTATATTTGACACCATGCGCCTGTTTCACCACCTTCATATAAAGGCCCGCTAAACTTATGTGACGGTTAGTGCATAGCATACAAATTACGTTCTTAATTCAAAGTTATCTGTTACACAGTGGCTATACAGACATTGTGAAATAAGTCCTAAATAGTTAAAATATTGTAACATTAGGTAGTACCTACCTAGAAGAGTATTTTCTAAGGTAATACAAAACCTTGAAAGTTATTCTCCTTAGACTAAATCAACATTCAATCAAAATAAGTTAAATACAAAAAACAAAAAACCGTAAACAGAAAGAATTAGAATCCCATCGTAAACTTTTAATACAATTATGTTCATTTAAATTTTTCCTCATTCATTCAAGGTACCCATGGATTTGCAAAGCAATAATTCTTGATTAACACGTCAAATAAAATCAACTACAATACAACTGTTGTAACTTTTGTAGTATTCATGAAATAATATTATGTTAGCGTAAAGGAAAATAGTATTTATTCACTTAAAAACCAAATAGTTTTTGAAAAAAAGTCGCATATATTTTAAATAGGAAAATAGTAGGTAAGTCTGAGTGATTCTTACTTCATCATACCGGAATGACCCTTTTTTTACATAAACAGATCTACAGTCAGATCCCGTAACAGTCCACTATTGTATGTACTATGAGACTATACTATACTCTATGTGAAAGAGTTCATCATAATCTTCCTCGTTAGAGATTGCAGATAAAGATTTAAACTTTCATATTTTTTTCTTCAGATTCACCAATTAACTGGATCAGCTATCGACGCGTTTTTTATAAAAATCACATAAAAATGTTCTAAGTGATAAATAAAAAATATTTTACTAAAGTCTCAATTTCATATCCAACATTGTTTAATCCTTGATAGAGTATTCGTAAATTATAATTTAAGTAAACAGTCAACCCATTGTTGGATGGTAAATTATATATTAATTATTAACTAGATATTGTGTTTGAGTTGCCAGTGAAAATATTTTAGTACCGTTAAAATTCACTTTATATTCTGGTAGTATAGGTGACTGGTATTTTTCTTTCGCACATTATAGCCTTTTTATTAATAAACTAATTTTAAAAAGTAATTAAGTATGTTGTAATTACATTAACGTGTTGTATTTTGTTTTGTACGTGTAATTGTTAATGTACGCGTTATAGTGAGTTCATATGTTACTCAAGGCTCATAAATGTAATATATGAGCCAATTTCATTGTATTTTTATACTTATGGCTATGCATATAAAGAAATCACACAATACAGGTAAATACTAACAAGTTTTTACACGTTTTTGGTCATCTTTGTCACAATTTTAAAACATTTTTTTTATCCACGTTTGTGTTGTGTCGACATTTGGCCGCTATCTCGCCTGATGGTAAGTGATGATGCGGCCTACGATGGAGCACGTCTGCCCATAAGCAGCCTTTTCACTCGGGCTATGACGACAGTCAGTTTATACCCATCAGGAAACACAGACCACTGACAAATATAATTATTGAATTTCTTGGTAAAAAAATAAACTAAGTAACCCTTTACAAATTACCCAACTAAACCAGAACTATCCGGTTAACACAAACAATCTTATTAGCCACAAACGTCGCTAGATAATTAACCGCATTGATTACAATTTGATGAAATCATTTATTTAAGTCCAAAGGAATGGAAGATTATTGATTAAAGTACAAATTTTGAAACAACAATACGTTGAACAACTATTAATTTGTGTCTCGAGCCGGCGCGGTTACCCGAAACTTTTCGGTTAAGAACTCCAAAGTCCTAAGACCGCTTCAAGCAGCGTTTATAAATAAATATTAGGCAAGCAGTGTAAGTTTTAAATACTTAATGTTAAGTAAGTAATTTAATTCTCATGTTAATTAAGTACTGCTTATTAATGTGTTCATTTTTATGCGGTTTGTTGTTTTAAAGTTCATAAAACTTTAACAATAAGTACACTTTTTTATTTCTAAAAAGGGCGCACACTAAACATAAATTTTAATCTCATTTTTGCCAGTTACAATATGAGTGCCATGTTATAGACAATGTACCTAGTTATACTCATGTTGCGTGAATAGTTCTTGCCTGTGTAATATTACTGAGAATTTAGAAAGTTTAAATAAAAGTAACTATAAAATATATACTAGGTATAAGAGCTTTAGTAGCACTTACACACAAAAAAGACGGACATTAAAATAAAAATTAGTCATCTATTTTACTTATTACAAGTTTAATTAAAATCGCTATAAAAATGAATTTGACTACGTAGTACCTATGTTGTGAAAAGTTTAGGGATGAAACAACTTCAAACTCCATATGAAGGTAATTGCCGTGTTTAAAAGTAATTTTGCTGAAATTACACTTGATGAGTACAAAGAACAAAGCTGCAGGTACTCCTACTTACCTAGTACAAACCTCTACTTAGAAAACTTTGTCTCTCAACATAAATCTAGCTTACGTAGGTGATTTGTAGGTACTAGGAATTAAGAAATAGACATATATGTTGTAGCTCCATGATCCGGAGCTGCGGACTACCTAGCGGGTTTACGGGGGCTCCGGCTCGAAAAGCAGGAGTAGGAACGGAGTGGTTTTTAGTCAGTAAGAGTCTGACACTTCCTCTCGCCTCGCTCAAGGCGGGAGAAGTCATTGGATTTTCCCCCTTAAAAAATATTGTAGCTCTAAATTCCTAACTAAACTTATATGAGGGTGAAATTAGACACTAGGAAGATTTAAGAGAGCAAAGCATATTTTTTGTTAAAAATAAAATCATAGCGGTTGTTCCTAGAAATGATATTAAAGGTAATAAATTGCACTTATATTTTGCCCAATCTAACTCAGTGACGAAGATTCGGCGAACATTCAACCAACATAGCAGTAATCCTTTAAAATAAATGTTTAAACATTTAAGCTTAATAATAAAATCACTAGTTCTCTGTAAAAGAATTCATGGAAAAAGAAATAAATTCATAATACGAAACTTTATATTTTAACTAGCTGATGCTTCGTGGCTCGCTTGCGTATATTACGGAATCTGTGGCTAATAAAAGTAAATTCTAAATTACTCCTATGTAAATCAGCTATGTGCTAATAAAAGTTCCATCAAAATCGATCCAACCATTTCAGAAATCAACCAGAAAAAACAGACAGACAGACAAAAATTGTAAAAATAATATTTTTGTGTATGTTACATTCATAAGCATGAAGTAAAAAAAAATATGTTACAAACAGACACTCCTATTTTATTTATTAGTTTAGATAGTTTTGTTGACATAGTACATAGCCACATAGTTATCACTAGCAAAACATAGTCTACTATTATAAAGGCGATGAAACATATAACATTAGGCATGTTTCCTACTAGTCAAATTCAATACTTTTTTCGAAACGTCAAAAACGATATTTTCTATGAACTTTGTATGAAATACTCTGTTATGACGTCAAGTTTTTGACGTCAAATAGCAGACTTATTTCTATAAATTTAACTAGAAAAATCGAAAACTAAGTAGTTCATCAAAGTTATGAATGAGAGTGTGATTATTTTTGAATATTTTATTGTATTGAAAAGTTGTAATAATTAATTTTTTACCCAGTCATCATCCCTTTTATAATATCATCCAAAAATGTAAAACAACAATGATATAGGAGGGATCACAAAGTGCCTTCTCGAGTGCGCGCAGTGGCAACACAGCCCTTTGTCACGTTTAGTTCGTCGAGTTGAGACTGAGCACTCGTTAGCAATGTGTTATTGCTCACTTAATTCTTACAACGAGTACTTAACGAGTACTGTAATTTGCAGAGCATTACGTATGAGCATGAGTTTGTTTCTTTACGTAGAAAAAAGTTTCGGCGGGATTTTGGATGATACAGATTTTCGGTCATTTAGAATCTGCATCGTGACTCCTATGCATAATACAGGGTTTGTTGTAATCTACACGCTTGTCAGATGAGTTGAACATTACAAAGACCACTGCTGACGGGCCTCTATAATTATGAATCTCTAAAACATGTGTGAACCCTTGCCATGGACGTGGGACTTAACAATAAAATCTAAAATCCATGACCTACGATATGAAAATAAAAACGAATAAAAAACCTATCAGCATATCCTTACGAATTGCTGACACATTGCTCTAAAAGATACCATCAATATATTATTCTAAGACCCATGCATGATACATACGGCAACGGCTAACAATAAAAATATCAACTAAGAGCGGACAAGTTCTCAAACAGTTAAATTATGTCTCCAAGTTTGCCCCACTTATGCCATTTTATGGAGACCCGTGTCTCCGCCGGCCGTATTTTTTCCATATTATTGCTCCCGACTTTCAGATTAGCATAAATAAGCGAAAATATAAAAAGCTTTTAAAGAAACATTAAGACGTAAATGCGATAATCGCTATTCCCGTTTCCGCTATCTATGTAAAGCAATCTTATTTTTGATACATAATTTAATTTAGTTTTTTATTCGAAGAAATAATCGGCTTTTAACGCCGATTTGCGTCTTTTGTTTCGCTCATTGTCATTCATTACGTGTTTACCAACTTTGCGAAGATGTATTAAAATATACAATTTTATTCCAGCCCACATTTTATGGCCAATGGATTGAAAACATTTTTTATAGCCGGTTGTTTTGGCACTCGTAACTATGGTAATTTAAATGCAAGTAAAATTCATAGATCCGTTCATGTATCGTGCAAAGAGGGTTCATGTATTGTATAAAATATACATAAGGAAAAACGAGCCATTAGCACACATCTGTGATCACCGTAGAATTCTCTCAATGACTGTTAAAAGGCAATTTGTAAAGTGGTATTTAGTTTTTATTACTGTCTTGCTGTTTCGCAAAGTTCATCAATGCAATATACGTAACTAGTGTACATAATACAAGAGCCTCTGTTGTACTTTTAATACAAATAGATACCTTCTAAACAGATGTCATTTAATTTGAATAGAAGTTATTTCAGAAAAATACGGAAGAGCGCTCATTGTCGTGATGTTCGGTGTCGTGGAGAAGGCGCCTCCGAGACCCGAGTCTTTGTTATCATTGCGTGAATTACGCAGGTAATGGGCCGCATTTACAGCGTACGTGCCTCGACATTCATTAAAACGGCTAATTAAACCAGCCGTCGAGATTCCTACGACGAATTCGCCTTTTGAGACGACAGAACTCTACATATTTCTTTGGGGGAAATTTTAAGTGGAACTCCGCTGGCTTTCATTGTTTCTCCGGGCGAAGTTTTAAAAAGACTTTTCAAGTTATTAGGAGTGTAAATTATTTGATTAGATATGTAACCGCAGTAACCGCGTGCTATGCCTAAATACTAGGAAATGCAGGTTCGCGGATGTTGTGTCGAAATTTATTAGCTATTATGCAAAGTTTAGTAGCGTAATTACTGGGGAGTGTTGATTAGTTTTGCGTGCTGTTTATCGTATAATTGGAGAGTTAGTTGCATTCGCTGATGGAGAAATGAATATTTTATTAGGCGCTAATACACAATTTGGTTAGAATTAACTTGATAACAAATGCGTATAGTAGCAAAACCTTTCAGCTTTAGTCTGTCCTACTTAAAAAATATCGAATTATGTGAGACTAGATGCTGGAATAAAATACGTATAAGAAGTAAATAAAAAGCCGCTAGAGAGTCTTTTATACTTGTAATAAAATCGAACAATCACATTTCCTTCCCGCAAACATTATTGGTTTAATTCTGAACACAGTGGAAGATGTCTCAAGTAACATTGTACGCAGGCTACGTAATGTTGGAACCGTGTCTGTTTTATCCAAGCTCGGGCGTATGGTGCCTAGTAATTAACAAAGCTGGCAACTCCCAAAGGGATCAGATGTACCTACATCGAAAACCAAACCATTGCCTTTCATTTGGGTCCCAAATTAACACTAGTCGGATTCAGAGTTGCGTAGCGACGTGTGTACGGTTACATCACTAGTGTAGTAGTGTTACTCTGTGAAGTCTGAACACGAAGCACTTTGTATGTATTTGTGTCTGCTTTCTTATTAAACATTTTAGTTTTGATTTGAAGTCTACAGAATTATGACGTTCATTGATTTTATTATTAGTTATTAGTAGCTAACGTTAGTTTTAGGAATTTTGTAAATTATTTGAATAGTTTGTTGTTCCGAAAACAGTCTAAAATTTCGGTACATTTTCAAATAAATTATTGTTTGATTACCTGTTATTTAAGCTATGTTAGTGGGAATTTTGACTACAATCACTTTTTATTCTTTTATTCTTATAAATCTTAATATCTATATATCATTTTTTTCTAGCTAGCTGTATAGATGTACTAGCGTCTGCCAGCGGTTTCGCCCGCATTGTCGGATAGAAAGTAGCCTATATGTTATTCAAGACCATAATCTACCCCTGTTCTAAATTTCACCTCGATCCCTTCAGCCGTTTTGAGGTGAAAAAGTAACACTCTTTCGTATTTAAAAAAATAGATCCACTAATTTAATGTTTACATGTAACTCATAAAGCATTTGCTCAATTAATGAAACCCATTATAATAAATTCAACAGAACATTTTAACACTTCTCAGAACTTTTCTTTTAATGGTATAAACAAAACAGTTGGATTACAAGAAATCAGTTATAAGCCTATAAGTTACGACATTTTATCCATACCTTGATATAACAGACGGTGTTTGCATGAGATATATTCGCATCACTGACGCTTTTATCAGTCCGGGATAAGCCTAGCTGCGAGCCATTGATATATCTGGTGAATATCAAACAGGTAACCAGTGTGTTATGCTGGGCAGTTGATGCGGGCAGCTCCAATTTAGTAGCTAAGATTTACCGACATGTGGATTGTAATAATCTACTTATTGTAGTTATATTTGTACCTGTTGTAGTTGTTTCGCAGATGTGATTGTTGAGTAACGGTAACTATCCACATCGCGTCATTTGACGAAAGCATGCATCCTTCACTTACAAGAGACGACCTACAAATGCATCTTGATTAAAGGCAATGAAAATTGTGGACGAAGCGGCAACTTTAAGGGTGCTTTTCCACCAGAGATGTGCTTAGTAGCTATGCTACAAATATATAATTGGTAAGCTGTGAAACTATGTGACCATTTCCACTGAAAGCATCCGCAGCAATGTAGTGAATCAATCATCAATCACATCTCTGGTGGAAAAGCTCCTTAAATCGGCCTAACGTTTTTAGCGAATACATACTTTCGTCAAATGACGTAACACGGATATTATTTCTGAGGAGTCTTGAGCTTGATTTCCGATTTGAGCAATGTTTCTATAGTTATTTTTTCGAAAACAATAGCTGTATCTAATAGCACAGAGTCTGAAATAAATTGTGCCCGTTATATAGCAACGGGCTCACTCTCTATTACGTTAGTTCGAAAATCAATAACTGGTCTTAAAAAAAAAAGAAGTGTTTTTACATTTTTACATTATTACTTTTCCTCTACAGACAGGGGATTTTCATACGATGTTCTATAATAATCATTGTCGTTTATGAGAGAAATTCAAAACAATATTACAAAAGTTCAGTATTATAGGTACTAGGTAGGTATTGTTTGAACGCTTTGTGTTTCGGGACACTGCATCGGAGGCGCTACTATGTTTCTCTACACCGCAAAGAGGCTTTACTCAGCCCCAACTTCAAGAGTATAGATGCTTATGTACTCAATGTTGTGATATAAAAATACATTGTCGCTTCATAAGTAGTATTTTAAATTACAAATAACTGCACGGTAACCGTAGCGGGTGTGATTCTCACACGGATCAACTCTTTGTATGATCTACAAATTGTTTTTTCGGGTATGGGTGTCACATGTATATAACATTGTATGTTTGTAACCCAGACATAGGAGAACATCTTAGTGTGGGGCAACGTTTATAAAAAAGTAATTATTTTGTTAGTTAAAAATTCAGTAGAAATATATAAAATATTCGAATAGGATATCCGTAATTTGAAATACTAGTAAAAAAAGACTACAACATTTATTTCGATTAATAATAAAATACAACAATATTTATTTCTGAACTCAAAAAAAAATCTAGGATTTATACAACGTTTAAAGCTAGTTAAATTGAACTGAAACGTAAATAAAATAACATAAAGCTGTTTTCAGAGTGACACGGCCTTATATGGCGCTTGATTCTTTTATTTTGTTTTTGGCACAGTCAAAAATAACTCTTCAAGCAAAATAAATAAATGCGGGTCGAGATAAAACACTCCAGTTCGTAGTAAGTCTGTTTTTAACTTTACTTATTGTTTATTTCCAGTTGTTTATCATAATAAATTAAGAATTATAGTACCTACTTAGGTATCTCGAAATTTACTCGCCGATTTCCAATCTGAATTTGATTGATAGGTTTTAAAGTTAGGAAGTATAGAACTAGGTCTCTCAAATAGTATTTATAGTCTTCTAAATTAAAACCTGTATTTATGATATTAGCAACAGAGTTAAGTTAGTTTTTATTTCTTTTTAATTTATTTTAAGATATTTTGTATGTTGTAAATATTTTAGTCATAGATATTAT
The DNA here is from genome assembly GCF_023101765.2 of Spodoptera frugiperda. Classification (NCBI taxonomy): domain Eukaryota; kingdom Metazoa; phylum Arthropoda; class Insecta; order Lepidoptera; family Noctuidae; genus Spodoptera; species Spodoptera frugiperda. The sequence goes on along the minus strand of NC_064241.1, from coordinate 6,606,680 downwards.
TATTTAGTTAATATGGCTGGAGTAAATAAATTTGAAACTGCAAGAATACAATAGGCTTGTTGCTATTTTACTCTATTTTTCAAAAAAGTTAACACTCGTGCTTCATATTTATCGTAATTTTAATGTTGAAAAAGTGTGAGTGAATGTAGAATTTCAAAACAAAATAACGGTACATTTATATAGTATGAAATTTTCAACCCAACAATGCCGTTTATGGACCAAAGTCTTGTCTCTAATAATAACTTTTTATAGGCAGTGCTTAGTCCTTTAGCTCAAATACTTACTGGACCTAAATGCCTACGACATACGCCAGCTGATGTGATGGTTAATACTAAAAAACCTAGGTTTTGTTTCTCCATTTTTGTTTCAAACAATGTTGTACCGTTTTCATATTTTTTTGAAAAACTTTCATATCCTTTGTTCTGAAAGTTTGGCTGAATGCGGTACAAGGCTTGGATTTGATATTTGAAATATGTTTCGACTTTCGAAATATCATTTATTTGTGCTATTTCACTGTTTTTTTTTAATCCACAAAAAATAAACATTTAGTAGTTTTTTAGGTTAGTTTGAGGAAATTAAATGTTTTATTTACGTGACTATGATGTGGGTTAATAATGATTGGTTGACGGTTTCACACCAATCCGTATCAATCAAGCCACACATCAAAATATGCATACAATCGGCTTGGCAGACATAACTCATTTTTTTGTCTTGTACCTACTATGTACCTACAAAAAACAGATTTTAATCTTACGAACATCTCCCATCTTTATAACAATGACTATTGTAGTCGTACTCTTGGACCACTATTTAGAAATCTCCATATCTCTAAGAGCTCTAGGATTTCTTAGCGAAGATTTGTTGCAGTTCATCTGGGTAACATAAGTGCTTCCCAAGACGCGCATTCTCTTCATGCATTGGTGGCTCGCATTCACACAACATACGAGGAATCTTCCCACAACACAAATACATGAGAACCTTAATAAATATGAAAGAATAATGTGGATTCATGCTTTTCCTGCACGCAAAATACATATTGTAAGACGAAATCTGTTACTATACTTGGCTTCTCACAAAGACCTTGGATAACATGAATAAAACATAGCCTTCGTCTTTGAAAAGAAATATAATACCTAGCTCCAACGTTGATTCACAATTTAACGTAGAACATGTTCGGTATAAAGGGGGAATTAGCAATGGTCTCCACAGACATGTGGAGACGCCAGTTAATACCGTTATTGCTGGGACGTAAGCTAAAGCGTTATGCATTTACTTAACCGAGAACGTCAACCGCATAGAGATATTCTACTTTGACAACTATACAACAATAGTTTGGTTTTGCAATCAAAAACAATGGAAATTTATGAATATAATTTGGTGAATATTATTCACTATTCGGTCCGAAGTGTTGCGTACACCTAAAACTAAATCAGAAAAGTTACGAGATCAAAGAAATAAGTTTGTGTTCAAGCGATTTTAATGAAAATGAAGCTCAAATAAATTGGCGGTGTAAAATTAAATGCGACCAGCGAAACGTGTTATTCAGTGTGGTGACATCAGAGCGCACTCAGTTAGATCGTCCATATGTAAACCTCTCTTTATTTATGTAGGCTTGTTGAACAAGCTGTGGTTTGAGTGGCGAATAATACCTAATTAAATGCAATTTTGTGTGGCTGACAGAAATCTGTGATTTATTTATTTGTCGATAGGTATTCATTTTAAATAGTGAGAATCCAATTAAAATCAAATAGAATTGTTTATTCAAAGTTCAAGTGATAAAGCTAAAACGTTATTGAAAAAAACGTGGATTTAAGTGTTAGATTAAAGTGTGACATTCATTAGCAGCAATCAGTCAAGTGAACTAAGCAGGGTGGCCTTCCGACAGCTGACTGCTACTTATCTAAATAAGATCGGCGTCGTGCGTGATGGATTTTAAGACCCTCGTCCCACTTGCCTGCCACCGTTCAGTAATTTAAAATCAGCTTTCGCTTCCAAAACGTTCGCAGAGCTTAAAACATTTTAACGTGATTTAAATACCGACACGCTTCACGCCAGAAACGATCGACGTGTGAAACAATGAACAATATCCACCAGCCAGTCAATTGTCACGCTTTACCATCATACCTGTTCCAATATACCACAACATTCCAGTTTTATTACACCACTCAATATTATGTAATTGATATAATACTCCAAAGCAAGAATTCTAAAGGAAATATTTTACGTGGATCAAATAGACGCTGCTTTCACATTGGACCATAGCTCGAAAACATTTTAAATTTATTAGAGCAATTTAATTCTGCATATGTAAGCCGCTTTAGAGCATTCCGTAAAATCTCACATGTAGTGTACAAAGTATCTATAGTATAAGGAAAATTCAGATTAAACGTGACTGCCAGAGTCCCGGCGCCGAGTCTTACGGGTAATTCGCAATAACATAGCGCTAATGACCCAGCATTCACAAGGGAGAATTCTCAGCTAACTGCGACATTAAGACCTTCTTATTTGGCTATTTCACTTCGTTATGGGGCCTTTGTGGCAGCTTGTGGAAAAATATCAAGTTTACAGTTCTCAAATGATTATAGATATGACCAGCACGTCCAAGCATTTCAATGGAAAATCAATCGCTCATTATTTTCTTGTATGTAATTTCGTGTGCCCTATGCAGTTGGGACGCGACGTGTTTACTGATTTATTGGATTTATTGTATTGAAAGGACATAGTGTGATTGTATAATAAAAGAATGAATATAATGTTTAATAATAATAATTATAATGTATAATAGAACTCAGTTTGCAAAGAACTTTATTATTTTTCTCTCCATTTTCTTCCAGTTTCAAGCTATGAATTTCCTAGAAACAAAAGTTGTCATTAAAGTGCATTGGAAACATTACTCCACAACTCAAGTAAATAATTTAACTGTCGCTTGATAAATTAATTGAGGGTGAATACAGTGAAGTATTTAGACAAATGATAAATACTCTTGATTCGGTTCCTCCGGCTCAATTGGAACGTGAGTAATGAATTTGATAGTGTAGATTAGACGGTTTAATCAATACCGATAATGTATTCATCGGGACTTTCAATGTTAACCTCGGCAGCGTTCTCATTGCTGGTGGGAATGGAATAAAAGCCACCCATTACGAGATGAACAGAAAATTCAATTCGGTGAATGTGGTTGAGAACATTTTGATTACATAGCGACTCGCAAACACTCCATCTGTGTTCTCGTACAGGTAAATAATTGGATACACAGAGATCCGATTGCGTCATCGTCGTTCCACGGCCCGTCCTGCGCTGATTTCCTTTATGTAGTTCTTAGTGTAACAAAGTATTATACAGTTACATGTTTTTCTATTGTCCGTGTATCGATTGAATAGGTATTTGTTTATACCGATCGCCTTTGTCACTACAAATTATGTAAACTTTCCAATGTTATGAGATAAAGTTTATTTATTGAACGGATTTGAACATGTAGATAGATATTGTTCACTAATGCAACAAACTATTATAACAAACAAACTGCAAACTAGCATTGCATCAATTTAGGTTTATGGCTAAAAACAATACGAAACAAATGCAATAAAACACTTCGGCCACGAATAAATACTGGAAAAATCCACACTGACTTAGTGAACTACATACATAGACATAGGTCTCATCCGTCTTCAGCGGAGGTCAGGCTAGTTATCTAGCCTACATGAGATAGTGAGTAGGTGAAGGTTGCACGGCGCCACATCGCAGTAGACACGGATTCAATTACCGCGGAGGTGTGCGCAGCATGTAACACGCTACGCTACATGATGTCGTGCCGAAGCGCCTGCGGCTTCCTGCACCCACAGCACTTAGGACGCGTCAGTGTAAGCTATAAGCGGGAGCGCTTTGTTAACAGATGTTGGTGGTTCACTGTTCAAAGTGATCTAGAGCCATATCCTGAAGCTTTTTATAGCAATTTTATCAATTTTCAATATAAATAATTATTAAAAATCTTACTTCAAAGAAACCGCTTTAGAATTACGGGAGTCGTCGAATCAAGACCTCCTGAAGATATTCTGTGAAGTCGAGCGTTTTGTTGCGTGTCATGTGTGTGTTTTTGTGTTGCACCTCTGCTAAGCGGGAGCGGGAGGGTGGTGCTGCACACCGCATGCTAAAAATACTTCTACAACCGGATGAAACCTAAAAAATATTGTATTATTAGTGTTCATAAAAACCTAAAAATCAAGGTTCACAGAATCCGTAATAAATTACTTTGTTTCTAAGTTATGAATTTATAAGATAACTATTATAGTCTTTGAAGTATATACGATGGGACAATTACTTATACTTTTTGTAATTTATATTCATTTACTTCTCTCTAATTGAATATTCGTTAGGTATCAATATGTAATCCTTCACACGTGAATCTTACTAGTACTTGATTGATATTATTTCTTGAGTAGGATAAGAGGTTTCAATTAATTTTAATTGCTATTCTGTTCCTTTAATCAGTAAGTCAATCAAAGATCTTTTGGTAGCAGCCAATTAATATTTTAAGCTTATTATATGATCAATATTTATTCCAATCAATTTGCAATGTGCTTATGTATGTATCTTATAATAATGTGTACTTTATACAGATTTAATGCAAATGTTTAGTATTTTATTTTTCGCAAATTAGTCGTTTAGTAAGTAATGTTAGTAGTAGTAGTGTTAGTCACTTTCAATGAACGTCCAATTATTTATTTAGAAAATATCTATGATATAAATTCGTGTATTCTTTTCAATATCTTAATTATCAAATACTAGCTGATTAACGCACAGCAATTATTTTTTAATTATATAGATAATAAAAAAAACATTTCATAAGTAACAGTAGTGTAAATGTAGCATATTTAACGAATTCCTCGTTAAGAATAATTTTAATATTGTCTTATTACAATTCCCGTTTTGTGTTCAGTTATTCAACTAAGATATCATTTTCAAAATTCTGTAAACGTATTACTTACCGATACCTGAATTCTGTGGTGTTAAATTTTAATTCAAACGTGATTTAATTAATCAGAGAAATACTTCAGTAGGGTCAACATTTACAAACTTTATTTACCTTGTCAGAACCGACCGTTCATTTCTAAAATTATATAAAATAAAACTAATTAGGAACAAACAATTTTGTTTGATTCTGAAGTTACGAGTGATTCTCGGAAATGGGAATGTACAGTCCGTTGAAGAACTAAGTTTTCGTAGTATTTATTTGCCTTATTTAAATTACTTTTTCAATAAGTGAACGGGCCATTAGATTCTAAATCCGATCATAAGCTGTTTAAAAAAATGCTGTCGCCTTTTTTCTTTCATAAATACTCGTAATATGTTGTAGCTAGTTTCATATAGGTAAGTAACTCAATTTCTAGCAAGCTGCAGTTTAAAGACACACTGTACCCTTAGTATGAGCGTGCTTTACGTTCGGCGCTTTGATTGGTTAGTTTATTGAAGCCGGCCAAGCAGAGAGCCGAACGCACTCTCGTTTCGATTACTTTAAACGTAAAGCAAACTCTATACTGCCAACAGTTTTCCACCACTCACCGATCTCCATACTGGGGTCTGCCATAGCAATTTCTATCATGAAAGTACCCTCGCACACTGTAGCTGTGCTAAAACCAAATCATCCATCATGTAGCAGTTTCAAAATCAATTCAGAACTTTAACTAATATTCGGTTGATGTTTCTTCTTGTCAACAGCAAGTCTCCTACACCTTGTACCAAACAATCGGAACCGCCTCCAAATTACCTGACTGACGTTCCACTACTTCCATTCTAATACTAGTTAGTGTACTTGCCACCAGCATTAGTATCACGTTTTATATCATTTAAAGCTTAACCTCATTACGCCTGAACAGTTCCCTAATGCTCCTTTCACCGGCACTTTGTAGCTGATGGAAAGATTTAGCGCATTTAGGACTGTGGTTGTGGTAAGTAATTGGCTGTTCCTGGTATAGATATTATGTTCTAATATGGTTTTAAGTAATGAGAGTTATTGAAGTCTGAAAAGGAAAATTACAATGATAACAATTATACCATTTGACTGCACTGGTAGCGCGGTGGCTGGGTAACCGGCTGCGTGTCGTGTAGCGGGTTCGATTCCTACTTGCACATAGCAACTCTGTGACGGATTACTCTCAAAACTGAATTGTATCGGTTCTTCTGTGCCTACATTAAATTATTTCTTTATAATCATAATTTCGTCAATTTATTTCGGTTTAGGTTACTTAGAATAATTCAGTATAAATATGGCCCAATCACTATGATGTTTCAAGTTTTCAACACACAATCTCATAATCTCATTCAATTTAAAGTACTATCATTTTGACATTTTGAAATTAACGAGTTGTAAAGTAGTATAGATAACTACTCGATTATCATCTACAGAACCAATAACAAGAAATAACCCAATTACCTAATTTCCTTCTTACAGGAACATAATTCACCAATTTCTAGCTGGTGGCAATTTCTGGTTTAAATCGAATTGCACCTTATTGGACAAATATTAACGTTCAACGTTCATTGCTCGCTAAGTAGCTACTAAAATATGTATTTTCAATTCGCTGTGGAACTGTAATGTCTATTCTGTGGTTCATTATTATTTTCAATTTATTATTGCGTGTGGAAAAGTGAGGTTATGTCGCGTAAAAGTTTTATTTTGAAATTCGTTTACACTTCTGTTGCAGTAGTGTTTGTAGGATATTTTCGTTATTGATATTAATGTTATTTTTATTATTATGCTTAAATATTCTTATAAAATTACGAGACGATGCTATAATTCTGAGTGACTAAAAAAATAATATATTCAGGCACATATTCTGAACAAACGATAAGTTTTTAGATGAAACCTATAACGCAATATTCAGAACACACAAAATATTTCACGACTTTACTCTCAGAAAGGAATATTTATTTACTCTAAAATAATATTTATCTACGGGCCTAGCGTGGTGACTTTGATATAAAAAGATCATACCTATTTAAATAAAGGGTTCTTCGTTTTGACCCTAATGTAATCAAAGGTATCAAATTCAGAAGCATGAAGTGTATAAATTGACCTTTCATGGAGATCTTTGTCCGTTTCTGCTAACATTGATGTTTGACGTGGCTACGAAACGATAACATACTCGTACTATACTACGACCGAGAGAATAGGAACCTTAATGTGTGAGATTAATAATTACGTAAGACAAAATTTACGTTAAGTCCTTAGTATTAAGATTTTTATTCTCTTGCTCGACTATCATTTAAATGTCGTAGTCCTACTACTTGCTACGCGCTACGATTTGCTACGTTATCTTTGCTACGAAACGCTCGTAGCCACAATTGACAATGAGAAGGCGTAGTATAATAATATTGCTTGACACTTTTATTTAAACCTATTGTATCACTTTTTATGCTGCGCATAAAGTGTTAAATAAATAAAAAATCTACAAGCATCAGCCGTAACCCGTAAAAATGTATTGAAACAAAATAGTTTTTAACGAGCTCACAGAAATTGTGTGCGAACATAAACCACATAGCGTTAACCACTTGTTTTATTTAGGTCAAAAATATGCAAAGCCATAGATATCGTGGACTAGATACGGAATAAAGAGCTAGATTTTATTTTATACCATTTGGTGAGCGTCTGAATTGTAAATATCTACTGGTTTGGGCACAGTTTTAATAAAGAGAATACTTATGGTGATATGTTGAATTGCTGATGGTCAATTTCATGTCATTTCACTAATAACTAACCGAAACTTCGACTATTGGTAAAGACAGAGAAAAGCACAGTCAAAGTAATTTTTTTTCGTGAGCCAGAGGTTTCCGATTTGTTTTTTATTCACAACTATATATGTGACTCTGTAGAATTGATGATGGGTAAATAAATAAGTACTTAAATAATTATAAATTAAAAAATAATCTTTATTATGTGAAAAGTTTGATTAGCCAATTATTTTGATTCGTATTATATTAAAACGTATGTGGGATTTTTGTAATAAAAAAATAGGTACAGGTAACTAGATAGCAGCTTTCTTTGACATACTCAAACTTTTTAAACTGTGATCTCCAAACAACCTGTCTACAACTACCTTATCAGTTAACCGTTCAATACGATACCACAATCAAGCACTATCTAGCAAAACTCTATATCTGTGTACAAAATTCATCATGCTTTTGAATTTTTACACCATGTGTTTGGGACACAACTTTTTTCCTTAAAGGGGGGGAATTTTAGGGTACCATCATGTTTGTCAGAGAGTGGCAAGTTAAAGTTGAACGGTAAAAAGAGAAGTACCAGCTACTAATGGATTACACCATGGTACATGTAATATAACGACACGCTGGGAAACAAAGGATGAAGAAAATTATATTTCGGGTAATCTTGTCATACTCACTTTGTTTTCTTTGTAAGGTAAAAGCGATGGGACACGCATATTGTTATGGAATGAATGCAATTGAAACCTATCTGCCAATTTTATTTTAAGTTAAAAAAAAATTCTAAATATTGCCCCACACTAGGATTTTCTCCTGTGTCGTGAGTGCGTTTACAAACATACAAGTTCACCTCCTGACTTTCAGACACGAAACAACAATTTTTGGATCACATATAGAGTTGTCCCGAGCAGGAATCGAACCTGCTACACGTTGCACGGCAGCCAGTTGCCCAGCCACCGCGCCAACGGTGCAGTCTGCGTCTTAATTACGTTAATTTTCTTTGCTCACCTCTTTCAGATAAAAAACAAACCGTACATTACATTGCCTTCACGCAAACGTGGCTCCTCAATTTCCTTTAATTCTATCTGCCTTTATTTTCCTAACTGGAACAACGGGCTAAACAACGTGCAATTAAAGATGTAGCAAAGCAGCATTATCTTATTAGCGCAGTTCCATTAACGTGTCGTGCTTTCCCTTTAGGCATTATTTAATACTGGAGCATTTCGCTTTAAGAATGTCTGATATATTAGAGCCGTGAATCGAATTTTCTGACTCCTCAGCCGTGTGGTAGACGTATTCAATTAACCGGGAGTGGGAGAGTAACAGAATTACATGACGCCTCGGCTCCAGCCGTCGAGCTCAATACACAGCTTGAGACTGACGGATGACTCCTACCGTTTCTCCTACCTCATAGATTAATTACTTCAAACTAAACTTGGGTATGTACTTGATGCCCAAGTTTGGTTCCGAAGCAATTACTCTATTCTGTTCTGCAAGTTGCAAGGTATGGATTCGGCTCGAAATATCTTCGTTTGAGTTGCAAACTAAATCTTAAGCGCTGTTTACAACTACGTATGCTCAGTTGGGAGTTCACTGCGTTAGTAATCTAAGTTTTAAGCTCTAATTTGACATAACAAAACAGTATGCCACAAAGGGGTTATAGCACATAGGTTATAAATCATTCTTGAAATAAAAAGTAAAAATCTCTTTACGTAGTCTTATCCAATTCATTCGCAAATCTCGTTAAATACAAACAAGATTCAGCACAAATCCCTCGAAATCATACAATGCACTGGCCATATTTCAGTACGAATTACGAATGCCAGTATCATTGGCGCATCGACGTCGTTACGTTCGTAAGCTGTAGGGGCTTGGCCGCAAACCGCCGGTGTAAACGGCCTGCCGAAAGCTTTCAACTAGTTAACCGCTTTGTGTTTTATAACAATTGTGAAGATAAAGGCGGATCTAGTTTTAGATTCAGCGTCCATTGTTCACTAATGCAACGTCAAAACTCACCACCTTCCTCAAAGGTCATTAAACGATGTAAAGTCAGGGAGCCGCCCCTTCTCATTTCGTTTGTACGCGTGATATCCATTTGTTTAGCTTTTCCCTGTTGATATAAATTGATGTGCGACTTTCTTTTGTTTTACGAAGTATTGTTGCCACAACAATTGGTGTTATAAGTACAAAAGCATGTAATGCGTCGTTTCTTAAGAACAAAGTTGAAAGTCATCTTTTGCTTAAAAAACAAAGCCGAGCGCTACATGCTCTCTTTATTTTTTTATTTATAGATGAAAATTAAAATTTCTCGAAATACAATGCGTCTTACATTAGGAACGTGAGATCATTACAATGTAAGGCCAGCGAGCAACGAACCTACTCAAAGTTTGGCGAACACACAACAAGTTCTAACAGAATAATCTCCACGTTTGAGTTAGATCTAATTGAACATGTTATGTAAGTAGGTCCGTGATTTTATCTAAGTAATGAATGAAATATTCCGAGGCAGTGGTGGTCGCGAGTGCTGCTAATTGTTTTCTGTGTTGGCCTACAATTAACAAGGGCCTATTCTAGTGTGGGCGGTGCGGTTCGACCGAGCCAAGTTTCCCTCCTGCCACAGCGGCGACGAGACCGACCGACGGCAATTTCCGTTGCAACGCCGCCTGTTAGCGCCACCTGGTGCCTACTTAAAATAACGAACAAAGTTACATACAAAAAAGAAATACTCCTACACAAAATTATTTCATAAACGACGTATTTTGAGTCCGCAGCGGCAGGTGTAACTGGAACGCGGTGGAACGCTGGCTTTAAAGGAATTACGCTGAGCCGGCTGCGGTGCAGAATTGCAGCTGCTTTAGTCAAGTCTGGATTATCAGCAAAAAACCAGTTTATTGAAGATTAGCCTAGTATTTTTCCTTTTGTAAAGTAAAAGACAAGAATTGTAATATTTACACGTGAATGCATAAATCTAGTTTCGTGTGTCGGTGTTCTGTGGTGTGTCATAAATAAAGCGTACCCGTTGGCGTCGTGTTAACATTCACACCGAGACAAATCCGTGCAACAGCTGGCGAGTATTAACTAGAAAACAGTAACTCTAGCCAACTGCCCGACTAACTGTAAGTCTGGGCGACCAACGACCTTACAGGTTGTGAACGCATTTTGTACTTTATATTATAAAAACCTTCACAAACACTTTTTCCGATAAAACAATATTATTATAAATTCAACAACAATTTTAATAGGTAATTCACGTCAAATTATGCACAACTGTATTTCAGCTAATAGAATTACTTGGCGCCACCACAGCGATCGTATCACACCACAATATCGTTGTAAATTTCTATGAAATCCGGTATAACAGGAGTAACAATAAAAGCTAACAAACTCAGGGAAATAAGGGGCAATTCATTGTACGAAAGTAAAACATTGGTTCGAGAATCATATTACAAAACTGCGATTTATTATTTATGTGCCTTGTACAATATTACGGGGAGTTTAGGTTAGAATGAGGACACGTATCTCAGTGGGCTATAAATCATTTAGTCGTGACACGAAAAAGCCTAAGAATGAGGTAGAAAACGGCTAGCTATTGGACGTGGCGACATGCGAAATGTAAACAACGGAAACAAAATTATACCAAACTGTTGGTAGCATTTTAGATTTTCTGGAATTCAGTGCACTAAATTCCAAATATGAGGTTTTGCCCATTTCTTTTTATAAGCAAAAGTTTTGTTTATCGAGAGGAAGCCGATAACTATAATAAATAAGTTTTGGATTACTTTTATCAACGCCGTAAGTACACAATTATTTTATGTACCAGATATTTAGATATAGAATCAATCATTTTTAAAACACTATTGCAATTTTAAATTCAAAGAACCAAAACCCCAGTCATTCAACAAATATCTAACAATTTCACAACAATCTAGATGGTTTTGTGTAACACTTGTAATCCGAAAGCCGGCCAGGCTTTGAGTGCAATGTTATCAAGTGTACCTACAGGTGGAAGTGTCCCATTCACTTGCTCAATCCCTTAATCGCTTGCTACGGCACTTACGGGAAGATCGTAGACGGCATATTCAAACGGCACCACAAAGCATTACACATGACTTACGAAGACAGGATACACTTGGAGAATTTATGTAGCTACAAGTGTTATGTTGAAAACTATTATTATAATATAAACACACTAGTAAAATACTGCATGTATGACTATGTGTGAATGTCTCATAGTGCCAACTTAAAATTCAGTTTCCTCAAGCAAGCTTCTAAGTTACACATCAGCAAATACTGAAACATTACATTGTATCGTGTGTAGATACATCCGTATCTCGAGTTGTCGTAGTGTCGACAGTTTCCACTACACTGCCGGTAGTTAGCGCCACCTGCGTTGTACGAGATACATGGCTCGCTTTATGCCATCATAACAATAAGATTGTACCGCTTTACCGCCCCCGCCCGCCGTAATATAACGCTCAGGCCACGGCTAATAGGATTACCTAATATGAACACTTCCTAATTCTTCAAAACATTTTAATTAAAAACCCCAACTTTATAACTCTCGACTTCTGTCGCAAAATATTTTACGTTCCAATAATAGCGATAGCTTGATTTTTCCAATACATTAAATCGATATAAAATGGCAAGAGTACGTCACGAGAGAAAATTTATTCAATAATACAGAAGACAGGATTAACTGGGCTTGATAACGCTTCGCTTGAGCCGAACTCATCTGCGGCGCTATAGCATTTTTGAGCCTCTGAATTTCATAATACACACAGACTTACCACGTCGATTGGCTTCTAAATCTGTTTTATATCAAATTTTGTGTTTGTTTTATAAATTACTATATTAATTTCGACGGAGAGTAAAACGTTGTGATTTCAACCGTGATACAAAACCGTTGTAGGCTGCGATACGAGTATAATATGTACGTTTAAGTAAGTGGATAGTAAGCAACAAATGAGTAAGTTAAAGCGACGTCGCAGAGTTTGTTGCAGTCGAGGTAAACCCAGTTGCGAGGCTTGTTTGTTCTTTAAATTACGTAGGGCTCTACGGCGGTAGACCGCTGTATGTACTGTTGTTCCTGTTAGATTGCTTCCCGTCCAAGTTTCAATCCTGTTTAGGATTCCACGTTGTGGACGGCATACGATTTGTTTTGACGTTGACGTTTCCGGATGTTCTATCTTTACTTTGTACGGCAATACGTTCGCCTACTGACACTAGAATGTGTTTAAAGGGAGCTTCGTTACTGCCAGATTCACTTACGAGCATGCTTAACAACCTTTGTGAAATTAAAACTCTGTGAGCACGTTTCGACTGGCAGTAGCTCCGTCCAATTGAATAGAACCGTTCATCGGGCACGATCCGTTAAATAAACAACGAACAAGCACACTGCATACACATACATACATATACCTCATACCTATGTATGTACAAAGTAAAGAAATAAAGTGCCTCAGTGATGGCGTCGAAAGTATAAAATGCAGATAGCCGCTCCACTGAACGATAGCTGTTGCACTGAACAGAATTTTATTGGCCTCTTTATTTTGTGAAGAGAAACGAAACGTCGCGCGGATGCTTGCTCACTTTGTTTACTCACTCTTCTTTATAATGATAGTGGTTAGAACAATGTTTTCATTTACCAACCTTCTTTCTAGCTAGATACTTGTAAACATAACCTGTGCCTAGTGTTGGTTATTACAGAGCGGGAAACAACAATTGCGTCTACATTCTCAGTTTTGCATTTCAAAGCTAGAAATAGCAAAGGATAAGTTTGATAGCATGAAATGAACCGATATTATACACGGAACCGCGATAAAAGAAAACAAAGTTTTGATAGCAGATTTGCTTTATTAAATGGCCACTTTTGTGACCATTTGAACGGCACTTGCAACGAAACAAAGAACACTGACCCGTTCAAGTTTGAAAACTATTAACATAATAACACGTTGCCGGCAACGCCAGCCCGAGGTTAGCTGCATGCAATTATATTTCAATATTAATTCACCCTCGCATTATTTACAAGAAAGCAGGCAATTAGAAAAAGCAAAAAAAGCGCAACTGAACTTTATTTTGCGACGTTTATTATTATTCGCTATCTTTCCTTAAGGAATATGGCTACATTTACATAAAATGATAGTAAAAGAATGCATATTGCGAGTGACCATAAATAACAGGTGCGGACAGGATACGGTGTAGTTACCTTTTCTCACGTACCCACCATATTCACGACGTTTTATTTCAAACGGAGTCTCGTACTCACAAAACGTTCTTGTAAGTGAGCTTGTGATCAACATATTTTCAATTTGAAATTTAATTGTAAGCTATAAATAAATGATAGAACTAACATTTAGTTTTGTTTGTTATTTAATTCCCAAATTAGCAATGGCAACTGAAATTGACACATTTCTCTGTTCGAGAATAATATTGTTTTAATTAATTAGCTACGAGTATATAAAACGTCGAGTGTAAATGTAAAATATTCAGAGTCAAAGCAATTCTTTGTGTGATTGCTACCCCTTTTATGATATTGTATTTGTAGCGCGGTCATGGGTTACGTACCATAGAAATGAAAGGAAAATAATGTTTGTTTCTTCGTACCACGAATACTTACCCGCAGATGTTTTGTTAAGGGCGGCGAGCGGGCCTCGGCTCTCTATTTGGCTAATGGATATATCAACGAGATTGGTTTCTAACACAAACGAACCGGTCGTCTAGTTAAAAATACCGTGTGTATTTCCACGCCCGCTAAATTCAAAGCGGTATCCGAAGTTAAATATTTGTACCGTGTTTGAAAACAAGATAGGTATCGGTTCCCATATACCTGAAACTAAATGGGAAATTTCAAGCAGGCTCGACGTCCGGGCGTCCGATAAATTAAAGTGTCAGATAAAATCTCTACTTCATGTTTAAAATGATGGAAAAGAGATTTTGAATTTGTCGAATTAATTTATAGTAACCTATGTGACGTTAGTACTAACTAAATAATAACTGTGTCATAATACATGCATATGACGCATGCATATGCAAAATAATTCATCATCCCTTTTATTCTCCAAAAAGGTACTACCGTATTTTAATATGAAATGTTTAGTGCACAAAAAAAACTACGTTTAAAAAACCGAGTTCCATAATAAACTAAACCCAAATAATAACTATTAATAATTATTGTGCAACCTGTGTCTACCCACTGCTAGTTTAAAAGTCGGCGCCACAAGAACTAAACTCCTCCTTTTTGGGAGGTCAGTTAATAAAATATTACATTACATTAACCATTGCCAAAGGCCACTTGCTCAGAGGGCACGCCATTTGCGAGCAACGAACACCATACAAATAAAATATTCTCACTTACTTACGACACTTCAAACAACAACTATACATAACAGAAATTGACTCAAGATACTACTAATATCAATTCATACAAGGGAAAGCCATTAAAGACCACTTCACATTCGCTTGCACAAACTAATTGATGTCACAAAACAAATAAAGACTTTAATATCCGCACATACGCTAGTGCGCAAACGTTGCACACCGACATTTGTCATTTATTACCCGAGTCAATAATATAGCAGTTCGTAGAACTACTGCGTTTATAAAACTGGGTTCTAACAAGTGGCTGGATATACTCGGCTTTGGTTAAAGATAATGGTTATAATTCGTGATTTAGCTTAACTTTTATTATTATCATAAATTGATGAATGAATGAATGAAAATAATAATAGTATGATGACGTTTGTGCTTGTAGTTTAATCTGTTATAAATGTAAGTATATAAGGTGTTTTAAATATATCTGCCACAGCTTTAATGGGAAGTAGTGAAGATTACAATAGTGAATAAATTTCGTACCTGAATTCAATTTGAGAAGTTAAATAAACATTGACTCCATTTTGCATAAAGTGGTTTACAAATACGCAATATGCAACCGAGACAGTGAAAGTGATAGCCCTTTCATAACAAACGCATAGATTTTTGGTATGAAAAATAATTACTTATAATCAATAATTTATATTTACAATTGTAATCTTCAAACACAACACTACCTCCCGTTAAAGCCGTTGCTTTATTAATTATTTATTTTATCAATTTTAATATATTTTACTATTTTTAATCGTTAAAGTTACTGTTGCCTAGACTTAAACGCTAGTTCGATTGAACGATGACGACAACTAATGTAGGTATGAAATTTTAGTTTTTATTTAATCTATACCATTTAGCAACAAAACCGTTAAGTCTCTCTACAATAACTAGAGGTAAACCAGTGCAAACAATTTCCATATACTTCGTTATAAATAAGCCTCAGCCTTAGTTTTCCTTTAGTTTGGTTAGGAATGTAGCCCGTAGCTTTGAGATATGAAATTTGATTGACGTGACTTGCTGTGTGCTCCGTCACAGTATGTAATCTGTTTTGACAGGATTTTGGCCAATCGGATTAACGCACGGCTTCGACTGTTCTACATAACATCAAGCTTGTTATTCCATGGTGGTAGGTAGAGGTGTAAGTGCTTATGGTGTTTACTTCTTGATACATACATATACCTTTGATATGGATATTATCGTGTGTCTCCCATTGAAATTAATGGAACGTCAACTAATCAACACTTACTTTCAAGAGATAAACTAAACTTACTACGTAAACTTTACTATTTTTAAACATTAATCTAGCACTTACTTTTATTCAAGCTACCACGAAACTGATCCTCTTCCCAAACAAAATACACAAAGTCATCTAAATTTGTACATCATAATTTTATCGTGGCGTAGGCGCGACAAGATAAAAATGAACCCAAATGTAATTTAAACGTACTAAGACAGCCTAGATTTTACCACAAACATTGGTTAATAACATAAACAAAATGAAGTGAGCCATTCATCTAAAATTTTATTTCACTAGCCAAAGCCATGCCAGAATAAATCCGTAACATAAATAAATAAAAGCCTCACACTTCACATTTGTCCCAACACCATGTAGTTAGTTAGCGGAGCCCACACAAACCCAAATAATACAAAAATACGTAACAAACTTGACAATTTGTCGCCAAATCTGGAATTAACTGCGTCATACCTATGTCATGAATATAAATCTAGATTCATGAGCCTCATAAGTAATACGATACAAAGAGATGAAGACAAATATTGATACAAGGCTATTCGTAGATGTTACGTCGGGAGCTCGATTTAGAAAACGTTTATTAGTACGAGGCCAAACTGCTATAGGGATGTGAACGGGTGAACGTGACGAATTCAGCTGAAAACGCACGTAGACAATTAACCCAGGGCTGACGTCTGCAGTGATACATGAAGCGAGCCCCCAAAGGACGATGGAAATAAAGCGGACCCGAATAAACACGGAGTTCATACATTTTCTTACCTTTTTCCCCTCGCTTAACGAAATTGGACGGAGATAATGTTCGTATTTGTATCAGAAGTTGTCTTAAGTAAGCTGTCGGTGATATAGAAGCTTAGGCAGATGTTTCTGCCCAGTTTGTAGATGTTACATGATTCTATCGTTACTAAAACCTATTACTCTTATTACCTATTATTTAGAAAAGACGTTCATTGGCCACCCCAAAATTAACTTAATTTATAATCCACTTAATTAAACCCAACAACATGTAAAGACATTCAAAAGTTAAACGTTATGGGCTACTTAAACTTATTAAAGCGATAAGTTTTTGTAAGGGAAAAGTATCTCAAGAAAGAGCACGTGTCGCAGCCAAAAATTTAAAAGAATTTGGGAATTTCCGTAACATAAATCTTCTTAGCGTCTAATTACATGGATCCAGCTCTCTCGGCTCTTTTCTGGGCAAACTTATGGCGGCCATGCGTCATGACGTTTTTATGAAAAAATAGCGGCGCATCCCTAAAAGCCTCTATTAGAATTATGACATAGGTTACATGAATAATCTTGTACCTATTAGATTAATATTCCATCAGACGTAAGCTTCTAAGAATGAAGTAATAAAGTGAGGCAATATTGGTTCAATTTAATGTTTTATCCAGCCTAAATCCTTTTACATTTAAAGTAAAGCTGTGCAGTTATTGCGAGCGATATGGTTGAAAGAATACAGTTCGTCACATACAGTTTATATTAGCTTTGGTGCGCGGGGGCTGCGCAGCGAAGCGGCTCTCTTGAACACAGTTGTGTGTTCAACTCTAGGGCTCTCATACTTGGAGAAAAATAAACTGGGCAAATAATAGCCGCCAACTTCAACGTAGAAAAATTATTTCGAGTGCAAAGTTGCGAATAGAATTTCAGTTAACAAAAATTAATAGATGCAGCTCTCTATAGGATAAACTTTGCTCTCTGCTCGGCTGAAACAAAGGTTTTTATTCAGAATCATAATGAAGTTAACGTTGACGTTAATTGTTTCTTTTGTTTTTTAAAATGCTTTATGATAGCCTCCAAAAATTGCGCGAGTTATTAGGTGAATGCTATAACTGAATTGCCTATAAAACTTTTAACTGCATATAAATGAATTGTTGAATAGTAAAATGTTGATTATTTTATTTCAAAGGCAATGGTATATTCGTATTAGTGAACAAGTATTGTAATAATGAAGCTTTTCATAAATAATTTCAATTTAAAGAATATTTTTCTATTTTAATTTGTGGCGGTCGCGGTTGTCGGTGACCGCAGTCGATATTGAGGTCGAAACTAAAATCCGGGATCCTGCTTTACTTCAAAATACTCGAAATTAATTTAAAACAGAATGTTGAACGGTCGGCAACAGAAGTGGTTTAAGTTTTTTGCTGAAATGTCTATTTTTATAAGTCATTTAATATTTACTGCTCAGTGGTTTCATTTTCGTAAGTACTTGTAGCAAATTCAGTCCACGGTAAGTTTTCATGAATTGCTTGCTTTTAAGGTTCACTAAATACTTTATTATTATAGATAGTTGGCAGATATACAAGTCACTTTTTGTGTTTTATTCAACGAAACTGTTATAAATAGCATGAACAACATGAGTGGGCTGAAGCGAATTAAGTGAGTAGGTAAGTACACTTTTTACCCACAAATGTAATATTTTTTTAAACCAATTAGAAATCTCATCGAATCGTTCTAATAACTAACTATTATTTAGATAGAACAACTTGATAAATATATAATTTATTAATGTACGAAAGAAAGTATAAAAAATATCCACATCTTATTTTAGAAGATTGAATATTTTTGTGAAATATATTGCAGTCGTCGCCTTTTGAGCTGACTGTGACAAAACGCGAGCACATTCATTCTCTTACAAAAGCAGATTTTAAAATAGAAACAAAAGTTTTAAAACCCTGTCGTCTGGTAGACATTTTTGACAAAGTTTTGAGCGTGGGCCCCGTGTCGATAGACTGCAAGTGGCGAGGCACGGTGTGACGTCACGGTTCACAAAACAACTCACGTCTTTGACTTAGCTCCCTTTTGTAATGTTACCGTATGAAGAATTGTACAGTTTTCAATCCCAATGCCAATGTATTAACATGGGAGGGAAGCATACAATAAAAAAATCAAGAGAGAGTTATAGTGTGTAAACAGAAACGCGAGGAATCCTGCACGTTCGAGTAACGATTGATCCGATGGTGTTTACTTTTATTCGATTTACTTTGAGTGATAAAAAGTGTTCTTTATTTTTTATTCTAATTAATATTGAATTGAATTTAAAATTAAGTATAGATTCATATACACATCTTCAGTAATGTGATTTAGAATGAGACTAAATTTTTTATTAAAATAAAAATAAATCCAAATACATTTTACAGACAACCTTTTTGAATCACAAAAAAACGTATCGTATAAATAACATGAAGCATCCTATAAAATTTTAAGTGAATAGAATTCGTTAGCAGCGAATGGAAAGCAACATTGCGATTGGCCTATGCAAGTGCACCACTTGACCTCTCCCAGGCACTATGCAGTACATGATTGGCTGTGTGGCTCAGTTAGCGGTACAAGTTCACCTGAGCTTTGAAGTACGCGTTCTTTTGTCACAAGAATGTATAAATATTTTTCGTAAACTTTGAAAATGGAAAAGCGGTTTTCAAGTCCCCTTTACAGCCAGTATAAGAACGGCTTTTGCTGTTCGAAGCAAAACAAATGTTCGGAACACATTTTTCTCAGTTGTATTGTGGTTCCCGTATTGTAGGAAATATTGACAGCGGGCTCTAAAGAACTTTAAGAGTTTTGAGCTTTATTTAATAGGGTCCTAATGTTCTTGGGTTGTTATTTTATTTTTGGTATATTTGATATGTTTACTTGGCCCATTAAATAATGGAAATTAGAATTCAACTGATGAAAATGTGACATTTATGTGACGTCTATGTAATAGGTATGTTAAAAAAAAAATTGTATAGAATTATAGATACAACAAACATACCCAATAAAAATAGATATACACAAAACACACCCAATATAAAAAATAGCGTGTGATCTATTAATAGGTACTAAAAGAACGTGTAGTATTAAAGTACAAAATATGTAAAGATTCAAATATCGTATCGTAACAACGGCCATGATTCAATATAAAAATTCTCTCCCAACAATCTTTAACTACAAAGCCGAAAAAGCGGTCAAACATCCAATATGAAAGGAATAAATTTATCTCTCGAGAAAACGGTTGAATAAGAAACCCGAAAGCAGTCGAAGCGTCAGTTACAATAACTATTGTCACATTCAATCAAACCATTCAAACAATGTGTGCCCTCGACAAAATAAAACGCGGGGAAGTTGCTACGTAACAATCCCGGGATCCATACAGTAAAAACAGTGGGATCTCATCCAATTTTGCATTCAATCTACGACCACGAGAATTGCTTCCTCCGAGATGACCCGCCACTTCCACTCGCCGTAAAGCGATGACCTAATCCGGTTTATTTGATTTGGGTTCCTGACTTCAGCCTTCTTTACCAATTTGTAAGAATAATGTC
Organism: Spodoptera frugiperda; assembly: GCF_023101765.2. Taxonomy (NCBI): domain Eukaryota; kingdom Metazoa; phylum Arthropoda; class Insecta; order Lepidoptera; family Noctuidae; genus Spodoptera; species Spodoptera frugiperda. Next base: position 6,586,046 of record NC_064241.1, on the reverse strand, counting down.
AGATATGGGAACTCACAGCCACTTTGTATTAATTCAACCGATTAAGTTAGCGCACCAACTACCCTCAGGCATGCCATTCTACCCTCACCTCGGCCACAGACTACCTAATTTCTAGAAAGACCCACTCAGTTAAACTTTTTAGTGAGCCCTCTATTTATTCTAGTTTCTCTTCGTCTCACTTTATACTTTGTATCTTGTTCATTTACTCTGATTTGCATCTCGACGACAACTCAGAATTAAATACGTGACTTTAGAATTGCAAACAAAATATCAAAGAGTAAATTCTCATTCTGAGTTTAAAGTCTCAATCTGATCCATGATGCTTCTAAAACGCTGTGCGCCTGACACGCGTTGCTTTCATTCGGCTAATTTTACGTCTCGCTGAATTAACTGTGAGATTCAGCTACAAAGAACAATGAAAACTTCAATTTGAGAATCTTAATTAGCACGTTTAAATTGCCCTGGGTGAGGCGACGGAACTTTTAAACTTCATAGACATGTTCCAGGATTGTACTTTTATAACGGCGAGCGCCAACGACAGCCATTAATTCACAAGTGAAATAAAGAAGTTATCAAGAGTCGCGGGGGTAGGAGTAAACAAGGCCTGTTGTGGGTCATGTGATTAATTTCAGCGAACACTTTCCGGCCACAAATGGCTTGTCAGAAAGTTTATTGCAGTAAAAAGCTTGAGTTTGTACGAGGAGAATGACGCGAGGCTTTACACTAATGGCCCTTGAAGTTTCACCCATTAAAACCGACTTTTTTCAACGAACATTTGGGTATCTATGAAATTTGATATTTTACCGCGGATGATATAAATTTAACTCATAAAGCTCTTACATAATGTTTTGTTCTGAAGGACACGCTAGGTTATGTTACGTTATGAATTAAATTATCTTTGCGAATGATCTGACTTTTGAATTCATCTGAATCCAAAATGAAGTTAATGAGGAAGCGTTTTCAGGTCACTTTATAGAGGGGACTAATTTGCATATTATCGGGGTGTGGACAGAAGGTCGCGTGACAGTGAGGTCGAATTACCATAAGAATGGGCCAACGAGGTGAACGTTTTGTTAAGGCTCCAACCAATGTCCCATTGTAACACAAGTTTTCTTAACAATTACGCGAAGAAAAAGTCCGCGTCTAATTGGGACGATTCTCTTAACACGAAATTGGAGCAAACCTTCCGAGGCTAATGTTTGCAAAGTATATAGATCTAGAGTTACATTAACCTGGTTTAAAGTTGCACGGAAGTAAAATAAAATTATCACTTGAAAAGTATGCTAATCCTGTTTATCTCTGAGTTAATTTTCGGCTATGTTTATACAACAATGTTATACGTAACAACAAATGAAATTGTTTACATAAAAAAATAAACTAATTATGAAATACGCAAAACAAAAGGTAAACAAAAGAATAGATAATTCCATTGTAGTTTTGTTCATTTATTTCTATTAGGTGTGTAGCTATCAGTATTGTCCTTCATTGTCGCGGTGTCACCAGACAGCCAGGTTTATTGTCGCATGCCTCGAGGCAGTTTCCTACCACCAGAAATTTAGGGTCCATAAAATTGATGAACAGTTTCTTAATAGCGTCGACTGACTTCTTACGGTTTTTAATTCCCGATTCTATGAAATATATACGAATATACAAATAGCAAATGAGGTCACACTGCCGTTATTTGGCTTCAGAAAATCAATTTAGTCAAAAACCATTTTTGCTTGGGTCGTCTAAGTGTGGTACGAACAATATTTGCAGCCGAAACGCTATATTCGGCGCTACGAGTGGTGCTGTCGGCATTATTGGAATTTGCGGGACCACCTAAAGGCGGAAGAAACGAATAGACGGCCACGTCGACACTAAAATAATAATATCCTTTGAGAGTCCGCTATTTCGTTTAGTATAAACACAAACTTAATTAAAATTAAGCTGATTTTGATGAAATTAGCGGTGAAAGCCCTTGCGCCCTGAAAGGCAAATATTTCATCGAAATATCGTTATTGATCGGTATTCCGCAAGATGAATAATTTAGTAAATAAACTTGCCATTTTGTGTGAACTGGTTTTCTCGTTTATGACGTATTGGAGTACTTTCGTACTTTATAGTTTTTCGTACTATTCGGTAACGTTTACTTTATACAAAGTGTACCTATCAATGACTTATGAATACTGATAATTTTGCGTCCTTGTCTTCGCGTGACGGTTTCGCGTCGCGTTATCAACGCTCTTAGATCGCTCAACGGGTGAATTTACTGAAGTCGACTTCGTAACGAAGGTGTTTTATCATCCCCGTACTTGGATATGCAAGCAAGGAACTAATATAGTACGATAAAAGCATTAATTTTAGCCGATATGGTTGGTTCTTGTCTTAGTTACGGGTAAACGAGACCTGTTTTGGAAATAGACGGTTTTGCTTGGTAATAACAACTAAGTTGGTATTTAATGTAATATTTTGGTTCGATAAAAGTACACATTACACCTATTATCAAAATATGAGTATAACAAACTTTATGATACCTATTTAATAGCATTAATCCGAACTCGTATTAGAGATGTGAGTTTTTTTTTGTTAATGACCTCTTTAGGTTTTATCTTTTGAACCAATCATTAGAAGAAGGGAAGAAGCGATGAAGAGATCGGTATGAAAGGACATGGCTAAACCAAAGTATGGACGTCGTAACCCGTACAAATAAATATTGTATAAATATGGTACCTAGCAATAAATAAAGCCGCATAATTCAAAATTGATATTTTGTAATTAAGAAGGTCCAGAAACTTGGCATATCTGCGCAATCCTGAAAATAAAGTAGCGTTCCTACGTCAAACAACGTTACAAAAACTTCAAACTATAACATTGCTGTGAACTTTTACCAAGGCGTTTTGATGTACCTGAGCCGAAAGTTATTTATATAATATGAGGTAGATAGGTAAACAATTCTGCTTATACTAGATAATGAACACAAAGTAACCAAGGACAGACACAAAATATATAGTAAGATTGTGCAATCTTATACAAAATATATATTTTGTGTCGATTAAAACATTTACAATTATTTGGTTTCAGAAAAAAGTCATTATATTACCGTTATGATGTTTGTTTAATTATTTCGATTTGATTTTCAGGGAAACTAATGTCCTAATAATAGCTTGCAGTACCTACTTCTGTGTTGTCATGTCAAACCACAACAGAAAAAAATCAAATATTAAACTTATTTTTTGTTAATTTTTGTTCACCAAGTTATAAGAATTAGTTAAACACAAAATAATTCAAAAGTGAATATTTAAATGATACGGATTAGCGTGAAATTCGTATTCTTGTTATTATGCCTGGGTCAGTCATTTAGCCATCTCCTTTGGAACAAGGATACGTTATAGTCTGGAATAACACATAGGATACCTTTTATCCGTCGGGACCGCGAGCGAAGCCGCTGGCAGAAGCTAGTACTATATAAACACTTTTAATACAAAATAATCAAAAGCATTTAACTACATTAAGCAATCATTGATGTCTCATCAATCGTTTTATTTACTACACAAAAATGATACAAAATAAGTCTTTTATTTATTAATTGTTTTGTCTAATGGAGGCGAGACTTAATTCGTAGGAGTAGGGATTATTTATAGTATAGATAGACAAATAGAGTCACGCGATACATTTACTTCTATTATTGGAGTAAATCAGTGTATCCGATCTGAGGTTCGTCGTAATCGCTATCAAGTAGGTACCTATACAGATGAATTTTAATTTGTTTATTAATACATTGATTATGGACAAAAAAAATGAATTAGTTCCAGAACTAAGTTCTGACGTCATGTTTTAAGTTATTATATTTTTAGAAATTGAGAATATCGAAATTCGTTTACTCAACTCAGGAATCTAAGCTAACTTCTTCTTCATCATCATATCAGCCATAAGACGTCCACTACTGAACATAGGCCTCCCTCAATGACTTCCAGATAGGCCGGTTGGAAGCGACCTGCATCCAGCGGCTCTCTGCAAAACTTCTGGATCAATCAAAATTGTAACCACTCAATCAATCAAAGAATAACATATGTGAGATAGTACCTACAATTTCGGCAACAGATATTTAGTCCCATTAAATACACCGAAGTATCCCCTACAATACTAACGTATGACACTTAGTCATACCACTCACTAAACAGTGCGAGAACAATCTTTCTTTGTTTGTAACCCCATGATGCTTCACGAACACGCTACGTTCAATATTAGCTTTCAAATATCGACGCGACGCCAGTGTAAAATCAAAGGCGTGCACTGCGAACAAGGAAAACATTTTACTCGCATAGTGCTGTTGTCACACACAAACTTGCCGAAGGAGATATCTGTGTACAAAATTATGCAATACAAATCTTTTACTTCGCCTCTTCCAGGCTTTGTTTACATTCGAACATTTAACTTTTTTAAGTGTGGGAGAGCCATGCTTCGGCACGAATGGGCCGGCTCAACCGGAGTGATACCACGGCCTCACAGAAAACCGACGTGAAACAACGCTTGCCTTGTGTTTCGTTGTGTGACTGAGGTTACAGGAGGCCCAATTCCCCTCTTCCCAATTTGCCCAATCCCCGGTCCCCCATCAACCCTTAATTTCCTAACCCACACAAGGGCCGGCAACGCACTTGTAACGCCTCTGGTGCTTCAAGTGCCCATGGGCGGCGGCGATTGCTTACCATCAGGTGATCCGTCTCCTCGTTTCGTTCGTTGTTTTTTGTTCCATAAAAAAAAACTTTAACAAAATCCTTTACAGTTTACCACAAAAAAAACTACAAAAGGTCAAAAAAGGGACGAAATCATTAACTACGCTGACCAATCCGCAAGTTCACGCTAGCTAGTGTCACTTATACGAAATGAAAATGTACCAAATCCCAAAATACAATTTGTCTAAGTGACGAAACGGTTCAGTGAAATTCTCATTTATTTTTCTATTTTCATAGTTCAATCACAGTGAGAGTTCAAGAAAATGCAAGTTGATAGAATGGAGTACCTACCTTTAGTTACAATTTTAATCAAAATGTTTTAGGATCTTAGCAAAATGGTAGATATGAATCTGCGAATGCTGGAGGAACTTAGAGTTGGGTGATCGATTCAAATAAATTATTACTCCAATCTATATTCAGGACACCCACAGCCCTACAATATCGTCACATCTAATCCGCACTTTAAGCCAGACCAAGACCCATCTTCATCTCACGCTTTAAATAGAAATCTTTAGTTCTCGGTATCGCCAATTTGAAAATTATGATATTTCCTCGCTATTTTAAGGTACGGTTTAATAATTTGATGATACTTGGGTTATTTTTCACACAAACACGGCTTATCATTACAATATATAAAATGTTGGGATAACTACAATAATAAGCGAAAACATAAGGTTCTTATATAAATACAATCGTAGTCATTGGACCTAATTATATTCAAAGGAAAATCGCGCCAAACACATAGACCCACTCACTTCTATCGGGGGTAAAAAGTGCTCAAGGATTCAATGGTGCGAAATAGCGGGCGGCGCGGTTGGCGCAGTAAGCGTTATTAAAATTTGCCTACAGTAGCACAACGAGTGCCAACCGACGAATGAGAAAGAAAGACGAAATTAGCCAATTTTATGAGGTTGCAGACTCGTCATCTTGTGCCTTTGAACGTTTTCAAACTTAATTTTTGTTTAAGCCGAACGATTTACCCGATCCGAATCCCGTGTTCTGTACACGACTGTAGTATTAATTAAAACGCGGTGTGTATTAAGCTTCACTCTTTAATGAGAAGCTTAATGTTCAATTAGTATGCATATTTTCGCGGGGAACATGCTAGCCTAAGCGAGAATATCCGAATATTATTGTGTATCCAGTTTATTCCTTAGTGTACGTTAGCTCGCCATATCCTCGTGGGGCAAAGAAAGGGTTAATGCGTTCTGGTGGACCGCGTTGTTAACCCGTATGACCGCCATTCCGCCCAAGGCTGCGGCCGAAGGAAAATAAAAAGGTTATCGAAATAATTTTTGATGTCCGCCAATTGTCATTTACTACTGCGGGTCTACACTGAAAATGATAGGGTGGCTCAGAACACTCGCTAAGCGGCCAACTTCAATTATATTTCGTTTAGAGTTTGTGTAATAAAGCCGACCAACCAACTGTTTTTACGGCCTTATACAATATTGTAATGTTTTAGTCTCTCCCTCTCTGTATAGGTGCTGCGAATTAAAAATAATTTGTTTTTGAATAAAATTCCTAACGGCCGTCCTACAAATTCTCGATTCAATAAATTACAAAAATGTGCTATACCTACCTATTGATACATTTTTGTTTAATTAAAAAGCCGACAAAAACGATTTATTTTTTTCTTAGTTACCTGAAAGCATAATTTTATTTTTCCATTACCGCTGTCTTCTTAATTGCCGTTATTAAAAGATATTGAGTCGAAATAATATTAAAGCTTTTTAAAGCATGAATGCTACTAATGGATCACTAATTACTGATGCCAGTAGATATATTCTACGAAAAAGGTTTTGTTTACTTTCAGAATTTTAATTATATTTACTCTTGGTTATTCTACCGCACCTACGCGTCTGATGTATAAACTACAATAACAAACGTATATAGATTAGAAAAGCGGATTAAAAATACAAATTTTTACTTTGCAGAATAGGGATAATGAAGGGATATGAAAATTAAAAATCTATTTAGTCCGTCAGTTAGGTAATGAAAAAAGATTTAGACACGTATTTTTTATTCTGCCATATAAAATAACAATACTTAGATAAAATGAATCAAAGTTGGAGTTGGAGTGGTAGCGAATATGTCATTTCTACGTATAAAACGTACTTATAAGTGACGTCACGCGATATTTTAAATCAACATAATATCGTAGAAAGTATTTGTTTCCGTAAGAAAACAAAAAAATACGTGTCGAATGTTTTAAAATAATCTACAAAACGGACATTAAAATAAAAATGTATCTATTATTAGTAGTAATAGACAATCTGGTATTTTAGCCGGTATGTGGCAGTAAACTCACCTCTAATTACGTGCGACTAATAACATGACTAGATACTGTTTATACTCCTCTACATTTACCTTTAGGGAATACCTACTAGGTATTACAATATGTTACACTTTTTTCCTCAACAGATAAGCACACACAATAAATCCTTTTCGCCAGTTATACGGCTACCCATAAACCGTACAGTTCCAGTTATAAAAAAATATAATAAATTCCATTTAAATAACCCAACTTGGTCCGTATTTTAGAAAATGTTAACTCTTACAATGACGCAGCTTTTGGGTCACTGAATATCTTTTTAAAATTTAACGTTCACAGTTGGGACTTCTATTTCCTAAATTAGCATAAGAAAAATTAAATTTAGAAATGATGGTAGCGAGTTGGAAATGTGACGGTATCTCGTACTTATTATAATATGTACTATGTGGAAATTCTAGAAAGAAAATCGTGAATTAGATTTCTTTAGATTTAATTTGCTTCTATGTACAACAATGTTAATTAATCCATATATCGATGGCGAAGTATCAATACCTCTAACTGACAATAGTTTAAATTATACACAAATAGAAAAATAAAACATTTCTTGGGTTTTCATACATTAGTTACTATTTCGATTAATTTCGAAAAAAAATGCAGTTAGGAGGTATTGGTACTTCACCGTCGATATAATAACAAACCTACATTGAAATGTTCACAACTAGAAACATGAGCGTTACAAGAGCTTAAGTCGAATAGATTGTAGTGTATCGTAGTAATGGACGCAATATACGAGTTGATTGTACGTGTTTCGGTAAACAGGTGAAGGAATGGAATCGGTAGTGAGTTACCAACCCCACACGGAACAATCTCGACGTACGACTATATCGCGAGGTGGCCGTCCCCGTGATTTGTACACTGTTTCCTATTTATTCATGCAGTTTCTAGAGACGATTACCTACTCCCGCGGCTCATGAATAAATTTGAATAATTTCCCGCTGAGGTGTAAATGATGCAAGTTTTTGCATTTAAAACTGTTATTAATCACTTTACTTTTTCTGTTGACAAATTGCAAAGTAGCGATCGCAGTTCTGGTATTAACATATTTTAAATTCTTAAGAAATGTTGTTTTAGTAACAAATGTTTGTGGTCACAGAGGTTGATAAATGTTCGGAACCACGATCGCCGTAATAAACGTCACAACACAATGTATAAGTTACTTGTTATGTTACGACACGCCATTCGTAAAATGTAAATTTAAAACTGCATACAAAAGCAACTATTCGAAATGCTGCTGTAATAAAATTATGAACGATTGGCTACTCTTGTACAACATACACGACGCATGTACACTGTACGTATATTTGTGAATGGATTTAAATTTTAAATAACTTTTACATGCAAATGTAAAGATATACCTATAAAGTATTTTCTGGAATCTGTAGTAAATAGTATTGTACAGAGATATGGCTGAAAATATTCGAGCACATTAATTAATTTGTCCGTATTTTAGATACCAATTAAGTTTAAGTCCTATATAATGCCTAATAGGGTTTACATCACTACAACTAGCTCTAGGTACCAATTTAATGAATAGTTCTCTAGAGACACCATTTTATCCTCGTTACCAATCACATTCACGCTGTATCTAGACTACGATACTATGTGAAATCTTTTGCGACGGAGCAACCAATAAAATATAGCTTTAATTACATAACGTCAAATTTTCGAAGTGGTAGGCAGAGAAGCAAATATACAATGTAATATCCTCTTTTCATCAGTTATTTTATGTGTCCCATGTAATAGGTGCTGACCCTATTGAGCACAACTGCAGACCCAATGGAGTCTGGTAGGAGTAACTAGTAGTATGATAATGCTACTAAGAAAGTTTAAAAAACCCGAGACCCCTTGTTAAGTAGTCGCGTTTTGGTCCACTCGATCCACGAGGCAGCTTTAATTACCTTCACAAAGTATCTGGTAAAATGAAACATTGCCATTTGGGTCAAATTTAAAAGTGGAGTGAAATTCGGAAGGACAGAGTCTCGGATTATGGGACCAAATTGGAATTGGACCCGATACATGTGGGTAAGTTTGGCCCTTATCAAATTGGACTTACTGTCACCATGGGCGATCTTTATGTTAACCGAACACCTCTCGTTTTAGCTTTAGGAGTATTAGATGTAATTAATTTGAGAATAGGATTTTGTGTGTTATTTTTGGTTTCGTTTAATGTTTGTGGAATTTGCCTTTATGAGTATGTTTGTTTATGTGTAAGATACATTAAATATTACATACATAAGTTCACGCCTGTCTCCCATGGAGATAGGTAGAGACAATGGACCGCCAATTGCTACGAATCTTACATACCTCTTTCGCTTTATCAACAGTCTTTTTATGCATGCTCGTCGGTTAAAGGTACTTGGGCCTTATTTAATATATCGCGAATCTAATCTCTATATGCCCGTCTAGGGAGTCCTCTACCGACATATGATTCCATTGTAAAAACGAGTATTCAATAATTTTCAGATGCGAATAAGAAAATTCCTCATCAGTTTGTATGTCATAATAAATGCATCCTTCATATTTGATAATTAGGAAAAGAATAATAATGTCAGTGTACCATATAACAGTCGACTGCAAAGCGTGTTACAAGATTGATTGAGTAACGTAAGCGAGACTTGTGAAACCTAAATCACTGAATTTACAACACGGTTGTTTAAAATAATTACGCAAAAAATTAATTTGATTTAATTTGAGTAATATTTTAAAAATGTAATGAAATGCGGCTAATTCTTTTCTCATTTTTTTTAACACGTTTCACCACACTAGGATTTTCTTGTGTGTCGTGGGTGCGTTTACTAACATACAAGTTCACATACACATCACACTCAGACCCGAAACAACAATTTGTGGATACACACATAAATAGTTGTTCCTTGCGGGAATCGAACCCGCTACACGTTGCTCGACCGCCGGTTACCGCGCCAACCGTGCAGTCAATCAGATAATAATGTAGGAGGTACACTATTTTACCATTATGTTATACGTGGATAAACACGACAGGAAATGACAATAACAAGAAATAGAAACGAAAAAGAGAATTTACGTACAAAATGTTTTTCTGTTTCTCACGACATTTCAACCAGGATACACTGATCGTGTTCTAAACTTGTATTAATCCTTATGTATCTATAAATACAACAACAAAAATCTACACTATAAAGCCTCTATCTACCATTCATGACATAGAATAAACTGAATAGTTATGTAATGTGTTCTCTTTTCGGGTTTGTAAAGTTTCATCGGCAGACAAAGGTCACTCGCTCTCAGTCGCCCACAGACCACTTAATTCCCAACTATACATTATTCGGTTTCGATTACATTGATTTATTTTTATAACTGCCTTCTATAAAGGCTAAATTTCATCGGATAAGTGTTATATCATGCAAAAACAAATTGTTAAAACATTACACTTATTGAGTCAAGGCATGAAAGAAGAGCCATCAGACTACCACAGATGGGACCCAGTAGGGCTGATATCTGATCCGGAGCTGCGGACTACCTAGCAAGTTTACCGGGGCTCCCGTGGCTAGTCTGACACAGTGCCTTTCACCTCGCCCAAGGTGGGAAAATTTGCCCCCTTAAAAAAAGAAAAGGCATGAAAGGGTAGTTTCGTCTATTAATGTGTCTTGAATCCCATATAACAGAGAATAAATCTATTAACATACATTAAACACAAATCTAGACTCTTTACTACTTCGTACTCCATAAAATCCTGATCCTCGATCGTTAATCGCCATTGCGGCGACTCGACCGTCTTGACTTAATTGCCAAATAAATAAATACCACGACACTTTGGAAAAATAGTATCTAATGATCACAACTTTAATTACACCTTCACTACAACACCCGAGGGTATATTGACAACCTTTATTTGAACAACACGGCAAACTTTTGTCAAAGCAAGTTAAATTGAAAAGCATTTGAACGCTGAAGGCAATCATTGCCACCATTTTAGTTCTAATTATAATCTCTACCTAGTCCCTAGACGCCCGCACTTCGGTTCATTGTAATCCCAATCTATGTAGATTGCAAATCAATAATTTATACACAATCGCTTCGCTGTTGTAGTTAAAAGCAATCATAATACGATTTAAACGTGTTTTCGTATGCGTAAAGCGTACCGTGATGTGGATATTCGATATTTCGCTGATAGCGGCGGTTGACAATGAGAGATGAATTTATAGTGGCAGGTAATGCTTGTTTCGCGTCATCCTTTCATGAGCCAGATTTTGTTGGTGAATTTCGTTGATTGCTCCCATTAATATATCTATTCAAGTTTTATTTATCAGAATTGTTTGTGATACATTTTAGTTGTACCCAACCGAACAAAAGGTGACTTTGCCTTACCCTTGTTATTGGCTTTCAACTTACCATTTTAAACCATTAATTTTGGATAGGATCTTGATCATTTGTCTGGTCATGCAATCTCGATAACATGCAAAACATTTTTATGAAACATTGTTTGAAAACTGATGAAACTTTTTGTTTTGAATAAACATTGTTTCAATTTGACAACGAACATCAATTAGGTTTTGGGTGATAAAGGAATACTATGTTATCGAACAGCTCATTAATAATAAATTAAACATAATATAACAGCGGCTCATTGGTGCGTAAGGCAGCAACATGCATACGATGAATGGACACGCGACACTCCACCGGACAGAACATGTCACGAGCTGGATTTATGGGCGCCACTTAGTTGCACGTCATATGCTACTGCATCGCTATCGAAAAAGTGATTTCAAACAGTTCCACGGCAATTATTAATATCCTCGGCGCCGACCGCCGTTACACCGACACGACACGCACGTACGACAAACGTTCCTTGTCTTTTTAATGAAAGTTCAGTCGCTAGCGTCCCACAGGATTAGTTCATTTGGACATGGAGTAAATTTACTCAGGCCAATCTAATATGGGTATACGCACGAGATAGCTGCGATCTTATTTAATCTATGGCTTTAATTTCGACCTGGGACTTGCGATAATACCACTAAGCACAAGAAAAATATCTAATAAAACCAGCTTGTTATATTTTCATTGTTTTCCTTTTACAAATTAATTTGACGATGTTGAGCTTCGACCCTTATCAATAGTGGATATTATAAACAAGTGCCCGGAACGTTATTGGCTTTTAGTGCCCGTTAATGTCTGTAGTATATCTATGTGTATTGTTAGGAACATCTGCTGTGAAACTCTCCAATAAGGATGAACTATTTGATTTTACGACAAACATTTTAGCTAATTTCTGATGTTTCGTATCTGGCAACTAGTCTTTGTACTTATACGCATCTAGATAAGATATGCCTTCACCTCAAAGAGATGAAAGTAAACGCAGACTGTTTCCAATAAACTTTACAGTTCGCTTGTTTAGTTTAATCACATAGATCTTTTTCAAGTACAACTTATTTATTTTATAAAACGAAATAACATCTAGGTACTTTGGTTTCGTTTAATCTACATTTTCATTGAGCTGTCCATTAGAGCAATTGAAACAAAAGACGACTGACTTTCAACGAGTAACTTTTAAATACTTTCTTAATAACAAAAATATTTACTCCTTTTTTGTGTTTCTCTAACTTTTTTTCTAATTCTCGAATAAAAAAATACGGTTGACGATAAGCGGTTCATTACGGATAGAAGATTTTATGTTATGTCAAGAATCAAGAAGAAATATCGAGATAAAGTCGTAACATTTGTGCTATCGTGGCATTGGATCACAAAGCAAGTAATTTTTGACAGAGTATGAACAAAATGGGATATCGTGTGCCCCAGAGGCCAGCTGAGCGGAGATATTGAACTGGTCAGGCAAAACGAATAGGTTCGGGAGCGGTACTTGCTCGTGCCGCTACCCGGGTAAATCCACCTTCCGCTGAATTGAACCTTTCAAGTGTTTAATACATCAACATTTATTGAGTTACGCTCGTATATCGATAAGTAAATTGTGTATTATGGATATTGAATTGCAAAAAGTGATTCGGAAATGGAGTAGAATGTAATGGTAACAAATTGTTTATGAGTTTGTGGGACACAACGAAAATGATTTTGTTATTTCTATTAAGAAAGTGCTGTTCTGAGAAAAAGGAATCTTTTAGTTTTATATGTTGTCTTAAAACTATACTGAGGAAAGTTTATGAGTGTACAAAATATTCGGTATTCTTTTCGTGTACTCTTTATTTATTACTTTCTAAATATTGGCTAGATTCTGAATGAAAATTCTCCTAGTTAAATCCACTAAAAAGTCAAAGTATCAAGCTTAAAAAAATTTAGAGTTAGTAACAAAATAAATATAATTAAAACAAAATCTTACTAACAATAACCAAAAAAAAGTAACCCTAAAACAAAAACACTTTCTCTACAAAGCTGTCAACAGGTAACGTGACCAAAGGAAAAAGAAATGTATTTATAATAGAATAAAGTACAATATTAAAAACAAAGGTTTGACTGTAAATATATTCAAAGGAACTTCAACAAAAATGTCCAACAGAAATACGGGCTACAAATAGCAGTTCGCATTGTTTAGAACATCTTTACTTTGTAAAACAGTTATATAATATTACGATGTTTGATCTCACGAAACAAGACAAAACGATCAATGGCCTCCGGGCTCATCAAATAAAATGTACATTATGTACTTTAATAGCATTGTGCCTATTTATAAATATTTAAAACCAATATTAAAACTTTAGTACATTTTAAATAATTAAATTTGTTACTTCTTTTTATTTCAGTGCTGTACAACACGAAAATAAAAATGGAAGAATAAAAATATTACAAAAATAATAAAGCGTTTTCGGTTACTGATATCGAAATTGGATAGATTAATTCGTTTGCATTCGAACCTTTAAATATATTTCCTAAAACAAGTAATATATATAAAAACTATGTTTTATGTTAAACAGTTTTAATGTGTTTATAGTCAATAAGATTAAGAATTTGTATCAGAATAATCCATTGACAGGTCAAGCTAAATAAAACCACTGAAAACACCCAAGTTCTGATGTTCTAAAAAAAAAAAAAACTGCAATTGTTTTTACGTTATTAACTAAGTAATGGATCGGTACGAGTCCAGAAAAAATAATATTTCTTTTTAAAAACATTATGTTTCATGTTCCGCAGCATCCATATTTCTGGTAAGCCGATTAAAACTTTGATTAAATTTTCAACATTCTTAAATCCTTAAATCCTTAACAATTGTAAAGATATTAACGAAACGTACGGCGAAACTGAACTAAAAACACTACTGGTTTTAAGTGAGTGTACTGCATGTATCATTTGTATACCTCTTTATATAGAAGCAAATACGTATATTCTAGATGCTATGTAATGCTATTGAAGAGGCCTTCTTCCAGCAGTGTATGAGAACAGGCTCATGCTGATGATAACATTCTAGAGAACAAAATCAAAATTAAACCAAGGAACAAAGACCCAAGTACGAAATCACACATAATATCTCACAGCAATAAACGTAAAATGATATCATCTCAATCTTTGCCCGTAAACCGGAATAAATACGAGCAAAAGTACGAAGAAACGAATTATTCCTTTCAATTATCTTTGCGAAGATTAAATAATTACCGCGTCTAATGTCTTAGGGTACAGTGAGATACTGAAAGTAGTCATTAAAGCTACTTACGAGATTATTATCGGGAGAATTAGACACTTGGTAATGTGACTGGGATCCGGATAGAGCATGTTAAAGACTGGGCCCAATGATCATTGTGACTACAACGGTGGAAGTTTGGCTAGTGCTAAGAGTTTGGTATTTTTGAATTGTTTTAGGAGTAAATCTGGTGTTTTAGTGCTTGAGAGTGGTTGAAGAATTTTGGTATCGTTTTATATGGGATTGCTAAGTCTTAGAACACATTTTTCTCTATCATTATCTAGTCCTGATGTACACTGTACAGCATGGATAATTGGATACTTTTATAAAATATATACAACGTCACACTTTTTATCCACGAAGGGGTAGACAGAGGTGCACATTACGGCACGTAACGTCGCTATACAATGTACACCCACTTTTCATTATTTGTATTATAAGTCCCATGTAATAGGGGGTGAACCCATTGCCATATACTGGGCCCAATCCCAGACTCCGTGCTGCTACTGAGAAATTTTCAAAATACCGAACAAACCCGTGACACTTTGTCACACTTGCGACCAGTCGACCAACGAGGCAGCTTTTATAAAAATGTACATTAAATATGTGAATACCTTTCAACATTAAACACACGTCAGAACTTTGATCAATATGCAACAGAGCAACAGTACAATCATCGGTTAAAATACAAATATTCAAAATTCATCGAATGTACTCGTATTGTGACGTTTTAATAAAAGTTAATTAAAACGCCAAGCGTGATTCAGCCTCCTTCGCAGTACTCGTACATTGTACACTTATGGTCAGTGTAAATATAATTATGCAGCTCAATCCTGGAACAGAGAGTATATCAGAGTGTAGGTACGGAGTTGGGTTCGGCCGGAGCTCCCATCACGTAGAATAATTAAACGCAAACAAACTGTCGTGTCCACGGGCGATCCAGATAGTTAAGTTTATTTTCGATATCTGCCGTGACCCGAAATCGATTTCATTTATTAGATTTTTGTAAGCGAATATTCGATATGTCGGGGAATAATGTCTGATGATTGCATTATACTCGTAATTTCCTGGTGGGTTACCTCAAATGAATTAAGACATATGTGATGATTTTTTTACTTAAGTTCGTGGTCTTTGGAAGTACTATTATAGTTTATCTACTACATAATTCAACATTTAAGGTATGAAAGCATTAAAAAGAATACTATATTTCTTCTTGATTAGCAAACCCGGCAAACTTTCGTACCGGTCCAAACATATTTTTTTCACTTTGTAAATCACCCTTGGGCCTTACTGCCACAAATAATTCAAAACCAAAATTTACCAAATCGGTCCAGCCGTTTTCGAGTTTTAGCGAGACTAACGAACAGCAATTAATTTTTACACATATAGATTAACAATTTTCGAAGAACACTAGGTAGAACATCATTAAAATTTACAATTCACTTAAAGCTACAACAAACTTTGAAAACATCTATAATTACCATTCAAATTCGAAACTACTACCTCAGTAAATACAATAATAATACAGCGTTGAAAATGGACAATAAACGACCTACTCCGAAGTGCATCTCCGTTGGCACCGTGACACTTAATTAAATGAGCATTTGGCACTCTGGCTGCTATAGACGGGTTACCGTTATGGCTAACAGCACATTGTCACCACTTGCCGTCGACCTCACTACTTATTAGATCCCACACACAGGAACTGACATTAACTCTATACAAACTCCTCTATAGTTTACGTATGAACTATTAAGCAAGTCGCGTTATATTGGGAAGGTAAACTTCTGTTTTAGCTATTCGAAGCTTATTTATATTGTGATACTTTTTAGTTTGTGTTGTTATAGAATGGCGTGTGTCGTGTCTGTATGGTTGCATTCTTTTTGTTTTCATGATCTTATAGCAATATCAATAATTGATGATTTTAATGATATTTGATAATATATGAAAAATATGTTTTATTATCTTGTACAGAAACCACGGTTACGAGTATGTATATTTTGTATATATAATAATAATAATATAATGTGGTTTTTGACAAGTAACAATGCAAACAAAGCACAATGGAATACATAAGAGGACAATTAAATTCTACCTCGTTTTTGTACTTTTACGTCTGGCCTTCTTTTAAATTTGGATGTAGTCTAAAATAGAACATAAAAAGCATTGTTTACTAAGGTTTTTATGAAAACTCTGTTTATTTAGGCCCAACTTCAAAAGTCTAGCTGTAAAAAAACTAGAGTTTAACTAAAAAATGTACATAAAAGGTCCTTACGTAGAATAGCAGGTGCTTCATAATGTTACAATCTTGGCGCCGGAATGTTTTTCCGCTTCTCAATTATTTATGTGTACGCAGTTATTACGACGTAAAAAGCACAACCTTCCCTAGATCATTAGGAGTAAGGAAAAAGAGAAAATGAGAGAAACCTTTTGGGTGTAACGTTACGCCATACAACACTTAATTTGTGATTGAGGTACAGGTTCCAACGCTCCTTTTGACTTCTATAAAAACCTAACAATCATTTTAGATAAGAAACTCTTTTCTCGAACATTTTTTGTCTCACATATCAAGTACAAACAGCCAGCCGCGATATTAAAATGGCTAAACGCTCATTTAGAAACATGTTCACCACGAGCATATTCAGAATCTAACCGAGTTTAAAAGCTACGCTATGAATTTTAAACTGAAAACTACATTGGATATGAGCAGAAAGGCGAGCGTTGTGTAAACAGTGCGCTGTTTCCGCGAGTAATATTTGAAAAAAGTGCCTCTGAAAGGATGCTGCACCGACAGTGGAAATAAAATATTCGTATACAAGTGCTCCGTGCGGAAAGTTTTAGAACAGTTTCATAAAGAATTTAGAATCCGAAAGTATCTAATCATTGTGATGAGTGGAGTCGAGCATCTGACTACATCCTTCATACACGCGTAGCACAAGGGACCCGCCACAGATAAGAAAACCGCCGTAGGCCCCTGCGACCTCTCAGACAAAGGACTTAGTTTGTTTTCGACAAAACACAAAAGAGAACCCTAAGTAAGCACAAACAACATGTAACGTTACAAATTACGTTGAGCAATTCCAATTTATCTTTGCAACTGAATCCATTACCTTAATTTCTCTTTCATTGATACAATAAAAATAACAGAGAATTTCTTACAAATAAAAAATTGCGGTTCTTACATTCGGTTAGTCGGAAAATATTTAGACAAGTTCTATTTGTAAAGAAATTCTTGGTAGAACGTGTGGTGGTGTTGGTGTTATTTTTAACTGTGATTAAGTATTCGCCTTTGTAACCCTACTGATGGCGAGTTTTAGTTTAAAATATCAAGTATTGACGTCAAAGTCGGGTGGTCGCTGGCCGCTGTTTCGTGAAACTGTAACTTGAAACAAAGCAGCTGACGGTCTGCGTCTTTGGTTTCAAACAATCAGCACTTACCGCAACTCAAGTACTGAACTATCACCAAACCTACTGCTCAGTCCGAACTAGAACATTTGCTGTTTATGTAAAAGGATGTTTATCCAAATTAGTATATTTCACCTTAGATATTTTTTAAATACCAAGAATTGTAAAATTACTTAAAACTAAGTGCCGTAATGTGCGCCTACCCCTTCGGGAATAAAAGGAGTGAAGTTTTTTGTAAAACTAATTTTTCAATCACATTTCATCATAATTCAAATCTAAAAAGAGAAAGATATATATATATTTCTAAAATATCATAAAGCAAGGAAAGCAGAAATTCCAAATCTAGAATTTTGGTATATGCAGAGCTGCAAGATTTAGCGAACATTTGAATAATTTAGCGAAGATTATGACTATTCGAGAGTAATTTCTGCAACTATGAAACCGTGCAGTTGGTGGTTAACTGAGGAACGTTTCCTTCACTGATTAATCAGATGCAGGCTCGACTAGTTAAGTCCCACGGTCTTCTCAGACTAGTTGTGGTCGCCAAACAATGTTAGGAACACAGATACTACATCAAAACAATCTTTTTTACCAGTTTTATTACAATTTCGCTACCACGTAAAAGCTTTCCAAAAAGGCAACTCTTTTTATAAAAAAGAAATTTAGTCCAGGTACTTTTTCCACGTGATTGGCTTTGTAATATTATTATTCGCGTAAAAAAAATAAACGAAATCAACCCGCAACTGTAGCGAATCATAAAAAATGGTTTTATTTATTTTGATAGAACAACTCGGTGTTTAAAATAATACTTCATTTATACGATAGCTTTTCAAAAAGTTCTTAACTATGAAAATATAAACGTTTAATTCATTCACATGCGAATTGCTGTTGAATAAGTTCTCGAAGTAATTATAGTGGTTCAAGTCTTGCCTCATTGCATACCAAAACCTAATAATACCTCACCGTGTTCTTTTAAAAACAGGCCTCAGTAGCTATATCATTGTTTATACGGCCCGTCTTTGAATTTCCGGTAAGTACATAATGTAATAATAGACAGAAAGCGTACGAAACACAATTACGACAAAATAAAAGTGACATTTTACGCAGCCTTGTTTTAAAGGAGAGCTCTGTTTTTTCCTCCAAATAAATAATGTTTGTTGTTTAAGCAGCCCAAATTTAATTTCACTTATTTTTTCGAATAAGTTACGCCCTTTAATATCAAATAAATCAAGTTTTAAAACATTAATAAAGAAATCAAAAAAAGAAAATCTCGTTATCGCTAAGCCAGGAGCCGTTCTGTACACGAAAATCAAATCCAACTCTTTCCCAGCCGATTGATAAGTGAAGTGGAAACGAAGGAATTATTATTAAGTTTGGTTCAGCTCGTGTGGAATGCGTTTGGTAGCGCATGTGCACCGGAGCGACGAACTTAGCGAGCAAAGCCGCACGTAGCGGGCCTACAGTCGCGCCTCGACTCGCTACGCGGACGCACGTAGCACGCCTACGCCGCTACGGGCTACGAACTTCTACATCGTCGAACTCGCGTAGTATGCCGCATAAACAGTGAAGTTTTTTTTGCTAACATACAATGTGTTTTGAATGATGTTGTTGGGAAAACTCTTGTTCTATATACACTTCGGACTTGTCTTCCATGTTGTGATTTGTTTTAAGGATTCAGTTGGTAAGTTACCAAATAAATTAAAATAAAATATAAAGCGGAAAAATAACAAGCCTTAAATCTAAAAATATTACGGTTACATGCTTCATGAGATTAAACAAATTAATTTTAATAACGTGAACAACAAAATGTACTTCAGTATGAAAAAAATACATTCGTGTAATGTGGGTTTTATTACGGCAGGTAATGGTTACGTTGGTCATATGAAAAATACTGTCATTAAAAGTTCTTTGACGTCAAATGACGAATAATAAGAGTACATAGAGGCAGTTACAGGTTAGTGTCAATAAAACGAGTCGGTGAAACTTGATCTTAACTTGTCGTGACTACAAGATATAAAATATATTTTTTTAATATTCCAACCTTGTCTTTAAGTCAATCTAGTGCGGGATATATTCAAATTATAATGATTAAGTGGCGGGGACAAACTTGTTAATTTAAATAAAAATGTAATAAAATTAATGTACGTAATATTAATTTAAAATAATGTCGTCGATATATTATATACAGCGGTGATTAAGGTTTTGGGGATTATTACAAAATGTAAACAATGTTTCCTGGTAGCTTTTAATCGAAATGATTTATTAATTGTTCTCTAGATACACAGATAAATTAGCTACGATTCATTTTATTTCTATTTGAGTACTAAAAACGTGACAAATGTATATTTTTGTCCACATTTATTAATTAACAGATGAACCATATTTCATAAACAAACCATGTAACCGTCTAATCGTACACGCAACTGATACCTACATGTAAAATTGAAAACTTCACGATAATTTGTACAACATAAACATAATTTTCATCTTTATTTAGGTGTTAGTAAAGTTTAATTTTCCATGACTAGATTAGTGCTCAAGAGATATTTAGGACAAAAATTAATAGAAAATAGGAGACCCATTTTGCTATTATATCGGTAAGCTCTTTAGTCTAGCCTATTAGAGTTAAGTCTATTGCCCTATACCAGTCACAAATCTGGGTATCGTAGTTATTATTCAAAATTAAACCGTATTAAACATAAAATACTTATCAAAATCGTTTGTTTACATTAGAGGTAGTAATTATACGAGAACATGTGCTATATTTACTAATAATCAAGTATTTTGTTTAATTATTTAGATTTCAAAATTATTTTGCAAACCTTGGTTGAGTTTACTTGCCATAATGTATTCAAATAGTAATAATTATTATGGTATATATTATTTGTATATACTAATGTATACTATAATAATTTCATAATTGAAATACAACAAATTTTGCCACAATTATTTTCTTTAATTAGAAGAGTTTTAGTGTATAATAATTTTCGATACACGTTGAGGATAAAAATTATACTTAATTTACTAGTGCTAGTTTTTTAATGTCACTTATGTCAGTTTTTATCTCTGAACCTGTAGGCAGATGTGCCAATACACAAAGTAATCTGAATTTTCACCAGTTTTATGTAAAGTTTCTTGGACACAATTACAAACTTAATTTTATTATTTACTTATTTAACTCTTTATGCACATAAATGTAAACACAAATTAGACTCAATGCCGTAGGCAATATTACAGAAATAAAAAAAATACTAGTCTGATCTGGAAATCGAACCTAAAATCTCTGGTTCAAGAGTCGCACTTACTACCGACTCGACCGACACAAACCAAAAACAATTAACTACTGATATAAATAACAATAGAAGGTATTGAGACATTTCAATTGGAAGGCCCTTTACGAAATCCTTTAGAAAACAATAGCTACGAGTATTCTATTTCTAGGCATTCTTGCCCTATTTAAATATTTTATGATAACAAATTAATAGCCAACTAATTACTAAGCACGTCTAGACCTATATCTTTATAATTATAGTACTTAAAATTATTATACTTAAGTCTATTTTTGAAGTGCTACAAGATTTTGGATACGAGGAATGAGTCAGCTAAAATATTGTTTTATTTTTTGTTATTTTTTCAACCGAAAATAATATAAAACTATTGGATATTATAAGCAACTAAAATCACAACTAGTGAAAATATTTTTGCATTTCGGTACGATGTTCTTTGAACTATTTTAAACACCATGTAGGTTATTGCCATTTTAAAAATATAGTTCATCACCATCTCTATCATCATCAAGAATATGACCACTTACACTATTAACATACCTATTATGTACACAATAAATAAAACTACTATTCAAACTTTTTATCAGTTGCCATTTATTGGTATCACAAACTATACTAATTGGTAAACAAATCATATTCACTAAATAAATAATAATAACCATAACTTATTTTTTATAACTTAAAATTACCTAAAAGGAAATAAAATTATTATTATTATCAGGTGAGATAGCGGCCAAACGTCGGCCCATTTAACAATAAATAAAAATTACATACAGAATAAGTAACTATCAAAACCTATAAGTATACCAAACAATCACAAATAACAAAATATCTTAAAACATACATTCAGGTACCAAACAAAAATAGACCCAGTTAACAAACTCCAAATTGTTAGTTATATCTACATATTCGTTTCTTTTTTGCAATTCTAAGCACAGTCCACTATTTCAGTCGGCCCAAGCTCAAGGATCGACCCATTAAGTCCACTACGCTACATTCAAAACTATCTAATAGGGTTAGAAACTCTACACTGCGCTTCAAAACGCAAATTACCGATGTAGCTGAACTAAATTTAAATGGAAGAGGGATCCGTCTCGTACAGACTTAGAAACTAAAACAAAATACATAATGGATGGCCTAAAATAGTTGCCTCTAATTAGTATTGAGCATCGATTCGATTGTTCATAAGTGTGTTTGGATATATATTATATATATAGTAGGCAAAGGTACATATTATGTATGACACCTATTACCACTTTACTGTGTACACCCACTTTTAAACATTATTGAAGTGTGAACAAAAGTTTGCGCCAAATTAATAATATTTTTTGGACTCATTATTATCATCGTCAGCCTATAAGTCATCACTGCTGCCCAAAGGCCTCTTCTCACACGGATAAGGTTTGAGCATTAATGTACACGCTCGCCTAATGCGGGATGGTGATTTGATAGTTATAATCAGAAATTATAAGACCAGGTTTCTTCACGATGTTTTCATTCCGCGTTTGTCGCGTGAGTGATGTCTAAGTAGTCTTAGAAAGTACATAATTATAACTCGGAAGAAGTCACATTGGTAGTTGCCATTGGTAGTTTTCGAACCCCTCATACATTAGAAGCGGGCGTAAGACGGGCCACCACAACATTTCTTGGACTGAGTTGACTATATTGCATTATATACTATTGCTACTAATATAATATTGCTAACACGAAAATACAGATCAGCCTGGTTTGCCAATTTTATTAAGTGATTTAATTTTCAAAAGGATATTTAATACGTGTGTTGTATAGAGAGAGCGCGCCTTAGATTAATTTTAAGATTAATTTATTGACCGCCTTATTCATAGTAATTTAATAGTTAACCCAGTCCTTAACAATTGTTTTCAATACAAAATCGTTACTAAGAAATGGTTTAAGTAATCGTTTAACACAAAGGTTGCCCTTGTGGTTACAGTGGGTAACTACCCACTTAGCAACTTATGGTAATTATGGTAAATAACAACAATTTCTTCCCCAAAAGTAAAACCAGTGTAGGTGTATTAATATAACACCTACTTTACATCAATTATTATTTATAAGGTCAATGACCCCGAGGGAAGTCAGTTCTCGACAAGCTGATCTAAATTGGTGTTCATTGAGATGTTATGAACCCTAAAAGGGGTTGTTAACTGATATTATATGCGGACACAATATAAACAAGTAATTACGAGTATAACTGACAGAATTAATTAGTATTCGTATGTGTAAATTTTAATAGATTCGACATTTTCGGAATAATTGCACGGTTGACGCGGTCGCTGGGTAACTGGCTACCACGTAACGGGTAGCGGGTTCCATTCCCGCACGGAGCAACTCTTTGTGTGATATACAAATTGTAGATTTTTTTTTAAAGGTCAAATGTACAATAATAACGTATTATAGAGAAATACTGGATGGTTCTAATAGATTTTGACAAGCTAGATTCAATTTCGTTTCGAAAAAAATAAGGTATCCATCAATTCGTTTACGATATTCAAGAAATATAGGTATATTAAAACCTAAAAACGAATTCTCAGAAGGAGGTATTATATCATATGGTTTCATTACCATACAAACTTCACGCGATATTTTTTATTATTGTTTGGCCTAACAAAAGTAAACTAAATGCCATATTTTTCTAATATATTGACAAAGTATTACTGGGCTTTATTCGCTTTTTCTAAAACTTCATAGCAGCACGCAGTTTGGAATTGTGCACAGTATATGGCAAGAGGCTGACCCACTATTACATCATTTTAATACTTAAACAGTCAATATTAGTGCACAATTCATTATACTGTGCCATAATCACAGTAATGTTATAAATGTGAAACTTGGTTTGTTTTGATGTTTGTCCGTCAATCACGCTGAAACTACTAAACGGATTTTCATGACATTTGGTATACAGACGGGGTATGCTAGCTGACATGGGTGATAGGATATGTTTCTCTTCTATAGCTATTTATCCCGCGGCAATACGGGCAAACCCGCTGGCAAAAGCCAGTACGCAATATAAATAATCGCTTAGAAACCATCTTGAACTACGATCATAAAGAAAACGCAGTTTAAAAGCATTCCACTATAAATTGCAATTTGTTTTAACCTTTAATGAGAAATCTGATAATACCAGGAAAAACGTGATATTTAAAAGCTGCTGCTATAAAATAGATTGCGTTTCTTATAATTTCAGGATTTAAAACTGTAGATATTAATATCATTAGAACTTGAAACGTTCTAATAAAGAGATCTAATTATATTTTTAGTAACCACATGGTTACTAAAAATATTAGTTTTTAAACTGACATCAGTTTAAAAACTTATATTAACTGTATTATTTCGGTGATAAAGTTTTTATAAAAAAATACGTAGAGTAGGTACCATTCCCGGGTTCCCGATGAAAGAGCGTTTTAGTTCTTTCCGAAAGTTTGAAATTATCTTATCACTACATAGTATAAAACAAAGTTGCTTTCTCTGTCCCTATTTCCCTTTGTATGCTTAAATCTTTAAAACTACGCAACGGATTTTGCATGCATTGAGGAATCTCATGTGAATCATCAAGAGGAAGGTTTATATGTATAATACATGCATAGTATATCACCATTACCACCCATATGAAGCTTTGGCATGCTAGAATATAATCACGGTTTATGTGTTTCTCTTTGTCTAGTTATCACGCAACACCCTAAAATTGGACATTATTAGGACACTGCGGTTAAAACAAAAATCCTTGTAACATCCTGGATCTGGTCGTCCAACTCGTACATTCAAGTTTTAATCAATGTGCCAAAATAAAAAATGTCCTCCTTTACCGCCTACAGCAAATATTCAATAGGAAGATTAGATTGGGTAAAGCAAGTCCACAAATAATATGTAACTTGCCCTTCGCCTAGAATATTATTAGGTAACTGGGTTTGCCTTAGTGGAAACTTGCGCGAAACTGCTACCAGCTGTTACTGCCCGCTTTTTTAAATTTAATCAAATTTCTTATACGAAAAAAAAGGGACAACTACATTTTTTCTTTATATGAGATCACAGAGGAAATAGTCACACAGATTTTCGTCCGGTGTATACGTTTGTGTTGTATCTTAGAGCAGAATAAACTTACTTTAATTTAGAAACTTTATTGGGGTTGCTATATCATGTTTATTTTTCCTTATCAAACTCATCTTCTCACACGAACTTTTTTATTCTCGCCCTAGCATCTTCCCGCGGTTTCGCGTTCCCGTAGGTTAAAAGTAGACTTTGTGTTATTCCAGACCACAATCTATCCCTGTTCCAAATTTCATTCCAATGATTTCAGACATTTTGACGTGATTAAGAAACAAACATACATACAAACACACTATCATTTTTATAAAAAATCATCCAATGACTTCTCTCGCCATGGCGAGGCGAGAGGGAGTGTCAGACTCTTACTGACTAAAAACCACCCCGTTCTTTCTCCTGCTTGTCAAGCCGGAGCCCCGATAAACCCGCTAGGTAGTCCGCAGCTCCGCAATGTTAATCACCCTAGTACCCTTTAAATCCTATCCTTGTAATTCTAGGTTCTATTTAGGTTAGAAATCAATATAATTAAACGTTCTCTAGTTCTTATTATAGAGCTCTAACGATATAATAACTTTTTTTTTGTTAATCCGTGATCATAGCGCTTGCAACAGTGCCGAAATATCGGAAACTCACCGAAGTGAATAAACATGGTAAATATCCCGCCATAAGTTCTAATAATGATATAATAACTTTTTATTTCCCGAAGGAATAATCATAGTTTCATATATCAAATTCAATAGCCACTTTTGTAAGTTCCGAATACTATTTAAAGTATGTTCACTTATTAACACTATATACTGGGTTTCATTCCAAACCCAGTGCCCTATTACATTTCAAGATTTAAAAAATATAGCACTTGATTCAAATTCAGAACCCTAAGTCCCATGCAGTCCGGAGCTGTGGACAACGAAACAGGTTACCGGAGCTCCACTTCAAAGCAGAAGGAACGGGGTGGTATTTAGTCAGTAAGAGTCTGACAATCCCTCTCGCCTCACACAGAGCAGGAAAAGTCATTGAATGATCTTCACCCGTCAAAAATAAAGGCCCATGCTCGCTTATGACCATTGTATCGATGTAACTATACAAACAAAACAATGCTGTAAACTATATATTAATATATGTAATTATAAAATCAGTATGATATTGGTAGTTTGCCACCATTAGCCGCAACTTAATTAACACGCTTGATTGGCACAATACGAATAATGTGAAGCCTGTCGGTCAATTACAAATTACCTCCACAGAATCGCGATAGGTACGTTAAAGCAAAATTTGGAGATAATTCTCGGAAAAAAATAATTTAATATTCTCGTAAACCAATAATGACTGTATTTACACTTGAAATTAACTAAATTGAGCAAATATTTAATAAATTAATGTAATAGTTGTAATACGGAGAATTCGGGGCACGGAAGTGCTACAGACAAGATGAGCCAAAGGGAGCGTATAGGCACTTTTTAGAAATCAATAGCTTTCAGTTCTTTCAGTTTCTCTTCCTCATTGACCAAAACTTTAACAAACATACAGGGCTAGTTTTGTGTTTAGTTTATAACCGAAGAGATGTAGCTACAGCTAGGTGAAAGCCGGCTTAGCGGCATGAAGCGCAACGCAACATCGTACGTACGGGAGATACGAATAAAGGTTAAATGCCCCCGAGGCTCTCGACTGTCGTGTGAACATAATCAGGGGTCGCACACATTTATTATTCAGTTAATTTTCCTAGTTTCTCCCTTTTTATTATAAACCCACGATAGGGTTGAATTTACGCGTAAACTTTCCTCCAGGGTAATTGATAGACGTGTGCCTGTGAATTATTAAAATGACGTTTAAGTGGTTGAATTCCCCGGGCGACAAGGCCGGTTGGAGTTTATAAAAATTAATGTTTGTTTGAAAATATTGTCGGTGACATGTTCATAATTATTAGCTTCGTCGTTGTCGTGATAAAAGTTTTCTATACTCGTAGATATAAATAATAGCTATGATTTTTTTAAGCAACGGATTGTTTGAATTATTCAAAAGTTTGTTTAAGCAGTTGTGATTTAAATATAGGGAATTATGACGGTCAATATTAGGAGCCAATAGTATAAGTACATCATATAATAATCTGTTCAAAAAACCATCAGACCACTACATATGGGGCACACTAGGGCTGATGCCTGATCCGGAGCTACGGGCTACCGAGCGAGTTTACCAAGGCTTCGGCTCGAAGGGCAGGAGTAGGAACACGGTGGTTTTTAGTCAGTAAGAGTCTGACCTTCCTTCTCGTCTTGCCCGAGGCGGAATAAGCAACTAGATGATGTTCCCCCTTTAAAAAAATAAAATATAACTAAATTGTTATTATATCGACACTAACACTAATCAAATAACTAGTCAAAATATTTAATATATCATTATTAGTTTCAATAAAACCCGTTTAACACTAAGCAGGAGTATTCAATCGCGATGATTACATTTTAGTATTCACGTCAGAACCGACATTAATGGTAAATTCGTATTTGCATTAAAGCTCAGTTTTGATTTGGAATTCAGCGCAAATTATAGTAAAACTTTCATTGGATTATGCGTATATCAGTTGTTCAAAGTAATTAATAAAATAGTTCGATTTTATCTAACTGGTACATTTCTATACATTATTATTTATTACTTCTTTGGTGTTGCGGGTATCCACGCGCAGCGTTGATTGCTTATCTTCAGGTGATCCATCTGCTCGTCTTAAAAAGCCGCATTGAAAGCGTATTTTTTATTTTTATTTTGTAGAATATAGACAAAAAACGTTCAACTATTATAAATTACAAACAAGGAACACAACATTGTTTGTATTAACTAAAGGCGCGCAATATTTGGATTTAAAAAGAGAATGCGATATGTTTCTGTCATTTGTTTTTAATTTTGTATTTTTGAAAGCGGCAATAATTTGAATTTAGAATGGGAACAAGATTTCTACTTATGTTATTTTAGGTGTGACGTCATTGACATGTCATTTGTTTTTATTTTACACTATGGAGTTTGAGCTCATAAGACATAAATGTCTTTAGATGACGAGTACTTACACAACATTTTATAAGCCTGCTTTTTTATTTTTAGACTATACTTTTATAAATATATAAACGCACATACCATCATACGATAATAATTATTCATATGAGACTACTTTCACTGTTCCCTTTGTATAGCCATTTTACTTTAATATAAGACCGAAACCTTCTAATAAAATTAATCAAAGCCTAAAGAAAATAACTTTTCTCATATATCATAATGAACGTCAAAAGTGAGCCTTAATCACTTCATAATAAAAAAGCAGCAAGTAATGTATAATTTATAACTGATAGACTAATTAGGAATTTAACTGTAGCAGTGATTCTGTTACAATTTGTCCCTCTATAAATCTTTGTTCCTCGCTTTAGCCTGTCCTACCCCGGTAGGACTTTGCCTCCCCAGTTTCTCCGCACCCCTTGTTCTTGTGTCATCTCCGATAAATCCTTTAAGAAAGCGTTTAAATCGTTCGCCATTTGCTCAGTTGCGGTGTTCGAAAGACTTGAAAGACATTTACTGTAGTTACTTCGATCTGCTAGTCGTTCGCCACTTTAATTGCGAACTCCCTATTTTTGTTCAGCAAACAACGACCTTGTTTGTTTCGGCTATTTTGATGCCCTAAGTCACTCTTAGTTTGTTCTAACCTAATTGTTTCAGCGAATTTGGTAAATAAAGTTTCCGAGTTATGAAGGGGCCGACAATCCTATCAATACAATGTCTTATTAATTAGTCGAATAATTGGTAGGAAAGAGGCTCCCACCCTGCCGGTCACGTCGTCCAAACTTCCGGCCAGCCATTAAATTAAGAGCAACTAAACTTCATTTATCTCGGCTTGTTACTTCCACGGACGATAAGGTTCAGAAACACGGCTGGAAACTTCTACAAACTTACAGCTAACTTCGGCGAAAAGTTATCGAATCACGCCGATCGTTCGAAAATTTGTTACTTACTCAATATTTTAAATAATCTTCTTTGCAACACTTCTTATCTCCAAAGTTTTCACTCCCTTTAACTCAATTTGATTACGTAGTGATAATAATTTACCTGAGTAACACTAACTTACTTAATTTTGTTAATTAATTCTTGTGAGTACATTTATTACGTTTGTAATTTCCTTCGCGTAAGCTTCTAACGTAAAAGCGTAGTACTAAAGCTATTTGTTTTGTGGGAATAATCATTTATTTAAAGGCAATAAAAACTTTATTTTGTCGTTAAATCTTTACACTACTGCGATATATTTCAATTTAAAAATCTCACAAGTAAGTTTTTAGTATTCCTTGGCAGAGATAATTCATAATAACTTCTCTCTTGGGTGCGGACAAGTTTTCACATTTCGTTTGGCAGTAGTAGTTCCAGCCGGTACGCAATAATAAAGGTTAATTTGTAGAACATATCGATTCACGTAGGATATTTAAAGTGGAATAAACTTCTTACATTGAGGCAGCGGTGGTCGCGTGACGAGCCACGTTTGGCAGAGCGGGCAGGGAGCGCAGGGAGCGGGCGCGGGCGCCGCGCTCGGCACGCCAGCGGCGGCCGCCGGCAGCCGCCAGGCGGCGATGCGATACGCAAATATTTATATCGGCCCCCACGGCACAAGTCATTGCCTGAAAGCGTTGTCTTGTACCGAGCTCGTTGTAAAGAGAAAATATTGCCTGTCGATGCTATTCACAACTAAGTCACGGCACAAATAAGTCGCGTTGCATAACGCCCATTCAAAGGCATCGCCCCAAATTAAGATTAAGTGAGGTTTTACACAATATCATGATTTATCGGCAATACCTTTTTTATGTTCGAACTTTAAAAGGACCTAGTATCATTTATTATTCAGTGTAATATGATACAACGTAAACATTGACATTAAAAATGTAGGTTCCAGACAATCTTTTAGATAAAATGCCACTACGTTCAAGTGCGGCTAGACGGTTTTATTGTTTGCATTCATGTCTAGGCTTAATGAGGACTTGTTAATAAAATTCACTACTTGTATACTTCTTTCAAACAAATGGAAAAGTCTTGTAAAATGGCGTTATACGCAAATAATATAATTTTTATTAGTTTGTTGGTTTTTAAAACACCCTCGCAAAAATTCAGATTGTTTTACGTAATATGAGACGTGATCGTATAGACACGAAAAATGACTAGTGTGCGTGATCACTCTATGCCTACGCATTAAGGGCGAAAACGTGCCTTTTAATTTCGACTGACGATTGAAGAACCGTTTTGATTACGTAATATCGACAATGCCTTAATGGTAAGCTAGAATACCATATTTATAGAAGCTGCCAAACAAAGCGACGTCGCGGAATATAAATACCTAATGAATAATTTTCTCTTTTGTCTCTTTAACAAAGAAATCTGCATAAAAGGTTTTCCTGGTAAGCACTACCAGCATGTCTCACAAATAGACGTCAACGAGTATAAATATCCTCGAGTCTCGGATAGCAGTAAGTTGTCAACTAGCTATGCAATATAAAGATGAGCCACTCACAATTAAAAACAATCGTAAAACACGATACCACAGAATGTTTTTACAAAGTCAATCTTATACGTGAATGGAATGAGCACATCTTTTCACATTGTGCCCGTGTTCGTTACTTGATAATAATCTGACTGGCTTTTGTTTCATCTTTAGAACACGTTAATGAAATCTCATTTGAATAGCCAGAAGTATGGAAGAACCGTAGGTTTTTTATATTAATTAGGTTACATGGCTTACTCACGATTATGATACTGTTCGACGAGGATACTCGACCAGTTTCTAACTATGCAGGGAGCCCATAACCATAAACCAGCAACCAGCAGTCCAGTAACGCACTTGTAACGCAGCTGGAGTTTTGGGTGTCCATGGGCGGCGACAATTGCTTACCATCAGGTGATGTGTGGTAACTACGTAAGTTCACTGTAATACGTCCTTTTAAGGTTTTCAGATTAATGACAACTTGAATAGGTAGGTAAATCTTTTAACAATAATAACTAAAGGTAGGTACGACATTTAAAAGAATTAATATTCTTAAAAATCATGAGAAATAAGCTGCCACTCTACATGATTATCGATTACGGCTAATTCGATTAATTAATTATGAAATTAACACTTTACATGCCTTCCGGCTTTACCGATCTATAAACTGGCCAAGCTAAGTTTACCTTATGAGCGGTTACCGTTAACCTACAGTTTAGTACATACATAAATAACTAACTAACCAACCGTACTGTTTAACTATGTTAAGCCAATTTGAACGTAATTAGTGAAATCTAGAATTCTAGACATCCTATTCATTAGATAGAATTACAATTTCAAGTTTACACACAGACAGATATTATAGTGATAGAATTTGTATATTTGACAAGTTAAAAGACATTAATTAATTATTCATAATGTTTTCAAGTTTTAGGTACACGTATATTTTGGTAACTTGTGTATTCAAAAGAGTAAAGAATTGAGTTTCTTGCTAGTTCTTTTTCAATCTACACTCTAGAACGAGCACCTGGTTTTTTTAGAGTGATATACTATTTATTGACGTTTCAAAAGTATCAATTTATGGTTTAATTGAAATCAATGCTTTGACTTTGTCAAATAAATCTTCTTTTTACTACATGATGTGAAGGTAGATATACTTCTAAGCGATTCAGATGCTATTCACATACACTGATTTCCCAAATGTCCCCATTAAGCCTTAGTAAAGTACCATTAAACTCTGATCAATGATTTTTATTTTTAAATTTTATTCTTCCATGATCTCACCCCTATGTCCCTTGCGCCAAGGCAGAAACCACAGAACACCACCGCCTGACACGATATTTCCTTAGCTTCATACTTCTTTAGTAGCTAAAGAAGTCGCATCATTGTTCTTGTGTCATCTCCGATAAATCCTTTAAGAAAGCGTTTAAATCGTTCGCCATTTGCTCAGTTGCGGTGTTCGAAAGACTTGAAAGACATTTACTGTAGTTACTTCGATCTGCTAGTCGTTCGCCACTTTAATTGCGAACTCCCTATTTTTGTTCAGCAAACAACGACCTTGTTTGTTTCGGCTATTTTGATGCCCTAAGTCACTCTTAGTTTGTTCTAACCTAATTGTTTCAGCGAATTTGGTAAATAAAGTTTCCGAGTTATGAAGGGGCCGACAATCCTATCAATACAATGTCTTATTAATTAGTCGAATAATTGGTAGGAAAGAGGCTCCCACCCTGCCGGTCACGTCGTCCAAACTTCCGGCCAGCCATTAAATTAAGAGCAACTAAACTTCATTTATCTCGGCTTGTTACTTCCACGGACGATAAGGTTCAGAAACACGGCTGGAAACTTCTACAAACTTACAGCTAACTTCGGCGAAAAGTTATCGAATCACGCCGATCGTTCGAAAATTTGTTACTTACTCAATATTTTAAATAATCTTCTTTGCAACACTTCTTATCTCCAAAGTTTTCACTCCCTTTAACTCAATTTGATTACGTAGTGATAATAATTTACCTGAGTAACACTAACTTACTTAATTTTGTTAATTAATTCTTGTGAGTACATTTATTACGTTTGTAATTTCCTTCGCGTAAGCTTCTAACGTAAAAGCGTAGTACTAAAGCTATTTGTTTTGTGGGAATAATCATTTATTTAAAGGCAATAAAAACTTTATTTTGTCGTTAAATCTTTACACTACTGCGATATATTTCAATTTAAAAATCTCACAAGTAAGTTTTTAGTATTCCTTGGCAGAGATAATTCATAATAACTTCTCTCTTGGGTGCGGACAAGTTTTCACATTTCGTTTGGCAGTAGTAGTTCCAGCCGGTACGCAATAATAAAGGTTAATTTGTAGAACATATCGATTCACGTAGGATATTTAAAGTGGAATAAACTTCTTACATTGAGGCAGCGGTGGTCGCGTGACGAGCCACGTTTGGCAGAGCGGGCAGGGAGCGCAGGGAGCGGGCGCGGGCGCCGCGCTCGGCACGCCAGCGGCGGCCGCCGGCAGCCGCCAGGCGGCGATGCGATACGCAAATATTTATATCGGCCCCCACGGCACAAGTCATTGCCTGAAAGCGTTGTCTTGTACCGAGCTCGTTGTAAAGAGAAAATATTGCCTGTCGATGCTATTCACAACTAAGTCACGGCACAAATAAGTCGCGTTGCATAACGCCCATTCAAAGGCATCGCCCCAAATTAAGATTAAGTGAGGTTTTACACAATATCATGATTTATCGGCAATACCTTTTTTATGTTCGAACTTTAAAAGGACCTAGTATCATTTATTATTCAGTGTAATATGATACAGCGTAAACATTGACATTAAAAATGTAGGTTCCAGACAATCTTTTAGATAAAATGCCACTACGTTCAAGTGCGGCTAGACGGTTTTATTGTTTGCATTCATGTCTAGGCTTAATGAGGACTTGTTAATAAAATTCACTACTTGTATACTTCTTTCAAACAAATGGAAAAGTCTTGTAAAATGGCGTTATACGCAAATAATATAATTTTTATTAGTTTGTTGGTTTTTAAAACACCCTCGCAAAAATTCAGATTGTTTTACGTAATATGAGACGTGATCGTATAGACACGAAAAATGACTAGTGTGCGTGATCACTCTATGCCTACGCATTAAGGGCTAAAACGTGCCTTTTAATTTCAAACTGACGATTGAAGAACCGTTTTGATTACGTAATATCGACAATGCCTTAATGGTAAGCTAGAATACCATATTTATAGAAGCTGCCAAACAAAGCGACGTCGCGGAATATAAATACCTAATGAATAATTTTCTCTTTTGTCTCTTTAACAAAGAAATCTGCATAAAAGGTTTTCCTGGTAAGCACTACCAGCATGTCTCACAAATAGACGTCAACGAGTATAAATATCCTCGAGTCTCGGATAGCAGTAAGTTGTCAACTAGCTATGCAATATAAAGATGAGCCACTCACAATTAAAAACAATCGTAAAACACGATACCACAGAATGTTTTTACAAAGTCAATCTTATACGTGAATGGAATGAGCACATCTTTTCACATTGTGCCCGTGTTCGTTACTTGATAATAATCTGACTGGCTTTTGTTTCATCTTTAGAACACGTTAATGAAATCTCATTTGAATAGCCAGAAGTATGGAAAGAACCGTAGGTTTTTTATATTAATTAGGTTACACGGCTTTCGCTCGATACTGTTCGACGAGGTTACTCGACCAGTTTCTAGCTACGCTAGGAGCCCATAACCATAAACCAGCAACTATCAGTCCAGTAACGCACTTGTAACGCCTCTGGTGTTTTGGGTGTCCATGGGCGGCGACAATTGCTTACCATCAGGTGATATGTGCTAACCACGAATGTTCACTGTAATACGTACTTTTAAGGTTTTCAGATTAATGACAACTTGAGTAGGTAAATCTTTTAACAATAAAAAATCACTGGATGTGACATTTCCTTATAAGTAGCTGTAGGTAAGTAGGACATTTAAAAGAATTAATAATCCTTAAAGTCATGAGAAATAAGCACCGTGTCTCGCTACATGATTATCGATTACGGCTAATTAGATTCATCAATTATCACATTAATACTTTACATGCCTTCCGGCTTTACCGATCTATAAACTGGCCAAGCTAAGTTTACCTTATGAGCGGTTACCGTTAACCTACAGTTTAGTACATACATAAATAACTAACTAACCAACCGTACTGTTTAACTATGTTAAGCCAATTTGAACGTAATTAGTGAAATCTAGAATTCTAGACATCCTATTCATTAGATAGAATTACAATTTCAAGTTTACACACATACAGATATTATAGTGATAGAATTTGTATGTTTGACAAGTTAGAAGACATTAATTAATTATTCATAATGTATCTAAGTTTTAGATATACGTACGTTTTGGTAATTTGTGTATTCAAAAGAGTAAAGAATTGAGTTTGTTGCTAGTTCTTTTTCAATCTACACTCTAGAACGAGCACCTGGTTTTTTTAGAGTGATATACTATTTATTGACGTTTCAAAAGTATCAATTTATGGTTTAATTGAAATCAATGCTTTGACTTTGACAAACAATCTTCTTTTATGTTTTTAGTACATAACATGGAGGTAGAAATACTTCTGGTATCACTCAGATGCTATTCACATACACTGATTTCCCAAACGACCCCATTAAGCCTTAGTAAAGTACCATTAAACTCTGATCAATGATTCTTATTTTTAAATACGCCCATGAACTCACCCCTATATCCCTTGCGCCAAGGCAGAAACCACAGAACACTACCGCCTGACACGATATTTCTTTAACTCCATACTTCTTTAGTAGCTAAAGAAGTAGCATCACACTGTGGCACCTTGTTTTCACAATTTCTTTTTTACAAATTTTGCTTGTAGTGAGCTTTGTAAGTAAAGCTCACTACAAGCACACTTGTTCCCTTCTATTTATTATGATTATTCTATTTCTTATCATTGATTATTTTTCACGACGTTTAATGTGTTAAATTAATTAGAGGGTTTAATCTTAGATATCATTGATGTTAATTAAACCTTACGAACTGGAAGTATATGTCAAATTTATCAAAGTACAATTGTAAAACAAGTAGTGTTCTACTAACTGTGAATAATGGTCTGTCTCAAGTCTCAATGGAAGGAACTAACATCTGAGGTACAGGCTCGGCCTAATTTAGATGTTAGTATTTATAGTCAAAGTCAAAATTATTAATTTCAAATAGACCGGGAAGGCACTATTGAATGTCAAAGCAAATATTATTTTTAAGTGTGGGAGAGCCATGCTTCGGCACGAATGGGCCGGCTCGACAGAAGTAATACCACGGCCTCACAGAAAACCGACGTGAAACAACGCTTGCGTTGTGTTTCATTGTGTGAGTGAGGTTACCGAAGGGTCAATTTCCTTCCCTAAACTCGATTCCCCAAAAACCCTCAAATTCCTAACCCCCAAAAGGCCGGCAACGCAATTGTAACGCCTCTGGTGTTTCAGGTGTCTATGGACGGCGGCGATTGCTTATCATCAGGAGATCTGCTCTTTTACAGGCTTATACAATCCAAATAAAATATAATATTTAAAAAAATATCTGTCTGTCGATCAGTCCTCGACGCTATTTCCTCGTTCCGAAGTGGAATGAAGAAGAAAAGCAAGAAACTTCGTAGGTTACTCTTTTTCAATCATATTCACAATACAAATCTTGGTATTAAAATGTTTTGTTACTATAAATACTTTCTGTTATTATTTTATTAAGTTGTAAAACTGTTCCAAACTTATGCATAATGAATTGAAACGGAGCGAAAAATTCAACGAATGAAAACTATTTTTACGAAACTTATCATTTCATCGTAAGTTTCAAATGAAATTCAGTATTCTGATTGTAAATTGAATATTCTATTAACACTTTGGATTTTTCCGTTCGCATTTTTATTACTGTGAAGCTATAGTTATAGTACTTGTAAGCGTTTTGTGAACGTTTTCTGTGAGTTTTGTATGAATTTGACTGCGAGGTTATTGTAGCGTGTTGCGGTTTCGCACGCGGTAATACCTAAATAATAGCTTGTAGTGATTATGCTTCAAGTTCTTTATGTTCTCTATACTGTAAATACATTAACAAAGTAGGAGAAATAACATGTGTTAGATAGTGAACATTTATGTCAATCTATCTGTAACAAAATTGCGAGTCTGCTAACGTGAAGTAGCTCGCCACCCGACCATCCGACCACCACAGATGGTGCCTGATCCGGAGCTGCGGACTACAACGTATAGGTTACCGGGGTCTCGGCTTAAACCAGGAGTAGGAACGAGGTGGTTTTTAGTCAGTAAGAGTCTGAGACTCCCTCTCGCCTCGCCCAAGGCGGGCGAAGTAATTGGATGATTATCCCCCCTCAAAAGAAAATCCACAAACTGATAATCTTAAAACTAATTATCTCGATATGGCTTTATAACGCAAGTATAGAGGTGTTATTATAGTTTAAAATTGCAACTATACATGTATGTAACTTTATATCTTAAGAAAATATTGTTAGATACCTACAACAAGCATACATACACCAACATAAACATAATTGAACTTTAAAGTTTACTTTATAACTTACTAATAATATAATCTATGAATATAACAGAATAATAAACCCTAAAACTAAAATAAGTGCCGGCCTATATTATCTAATAATACCTAAGCCCTACCATATAAAAATAAAACTATTTAACTACCCTTTAACAATGTAAATTCAATTAGTTACGGTTAGAACACAACGAAATTTCTCTAACATAGGCGTTTAAAATAACATTTAATTTGAAAAGGTTCTAACATAACTTAGGTCTTGTTATTCTTTTTTTTTCATTGTATATGTATAAAGGTTGTGCTTGAAAAATCCCCTCCTCCTATCAACGTTTTCACACTTTACATGTGAAGCGTATGAATTTAAAATTTTTATTTGATTCGTGACTAAAAAGCGAATGTGTGATATTGGATGAAAATATTTTATATATCTTCACTATATCTACTGTTTGTTTTAGTTGTTGTTAATGCTACTGTCATAGTCGTTTCATGTTCGATTGTGATTTAGTCAATGCTTTTGTGTTTCATATAATCTGCTACTAGATTAAATGCATACGTAGAGTCTGTATTTCCATTATTCCGTCTATATTTTGTCAATATTCACAGTTACTATCCGAGAATTATAACTACTTATACTTATAAATTATATGTTTGTAAACGCACGGAGCAACCCTTTGTGTGTTTCAGTAAAAGTTGTTTCGGGTCTAGGTGTCTTGTATGTGCAATGTTTGTAAACGCACCACGATACAATTGAAAGCCCTAGTTTTATCGCAAAAATTAGAACGATATTACCTACGTTCCATCTAATCCTACTCTAAACTTCAAAAACACATATAATAGGTACTCATACAGAGGTACAAGATAAAAACAAACAGACTAATTCCACTTCACTTCAGTCCACGCTTTTCAATTTTTCACATTCAACGCTTGAGATCTTACATTTGAAGCGTGTATTCAAAAAATAAAAAACTGATACGTGATGCCCGCGCGGTCTTAATCCGCAGTATTCTGAAATACATGTTTCACACGTCTCATGTCGTGTCGCAAAAGCTTCCAGCTATAAAATCCTTCTTTAATACTACATACCCTTTTATAATTTAACTTTAAAGGTGTAAGGAACATACATAAAGGCTATGCTTCAACCCAGCTTTGAATCCCCTCGGCGAGACGTACGTGCTGATATGAATGCATGGATTGAAGTTTTAAAAAGTAAAAACTGGGCAAACGTGATAAAATATTATTTCCTTTGTACTACGCTACAATGGATTTTATGCATGGTTGTTCGTGACATTTGCTTTACAAGCCAGCCAAGGCAACGAACTGTTCGTGAATAAAAGACTAGCTTCACAACGTTAATATTTACTATTTATATTTGACAGTGATTCACTTAAATATTTACTTCAACTTTATTTCTTTTCTGCACAGGTATAGGTGTATAAACAGTAAACGAAGTTATGGTTTAGGTTTAAAACTAAACAAACCAATTTGTCTTAACCAACTTAACCAGCTGAGTTTAGTTTGTGCATTGGTTTCCTAACCTCATTTTGGAATTCCTCTTTACCTTAATAAAACCCCATTTGACGATTCAACCTCGTTAGTGATACCAATCTTTCGTCTCCGTCACTTTCTAAGCAGTGATCATACTGATGCAGTCACCACATCAGGAGTGATGGTGAACTTGACGATAGTTATATTGTCATCCTTCTCACACTATAAGGTTTTAGTGCAATTTTAATTTTGTTACCCAATCAATGCCTTGCTCGAAATAAAACTCTACAAAACAAAAACAATTTTGTAAATAATTAAAATTTCAAGTAGACTGTTTTTTAATGTGTTATTTATTTAAATTTGAGTTAGCAATGCTTGTTGTACGGATAAATACATTACATGACGGTTACTTCGGCCAGTCGGACTGGTCGTTACGTCACGGACGCTAATTTCGAATTCCGCGTAGGTCGTAGATATTTTCTGTGCGTGCCCTCCAACTGTACTGGTTTCTTTAATTTGTGCTCAATAAATGTACCTAACCAACATCGCAGAAAAAATATTCCATTAAAACATGTTATTACATGTCGTCTTGTATTTATGGGTTGTTTATATTATTTAACCTAACTTACTTAGAATTCTATATTAATAAAGAGATAGGTTAAGCTGCTCTTTTGAATAAACTTTTCTGTAACTTTTCAGTAAGTAGTTATTTTAGGATGCTCGAGTAAAATAAGCACAGCTGACCACATGTCCACACTTCAAGATGTTACCAAGAATATCTCAAATTAAAAATATCTTATTATATTTTTTCTTACGCCGAATAACATCTCAATTGGTCCTATCTCTACAGTTACACTTTCAAACCGTCAACCAATGAAGCTATCAATCTAATACTAGTCAATAATATACTACGTATAACATATTTAATTACGTAATATCAAGTAAAGATATTTCAGAAATGAACCAATCATACCAACAAGTATGAAGTCTGCAATGAGTATTTGCCCAGCACTATCACTATTAATTCAACAAGGGGACAACGGAAACTTAACTGCAGCTGTGAGACACTGGACACTGGACAATGAACACTAAGCTAATCGAACATAGCTGTGTATGTTATTATTATATTCTGCAATGCACTATGTTAGTGTATCTAAAATTACATTGAAAGTGAAAATCAGTTTGTGGGTAAGCGTCACAGAGCTGCAAATATCAGCAAAGTATATAAGTATAGGGAAAGTAATTCAACTTTAGCGTTGAATTACTCATTTTCGTCCATTTTTCCAATTTACTTGGTTCCTCATAATACTTATATACTTTCTTATACTTATTCATATCACAAACTCATTTTTCTTAAATAATAACATTCCTAATCACTAACAACGATAAGTAGGTTCCCACACATTAAAAATAAAATCACAAAATCAAACGTAAAATTGACAATCGTCACGTCTACAATACAATATCAAGCAAGCTTCGACAAATTGTGTACCGACTCCGGGCGAATAGAGCCAATTGGCGTCCGATAAAAAAACAATGGGGTATGCTCGCCTTTCTGTCATGCGGAACACAATGGTATTCTTCCTGAGCGATAAAACAGTCGCCCGCAGACATCGGCAAACGTGAATGACAGTTTACGATGTAAAAATACATACTACATTACAGAATTTAACATCCACAACATCGTATGTGTAAGTACAGACATAAAGCATTTAAAACTTTCTTTTAGAGTCTCTAAGGAGGGGTAATATTCTGACATAAATTCTCCCCCGGGGTTCACCCCACTCCTTGAACCCATAAAACGATAAAGATCATCTTTTGTAGCTTCTAAAGGGAACAGTTACGTACCTCCTTGTGTCTTAAACAATTCGTTCATTTTGAAGAAATACATTGAGACAAATCCACTCATTATTATGCGGAGTTTAAACTTTGTCTCGAGTTTGTTATCTGGGAATTGTCTAAAATGTATAGAGGTATTTGAAGGGGCGCTTCTCATAAGTTATAAACAGATACCCTTTTAGATATCAGGCCGCTATGAAGAATTTTACGAAATATCTATTTAACAGAGAAACAGAACAGGACAATTATTCGAATTCTTTACATTGTAAAATTATCAGAAAGATATTTTGAATGGAATTGTGTATTATATTTATTATTTTGCATTTATATTACGAAATCTATTTTTGGGCTACTTGGTATACAAAATTAAACAACGTTCAACATATATATACACGTGTATTTTATAAGAAGCGGGAAGATTCGGTTTTCACGAAAGGTTCCCACCTAATGAAATTCAATTAGGTTACATTATGAGTGTACGGTGCCAATTATTTTCATTAACCTTCTCTCAATAAGGAATAAAATCAGTATGTAAGTAACTTACATTCTACAAAGAATATATAAAACGTTGACGTCAGAATATTTTCTATCTTTCGACCTTTTGAAGTCTAGAACAAAATTCATGTATTCGAATACATTTTATATAATACGAGTCGACACTATCTACGTAAAATACGGAATACATATAAATTATATCAAGTTACAATTTCAAGCCTCTAACTATCCGGAACGTCTGTCATAAATCTTCGTATATGACAAATGAGATTTTACTTCTAAGCGAAACAGATCTCTATTTTAATCCCCACAAGAACTTTCTTGCTAAGTCCTAGAAGAACTTGTAATAATAATGTACGTATATATATTTTGTTGTAATATCATAATTTATTACTGTATAGGTGTAGATATTACTTATATCAATACATGTCCAACTTAAGAGTTATACAAGGATAATATTCTAGCCACAAAATAGGTAAACCTATATATAAACCATACCCATTTTACTACCGATCAGGTAAAACTATTGTTTTTATTTACCTGTTAGCACCTGTAAAGCCATTCATGTGTCTATTATATTATTTTTTATTTATTTTTATATTATACTATTTACACCTTAAAACATTCTAAACGCATATGATAAGGTGCCCCTTAATCGTTATCCTTACAAATACACCGATTTGATAATTTAATGTGACAATAAAATTCTGGTGGCAAGAGGAAGGGGAGTTCTCTAATATGTTACCCTTTATTACACCTTTAGTATATTGAATGCTGAGAATAGATACGGAGAAAAACGTTCATTATCGGCTCTGGCGCACAAATAAAACAAGATAGCACCCCAGGGCCCGTTCACTTGGATATTGCGTCCCGCAAGCAAATTTGCTCTAGGCACAATAAATGCTTAGGTCTGTACGTGGGGAACACACTGCCGGCAACAATAACATTTATATACACACTCTGATACATTAGAGTGGAGATAAAGCTCAGTGATATATGGACCCGCATAAACATGTCGTCTTCATATTAACTAACTACTATTTTGTCCAAACTGATCACTTTATCGGCAACATGGCTTCAAGCGAAAGACTAACATTCAACGTTTCTCATTATCTTATCTAAGTATAAAGCAAATATCTAATTGATCATTACTTCAATCTCATAACATAAATTGAGTTTAATTAAATGCTCTGTTAAGAGATAATAATATAAGATTTTGACGAAATAATTACGATAACTTTGCGAGTACATCAATAGAATTCTAATAAACTTGGCAGGTTGTGTTTGAGATCGGAATTCTGACAAGATTACAATCTTAATCTCAGAATAATTTTAAACATGCGAAGGTATTTCAAAGTAGCGCCTTTAATAACTTTAGCATTTAGGTATTCGAGATTTCTTCGAAATTTATTAATAGGTGAAAAGTGAAAACTGCTGTAATACTAATCGTTTATAATTAAATGTTACATTTGTGAATTAAACTTATTTGTGTAATGAGAGCATTTATAGTTAGCAATTCTATATCGAGTATACTATAATTTTCATTTGAAAAATTTGAACAATAGAAGCACTTAAAATAATGCCCTTTGGCCACTAAAAGTCGAAAAGTCAATGAATAAGTAGAGCCACGCTCACTAACAAATAAGTAAGTACACACTGACCAGGCACTTCGTAATTAAGCTGTTCTTTATACGAACTAGTTTGAACCAATTTAAAGGCAGTAAATAATCTGTTTTTGTAAAAGTAGATTCATTAGTCCGACCATGCCATGCCGAGGTCAGCTCAGCCATCGATACGGGTTAAAAATAACTGTTTAGTAAACACAATATTTTTTTCACTTAGTAATTAGGAACAGTCGACTATAATCCGTTTTTTTCTTCGTTTTATTATCGGCTAGTCTTCCTGTAACTGTTTACTCTTTTCATCACAACGTTGTAATTTATTGTGCATTTAATTTTTTATTGAGTATCCTTCTGCAGATTTATCATTTATTTATATTCCTTTCTGATAAATGTAAAAGCGTAGTAAATTTTCTCCGAATTTCCTGATGTTCCGGAAATTTTTATTGAAAATATATTTATCATTAGAACTTGCAACGGGATATTTACCATCCATGTTTATTAATTTCTTTGAATTTCCGATATTTCGGCACTGTTGCAAGCGCCATGATCACGGATGAACTGGAGTATATGCGGGTTGATGGTTTATAAGGAGACAAATCGGTCTACCATATTTCTTGTTCGTTTTTTGCCAACGACACCGCTACCACTGTCACTTGTATCACTTACAACTCGATTCACTTCTCGACACACAAAACTCACTGTGTCCGCTCGCGAACATTCTTCTTTCTTAACACATTTGCGGGTTATACACAATTGGACCACTGGATTCCAAGCTCTAGACAGTTGAAACCCGTCCTGCCGGTTGAAGTTTTTGTACTTGGTTATCTCAACCGCTTCTCTTACCAGTCTAGGTATATAGTGGCGTTCTGTCGAGATAACTTGAGGGTTATGTAACTCAATCCAGTGATTTGATCCAGCTTCTAAAAGGTGTTGAACTATAGCTGATTTTTGTGCGTCATTGTTTTTCACCGTTCTAATATGCTCAGAAATTCTACAAGCCACAGTACGCTTAGTCTGACCTATACATGGTTTACCACAGCTACAGTTCACATTATATTTAGTTAGTGAGTATTGCAAGTTCTAATGATAGTGACCATGTTACTTTAAAAAGAAAATATATTTGTAAATTATATAACTTATAAATAAATTTTAAATCTTTTTATCGTTCGTTAATTAATTTATTAAGTAACTACTCTCTTACACAAAGATAGCACAGAGCCGGACTCGGATGCAATTAATATTTATCGTGTTATCATTTTTAATTAGTAAATGTATTAAGCTATAGATGGGCTCTCACAAATCAGTTCACAATTTGTTTGTTACCTACAAATAAAATATATCAAACCACGAAGCTTTGAAATTCATAAAATCTTACGGATATATGTATAAGTATACAGAATTCATATAAATAAAAACCTACACAGTTCAAAGAATTAGATCAAACCTCACTAACACGACTTACATCTATCGAACCTACTTAAATACATAATACAAAGAGGAACAAATCCATCTATAGTTTTGACAGTAGTTACGCCCACTATCGTCATTCATGTCAAACGAATCCCGTATAATAGCGATTGAACCTTTCTATGTTTATACATCAATTTTGAAACAAGGAAGTGCTTGAGGATAATCTCGTTTTAATCATTATTATTATAGGTAGGTATACTTGTGTTTTGTGGGTGTATTATAAATGTATGTA
Organism: Spodoptera frugiperda; assembly: GCF_023101765.2. Taxonomy (NCBI): domain Eukaryota; kingdom Metazoa; phylum Arthropoda; class Insecta; order Lepidoptera; family Noctuidae; genus Spodoptera; species Spodoptera frugiperda. Next base: position 6,541,440 of record NC_064241.1, on the reverse strand, counting down.
TTTTTATATTTCAGCTGTTGTTCAGGTTATTTTGGTCAAAGTATGATTTTATACCGTATGGGGAAACCTCTTATGACTTAATTTAAACCACACATGTTATCATTTATTAATCATCTTAGCTGACAATATACGAAAAAATTGTGAAATAGGCCCAGCAGGTAAGCCAAAAAGTGCAGTGCTCTTTGAGCAAATATGAACAATCTTTACAAATACGGTATTTAAACAGCCGCGCCTCATGTCCGTAACATTCCTAGACAACCTAAAACATTAAAGCAACAATATACATGGAGCTGTTCACACGGAATTTAACACTTGATTAATTTCATTTTTTTTTGGTTATTGTTGAAATATTTAGTTGTATTATGCTTCTGTGGACGAGTACTACTTCTAGTTTCATCTAAATCATATGAGTGATCCACATACTGTATAACCTACAGTCTTCTTTAATAAACATACTATCAAACACAAAAAGATTTTAAAGCTCGAACCAGTAGTTTCAACTATGCGCGATCGAACAAACAATCAATCTCTCTAGCTTTATAATATTAGTACAGTATTGATAGTATCTGATCCGGAGCTGCGGACTACCTAGCGGGTTTACCGGGGCTCCGGTTCGAAACCAGGAGTAGGAACGGGGTGTTTCAAGTTTTTAGTCAGTAAGATTCTGACACTCCCTCTCGCCTCGCCCAAGGTGGGAGAAGTCATTGGATGATTTTCCCCCTTAAAAAAAAAAAAAAAAAAAGTATAGATAGTATATTATATTATGGATAGACTAGTATAACTCTGTCACTTCCAGGAAAAAACAAACAAGACTATGACGTCATCTCATGTTATGACAACAATAGCAATTAGTCAATTGATATTGGATATCAATTGAAACTGATACTATTCATTATTAGAACAATTAGATGCGCTCGCAAGCTATGTAGGTAAACTAGTCAGCTGTTAGATTACTTACACACTTATGGGTTTAGTTATAATGTAACAACAGATAGGTAAAATTATATTAATTTCCTTAATGCATCCCTTATTATGCGCACTGAAATGGATATGTTTTCTTTTTATTTAGAGGCAATTTTTCATCATTTATCATAATGTAATCGTATCACAGAAATACACGAATGGGCCGGCTCGGCCGAAGTTATACCAAGGTCTCACAAAAAACCGACGTGAAACCGCTTGCGTTGTGTGAGTCAGGTTACCGGAGGACCCCTTCCCAATCCCCGTTTCCCAAACAACCCTTAAAATCTAACCCCCAAAAGGTCGGCAATGCACTTGTAAAGACTCTGGTGTTTTGAGTGTCCTTGCGCGGCGGTGATTGCTTGCCATCAGGTGATCCATCTGCACCATAAAAAATCCTAACAAAATTTTATCGTAAAGCTAGAGAGTCTATTACAAACTTTATTAATATCACATTGTGAATTGCAAATGATTAAGTTTTCTAAAAACGTAGTAAAAACTGTGAAAAGATTTCCAATTACCGTTCGAATCGAATTTGCAATTTACTAAGCGATTAGCTAGAAGCTGTAGGTCTACAAGCGCTCTTAATTTACTATCTATGTTCAATGAGATTACAATTGTCTACATATCTATGTATGTACTAGTAATAATATTCGGAGTATTGTTCCTATACGTACCAATTTGGTGTCACACAAGGAAAATGTGTCTGTGTGTGTGGTATGTAAAGCAAGATTAATTACGTTCATCACTATATCAATTGTCATCATTTTAATAACAGAAGAGAAGAGATAGTACTCATTTTACCGACTTCAAGAAAAGGAGAAGGTACTATGTTCGGATGTTTTTTTTTATTTGTTCACGGATTACTTCAAATGAGTTTGTGTGTATATTTGTTACTCAATCACGTCAATATAGCTGAATCAATCAAGATGTTTTTAACAGGGATAAATAATATGGCCTGAAATAGCAAATATACTACAAACACTTTTCACCCACGGATCGCAGAGCGAAGCCGCGGGCAGAAACTAGTATTTTATGACATTGAATACATTTTTACACAGTACCTGATATTATTAAATAAATGAACAAAGTACGGTATTATTACTGAGATTTCTCTTCATACATGAGATTGGAAGTACTTACATAGTTTCTATATAAATCTGAATTGTTAAGGATTCTGTTCAGAACTCAGTAGGTACTATTAATGTTATTATAACTATTATATGAATAAATACCCTCACAAAATTTCTGGAAACCTAGTAACACTTTAACCGCTACGGTCGGTCACTGGCGTCCGACGCTTAGCGAAAGATTTGCCTTCAACAGTTTTCTTTCTGCAGAACTTTTCTCTATTTATGTACCAAAATCGAGAATAGCTCAACTAGTTTCGAGTCACAGAGGGTCTCCTAATCATGAGCAGAGTGTGCAGACGTGGCGATGCATCGCGTAGTCTACTTCGAATACTACCTGTGTGTCTGCGTCTCACGATAGTTACTATAAAGATAATATCATATGTCTAAATTGGTTGGGTATTTTAGAAGAAACGAGGTAATAAAAAATATTACACTAATACACATATACAAACAAGCTACGCGCGAAAAACAATACCCTTACTACAGTCGAGTAAAAATAGGTATGAGATAGAAAAAAATACTGTTTTTTCTTTGACAAAAGTAACTTTATTATTTGTTTAACGTATATTGCCTTTCAGTAAAACATCCAACTGACATTTTTCCTAAAATAAAACTTCCGTAGAAGCATTTAATTTAAACATTCCAGACAGTGAAACAAAAGTCGAAACAGACGTTGAAATTTTATTTACATAGTAGTATTTAATACTGCTAGGCACTACGTAATGGGAAAATAATGTAGACACGCGGTAGCGCGTCAAGCCAAGTTCAAGCAAAGGAACTGGTTGGCTAGCGCCGAGTGTAATATTAAGCTGGGTACTCACTTAGCCGTGTAACACGTAACGTATCAGATACAGTATCCAGTGAGGTAAGGGTAGCTCGCCGCCCGACCAGATCCAGACCCGTGCGTACGGAGCGTTTCGCGCGTGCCTCAAAGAGCCATTAGACCACCACAGATGGGGCCCAGTAGGGCTGATGCCTGATCCGGAGCTGCGGACCTAGCGGGTTTACCGGGGCTCCGGCTCGAAAAGCAGGAGTAGAAACGGGGTGGTTTTTAGTCAGTAAGAGTCTGACACTTCCTCTCGCCTCGCCCAAGGCGGGAGAACTCATTGAATGATTTTCCCCCTCAAACAAAAAAATGTGAGTACGTACGCGCGCAGCGAGCTCGCAGTGACCCGCCGAGTGGCGGTATCACTGCGAACACAAAGGCGGCTCGTAGCTAGATACGCTGTGGACCGTGGACCAGCCGTAGCCACTTGCAGGCTGATACTGTATCTGATACGTTACGTGCTACACGGCTAAGTGAGTACCCAGCTTTACACGAACCGATTGGTGCCACTTTTTACCCCTCCATTACTCAAAACCTATTTAACGTAAACACATCTGGACTGTTTTTATCAGGATAAAAAAAATCGAAACATTCGAATCTGGTTAAGTCAAAATTTACCTAATTTAAGATCTCACATTTTAAATAACTGCAATTGTTATAGGTACCCATTAAAACATAGATATAGAGTTTTATACTTGTTCATAATGTTATTTTGGTCTTATAGTATTTATAACTATATATTTGGATTATGTACAGAACTTAACACTCATTTAGATCTCCATTCTTTTTGCGGCGAAGCCCACAACCAAGCATAGGTTTTGTATTGAACTTGGCTTTCCTACAAATTTATGTGTTTGGTTTATGTTTATGTGGCATTAACTTTATTAACTTTACTCCACTGTAAAGGTAAATGAAACAATAATATTATAATGAAACAATTGTGTTGTTCCAGAAGTTCCAAGATTCGAAGATAGCCTAAACAACTTGACTGTATCTTTGGGCAGGGAAGCAGTGTTCACTTGTGTCGTCAATGACCTCGGCTCTTACAGGGTAAGTGTTACTTAATTTATCTATACGAATAAATAGTATAATCAGATCTATTTCTTATAATCCGACCCGATTTTTTGTTCATGATCGATAATCTCTAACCAATTCAGATTCCACGTTTTAAGCATTCTACCTTTAGGCTATTCCAATTGGATGGTGGAAGACCCTTTGTCCAGTAATCGTATCGATCAATTGATGTAAACTTACAAAATTAAATACTTCACTACATAGTATAAAACAAAGTCGATTTCTCTGACCCTATGTCCCTTTGTATGCTTAAATCTTTAAAACTACGCAACGGATTTTGATGCGGTTTTTTTAATAGATAGAGTGATTCAAGAGGAATGTTTATATGTATAATACATGCATAATATATAACCATTGCACCCATGCGAAGCTAGAGCGGATCGCTAGTTTAAAATAAAACAGTTACAGTAAATTGACACACAATTGTCGATATTACGATGTTTACTGACTGAATATTAATTACTCATTTCAAGTATGAAATTAATGCAAATTACACGGATTGTACTGTATCATTATAAGCACCGTACGTACTTCCCGAATTCAATTGCCATTAACAATATAAAAAGTTTCATTATACTATAATTTTAAAAATGTATTTTCATAATATTCTGATTGAAATTTAAAGCAGTACGCACCAATTTGTGTTTTTATTATTTTAAATTGTTTTAAAATGAATTGCAATGGAATCTTTTTTTCAAAGTGAGATGTATTTCTTTTTTCTTAATCTACGTACTATTCAATAGCAACTTATGCTTAAAGCCTCGTCTCTGCTAGGAACATTTGAGACGTCGGACGACATCGCGATATTTTTGAAACTCTTCCTTGTCGCACAGTCAACAATGTCGCGGCAATGTCGTCTGTCGTCTTTGTTTGCTATTACTTGTACTGCAGCTATCAAAACTCAATTTTGTCCCGTGAATCTGGCAAAATATTATTCAGTTTTTCGAATTCGGAACTTCCAAATTAACCTAGTAAGAATTGACAATCGGCTTTCCCCTACTATAATGGAACTAATTGCGCTACCAATAAATGGCAAACCGTGGGTGTAATACACTTCAGCCTACATTTTCTCTGGAATATCTATTTTTATCAACATCAACAGTCTTTTGAGTGGATACCAAAATACCTTTTTTCTACCTCCCTTTATCTCAAATCACTTAGGATTGATGCAATATTCAGTACGTATGTAATAAATGTCATCACATAGCAATGTCACGCCTTTTATCCCCGAAGGGGTAGTACACATTACGGCGCATAATGCCACTTTACAATGAACAATCACTTTTCATTATAAGTCCATTTGTGTTATAAGTCCCATGTACAGGGGATGAGCCTATTGACATATACTGGGCACATTTCCAGACTCCGTGCTACCACTGAGAAAAACGCCCAGTGATGCTTTGCCCGACCTGGGAATCGAACCCGAGACCTCTTGCCCACTCGACCAAAGAGGCATCACATATTATACTCTAAATATATGACAAACAGGACATTCAGATGAACATTTGATATTCTATTCTAGTATCAAACAAACTCCTTTTTTATCCTTTCGTTTTTTAAACGCCCACAACCCGCGTTTTATTTTATTTTTTGTTCAGGGTCCTTTCGTTATTTATATAATGTGTTTTATAACTGACATAACACAACAACTACTGAAAGTTGAATGATGTCCTTTATTTAACACGATTTTTATTTTAACTGTGTATTTAAAAATTATAATTTATAGTACCTGAACGCCCATTTCCACGTATTCAGTGTGTAGTTTACACTCAGTGTACATTTTAAAAACGTTTGTATATTTTAGTTTATTAGACCCAGTGTACACTTTAATGCAAAATGTTTATCTGTTCCAAGGTGGCGTGGCTACGCGTGGACACGCAGACTATCTTGACGATAGCTACCCACGTGATCACAAAGAACCACCGGATCGCCGTGAACCACAGCGACCGGCGGGTGTGGTTCTTGCACATACACGACGTCCGGCAGTCGGACCGGGGCTGGTACATGTGCCAGCTCAACACCGACCCCATGAAGAGCCAAACAGCCTATTTAGATGTAGTAGGTAAGGTATAGTTTCCTTACATTTGAAAATATACATAGAATAGATCATTTTGATACCATTATCTAATATATAAAATTTCCATGTCACAATGTTAGTTACGAAATAATTTATAAGGCTCTTCCGAGATATCATGTCTAATATATAAAATTTGTTGTTAGTTACCGTAATCTTCCGAAATAGCTTTACTGATTTTTGCCAAATTTTATAATGGCGTCAGTAGGTCTGAAAATCGGCTACTATGTATTTTCCATACACCTATGTGGTAAATGTTGTTCACCCTTATTTCTTTTTAAAATTGTTTGACGAAATAATTTATAAGGTGAAACAACGTTTGCTGGGTCAGCTAGTAAATAATAAATATTAATCTATACTTTATATTTCTCATAGATCTATGCTTACTTGGTTTTGAAATCTTTCTGACTGAAGCCTACATTTCTATGCCTTTCATGTTCTCAACACAAATTTTCAAACATCATCCTTTCCCAAAGTCTCTTTTACATCTACAATCTCTTACATTTTCTTTTCTTCCCTTTCACATAAACATTTCGATTCAGATCTTACTTAATCACACGATTCACATGTCTGTAATCGTCTCTTATTACACTAGTACTGGCTCTAGTATGTATATAAGCTGCTAATTTGTTTCGCCCGCAACAAAGCTTCGAAACAACTGGATGTTCTCTGCTTTGATAGAGTTAGCACAGCTCGCCCAATGATTACCTACACATGCATACTCGCTTTGTCCGTTAGTACCACATCTAGGTATTACTTGTTACTCCTAACTTGGTCTAAATGTAAAGATTATATATGGCATAGATTGGACATAAACCGAGTTTGTTTTTTTTATGGAACAATGGACATAGAAAATTTTTTTCACTATGGTATTTTTTATGTTTTTATGGAATGAGCAGACGTATCACCTGATGGTAAGCAATAGCCGCCGCCCATGGACACTTGAAACACCAGAGGTGTTACAAGAGATTTTGGTAAAGGATGACGTTTGAAAATTTGTGTTGAGAACATGGCAGACATGCACACTTGAAACACCAGAGGCATTACAAGTGCGTTGCCGGCCTTTTGGGGGTTGGGAATTTAAGGGTTGTTGGGGAATCGGGGATTTGGGAGGGAGGAATTCAAGTTTGATTGAATATCAATACTTTACATGTAACGATGGCTGTGGACTCCGCAACTTATTGTTGGTTTTGACCTACAATACAATAGCGTATATGTAACCAATCGTCCGTGCAAACTACTCGTCGCTCTTGCCATAAATAAACATAGGACTGAACATAAATACCTAGGGATTTACATGCAGTTGTTTAAAAGAATTTTGGGTATTTCTCTTGTGTATGAAGCAATAGTAATAAATCATGCAAAAACTAAAGTACTATCCTATGCTTTGACTAAAATTGCGTAGCTCTAAATAATCTTCTATCATTACTTATACTTATATAGAATAAATAATTAAGTAGTAAGTAATAATTTTGTGTAACAATGCGGCGCAACACCCACAGTCAAACCGCTAAACCGGTTTTGTGGGACATTGTTTTAGATAGATGTTGTATCTCTTTTATAATAATAAATAAATAAATGTTTAATACAAACGTAAAAACTAAAAATAAAAATACGTTTAAAATTAAATAAAATACAGCTGACAAGTTAATTTCCAAAACAAACCATCAGTTACATTTTTCTCATGAAATAAACAACGAGGTTATTCGAATGCCGATGGTAATTTATTTGAAGTTAATTTGTTAGTTTACACAGGCATTTGAGCGTGTAGTATAACCAATTTGTGTACCAAACCGTATGCCTACTCCATAATAAAATAATGAATTCATATCGTAAGGTGAATTTGAAATAAAGTTTACATAAAGTCTACTTAACAATTCATTTATGTTCCTTAATTATATCCCAGAATCGTAGAACAATAACAATAATATTAGAAATGGGAATTTGTTACTTTGTTAATGATTTCCATAGATTATTTTTATTGTGAAAAGTTTGGTAAACGAAATTGTAAAACTGTTCATTCTTATCCCCTATATGACCAGTTTAAATTCTTTATCAAATAAATCATTAAGAAATATCTTACTCCATATTTTTAACCGACTTCAATTTTAACGTAATATTTGATGTTCACGATTCAGATCTATTTCACGAAACCTAAAGACAAAACCATCGAAATAGTATTGAATTCTCGAATACTAGATTCTATTTATTAAAACTATTCGCTTAGATATGAAAAACCGCTACGGATTTGCACAGTTCCTCCGGACATTTTGGACTACCCGACGAGTAGTGACCAGGTGGCCAGGGAGGGAGCCAACGTGACGCTGCGGTGTGCAGCGCACGGAGTCCCCACTCCAACCGTCGTCTGGAGAAAGGAAGCTGGTGATTTGTTGCCCACCAGCAATTTCAGCGATACACACAGTAAGTTGTTATTTAATACTCTTTTTTTTGCAACATCACACATACATGACACAGAAGAAATCATAAACAATAGTGAGCAATCTTACAATTTTTACAACTGCATTCAGAGACATTTTGTGATTACATAAACTATAGCTTAGTAACGACTTTTGTATCAAAAACAATTCCTAACCACATGGACAAATTCAATAAAAACAAAACAAAAGGTTAAGTAAGCATTAAAAATGACTCTAAGTACGGCGATTAGCTCATTTCTTATTTATCTAACTGTCATAGATTTGAAAGTACCACATGAGGAGGATGGTTTACAGTACCGTATTATTATAAAAAACAATTTGAGCATATTTCCAGACATAACAAACATGAAAATTCATTAGTTTTCCAAACTTAACATAAAGATCAAGTTATAATAATATTAGGTAAGTTGTAGAATTACAGTGGGCGAAAATTATTATTATTGGCAAACACCTGGTGTATACGTGCAACCACACGTGCAACTAACAATAATTTGTAAACAGATAAAACTATTACTTTGATCATTTAATCAGAACCAGAAACTCCAATAAACCCGTATTATTCGAACGATATTAATGACCAAAGAACAAAAAACATTGCAAATGAGTTGAAAATAGATTTAGATCTATAATAATCTAAAAAAGAGAAATAGAAAAATGAGAAAATTGCACTAAACCCAAATTATTTGGGATATGTTGTGAAACAAGTAAAAGAATTTGAAGAGAATAAGAACTTAAACTTATTATTATGACAAAACTTAATAGTAATTTTGTATTTCTTTAAAAGTAGAACTTAATAAAAACTGATAATTGGCATCAAAAAATTTTCATTATATTCGCAGAAGACAAACAAACGATTGTCGGGTAAATAGCTCAGAACATAAGATTATTTGAACTCTATAAGTTCGCTTGTAAAAGTTCAATGAAACTGAACTGCAAGTCGAAGTTTTCAGCGCATAAATAATTAAAACCTATCAAATTGCGTAGTACGATAGCTACAGTACTAAGTTCAGTGTAACAGAAAGTTTAGTATAAGTCATGTTACTAGTGTATCTGGATAATAATCTAACTAAGACAAAGTAAATACGTCTAGCATATACACAACTAGTTGTAAACAACGTATGTATGTATTCTCCAGCGGAAATGTTGCGGATCGTAATCCTAACTTGTCAGAGATGTTGAGTTTGTAGCAAAGGTTTTACTGTACTCGTCTTTAGTTCATATTTCAAGTTGGACAAAGTGTTATTGAGATTTTCGTAATTTTGTGGTTGACGCAGATTTTTTGTTATTCTTTTTTAACTTTACCCTATATTAGGATTTCTCCCGTGTCGGGGTACGTTTACAAACATATAATTTCACATGCACATGACACCCAGACCCAAAACAACAATTTGTGGATCACACAACAAGTTTGGCAGGAGCACAACATTGAATTTCATTGTTTTCTTTTACTTTTTTTGTTGGGCTCTACTTAAAACCCCGAATTTCAAGAGTTGTACTGTTCGAGTAAAATAGGATTGGCCAAAAAATTTTTTTGGTAGAATTAATTGCCAAAAAACTTTACAATGGATAACACAAAATGGCGTACAATCTACTAAACTGGACTTCAACAATGATGTCTTCTACCAATTTCGTATCAACAACTAGCTATTAATTTCGTTGACTACTTTCATACCCCGGTGTATGGCTTTAAATCATCCTCTATATCAATAAATCAATAACATATTTGGCAAACAGTAGACATTTGAGCTTACCTTACGGGTACAAAAGGAAAACGGTTGCCTATTGATAAATAGCGATTCCGTAAAAGAATATCTACATAACTAATAAATCTCTAGAGAGAACGTCAGGTTGTGAGGGAGGTAGCTCATATAATAATATCGACGTCGATATTACATAAAAATATTCAAAGATTTTCGTAACATAAGACCAAAACACAATAAAAGTAATGATGCATTATGATATTTGGGTTTTCGTTTTCCAAAAATTCTATTTTACAATTATTTTAGATTTGTATAACAATGTTCTGTTTGTATTGTCTAGATTCGTCAGTAAATGGCGCAGTGCTACAGCTGGTCAAAGTATCAAGACTACATATGGGAGCCTACTTATGTATAGCTAGCAATGGAGTTCCGCCATCTGTCAGCAAACGAGTCATGCTCGTTGTGCATTGTGAGTTCCTATTATCTTACCCCTGTACTCAATAGCTTATATTGTTCCAATGGCTTTACATGCTTTAACTCGTTATAGAAATTACAACAGCATACATATACCCCTCATTGGCTTCGTTCATACACGAGTATGCCCCAAGTTTTGCCTTCACAAGTTTCTAAAATGTCGAAGGAACGAACTTTGTACATTTCGTTAAAGTCGTTTTATTTTAATTAGAAGATTCGCATTAGCAGCACGTAGTAATTCTGTTCTGTGTAGTAATTATTATTTCGCTGGAACACACAAAGTTGTTCCAGTGCCGACAAAACGTTCCATTTTTTTTTACAAAATTCATTGACATAAATAGTTCAGGACCGCTGCCGGTCCATATCGCCGTCGGCGGGCTTTTGTCTGTCGCACGGTTTAAGCCAACTTCAATCGCTTTATAAAATGCCTTTGAGATTGGAAAACTTGATATTACGACCGCAACCAAAATCTACATCATTACATAGAGTACTTGAAAGACTGGACTTTAAAGAGATTAAATACTAAATGTAGATAAATCTGTAGGCTAGACACACTCGTGCGGTTGCCTTCCAAAGAGCGGAAACGTGTGTCGCCAGCATTAGAGCTGAATCCTAAACCGCAAGTAAGCTAATTTGAACTAAATTACGTCAACCGAGTTACGCGGGACCCTACATTAACTTGTTCACTCAGTGAGGATATGGTTCGACCATTTTATAGGTTTAAGGAATTATTTCTTTTGTGTTACAGTTCCACCGATAATGACTATACAAAACCAATTAGTGGGAGCGAAAGAAGGCGATACTGTACATTTGGACTGCCATTCAGAAGCTTTCCCTAGATCTATTAATTATTGGACGATAAATGACCAAATCATATCACAGTGTAAGTATCATACATAATTGGAGATTGATGAGGTCCATCCTATTAATGAGAAATATTAAAATATGATTGGATATTTTTAGCGGACAAAAGGTTCGAGATCACAGCCATAGAGAGAGGATACGAAGTGGATATGAGGCTGAAGATTAAAAAAGTGGGCAGAAACACTTTTGGCACATACAGTTGCATATCAAAGAATTCCCTCGGAGACACGGACGGGACAATAAAATTGTATTGTAAGTATCTAAGTACTAAAGTACGAAGTTGGGAGTTTTGTTTTTGTTGCCGTGATAAGAAATACTTAGAAATCGTTTAGAGGCAGAAGTTAATGGTTATGTCGAGTAACTTGATATTTTCGAAAATGGCGTCCGACCTGCCCTCGAGGGATTTTGGGGGTGTTTCTGAGCGAGTGTTCTGTTTCAGCTTTGTCCGGTAAGTTCGAGGAGATGCAGTACAACGAGGTGGGCGACTCTGACGAGAGCCCGGACGTAAGCGAACTCGAGGCGCTCAAGCGCAGCGCCGGGGTTCGCTCGCACCCCGTACTGGGGCTCTTCGTAGTTATTTACCTTGTATTATAAAGCTACTTTGTATATAAAATATATTGTTACAATAATATTTTATTTGTTGTTTTATTATTAATGCCACGTGTATAGAACAAAACTAGTACATTTTATCACCGATATTCAAAATTCAAGATTGAAATAAATAAAAATTGTGAAAAGAATTGCAAAGCATGTTTAGGAATTGTTTGAGCTTAGCCGTCACTAGCGTCATATATCATGCACGAGGTGTCGTGGAAGTTCTATATTTCATGTTTGTCGTCGGTCCGAGCCCGGAGAGGCTGACGACACCTGCGCTCCGGGCGGGCGGCGGCGGTGGCGGCGCGCGGCTCTACAGGCGCCAACATCTCACTACTACGGATAGTTTCGGGGTACTTCGCGACACGAATGTAAATTTGTCACCGGAGACGTCCGAAGGTGTCACACGTCAACTGTTATCTGACGAACGAACAATTTTCTCGAGCTCCAAGTACCTTTACACCGCCGCAAATAGGCATCATTAGAATTCATTTCGCATACACGATACTTATCGCTGTTGTGTGTGGCGTACGTACTTTACTTTGTTTATGTAACTACGTGGATTCATGTACCTCTGTAACGTTATGATCAATATCATGGATATTAAAGCGTTATTTATTAAAGTTCGAGTGCCTTTGGTCTCGAATTTATCTTGGTTTAAGAAGTGGCCAACTTTCGGGTGTTTAAGTTGAACATAAAATAAGTTGCTACTAACATATTCCGAGGTTAGCGAATTCCTGGGTAAGGGATTTTAATGATAGCTCTCGTAACCGTAATTTTTTATTTCGTCTTCCCTTTTCGGTTGGTCATTAACCTTATAAGGGCCGTTCTAGTGAAGTGCTGTGCTGCCGATATGAATTGTTAACGACTGGAAAAGGTCTGTGTATCTAATGTGTATCGTGTAAATGTTTGGTTAAGATTTTTTAGAAGAAATTGACCATTAAAAGTCAATTAGAAAATTGAAAAATGTAAACAAGAGTTCTTTATTTTAATAAACATTTTTAACAAAAACTATGATTAATTTGACTGGAGACTAATAGCCCGTTATGTATAATAGAAAGTGGCCACAAAAATGTACAACACGTACTTAATGGGTTTCAATAATTTTTATGTCACCTTCACTGCTGCTTGTGGGGCTCATTAAAACTGAAACGGTGAGTGCACGCGATCTGGTACACTTTTTAAAAATGAATTTTCCAACAATTCTCGTTTTATAGGTTTCTTTTTTTATTGGACTCCAAGGAAAGAGGTTATTGCAGTATGATATAATGTTGCCTGATACAAAGAGTCTCGACGTTTATTTTCAAGTTGTTTTAATTATACTCAACGAACTTATAAGACACCTATCACCAGTTTTGTTGCAAATTTCGCTGTATGGGAAGATCCTTGTTGCACATTTTAATATAAAAAAAAATTGATGTCAATCTAAAAATCATCATTATCAACAACCTATTAATGGCTACTGCTGACCATAGGTCTCTTCTCACATGGATAAGGTCTAAGCATTAATCACCAAGCCCAGGTTTCCTCACGATGTTTTCTTTCACCGTTTGTCAGTGGTATCTAAATAATCTTAGAAAGTACGTATAACTCGGCAAAAGTCACATTGGTACTTGCCATTGGTAGGTTTCGAACTCGTACTCTCCACCACGATACACAATCTAAAAATAGTTTTCTCATTAAAACTTAACTCATTATTCATAAGACCTAGAAAACAATTAATTATGATACTCGATTTATGGATAGGATCTAATAACTAAAATTTAGAATAGTTTATCTAACCCACTTCCAACAGACTGCTTAAACTCTTACCCAATATTTTTCCTTATAAATAAGCTACAAGCTAAAATATACACAAGTTACAAAATCAGTAGAAATACATAATTAATTAAGCAGTAGCCAGAATTCAATAAATTAATTTAAACAAATTATAATATTCAAATACTGTTAGTATTATCAATGAATACTTAAATTGTGATACATTTTAAATTACTCGTACTTCAAAAAGGTTTCGCTACCGTATTTGCTATTTCTAATAAAGGGTTAGCGAAAATTATGGAAGTTAATGTATTATTAATTTAAATACTAGCTTTTTACTGTGGTATCGCATGCAAAAGAGGCTATATTTATGATGAAAATCTTTTTCTTTTTTTATAAAGACGATTTCAAAACTTTTGCTGTGAATGAAGTGGCACCACAAGAAGAAGACTTATTATTGTCACATTATGATCCACGGAATAGAGAATACATAAAGTGAAGAAATACTTATGAGTTAAAAAAGTTAAGAGCTGTCATCGGCGAATATTTCCAAACCATACAACCTTCATAAAGAAAAGAGCGTATTCATTAAAAAGCCAACGCCAGCATTTTTAAACTAGCTAAAAACGCACCTGTGTCTCCTTTGGCGTTGTGGGTGTCCATAGGCGGCGCTGATCGCTTACCATCAGGTCATCCGTCTGCACGTTTGCCTCCTATTACATAAAAAGGTAGGTACCTACATTTGAATTTTCCTATTATAAAACGAGGCTTTAATTCCTTCTGGAACAGTCATAGAAAACTGCGCATAGTGTGCATTATCTTCGAAGAAACTGTTACTTAATATAATTAATTTAATTGATTCAGAATACTTTATTCACCACTTAAGGCATTGCAATGCAATCTACACCACCAGATTGATTACTCAAACATTAACTACAGTTCCCTAACATGCAGCATAAAATATAAACGTAATAACCGAAATGCTTCCACGACAAACTTGATTTATATGTACAGAGACGCATATCCACATACTCTAATCTGTGTATTTTTCATTGGATTTTCGACTTTATGTCAAAACAGTAAGGTAGAGAATTGAATAAAGGAATTTGAAGTAAGGTGTAGGTTGATATGCTGCTGTTGTGTACAAACCAATACAGCATATCGAGTTTCAACATCTGAAATAAATATTTGTCGGTACATTACGTAATTTGGAATAGATTGAGATTACTTTCCAACTTGTACTCTTTCTGGCTTCCTGGCTTAAAGGAAGCTATAGAAATATTATGTTCTCTGTATTTGAAAATTTTCCTATAGATTATACGGATTAGTCAAGTTTGGCGTAATTTATTACAATACTTAAACTTAACTAAGTAACTACTAACTTTTCACAAGTTATGTTATGATTTCCAAATAATAAGGGGTAAAAATTTTCTGAATACAAAAAACAAACCCAGTAGTACTTTTCCCAACCTTGAAATTATGACCCAAGACCATTGCTTGGCAGTTGCTCTTAAAACTACTCAACCATCAATCAATAAAATACTATTTGTACAGAATTGCTCTCTTAGCTTACTATAGCTACTCCCGCACGGTTTCACAGGTGATGTTTTACAGCCTTCCTCTATAAAAATTCTATAGAATACAAAAATATTTTTTCAAATCAAACCAGTAGTTCCAGGAATAGCGCGTTCAAACAAACTAACAAACTCTTCAGCTTTGTATATTAAGTATAGTAGATATAAACTTTATCCATGCTCTTCCTCTCTCCTACGAATTTTATATTTTGCTGTGCCCGACAGGGTCCATAATTGTGATAAAATACTGTATTTTCTAACACCTGTGTACATTTGGGATGCAATAAATACTTGAATACATAGATGTGTACATAACTTGTATAAAGTTTATAGCGAAATCCCACACACTTCGCAAATCAATAGAATAGGTATCACTATCAATTGAACTATTAAGTGATAGCAATCTAGTCCATTGAATTGTATTGAGTAAACGATCGCATTTGAGATACCTAAAACCTTCGAATTGAATAGTCTGAGGAAACCTGCCAACAGATCTAATCAAGAACAGGTATCACCTTTAGTGGAATATAAAGAGTGTTAACTTTAATCATCAAGTAAAACTCAATGTCTATGCTAACCTAATAGAGAGTCTCTTATATTACTATCATATTTCTCTAACACACACTATCTAGAGTCTCAGTCCCAAGTAAAACAACTCATAGTAATTCCAAGAATTAATTAGCGCGCACATTATGCAGCAATAACATTGTGCGCGGAGATTAGTCGCTAAGCCTTGTTTTGTTACCTCAGTATGCCGCAACCCTTACTCACGTCTGCAGGAAACATTTTATTTGAATTCGTTTAAGGTTTTCCATCACGTCGTCACCAGTCCAAATTGGAAGGTCAGGTAAGAGAGCTCCAATGACGATTGTCACGATTCCGAAGGGTCCGGATGCATTCAGGAGGGACAAATGGACCTATTCACTTTGAATCAGATACAGGATTACGCCGATCGTGATCTGAAACCCCTACTAGATACAACTGTTAAATAAACCTATAAAACTTTAATATACCTGCTTTGATTACCCTTTTCCTTGACCATTGAAATTGGGATACGACCGTTCCGTTATATTGTATGCTGATAACCGAATGCATTGTTATAGATAAGGGATTTTGGCCTCTATAATAAGCAAGTTAAGGATAAAATTATAACCTTAAAATTTAGTGTGGTTGTGTCAGAGTTCACTGCTTTAGAGCAGTAAGTTCTTTAACCTTAAACTAACTTTTCGCTTCCCTGAAGTTTGGAATAACCCGAAAAACTTGGGTGGAAGTATTCAGCTTGATACATTAATCTCCTTTTGGTTCTGTGGCAAAAACATCGAGACCTGTTCTTGAACTAGATATGATAATATGACACTAAACTTAGTATATTGGTATGTATGCTAGAAGCTTAACAAAAGGTCGTGAAGAAACCGGGGCATATAAGTTTAAAATCGTTAACCTCAAAATGTTATATATTAATGCTCAAAAACCTTCTCCACGCGAGAAGAGGATTTGGTCAGCAGTGGCCTAATATGTAATGTAATATATTATAGTGTAACGTGTGGCAATGTATAACAAAAGAAAATAATAAAAACACTAAGTAGAATGTCAAAAGCGGACAGTACTATAACACAAGTCGATTAAACTCAATTGCCAAATAAACAATAGACCCGTTACTAAATAATGACCATCTACTCGATGCCAAGATTACGTCACAGTCCACGATATTTTTGTAACTCGTTAACAACACGATTTCAATTTCATACAACCACAAGCAGTGTGAAAATGAAGGCAACACGTTGCTTAATTTCACTAAATCGTTACAATTTGTGGACGAAATGAACCCCTGAACACTTAACGGAATTATATTGGACACGCACACGTGCCACTGGCGACGGTTACGTTGAAAAATGAAAATGTTTATAGATTTATATGAATGAGTCATTTAAATGAGTTATTTATTTGTTGTCCAAGGTAAAGATTTATTGGCGTTTACTAAATGCTAGATACGTTAAATTTCCATTGTAACAGAAATAAAAACTATAGGTACATAACAGATCTATACTTTTAAATATAGGTAAAAACCAAATGGTGTACATTGTATAGACAATGTACACCCGCTTGTCACCATTTGTGTTATAAGTCCCATATAACTGGGGGTGAGCCTATGGCCATATACTGGGCAGAAATCCAGACTCCGTGCTACCACTGATAAATTTTTGAAAAGTCGAAAAAACCTAGTAATACTTTGCCCGACCCGGGAATCGAACCCGAGACGGCAGTGCACACTTGCGACCACTGCACTCGACGAACGAGGCAGTCTTTGAACAACTGTATGTCAAAATACACTGATGCTAATTACTATTACTGAAAGTTCAATGTACCTGAGTGCAACAATGCATGCCAATCAGTTTCTAGCGCTTCACTGTCAGCGATTACTGCGGTAGATTATATCATTAATACATTTTGACAGTTAGTGGAATCGTACCAACAGAACATCACAAATAGGACTACAGATTATGGCAATAGAGTCTATAATTGTAATGATAATTAGTTTTGATAAGCCAAGTGGCACCGAAAGAGTAGAATAAATACGCCACCACCCCTTGTCTTGATGCAGGTATCATAAGAACCGCATAAGGAACATTTTGACATGGACAGGACAGTAGCAGCCATTTATATTGTATAGCGCCATTACGTCATTGTGTGCACCTCTGCCTACCCCTTCGGGGAAAAAAGCCTGTCGTTGCTGAACAGCAGCGGCCTCTTATAGGTAAATCTGGACCTTTAAAACTGCAACCTCCGATACACCTGACAACTCTCATAAGTAGAAGTGGACTGCGCCAGATTTTATTTTCTACAAAACAAAGGATATTTATTATGATGGGATAAGTACATACAGAAAAATGTTTAAATAATAAAACCAAAGATTATTTCTCTTCATCGATTTGTTTACTGATTATAGTAAGTTGTAAGTACTTTAGGAAAAACAAAGAAGAAACCTGTACAAAACGAAAGCGAATAATTCTCTTTATAAACTGGTGTACAGTTCGATATCTTACTCGGAACTTGCGCATTTGTTGGGAAGATATCGTCTTATGAATTTCCTGGTAAATCGTTAAACCACTTATATATATTGTAAGCTTCTTCATGATATTGATTTGTAGTTGTTTTGTATTATTGGTATTTAGTAAAAAGGTATATTTTTCTTTCTTTTTAAAAAACGTTGCCCCACATTAGGATTTTGTCCTGTATCGTGGATCGCGTTTACATAAAATTTCACATGCGTATGACACCCAGACCCGAAACAACAATTTATGGATCAAACAAAGAGTTGCTCCGTGCGGCAATAGAACCCGCTACGTTGCACGACAGCCAGTTGCCCAGCTACCGCGCCAATCGTGCAGTCATTGACAACTATTTAAAGATAAGAATGAACTAGTATCGTGTTTACTCATTCCCTCATTTTAGTAATTAAATTACATTTTCTATATTGTCAAAACCAATCAAATTGTCAAAATGAATCCCGCAAAACTGTAATACTTGTCGTAAGCATGTTTAATAAGCACTGGCGATTACTCAACCTACCCAACGAAGCAAAACTAGGTATAATTCAAATTATAATAAAAAAAACCCAACCCCAATTAAAAAGCAATAAAACATAACAAAAGAAAAGTTACGAACATTTTCGAAACGTAAACAAAAATGTTTGCCCTAAATATAATCTCGTCGTAATCGGTTAAGAGTTAACACAAACACCTCTAAGCGCCGTAAAGTACCGACCACTTTTCGTGGCTGTACAAATTCTTAAAGTATTATATATAATAAACATTTTCGTATGTGTAGAAATATGTTTTATTTGGAAAAATATCGCAGGACTTGTTAAGTGTGGGAGAACTATGCTTCGGCACGAATGGGCCGTCTCGACCGATGCCTCACAGAAAACCGACGTGAAACAACGCTTGCGTTGTGTGAGTGAAGTTACCGGAGACCCAATTACCCCCCTTCCCAATCTTCCATATCCCCGATTCCCTAAAAACGCTTAAATTCCTAACCCCCAAAAGCCCGGCAACGCATTTGTAACACCTCTGGTGTTTCGGGTGTCTATGGACGGCGGCGATTGCTTACCATTAGGTGATCCGTCTGCTCGTTTACCGGCTTATACCATAAAATAAAGTACAGGTTCGTAAATTCATGAAAACATTACATTATTACATTGAGGTTTTTTAAAAATGGTTCAGTAGCTTTAAAGCAGACTTACTTGTGTGCTACATTGTATAATTATCTATACTTCTGCCTAGCCCACTAAAAAGCATGAAGTTATATTATTGATGTTTATAATTATGTCCGATGACATGATGATACGATGACTACGATACGATAGGCCATTACGTAATACTCGTAGGTACAAGGCTTTAAGATTCTTACATTTTGCATAAGTGCCAGTTTGCATAAGTAGCCTGCCTCCGGAACCAGGATTATAATCGCATGCGACGCTCTTATTTATCGCTACTACAAACTTGTTAGATTAGAATGGAATTACTAATTTAAACGTAAGTAAAGAAATTTTTGAAATATACATAATATCGCACCTTTTATTACCCGACTTACGACGACACAATGTTTGAAGAACCACTCACTTTTAAGTAGTTAAGTTATGTGGTTGAAAAAAAAGTACAATGATCAGTTCCCGATTCCATATAGATACTGTACTAGAACTGAGAGTTTTCGAAAATCAAAATCCAAATAATAGTACCGACCTATTTATCAGAACTTTTCTGGTGACACCTCTAGTATTGCTAGTATCCAAGGGAGGCGGTGAATACTTACCATTACTCTTATACCATTAAAAAATCCTTACTTAGCAGTCACGTTTGCGACCACTTGACCACCGAGATCGCCCTTGACTGACGACTGCGAGCCCCTGTCTGTATTTAAAAAAAAAACTGAATAAAATATATCGAATGTCTACCTTTGTCCACTAAATATGGAGGTAAAAGCAATAATTATGTATCATTGTAATTATTTTTGACTTATTTGACTTATCAATTAGGTCAGTAAGTCATACTGAGGTGTCATAAGGTCATATTATAAATCTCACTCGGTAATAATAACTTTTGAACTAGTTTACATAATTAGGTACACTTGTGTTATAAGTACCTGTAGTTTGAACCAAGTTAATCTTTCGATATACAGGGTGACTTTGAATTCGACGTATTCCTCTCGGGAGGTGATAGTACAACTAATTTCCTACAAAATTAGCCCTGAGGTGCTTGGTCCGAAAGTGGCTAGTTTCTGAGATATTCAACATTTTTGGTTTTGGTAAAAAATCCTGAACTGACTACAAAAACATCAATAAATTAAAAATTACTGGTTGGATTTTAGTAATTTTAGTTTTAATCAGTTGCTAATACATCAGTTATCATTTATAAATACTAATAATGGCAGACGTATCATTCGTTTTAAAAAAGCAAGTAATTTCTTATCAAATTTTGCTTTGTGTCACTAATATGGTCAATAGAAAACTGGATTTATTTCAAAAAAAATATATGACACTAAGCGTACAAACTATTAGAAAAACTTCCTTGGTTTATTAGCTACCCAGAAACGTAAAATAATTAACAAAATTCTCAAAAACAAATGAATTAATTGATGATAAGTAGAGTATAAGGAGAAAAACTCAATAACAAAAACATGTTATTTTGCTAAATTTTGTTCAATGTGACCTCCGTTACGACGAATACATGCCCCAATATGCTTCCTTATCTCTATGACGGACACTCTTGGACTGAATATGCGTCTTATTTCGTCACTATCTTCAAATATGTTTCGGAGAAAAAATTCGATACACGGCCAATTCCGTCTGCACAAACAAGAAACTTCATGTAAAAATCAACCGTCGTTAGATTTTGGACACCGTGCATGCCATGGAGTTAGACCCCCTGCCAATATAACGCCTGGGAACCGAGGTATCCAACCATTGCCGTACAGAAGTTCGATAGTGCACTTGACAATCGTCGTGTGGAACAAATTCGTCAATCAAATTAATAAGTTAATTCAATAAGTAGATTAAGTTAATTCATCTTATTTCTAAATTCAAATTTAAAACAATGACCCTAGCTCATTCAAAAATTCTTCATAATTCTCACCATTTAAATTATTAGATGAAAAGTAGGGTCCAATCAAATAATTATTAATGATATCCATGCAAACATTTGAATTAAAACCGTATCCGTGGAACTGTTTACGTTGGTTTTGCTTTTTTCGGATTTCGTTGACTTTTTTGGGGCTAATAATGGATGTTGTGTTAGTTTGTCCAGCGCACTATCGAACTTCTGTACGGCAATGGTTGGATACCTCGGTTCCCAGGCGTTATATTGGCAGGGGGTCTAACTCCATGGCATGCACGGTGTCCAAAATCTAACGACGGTTGATTTTTACATGAAGTTTCTTGTTTGTGCAGACGGAATTGGCCGTGTATCGAATTTTTTCTCCGAAACATATTTGAAGATAGTGACGAAATAAGACGCATATTCAGTCCAAGAGTGTCCGTCATAGAGATAAGGAAGCATATTGGGGCATGTATTCGTCGTAAGGGAGGTCACATTGAACAAAATTTAGCAAAATAACATGTTTTTGTTATTGAGTTTTTCTCCTTATACTCTACTTATCATCAATTAATTCATTTGTTTTTGAGAATTTTGTTAATTATTTTACGTTTCTGGGTAGCTAATAAACCAAGGAAGTTTTTCTAATAGTTTGTACGCTTAGTGTCATATATTTTTTTTGAAATAAATCCAGTTTTCTATTGACCATATTAGTGACACAAAGCAAAATTTGATAAGAAATTACTTACTATTTTAAAACGAATGATACGTCTGCCATTATTAGTATTTATAAATGATAACTGATGTATTAGCAACTGATTAAAACTAAAATTACTAAAATCCAACCAGTATTTTTTTATTTATTGATGTTTTTGTAATCAATTCGGGATTTTTTTACCAAAACCAAAAATGTTGAATATCTCAGAAACTAGCCACTTTCCGCCCAAATACCTCAGGGCTATTTTTGTAGGAAATTAGTTGTACTATCACCTCCCGAGAGGAATACGTCGAATTCAAAGTCACCCTGTATAATTAGAAATCTTCGATTTCGACAAGACCCTTACTTTCGCAGAACTGTATTACTGATTAGGTAAACATAACTATTTTTGTACTAAAGAAAAGAAAATTTACCCTTTATAAAAGCTAAAAAAGAGATGGCCAAATATAGTTTAAAGTTAGTTCAGTTTACCCCTGCTAAACGCTTGCAAAATACACAGTAGATATTTATTTAGGTACATTATAGTTTTCTTAGTAGAAAAACCCAATCATCTTAAAGAATTTGGAAAATGGAAACATAACATAATAATGCGCAAAACTCTAGATGACTCATAAAAATTAAGAGAAAGGTTTCACTTAGTGCTAATACAAGTCTTATTAAATTACGAACATTACAAGAGAGCAACGAGTACTTCCTACGGCAAGGCACCGACACGGAAAAATACAAGTTTTAATAAACTCACATGACGTCTGTTTCATAACACGGTTCAACGTGTAATAAGATAAAACGGTTTATTGCTCCTTACAGCAGATATTGTGAGAAGTCAGCGAATAAGTCGTTAGTACCTATTTAGCTAATAAACTCAATTTCCAATTAGATGAAATCGCTTTTTCACGACTTTTCCGCTGATCAGCCTTTATGAATGCTTCGTAAAAACGATCGTAGAAAATGTCCGATTCCACCTTACTAAGTACCCGCGCAATCTTTATTGGAAATAAATTAAAGCCAGCGGAAAAGAATTCAAACCTTTTGTTTGTTCGGATGGGACAAGATATTAAAAAATGGAAAGCTGTGAATCTCCATAGAATTTCTCATGACAACGGGGCGCCATTGCGAGTAGAAAACACATACGTTTTATTATGTTATATTTGAGACTATGACCTTTTTTATTCACCTTATATTGTTGTGTTTTCACGTAGAAAAAGTTTTACCATTGTATCTCTATTTTTGTGTTTTAGTCGCCGAGCGACACCCACGTTTACATACAAAAGGCGATCGTTTTATTTCCAGGGGTGCGCGATATGGAACCGAGTGGAACTGATTTGGGTTAGACTTTAACAAAATATTTAATTTGCTGTGAACATACGAATAAATTATACTTTTCGCTCCTTGCCCCAACTTTTTCGACAAAGCGAGGTTTAACAAACAATTGGAACTGAGCCTTTGTTACCGGTAAAGTGATATACTTTACACTATAGTCATCTGGGCACTACGAGTTGACACGAACAAAAGTAAATTTAAACATGGAAAGAATAGTTCCGTATGAAAGAAAGGTAAAGAAGTGCCCAAATGGTAAAATAAAAATAAGCCTTCAATTAAATTATACTTAGAACTCGTAGACGTCAATGTATCAATAAAAAGATAACAGAAAATTAAAAACGTCACACGTTTATAAATAGCCTACTCATAAATAGGTGTTCCGCGAACCATGAAAGGCTACATCCAACAATGAAGACGAGAACTTTGGTTTCAATTCAATTATGAGCAGTTGCCTATCAGAACTTCACCGATGAAACCTATTTACGAAGGAAGCATGTAATAAACAACGCTATAGGAAACCAAACTTTCTTATACAGCCATAGAAATAGTGAAGAAGAAACAACAATAAACAAGTAATTAAAACTTATTTACCTATACGGCTAGTTCGCGTGCAGTCGACGAACTAAATGAGGCTCCACGTTTAGCTAACATAAATATGTGCCGTATCTAGAGGGAACGTAGGCGCCTTAAGGCTTAATCTTTATGAATACTATTCTACCATTCCATTTTAATAGTCGCCTGTTAAAGTACTAATTTTACTTTGTAACTTCTTTATTTAATTGTGTGTTTATAAATGGATTAGGAACGACTTTTTGTTTTGTAAGTTAAGTGGGTGGAAATTCGACTTAAGGCCTTACTTTTTAAAGACAAAACAACACGAAATGTTGATAAAAATTATCCAAGTAGGTACTTAGAAAAGTCTTATTAAAATTTTAATCATTTACGGTTTTATTTGCACTTATATACGTATAAAATACATATATAAATGTGAAAGTTTGTTTGGATGTTTGTCCGTCAATCACGCTGAAACTACTTAACTGATATTGCTAAAATTTCATATACAGACACAGACAGGGTACCTATGGATTTACTTGGGTGATAGGATACTTTAAAACCGGTGGCAGAAACTAGTAACATAATATTAGGTATGTTTAGTGTCTTATACTGGACACAAAAACTAGCTTCTGTCAGTGACTTCGTCAGTGTTGTAAATATGTTTATTAAAATAAAGTGTAGATATCTTTTTTTATCGATTATATACGTGTCACCTGATGGTTAGCGACCAGCGCCACCCATGGACACCCAAAACACCAGAGGAGCCATAGGTGCGATGAGGCGTTGCCGGCTTTATTAAATAGTAAATATTCAAATAACCTACTGAAATAAAATAGATGTAACCTACTTTACAAGTTACAGAGTAACCAAACAAATAAAAATCTTGCGATGAAAACTTGTATTGGAAATATAATTTAACGTATCCCAATACTTTCTCCAGTTTATAAGCAATGTTAGACAGACGGTAAACAGTAAGTTACTGTACTGTGTGTACTTTTCTAGTACTTTAGGTTTCTGTGCCCCTAGTACGATGGCAAACTTCGAACCGCGATGAAAAGTTTAGATTGTTTACAAAGTAAGTAATTTTGTGTGAATCTTTAATTTTTATTAGACATTTTGTGCGCAATTTGAACTTATATCTACATTGACTTACATTTTCATTAATTTTGTTTTAATGATTCTTCACAGCAGCATCACAAATACCCGGAGCTGCGGACTGCCTAGCGGGTTACCGGGGCTCCGTCTCAAAAAGCAGGAGTAGGAACAAGGTGGTTTTTAGTCAGTAAGAGTCTCACGAGACACTCCTTCTCGCTCTCGCCCAAGGAGAAGTCGTCGGATGATTTCCCCCCTCAAAAAAAATAGTATCACAAATACAATTAAATATCAGAAAAGCTTCTAAATAATCAGTCAAAGCTTCTTCGAATCACCAAACATACTTAAATATACAAAAATATACGATGAACAGAAAACCTCCTTCCGAGAAATCGGTTAAAAAACAAACACCGAAATCAGTTCCAAACTTGTCGTTCTTAACTCATCGACGCCCGTAAAACCCAGTCTAACCATTCTCCTTGCAGACATGAAACATTTTCAAATATTATGCACCAGTCTGATTTATAGGAGACAGTGGGCTAATCTTACCACGCTATCGCCAACACAGCTGTACAAAAAACGAATTCCAAACGGCGACTTTTATAGTAGACCCTTTATACTGTCTAGCCAAAAGTGAAACCTTATCTTGCAGACTATAAATAAATAAACTTGACGTTCCAACCTTACATTGATAGCATCACTTTGTTCTTTTATTTGGGTAATATATGTAACCTTTACTTGTACTGGTCGCAAACTCATGCAGTGTCGTTGTGTTGTTCAGTAATAAAACGCAAGTCAGACTGTTGTCGAGTGAAAAACAAATGGGTAACTTCGTAGTAGATTATGGCTAGCCAGAATTTGATAGTACATACTCGTACCTACCTATATTGCATGTTCTTGAACTTCTGAGACATTATGATACATTATTGAATTGGCGTGTGTAGGTTCACATCAACAATCAGAGCACGAAATTGACTTACTCTTGAAATGAAGTAACAACATTCATAATCTCACATCTGTCTCCCATGAGGGTAGACAGAGGCTTTGGAACGCCAATTGCTACGAATTTTACATAACTCTTTCATACATAACAACGTCCAATTCAATTACAAAGCCTAGTATAAAACAATGCTTATAGTTTTGTAATTTATCACACCCCAAATTTTATAGAGCAAAATATGCCTTTCTGTAGCACCAACAGTACGAGTGATTAGTGAAGTTAGGAGCAGATTACATTATACCAGAAATTGGAACAGTAATTACAACACAAAACATAGGAGGAACACGGGACCCCAAACACGTTACTGATGAGTTCTCTAATGACAAAAACAACCACAAACAGACAGGTAAGCTGATTCAGAATCTTTAATTACATCATCTCGGGACCGTTACAGAAGAAAAAAGAAAGATTTTATCGAAAACGATCCCCTTAAAGAGGATTTACGCAATTAAAACGTAGAAGGGAAGCCTGATAAAGGAAAAATATTTATTCTTGCCTTTTGAGTAAACTTTTAGAAATAATAATCTTCCATATTATATGGTAAGGTAAATGTTTGGCGTGTATTAAAATAAACTTTACGAATATTTTTATCACTAGGAGATATGATATGAGTACCTACATACGTTTGTCTAATACGCCTTTAAGTAAACTCTGTCTTAGTAACTCGAGATTTAAATTGCACTACTTTCAATTTTAATAACGTTTTTCATTCCAATGTTTATTTTGTTAGATAAACAAACGTTCATAATATGATACATATTTCTTAGTAAGCGTTACTTGAAATGTTTTTATTAGGTACTACTTTATTTTTTCTCTTACCACGCTGTTACCAACATGTGTATTTAGTTTGGTCTGGGAAAGTTTTCGCAAAGAAGTTTGTATCAGCGAGATACTTTAGTTGGATATGAGGTGTCTTTAGTTAATTTGCGGTAAACTTCGATATTCACCTAACAGGTGTACAGGTTAATGATGTCTTACCGCCGTACTCAGAATCATTTAGTAATCATCACAACTACTTTGCGGCAGCGCATCCACTCGTACGGCTAAATAGCTTAGTATCAGTGGAAACGGTCACATCGGAAACATAGCTACATACATACTGCCTTATTAGTTCTAGGGGATTCGTGTTGGACTTTACGATTGAGAAAGAAATTCCTTCTAATATACCTAAGTATAGTTAGAAATCCGACTGAGCACATATGTACGTGTAATTCTACTCACCTTACTATGCAATAAGGAGTAATTTATACACTAAAGAAGATCAATTAATCATGTGAAAATTTAAACTACCCATATTCAAGTTAAGGATATTAATGTTCCATCAAGAAAATAAATTCACGACGCGCTGTTTAGTTTCCTGTACATTATAATTGCTGCAGGAGTAATGATATTGTTTCAGGAATTAATTGAGGCTAGGAGAGAAATTATTAGAGATTACACACATTATTATGTAGATACGTACGTTTTAGCTTGAGCTGTGTAATATGTGTAAGTTGTGTAAAATACGTTGCCACCAACTTTACTCTTCTTCGGGTGTTACAAGAGCTGACAAAAACTGGGTAGAAACACGTTCTTATGTGAAAAAAAATGAACGAATTAAATGAAGATAAATAAATAGGTTTGAATATGACATTAAAAAGTAAGAATTGTAGTATGCAATCTGCGAAGCGTTTTCGTTCGTTGAATTAGAGCCCCCTGAACCTTTTAAACTAAACTACGATCTCTTACCTCACTTCAATACTAATACACAATAATCATGAAGAAAAACAAAAAAAGTACAAAAAACCTCTGTTCGCCGCCTCTACGTCAAAATTAATTAATCGATTTCGATGAAATTTGCCACCAAGATAAAACAAATCTTGAAAAAATGTAGCTACTAAGTGACCTTGTGTCATCTATTGTCATTTCCAAATTTTGTGCAGACAAATCCACAGGCAGAAAGCTAGTTTTATTATACGTTTAGGTACAATAAACATAGCATAATCAGTCTTTAAACGTTCCCTTTGAGCGAGGATACGGCCATAATCCACCACACGGGGCTAAAGCGGATTGCCGGACCTAAATACCGAAAATAAAAATTATAATTACAACACATGTTAAATTAATTACCAGCACGTATTTGCTTAGATATTATAGAACATCACACTTTTTATCTTTAGAAGGGAACAGCAGAATTCATGTTATGTGTGCCTAATACTAACTTTTTGTCAATTAACTTCTAGTATGGGTAGTAAATCTGCATTGTGGGTTAATAAATACGGAAGATACTAGAGTAAATTATCCATTACTTCATTATTTTAAACTTTGAATTATATAAAATATTAATATAAACCCTGTGCCCGACGCAGAAATCGAACCTAAGATGTCCTTACATGGTCACACTCCGTCTCCATTCAAAGAAACACTTATCCCAACTTTTAACGCACTTTGTTTAAAAAGGAAATATTTTATTCTATTGAATTAACCGAAACACGAAAGGGTCTTAGAGTGAATAATAACATAAGCCAGTTTCTTCATCTTCAATCAGCTGGTCTTGGGGTAAACTGTACTGGGGCACGTGATACGCATTCAGATATAAAGGGATATTGGGCCATTGAAATATGAGCAACCGATTCTTTGCTTACCACCGATTTTGGATAGACTATACGTGGTGATACTTAAAAAATAGCTCTTGAATGAATGGAGACTTGTACATATATTCTGTTTTTGGTCATATTATTTTTTAAACACAATAAGGCCCAGATTATGACTTATTATCTGACTATTTAAATTAAATGTTATTGAAATCATAGCATTTGATTTGAAGTGATATTTCCCCATTTAAAACTACAGGTGAATTCTGGTTTTATCCAACATTGTTTATTTGAGAAACCAATTAACACGACAAGAGATACGGCCAGGGCAACAGCCAATTAATTGTTTTGTACTAAAAATAAACAGTAAGTGGTAAAGGAAGCATGTAGAAAATAATTACCAAGTATTTATTCCCTTTGTTTCCGAGAGCTACTTGAACAAACTTCTGTATTTCCCTTCGTTATTTAAAAATAATTTTCAAAGTACGCGCTTAAATATTTGTTTGTTTAGCAAAGTTTAATCACCCCGTGTGAATTACGGAGCTAGATCAAATTTGATCAGCGTCCAATTAATTTGTTACGTCAGATAGTAGATAGACAATTATGTTCAAAGCCGGTACAGCTACATAAACCTAGCGACTATATCTACATTTTCATACGCGTTGATTAATATCAGCATGAATTGAAACACGATATATTTGCCAGGCTGAGAGCATGAGAGCGATGTTATTTCATTGATTCGCAGAAAAATCGTTCACACGTTTTATTGGTATCTCCCAATTAAAAAAGGAATGTGGAGTGCATTGGTGTGATGCAGTGGCATCCTCAAGGACCCTGGCTGGCAATAAAGTAGGCATCAACCGAGCTACGTGCCTTACGATAAGACGAGGAGTACGTGCTAACTCCTTATTTGTGCATGAAGCTCAGCCACCGAGCAAACTGGGACGTTTAAAAAACGGAAAGAAAATTTACATTATCACATTCCTCTAGAGAGTTATTTTACTACTCTCAGAGCTTAAATATTTCATTGTAGAAAATGTTGTACTTCGTGAAAGTTCATCTGAAAAAACATTTTATAATAAAGATATCTGCCGACTGCCGAGATACAGCAATATTGTCTAAAGAGGATTGCACCACTCTTAAGTCGGACGCTCTTTACTGTTCCTAGAGAGGAATATTTTTATTGTTATTAGTAAATATTGCTGATTTCAATTACATTTATTGCAAAGTCTAACAGAAAAAAACAAGCTAAGTAGCTTAAAACAAACCATTAACATTCATGATACTGATACTATACGACTGCATGTCACACATGGATTACCTACCAAAATTTTATTGCCGTTATTTATAGATCAGTATACCCGAAAAAAACAAAGAAAAAATAAAAATCGAATAATGTCCTGCGGCATTAAATAATGTTTCTCGCATTGTATATCCTAGCCCACTCGTGCGTTACGTGGACAGCTACCACGGACTACAAACGCTCGCCGATGTCACCCGGCACGTAGGTTATAAAAATGAGGGAGATCTTTAAAGTGAAAAGTAAAACGAGTTTGGCTTTTATGGTAGTTACTCTGAGTTATCCAATCAGTCGGTGCCGGGGAAGCAATAAACTGGGCATCACGTCCGAACGTGTCCTCCTAGTGACAAACTACTAACGCTCCGCGCCAACTAGCGCACTGAACGCTTGCCTGCACTCACTGATGGACGAATTTAGATTTATTACTTACCCCGCGTGTTTACTTTCCTCACATCGTCCGAGCTGCGACGAGATTCATTAGTTAGGGTTAGTCTTGTAGTTGTGTTTGGTCACGGCAAGGACCGACGGCGCACTAGAATAACAGTTTGACATGACAACGCAAGACCCACTTCAATTGAGCCTCCCTAAAGCAGGAAATAATTTTGATTATCAAGCAAACCGTAATGTTTTCGGCTCTTTTACAGATGAACGATTCTTATTTATTACGACAAAGTAAGAAAGATCGTAAATATCTCATTTCTTCCATCATTACTGCAAAGACATTTGAACATCCATCATATAAGTACTTATAACTTACAAACAATCTTGTATCGGCGAATTTTCTCGATGGAATGATGCAGGAAAATTATGCTTTTCAATCATCGAATACTTTTGAGTGGTTTCCTCGGCGTTCTTCTTAAATGAATACAATTAATCATTTTTCTTTTATGATTTGATAAACGTACATAATATTATAATAATATACGTCGTCGTCTATTATTGAGGTACACAAAGAGCGAGTCGCTTCTCCGTCAACTGTTCTACATTAGATACGCCAAGATATTACCGTACCGTCAACATACTGAATAGGCGTGTGTTTGACATTGTAACTACCATTGAGAATGGCTCCAATTGACAACCGTACTTTACGACTAATTGCTGATTATCCATCAAACTTATTGCTACAATCAATCACATTTGAACATAATCGCGTGCATTATAAGCCGTTATTATAATCCTTGAAACGACTTAGAGAATACACTAGTATAGTAATAGTTTTCTCTGGAAAATTGTTTTGTAATTATCTTACAAATGGGACTGTTTACGGATGAATTCACTAAATGTTTTTTGTCTTAGAACTTGCTGATGTAAACATAACATAGCATTATATTCGTTACTCACTGATCAATAAATTCATATGATCATTTTTCAACAACTATGCATGTATGTCTTGCTCTGTGTACCCAATGCCTTTTTTAAGGGGGAAAATCATCCAATGACCTCTCTCGCCTTAAGCGAGGCGACAAAAGTCATTGGATGATTGAACCACCCCGTTCCTACTCCTGCTTTTCAAGCCGGAGCCCCGGCAAACCCGCTAGGCAGTCCGCAGTTTGGGATTATCCAATGCCTGACAGGATTTCTATAGCTAACAATTATGAAATTCATTCTAAAACCTCATACTCAACAAACTAAGGTAACAAAACTTTAATACTAACAAAATACATTAAAACCCTGTCAAAACAAAATATAACATCATTCTTATCGTTTCAATGTAACAAGAAAGAAGATGAAAAGTAATTAAAGTCAAATAACGTTGTAGAAAGTGTTGTAAACAGTTTTAATGTTACCTCAGGTTAAGCCACTTTAAATACGCTCAAGTTGAACATGTCAACTGAGTTGTTAGCTTAGCTTGTAAACTTATTCAATCTCTTTTTCGTTTCGGTGTAAAATTGTATATTAACACTGTTTTAAGAACTACTGTTTCGATATTAATCTTAGTTACTGCTGCACAGTGTACTTTCCAATATTTTGATTAATTATTGTTTGTTTAATTAGGCAACATTAAGTTCTATTGCTTAGGTAATTTAGTAACTTTGTTTACAAGCAGTGAAAAATACTGATTTTGATAAAATTGTGTCTTTGTGGTGTCTCTATCCCAAGCTTCATCGAACCTCTGGATCAGACATAATTTTACCATGACATGCTCATTGTATCACATCATTCTGTACATAATCTATCCAATAGGCTACTCTTCTACTTGTCAAATTGTATACTTTTATATAGGTAGATACGTCATTAATTATATTTTTTATGAATTTTGTATGAAATAGTGCGTTACATCGTCAACAGACTTATTTCTAGAATTTTAGGTACAAAAATTTGTAAATTTGCAGATTATCATATCTGTGAATGAAACTGGTTTTGAATATAATTAGTATTTATTTTTAACTGAGAACACTACCCAATTATTATTTATACGTCCTTCTATCTTTAACATTTAATCTTCGCTTTGCCACATGATTTTTATCCCTTCTGTTATGTAATGTTATACAATGTAAAAACAACAACAACAAGGTTATACTAAGCAATTATCATTATAATTAAAAAAAAATAACAAAATTTTTGTGTCAGCATAGATTTTTAAAAAGACAGAAGAATAAGGAAAATAACTCTTTAAAAAATAAAGACTCACTATTAAAACTTATACTAACTTAAACGTCCGATTTCCCTTCGAACTCAACGTGTCATGTTATGCTACAGCAGTGTGAGTGTGAATACAAGATGCACCTGTGTTTGCAAACACTTGTCTACAGTAACAATATCACCTACATACATACATACATAGGTACATATTGTACATACATAGGCAGTTGACTGCTCTCCTTACTATGTCCAGCGATCATTCAATTTGAATACATAGTACAGAGTCTTAGCTTTGTTTATAGTTTGTAGTGTGTTGAATAATAATAATAACAAGATGGTGTTTGCCTGTTCAATAAAGGGTATTAAGGTTGAATATAACAGTCATTTTTAACATAATATTATGTAACGAATCGCATCTAACATGGTACAGCTATGAACTAAGAAGGCTACAATTAAGAAGAATTGACTTTGACTGCACGGTTGCAACGGTGTGAGTGAGGTTACCGGAGGCCTAATTACCCACCTTCCCAATCCCCGATTACCCAACAACCTTTAAATTCCTAACCCCAAAAACGCCGGCAACGCACTTGTAACGCCTCTGCTGTTTCGGGAGTCCATAGGCGGCGGCGATTGCTTACCATCAGGTGATCCGTCTGATCGTTTATCGGCTTATACCATAAAAAAACATCTTGCTCGACATGCTTAACACGTGCAACAATTCGATCAACACTATATTACCATGTCTTTTTCAAACAACGATTACAAAAGAAAGATAGCGAATATGTTCTTTCTAACTATCAAATAACTTCAAGTAAGTACTTTTCTAATTACTTTTTCTAGCAATGTCATCACGTAGGGAGGTCTCTATGAGGGCATTTGTGTGTTTAACCAGACTAAAATTTTGTAATTACGTACATAGAGAACTAAATTCTAGCCTCGCATGTGACACCCCTAAATATATCTCTCTCTTTCTTGCTAAAAGTTATTAGAAGAAGACGGATATAGTTTAAATTAAGCTCATTACGTGTACAAGAGGATTCGCACCACAGAACTGAACAAATTACTATAATTTAAATGTAACTACGTAAAATGTTCGAGTTGAAACCGTTTTTCCATTAATCCTCGATGTTTTAATGAACAAATAGGTAATTTGAACATTAAACTGTACAACGTTGGTACTCGTACAATCGTACAACTTGTTCGTAATTACAGGGGATTAATATGATACGAATCGCATATTATTTTGTTGATTACTACTGTAAAGCATTGTTCTTTGATGTGGCTTTTAGTGATGATATAGAGATAGTACAATAGTTATATTTAAGTTTATCCTTTTTATTGTTTATCTAGAATCGTGATAATAAAATACCTAATAGTAGTTAGATGACATTTTAATTACTGCAAAGTAATAGCATGAGAGAGAACTTGCTTTGGCATGATTGGGCCAGCTACGGCCTCATTGAAAAGTGACGCGATGTGAGTGAGGTTACAAGAAGCCCTATCGCATGCCTAATATTGATGTGTTTAGTGCTTCACAACTCTTTTACTTTTAACTATATCAGAAAACAAACGCTGTGATAGTATATTACTTATGCCAATGTGTAAAAACATAACTTTGCCACGACCAATAACTAAAGGATTGAGACAAAATCCAGTCAGTTTAAATAAAAGTAAATCGTTAGACCTTTCCCTTAAACTATTGGGTTACGGATTTTATTCCTTGACTAATAAAAAAATATATTGAAGACAACCGAAGCGTTTATTGGGAGCGATCCCTTCCGAGACCATTCTTAAAGGGATCTGACTAAAGGGGCTCAAAAAATATACACCCTGTATATTGTACCTTACATATTCAAGCATATAATAGTCTTAAATATTGTTGTGTTTTATTACAAAGAAGTTTTGGTCGACTTTTCGGAACTATCACTTCTAAGCGATTGACTTAAAACTGCGATCCAGGGTAAACAATACTTATCTACTACTAACTTCTGCCTGCTACTTTGTACGCATAAGTAAATAGGTAATTGTTTTCCCCGTTCCCGTAGGAATGTAGGGAAATCCTCTCTTAGTGCTCCTCTACACTCCCCAAGCAACATACGTGCCAAGTTTCAGCTTCCTAGCTTCAGTAGTTTTGGCTGTGCGTTGTCTGTCAGTCAGTCAGTAACGGAAGAATTTTATATATACAGATGATTGGTGACCTAACTGCGACCCCAAACACCTACCTAGCATATAGGGGATAACAGCAAGCCCTTCTGATTTCTAAATAGTGACGATGACGGCAAATGTTGAGTTAGCAAGATGTAAGAATCAATATAATACACAGATTAATCAGAGGTATTAATATAGTTACAATTAAGTAACATATCATATTCTACTTTTATAATAATACTAGCTGACCCAGCGAACTTCGTACCGCTTTCGCGTAGCAATTATACTCTACTTTATTTTGTATAGCTGAGCTATGTATGAGTCCCTATTCAATTTGAACTGGAATCTATAATATCCTCCATATAAAAATGAATCCATAATTTCCTGATCTCACTATACCTGAAAAGGACTTTACTAATTAAAAAAAAACAAAATATATTTTCATAATAGTGTTTATTTCATAGGATTCAATAATTTCACTGTCCTGCAGGCGCCTTATCGGCTCTGATGACAATTTTGTGATTATCTGATGGCATGCGGTCTAACGCATTTGTGAATGTCTAATGCATCGGTCTAATGCAACTAATTAATTGTGTTGATGGAAAAATGTTTGAAGTTGTTCATCACAATGGATCTTTTTACTGAGTTGTTGTGTGCGCAACGCTGATCGACTTCTCTTGCTGAATTGTCCATAAAATATATTTGCAAAAATGTATAGTCTTCAACAGGCACTGGCAATAAGGAACCTGTTCGATGATATATTTGAATCCCTGAATCTGCAAGAATATAAATATGTACAGTACTCTCAACGGATCTTGGCAGATCTGAACTACGTGCAGAAGGCTGCTCAATAAGTGTAAAGGGTCAATTGTATTTAGAAATGGTCAATCTCTAGCCTAGATGGCCGCCCCCGCACCTCGCCTCATGCCACCATTTGGTTCTAAAACATACTTATTGCGCAGCCTTCTGCACGTAGTTCAGACCTGCCAAGATCCGTTGAGAGTACTGTATACAGGCAATTGTATAGCAAATTGTACCACCATGTGGCTCGCAAAATACTGCCACAATACTTTACATCATTTCAAATTAAAACTACTTTTAACCTCGACATTAAACAGCCTTCCACGGCAGCTTTAGGTAGTAGGCTTAGTAGGCTAGGTATTTTATAGTGGCAGGACATCTTGCTCATGCCACTATAAAATACAACATGTTATAAAATGTTGCTGATTAAGTCTACGGATTATAGACTATTATTATGTATTTGATTTATTGTTTAAAAAGTAAACACATCACTGACTCGACATATTTTGCACCAGCTACATGGTTTTAAAACTAAAAAAAAATGTTTGCCATTATGCTTACTTACTAAAAGTAGGCATAAAATTGTCTCGTATAATTTTTGTTGCCCCAAATGATGTCATTTGAAAGCAATTATTGTACTGCTGGATATGAGTCAAAAAATGAACCATGTATGAATGTAGTGGCTCTGGTGGCGACACCAATGGCATCAATTTGGCGCAACACAATCCAGGGGCTTCATTTTTGAATTTCAATCCCAATGTGGACACACAATATTCATTAGTCCATTAGCAACAATTTGCTCTGAACTGTAATCAATTGCCACATTATAACTGAATGCAGCTTTGTGGGGATTAAACACAACATTTCTATCTTGATATCGATTCAGTTCAAGTTCATTTCGCGCTTCGCGTTGCTCATCAGTTTGATTTGCTCTTATATTTCTTTGACTTGCCGTATTTCGAGTTCTGCGGCCTAAGCTTGTACGTCTGGTTGGTAGCATTGTTAAAAACGAAATTCCAACTGAAAATAAAAAACATTTTCTGCATAACCATGTATACCAAATTTTAGTATTGTGTAGTCACCAAAAGTTATTAAAAATCAATATGGAGATGTGAACTTACCTTGATTAACAAACACTTATTAGCAAATAAGAATCTTCTTAGTCTTTAAAACTCGAAAAAATATTAAGATAATCTCTCAGAAATATTGAAAAATATACATTTAATTTTGCATATTTAAAAAAACGCGCAATACGAATGTCAATGTCATTCACACCAATAGACTATATTGAAAGAGCATCGTTTGTTCGAAAACGTGAATAGAAACTTTAATTTACACAAAATAAATTTCTGAACACACGCGTAACTGTTGATAATTTGTCATTATTTCTGAATGCACGCATATTTATGCGTATAGAAATACCTCAAATATTTATTTGAGGTATTTCTATTAATGCTTAATGCACTTTTCAAAATTTTCAATAGATTAAAAAAAAATACAGACAATTGTTTATTCAACCTTTTCAAATAGTTTATGCATAAATGTCAATCATTATTTACAGAATTTGAATTTAGAAACATACAAATATTTGACATGTAAATTTATTGAAAACATCTAGCTTTTGCCCGCGACTTCGTCCGCGTAGTGGTGTTAGTGGTCAAAATGCTGCCGTATTTCATCTAAAATGTGAATTACTTGAGAATATGTTACTGTTAGCATTTTTAAAGATATGTACATTAAGTGTCTAAATACAAAATTTCACTGTTACAGCTTTAAAAATGACGAATTTCCATATGACCATTCATCCCCTATTTTTACCCACTCTCCCCTATTTTTTTGCAATAAAAAGTAGCCTATGTTCTTTCGTTTATCTTTAAGTGTCTAAATACAAAGTTTCACTGTTACAGCTTTTAAAATGACGAATTTCCATATGACCATTTATCCCCTATTTTTACCCATTCTCCGCTATTTTTTTGCAATAAAAAGTATCAAGTAAGGTCTATTCTATCTCAGTACCAAATCATCAAAATCGGTTCATTGGTTTAGGCGTGAAAGCGTAATTACAGACAGACAGAGTTACTTTCGCATTTATAATATTAGTAGGGATTCTGTGCTCCAAGTCTCCAACGCACACTTATCCAACAGCATTTGTTTTTTAGTATCCAATAGCAATATGAACTTTATCTAATAGCAATAAAGCTCAAATTGACTCTACGTATTAGTTAGAAAACGTTTGTATGGGATAAAGAAAAGGGCTGTTTTTAGGGCTTTTCCGTCAATTATTTGATATTTTCTCGCCGTAAAAACCATCCTTGAACTTCGACGAATATTACAAAAAAAGAATTGGCCAAATTGGTCCACGCGTTCTCGAGTTATGCGCTTACCAACACTTTTAGCGATTCATTTTTATATATAAGATTAAAAGCAAACCAAGCTTACGTCAAACAAATCCTCTTAACATAATCCAACCTAACAACACGGACATCTAATTAAATATACTTGGCGAATCGCTCCCTAAGTACCGAACTAATTTCCAGAAGTACGCAATATAATTCTCTGTTCTGAGTGTAGCAGGCAGTTAATAATCGACATTAGTAAAGTGGCTGGGAAGGGGAGACTCCCCTAAGGTATCAGTACTCAGTGGCCGGCGTAAGAACCCGCACTCCGATACCATCAAACCACTTCTACAGAAATTGCAACGAGGTAATTCCTCAATTTACTGCAATTTGCTTTTAGAGAATCGAAATCAGCTCGTGTATCGATAGTGCTTTACTCCTAGTGAAATCATATCACACAGTGGACATTTCATTTAAGTAATTGGATAAAAATCTAAGATAAACTACTTTTAAAATATCTACTAACTAATCAAAGTTTATGCTAGAAAAACCATATTGTATTGTTCAACTTATAAATAACCTCGTAAACGTCATGTAGAATTAAGCAGTAAAAAATACACAAGAAGTTACACCCCAGGCGGCTATATTTCATATTGATAAGACGATAAGCTAACAACATGCAGGCCTTTTTATAGCCAATAAATAAGGCTTTTAAACATATATGCATAACTCTAAATTAAGCTAGTATACCTATAGTTTAAATAAGACATGTAACGTTGAAGTAATGGCAACACTAGCCCGGAAGCGGAAAAACGAAACGGACTAGTATTTACGAGCAGTACATCCGCCCGGTGGGCTTCATTAGCACACGCGCTGGACAAAAAATATATTATTTTAAATGCATCCATTGAACTTTAGCACTTTGTTGCTAGTTACAAAGTGAACATAATAAAGCAAACAATATTGTGTTATTTCAATAAAATGTTATTTTAACGAATATATCATGGAATTTTTAATCGCATTCTGTTTACTCGTCGCATTGTTAAATAAAAAACATAATTAATTTTACAATTGCTATTGTAGTAAAATTCGGGTAAATGTAATAAAATATGCGTACAGTGTTATCAGTGGGGCGAAGTAGCCCATTGTGGTTAGAGTCAGTTCAGTGGCGCACGCTGCTAATTAGCCAGCCACAAGATAAATGTCAGCAATCACGAACCCCCGCAACGCCGCCGCCACACGCTACCCGCTGCCCGCCTCCACCCGCGATCAACAGATTACTTACAAACTAGCATCTCGCCTTACAGACCACCAATCCTCCTTATTACCCCGTTTTTGTAGACACAACTGGCCGACGGAACCCTTGCTACTGATTTATATTAATATGTAACAATCAATCATCCACTATCTTGACATCCAAGCTGATAGCTCAATAATAAACTTGAATTGCCCCCATAATAGTGTCTTCGTCGCAAATGTCAATTGTTGAACT
Organism: Spodoptera frugiperda; assembly: GCF_023101765.2. Taxonomy (NCBI): domain Eukaryota; kingdom Metazoa; phylum Arthropoda; class Insecta; order Lepidoptera; family Noctuidae; genus Spodoptera; species Spodoptera frugiperda. Next base: position 6,501,964 of record NC_064241.1, on the reverse strand, counting down.
TTTAAAGGGCTGTTGGTAATAATAGGGGTGGTCTTGTTGAACCATGTCGTTGTAAATCAGCGGTTCACTTTATATTGAAGGTAAATCACTTTGTTGAAAGTTCAGGCGTCGGTCGTGTCGCTGTAATGTATGTCGTCATTTTCTTTGTGTTTCCGACATATTTACTTGTGTGATAAGTGTCTTCACTGTTTAAAGCAAAGTTTCCGACTATACCTGTTAAACAGATTTTCCGCTAAAAGGCTTCGTAGTAATAATGGGATTTTTGGCTAAGTATTTAATATTCATAAAGAAGTTCTGAATGTGGAGCATGTGCAAGTTCTAAATATCTTAATTACCTGCTGCCGCGAGTTCGCCGAGCGAAACTTTCGGCGTTACACGCGTGCCATTTTGAATATAGTTCCTTTACATGACGTCACGTCGCATAACATGACTCTAGCTGCTCTTGTAAAGAAACAATTCTTTGTGACTTGCATACAAAAATCACTATAGCACACAGCTTATACATTTAATTGGCCGTAACAGATTTAAAAGGAAAAAAAATATATAAATTGAAACAAAGGACATTGTAAGTAAACACAGGATTATCGATTTGTACCTAGGTATTTTAGTTTATAACTGAACCATAAGGCTGTTGTTTGGTCTACAAAGTTAAAAATGCATCAGCTTTCCATACAGGTAGGTACTCAGATATTAATTCGGGAACTGAATCGATACTGGATTAGACTAAACTTCCCCAATCCAGATAGTTTAGATATTGATCATTATGTATATAAGTAGAGATAAACTTTGTGAGAGAAAATTACCCCTAACAAGCGGTAGACATTTTTTATGAATTAGACAACACAAGCACATCATGAAGGTTCCATGTCCTCTTCAGAGGTGAGCCCACTATCAAAGGCATACATAAGAAAATGAAACTCAGATAATCAATAATAATCCTTACAGTCTTAAGTTTAGGACGAAATTACAATAATATTTTTTAAATTATTTTCTTAAATGGTCAACAGAAACCACGTCATTACACGGCCCAATAAATCTAAAAGAAATGTGTACACAAATACTCCCATTTATTTTTCATATACGATACGATGTATCTAGGTAATTTCTTTCTGTCTGTTTCACATCGATATTATTTATATCCAATTTTGTATTGAGTTATTCTTTTTTCGTTTAATCAACTAGTTTGTACTCTCAGTATATAAATGTGAATCCATTTTTGTCACTGAATAGTTTTTCTGTTATTCGAAGCGAAATATATTATAGGTATGTATAGATTTCTGCAATAGTTACAGTAGATTTGAATTACTAAAATATTTACAAAGCTTTGCGTAATAAATGAAATAATGATTTTTAATGATATCCTACCAAAAACATTCTGTAAAAACTAGCTAAGTCTCGATATGTTGTACCAAGTCAACCATTGACTTCGCACGACTTTGAAATAAACAATTACCCATTTTAATACTTTTTAGATATACAAACAGCTCTCATCGAGTCTTGGATACTTTGTAACATACTGTTATTGGTGGGATTTAACTTCTTTTGTAGAAACGTGACTTCATCTGAGACCAGTTGAGGATTCTTCATTAGATTTTTTATTATTCATTAGCTATTTCAGATCTTCGATTTATGATATCAAATGGAGCGGCCTATCAAGTTGAATAGATGGTACGGCAGTGTTTGTTTCGGGCACGTCTTGGCGGATGCACTGCTGTGCCCCCAGATCAGTAGTAATAAAGTAATAACTAAATATAAAATTGTTGTAGGTCAGATAAGTATTTGTACTATTGACAGTGCCCCTGTTAAACCATTTTTTCTCCAGTTATCTACGTTTTGTTATTAATATACTTACCTGGAGTAGGCACCATTCCAGATAAACAACAATTGAGTATTTGTTTATTTTTTAAATCATTATTGTGATCGATAAACTATTATTCGACCCATATTATTGTTACGTAGTAATCAGATAACACTTTCAACAATTTGTTTTTCACATAATGATGATTACGTAAATTATCCTTGACAAGTATCCCCTTCACCTACATTCTTCAACAATAATCGGCTTTTGTGTAAAAATGAACTGAAACACTCTATTTAAACAGCTGACGTTCATTGTACGCCGACATAATACTATCGATTAAACAAAACCGAATCGAATGTTACGAACTCGATAATTTCGTCAGCATTAAATAACTGCTAACAAAATGTTCATTTACTTTCAATGAGAATAATGCAGAATCGAATAACATCGGGATTTATTTAAGGCTTAAACCACACGTTCAATGTTACTAAAATTTTGTTTTGATACTAATTTCCGTGTACACAGTGTTGCCTAATTAACATTGTTATCGCTGCAGAGATTTATGTTGATCAGAGTCAATAAAACAGTTCGTTTGCGGCTAGCCTAATGAAATCTGTTCGATATTTTTAAATGACTCAGCTCGGCAGGTTACGATATATTTGTAGACCACATCGATTCTATCGAACTTCCCGCTAATTTTGTCTAAACATTTGTGCCGATGACGTCGACCGTAACTTTGCTTTTAGACAGTACCTAATGGCTGGACGTTATTCATAAAACAATCAACTTTTTACATTTAAAAGCCACCTGCTAGTACTTTAGGAAAAGGTTTGAAATTTTTCATAAACCCCCAGTGTTATAATAACTTTTATGTCTTTTAGTCTTTGCTTGTCAGTTCACAATTTTTGTTGTAAACAAAATAGTCTTAATGTGGTAGACACGTGGATCTATTTTCGTTTAAAATAGCTTTTATAATAGCTAAGCATAAGTGCTTGCTATTAGTTTTAAAACAGTGCAGTGTTTAGAATTTACTGCTCTACATATGCTCTTAGCAAATGATAAAGTCACGCTCCACAAACCAATATTTTTAACACAAATGGAAGTTTGCTCTTTGCAATACTTTCATTTGCTCTACTCTGCTCTGAAATAAAACCATTAAGTCCCATTGCAAACATTGAACGAAGACTTTTATTCTCAAGGAATCAGATTCATAATTTATGCATTTAAAGTTGAGGGAGTTTTCATGGCTGGATTTATATCGCTCAGCATATTAGTGCAATAGCACTGAGCCTGTATAAACTTGGTGAGCGGATATGTTCCTAGTTCTCCAACAATTTCCTCGTGGTTCGCTTGAAAACTTTCTAGCTTCATTAATACTACACTCTTACCGCTGTACATTTTACTTCCTTTTACTAAATTACTATTTCAAGATTTTAATATTCTTTATAGATGAGGTGTAACTGGTACAGAGGTTGGACTCACTCTGAAATTCAGAGGGTTTAATAATAAAGTCAATAGCTTAACTTTGCTGTTTCAAGTTACCTTAGAGTTTGGGGTGAGATTTAAAATGATTAGGTAATATGAATCTGGTCACAGAAGCACAGATTTTATGACAGGGGTAGAAAATGTAGGGTCCAATATTGAATTAAGAAATGTGTTTAACATAAACTTCTCATTAATTAAAATCAAGACATACTGCCTTATTCGAATGATTATAACTGATACGCCTATCTAACAAGATATAATAGGATTTTACATATCAACAGCCAATAAGTGATAGGTTTTAAACCCGCACCCTCATGCATAAGCGGACGTCTTAAACCGGGCCATCACGACATTCTATTTCTAGATATTATTTTGTTTAATATTTAGTAAGAATCTTGGAGCTATTAGAATTGTAGTTCATCCAAATATTGGACTAATAACATAAAGGTAGGTATTGTGCCACAAACATCAAATACAAGTGCATTACAAAACATCTTTACATAAGGAGTAATACACATTATGTAAATCTAATTATACAATTATCAGTTCACCTTCATCATGACTTTGCACACAACGTAAACACTACAGCGAGTCATCAATCAGTCGATAACGTACAGCAACAACTACATTGTTGTGCACTAGGGTTAAAAAGTTATCAGTCAAGTCATAACTCATTTATTGATTTATATTTTATCTCGTAGAACGCTCAATTGTGAATTTTATGTTTTTATATCTGTACAGGTTTTGTTTTTAATTTCGGTTTTAATGTTTATTAAATAATGTTACTTTGTATGCTATATTTGATTTATATGCATTAATTTTAATTAGTTTTAAGATATCTGCCGTGATTTAACTACTTTAAATGTATTGGGGTTTATGAAATTTGGAGACAACTTTTATTTTAAATACTGAATAAATAATCGTAAAACCTATCTGTAAAAGCTAGCTGGAATAGCAGAAGTAGGAACAGGGTGGTTTTAGTCAATAAGAGTCTTACACTTCCTCTCGACTTTGCTGAAAGAAGAAGGCATTTGATGATTTTCTGCCCTTAATAAAGCTTTGAACTTCACAGTTGTCTGTGTATTGTAAAAAGTTAATGACAATAAACGATTTTTAAAATTTAATATGGCTGTTTATGCTACTTAAAACCTCGCTGCAACAGAAGAGGGCGCTTGAAATCACATTTTCTTTTCAACAACAGATTTCTAGATCGAACGCGATAAAGGCAAATATTGTGGTGATTTATCTATAGGAAAGCAGCGAGTTTTGTCCCGCGTTACATCGATATCGCGCGACGCCTGCGCCAGATATTTATTACCGCTACGAATCGTACCAATTTTATTCCAATCTGATACTGCGCACATTTTTTACGATCAATTCCACAAACAGATGCACATTTTCATCTCATGGCATGCTCTAATTTTTGTCGTTTTACCACGAAAGCGCTCGGCTACACTCGGTATCTGACATAACTCGTTGAAAATGATAAAGCTTTTCGTCCTCACAATGCCTTTATTAATATAACAGCGCTTGAACAAATCACGCGAGCTCTACAAGTAATTTAATTTATTTATCATATAATTTGACAACGTAGGATTATTTACTAAGTACGTATCAGCTACGGCTTGGTTTACTAGGTAATTAATGAAGAGCATTCGTTTTTGCTCGAGCAACCGGATTACCGGAGTAAGATAACATCTAGGGTTTTCAGAATACTATTGTTAGTATCGCATTCTACTGATCCAAGACGTATTCCATGTAAAATATTCTATGTACCTAAATTTTTCTAGTATCGTCTACTAAAGTAGTATTTCATAATCCAGACTTTGTAGCTTGTTCAAAACTCAAACGCGGAGATTAAAAAACTTAAAACTTCTTGTCCAAGAGTCACGCTTGCTAGAAAAACGAGGAGGATAGTTTCTTAAAATGTTATTAAATACAAGTAACTTATCTAGAGCTCTTCACTCGCAATCGACCTATAAAATGAACAGTAAGTGAGTTTATACGAAATAGAAAGTGACTACTCACTCTTCTCAAGCCCATGGGGCTTTCTCCCATATCTAACAGTTCCCAAGCTACACGTATTGGTAATAATACATGTGCGTACGCTCTCTGCATTCGTACCCGATCAGCCTATGATATGAAACCCCTATTAATATCTTTCTTTATTTTGTATTGTTAGGAATAAGAGGGAAATCTTCGATGAAACGATTTATTCAATTTTCTAATGTTATACAGGAGCTGAATAAAAAATCGACGTTCGGTGATTAATCAGTGGTTTTGTGATAAATCGAGGCGCGTCAAAAAAGCTTTTACTAACATTGCCGACGTGGATATTGTAACAGTCAATGAAGTTAGAAATAGAAACGTTTTAGTCATAAATATTAATGAATACTATTCAAACGATGAAGGTATAAAAATTCATTGTCAGATAAAATGGACGGATAATTAAGCGATTGATGTATTTTCATTCTGTGTTATTATTTAGCCAATTATTTCTTGAACGTTGTGGACTTATACTAATTGACAAGATGGCTTCGGTAAGATAATGTCCGATTTAAATGTCGTTATCCTGTTTGAGGGACAGGCGTTGACGGGAAATCAAAGCCACATTTCGCGGAAAATTAATTAGAGATTTTGTAGTTTTGTAACCTCTATTGTATAAAATATAATTTTATGATTATTTGTTGATTAATACACAAAATATATCAGTATCAAATATTTCAATCTAAATATCTTTAAAAGCTATCCCCTCTAGCATTTTCAAGGAATAAAAACGGAATGTTGTGTTAAACGTAAATAAATGTTAAGTAAAGTAAATTGAATTGAAGAAACCAGACATCAACATTTTACGCCATACATCAAAAGAATTGACCCGAATATTGGTAGCAGAGGAGCAAGATTAAATTTTAAGTACAATAATAAATTTATGGAAGGTTTGTGGAGGCGGAGGCGCCGTCGCAGCTTAGCTTGGTGCATAATGGCAAAGATAATGATGTCAAGAGGCGGAAGAAGCAATTACGACCTCGAGCCGTTTGCAATCACGTCGTGATATTTCTGAGAAAACAACACCGCTTCCAGACAATTCCAAGATTATATTTCTTCTGAATATTATTGCGGTATCTCTCGCTCGGAGAAAGAAAATCTGTTATCTTATACTGTTTTGTGAACAAACGATAAAATGCCCGAGCGAAGAGAGATAGGCACAATATAAACTATTATTAGCTATACAATGGTTTCTACGCAATCCTAGACTTCAATCAGTAGTGTGTTATAGAGCATCTGTTACCTCATCGCGATCCTATTAATGTATAGGCTCGAAGCAATAATTCTCTATCGAAACTAGTTATACAGCAGCCATTTTATTTTTCTCCGAAATAAACGACTCAATTCCCGTTAGATAACAAATAAAAAAAACAGTAGCGGTCTACCGGTAACTTCGCACGTGTAGAATTATTACGCGGAATTTTCCAATGGTTGTAAGTGCCGGCAAAATCGAAGCATAGTTCGGTTAGTAGTTTTAAAAATTGTTCCTTTCCACAATGCTTTTGTTGTCTTCAATTATCTCACGTTTATTTTCAAACACAGTTTCTGAATAAACGGAATTCAACACAGCTATACAAACCAGCCAGCCACATTCAAGACTTAAATTGTCTACACAATATTTCATAAAAGTTGTCAACATTAAATCATGTTCTTAAAGCATTGTACCTCAAAAAGCTTTAGACTCAGCTCTTACAAGTTTAACCTACATAATGTACACGTTATGCGCTACACGATAGCCAAATGTTGCTGCCACTTATCCCGGGCCTTCCTCGCGACGCGACTACAAGCTTACAAGATTTACACCCAGCTCTTAGCCTTCTTGGCTTAATAATAGAGACTAGTATGAAGAAGATTTACATCCTAACATTATGTACTCAATCAAACCCTTGTCACAGGAAACCCACATAAACAAACAAACAGGTACAAAACTCCGACTTTAATAACTGCAAAATTCCCCACTCGCACAAGAAATACAAAACACAACCCAAGTATTAATTTACGCCTGAGTAATATAGTATGTCAAGATTGTCAAATAATCCGCTTAGAGTAGATAATGTATTCTCGTAAAATAAAGTCGAGTTAAGTCTCAAAGTAATTTGTATTATTTCGCTTCATGTTTTGCTTAATTATTCGCTACATCTAGACAGGCAGGTGCGACGAATCTGTATTTATTTGCATTAAAAATAAATTTGCCGAGAGACTTGCGTAATTCAGGATTATCATCCGACAGCTGTGTTGGACAAATTCGAATTTGCGGATTAAATCTTAATTTTGCTATCAACATGATTAATGGTTTTTAGCGGTGGCATGTGTGGGCGATGAAAAATCCTGAAGAAGGTAAACTGTTTATATTAACTCCTGCATAAAGTCCCTTTAAAATGTGCTGTGTTGTAATTTGAAGTACCTTCACCCATGTCGCGGTACTTCTGACTAATGGGTTTCGTATAGGCCAAGTTGTTTCGGAAATGGCATTTAGTTTTGTGTTTTTAGTAGTTTGTTACAGCAATTGTAGATACACAAATTCTTTAATATTCTTTTTATATATTTTATTTTTTAAAATAAAAATTTTTGAATGTATTTTTTTGTTAATAATTAATGTTAATAATAGAAACAGTATTTCATAAGCATGTGTTAAAAGAATGTAAATGAAAAAATCGTATATTATGTACCTATAATATGGATGCTGTTACACAAGGCTCACATCTTATACTACAAAAATACGGTTTTCAGGGCATTAGGCTTTAGTTCGTTATAACAGTATATTATGCTATAAAACTTAATACTACCAAGGTTTTCACAGCCATTGATTTTTCTGACTGATGTATTTTTTTATTATTTTGCATCGCTTACATAGAGAGAGGTCACAGCATTTGGCATTTGCCGAATAAATAGGAACAAACAACGAATTAAATAACTTCACAACAAACTAAATGTTAGTAAATAGATACAACCTACGCCTCTACCTACATCATCTCAAAAAGCGTGATGTCACAAAACGCCAATCACCAGTAAAAAGTTCTGGGCAGCCCAATAAACATCAATATCATTATTGCTTTTATCCAAAAAACAAACCCTATGGGAACAGTTAACTAGACTGCTAAAATATTAAGGAACTTACTCATAAAGTGCTACAACAAACGAGCTTAAGGGAATACTTATTCACCTCCTACTCATAAAATAAACGATAGAAATAAAACGTACGAAATCCCCAAACAACTCAAAACACATCGTACAAAGTAAAACGAATAAATAAAATTACGTACGTACATGAAAAGTGACACCATTCCGACTTCTCCGTAGTCGTTTTAAAGTGAAATACCATCTAATTTCAACGGAAAATGGAACAATACTGGCGAGCTTACATTCTTCATATTTACTCTACGGGAACGGTGTAATCATATGACTCGTTGTAGCCACCATTGATACGAACAGTCTCATTAACTGGCTATACGTAATCACATACACACAAAGCAAACGGAACTTCATGAGCGTATGTGTGCCAAATAATAGACAAATATCTACATAGACCGGCTCCGGCTATTTCTCGTCCAAAACAAAGGACTGCCACCGACAAACAAAAACGTGATTTACGGGAGTGTGAAATGAAGGTACCCTTACGAAACCTCTAAATTATTATGATAGGGCGATAATAAAGTACTATTTTTGCCTTTGAACAAACAACTCAATAATAAATTCTGTCAGCCTCTTCTGTATTAACTTAACTAATTTACTTGAGTTTGTGTTGTTTGGTTCCAGTAAATAGGATTATTAGATCAAAATGCCTTTAAAACTAAGCAAACTGGGTAATCGATACTGGGAAAAGTGTGTGCCGATAAACTTCAGCAGGCTATACACGTACGTTCCACCTTCCACATCATTTACCTGCAAGCCTACACCTGCTGACAGATAAACAAACGATTCGATAACTGATTTTATTTTGTTTGAGAAAATATTACGATTTATGTGCCAATAAAATACAGTCGGCGACGCATATTGTTAGTTTTATTACTTTTTCATTAAACAATATTAATCACTGTGTTGTTGATGGTATGGGGTTGTTTTTATGTACTTTTAAGTGTTATGTTTTAAATCCTGATTGTGTCAATATTATAAGAATTTTGTTTTATATCCTCGACAAATAGGTTAACTGTTGACATATTATATGAAACATAAATGGTGCAAACGATATTAAACACAACATTGAAGCCACATTAATCAAATTACTGACACAAAAATGTTTGTTACAGTGGGTAGTTCAGACACAAAAGCTTACACAACAATTACTTAATTTTAATGTTGTTTCCTGTTCCGAGGATATCTCGTTACACTTTCTCCGCTAATTGTCTTAAAAGGGTTCTACGAAAGTAATGTTGTGCTTCTCGAAATACGTTCGGTCAGACCAATGTCCGTGAGAACATAACAAGGTGCACACGAGAACACAGGTCGCCACTACAGAGCACAGGTAATGACCCATTACTTTTTACTTTTATTTCTTTATCATCCCGATTTAACTGGCGTTATCAACATTTATGTCACCAGCAGGCGTCCAGAACAGTAAATACTCGCGCATCCCTCACGAGTTTAACGTGTCAGTCAAAAGACAATATCTATAATATTTTTACTCTCCATATATTAAGCTGCGTGCGTTATTGATGTACCTGCGATAAAATTTTATGGACGAACTAAGTTGCCCATTTTTTAACGGAATATTGTTCAGCTTGTTATCAACAAAGCTCAGCAATTTCATTTCCTACCGTTCTACTTTCATAATGAAGTAAATTGAATTTATAATTGATAAACGGGGCGCCCCCATAATGTAAAAGTTTGTGGCTTGAACGCTTCCCGGGGTCTTGCGCTCGCGAAGTGGACGCATACTAGTCGATGACAACAATTGCGGTCTTCACTCAGATAAAGGCTACAATGGTTGGTAAAGAAGTCCTTGGAAATTGGTTCAGCTCTTTCGCTTTTATTTTCGCTTACCTTTGTATACAATTTCGTCGACCCATCGCTTTGAATTAATTTCACGCCACGGCGGTCGTTTGTATTTCTTTTGTTTTCAAGGTGGGGACGCTTTTGGTCCCAGTTAAAGATATATTTGGCCCGTTAGCACATTGCGACAACTTTGAAGCCGGCTATTTATTTACTTGTCTCAATAGATGCCGCCGCGGCTCGTATTTCAGATTTAATCAAGTCTGACAGCATGATTAACGTCACCTTTCCCATTCGTCGAGCTATCAATGAAAATACAGAGACCCCGATTTCTGTTTTTTAATTAACTGTTTTTAACGAAACCGTATTTCGTTGTTTTATTCCGTACGAAAAGACTAACGTGTTGATTAATGTAACAAATTGGAGTAGTTAGTTGCAAACTATGCTTAAACACAGTAATAATAAGACGCATCTGGTTTAATTGCGCACTTGTGTGAATAATTACGTGGTTCGTTCATCTCGATCGTGGCTGACTTATGGGGTAAAGTTGTTCAGGCATTGCGGCTTGCCTCTGACACCTGGCAGTAATTAGGTTCAAATTTATTGCTTTTCCCTACACCTTCCGTCGTCACACAATATAAATCATTTTCGTTAGTTCTCTGACAGTGGAGTGGCAACGTGTATTTTATGAAAATTTAATTTCACCCCGTTTGAAATATACGTTTCCGAACAGATAACGCTTTGTGCACGAATACCTAGTGTAATTTATTTTAGAATAAACTATTGCTGGCCGAATTTTATTCGTATCGCTTACCAAAAAGCCGCATGCCCATCTAAAATTTGTGACTAAAATGTAACAGAAAAGTAACTCCATTACGGTAATGGAAAACAGTGGGCTCTCACGTTGCTAGATTTTTTTGCTTTAGACCGATGCCGCAGTGCAGTTACAGGAATACATGTATCAAAGCTCTCTTTCATTTGGATACGCGCAACTCCCAGCTGCTGCATCCCAGGAAATATCGGCTTTTATTAACATTACACCGTACCACAAATTATGAATTGAAACCGACTGCTCGCTAGCTTTTACAGTAATCACGCTTAAAATAATATTTATGAGATAGCTACTCTGACGCCGGCTCACTGACTTGTGAGAAAGTAATAAGTATTAATGTTCCCTACAAACTTGTCTAAAATGTTTACCTTGTGAAGGCAGAATGGGCGAGCAATTTCCCAATTTATTTCTCATAGAACACCCGACTAATGCACTTTCCCGTGTTCCCAGCAATAAAAACCTTTCTTTTATTGCGTGTTTACAAACATATGCAGTGTTCCGGTACGACCACGTGAAAATTAAGTTTCGCTGTGGAAACAAGCCGGCGTTGTAGGTGCACGGTACATAAACTACGCGTAGGTTTCACTTCACAGTTTAATATAAAAATATTAAGTGAAAAATTTAATTTACCGCCAGCGAGTTGGGCTTTTCGATTTTTAGCGGGACTCCATCTCGATGTATGAAATAAATTTTGTGTGATGTAAACTCCGTCTATATAAACTGTGTGTACTATTCATTGTACATGATTAGGTACATTAGGGGACATTATTGAGTGTGTTACGCATTATTACATCGAACAAAGGCCACAATAATCCACGTCTTTGTAATTTGATTTCGTGTATAATCAATAAGTTTAGTGATTCATAGCATTAGGTAAGTCTTGTCCTTCTAAACTCAATTAATAATAACATCGTTTTCCTTGAACCTAATCAATGAAATGTTGCGGCAGATATATGATACGAACTTAATTGTTGGTAATACATGGAATGTATTAATCAAGCGTTTTCTCTTCGATAAACCACGTATAATCCGATCAGTGTTGGATGAAGAAAATGTAATTATTTTCTTGTGAATAAATCAATTAAAACTAGACTTTAAGCTGAAGGAGAAAAAGTTTATTTTCAATTACCTAATAATCCTTTTTAAACGACTTTATGTTGCATATCACCTTACAAAAATTTCTAAGTACACAAGCACCATCCTTTTGATATAATTGGTTCATCAGGTACCTGATGAACGGAACATCGGTGGTCAGTTGCCACTTGTATATACGATAGTGATGTAACGAAACGCCCCAAGCACTTCTCTAGTGCGAATATGAAGCCGAAAGGGTTCACTGTGAGATATCCTTTACCTGCATTGTAAACACCCACACTACAATTTGAACCTTTTTGAGTTAAAGTAACTTTTGTCCTGCTTTTTGAGTTTAATTATAGTTAAGAATTAAAGGTTTTTATTTGAATTTAAATAAGTTTAAATATACGTATGTCTGTCAATCCTTCAGTGAAGTTACTTGCTTTTTTAAGGGTGGAAATTTGTCTAAAGACTTTACTGACAAGAAACCACCCCTTTCCTACTCCTGCTTTGACCCGTAGCCTCCGTAAACCCGCTAGGTAGTCCACAGCTCCGGATCAGGCATCAGCCCTAGTGGCACCCCATTATGAAAGGATTAATTGAGGATTTAAAATGATTATATTCAACAATGATTTAATCTTTGGTTTCGGTCTCGATTATTCCCAACACCTTTTTCCCTACAATCCGTAATAACTTGTGAAAAAACTGGTGAAAAAATTACTAATAAAAATGAGTGATAATTTTTTTTACCACAAATCAAGAGTGGGAAAGCCAGGTTTCGGCACGAATGGAAAGGCTTGACCGGAGTGATACCACGGCCTCATAGAAAACCGACGTGAAACGAAGCTTGCATTGTGTAAGTGAGGTTACCGGAGGACCAATTACCCCCCCCCCTTAACAATCTTCCCAATCTCCGAGTCCCCAACAACCAAACGCCTCAGGTGTTTCGAGTGTCCGTGGGCAGTGATTCGTCTGCTCATTGACCGGCTTATACCACAAAAAAAAACTTAAACAACAATAAATTTTCTTATTAAAACTATTACCTATACATCTACAAAATAAATTATCACTTACTCATTCGTAATGTATATATATACCTTAAAATAACTTCAACTTCATAAAAGTAGGTGTTACCTGGTTACACTGTATATCTTATCACTACACCGTCCAGCGTCCGTCGCGTGTCTAGAATATTCGCTATCAGTTAGCTCTTAATCCGACCGTTGAGTGGGAGATCCATAGATACTGATCAAAGCTTCAATATTAAGCCGTTTACCGACACGGGTACAATACAATGACTGTTTGTTACTATATTTTCCTGTACTAGAGCTTTGATCTTTGAGCTAAACATAGTTTTTCGTCTAAAAATAAAAGAAACGAAAGCGATTTTGTAAAATAATCTTTTATTAAATGTTTTGCTAAGCGCTAATCTTAAAAACAACTGGACCTATCCTGACTATTTAGATCTGACATCTGGCGGTCTTGAGCAAGTTTTCTTAATTACTGCTAATTATAATTGAACGTTGTACTTATATTTGAAATGATATGAAACCAGATACGATCGAATTATTATGAATTGAAATGTTAGGTTAGAAAATAAATGACTGCCTAGTGTTATTCTGGGGCTCCGGCTCAAAAAGCAGGAATACGAACGAGGTGCTGTAGTCGTAAGAGTCTGACACTCCCTGTCGCGTCACCCAATGCGGTCATTGGATAATTTTCCCTCATTATAAAAAAGGGAGAAAATAAACGAAAACCGGAAAATTATGTCGGACTGACTTCGTTGGTATTTATAAATACTCTAAACCAATATAGATAAGGTCATATATTTATGGACAAACAATTAAATAGACAGAACTTCTATCCCACGCCTCAACCATCGTCTTTCGCTTTTAAATGTCAACACCTGATATTAAAACTAGTCTATAAAAACCGTGTTTAAGTTGAGATATGTTAAAAAGACTAACCTATAGTAAAGGAAGAAAGGTAAGCAGTTTATAAGGTCATTGAACTTAAAACAAATCACAAATTAATACATCATAATAATATCATGTAATGGTTAAAATATCAAGAAGAAAACGATACTCACATGTTTCTTCCTTTTTATCATATTCATTGGTATACATATTTTACCACTGATGGAAATCTTCTAAACTAAGCTATGTTTCGATTCGTGCTACGGATTTGTGTTATGGTTGTCGCTTCGCAACGTCCTCGCACAGCTTCTTTGCGATGGAGCATCTTCATAACAAATTCTACTACTAGTGGAAACGTTTACATAGTTTCACAGCGTAGTAGCTATATAGCACATCTCTGGTGGAAAAGCACCCTTAGCCTCTCGTATATAAGACACAATACAAAACACGTTGTCTCGCGTTGATCTAAGTTCAGCATACCAAGGGTATAAAGAGTAACTAGTAAAAGTAAAACTAACCTTTATTAGTTAAAAATAAGTATTAAATAAACGCCAATACATTTTGGTACCTTTATCTATAATAATGTATTTCTTTTCATTCTGTCAAATCAGTTTCTAAAAAGTTTGTAGACGTTATCTTGTTAATTTAATAATCTTCAGTTTACAAGTACCTACAGTTCTTGGAAAATCTTATTAGTTATAATCAGAGGCTATTGTAAAGATATTAAAGAAGGTACGGAACAAGAAACAAGTATTTCATTTTACAAAATGACTTTAAGAGAATATTTCCAAGTAAATCCAATGTTAATCTTTATTTTGTTTTTTGATTACTTCTCATTGTTTATACTTTATAAGCTAACTTAATCGGCTTTGAGTTAAATTATGGTGATTTGTGTAGGTGACCTGTACTAATAGCTTGTTTTCTTTATTTGAATAATTGGTTACCAATCATTATTACCCATATATTATTTAAGAACTTAATGTACTATTAAGGAAAGCAAAACAAAGATTTTGAATTTGAATTTGATATTTTGTACTGCATTATCCAACCTTTAAACGTTTTGATCATTATTCGATTATTCTATTCAATTTTACTTTTTCTATTGCTTATGTAGCAAAAATTTAGTTCAAACTCATTATTTTGTTTGACGAATAAACACTTAAAAATTTGATACTATCGCACCGTAAGCCATTTCAAGTAAATCACTTAATCAACAAATTACGATACAAACTTAAAATCTTGAACTCAAATATTAGTTAGGACCTGACAAGCAAAAATATCTGAAATGGCGAGAAACATTTTAACGTGGCTTCTTACATTAGCGTCGCGTCTAGTGGTATTTACGACAAATTCTATATAATTAATTATATAGAAAATTATTCCTTAAACGTTTGAAATTTACTAAATTACTCGTCGTTTACTTTCCGACTTACATTTGTTGGTTTATTTCTGTATACTTGTAATTATTTATTTATTTAAAAGGTCTTTATTGAAATCTAATTATAGCACAAGGTTTTCTGGGAAACGCAAGACTTGTGATTTTTACGAATTACTTAGTAATCTACCAATTCTTGAGAAATGTAACAAATGATTTGAAAACCATAACTGATATTCGTACTTGTATGAAATAAATCGGGAAACCCAAGTTAAATTGTGAGATCTCATGGCGCTCGGTGGAGGTTCGCCGCTTTCCCAGAGATCATGCGATGTCCACGATTAATCTGGATGGCCATGACGCTCTGAGCTGGGTCCGAGATGGCCGCCGCATCAGGTTCGGCGCCCAAACAGGGGCACCGTAGAGTGCCATGGACCGCACGATCCCCGCGTACAACCTCCGGCAGGAGGCATTTGTTCCCCGAGGTTGAGTAGGACCCGGTTAAGAGAAGCCCCTATCCTTTCCAACTAAGGAGCCAAACGTAGGAAGTGCTCCACAAGGTTCTATCGACTATCGAGGACGAGACCTAGATCCTTCATCGTCGTCTCGACGCTGATGGTAATCCCTCCCGCCTTTATTTGAGACTTACCTGGAAGTCATGCATTCCCGCGGCCATGAAAGCACATGGCCTCGGACTTATGGAGCGCCACCTCGAGTCTCAGTTGCCGGATCCAAAATAAATTATGACTATCATCCTATTAAAAAAATTGTTTGTCACAAAATATAATCTTTTAGCAGATAGAGAATCCTTCAATAGTTTAACAGTTTCGTTTCCAACAGTGAAACTCTGAAAATAATTTAATGAGCATTAATATTGCTTCTATCAAAAAGCCCATCAACATCATTAACTGCATAAAATGTTTCAAACGACCTACCACAAACGCAGCACCCTAAGCCCCTCAAACGATTTCTCTTATTATCATACGGGAAATCGATTGGAAACTCATACCGGAATATTCCATTAGCTCGGCAAGCAACAAAGATCCTTTTACATTTCTAATCAGAGTACGTGTGTGCACTACACAGGATCGGGTGCTAATAGGCCCATTGTCTCTGAGGAAAATTTAGTGGTGAATTTTCCGCGGCCATTTGCATAGTTGTAAATAACACGGTGTCGGCCCCCGCCGCTTATTTAGACGTTATAAACTGATAAGTCTCCCGATAACGCCACGCCACATGTAAATGTGACTGTAACGTCTATAACTCTCATATAAATGGCCAATATTATTTATTGCTGTATTCGCTTTAATTATACCTATGTAGTGGTAGCGTAGGATTTTATTTTTCAACTATTTTTAGAGTTAAAACGCTTTCTCTGACTATAATTTTGTTTAAACAAAGTATCAATTAACACAGCCTGTGATACCTTTCTGAATACGATAGTGCTTAAATATTGATGGGCAATAAATAAATGCATAAATATATAAACTTATTTTCATTTCTTTCATGTTTTTGTTTAGATCGGATATTGAGAAATCTTTACAACTGCTAACACATATTGTATGTTTCGATATACAAAACACCGTTTATTCATATAGCTATGAAAGAGTACTGGCTTGCGAATATTTCATATTGTACCGAACATAGTAGATATGTTCCGTGCGATATAAAACACATATTTCAATATGTGCACCTGAAAATATTGGGACATATGTGTTCCAGCTACGTTTTAGACATACCTATATACTAGTAGACTAACAAAAATTCACTATATTGATATCTATCGAAAAATTTTACAATAAATATCAAGTCGTAATGTTCCAAAATACCAGTACTTTCGTGAAATGATTACGTTGTGTTTTCATTAACCGGAGCATTTTATTTTTTTATTTGTGTACTCCTGCCTGCCAGTTGTTTACTCTGCCTTTCGACCTATAAAGTGGGGAGAATCGAGTGAATGTGCAATTTTCCATGATTGAGAATTTAAATTTGTTATGGCATGCTGATGAATTGGTTTCACAATGATTGTGTCCAGGCCGGGGACCGCTTTGTTTTGCGCTGCAATCTGATAACCGAGGCTGATGACTTTATCATGACACGTCTAATCTACACTGCAGAAAGATAAGCTCATGACGAAACCTCAATGATTTGCGTTGAATCTACATTTCATATACCACAAACGTTATACCACGGTTTCAATAATTTCCATATTGTTACACGTAATAAAACTACACACGATTAGCAGCGATTAATTCAATACCCACTCGAATCCTGTTAACAAAATGTTACCAGGAAGATACTTGTTGTTTTAATAGACTAGTGTAACATGATTTTGATTAAATTATTAGTATATAGTGGTTAGTTTACAAATCAAAACCAGTTCAATTGGGTATTACTGGGTTTAATATTTAGAATAGCCCCGCAATTAGTAACTCGATAGTGTTTTAATGTTTACAAATGTTTATAGGTAATTTTCCATTAGGAAATTTCCACTGTTTTTTCCTTAATATCGAGAGTGGGCACTGGAATTGCTAATGTTATTCCTCATTTGAAGTCGGCGACATTCGGGTGATCGATAAGCAACTATCTAGCTAAGCCTGTGTTCGTGGTTTCGTGGTTTAGTTTGTCAAGCCAGCGGGCGGGAGTCGCGGGGTCGACGAGATCTCATCAATAAATCACTGGGACCCCTTAAACTGAGCGACTGCATTTTATCTGTCACTTGTCACAGTCGACTAGCTCGACAAATTGATGATAACGGATTCCCTGGCGCATCGTTAGTGAGTTTAAATGTAACTACATTTTGTAATCGTTGTTACAACATCGTGTTTGTAGCTTCAGGCTCTTTTGTTATTGGTTTTGTGTTTCTGTGAAATAAACTTTAGGTTCTATTTAAGCATTAATTACAAACTTATTGCTAATAGGTATATCAGATCCGAAATTCTTAGTAATAGCGTAGGCTGTAGTCTGTAACTAGGCTTTTGATTAGTAATATAGGGCAAAGGGTACCCCTTAGGCATTACAATAAGTTATACGTCTGATTAAAGGTAGATCGATTATAAATCTCCTCACTACTTCACTACGCTATGATGGACAGCAAGTATGATACAACTATCTACATAATATGTAAACCAACTTACTAAATAGAATATATTAAAACGTACCCATGTACATAGGTGTTGTTAAAGCGTTCTTTTACAAAATGGCTGGCGACATTCGACCCAAGAGCCGTAAAATGTTGAAACCCCTTTAAAAATGGACAGTATAAAGAGTAAAAATCCAGAAACATCCACGAAAATTGGTTACAAAAATGTTTCTGTGTTGAACGGAGTGTGAAAGGAAACTTGAGTAGCAACGAGTGTCTTCCGCCCAAGTTATGTAGTGTTTATGTCGCTTCCTACATTTATCCAACAACTTTACAATCTTTCAAAGCTCGTGTTTACTTCTAGAAATATTATATTTTTTACTTAGTAATCTAAGTTTAGTTCTGTAATCATAACTGATTACGGTTTAGTTAATGGTCACTATACCATTATAGTTACTTATTGACCCATGTTAAAGATCGATTGTAATGGATTCTTTGTGTTTTATAAACAATAGGGTTTACACAGTCTTTGCTCTTTTAGTATACTTCACCTAGCATTTTCATTGTTATACATCCTTTCGGTACGATTAGCCAAATTTTCTCTACATCTCTACATACTACTCTAACATCGAAGTATGGTGTTAATAACTAGTTTTTTATGTTTTTTTGTGCGTTTGAGAGGGAATGTCAGGGTCTTACTCACTAAAAACGACTCCGCTCCGCTACTTCTGTTTTTCGAGCTGGAGCCCCGGTAACCCGCTAGGCAATCTGCAGCTCCGGCTTAATAACCTATTAGGCAAGTGTTTCTCAATACCAAAAGTGCTAATAAAAGAATTATTGTTTTGTCAAAACACCCAAGTGGACGATGTTACTCCCAATGATCAGATCCTTGGACACTATCAATAAATAGGTACTTGTTATAGGAACCAGTGACCGTATTAGTAAGTATGTCATTATTAGTATCAGATGACCTTACATAACACTTGACATGGTTTTCTTACACTTCTTATGTCCTTTGTGGTATGGTTTTATGGAATAAGCAACATAATAACTATTTCCTATGTTATTCCTTGAAACATAATATAGGCCGGTTTACAGCTACGTAGATATTAAATATGTACCTAAATCTGAAGATCAGAATCTGATCCTAAATCTGAATATCAGGAACATAATTTACTAAACGACTTTCAGTCAGACTTCAATTAATTATTGTTTTTCGGCTTACTTACGTAACTCTTTGACAAGAAAAGTCACACACGACGCGCGACTGTCACCGCGTCGTGTGTCGCGGAATGCGGCTCATAAGTATGAGCCTCTAGTATGGCTTGAAACTAATCGAGTTCCTCGTCAAATAGGTATGTGAGTAAGCTGAAAAACATAAAATTTTATTTAGTATGTCTTACAAAAGTTCTAATATAGACTTCAATTAATACCTAATACGTATATTACTTACGCATTTAAAAACTAAATATTCTAAATAGCACAAGATCTAAAGTCATCCCTGTAAGTACTAAACTTGATCTATTTATCTCAAAGTTAGTACTTAGTCAGCACGGAGCACTGGAATTGATAAATTCTGTTTTAATTTTAGCGCAGTCACTCTGATAAACGGAAGTTTTTATATTAATCACGTTGTTCCTCATCAATATTTTTAAGTCATCTATCAACATCTTTGAAGCATGATCTGATTCAAAAGATTCTTACAAGAAAATACGTTTATTTTTATGTCATGTTACAAAGAAGAATTTTTAAAAATATCCCTTCTTAATAAACAACAAATAAGAACGCCGAATTAATAATGTTTCCTCATCAAGTTTACACCGACCATATTTGCCACACAATTTTCCGTAAAAATGTTAAATAAAAGGTGAGATATGAATGTACACAACAGGAAAAATCTTGAAAAACGCACTCGACAATATTGTTTCCGAGACGCTCCTTAGCAGGAATCAGAATGAACTTTCTCTTCGTACCGTATCTGAGAATATTTCTTTTGTGAATTTATAAGATTTACGAGTTCATTCTCCAAGTCTTTGTCGGAGCCTTTCAACCATTGACGCGACGCACTCATCGAAACGTCCTTTCATAGCGAACCAGGAAGGTGATTCAGGCCAAACAACTGTCACACAGACGCGATAATGCCGCTGCTCTTCCACTGTGAGGAGGTATCGATAACATTTGCAACGCGTTCACCTCTAAAGCGAAATGGTCGATGCCTCAAGACACTTGTCGATACTGCGGTGAAGTGTTCCAGTAACGATAACAGGTTATATCGATTGCAAGTTTTCATTATATTTCGCTTTATAACAGTTGTAAATTATTACTAGGTATAAGGGTGTATGAGTTTATAAACGATTAAAACTATATTTTTCTACACATAAGCCGCGGAACTAGTTCTGCACATAATAAGGTCCCAGCGCAAAGCCGTAGCGCACGGAAACTAGGAAGGAAATAAGTTTATTTAAGTACAATTTGTATTTTGTTTACCTTGACTTGCCCGTGTGTACTAAACAAACTCTATACTGGAGTTGTTACTTTAAGCAAATGTACTAAGATGGTCTTGTTGTTATTATTTTCATTAATTGTATCTTCTTATTAAGCCATGTGGCAAATTACCGGCTTCCCGTTTTATTCACTTCATTGACCAAATAGGGCAGGTAATCACGATAATTGAGAGTTTCAGTCTATATAAATTATATGTGTTGATAACTACGTTGCAGTAATGTATAGAGTGGATCTAAAGCATTATCCCCTAGATCTCGACGCACCGTGTAGTGATCAAATCTTCTATGGAACAACCACGTAATAATGGTAGCAAAAATCATAACCATGAAGCCGTATCTTGGTTGAGGTCAACCGTAATATTCGCTTCCCTCCTAATTTGCGGAATGAACATTGTAGGCGCACCGAAACATAATCCAAGCACGAAATATATTGAGCAGACGCCACCACGCCACTGCACACGAATAGCCACAAGGCAAACATAAATAGAACTACGTATAATTAGGACGTCGCATGTGCTTCGAAGGAATACTACTCTAAATATCAAGTACCCGCAACAATAGACAATATTACAACAAAGGAGAATCACTGAACGCTTAAATCAACCACTTCACTAAAATAATTAGAGGCTTCTAATATCTAAATAAGAAAAGCTATTTACTAGTCAATCAAAAGGATTTTTGGTCCAATTATTAAAATTTGATGAAGACTTATTGTGCGGTTTTAAGGTCTTGTTCCAATCAGTTAGGACCGTTTCAATGATCTTTGCTTAGTTGGTATGGTAACTAGATTGAGGTTACCAAAATGTATAAGGTTACCGAATTTTGTATAAGTTAAGGTAGAAAAGTTAATTTTTAGTTAGTCAAGGCATTTATTTTAATCAATGCATACCCATAATTTTGAAACGTCAAAAAGGTTTGCAGAAAAAAATGTCTGTCAGTCTGTTCGTCAGTGAATCTGGGTCTGGGTGCTATCCAAAGGACCCATTGTCCTTTATAGGAGCTGATGGTAGCCATCAGGGTGGTTTTAGTAAGGTAGAAATTCCACCCTTTACTTACTAGTCTTTCTCCCCAAAAGCTAGGCTATTTTTAAGGTTTCCTAAGAAAACAAAAACTTTCGCGTTCCAAAATGTAGATAAGTACGGAGAAGCTTAACCAAGAAACTTCATAGTATTATTACTATGTAAGATACATATAAAAGTATTCAGAAGAAATTCTTAAACGAATTCCAAGGAAGTCATGAAAAGTAGAATTTCTACAGAAAAAAATCCCTTTAAGGGCTTCTATCCGCCGCAGTATTATTGACATCTTTGCTACGACTTTAAGGAAAATATAAATTATTGTAAAAGACAATACTGAAACCTTAATACCTCGTCAGTTTTTCCTCGAACTACTGGAAGTACTTACACCCACATTTCACTATTTAGTTATGGGTTACGTTTTATACAGAGTAAAACTGTTTTCCACGGAAGCAATTTATAGTACTGACACTAATAAAGTCGCAATTTGTATTGCGGAACGAAACTGAAGACGTGTATACATATGTAAGCAAGCTAAAGTCAGTTTTTTTAATATATGATGTGTTCTAAAAAATATCTGCCATTTTTAATGGGAGGTAATGAATAGTGAAGAAATTTCGTAAGCCGGACCAGTTAATAAAATTTGAGAACATAAAGAAGTTAAATAAACATTGACTTTACTCTGCGTAAAGTGGTAAACAAATACACATGAGGAAGTGAAAGATATAGCTTTTTCAAAACAAACTCATAAGTAGATCGTAGATTTTTTGTATGAAAAACATAACATTCATAATCAATATTTACATTGTAATCTTCAAACACAACACTACTTCCCATTAAAGCCGTGACAGATATTTTTAAAGCTCCTTGTAATTACAACCCTATCAACGCCGCTAATTATAATGAACCAATTTAAACCGAAATGCGGTCTGTAATACCACAACACATAGCGCCACAATTCATGATACTTTTCTTTCATTACCGGAGCATTGAATGTTACATACACACATACATACATACTTACTACACACATAGCTACGTTACCTACCGCAAACGGTACGCCGGTGGTGATAAAAAGGGGGTCACTGATAAAACTTTTGCATTACGATATTAAAGTGTGAAATCCCCCTTTATCTGTAGAAACAATGCAATACAATTTATTCCCTATGGTGTTAGTCTACAGTTATTTTTTGTTTAACATTTTTTTCTTATTAAGGCTGCTTACTTGACTGGTTGGTAGGAAATATGGCAGTCGTGCTCGAATAGTTCTTCAGGTAGAATGCTGTGATTTTTTTTTACGATTCCATTCTTAGAAAGTGGGTGATGTAGATATTACATGTTTCTAATATCTTCAGGCGTATACAACGTGATACATAAATTAACCACTTTTCCAAAACTATTTTTTGAGCTTAAAAGATAAGAAGAAATTTGAAATATACTCAAGACCCTTTATCTACACAAATGCATTTCAAATACTAATAGAAATTAAGACTATAAAACGAAAATGTATGAAAGTATCAACTTGCTTATTATCTAGGGATTTAGTACCAAACCTGTCTCATTAGGGGTTTCCACGAAGATTCATTGTTCTGTCCGTCAGTTTCACCAACGATCAACGTTGCTTCATACTACGATAGGTAAGTACTACGCTAGGATTATATACTCATGCAATCACATTACAATCTAATGAACATTGGTATGGTACTTAAGTAGATAATATGTGAATTATTATATGATTAACTAGCTTCTGCCAATGGATTTACCGGCATTCCCGTGGGATGAAAAGTAGACTATAAAGTAGACCGATATGACCTTCAAACCTTCAAGAAAAGAGCATATTCCTTTTTAAAAAGGCCGGCAACGCACCTATGACTCCTCTGGTGTTGCGGGTGTCCATGGGCGGCGCTGATCGCGTACCATCAGATGACCCGTCTGCTCGTTTGCTTACTACTCCATAAAAAAAAGACTATGTGTTATTCCAGACCATATTCTACCCATTTCCAAATTTCATCGCGATCCCTTCAGCTGATTTGTCGTGACTGAATAACAAACATGCACATAAACACACAAACTTTCGCATTTATGATATTTAGTAAGAAGTCTAATGATGGCGTGTAAACATTCATACCAATCTATCAAACATAATATTTTGATTCGACAAAGACTTATAAAAACCTAACGTAATATTATGCTTATTTGTGAATCTTGCATCATCAGCAGTCTTCATTCTTTGATTCAGACATTAAAATGACTAATAAAATCAGGATTTGTCTTTACTGAATTACAACACTACCTGGTATCTAAGCCTGCATGTCTTATAGGTATGTGTACTTTACAATTTCTAACCTCTCAATTGTATTATTGTGTAGGATGGAGAAGGCTGGGGGCTAATAAAATATTAGGAGAATTAGGAGAACTGTACATACAATCAAGCATTATTTCTCAACAACAAGTATAACAAAGTAAATAAATGCCATAAAATAACTCAACTGTCAATTTTAAGAAACGTCCATGACAAAATACTAAAAATCGTAAAATATATTATGACGACAACAACAAAATTCTTGAAACTGAAACCCATATAAAGGAAGCGTTTCGCTTCAACAACTACAGTTTGACTGGACCCGACAGTAAAATGGCTCTTACAAATTTTTAAACAATACTATTTACTTGTTTTAGGTTTCCATATACTGAGCAACTATCTTTTTTTATAGAATTTAAACCCAATTGCATTTAAAATAAAGTCCAAAATCAGATTCAACAAATTGGACCACGTCGATGTATTTATATTTATCACTTGTACAGAAAGTAGTACATATGTGTCAGTTTTATTTTGTAAACAGTGCTACTAATATTGTTTGGATTGAGAGTCAATAACAAATACCAGAGCATTTGTATTGGTAAACAGTACTGACGTAGATTTCAATGAAAATTATTCATAAGGGATGTATTAAATGAATGATATGTTTTATTCCTCAATATCAACACCACCATCAACAGTCTGTGATAGTCCGCCTACATAAAAACTTTAATCACAGTTAGCGCAGTGGTGGGGTGACCTGCTACTGGTGCTGCTGTGCATCGTAGGTTCAATGCCCTCTACCATTTCTTTTCAACGTTTACTCTAGGGTTTTCTCCTGTGTCGTGGGTGCGTTTACAAACATACACATGACACCCAGACCCAGAACAACAATCTATGGATCACACTACACTCTCTACATTAGGCAGGCCGCAGCACCAGCGGAAAAGTGGCTTTCTACAAATATCTTCAATTATCTTGACGATATTTACTTTAAAATATTTACATCTCAAGTCGTATTAACACTTTAAACGCCACGGGGATCACCGGTAACCGACGTTAGCGGAGGATTTGCCTTCAACAGTTTTCTATTGGCAGTCAAAGACTTAAATATCAACAGTCGAGCAAACAAACAACCAGCCAATCATATCGACACATCAAAGACTATCATAATAAACACACCTATCTACTATTTATAGGTATAATAATAAAGATAGAAATCTAGAAATACCTTTAACGAAGCATTTAAAGAAATCCGCTGATTTCGTTTTATCCGTAAATTAAAGTCGGCTCACTGATTGGACGGATAAGAAAGTTTTTTGGCTGAAAGTGAAGCTAATCATTCAAGATTAGCAATGGAGCTGAAATGTACGGGGAAGTAGGTTTAACTACTTAAAGACTGTGAACTTAATATTGACTTATACCTTTTTCAAAAGGTAGATGTATGAAAAATAATAAATTTCTAGTTTTAAAATAAAATAATATGTGGAAGTGTAACATGGTGATGGTCCCCAATTCTTTGAGTGAACCAAAAAGTTCCTTCTTAACCAATTGTATGTCGGAACGCAGATTTACACGAGACACAATGTGTTTTCTATTGTGTCTCATATACCAACCGACAAGACACTAATTAACCTATATTTGTTCTATAATAACTAACAAGTGTTAACAGACTGTTAATATAAGTAAGAAATAAAGAGCTAAAATTCTTAATTAATATAATATTACTAACTTCTGCTGGCGGCTTCTCAGTATAATATATGACCATATTCTAGCGATTTTGTCAATTTTGACGTGATTGAGTAATAAACACACAAACTCACAAATATTGGATTTATAATATTAGCAAGAGTTCTCAACATTTATGTCAACTGTCACTATACTAACTAGGCTACTTGTCTTTTTTGTATAACAAGTATTTAATAGTTGATTTACAAAATCAAAAAAAGCTTAAATAAATATCAACCTTTTCCCGTAGTAAATATAGTTTAAAATAATTTAATTATGCACTGCGATACGGCATCGTTTCAGATTAAAATACTGATAGGATTACACGCTACGTGCAATTTTGATAACAAAGTCACGCTAAACTAGCTAACAACAGTTTGCTTTATTATTTGTTAATCTCTTTGTTCTTTGACTGACTGGTACTGTGACTAAGAATAATGGTACTAGTGGTACTATGACAGAAAGTGATGGTAGGTACTATTGGTACTATGGAAAAGAGTAATGATACTATTAAAGGTAATGAATACCATTGTATAATTCATTTTAATTGCCAACCGTCTTATGATTGGCAATTAAAAATAGCATTGCATCAAATATCAGTTAAAAACAATAAACAAACAGTAGTAGGTATTACTTTATCGCTATCTGAATGCTTGCAATGCAAATACTGCAAACTATATACAATATTTTAACTAATTTTCAGACTGGGAACTATTCTAATATCACTTTTATGTGTATATTAAAATCAACGGGCTTTAATTATTATCAACTCAGAAAATAGTTCTTTAAAAAGCTTTCTAGGAACTAGGATCACAGACATACCACAGATTTACAAATAAAAGAGTAACACAACATCTCCAGCGAAGAGTCAGCTGAACAGAGTCGACAGACTTGCCAACTATCACTCACTATTTATAGGCAAAGCCGCCATTTTGTATCCCACATTTAGTTACCTACTGATACACTTCCTGGATTCTCTGCAGTAACGAAATGCTTGGAATTCTTGTAACCGAAGTTTATGACTTTGAAAAGATGCATTTTTATTTTCCCCTAGCACTTTCTAAAGTATGAAGTGCAAAACAATGTACAGTTAATTCGGGTCAAAGCTGACAACAGCTTGAACACAGTACAGGCAAAGACGCAATTG
Source organism: Spodoptera frugiperda (assembly GCF_023101765.2). Lineage (NCBI taxonomy): Eukaryota > Metazoa > Arthropoda > Insecta > Lepidoptera > Noctuidae > Spodoptera > Spodoptera frugiperda. The sequence continues at coordinate 6,474,730 of NC_064241.1, read as the reverse complement.
AGTATTCAGCGCCAGTGAATCTCGGAATTTTGGTCATTGTTCAGTTAACCCGTGCTGTCGACAAGGGGTTCCGCGGCAAAAGGTACTTAATTGTGGCTTCGGTGAATCAGTTATCTTCGCTGTACTCCAACTTAAAACTCCAGCTCAGTACCAGTTTGACCCATTTTACAAGAGACAGAACTTCGCCAACTGTTTATTGGACAATTCAAAATTGTAGAACCACTCGTAATAGACATTTAAACTGCCACTGATAAAGTAATTCCAAGTTTATTACTATTATCTTTAATAAACTCTTACAACATATTTTTCTCTTGTTTAATTAAAAGAACTCGATAGAAATAAGGAAAATGAAATATAAATGACATAAAACATAATTAATGTCGAGTCGACTTGACAAAACACATGAAAGAAGTTCAGCAATAGAATTAACTTTTTGGAACATAAGAAATTATCAAAACAAGGAAACATTGTAAACATTTTAATTACACCTACTTAAATTACATTTTATTATTTACACAGTAAATGCCATTAAATATAATTACGAAAACATAAAAATCTTCTAACATTTCTGAGTGTCATAATTATCCGGTTTCTCATTAATAAACGCTTTAGCGGAATCCTCAACCATTTCATTGGACTCTTTGAAATAATTCTCAATTTCTTGCAGGGTTTTATCTTTGGTTTCAGGTAAATATTTGTACAAAATAAATGCGAAAATGGAAGCTGATATGCCGTAGAACAAGAAGGCGCCTTGCAATGTGAGCGCTTTAAATATATGCGGTGACAGTTTAAGTACCGTTGCCATTAGTAGTTCAGAAAACAATGTAAGTATAAGCAACGATGAACTTTTGTACCTCAAAAATATTAGCTCGCCGAAGATAGTGGACGGCATTATCATCGGTCCACAAGTAATGGCCACTGAGAACGATGTCAACAACACAATGGATATTATCTTATTCTCTGCGATGGTTTTTATACTAACTAAATGCAGATACAATGATATTATAAACAAAAACGTGATTCCTAGAGCTGACGAAGATAACAACAATGTTCGTCTATTTACTAACTTTGATAAAACACAACCAACCTGCATGCCAAGTATTGTTACTGCGTCCAGAATGAGCATTCCAGTGTAAGCAGCAGACTCGCTAGAAGTTATTTGACTGATCAAATCTACGGCGTACATTGAGCAGACTAATTTTCCTGAGAAATGGTACAATGACATTACAGCCATAGATAGCAGTAGAGGCTGATAGAACCCTTTCGCAGTTACCGTTTCTTTGATAATTCGTAGTTTATACCACGAAGTTGAATTTACTCGCGCTGCGCACTTTCTGCGATACTCCTTTTGAGATTTTATGAGGCTCTCGAGTTCCTCTTCTGATTCTTGATCGTATCCTTTTAGCCAATGATGTGCTCTGGCACACTCCTCGAAGCGTCCTCGCATTGCAAGCCAGGATGGAGACTCTGGCATTACGATAGCTGTCATTGCGTATATGCAGCACACGAAAGCAATGATAGCAATGTTCTTCCAATGACTGAAGGTGCCTGTGACATTGGCTATCCAAACTCCCCAGAAGAATATAGACGATTCAATCATCATGAACACGCCTCGGTAGCGAGGTGTAGAGTACTCCACAATGATAACTATTAAAACAGTCATGTTACTCGCAAGAGTAATCCCTTGTAGTATCTCACTGACCAACAAGTGTACGGGGCTGGTACTGCAGTAGTACACGATGAAGCTGACTAGTGTCAATACAGTTACGATAAGGAATGGAATTTTCCTTCCTATGTAGTGCGTGAGTATTGGTAGGATAATCACCCATGGCATGGAGCAGTAGCCGAGAATGGAAGCTGGAAATAAAATAAAATAACGTTAGACTCGTAGACTTTAGTCTCGTACAAAGGACGTTCAATGGGCGTTATTTAATTAATCTACGGATGATTAGAAGCGCACATCCGCTCTTCTTACTTAACTTCCCACGCTAGTGACGAGTGTTGTATGGACACTTTTCAAAACAATAGCGATTCTTGAGTACAATTCACTTCGTGAAAACGAGTGTGATTTAAATCTTTCTTTAAAGTGCATATAAAAAGCTAATAATAAAACGGTATCTTTTTCCTAAAATAAATACTTAATACTAATACTTCCAGTATTATTAGTATTAGTTACTATCAAATTTCTTTTTGAGATGGTGATATTATAAGTTTCTAAATAGTAATATGAATATTATTTACACAACCAAGATGCCATATCGTCTGTAAGCTGGGACCCAGTTGCATTTGCTTGCATTTCTTTCCTCAGCTGCGGTATGTAGACGGTGGGCGCTCCGAAACATAATCCCAACACGAAATATATCGACGTACATACGGTGCATACGTACAACTAAAAAGATAAAAAAACTTAGTTTAGAAAAAGGTAGCTTTAATTTGGAAACATTTTATTTAAGTAATGGAGATTATAAAATGTTTGCTTTTATGTTTTAATCGAATGGGAAAAGTTTAACGTACGGGTTGTCAAAGACAAAACAATTTGCACTTAAAAATTTCCGTCTTGTTATCACACATGTTAACTTCACTACCGTATTATTAGTCAGTAAAAATATTAGCAGTACAATTCCTTCCACTATGTAAGTTGTGTACTAGATTACCTAATCAATCATACAGTACATGTTCCACTAACGTTACACGGAAACTATAATTTCTAGTGTAAAACATGCACTTAGGTACTAACCTGCCTCAAAAATGGTTGCCATAAAAATTTCGGGTGTTTCGGACATTCTTCATTATCGTCCGTTTCCAGAACGCCTCGACTGCCTGTCTCCATGTTTTAATAATTCTACACACTTTTTATATTTCACAGCACGTCAGCAATCACGGAGTGACTTCTGAAATTAAATAACAATATTTTTAAAACAACAAATAATTGATATTTAATTCACATTTTAAAAGGACAACATTCATTGAATTGCGTTTCCAATATCGAACAAATACATATGCTTATATTTTTTTAACTCAATTTAATGAACGAATTTGATATTTGCTATTTTTATTTGTTCATTTTAATAGCTGTGTTTGTTTCTTTCACATTATTATTGCAAACATAATTTTCATTATAATTTTCACTGTGTTTTTGCAGATCAAAGTTCGGAATCTGACATAATAATATTCGGAAATACACGGTTTAAATAAAGCACTTTGCGACACAACACTCGAATATAGTCTCACCATGTTTTTTGCATAAAATCACGTGAATAATTTGATTGAAAAGTGGAGTTTAAAGGTCATGATTAGTGGAATAATGTGTGCACTGATCGTGAGTAGACTGTTATGATGTCTTTATGTCTCGCGGACTGAATCGGACGCTCGGACTAATTGAGGTTCGAACACATTGACGCGACGATACCGCGGCGATTGACTGTCGCCGTCTGTACTGCACAAGTGTGTACAAGCAAAAATAATTATAATCAGCTTTATCAGCATTCCTCTTTGCGCTGATTTATTGCTAGGAATATCACAGTGGACTTTATTGATGACAACACTTGGTAGGTACTTTATGTACCACTGTGTAAGTAGGTGATTATGAAATCGTTTTGTTATTGCGTAAAAAATAATTAATAAAGTAGGTATGAAAGTGTCACTCACATTTCATTTAACATAGAATAATACAGGCAAATTGTATTATTATGAATAAATGAAGTTTATTTATATTACAAAAATCTATTTATACTTTGTACAAATTAAATCTTCGGTCACCAACCTCACACGTAAAGGCGATAAAATTGGAATGAGACTTGAAAAACTCAGCTGAAAAGCAGTGGATTTTGATTCCTACTAATAGGTACTTTAAGATTTTTTATAGAAGAGGTATTATAGGCCAATGAGCCGACAACGCAACTATAGACCTACAATAGGTACCAGAGGAGTCACAAGTGCTTTGCCGTTCTTTAAATTTTATGAGAAAGGGTATGATTATTTTAGTAAATGCCAGAACACCTACTTCTACATCAATGCTGAGTGTGTCATTGGTTCGCCACTAAGCAATTAAGCATAAGACATCAGATTCACCATTCTTATTAAACGCGTACCATATTTATAAAGATGTTCGAATAAACGTTGTATGGAATTAAGAAAGATATCCGCTGATATACAGAATGATATTTAATTGCAATAAATAGATTTACAAAGACAACAATAGGATTAATAACATACATGTTGAAATAATAAACTGTTAATAAATCTTTGGGGGAAAACTATGTTCAGCAGTAGCCGTCGTGTGGCTGATATCATATCATGATGGTGAAACCTCTCCAGTATAGGGAACAACAATCAATATTGTGATTCACTCACTGTACCATATAAAAGATAAACTAATCTAACGTTCGTAATTATACTAGGTGAACATTAATTTCAATTTAAATACAACCTTAACCCAATTGACATAAAACGAAAAATCGCTGTGAGAACCTCGGGAAAATATTTTCAAAGTTATTTGGTAACACTTTTTTTTATTAATTGTAATTTTATTAGATTGAAATATTAACAAATTTAATTTCTAAACACGCCTAATATTAGTATAAACTAAATAGATTAATAATATACTAATTAGATGTAGTTACCAACAAACCAGCTTATCTTGTAAAAACAGATTAACATACTAACATCATCACTACTGATAACAAGAATAAATTTAGATAAAGCAGGAAGTTTAATATCAACAGGAAGAGGTACCTAGATAACTTAAACACTAAGGCGATACGAAGTCTTAATACTATATTACTGTAGGCTTAAACGATCTTGAAATTTGGTTTCATGTATTTATAGTAGAACTTTTTTTTTTAAGAGTTTTAAATACGTTGCCCCACACTGGGATTTTCTCCTGTGTCGTGGGTGCTTTTACAAACATACATGTTCACATACACATGACACCCAGACCCGAAACAACAATTTGTGGATCACACAAAGAATTGCTCCGTGCGGGAATCGAACCCGCTACACCTTGCGTGGCAGCCGGTTGCCCAGCCACCGCACCAATCGTGCAGTCAATATTTAAAACGTACATTAAGAGTGTTGTATAAATGTATGGTGGAGTCTGTGATGGATTATGCTCTTGACTGCTATGGGCTAACATTCAAAACTCACATGGAAAAATTTGAAAAATTACAAATTAGGTTCCTAAAGCTACTAATAGACAAAAAAACTAAAAATAAATATAAAAAGGACTACTATAAATTATTTAAATTCTGTAAAGTATTACTGATCAGTCTCAAAGATAAATACATTCTCGCAACCAATAACCATGGCAAGTATGAGCATAATTCACCACTGGCAATAGTTTGTAATAAAACAATACCCGATCGATGTCGTCTGGTAAATATGAGGTACCAAGAGTTAACAATGTTTATGGTGATCGATCATTAAAAAAGCGTATCCCGTACTTACTCAACCATTTACCAAACGAAATCCGGGAAGAGAAAAATAAGAATAGATTTAAGTTCAAATTAAAAAAAATATCTGTTTAACACACTACCTTAATTGCTGCTACAACACGTATTACATACACTACTACATAACAAACTATAGTCAATTTCTTAACTAGTAAATGTACTCGCTATCTAGCTACCAGCTACCTAAACATGTAAATAAACATACTCCACTGATACATACATGTATATAATATATAAACACATATTATATATACTTACTATACATTATACTACTGTGTAAACATATACTACTAATACATATTATCCTAAGATATACCTCTTGGATCCGACAGACAAACTAGATATATAGTTTTGTCGGACTGTAACACTAGTTCATAAGTTCTTTAACATGTACCTTTTTATAAATAAATAAAATAATAAATAGGTACGATTTAAACAACAAAAAATAAAATAGCAAAAAAATCTACGTTAAATATCATACCTTCAACCCCCGAAGGGGTAGGCAGAAGTACATTTGACTGCACGGTTGGTGCGGTGGCTGGGCAACTGGCTGCCGCGCAACGGGTAGCGGGTTCGATTCCCGCACGGAGCAACTCTTTGTGTGATCCACAAATTGTTGTTTCGGGTCTGGGTGTCATGTGTATGTGAACTTGTATGTTTGTAAACGCACCCACGACACAGGAGAAAATCCTAATGTGCGGCAACGTTTTTAAAAAAAATAAAAAGACATGTTACGGCAAGTAATTTCGCTATACAATATACACACACTTTTCACCATTTGTGTTATAAGTCCCATGTAATGGGAGGTGAGCCTATTGCCACATACTGGGCACAATTCTAGACTCCATGCTACTACTGAGAAATTATTCGAAAAACCTAAAAAAGCGAGACCCCTTTTCCGACAGTTGCATTTACGACCGCTCGACCAACGGGGCAGAAAATGTACCTATTTTATTTTTTTTAATTGAACAAATACACATTTCATAATAACAATACATGTGGCAGCAATTGTTGATTAATCACAAATTTTTATTGCAACATAACAAATTGAACAATAATAATTATAGTTTTTTAGTTTCGCTTGACACGCATATTTTTATACACGAGTAAATATTATATTATTTGCAGTTGTAGTACATCTTTCATTTAATCATCATTTTAAGTGTGGGAAAGCCATGCTTCGGCACGAATGGGCCGGCTCGACCAGAGTGATAATACGACCTCACCGAAAACCGACGTGAAACAACGCTTGCGTTTTGTTTCGTTGTGTGACTGAGGTTACCGGAGGCCCAATTACCTCCCTCCCAATATTCCCAATCCCCGATGTCCCAAAAACCCTTAAATTCCTAACCCCCAAAAGGCCGGCAACGCACTTGTAACGCCTCTGGTGTTTCAAGTGTCCATGTGCGGCGGCGATTGCTTACCATCAGGTGATACGTCAGCTCGCTTACTCGTGTTCCATAAAAAAAACATCGTATCGTATACTATCGAGTTATTGGTATCGAACTACATAAACATAAATCAGCCATTAGACACACATCGTTTATGCTTAATCTATCGATACTAATATTATAAAAACCGAAGCCTATTCGATGCATTGTTCTATTCTAGATTTGATTGATCTATTATTTGTTTATGTACACAACACACAACTCACAGGGAAAATATATAACAATACCAAGGTACGTAGGCACTGCATATCCCTTTTAGGATTTATTTCTGCAGCCTTGCGACAGGATAAATAGATTCTACATATGTATGACACACATATGGCATAGTGTGTAACAACAACAAACAAACATGGGGAAAATCATCCATTGACTTCTCTCGCCTTGGGCGAGGCGAAACATCAAACTAAATTAAAACGACTTACAAACCATCAGAAATAAAGCAATAAAATATTGTAAAATTAGTATCAACAATATAAATATCTATATATTAATACGTGATGCAAAAACTTTGGACCGCTATTTACGAAAATTGCGCGGACGTAGGAGCATAAAATTTGGTACACTTATAGTTTATGTGTAGGAGAAGTACAGAACACTAATATTTTTCAAAAATAATGCTTATAAAGTACATTAAATCAATAAATAAAACATTACACACACATGCATAGTATCTGATCGTATTTGACAAAACGTCAAAATCGATAGACATTGCGATGATATTGACGTCTCATATGAATAGAGTTTTATAAAAGAGTTTGTTTGAGTTTGAGTTACTTAAATAAAAATTATCCTTGAACGTATGTTAAGTGGTATTGCAAATTAAATCGTATATGGTTGAATTTCAACCACTAGGCGACCACTAGTTATATTAAATAAATTATATTCTATACTTTAAGAAGGAAGAGAATATTCCCTCACACATGTCTTTGAGATGTAGACTCAAAATCGCGTAAATATTGATATTTCGCATTGATTCTGACACCAAAGGAAAGATTTCAAAGAGACTTTCATCATTGCAAAACTTATTTTCTAGGGCTAACATATGTTACTTTAATCACCATATTCTTACAGTTTCGGGGCCTACAGACGAAAGCAACCTTCTGAAATCCACGTGGCCGACAACCGAAACCAGATCGGCCGATAAACACACTAACACTTTTATAACATTAGAACACAGAACAACTACTAATAGGCAATTAGGTACTATGTATAACTATTTATTTAAAATTTTATCATTAATCATTAATTAGCTTAGAACTAATACGATATATACTTTATCGCTTCTACAATAATGAGTCAATTTACTAAATTATTTTACTAATATCAATACAAAAATATACCCTTACCTTTTTAAAATAATATTCTTTGAAAATTCCAAATACCATACTGTTTACACACTACAAACACTCTTGTTTATTCCACGGAAATTGTGAGAACATGTGAGCAAATTGACGATAATAAAACATATGGAACTGATTCAACGTACGATCGAATTTAACACTGGTTTCCACTAAATCTCAGTTTATGTAAAAGTTCAAATTTTAAGGTTAAGAGAATAAATATTACGTTATTAAAGCACTTGATAAGAAAAAGTAATCAAAAATTATGATAACATATTCTTGAATGGGGCACTGTTGTAGTCAATCACTTCTTGTTTCGACAACCTATGTGATTATAAAGGTGGTTTCAAAGTGAACTTTTTCTTTCAAACACAAAAACTATGTTTTAAACTACTTGGAAATTATCAGACGCGGTGCGAATGACCAGTGACGTAACAACACTGAGACATTCTTTATACATTTTCGTTCGTCTTAAACTATTCTATAAATACAAACAGACTCCAGCTATTTATACATTCGTAATATAAGATTCGTCTTGCTAATCTCACCTCATGTGTTAACGGATTAAAAATGAATAAGGTCGATTTTTTTTATAAATAATCAGATAATCACAACAAACATTATATTGCAAACACATTCGGAAATTGCGTTACCTTAAGTGGGTATTTTCATATTTTTATTTATGTCTATATATCTGTGATTGTAATAATTTAAACAGTACCGTACTAAAATAACTTTATTTTTATATATGTGTATATTAATCATCCATCTTTTAGTTATATCTATATTAAAGTTATATAATGTTATAGTTATATGTCTTGTCCTTGTCTAATAACCAGTATCATTAATAAAAGGTTGATTATGACCATATAGACATGAAATCTCCAACGACTGAAATTGGTAACCGGTAATAATCATCATATTAAGATTGATTTTGCTTAAGTTGTATGAAGTTTCTGTCATAAACTGAGATTAAACCAGATATTTTTGAATACTCAAGAGAAGAAATGACAGGAGATCAACATCTGTCCCATAGATGCTTGTATGAGGCTGCATCAAATTGTTTTGAATAGGAAAATTGTAATTAGTAACAATCCATTGCTCACAATGTACATTGTTATGAATGTCATATTGTTTCATTGATATTATGTCTTTACAAGTCATCGCTTGGTAAAGATAGATTTAGAAATATAACGTTTAATAAAATAAGATAATATTTTTTTAATGTAATATAAAACTGCCTCATTAGTTGAGACTAGATGGATCGCAAGTATATGTAACTAGAAAAGAAAAGTGTATTGAAAATTTTATTCTTACCGGGGCTCCGGTACAATGCAGGAGTACGAACAGGGTGGTTTTTAGTCAGTAAGGCAACGGTGCACGAATTTACCAATCACTATGCTCGAAATCTTTTCCATTGAAGCGGAGCGGAGATTTCGAGCATAGTGATTGGTCAATTCGTGCACCGCTAAGCTCCTCTCCGCCCCGCTCCGCGTCAGTGGAACCGCACCCTAAGAGTCTGACACTCTCACTCGTTTCTCATTTGCACGCATAGTACAGAATATGAAATGAGTGATCGGAACTACGGGTCTACGGGAATAGACTCGCTATAAGGTACATATAATTGAAAAACTATATATTATGTAGTTGAAATGTGATTTGAAAACACGTTTACCTAAGTAGGTTAAAAAAAATACAAAAAAAAACACAAAATGGATCAAAGATTCTGTTTCGTTTTAAATTTTTTTGTTCACAAAATGTACGAAAGATCCATGTATGTATTTTACACTTTAAAATACATTTAATACTGTATCCATTTTGATTAGTTTTACTTTTAACTTGTTTGTCAAAGAAAGTGTTTTTTGCATATAGATAGTAGTTTTATTTATGTAAAAAACCCAATTAGTTGCCTTTTTCAGGTGTTGAAAATGTATTTTTAAAAACAATTCTAATTAATGTTAATTACTTTTCTATTCTTCTATTTTAAATAAGTAATACTTTTTTTCTGTTTTAGAATTAAATTAGATATCAGATCCCTGGTGTTCTTTCAAACTTCTCTTGTAATTCCGCGTGTCATGGGTGGCGCTGATCGCTTACCATCAGGTGTTCCTTTCCATACGCCTGCTCGTTTGCCTCATATGCCGTAAAAAAATTGTTATGATCAAATTCAATCAATTATTTAGGTGCAGCTATTACATCTACGTAAAACAGCAATTTCATAAGCCTCGGATTTCACATATCATGGGGTGTCCAGTGAAATCCTTTGTTTTAACAAACTCCTGTACACTATTCTACATACACATTTTCTTTGAAAATTCAGCTTCAAAGACTCTTTTTACAGGCTCACGAGATTTTCCAGTTCTATTTCCAATCTTTGTGAAAGCAAAGGTATGACGCAGCACATTCTTTAAGCCTTTTGGGTCAGTGTCGTACAAATAGACAAACAACATTCTGCACCAGTGTCACAACACTATAGAAATGTTTATTCAATGAAAAAACGCTTCTTTTTATTATTATTATCAATCCATTGGAAAAAAATATCCATCGTAAAAACGAATTAACCATTAATTCGTTGCGAATAACGTAAGTAGGTAATGCCGAGGTATTATTATCGAATATTCGGCTAAGTGCTTCACAAAATACTTTTATATTCGAGCCGCCACACAATTCAAAAGATATCAAATCTATGTTCAAATAAATTTAATGTTGACTGACGGTTTTATATTCGTAACGAGAATTTCTGGCAATGTGATATTAAGTCACACTTTGAATATTCGGCTTACAGTGTAGGCCGAATATAGGATAGTTGCAGGATATTCGTTATACATCTATGGCTATCATTACTGTGTTGCCGGTACCATTCCCGCCAGTATTTCCCTAATTAATAGTTGGACTGCGATAGTGCTGCAATAGAAAACAATAAACCGGCCAATGTATTTATGCAAATGATTATTAAGGGTACTTTTCGTCCATAAAAACTTGTTACCATGGGTATTGCGAAAGCCCGCGGTACTTATGCATTGTTACCATACTGGTATTGAAAAGAAAATACTTACCCGTTTGAATATAGCTAATATTATTATGGAGTGAATTTTTTGAGTAAAAAAAATGTTTGAATTGTTAAAAACATTTTTCGTACAACTCCATCATTTGCATAGCATTTTGTTATCATTTGCAGCACTTGAGACTATTATGCACTAAATGCATTTGAAAACTATTTACTCTAGTAGTGTGACCCAAGATGCCGATGTTAATGGAACACGCCGGTAATGGAGCAGACGTATTACCTGATGGTAAGCAATTGCCGCCGCGTTTGGTTTTAAGACGCAGAAAATAGATGTACCATAACTAGTAAAAAGTAACGATGGCAGCCATTCCGTACCCTTAGTACGAGTTTGCGTTTTCGTTTACAGTAATCAAAGTGAGAGTGCGTTCGACGCTCTGATTGGTCGGCCCAAATAAACCAACTAATCACGCGCTCTCGTTTTCATACAGTACAGACCTCTTCCGAATACTTTGTCTTATTTTAGTAGAAATACTAATTTTATGTATCAGATATATCTAAGAAATAAATCGTACAGACAGCAGTACAATAGTGTGCATAAAATAACAAACTATTTCAAAAGATTTTCGACTTTATCTTAAAACAATAAGTTACATCTTAATTGAAGATTAAACATGTGACTATGTGATCATTGGGTGCTTTATACAGAAGCAAATCCACAACGCCGGGCGTTTATTTGACTTAAACTTTCATCCATAGAATCCTTATATAGCATTAATGCAATATAATATTTACCAAAACGCTCCATTCGATCTCGAATCGATATTGCGTTATTAGCACAAACATATTTGCTTTAATAAATAAACATTTTAATAGCTAACCATCTAAAACATTACAGTCTAAACATTTCTACGTGTAAAACTGTAAACTGGTTTTAAATAAAAACTTCATAGAAGACGTTAATAGTGTTTTCCAAGAATATCAATTTAAAGTCGTGACCTGAATAAACCTCAGCTTGCTGTCGTTCCGAGAAAGAATCCTTAGCAAAAGCAATTATATTAAAACTGGACTTAATATCCTCATTGTTTCATCTGTCTTGCTGGAAGAACTCTAATTACATAAGTATAATGTAGGTGTTTACTATTTTACCGGTTCGTCGACCTTATTTGTAAACATAATTAATTAATTATGTAAACAATTAACTAACAGTAAATGTAACTACGTTTCCTGTTTGTAAAACATGTTTGTACGATTAGAAAAAAAAAAATAGAAAAAAAAGTATAACAGATAGTTATTTTTCATTTATCGTTTTAAAAAATAATAAATTTGTCTACAATTGACGTGGAGTTCCATTTTAATTGTAGACTAATTAATAATTGTGACATATCAATCATTTTCATAAAGAAGTTATCAAAGTCAAAGTTTAATTATCAAATAAGTACATCTATAAAACTTAATACTTACATATTCCCATGCAATGTTTTGAAATAAGTTTATCTTCAAATATTCTTGTCGTCAATCACAGTAAGATATTTAATAAAACACATTTAGATGCAATAAACTTAAAAAAAAAACTATACGGTACGTAGTATTTGGTAATGCTATCAGCAGAGGCCTAGCAAGTCTGCCAAGCCGGCAGAAACTATGTGCTTCAAAAAAACATAATACCTACACATTTGTATTTTTACCTGTAACACTTCGATTTACTACACTGTACTGTGGGTTTACCTGTGTAAACCTGTTTTTTATTAAATAGCTATTGGTGGTGTAAACACGAAATAAGGCAGGATAACCACCATATCACCCCAAGGCTGCAGGTAACAGATGGGGCCCAGTAGGGTTGATGCCTGATCCGGAGTTGTAGACTACCTAGCGGGGCTCCGGTTCGAAAAGCAGGAGAAGGCACAGGGTGGCTTTTAGTCAGTATGAGAGTGACACTCCCTCTCACCTCGCCCAAGGCGGGAGAAACCATTGGATAATTTTCAGCCATCAAAACAAAAGGTTACAGGAAACCTCTGGATGCAGGTCACTTTCAATCAGCCGATTTTGAAGTCATCGGGGGAGTCCTATGTTCATCAGTGTACGTCTAGTGATGATGATACTTACCCCTTTTAAAAATAATATACCTAGTGATGTCATCTTATGTAATACTAGCTTCTGCCAGCAGCTCTGCTCGCGTTCCCGTAGGATAACAAGTATCCTATCACCTAAGTCAGGTCATACGCTGTCTGTATACCAAACTACATCAATATACGTTCAGCAGTTTCAGCGTGACCGATGGAAAATTTTTGAAACATTCAAACAAACATACTCAGACATTTATAATATTAGTGTGATAATATCAGTTTCATATACAAAGTTAAATTTCTTCGCAACGATGTGAACGAGAGCTGTCAATAACATTAATTAATTCTTTTTGTTTGATAACAAAATTGAGAACAAACCTGTCCTAAGCATATATGGGTATAGGCAAACTCTGATTCAGGTACACACGTTAAATAAATTTTAACAATTTAACTTAGGAACAACTTTAATAAATGTTTTCGTATGAACGTTTGATATATTACAGAAAGATTTTTCGTGTGCCTGTAAATATGTAGGTAGCAATACTTAACACAAAAGGTTTTTTATTTATATATATACTAGCTTCTGCCAGCGGCTTCACCTGCGTTCAGATGGGATAAAAAGAATCCTATGTGTTATTCTAGACCATAATCTACACCTACTCGTTTTGACGTGGTTGTGTAACAAATATACACACAAACACATAAACTCACATACTTTCGCATTTATAACATTAGTAAGACTATTATCATTGTTATCACACCTACGAGTATTTTAACACTTTTTAAGGAGCTTACGAAGAAATACACAGTCATATACTTATAACAACCACATTGTAGTAACTTTTACTCACGGCTTTGCCTGTGTAAATTTCCCATGAAATATGTCTTTCACCATACTCTCCATTATACGTATGCAAGTTGAGTACTTATAACAAACTTACTTTCGCATTTATAATAATACTTAAATAATAATATGACTTTGTACTTCATGAAGCGGGTCTCCTTTGAATCCATGCTTCTATTGAAATTAAAAAAAAAAAAAACATTCTATTTTATTCGTTCGTTCAAATTTAAAAATAACATTCTATTTTTAATTTCATTTTTTTTATAGTTTTAAGTGTTCTTAATTTTTTCTTTGTGCCAGGGTGTACTAGATAATAAATACGGAAATTAGGTTTCTAATGAATAATATTTAGTGATGTCGGTATGTATGTATGTGGCTTATCTAATTAGTATTATTAACCTCACACCTAGTCTTGCCTAGAAAAACTAGTTCTAGATTAGAAGACAGTACCTAGGTATATTTTAGTGCAAAACTAGGGCTATTCCATTAATAGTTTTATTTCATTTAAAAGTATTATTTTCCAATTTATAGGACTATCTTATTTTTTACTTGAAATTATAGATTAATTTACATGGACGGTTGGACTACAGGGAGCATCATTATAAATTCGCTGCAACGTTTGTCAAATAATATTCATTTCTAGTATAGATTACTAGGATTCAGCTAGTGACTATACAATATATACGGAGGATATTCCATTATGAAACTGGCAGAAAGGTAGTTTAACATTAATAATAATACAATAAATAATATGTTTAGCATTTATAATAAAATAAGTATTATTAACAGATCCTAAAATAGTAACACAAAGAATGATAATTACAATTTCATCTTTTCTCTCTCTCCTCCACTAATTCCTCTGAAACATCTTCAGACCTTTTAGATTCTAGGAAGTAACATTCAATTTCTTGCAAAGTCTTATCTTTGCTCTCCGGTAAATACTTATACAATAAAAATGCAAAAACAGACGCAGTAACTCCATAAAAGAGAAATGCACCATGTAATTCGAAATACTTAAAAATATAGGGTGATACTTTTAATACGGATGCCATTAATATTTCAGAGAATATAGCTAGAGTTGGCAGCGACGAACTTCGATACCTTAGAGGTGTTAATTCTCCATACACAGAACAAGCCAATATCATCGGACCGCAACTTATCGTCATAGAAAATAAAGTTAACAACAACAGCGATATAATCTTATTTTCTAAAACTATAGATAGTTTTATGAGGTACAAATATAGTGAAATTATAAACAAAAACATAATACCAATTGATGAAGATGAAAGTAATAACGTTCTTCTTTTAAGGTACTTTGATAGAACACAACCAATCTGCATACTAAATATAGTGACGGCTTCTAAAATAAGCATGCCTGTATAAGCTGTGGACTCGCTTTTAGTTATTTTCTTAATTAACTCGATAGAGTACATACTACAAACAAACTTTCCAGAGAAATTATATAGCGACATAACTGTCATTGACAACAAAAGAGGCTTGTAAAATGCCTTTGTCGATATCGTTTCTAGGATATTTTTAAACCGCTTCGACGATGCTTCTTTCTTTTTACAACGTGCTATGTATTCCTTTTGTGATTGTATCAAGTTTTCTAGTTCTTTTTCAGAATCTTTGTCATAGCCTTTCAACCAATGATGAGACTCTGCACATTCTTCAAAACGGCCATTCATTGCCAACCAGGATGGAGATTCGGGCCAGCAGAAAGAAGTTAAGGATACTGTAGCACATACAAAAGCTATGATAGCAATATTCTTCCAATGACTGAATGTGCCAGTTGCGTTGGCAATCCACACTCCCCAAAAGAATATAGTTGATTTAACTGTCATAAAGATGCCTCGGTATCGCGGCGAAGTGTATTCGGTGACAACAAGTATAAGCAGTGTCATATTGCTGCCGATTAGCATGCCTTGCATTATTTCACTAATGAGAAGTATAATAGTGGAAGTACTGAAATAAAATACGACGTATCCAATTAGTGTGTTGATACACAATATAACGAACGGCACTTTTCTTCCAAACCGCCGCGAGAGTATAGGTAGTATGAGTATCCATGGCAACGCTGCGTAACCGTGGATTGATGCTGAAAGGAAATTATTATCTTTAATTCATTGAATTCTTGTTTTGTTATTGTATCTTTTACTGAGATAAATTACAACATAAAGTTACAGATTTAATTCCATGAATGAGAAAATGAGGCAATACTTGTTGATACTACAATAATATTATATCAAGTCTATTGCGCTACCAACAGATTAGAAATCTATTTATAATGCTTATTGCCCCGTCTTGGCATTTCGATTCCCAGACATTTCATATCGACATTACAATAGGGTACTTTGTACCACTTACAACAAACAAAAGCGCCAATTTACCGATATCGAAGTGTAATTAAAACCTTTTAGAAATCCTTATTTGTCGAGTATTTGCAAGTGTAGCTGCTGATTTGAGGATTTGATTTCCGAATTAGGTAAATTATGATTAAGTTTTAATTTTTTTTTAAGGACAAGTGCCAAATGCCAATGGACTAAGTGCCGGCCAAGGTGTAAAAATATAATAATCAGTAATTATTAGTAATTACGGGTTATAGATAGAATAGGAACATCCAGGTAGCTGCCGTATACCGGATAAACAACCCACGCCGTTCTTTTTTTTCGGGTTCTCACTTTCCAATTTGGACCAAAATTATTGTACTAAGCGTAGGTGATGTCCTTTCTCAGTTACATCGGATTTGGTACTAGTATATAGTAATGAGTTTGACCTCTCATTACATGGCACATATAACATTACCGTGTTCGTTACATAATTTGGACTTCTGTCTACTTCATTGTAAAAAAGTATGGATGTGTCTTAAGTGAAATACATACATAACCAAGAAGCCATATCTTCACTGACCGCTTCAGTAGAGTTGGCCTCCCTCCGTATTTGTGGTATGATGACGTTAGGAGCTCCATAACATAAACCAAGCACGAAATATATCGTCCATACTCCACCGACCACGAATAACTGTAACATAAAGATGACAAATGTTATTACATATATTTTAATACATATTTTAATGTCATATAAAAGGGTGTGACTTCGTAGGACTACATAACTAACAAAAGTATCATATAAAAGGTAAGTGTACAATAAATATAGGGTGACTGGTAATTAGTGACCGATATTTAAACACGTGATTGTACTCTTGATCACAAACAACTTTTCTGAAGAAACTTTTTTGTATACTCATTACTTTTTTTTACAATAAATAATTCACTAATTACCTGTCACCCTATGTATAAGAGAGACTTTTGTATGACTGTTCTCCTGCGGCTAACATTTGTACAATCGATTCATAATTTCATAATATATTTTGTCACAAAAATTATAATTACTTTATTGTGAAAAGAAAAACTCGAAAACGACCTCAGACCAATAGTAATACGTAAACCGCAAACATGTGACTACGACTATCAGTCTATTAATGCGGCTAGTGGTGAGGTCATTGTCCTTTCACTTATCAATGTATAAATTTGTACACAATAACGTTTTTTCCGAATTTTCGTAAATTGATACAAATTTGTGTCTGAATATCCCATGTCGACCCTTTAAACGTTACCCAGCTTTTGTCACCGAGGGTCAGTTTATGGGGCACCATGGCTATCAAAATTCCGATAATTCTGGTAGGTATTTTGTTGGAATTACAGTTATGAAGGTCACAATTTTTACTCGGAAATAAAATTGGAAATTTTTAAACAATAGGCTCGCCCCTATTTCGTTGCGACATAACTGGCAAAAAGTGAGCCTTACATTAATTTTAAAATGTTGTGATGTCAAAATATTATGTAAAATCACCGTTGGTCTTTTACTTTTTGGTTCTTGGTGGCCCTTTGCAAGTCAAGCAAAGTAGTGTAGTGCTTTCTGATTTTCGTAATTATTACTATCCAAAAATACCAAATGCGCTTGGAATAGCGCCCAATGTGTTGCAATCCGTTCACCATATATTTAAAGAGACTCAAAACAAAACTGAGGTAAGTAGTATATTTTGTTATGTTTATAAAGAAACTAGGTCTTCTAAATATAGAATAGTAAGCGACAGAATCTCCAGTGATGCAGTGGATACTAACTCAATAATACATAGGATTCCACCATTAAAACCCGGTGTACTACATTACACTACTAATTATAGGATCATGTTAAACAGTAGTGGACGAAATCTAACACCACCATTAATTCCACAAATAGATGATACAACATAAATAATGAAAATGAACCATAATTAGTAAAGCAATAAGGATGAATTCTTAATGATAGAAGAATATTTTAGAAGAGTGAAAAAAGTAATGACTGTGTTTATCGGCCGATACATATGTATGTATCTTGTATGTAGGTTTGTACCTATATACATAAATATCATAGAAAAGAAAAGTACTGATAAATATCGTATGTATATGATGTGTAAATGAATTTGGAAATAGAGCAAATTAAACTGAAGTGTAGGTATATAAATCGGTGTCTTCATCTTTAGGGTTAAGAAACTAATTACCGCACTCAGAGACATTTAATGATTACTTAAACTATCCCTTAGTAATGATTTTGTATCGAAAACAATTGCTAAAGACTGGGTTATTACCCATTAAGGGATTAAGAGTACGGCGGATAATGTGTATTTTATAAACAAGGTTAATTTGATTTGATAACACTATATCATGTAAAGAAAACTGGCATACAATACGTAAAATAACAAAGTAGCAGTACCTATATGTATACTGTCTTTAGATTTAATTATAGAAAGATTATTTTGGTTCACGCTGCAGTATTTAGTTAATTGTAGAAAACAATTACTTTAAAGTCAATGTATTGGTGAACAGCCAAATTGTCAGTATACTTTTGTCAACTTCTGAAGGATTTATAGGATTTTTATTACAAAACTTTATGCTGTTATTGTACGCAATCAGAGGAAAGGAATCAACATAAGAACAATGAATATATTTTCGTGTTTATTCTGAAATAAAGTAATTTAATCTTAACAATTCGAACACTTTTGAGTGTCCATACAATACAATACAAAATTCTTTATTGTACAATATAAAAAGGATAAAACAAAATGTGTGGTAGTAAGTAGATATGTTTATGTGTGAACACAATAAAAAGGATAAAAATAATATGTGGTAAGTAGATATGTGTATGTTTATAATCGTAATTACTGAAGGAATCACTTCAGCAATATCGAGTTGAGTTGATTATCAAAATTTTATGTGAAAATTTAAACATGTCCGTGCTTTCATTCAAGATCCGGCTCGAATCTGATTAAGTAAATAATAAATGAATTATCTTACCTGTCTTAAAAATGGCGTCCACGAAATCTTGACATTGGTAGTTACTCCTTCAACATCCTCATCCACTAATTTCACACCAGTGTAATGTTTTGCAGACATTATACTATAATTATTTAATTTAGAATAAAAAAAAACTATATTCCACTATTTAACGGATTAATTCTGATATTGTTTTACATTGCATTCAAAAGAATAACTGTTTTCTACACTTGTATTTTCATGTTTGTAGTTTATATATTTAATAACAAAATTTTACTAGAAACGTTAAGATATGTATTAACACAGGTGGTTGTTAGTCCTATGTAACATAATATATTTATGCTAATAAAAGTTGCACTAGCAAACAAACAATATGACGCACTGATCGTAGTTGTGCAATAGTTCTCACTATCATATATACTATATTTAAATACAATTATCTAGACATTATAATTTACATAGCCTGCAACATAAAGACAATAATTTATACAAAAAAGTACTTAACGGTTTTATAAATAAAAAAGAAAGTACATTGTTATCGTTTTCGTAACTAGCACACATACATATAATGCGATTTCGTGTCAGTTCGAGTATAGTCAAAGTCAAAGTCAAAATTATTAATTTCAAATAGACCGAGAAGGCACTTTTGAACGTCAAAGCAACTATTACAAAATAAAAAAAAAATACTGTCAGTCGGTCAGTCCCCTAGTGAAGCTATTTGATCGTTAAATCACAGCAAGTTCGTTTATAATATTACATTATATTGTAGATTTAGTCTTATCATCTAATTATTATTTTATGTAAACACATATAACACAAAGGACAATAGATAATATTTAAATTGAAGTACTACAAATTCCTATTGGAATTTCTTCCTGTAGACCTAATTATGACATTAAAAAACAAAACTATCGTTTATCTCACTTTTTTATATAAGAACTTAAATGATTTAGTTAGTTACCCGACTGCGCCAGAAGGAGGGTTATGTTTTTCGAGTGTATGTATGTATGTATGTATGTATGTATAATTGTTTGGCACGCTCTGCAGCCTAAACGGCTTGATGGATTTTGACTTGAGAGGTGTCGTTAGATTCGTATTTACTGTGAGAGTGACACTGGATATATCAAAATTAAAAAAAAACAAAATGGCGGATTTTTGGCGCCAAATTCGAATATTTCTCACTCTCTAGCCTAAACGGCTTGACGGATTTTGACTTGAGAGGTGTCGTTAGATTCGTATTTATTTAAAAAAACAAAATGGCGTATTTTTTTGGCGCCAAATTCGAATATTGCTCACTCTCTAGCCTGAACGACTCGATGGATTTCCGCTTTATAGGGGTCGTTTGATTCGTATTTACTGTCAGAGTGACACTAGATATATCAAAATGAAAAAATAATATAACTAAAAATAAATAAATAAAAAAAGTAATTTAAAAAACTAAAAATACCCGACTGCGTTTCTTTATAATATTAAAATGAAGTACCCTAAAACAAGAAAGTAATCGTAAAATTTAAGCAGTCGGGACCCATTCTAGAAAGCAAGCCGTATGTGCCCTCACAAAGTCTTTATATTTAGAACGGGTCCCGACTGCTTAAATTTTACGATTACTTTCTTGATGTGTATAAGGTTACTTGTCATTTTCAATTGTAGTTTTTATAATTTTTTAGAATTAGATGTAGTCACTTATTTAAACACTAAAACAGTAAATCAAATTAATAAATGTCGTTATCAATGTTACAATCTTTTGTTAGTTAATATATAAACAAGATTTTAGGCAATAAACTTCCACCTGTATACACATCTATACATATATAATAGCCCACACTCAACCGCGTATAACTACCAAATGATTCCTTGTTTACAAAACGTATATTTTATTCTTAAACGAAGTTCGTAAGTTATTGGGAATTTGCCAAACCAATCTGGTACTTATAGCCTTTATTTTTGGTATAATTATATTCATTTATTCATTACGATTTGCATAAAAATGTTGTTAGGCTATTTTAGGTTATATAACTAGGAATAATTAGTGTCATATTTGATAAGTACGCCCAAAATATTCCATTCAGTGAACGGCTAAATAAACTAATTATTATTGTCGATTGAACTAAAGCAAAAAAGTATGTGTATAAGGTTACTTGTCTATTATTAATTGTAGATCTCATAATATGGTGTCAATTTTACATCAGAATTAGACTATGTCGTCTTCAGCCGTCATACTCATATAACACCACAACATACTCATATAACATCACAGACTGCACGGTTGGCGAGGTAGCTGGGCAACTGTTGTTTCAGGTATGGGTGTCATGCAAGGCTCGGATACCGGTTACAAACCGTTATTGTACTTGACGCAAAACCTTTACATTGGGTTTCGTTCGCGAAACCGGTTTTAAACCGGTATTTGGAACAGTATTTTCATAAACTTTTTTCGAATTAACCGGTTTAGAAATAAAAACCGGTTAATAACGCACATCAAAGAAACGCCACGCCTGTTCCGATTATATTCAATAATAATATTTCAACGCGTGTAGACATGCCCCTCGTCGTAAACCGGTTAATTTAGGTTAAAATAAAGTTCTTTAATGTTCACGTTCTTAAGAAAAGTTCGGATTACGACACGTAATGCCGCCATACAATGTACACGCAGGGGGTGAGCCTATTATCATGTACTGGATACACAATTCCAGACTCCGTGCTACTACTGAGAAATTTTCGAAAAACCGTAAATACCCCAGTAATACTTTCTCCGACCCGGGAATCGAACCCGAGACCCCTTGTCCGGCAGTCGCACTTGCGACCTCTCAACCAATAAGGCAGTCGTGAAACTACAAGTTTTGAGTGTATTATAAAACTCACAAAATCACAATAGTTCTCATTGAATGAGCAATCTCTTGACCCATAGAAATGTGTGTTTCAGCAGCAATACCCAGTACTACGAATTGTATATCGGTTGAACAATTTTATGAAAAATATTTTAAATCGAGGTACCACTATTCACTATTCACGATTCTTTTTTGAGTTTGTCGATAGAAACAGCGAAACTTGTCGAGGTTTTTATCAATACATACATACATACATAACCGTCGTTTCTAGTCATATTTACATATTTTTGCCTAAACCTAAAAGCGTGCAGTGTTATTTTTTTCACTGTAATGGATTTGACTGTATTCTATAAAACTGTGCTAACGATGAGTTTTTAGGAAAAATCTTTTTCGAGTGTTTTTCTGTTATAGTTTTAGAAATTGTTGCAAATATACAACATATGATTTAAAAGACGATCTAAGCATTTGTACACATATTCTCATGTTCCTAAATAGACTTTTTAACGTGATATTTAAAATAATAATAATGAGGTTTCTGTCTCAGTCTTCTTCATACCAATATACGCTTTGAAATAGCTTAACTAATATTATGATATTGGAATAGAGTTAATTTTCGTTTTTTATGGGATTGGAGCCAAACAAGCATCCGAATCACCAAATCGTAAGCGATCACGGTTTGACTTTTTTTTTGACTCTGTTGACTGCACGGTAGGTGCGGTGGCTGGGCAACTGGCTGCCGCGCAGCGGGTAGCAGGTTCGATTCCCGCACGGAAGAATTCTGTGTGATCCACAAAATGTTGTTTCGGGTCTGGGTGTGGAGTGTATGTGAACTTGTATGTTTGTAAACGCACCCACGACACAGATACGCCTTTTAAAACAAATACGCTTCTTTCTTAAAGTTTTAGAGGTCGCATCGATTCATTATGAATAAAAAACTTGGTATGAAGCATCCTGTAGTTATTGACGGTAGTCATGGGTTTATGTAGTAAAATTAATAACACGCAGTTTATTAATGACTACTTTAAAAAATCAACACTCATTCCATAAGCACCAAACCCATAGCCATGCAAACAAAATCACTAAGTAAAAACAAACAGGCCATAAATTTACCCTCAGCCGGCTATAAAAATACAATACAAATACCGTTAATTACGTGCTCTACATCAATTTTACAACAATGTCCTGTTGAATTTAAAACCGATTAATTACCGCTCAAATGTATCACAACTTATGGCCACGTATTAATAAACTGTTCACATTTTACTCCCACATTATCGAGTATATCACAATGACATTTAATGAAGCTGCACTATTTGTTTCTGCCACATTCAATATTAGAGATAGGCTTACAATGGAAGCCAGTTCGACCTGATAGTGTTTGTTTTCATTTAGTACCTAAACGTACCTAATTACCCTTTTGGAGTGCGGTTCCTAGTCACGTATAAATGCTCCACGGATGGCTATGGTTGAATGCAATGGGATCGGGAGACACAATGAGGCTCATAAGTACTCATAACACAGGATCATTTTGCTCAACTGAAACTCAGAATATAGCATTCATAGCCTTGATATTTAAACATGAGGTTTTGAAAGTGTATATTAAAGTTTTATATCCTCAATTTGCCTTATAATACAGTCAAATAAAGAGATCGTTACAGGCAACTTGCAACTGCTTTACAACAATGTTGCAACTATAATGGGTAGTCAAACGTTTTACATTGCTATTAAATGAGAAATGTGGCTTAAGTGTAAAACGATATTACTACTAACACAATTGGAATGAAAATTAGCTGTCTTGTAGGAAGATAAAACAGTATGCCCGTATACCGAACTAAATGTTAAATATTAGGTCTCTTCTCTGGTTCTTTGCAAGTGGTTAGTGTTTTTGGTTAGTGGTTTCACTGTGTTGCTCGTCTCGAATAGTATGTATTGTATAATATTTAATGAAGGGCCACATCCTTTTTTTTAATAATTTATTTAAACTATGTAGCTATACTGCCAGCCGATATAATAGCTAAGCTGTGAAAGAATGTGACCGTTTCCATTGAATAATTTATTTAAACTATGTAGCTATGCTGCGAGGATATAATAGGTAGGCTGTAAAACTATGTGACCATTTCTACTGATACTAAGCTATGTAGCGGTGCGAGTAAGATATGCTATGATATATAAGATGCGCCGCCGCAAAGCAGCTGTGGGAGGAAGATGCCCGAGTATGCGATATATCAATAGTAGGGAGCCATCCTTAGCACACATCCATAGCACGCATCTTTGCATATAAAAAACATATCTAAGTTAAGTCTGTATCCACCATGGCTAAGCTATGTATACCAATGAATATGATTGGTGAATACCAAACCGATCCACAGCAACATCTCTGATAGAAAAACACTCTAAAACTCCTCATCTTGTACAAGCTACGATTAGTTTGGTTTAATTTATCAATAGCGTAATATTATTAAAGGTATTTTGTTGTCAATGCGTGGCCAAAGTGTAATCATTTATTTTTCTTGCTGAATCAACTTAAATATCTATATTTATCATTTTTGCTTTCAAAAGACTGTAATTCGTAGCGTGGAGCATAATAGCAAGATTAATAACGTTAGCCAAAATAAAATAATTCGTTAGTATAACATTTTATACTTTGATTCATTCAAATCATTTATAATCTTCTTTACTTGTATGTTGTTGCTTTTAGAAAAAATATAATATAATCCTGCACACCCACATTAAACTTGCAAAGCTTGTAATTTGCAAATACCACTTATCTGCATAGATATAAATAAATTGTCTGTCTGTTATATTGAGATGAATGAATTGTATTGACTTCAGAATAAGTCAGAATTTCTCTTATTTGCATACAACTGTAACGTTGTACAAAGCTGATACAATTGTATTGGGACTTCGTAGTAAATTCTACATATGAAGAATCTTAGAACAGACTAATCCTATTAGCTATTGAGCGTAGTCAGCGAACTTGGAATTTATATCGTCTGGTTTAAAGCCCTGTTGCGCAATTCGCGAAACATAGGCACTTCAAGTCCTTCTGATTCGCGCTCGTTATTTTTCTGTGAACTTTGTTGTACCTTTTTTGAGGAGGGAAAATCATCCAATGTCTTCTCCCGCCTTGAGTAAGGCGAGAGGGAGTATCAGACTGTTACTGACTAAAAACCACCCCGTTCCTACTCCTGCTTTTTGAGCTGGAGCGTCAATGAACGCGCTAGGTAGTCCGAACTCTTTTCGTACTATAATATAATGTTATTATTTAAAATAATAATAACTTTAGTTACCATAGAGCTTTTAGCTTGTTCTTCTCTAATCTTCTCTCCAACTAAGTAAAGAGTCTAATATTTCACACAACGAGGTCGAACCTAAGTCCTTAAGTTCAGTAGTTGCGATACGATGACCAGGGAAGTAATATGAAGTTGTTATTCAAGTTTTACCTTACACAACTTACTAATAGAGTAACTCTACACTGCATTTATACAAAACTTATCGTTTCACGCAACTCCGAAGTCGCTAGTAAAAGTTGGGTTTTTAAATAAAATCTTTTAGTTCGCCACAACTTTGTAGGTTTGTAACTGAACACGAAATCTAAAGAGATGTTACTCCGACTAAAATACTCGAGTGAAAATGTTTTCAAGTTGAACCAGTCACTGGGAACGAAATTGAGACTTGAAAAACTCACTTTTGGTAATGAGGATAACATTTCATTTAACCGTTTTTCATCGAAACCGTGATTTTGGAAACGAAACTTCACTTTGAATACAGCTTACGTTTGATTTAAAAGCCCTATCGTATGGAGATCTGTCACAAGGCTCCTTTTCACGCTAGATGGAAAGTTCTAGAAATAACCCCTTTTAAAATAAGGCAGTGTTTCAGTCAATCAATTCAGCTTTCCACAGTTAACCGTAGGACACAGACTTTTCCTTGACCTTTTTTATAGATCATTGAATTCAAAGGACCTTTTTGAGCGCTGATATTTAAAGAACTTGTACCCGTTTCCTAATTAATTGGTGATACTTAAAAAAGTGGTCGGAAAGCAGACGGTTAGGTTAGGGGACGGTTGTTTCTCTAAAGGCTTAAATAATTTTAAAGCAACTGTTTTGCAAGTTTAGTACATAATTCTAATGTAATTCTATAAACCACTCAGTTAACAGTGTAAAGTTTCCGGTGATAACACTCTCAAAATTAATAATATAATCACAGTCACCACCACAACCCTTTTCTGGAGCTGCGGACTACCAAGCCGGTTTACCGGGTCACCAGCTCGAGGAGCAGAAGTAGTAACGGGGTGGTTTTTGTCAGTAAGAGTTTAACACTTTCTCTCGCCTCGCCTATGTTGACCTAAGGCTGGAAAAGTCATTGGATGATTTTCCGTATGGCAAATACATTTTAAAGATTAACTAAAAAATCACGATTAACTCACGGACATTAATTGAGAAAAGCTATACTAGTTTTGAGTCACAGAGAAAATCTTCATCATAAGCAGTGTGCGCAGACGCACGGTCTAACCAGAAGGCTGCGCGACGTCGCCGCGACTCCATTAAAGGATTTGAGTACACCGTGATTTTTTAATTAATTTAGTATGTCTCACGATAGTCATTATAAAATTATTTTAAACATTTTAAAAACATACTTTGACACAGAGATTGAGTTAAAGTTGTGAACAAGGAAATCACTTATAGGCTTAAAGTCTCGAGAGCTCAGACTACAATCAAGGAATTATTAAGTACCTAACAAAGTCTGTCTGCAAAAACATCTTTCACTCGCGTGGCTCAAGATAAAGTTTCTGAATTAATTTGCCAAATAACGTCGAAACACGAGATTTAAACTTGCCATCCAACTTTGCTTGTTAAATGTTAATTGTTATCAAACGGAATACCTTATTAGACTTTCTTATGAGATAAGAATATTTATCAATCGAGAACATTATTTACTGAGTACTTTTACTGCCGTACTCAGAGACATTTAATGATTAGTTAAACTATTCATTAGTAACGATTTTGTTCCGAAAACTATCGCTAAGTAACTGATGACTCTGAGTACGGCAGTTATTAATCATTGAGATTTCTTTGTTCAATTTTTATTATACCTTTTTGGTCTGAAGCGCTAATAGCCGGTCAAGACTCTGATGAAGTAGATAACATGAAATTCAATTTTTAAAAACGGAATCATGAGGTCGCATTACTTACTGCAGGAAATGGAATGTCGCCGATTTATTTTAACCACCTCGACTTGTTCCAAGCCATTAGCTTTTTCAATCCAAAGGTGAGTGTAAAGTGGTTATGATAACATGAGAATTATTTGCTAGATACCTTTCATCCTTTCGATATTATTCAATAATATTAATTAATAATATCCAACAGACTTATCATACTTTGATTAATCGAATGTTTTTGTAACGGAGCCTTGTTCAAACACATTCAATCTTACACGTAATTTTATTTATTTCCATTACTCACTATAATGCCCAAAGAGATCATTTATAACCAATCTCAAACACAAATGGACGATCATTCAGCAAATATCGAAATACATCATTTTAAACATTTTCGATTCAATAAATAAATAATGCAAAAGAAAAGCTCTCATCCAATTGAAGTGTTTCCACTGTCAACAGATACAAAAGAGTACTCAATAAAACGAAAATAAATAGACGTATAAAAATGACCTACATAAATTACGTCAAATAATACATATAGGTCTCATACCCAATAAACATACCTGCCAATAGATTCAAAAGGGCAAGACTCAGACGAATAGTTTCAGCGTATTGAGAAGGGATGTGAAAACAGTTTAAGTAAAAAGGATAAGTGTGTTTTCGTAGCATGTGTAGAGAAATTCGACACCCACTCGGCTATTTACGGGCGATGGTGCGATAAGCATTTTCTCTTTCAATACCATCAAAGAGACTGGCCGCCTATTCAGGGCTTCACCCGACAAAATGTAACACATAAAGGGTATACGAAGATTGCAACGCTGTTTCTGACTCGCCTCGCAAAAACACTGTTAAAATCAATTTCTATCGTACATAATCGGACGTACTGTTTCGGGAAACTTTTTCATTTATAGATCGCGTGGCGAAACATTATCCGAGCGTTGTCGAGTGCTGATGAAGCCCATCAAATCATTTGTCGGCATAGCGACGCCAAACTTCAGCTATTATTCCGGTCGGTTTACTAAAACAAAAGTGCTCTTAATTCTTGATCTGGGATTTCATGTGATCATTACTTTCCTCGGTTCGTTTGGCTGGCCTCGCGGCTCGATGGAGGACTTGTTCCTTGTGACAAATTAAATTTTATCAAGCTACAACAATGGTCCTTGAGCATTATGAAGCGTAATCCCTTAAGCGGGGAGACGTCTAAATATCTGAAAAGCAAATTAGGCGATCGCGCTTTCAAGGGCTATTTATAAATTATACTCGACGAAATTTTGTGCTCCGGTTGTTAAATAACTTGTTCTAGATAAATGTTGAGGAAGTCAGTCAGCCGTTTGGTAAACAATAAAAATATTTTGTAAACAGCAGGAACGCTTCATTTGGCTGACTTTTTTTACAACATCTGAGTTGTTAGTAGATTCACTGACTTTTCAGTGTTTGTTAATTTTCATTGCAATTTATATAAACTTGTGTTGTTAGTTTCTTCAAAATAAATAAGTGAATAACTGAAACTTTGTTCTCAACAACTACTTCAAAAATTTGAAAAAAAATTGCAACAGCCTTCCAACATCAGCAAGTGCACACAACACCTAGACAATCACTATAATTTAATATAAACTACTTATTTAAATTATGTACAAAAATTTAGTTCCGCGCGTTCGAAAGCGGCGGAAGCTTTTTCGCTCGTAAATCCAACGAACGCGGTGCTTCCGCTCCCACGCCCGTTCCCCGATTAAATTCTCCAACATTAGCGCATTCATGGCAACAGATAATATATTCAATCGCCTCGGCTGAATCTCTGTTCAATTCATTGATTTATTCGTTTGACACTTTATTTAGCCGGATTATTAAATCTTTGTTCCAACTTGAACCTCGTAGTTATTTTACTTGTGATGTTGTTTTGGTTTTGTGGGTGAATTGAAATATGGTTCGTTTTAAAAGAAAGTGTTTTATTGGAAAACTAGCTTCTCATTGCAGACGCATCTAGATTTTAATTAACGATTTAGATAAACTTTCTCATTAGTAGTAGTTTCAATTATAAAAGACCAGTTTTACTTACCTAATGACAAAAATGTTGGTTACAAAACGGATCAAACTTTGTTTTTAACTTTTAGAAGTCATGTAAAACGTGAATCAATGTTTGTGAGCTTTAAATTGATTGTTTGGAAATACTCATCTACATATTTTGTAATAGTAGGTTGTATAGAGGTATCATTAAAATTCAAAGTATGAAGCATTTGTCATCGTACCAAATAGGAACGTAATGTAAGGTAAACAATAGTGGCCTACGCTTAATATAACACGGATGTTTACACGCGCGAGGCGCAGGCCGCCGCAAATCAGACGCAAATCACATTTGACCATCCATTGCCAATACATTTGTGATAGCAATCAAAACGAAAATCTCCACGTTAACTCATGTGACCCTTAAACGCTTTTCACCATCAAGTTTTATTGGATCCAACTTTATGACCCACGTGTAAAACGTAAATATTACCTCATAAACATATTTACATAAAACCTTTTTTAATAAAGACCTTATAACGAAATTAAAATAAATATTTTAAAGTTGGAACTTATCCAAACATCGTAAAACAAAACGCGACTATAAACATGCGGTTTACGCTGCACGCTGCGAGTGTACACAAATGTATAGGCACGTAAAATTAATTCAATGAGACCATAATATTTACCAAGGAACCGAAATAGCGTGAACAATAAGTATGCGATGTGTTGGATTGTTCCATTCCCATACCTCGAGGTTTGGGAACAACTTTTCGATTCCTAAACTTAGAAAATAAGGTCCCGCGTCTACTGGTAATGGCTTTGTCGTGTACCGGCTCTAGTTTGACGGGTAGCTCGAATTCTCTACAAGGATATTCCCGTGATACTTCCCAAAGCACTCCATAACACGTGTCCCACTTTTGATAGTTTAAAGCAATTTCGTCCCCAATAAAAAGAACATCTGTAAGGAACGCTCATTCATCGAAACACAATAAAAGTCTGTTCATAATAATTCCCTCGCCTATTATCATGAGTCGAACAAAGAAAGTTTTGCGCAATAACCAATAATCGTTCCTTAATATCTTTCGCGTAAATGTTTTCCAAGTTCGATCATTATTTTCACCTCAGTTCACCGTTGGACAAAGATTTTTCCATAATTTATTGTCAAAGTGATTTTTTCATTTTACAAAATGTTACTGTATTATTCATCGCTGTTTGAGAACATTTAAGTAGGCATGTTAAGGGTACATTTGCAAGAACTTTACAATACGAAGTACTCTAATATGATTTACGAGTGAAGTTAGAGCGATGTGACTGAAAAGTCTTTAAAAGTCCATAATATGTACTGCACCGGTATCTGTCTCCCTCGTCGGCAAATTTAGACGTAAATAAGTAGGTGCTTGTCGTAAATGAAACAGGTTTGACAGTTTGCGAAGATTCAACCCAACTTCGACGTTCTCATTTCTGTCTATAACACGATCCAGACGGATGCGAGTAACTGGATCTGACTTGGCAACCGCTACCTTACCTTTTTCTTGTAAACTGTAATTTGTAAAATTTTAAAGCTATAAAGGTTTTTAACCCCAGACAAAGTTAGGAGTTTCACATTTTTTATACAAGTTTGTATTTTGTTTTTTTTTTTCTTAAGTTTTACCTATTTATTATAAAGAATTTGTTTCATAGATGTAGGCAGATATTAGCATAAGAAGAGATTAGCGGCATACGAAACATGGATTAGTCTGGGTTCAACCAAGATTATCGTAAAATCTATTTAGAAATAAAGCGATCAAATCTAACGCGGTTTGGAAACGTGTTTTGTGGAATTAATTCACAGTTACAATTAGGTTAGTATGTTTCTGTGATCGTGATTCAGTTCCATGACCTTACTAACAGGCGCACGTAATACGAACACGGGCTGAACTTCACTAAAAATAAAATGGAAAACCTATACGTGGCTTTGAAACCAAATATTCTCTTGCCTGTTATTTTTATCATCGAAATTCTAACGTAGAATGCGAAAGTCGTTAAACGAAGCTTGTCAATTTACAGAGTTTTAAAGGACAAACTTTGGTTAATGTATTCAACAATAAAGGATACATCATCGTGAGTGATAAAATCGTTTCGCGACGGTATTTCAAACGAAACGACAGGTGATATGAGGTATATTTGAGGCGTAACTTGGTTTTTGTGGCAAAGAATAAAAAAACATTATAGAGGTGAAATACGTTATTATTAGTTTATTGTTTCAGAAAGTTTCGTACGTTCAATGATCAGGGATGTACCACTACACGTCACTTGTGGCGCTTGTTACGCACGGCGCTGTATCGGTTGAGCTTGTATGACAAAATTGGCATGTTTGACAACCCTGTTTTGGATTTGAAGCCGACGCGAATCCTGGCTGCGAAGGGAAGGGTGGTGGGATGTGCATAGTGCTTGAAAACATCGCTTCTATATACATTCATGGTTCTATGGTAGTTGAGTATGACTAGGGGTGGGAGCGGGCTCGGTAGGTACATGTACGCGGCCGCACCTGACCACAAATCAGCGGTAAATCAGATTTCGAACGTCCACGACCGTGATTGCAGAAACGAATTTGTGTTGTGTTGTGTTATGCCGACAACCACTAACAATGTAACCGTTTACGTCATTCCGATTGCACGTTTTAAGTGCTTGTTAACTGATAGGCACTGACCATTTACTGTTTTGCGAATTGTACGCCAGTAAATAAAATAACGGCAATAAAAGTTAGTGCTTTTAAATGTTTTTTTTGTATTGAAAAAATGGAATTGTTGTGTTATATGTATTTTATTACAATAACTGACTGCTACGCGAGTCTAGTTTTCTCAACTTCTGAGTTTCAACATGGAATTACTCGTAACAATGCAGTATCCACCAAATTACGAAAGCTAAACAGAACCTTCACCAATATGTGAATTATAATTTGAATCCTAATTAACAACAAAATAAAAATATCTACAACTTATCAATAAACTAAGACGCAACATTCTCGATTGCACACAAAAACGGCACTATGTTAAATCATTTGGAAATAAATCTTCACGAAAGTAAACAAGATACGTCTGCGAAATGCAGAGCTAAGTAATTAATTCGTTCACTTGTAATTCCGCATAGCAACCATACAAAAGAAGCACATCAAAGAGTACCGTGCTCAGTACACGATACAACAACTTGTAGCGGGTTTGTATCACAGAATTTACTCAGGGATTGTTTGTGTTTCATTAACGCTGGTCAACAAGAGACTTTATTTATCAACTTGTTCTTTTAAGAGTCTTGTATTAAAACTAAATCCTCTACATTTAATACCTACATCAAGGATTGGCAACGTAATTAGAATCTTGCTGGAGTTTACAAAGTTCCCGCTCTTAGCTACCCAAATAATGTAGGTCATTTGTTTGCACTGAACTTTATGTAGGTACGGAGATATTTAATTAAGTGTTATTTAGAAACGAGTACCTTTAAAATGGCTCGGTCAGCGTTTGGTATAGTTGGTTTAATTTAATTATAAATAAATTAATAATACACTTTCGTGAAAGTTGCACGAACGTTCATAAATCCTTATTACTAAGAGATAAACTAACTGGAGCTAGCTAATTGCTAGTTACGTAAGATAATTCGTGGAAAGTTAGCCAATTAAGGGAAGCTAATATTTTGTGAATGAGCAACGATCTGTCTCTCAAGTGTCGTTAGTGTCACGGCGGCACTTGCATACGTCGCGAATAGAGGGGAGACGTGTGGTGACGGGCCGACACCGACGCTGACGTCGACATAGGGACTCTGGAGCCTTAGTACGAGTTTCATTTACGTATAAAGTAGTCGAAACGAGAGCGCGTTCAACGCTCTGATTGGCCGGCTTGAATAAACCAACTAATCATAGCGCCGAATGCGCTCTCCTTTCGATTATTTGAAAAGGTAAAGAAAACTCGTACTAAGGCTCCTGTTCCCGGTAATATTTCAAAGCCTAAGTGTACTAGGATAGAGGTTCCAGTACATGTCGAGTGTTGTATTTGTTCAGTCTACGATCGGAGGTTGTTACACGTCGCCTAGCGTCTTTAATGAACGTTCTATCATACTGCGGTTACCGTGATTACTGAGTTAAGTTTACATTGTTAGTAAACAGGAATACTGTAAATGGAACAACTTCAATAAAGCTAATAACCCATTTGTCTCGTTCCAAAGGAACTTTGATCGGATTGGTATTCGTATGTTGACATTGTATCTGTTCAATCTTTATAATATAAAATCAACCAGCCCACGAAAAGATTCGTAGCTGGAAAAATATCAAACCAAAATACAATACATTTATTAATCATGAAGGCAACTCAAACAAACAGGACAAATTAAATTAAACCGTTACAAAATAATTTGCTCACATAATAATTTCACTTATTTTCAATTCAGTGCATACGTTGCACATTCGGCTCCAATTACACAAATTCCCTACATATGTAATACACGTGAGAACCTAATGCCTAGTCAGATTACGCTGCGACAAAACTCTTACATTGCAGTATTTGCGCGCACTGTACGCGGGCTGAATACAAAAAGATATAGATTGCACTTACAGCTGCAATTCCTTCCCGACGCCGGTTTACCAAAGTAAAATCTATTCAAATTGTCGAACGAGACCGAAATAAACTCCAAACCAATTATGCAACGGCAACGGTAAACAGTTTGTCATTTGATTTACAACATAAGCCAGAAAGTGTCACTAATTAACATTGGGGTAACCGCCAATCTAATGCATACACAGCGGTGTGGGAATATTTAATCCCACCCTGACCGTGTTTAGAATGTGATAGGAATAGGAAATATAACAAAAACTAGAATATTTTGAGAATTGTAAAACAATTTCAAGACTTGTGTTAACAGACTATACAAAACCCTGTAGCGCTATTCCTGGAAGTCACCCTTCACTTTTATTCTACAAAAAAAGTAAAAGAATAAACGTAATACTCCAACGGCAACTCAAATTAAGTGAAGCATTGTGGCGTGCTTCATTTAAAAGAGGCGCGATATTAAGACTTCCGCACAATGAATGCAATAAGCAAGAAATCTCAACAAAATGATGATTGAAAATGAAAGCAAGGGCGAGTCTTTGTGCCCGTCGGGGCGCGACTACCGGGAGAGGACTAACGTAATTGCACCGCTTCACTCCGTTCAATAGAAGTGTACTTACCAGCTTAAGTTTTTGCCCCCAGTTTTTAGTCAGTTCCCAGCTAAGCGCCCAAGCAAGGCAATAAGTCTATTCAAAGGCTCTATTTAAAGTTTACTCACGACTAATTGTCTCACACAAATGCTAATCTCGAAAATTAACTGCACTTATGCTGGGGTAACTGGGTTAGCTCGGTGCTTCACTAAATTAAACCGACTTTGTATACAATCAACCTGAATGTAAGTGAAGCGCCACAGGTTTGTCTGGATCCAGCTTTTATTATGATTGGGTTTGAACATATACTAGAACTTACGTCCTGGATAAAGTTAATTCACACTACAAAGATGAACTACTACCTATGTAGTGTACAAAGTTCCTTAAATAATGTAAAAGGACAGTGCTGGCTGGATTGCAGTTTTATTTTTTTGTCGTGCCCGCTATAGTAGAGTTGGGAACCCACGGGGCGGGCGTCGTATATGGCGCGTGAGAGAATATTGTCAGCCAGGATTGACTGCCTGCGGTTGGATCGAATTTATTTTTTCATCTTTTAGTTACGTCCATGGTTTTATTTTTGTTTCTTTGTTTTTTGTGTAATAGGACAAAGTTAGAAATTGTAAATTAAGTCCATTTTCTTCTTGTAAATTTTAAATGTCTGACTTTAAATAAAATTAATGTTACTCAAATCTCAACCAAAGCAAATGAAAACTACTACGGTTTAGGAAAGATATATACTTACCTACACCTTCTACAACTATTCGTATCGCTTTTATTCATTATGTATTTTATGCTATAAGTTAATACTTATAGCATAAAATACTAAGAGAATGAGGTAATCCTCATTCTCTTATTATTTTAATCTAAATAATAAGATTTTGTTAAACTTAACCATAAAATGTATATTGAAGCTGATGGAAATTCGGGACACACCAATTTTTAGCACCCGCCATGACACATGCACGACTCGTATTATGCCTAATGAAAGCTCGTGATTGGACGAAACATTTTTATTTTACAAAACGAAAGTGAAATCATTTAAACACAGCTTGGCATTCCAATTTCAAATGGCATTTATTCTTCAATAAAATTTTGAGTATAAAATTAATTTTAAATTTGGAGCACTGTCGACAGAAAACAAAAGAGAATATCGAAATTCCGCTTTATTTTACTTTTAAAATCTAAGCAAAGAGGTAATTGTAACTTTTTTTATAATCAAGAACAATATCAAGGCATTTAGGTACTCAAAAATGTACTTAATTTTATGGCAAATAATTTTAATCTACCCTTTGTTAATCAAATCCCCTTATGCAGATTACAAACCTCTACATTTGAAATGCAAATGGCGCTATAAATATTGTTTCAAACTAGAAAGATTTACCAAGACTTTTGTGAAATAAAAACGAAACTGAATAATACTGGAGTAGCTAGAACTACTTACTTGGTAAGGACATGATCTGAGATCCCGTATAGGATTAAAGATTAAGAACAGATGGAAAACACTACGGGATTGTCATTGAAAATTTATGTTATTGAGGATATAATATTTTTTGTCTGTACAAATACAACCAAGGATGTACTATTCTAATTTATAGTTGTAGACATGAAACACACAACTATAAAATGGATCAGTCGAATTTCTGGATAAAAAATATAATTTAAATAATAATTACTTACCTATTAACTCCCATACTCAGAGACATTTAACGGTTGCTTAACCCAATCTTTTGTAGTTGCTTTCGGAACAAAATCATTACTAAGAAATAGTTTCAGTAATCATTAAATATCTCTGAATATGACAGCAAGACTTATTTTATATAATTTAGAGATAGATTCGTGATAGCACCAGTTTAAACCTTAGTGGTTTTTGATTGCTATTAAATAAGCATAAACCCTGTATTTACTGTAAAAATAAGAAATAATAAACACGAGATAGAAAGTACAGAAACTACAGTCCCTTGTCAAACTCTTTGAAGGCATATAAAACTAGCATCAATAACTCGTACCTGACATAAATTATACAATAGTAAAATAACTAAAACATTTGTTCCTGACAGTTGTTTACGGGCAAAATTAGAGGGAAAGTGCCTATCAATG
The DNA here is from genome assembly GCF_023101765.2 of Spodoptera frugiperda. Lineage (NCBI taxonomy): Eukaryota > Metazoa > Arthropoda > Insecta > Lepidoptera > Noctuidae > Spodoptera > Spodoptera frugiperda. The sequence continues at coordinate 6,438,006 of NC_064241.1, read as the reverse complement.
AGTTTGAAGAGTTGAGCATAAAGTTTCCACCGCAGGGAGAACCCTTGGAATAATGTCCTGACATATTCTCTTGAGGAACACACATCCGATAAACTTTATTGGCTAGTCACTTATACTTTATATTTTCATATGAAGAAGGGATAAAGAGCCTGCCGTAACTTAGCAATACTCCTGGGCGAAGTAATTTGAGACGAAACACAAAAAATAAATGTTCGCTACATTGACCAATTTAAATATGTATGTATTGAATATGTAATGTAACAGTTTTTTGGTACAATTTTGTTATAATATCAGCCTAAAACTGTCGCACTGAAAAGGCATAATATGAACATTGACTACTACGCTTGCTGCAGGCAAATTAATGATTTGAAACTTTTCAATCTAGGTTACCCTTTTTCACTGTACGCCATAGGTGACACATCGTTCTGCAATACATTTAGAACTTAGTTCATTTAAAATAATACCTATCGAAATACTTGTATTTAGTGCGCATATCTATTCACACTCGTATGAACATTGCCCACATATATCAATGTTTCTTTTGACTTACGCATTAACGATACGTTTACTAATACAAGTTAACATAAACCACTTTAATCATTCTCAAGCTTATTATAAGGGTTATCTTAGGGCTGTCTCAGACGGGCCGCCCGCCGCTTTCTTACCTGATTACGGTATACTCGCCTCCGCCGGGCAATTTAACGTCATAATACCTTAAATAATTCAATTGTATGCACCCTACTGGGTACAAAAGCCGACGGATTTTACTCAGAGCATAATGTAATTTTCTCGTATGAAACTTCACACAAACTGGCGTGGAATTCATAGCTTGTAATTAAAATGCTGTGTTAAAGAATTAAAGGCATGTTGGTAGAATTAATATTTAAAATATGTATCATGATTCGATGTATTATATTATAAGTTCCAGTAGTCGCACGATATTTCCAATGAAGTTGCATGTAGCCATGTGTGTAGATATGTGCCTATGTATAGGTAAACAAAAACAGTTACATTTAACCTTAATTATAGATATTTTATGTATTATACAGTTAATTAAACGATATTTTCAATGGCAATTACATGCCAAAAATTCTCATTTTTCTTGTTATGTGTAACCATAGACATTATCGTAAAAACTCCCAAATAAATTACCCCTAACAAGATCACAACAGCAAATGTTTTGACCAAAAGATTGTGGAAACAAAACTAAAAAGTCGTTGTAATTTGAACTCTAAATTAATAAGCATAGGCTCATTGCAGACAATGGAGACAGCTGTTGTCATTGTCGCAAAAGTATTTGCTTTTGTTCCTAAGGTGACTATTCAAGCAGGGAAAGATAAAAATTACGAACTCAGAGGTGCTTCGAGGCGTTTTTATCAAAGAAGAAAACAAAGGGTTGTTTAATGACGGTATTAGTGGAAAGTTCACGATAAATTCGGGGTCGTTAGGGGTTCTTTGTCACTGTTGTATTGTGTCGTGAGTCAAGTACTCGCGACCATTCCATTGGAAAACCTAATTCAATGTGAATTTTAAAATTTAGTTCAACCCCCTCACCTACATAGATGGCAATGTTATTTTTTGGGGTTTTTCATCCCTTTCGGGCCGCTTTCAATTAATTATTCACTTGTCTTTTTAAATAAATGTAATGAAAATTTCAAGTCTGTAGAAAAGGTAGGTCGTTACCTCGACAAATTAGACTATTAATTTTGTTAATTATTATTTTCTATATTCACAGTATTTAACCAGATAGTCCCCAAGCATTGTAATATAAAAGCTTTTAAAACGTTTATCTTTCAACGTTTCTAAAATAATTGAAACTTTTATTAAGTGGTCGGATTATTTTGCGAATTTTAATTTTTTAATATTTATAAAAGTAATCTTTATGAATGGGCCTTTATGTACCAGGAGCCCAGGTTTACACGAAGTACTTTTCCTTAGAATACTTAAGAAATAAACAAGAGTCATGAAACGCCAGCAAATCCCATTTGTATTATTACGGTCTATTAGGAACGCCCACACGAGTCATTAATGGTAGATACTTACTTTGACAGAAATTCGGAAAACAGGGCACTTACACCAACTGTTGTAATACCAATATCTGAAGTAATACATCATTTTAATAACGATTTTATGGCACAATTGACACCAAATTACGCTAGAGAAAATGAAAAAGACATCTTTGTTAGATGGCTGAAGCTAAATATGTGCCTAATGATATAGTCCAAACTTTAACTATATTCGCTAATCATTGAACATACAACTACTATAGAAAATATTAATGAAGAATCCAAAATAAACGAGTTTGTGTGTATGTTTCTAACTCAATCACGTTAAAACTACTAAAGTATTCGGGATGAAATTTTGAACAGGTATTGAGTATGGTGTAAAATAACACATTACTAGGCTACTTTTTATCACACGGGAATGCAGGCAAAACCGCTGGCAGAAACTAGTAGATAATAATTTTAAACTATAAACAAAGTCGGTGATTTGGTGGAAACCATAACAATGAGACGAGGCCTGTAACATGCAATATAAGAAAAGGGTAACAAAAACATGCAAAGTTACCCCAAAAAGACCATAAAGGGCCTGAATAAAAAGGTTAATAAACATGAATGTCAGATTTAACGAGCATCCCAAATATAGATCACAAATTTAAAAAAAGCACTCTCAAAATACAGCGTTAATGTACCAGGAACCCACAATTGTGTAAGAGCTTTACGAAGTCATAGATAAAATAAGGCTAATGCCTAAACATGTATGTAGGAAGGCAGCTCCCTAAATACCACAATCCATTAGCAGCGACTGTTATTACTTTGCGGCGCGGCCGTCCGACAAGACTGACGTTTGCACTGCCATCCTGCTAAAGGCATCCTCGTGAATGTAGTTCATGTACAGCTAGCCTTTTCGTGCTTCGTAAATGGAATTAAACTCGAAAATGGACGTGATTATATTTGATTTCCAATTAGAGAGAGAGACTTGGAAATGTACGATCTGAAAAACCTTTTAAAGACTCTGAATGTATTTGATTTAAGCTCCTTATACGCTTACTAATTATCGTACGCTATTTGCTAAAAGAAAATTCTAATATTTTTGGGTATACAGGGTTTTGTATAACACATTGCTTTGCCTTACGTAACCGCGGTTAAATTCAAAACGTGAATAGCATCTAAGTAACATTTACGGAGAATTGGCCCACTTTAGGTTAGTGCAAAGAGTTCAAAATACTTATTAAGGTTGTAAGCACCTATTACGGTACCCGGTGAACATCCCGAGTGTATAAGTACAACAACAAATAGGCACCTTCGTTGGTTTACTAAATTCGTGCTTACTATGTACGGTAGCGAAGTTAATCTATACTATTATAAAGCTTGAAAGCAAATTGAGCCTTATTGGAATGTATCCTATTACGGGAGATCAGTAAACGAATTTTTTAATTTTCCATTTACGCAGCCAATGTATACAGTCAATTAACTCTTATATCGTTTTAGCGCTCAAAGTCTGTTACGCTTAGGATTTCATTAGGCATAAAAAGCAGCCTAGATTACCTTACGAACCACCTAGGTAGGTCCTTAGTTGATTGCTTCATCAGTACCGTGCTTAGTTTATTCAACAGAGAATATTTTAGACTTTAAAGTTTTACCTTTAAATAGTGAATTCTTGGGAATATTCATCAATGAATCGATGAAGGCTACGCGACAAAGTCCCGGGCAAACAATCCAAAACGGGCGCAATATGCAAATGGCTTCCTATTTTATATGAAGTAACCTATTTACTTTCAAACTATGAAGACCCATCACAATAGACTCCTGTAACTTTATTCAAATAGTTAAATTAAAGTAATCACTTTCTTTTACTACCAATGAGTTCAAGAGAAATGACAACGCAACAATTTTGATATCAGTTACTCTTTTGCATTTTCCGGGCAAAAGGTCTTGGGTTCGATTCCCGGGTCGGGAAAAGTGTTACTCCTTTCGGTGTTTCGAAAATTTCTCAGTAGTAGTAGTCTGGAATTGTGCCCAGTATATGGCAATAGGCTCACCCCCTATTACATGGGACTTATAACATAAATGATGAAAAGTGGGTGTACATTGTAGAGGCATTACGTGCCGTAATGTACACCTCTGCCCACCCCTTCGGGGATAAAAGGCGTGACGTTACTGACTGACTGAACGTCTAGGGTCCAGTATCGCTAGACAGATGGCATTTAAAAAAGTTAATAATATAGATAGGTATGATACGAGTAAAGGTGCTCAAATATAATTGGTCGAATGACGTAGGTAACTTTTCTATTCAATCGTTCAATAACGTTCGAAAGTAGATCTAGGCTATGAGTTAGTACTTATGTAACGTTACAGGTGTTCTTACAGAAATAAGGCATTAAATTATTTACTTTGAAATTACGAAGAAGCATAGCGTGGGGCCACATTCGTAAAATATAACAATTATGCAACGTCACGCCTTTTATCTTCGAAAGGATAGGCAGAGGTGCACATTACGGCACGTAATGCCATTGTACAGTGTACTTTTCACCATTTGTATTATAAGTCCCATGTAGGGGTGACCCTATTGCCATATACCGGGCACAATTCCAGACTCTGTGCTACCACTGCGAAATATTCGAAAAACCTAAAAAAGCCCAGTTACGCTTTGTGCGATACAGGAATCGAACCCGAAACCCCTTGCCAGCAGTGATAATTGCGATCACAGCTCGACCAACGACAGTCAACAAATGAGTACCCATATTATACATAGCACCTAAGTTACCGTTGATCGTTTACACTGAAATTGGTACCGATGACTGATTAAAGCAGGGAATCACTAATACTGTACATAGATACGAGTGTTAGCTGTGAAGTTGGTGTACACAAACAATCGCGTTATCCAATTAACTATGCAACCACATTGCTTTAGGTAGTTTGTGTAGTCACGTCTTGTAGTATTAACTGCGGTTGTTCATCAAATACTAAGTCTAATGAAACTAAAATAACTGTATGTAGGTACTTACTTTGCAAAGTGTTAATTACAACGAAGGGACGGATAAAAAGAGAGAGTACATTAAGATTCCCCAATCTTTAAAGGATTTTTAATTCTAATGCATAGCTGCAAAGTTAAAAATAGATAAATAGAGTCGATTTCTGCGTTGGGCTATACTTACGTTGATTTGTTTTGTGTTGTTGTTTAAAAATACATATCATATAGTACACAAATTCAAAAAAATCTAATAGTAACATGAAGTAATGAAAACTTCATGTTACTTTTTTGTTTTTTCTTCAGAAGTCGATATATTTAATAATGTAAATGGACTTAAATTGGGACTTAACAATGTAATATGACATCCATGTAATGTATCATTTACAGATATTTTAATACATACACTAGATCGTATAATATAGGTTGACCCCATTATACAAATAGGTATCCCCTATTATCTATTTCATTTGCTCTAAAAATAGTTGCTACGTCTATCTGTACAAAGTGTTACAAGTAAGGGTCAATACACACAAATTGGGAATTAAAATTTGATTCTAGTATCTATTTGAGACTAGACTAGAATAAAATTAGGTAACACCACACTTGACGTGACATGACCTTTTATTACCCGAATAGGTTTTTAGAAGTCGATATATTTAATAATGTAAGTAATACTTAAATAGGTACAGAACAATGTTATGTGACTTTCATGTAACGCAAAACAACGTCACGCCTTTTGTTCCTGAAGGCGTAGGCATAGGTACACTTGTACATTACGACAACGAGCCTATTGCCATATACTGGGTAATATTCCCAGACTCCATGCTACTACTGAGAAATTTTCAAAAAACCGAAAAATTTCGAGTAATTCTTTGCCCGACCCGAGAGTCTAACCCAAGCAGTCCAGCAGAGCTATCGCACTTGCGACCACTCGACCAAAGAGGCAGTCATGTAACGTATAAATGTATAATTTATAAATATCTGTTATGTTTATTAATTAATAAAATGTATTTTTTAAATATTTCATAAGGATATTATATACACAAGAAAGGATACCATCCTTTTAAAGCAAACAATTTCTTAACGAGCTCTTTCATTAATACCTCTTTGTCACAGTTTTTTCTAATATTCTCTTATATTCTTTTCATTAGCAACATCAGTGCATGGGTAATAGTACCAGCATGCAATATGTAACCGATATTTCCGAAGCTTGCCTCGCCACACGGTCGGCTACCGCAGTTATGACCTACATTACGTTAAATAATAACAGTTTTTATCAGTAATAACATCAGACCAGGAGAATCGGCTTCCATTTTATGATAAAACATTAGATAGGTATTAATTCATCGTAATTATATTTATTGAGAGTTGTAATTAAAATGTTTATTGAGAGAGGAAATATACTGGTTATATTTCAATAAAAAATATATCGTCACGCCTTTTATCCTCGAAGGGGTAAGCAGAGGTGCACATTATGGCACGTTATGCCATTGTACAATGTACACCCATTTTTCACAATTAATACTGGAAGTCCCATGTAATAGGGGGTGAGCCTATTGCTATATACCAGGCACATTTCCAAACACCGTGCCACTATTCTATATTTATTTCAATACTTTGTGAAAAGTGAAGTTTAAATAAAAGAAGTTATAATTATTCTTTTATAAATAATTATTATGTGCAGTGAAGTAATTGAGAAAGTGCCAAGTATTTTATGGCGGTACTCAAATCAGTTTATGGCATCGCGTTGTAAGTGCAACTTTAATTTTATGGACATTTTGACATCGTAAACTCGCCATTCTTAATTATTTTAATATTCTACGTTATTATAATTTTAAATTATGGGTTGGGTATAATAAGATCTTTAGCAAACATTGGTGTTCATCAGATAACTTTCTCACCTAACTGTTTGACGAAGAACTCGACTAGTTTCAAGCCATGCTAGAGGCTCATATTCATGAGCAGCATTCCGCGACACACGACACGGCGATTGTCGCGGAAGCCGATAACATAATAGTTAATTTAGAATGTCTCACGAAAGTTACAATAAAATTTCATTAATCTGCGATTTAACGTTGTCAGAAGTACAAAATATGATAGACCATAATCCAAAAAATGACAATAAATATTCAAGGAAAATGTGTATACGGAATGCTTAGTAAAATTAGAACAAAGGCAAAATAAAATTAAATACACTTAAGCGTTGGTGGGGCTGTGATAGATGAAACTGAGTACAAGGAAATAAAATAAAATATTGACGGAATCCATACAGCTTGCTCAATGAGATTAATGCGTGGGCGCTCGGGAACTCGCAGTTTGATCACGACTCTCGACAGTAAAAACCTTAAGTAGTTAGGGGCGGATAATGAAAAGCTATTTATTTATTCATAACACTCAAAGTCATAACTTGTTTAAACAAGAAACAAAAACCCGTTTTGTAGGTAAATGAAAACAATGGCAGCTAGTGGTTACGGTTGCAAATCAAATTACAACTTTTACATTACGCGGCTGGTTCCTAGATTCATTCAACACATAAACTTGTGAGGCCTTTTGCACTTAAAACTTTCTCCGGGGAAAACTGTGCGGTCACATTATATCGTTGAACGAATTGTTATTGTTTCTGAAGGGAACTTTAACCGCTGCGGATTAAATTCAGCCGAAGTGGCTCGTCGGCTTTCATTGTCATAAACTGCGCCAACATGTCATCTCAATGTGTCCTATATTTTTTTGTTAGACTATTTCAATTTACGTATTTTATTCGTACGGAATAAAATTCCCGTTGGAGTCGTGAAAGTATTGTTTTATTGTTATTTTTATTTGGGATATTAAATGAATAATCCACTGGGAGCGGGCAAGCCATATTTTATATCGGTATTAATAACGTTCATTCGAATACATTCCTTTTCATTCCAGGTTGTATTTATTATAGAAGAAGTAAAACATGCAGTAACTATGCATTTTCTTTATGTGTTCTAAAATTATCTGTGAATCAAGTAGATACCAACAAAAGTTCTTTGTCTCACGGAAATTCATTTATTTCCCTTCAGTTTCCGCACCCTCTCTTTTTGTTTGAGTATATATTGCTCGTATATTCACAAAGATACAAATATCATGACCCCACGTACCTTCCATATATTACGTAGGTATGTGTTAGTTTTTTGATTAAATCCTACTTAATTTTCAGAGGCATCGCGATATAAATTATTCATCACATCTATATAAAATGCAAATTTTTAAGCAATGCTCGAAGCCTATTTTGAAGATAAACTCGTGGAAAACATACCCACGTTACTATGTTTCTTTTCACGTGAGGGAATTCAAAACAACCATTAATGTTACTCAGGGTAATCATGAATATTCCATTGGAAACCCTTTTACGAGATAGCGTTCTACGAACCGCTTTTAAAAAATATTTCTAAATAATTAATGCTACAGAGGAATTTGATAATGGGTAGTTTACGATCACACCGGCCATATTAAAAGTTGTGAAGAGGGCATCGCCCACTTTATAATTTGTTTGGTAATCAAGATGGGCCCAGTGAAATATCCCGCTGTGATATCGCTTACAAAACAAAAAGAAAGTCAAAAGTGGAAAATAAAACGTGAGCCTTTATAGAAGTTGTGGAAACGGAAAGTTTTCCAATTGATAATAATTTCCATTGTGATGCAACACAAAGGGGAACAGGAAAGTATGAAGTTCTGAAATAAATTCTTAATTTAAGAGCTGACTGAACGCTATCTGAAAGGAAAGTCGGGATTAGAAGAACAAAGACTACGGCTCAGCTCACTGTGGAGCTTAATTTTTTGTTGACTTCTGTTTCGCTCTTTGCTGTTTGCATAAATTGGACTCGCAAACTTCGTTAAGGAACTTTAAGTCGATGTGAACTTAACAACAAGTATAATAAAGTTGTTATTTCAAAGACAAATAAGTTATTAACGGACTCCTCGATATCGGGCCACATAACCCATAAAAACGCAACAAATATACGGCAAACGACGGAATGTTCGCATCAAATAAATCGTAAATCCTTTACAGTCCATTCATAAATCATAACCAAACGCTCCGACTTTAATTGGACATGAATAAATCAAGAAACACTTAATTACGTTTACGAGCTTAACTATAGAAGGAAGAATTTGAAAATTACATGAAACAGGTAAATCACGGGCAGGCGGAGTGGGCGGAGTGCTTTGCATACAGGTTCCAGTGACGATACATATGCGAGTGGGAAGCGACGAAGAAAAACCGACGCGCCTGGACAAATTGGTTGGACGTCCGCAATTTATTCCACTTATCATAAAAAAGGTATTCAACATACAAAAAGGTAAGGGGTGTAGTTTTTGAGTGTTTGGGGTGTATGGTGCGGAAGCCGTCGGTGGTCGTAAATCCTTGTTGTTCCGTTCCACCGCGCCGGTACCCGATTACATTCTAATTCCGACGTACGAAACGACTTGCAGATCGTGCCTCGACTATGACTGCGGGCAATTAATGCCTATACGTAATAACGTCTGTATGCTAATTGTGTTTCAACCGCTACTGGTTGGTTTCCAAATAAGAAACTTTGTGTTTGTTACCTATAAGTGTAGATACCATCGAATAGTATACGACAGCACATTCGACACGTCTTTTCGTTGTCACAGCGACGTTGTCATATTTCTCAATTAATTTTATCAAACGATATTCTAACTTAGAATATTTCTTTTAAACAAACAACTAAACAAGAAGACATTAACTATCAATTGACGCTGAACTGTATTTTAAGACTCCTTACTATCATTATTTTATTACTTTTCTACATTAAATACTTGCCTCAAGTCGGAACTGAACCGAAAAGCACTAGCGACCACTTCGATCAACGAGACAGAATACCTATTGATATCAATTACAAAATTCGTCATAGTATAATAAACGAAACGTACGATGAACTTAATCCTTTCACAGCCACAAACGTAAACCACATTGCTATACAGGTTGTTACAAAAACCTTACAGTCTAAATCCTTAAACACTCAAGAGTACAATTGGTATAAAACCACTACACAGAATATCAACTGAAAATAAAGTACTACTAAAATATGATTAGCTTTAACACCAATCAGAAAACATACTACTTATTAGGAGCAAACGAGTAGACACTTTACTACCACCCATGGAGTTCATGATCTAGTTTTAAAATATACATATCCAGAGTAATGTATCCAGAGCTGCAGACTGCCTAGCGGGTTACTGGGGCTCCGGCTCGAAAAGCAGGAGTAGGAACGGGGTTTTTAGTCAGTAAGAGTCTGACACTCCCTCTCGCCTCACCCCAGGCAAGAAGAAGTCATTGGATGTTTTTCCCCCCTTAAAAAATAACCCTAGGTATGTAACGATGTATATTTTCGTTACACCCTGTATGGATATTATGGCATGTGTTTATATCCAATAATATCAACCGCCTGAATGAACATGTTAACAGGATTACGTTTTATAATCCTTCTCATTATATTTTTAATCGTCCTTGTATATCGAAGATAGGTTTGTTTATTATATTTAAATGCAAAACATATTTCAATCGAATCATCGCTATTTAGCCGAAATTAACAGATAATATTTATTCACATAATTCCATAATGTTTTATGAAAACTATGCATATACTTATCATATACCATGATGATGATGTAGTCACTGAAATAAATAATTTTATACTAATTTCAAGCTTTTTTGTATGAAATCAGACCAAATGAACGCCAAATTAGGACTTAAATCATTTGACGCGTCATTTGCATGATTGCACGCAACCTACAAATGATGTTTCAATCAGTAGTGAGCGACGTAACGTTGCCTACTTGAAGACTGTTGCGATTGTTGCTAAGATGCAAGTGGCAATTGACGAAAGCGTGCGCATTAACTGCAGTTTGCCGAGATAATAAGCGCGCATTTGTTTCAAACCCTTGTCTGTTACTCCATTAAAGTAAGTTAAGCGTCCGTGTTTTGTCTTCCATTTTGACGCCCACCGAAGTTGGTACAAGTTTCCGAATTCAGTACCCCACCTAGGCCTTAATTAAGAAAAAGTTTAAGTTATTCAGTTTCTCCTATTGTTATATTGTTTGTTAGCCTTGTTAGGCCTGTACCGTTTTAGACTATTATTGTTTTAATTAAATTTCGTGGTAGCCTTTGTGTTACTATTAAATTGTGAGAGTTGTTGAAGGTCCATCAAAATGTAACTAGCTTAATTTTGTTTACAAATATAACAAGGAATTTTCAATTTAAAACGTAATTTCCTTCACTCTGTTATCTGAAAAAAGCTAATTTAAATAATTTTTCAACATTATTTTACCCTCAATGCTAATTAATTTAAATCCGGTGGTCAGATCAAACGTCATATTTCAAATAAATGTTGTAATCTATTAATTTCAAAATAGAAATGTAATTTCAATTCAATTAACCAACCTCCTATAATGACATTGAAGGCTTAACAAATAATGGTTTAGCAGTCAAATGGTAACCTTACTCGAGCCATTACTATTACAACATTGAGTCAGTCAGATTTGCACCTAATTTGTAAACAAGGGAAGGTCAGCGGACCGTTTGGTCATCTTAATAATTTATAGCTATGCAAATTACATATCCGTCCTGTAAGCCATACAAACCCACTTCTGTATAACAGAGTACTTGAATGATATACAAACGGCATTTAGGACGATTCTGCTACGATGTAGCGCTACGGCGTAGACTCGTAGCGGTTACGCGTAGTAGTAGCTACGAATTTCGAATGTGAAATGAATGTGTATTTTTATTTTGTGGCAAATTAAGATTAACGGTTGTTATTAAAGACCCTAATTACGTAGAGATATTTTTATCAATATAAAATGTTTTCAATCGAAAATTAGAAGGCATTCATTACGCCAGAATACCACTCATATTTCCATCCAACTAGCAGGTATTAATTAGCTGTGCTCTAAAAAAGAATTCACGGAAAAACATCAGCAGCAAATTTCTATTTTAAAACTAATCCTGGGAAAATGAATGACGTTACCGCTTACTACCTTCCATGTTATAATTTCACCGCTTAAAACTTTACTCGGCAAAGAGGCGGGCGATAAAGGAACGGGAATGACACACGTGCATACACAAGTACTTATTACTGGAATTAAGTACACCGGTACCAAAGAGCCTCGTTTACACGAATTAAAATAATCCTCTCAACAAATCACGAACACAGAGAATACGTACATAGGTACTTACGTTATATATATCTAGGTACGCAATCGCTACATGACATACAGAAATGGACGTTAAAAGGGTGTATTCTGGTTTCTGTAATTAACATACCGCTGACGAAAACCCTTTTCTTTTCGATTGACGAGATGGGATTAAATTCGAGAAACGTTTTTAATAAAGATTTTCAAACGGTTCGTCTAGAACAATTCGAGGGGACCACTCTAAATTGTCTTTTTACGGATATTTTAGCAATCGCGATAATGAGAAAAAGTTTGATCAATTTTAATGTAACTGAGTGCCTAACATTTGTGGGCTTGAGTATCAGATTGAGAGCTTGGTTTTGTTTTTATATTGAACATTTACGGATTCATTATACTTCTATTTTATTATTTTTCTCGCTTTCATTTTGTTTAGGAAAGTAATTTGCTGGCTACTGTTATAAAATAGACATAATTATATGAAACCTTTCCTATTTTAGTAACTCACATTACCACATTAAATACATTATGTAATTCAATAATTTGTACGAAGCAAGTACTAACAATATAACTGGTTAAAACCGGTTCTAGTGCTGACTAAAGTTCTAAGAGAGTATTTCCCCGGGTACAAGAATTTCCGTGGCTGAAGTTTAAAGTAAAACTCTTGGACAAATGATTGGCTATTGTACGACTGCTTTCATAGTATACTTGGCTATAAGAAAGACTGTGGATCGTCAGATTTTGGGTTTAATCTCCTAAAAAGTTACCTATACCTTGCGAAAATAAAGAGTAATGTCATCATCAATCAACATCATCGAATCATCATCACAAAACATATCTGTCTAATCTTTCGATTAAGATTAGTTTTTACATTTACAATAGTGATGATGACGGGGTATGAAAATTAAAAATCTATTTAGTCCGTCAGTTAGGTAGTGAAAAAATATTAGACACGTATTTTTTATTTAGGCGTAGGAGCAAATACATAATTTCTACATATAAAATGACGTGACGTCATGTGATATTTCAAATTGATATATCTTCGAAAGTAATTGTTTCCGTAAGAAAATAACAGATACGTGTCTAATATTTTAAAATTATCTACAAGACGGCCGTTAAAATAAAAATTAGAGACCTACCCAATTCTTCATTTCTAAATCAATTCTATGGTCAAAGACAACTCCTTTCATAACAATTAATACGTTACAAAAACCCCTTCACACTCACGTGACCACACAAAGCTACACCTACAATGGTTCAGTAAAAAGCGACAAGTGTGAAATCGCCTTTCAAGCATGATCGCATTTCCATATAATCACTATTGGACTATCACAACCCTCGATTCTCCGAGCCAGCTGTTACATTTTCTCATTTCCTAGTATCCAAGATAGAGTAGATTAGCTGGGTAACTTCGCGCTAACTATCTACTTGTGTCTAGTACCTTTACGGACATCGCGTTCGTTGGTATGTCATTTATCAAAACAGAAAATAATTGTGTATGCAACTCCCGAATGGCTGCATTGAATTGGTTGAAACTTTTTTAAACTGTTTACTTATGAGATAGGATTTGGATTTTTTTACTGAAATAAGATTTGTACTCAAAAGGGCTTTTGAGTAGTCGTAAGTATCATTCCAGGTGGACCAGTAGGCTTAAACATAACATAATTTGTTGTTTATATAAAAATATCGGGAAGTACGAAATCAAACTGCGAACAGGCACTAGCAAACGGGCAGCAAAACCCTTTAATTTTTTCGTTGACCTAACCGCTATTTCCAAGGCACCAAACGCGTAGATTGTGACAATGATACCAAGACATAATTAAACCCTATAGATTAGGTCTAAGGTATAAAGTTTAAACTAATACAAGGTGTAAAATTTACAGCAATCGCTTAATGATTAAGGCATTTCTAGTAAGAGATCGTAAATCCTAATGAGAATTAAGAGAGGACGAACCTATAGCCCATATAAGTACTGAATACATGTCCAGAGACGCCATGCTGCTGAGAATAAAATAAAGAATTTGAATTTGAAATTTGAATTTCGTAAAACGAAAAACCAGCTAGCTACAACTCTTCTGTTGTTGCGGTTATCAATGGATAGCATTGATCACGTACCATCAGGTAAATCATATGCTCTTTTGTACTTATCACATAAAATAACCCAACAACTTATTACATGATCCAAAAACAGAACAACTCAATAAAAATCTATACAATATTATTAATCAAATCTAATATTAAGATACTCGTATAATTTCGTTCCCAATATAGTTAATTAAGTAGAAGATTTGTCTCTGGGACTAATTGATTTCTATTCGAGTACCTGTTCTGTATCACACATTGTTACATGATAATAAATGTATTAAGCATCAATTACTAGGCCTATAGTGATTAATTACTGGCTGTGTATAATGTACTTGTGTCTATAATACGGTAACTTAACCTATTGTGTGGACAATGACGTACGTTGCCTCCAATTTCACATAGTAACCGATAATTTAGTTTCAAATTAACTGGTATAGTATTAACTTGTGGTCACGTCACGTCGATAATTAGGTTGGAATGAAATCTACTTACAAATAAAATTTGTAGGAAGACAACAATGTTCCCACCAATTGTTGTGAAAAACTTTTCATGCGAATCTTCAGGAATGATCATACTTTGGGTATCGTAACTATTTTTTTTAATTTATATTATTCTACTTCACATGACAAACAACAAACATTTAATATGTATGTAATAATAAATGACGTATATTTTTAATTAATAAAAGTCTTTTAAATTATACAATGTGATAGGCTTGGGACTTCTAACCCGTTAAGGCTGAGTACTACATCTAATTTTATCGACAAAAAAAGATAATATGGGGGTTGAACCCCTAATTGAAAATATTGGAAAATAGTTATTTTTTCGGTAAAAATAATTCACAAATGATTTTTTTTCTCACCAAAACATTATCAAACGTATGAAAAGAGCAATGAATTAGTTAGCCAAGGCTATTAGCTACCGTTTGCCGTTGTTTTTTTTTGTTTCTACGACGCATACAACCTTTGATATCACAAATAAAGTAAAAAAATATTAAAATAGCCATACTTTTTAGGGGGAGGGGGTTCGACCCCTTCGACCCCCGACTTTTGTCGATAAAATTAGATGTAGTACTCAGCCTTAACGGGGTAGAAGTCTCACCCCTATCACATTGTATAATTTTGAATAACATAATAATTTCCTATTGCAAAATATCAATTGCAAATACACAGAAAAACAATCAATCTTCTGTTATTTTAACAAACCAATAGTTTTCAAATTGCATTTAGCTTTTCAATTCAGATTCAAATCTCGGAATTTTGTAGCAGTTGAAATGAAAATTGCATTTTGCTATCGAAAATTCGAGAACTGTCGTTTAAATTGTCGCCTAATCACCGTGGTGCATGGTTGAATGTCCTCGTAGACTGTGATGTTCATCTTATGATACCTTTTTTAAATTATTAGTACATGCATATAACTTTGAAAAAATATGTGTTTATATTTTTTTTAATTTTACTAAATAATTAATTAGTTATGTAACTTGACAAGGTACTTCGATTAGTTTCAAGGCATGTAGGGAGCTCATAGTCAAGTTACGTTATCAGATAATTTAATGTTAATAACAATCTTCACGATTGTTATTAAATACAATATGTTATTTAATACTTGTACCATATTTATAAAATCACAGAATTTCGTTAGAATTATAAAATAGTCGTAACTTTTTAAATAATTACTTGAAAATGTCTCGAAAGTCTGAAGTCTAAAAAAGTTATGAAAACGTCCTTTCTGCATATTGACGTACCTAAAGTTTATTTTTGGTAACTTATATTAATCCTGCACAAATAAATAACTCGAAGAGGTTACTAGGTACATACAATTTCATACACGTCTAGTCGTCCTCCTACAAACAACCTTTGGTAAGGTTTTAATCGTATGGGCCTTTGACATTAGAAATCAGTGTTTACAAATAAATTGGTTGCGATTCACTCGTTTGTATACAAGCCTATTAATATTGAACTCAATTAAATACGTAGAGAGTAATACTACTAGATAGATGATATGATATTTTCGCTAACATATTTACGATGAGAATATAATACGAAAAGCACCTAAATTTAAAATGAAAATTGTACTATCATTAGAACTTGAGACGGGATATTTACCATGTTTATTTATGTCTATGAGTTTCCGATATTTCGGCACTGTTGCAAGCGCCATGATCACGGATGAAATGAAAAGAAAAAAAAACCTATTCCATAAATATGATAACTGCGAGAAAAATTAACAAAAAGCATTTTACTGTCCACAAAACGAAGTTGAATTGACTTGTAATAAATATAAAAGCCGATCGAATAGATACGGACATCCAAACAACAAAGCGGAACTCTGATAAGAAACGAAACCAGAAAAAGAATCCTGAACATAATATTTGCATTAGCACTTATTCAAAGTCGTTCGCTCAACCCTGTAACCCGAACAACGGCACAATAAAAGTTACGAGTACCCACCGAACGATATCTCGTAGGCAGTTCAGAAAACGGATACCGGAGTGGTACACCATGGACAAAGTAAACTCTCCCACTCTGTTTGCTTTTAATTAACCAATAGTCAACAGCAGGTTTGCCCCATACACTTTTCATGAAACAATTTTGCTGCACTTTATAACGGCTGTTTGCTTTATGTAACGCACGTAAATTAGTTACGATACTTTAAAGTCTGAAAGTATCGATTTAAACCCTCGTTTATTCGATATCGATGATACAGCAAAGGGCGTTTGATGGACAATAATAATTGCTTCTTCAATCAATTCGATTCACAGCGAATGATGAATCGATTTTATTACATTGCCAAAAGGCCTATTGGAAGCGCTTTAATGTAATTACTCGTAACAGGTAAGTAAGAAGCGTACATGTTCTTGAACTCATTAAGCTTAATAAGATTGCTCCGTTTAATGAATGCGTAGGTACGCATCTCTATACAATGTTTGCACAAGTCCTTCACAGAGACTGGGAAAAGCGAATGTTTATTTTTTTAAAAGACATGAAAGGGTCTATTTTGCTTGGAGTCTTTTTGAACCTTTATAATAAATACGTTTACCACTACATGTTTTATCTTTATAGTAGCACTTTACGCATAAATGTAGCCATTTATTTATGAACCTGTAGACGGAGGTTTAAATGTATCTATCTCGAGCTAAATACGTACAATGCGGGGTGTAAAAAGTGCGTGCGTAATAATAGTTCCTAGCCCATCACGCGAACCGTTCAAAGTTTTACGACTTGCGCAGGTTTTTCTTCCACTTCCTCGTACATACTTTATGACTTTCCTTTCATTCCCAAAATTATTAACATGGAAGTTTATGAATATACCGTCGAAGGGCATACCCGAAGAAATATTGGACAGGGACTAAGAAAGTTGGTACCTACCTACGTTTGTATCGCTTGCTGGTGTTGGTAAACGGAAATAGTGACTAGATATTTGATAAGCGACATACCTACCTAACACCTATCTAAGTAAATATACGTAGAAGAATGATAGAAAATAATCTCTTTTCAATTCAAAAATAGTTCTAGGGCGTGAATTAGAAACTGCCACGACAAAGGATGAAAGGAATAGGTTTGCACATTGCACAATTCGATTCAATCACAAGAAAACGAGGTGCACTTTTCTGCATAAAACTTTTAATATAGGTACGGACCCATTGAAATGTTCTTTATAATCTGCTTCAATAGTTAATTTAGTAGATATTGAGTTTTATACCCAGTGGACGCTGTCAAGAGGTCGCTGCTCCACCCACCGCCGCCGCATTATGAAGATTCAACTTTCAAGTGAAAAAGTTAAATGGCGCGGAATAAAGCATTGGTAATAGAAAATGGACGACAATCCTCATTTCCTTGTTCTATATTCTGATTAAAGAATTGTGATAAAATACGTACCTTCTCGAGAATTATGTGTCTGCTTCTTTTAGTGGGGTGCTTTGTGTTACCTAACTACCTATAAGAGGTTTTCAAGATACCAATGAAAGCTCTTGGGTACTTAATAATTTAACCTTTTATCGCAATTATAACGACGATTTTTGCTCATGACCTGGAACAACAAAACAAAGAATTGTTTCGTGCGGAAATCGAACCTAATTCTTACTACGCAAAAATCGGTCGTCCAGCAACTGCGCTTAGTGCAGTTTTCATGTTCAAACCATCCAATTACCGTGGTAAATTTTCTCTGTGGCATCTAGCTTCTAAAAAAGCAATGAATAGGTAGATGATACTTAGCTAATTTTCAAGTAATAAACACTATGTAACCACTTTCAACTAACATGACACGCATCTTCTATTGATAGTCTTTCAGTTGTTAGGGAGATAATCAGGCACTTAGGTAGCTCATACTTACATGAACTTTAATGGTATCTACTTAGCTACTTAGGTAGATTCATATTTAGGCTGTTGCAGTTAACAATCACATAGGTACTTACCGCCGTACTCAGAGTCACGATTACTTAACCCAGTCCAATAGTTATCGGAACAAAATCTTTACTAAGGCATAGTTTAAGTAACCATTAAATAAAATTTTCAGAGTACGGCTGTTAGATACTATGTTACCTAATCATTGTCCACTTTACTATCTTTAAACTATGAACAGAATTTTATGCACACGGTAGCTAAGAATACGGGGTTAAGAAGTATTAGGTTAGTGGGTCGCTACTCGTGCATAATGGTGCAGGTGACGATGTGATAGGTCTTTAGTAGCTATAGCCAATGATAATAGGTAGGTATCCTTATAGCCACTTTCCAGCTGATATGTTGAACACACGGAACAAATCAGTAGGTAAGACATGGACACCTGGCATTTCTTGCGGTTTTCTCCTGTACCAACCATGAAGGTCATGTGTGTACCCAACGAGGTTTAAATATAATGAGGAATTCGTGCGGAGATCTTTGTAATTAATAAAGAACATTCCTCAAACGGAATACGTGTACTTCCGTAATAATTGTACCCTATGGTTTGTTTGAAACCGTACCTTATAACACATGTAGAAGCCACGCGCTCCGAACGCCCTCCGGAAATTAACATTTTCTAAAGCGCTTGCAAATGAAGGCGCATACACATCGAAATGACTTTTCAAAGCCTTTGTTACATCTACACATTCCTCGGGAATTCAGCCCCAGTGTGAGTAGTAAAAAAAAATTAAACACATTAATGAAACGTTCGCGGTATTTGCTTAACACTCGATCTGGCTCAATAAAGGAATCTTTAAGATGCGGAGGAATTTGATAGATATTCATAATGCAAAGGAAAGGAAGCACAATCAGATTTTCATTGGAGATTCACGGCAGCGGCAGTGGGCCGCGGCGGCGAGGAGGGCGGAGAAATGAATACTTATTGCGAAAATGAAGCGGGCCATTAATGAACGCCGGCTCCGGTGAACCGATCGGCCGCGATTTAATTCCCTTCGAAAAATATTCAATAAACGCCGCAAAGACCCTCGCGCGGGATCATCCGCAAACAGGCGGAATCCAATGGAGTAGAAAAATTGCATAGACAGGGGAAAATTCATATTTTATCAAAAGAGTATAATCCTCATAAATCTTTCGTGCTATTGAATGGTTGTTGCTCAGAACAGCTTTAAATTACTTAGGAGAAAAATGGGTTTTAGTATCATATTACTCGGGTACTTGGGAGTGGACATATTATTTACGTAGTAATTGTACTTAGAGTATCATTACTAAAAGATTCTATTTTATAAGCGGTGTCTAATATAGCAACAAGATTATTCGCTTCGACTTTTATAAAAGCCCACTTTTTCAATGTTCACAATAAGAAAGAATCATCTATTACGTTCCATTGTTGGCTGTGCTCCCGCACTAGTACGTTTCGGTTTTTCTCTTTGTATGGACGAGCAGCTTTAGTTTGTTTTTTTTTTCATCTTTTTTATATTTTTAGGTAGGTTAGGTTAACCTACCCTCATATATCATGCGGCTGCACAATGTATGTTACGTTAATGAATAACGTACGGACTCACCTACACGATAGAATTTATGATAGTTTCATAACAGCGGTATTAATTAAAACAATAAGAACATCTTAAAATAATATATTACATATCTTTCAACGCCTTTACAACACATATGTTATACAATAATTCATTTTGTAGTTTAGCCCACGCCTTGGTCGCGGATTCTTCAACTGATTCCAAGGAATCTCGCATATCCTCGTTCTGCGAAATAATTTTCGTGTGCATCTTCAGGAACAAGCTCAAATATGATTGAGCTAATTCAAAATCTCTATTACTTTTTAACATGACGTCTAACATTTTGAGGAATTGTTTCATAACGTCAATATTGCCGCCAGCGTCGGGCGCCATACTTGTCACTTCTGCCTCGATGGCCGCGGGCGGCAGCGTTTTCAATTTCTCTATACACTTCTCGTAATTCTCGACTGTCTCGCAAACGATTAATTTCTTTGCGAATGCCGTCAGTGTTGATAAAGAATCGGGCATTAACAACTTGGTCTCTTTGTTTCCGTCCTTGTCTTTCTCTAGGTCGAACTCTAGCTCGAGACTCGGTATGGTCGGTAAGAAGAACGGTGCTGATTTTGGGACTGTGAAGGGAGTTTTAGGCTTATTCCTCTTCTTAACGATATCAAGATGTAATAAATTCAACCATCTAGAAGTAGGCTGGTCTGATAACGTTATAAGTTCTTCGCTAATTTGTATTGGAGATATATATTCTGGTTCTTCGCCCAAGTCTATTCTTCCTAAGTCGTCTATTTCGGGTTTCTCTGGAGCTGTGCTTGGTAATCCTAAAAAACAGTTAAGGTATAAATAGATTGCAAAGAATGGTTATCGTCTAAACTTGAACATTATTTTCTGGTTTACAAATTAACCCAATTAAAAAAGTATCATACAAGTGAAACGGAGATTTTCTGGTTTACAGATTAACCCTAATACAAGAGTATCATAACACTACAAGCCAAAAGAAGATATTATACAAATAAATCACCGCAAATAAAATAATACTTACTTAATTTAGGCACACGAACTTCTTTCTTGTCTATCGGTTTGAGGAATATTCTCTCGTACAACAATCTGTTGGCCCATAGGAAGACACCGACTTCTCCCACGTGGGTCGTTGCTAAGAAATCTCCAGTAGGAGACATACTGAGCGAAGTACATGGCTTTTCAACCTATGAAGAGAAAATAATACATAAGAACGTGTGAATCACACTTACACTTAATTAAATTTGTTAAATACACCAAGTTGAAATAAATAGAAAGGTAACACTAAAGATTTTTTCTCGTTCTTCTCCATAGGAATCTAATATTTGGTACGGATAAATGGCTTCGCTAAGGGTCTGTACAAAAATCAGATGCGGTTGCGTTGGGTATGCGGTTTTTTTATTGACATTTTGAACCAGAACAAAAAGATAATTAGGATTATTATTCCTTGCCTCCTCCTTAGAAGGAGGAGACGGCGTCTCTTGTCGACTAACATCCCCATATGGCCTGTACATCCCTATTAATCAGAATATTCATTATGTTGAATATCACTTACCGAAAATATATCCACTAATTTAGCACTTGGTATATCCCAGGTACAAATGGTGCAATCCATTGATGAGCTGATCAGCCAACTAAAAAAAAAACATAATTATAATGATGTAGGTATATTCTGGTTTCATAAAATTAAAAATGTTAAACACACAACGTCACGAACACACTATTTGCACATTAGGGCAAGTAATGCCCTACACAATGTATACCCACTATTCACCATTTGTGTTGCCTATTGCCACATATTGCCACACAATTTCAGACTCCGTGCTACAACTGAGAAATTTTCGAAAATTCGAACAAGCCCAGTAATACTTTACCTGACCCGGGAATCAAACTCGACACCTCCTGTACAGCAGTCGCACTTGCGACCACTCCACCAACGAGGAGGTCAGAAACGGTAAAATTGGAAACTAATTTACGAGTATTATCATGAACCCTGTCCAAATGTAGAAATATGAATAAAACTTTTTCAAACTGATAACTACAAAGTCTAAAAGTCTTTAGGCACACGCCTTTACAATCACTACGTTACACTAACAAGAAACTCACTCAAGAGTAAAAAATATTCAAAAGAAATCAAAGTAATTTCGACTCTAATGTCTTACCGGCTTTGAGTATCAAATTCGATATCGGTTATCCTTCCGTCGTGGCCGTCGAACTTCCTTACAATATTCATGGTGTCAATATCAATAAGGGTAATGGAAAAGTCTTCGTTTGCCAGAGCTAATAAACCGCTGTCTCGGTGGCATTTTGTGCTAGACACAGATTCTTCTAACCTCATTACGTGGTAAGGGGTTGTTTTTGCTGAAAGAAAGTGTAAAGATTAGCACGTGCTATGACCATTTATGGTATACAGTGCTACGTCACGTCTTTTATCCCCGAAGGTGTAGGCAGAGGTGCACATTATGGCACATAATGCCAATGTACACCCACATTTCACAATTTATGTTATAAGTCCCATGTAATAGGTGGTGAGCCTATTGCCATAATTATACCGAACACAATTTCAGAATCCGTGCTACCACTGAGAAATTTTCGAATTACCGAACAAAGCCCAATAATGCTTTGCCCGACCCGGGAATCGAACCCGGGGCCCCTTGCCCGGCAGTCGCACTTGCGAGGCAGTTATGGTATACAGATGAAAAAATAAAGATTGATTCAGTAGAGATAGTAAACATTGTTTGGTTTCATTTAAAAACCAGTTAATCAATCTATTATATAAAAATAAGTCGGGTTTTCCTTCCTGACGCTATAACTCCGGAACGCACGAACCGATTTACACGGTTTTGCATTCGTTGGAAAGGTCTCGGGCTCCGTGAGGTTTATAGCAAAGAAAAATCAGGAAAAAGAAACAAAAATTTGTGGCGAAACGGGGTTCGCCGAGTTTGCTAGTTTAGTATAACAATAGATAGGTACTATCTCTGTACTGCTAGATGCTGCAACTGTCAATTCGAACTGTCTAAGTGAGCTTTATCTTTTATCTTTATCGTTAAATCAAACAATTTTAGTGACACCGTAATAGTTGTGTAACTTCGCAAATGATAAAAACTTCTACTAGGTCAATTAATATTATTTGATAAAACTACAAAATGCAGGTACCAATAGCTTCTAAATTGATAAAAAACTATCGTACGTAATATTTGTTAACTTTCGTATCACACCAAAAATGTGGATATCGTACTAATATTTCAAACCATGTGAAAGTTCGTAAGGTTATAATACACGTAAACTTTGTTCGGTTAACTTAAGGCTAATAAACGAAGATGTTGGTAAAGAAATAGATACAGGTAGTTAGTGGATTATTCCACATCTCGTACGAACCACTAATAGAAACCAGTTTTAAATGAAATATCTAGTTATTTGTATTTATTTGTAACGTAGTTTTTATAGATAGGTAATCCAATTAATTAAATTTAGCAAAAGAGTAGGATAGACTGCGTAAACAAATTAACAACAAATAAAATAAACCAATAGAAACCACAATTATTTACTGTTAGTTATTTAAGAAATAAGAGCTTACGTTATTTTATAAATTGAATAGTCAATTGAAAAAAGTATACCAAGCACAGCTTTAATTTCTTTTATGATTGTTGATGGCCAATTTTACGTGTAACTATATTTCTATTTATTTTAGGTACATTATTACTTATTGAACTGGAAAAACCGCAGCATGCCATAATGACATTATTAGTAATTATTTCCAATGAAATAAACAGTATGTATATTATGTTCATTGTTAATACTGTAAAACATAATTTAATTAATTGATTTAATTGCGAAATAACTTTAAAAACAATTTGTTTATTAACGTCGAACTTGTGCAACGCAGCGCGCCGTAATAATCATGTTAAAGCCGATTTTTTTAAGTATTGAACATAAGCAGTCCCTTTAAAAATTCGGCCAAGAAGTTTGAGATTTTGAAGTCGAATATCGAAATAGGTAGGTATTTTTTTGTGGTCATTTTATTTTGTCTCATAAATTAACTGAATTGTTGTTTAAATTCACAAAAAAAACTTTAGCAATACAATTTTTACGATTTATATCAAATCAATTCAACCACACACTTTTATGACATTATGTATAGATTTTAAGACAAAATAACAGTTACTTACTTCGTTTAAAGTGCCACAGCTTTAGTTTGTCATCAGCTCCAACAGTGATCACCCTCTGGTTGCAAAGATCTGTTTCAACACCTCTGAGAGCACCCTTATGAGCCAACTTCTTGTCTTTACCATAGCAGCCACGGTGTATACCAGATTGCATGTTGAATTTGTGAACTTGACCATTGGAGTAGCCTGTTTAAAAGAAGACAAAATAAATTAGTTCCTTTTCTTCTACATGCATAGATGCTTTGTGTTTGTGTGTTTTATTGTGAAGATCGGAATTAAAATCTTTTCATACTATAATCACTAAAGTAAGGACAGGTCAAATTTTTATTTATACTTTCAGAAGACAATCTAATAAAGATCTATTGTATTAAATTAACTATGTAAATTAAATTAAATATACTTTTAGACAACTACTTTTATTGACAAAATGTACACATAATTTGTGTGATTTATTTAATATAATTTGATTATAGTCACCTAATTCTAAGGCAAATGTACTAAAAACAGGTGAAAAGAATTACTTACCAATAATAACAAAGTTACCGCAGTGTGTAACAGTTAAACAAGTCGCTACAACTCCTTTGTCCATTTCTGGGGGCTTCAGCTTATGGTCTCCCATTCGCATTTTATTGTAAGACCATGTCGTAGCCACAAAGAACCCTCGGTGGAGAGAGGCTATACTGTCCCACTGCTTGTCTCTTTGCATACAAGAACTGATCTTAGTAATTGGTGGTAGTACTAAAGTGTCAAATTGCAATCTCTCTGAAAAGAAATGATAAGTTGAGCAAAAATTGTTAGGAAGATGGTACACAGTTTTAAATAAGTTTTAAGTAGTAATAAGTAATCAACCTCCATGGTAAATAGTTTGGACTCTCAAATGCAAATTCAAGTAAGGTAAGGTTTTATTAGATATAGTAGACATAATATAGTGTTTACTACTGAACTCAAACAAAATAATTAACTTAAAATAAGTTAACTAATAAAAATGCACTTACTTTTCTTCTTCGAAGCCTTTCTGCTATGTGATGCTTTTCCAAGACTTTTGTTGAATGTTTCTGACACTGTGTTCATGATGTGGAGGCTACTGTCGCTGCCAGCAGCGAGGATGTTGTTACCACTTGGCTCACAGTGACACACCATGGTGGGTGGTTTTGCATGCCCTTCCCTAAAAATAAACAGTGACTATAAGTGCCAGCTTTGAAATAAAACATAACATTTTAACCTTTAGGGTGCTTTTCCGCCTGTGATATGCTATGTAGCTATGCTATGAAGATGTAATAGCTAAGCTGTGAAACTATGTGACCATTTCCACCAATACCAAGCCATGTAGCTGTGCAAAGAAGCATCCACAGCAACGTAGCATAGCACATCTCTGGTGGATAAGCATTCTTATACCTAGATTATGATGACTTAGTTTTGTAAAACAATAAGTTTCTTTAAACATAAGGTCTTACCTTCTCCTCAAAAGCCTGGCACCACCATCAGGCATGTCAAATATCCACAGCTTCAATGAATTGTCTTCAGAATTTGTCACCATCAAAGGTTCAGACATCAAACACTTCAACCCTGATATTTTGCCATAATGAGCAGATTGTACTTGAGATAACACTCTTCTCTCTTCCAAATCCCACATTACTATGTGACCAGCGGAACTACCAGTTACCATAACAGGGACCCCGTCAAGCCTAAAGGATAATGAACTGACCATTCCCCAATCATGAATAAACTCCATTACTGACTGGTTGAACTTTAAGTTGTGTAGGATTATCTTTCCATTGGCCAAGCCCACTGCCACCACATCTACAGCCGGAGCTGGCTCTGTAACGGTCACCGCTGAGTCCCATCCTTGGAAAGTAAACACCAACTTGGATGTACGGACATTCCATATCTGCAACTGCCCTTGTTGACTTCCCAGCAGTATCTTGTTCAAATATGTTGGAGGATGACATAGAGTAGTCACTTTGAAAGTTTGCTCGTCAAAACCAAGCTCAAGGAACTCAGATTCATCTTTGATATCAAATATTTTGAGTACATTGTCTTCATCTATGGATATAAGATGAATACCAAATGGTAGCATCAAGTGTATAGGTGCATTGTGGCCTTTGTATACGTGTTTAAGCTCACAACCTCGTCGCCACGCATAAATGTTATTTTCACTCGCTGTATAGACGTGGTAACTGTCTCCACTCATATACGTGATTGGACCTGGATGCTCACCACTGACGCTCAGTAAACGAAACTTATCACATCCATAAGTATGAAACCACTTTCCCACACTCGTACATAGCAGTGTTTCTCCTCTTCTTTTAATAAATCTAGCCACAAATGGCACATGTGTACTGACATAACCTAAAACCCTGGAGCCGGTGAATATCCGGCTTCCTGAAAGCTCCGTCATTTTTATACACTGCCCTAACAATTTATTATTTAGTTTCACTGATAAATTATATTTATTCACAGAGAAATTATCACTTCTCTTTAAACTATCGCACAAAACAACACGCGTGCTATTGTTGTTGTCCAACTGTCAAACTGACATAAATTGTCATTCCTTTCTTTTTTTATACCACAGATAATAAACACACAAGTCAGTACTTGGATACCTGTGAATTTGCACAAAATATAAAAAATAAATAGGATTCAACCACAAAATAACAGACTACGTAGGACTAAGATTAAATACTTAGATCGTTAGGGTAGTTAGTTGGACATGAGCTGTAAGGACAATGAGCAGAATAAACACAGGTCATGTGTTAACGAATAATTGAACCCTTTACATATTTAATAGCCCCCATAGATAGTATTATCACCTTACTACTAATATTGCATGCAATACACAAAACCTTGAACTGTGCCCAGGGTTAGTGCTAGGGCCATATTTTATTGAAATACGACATGACTTTTTATAGTCATGTCGTATTTCAGAAGGGGAAACTAATTTTCACTTTTTCTTGGTTGAAAGAACACTGCTTTATTATTGGATATTCATCGCTGATTTTACTTCTGGAGATTTGATTGCTCAAAAACAAAGAGGAATAAAGTTAATGTAGGTATATTTAATCTGGTTTAATTTTATTATCTAAGAAATAAAAGTACTATTAGTATGTATGTCACAATCAACTTATTATAGTAGTCCTTGTCGCTTCAAATCTTCGTAGGTCTTACGATTGACGACATTTCCTTGCGAGTCTTCAAATTCCTCATCATTTTCCGCAACAAATCTTTCATTCTCCTTTTGATGTTTGATTTTCTCCCATACTGAAATAAAAATTAATATCAATTAGAAAAATCATTTAGTAAGTAAATGCTTTTTATAAGTTCTTTACCAAAAAAATATTTGAAATACTCACGTGCTAGTGCATCTTCAATCTGTGTGACGTTAGCAAAGTGAGCAGTGTTCGGTATACCCAGACATCTCATGCCGTGAGCGTGACGCCACTCAGCGAAGTGCCGCTGGAACGCTTTTGGTCCCTTATATGTGTAGTTACCACAAATCTCGCATGTATAGCTGATGTTCAGACCATGCAACTTGTAGAGCCAGTACGGGATAGGCTGCAAAAAGAAGTAGTGTTACAAAAATAGTACTGCAAGTTACAATATTAACATAGGACGATTATATGACAGCAAAATAAACCTATTCCAAACTATCAAACTACAATAGATTTTCGACATACAACACAACACAGATACAAAGTCTATTTAGAAAAGACTTACAACTAGCCTGTACTGGCATCCTAATATATTCTATAACAAAACTCTTATCAAAGCTTTACAACAAACCTTTCCATCCCATCCAAGAGGTAAGTTCTTGGGATTGTATGGCACTTCATCATCATCAGAGTCGACATCGGGCGCGGCGGAGGCATCACTCTCGTCTCCACTGTCATCACGACGCTCACCGGCCGCACGAGCTGCGCGACGTGTCACATTCTCAATAGTTGCAGCTCTTGTACTACTTACGATGTTGGCAAATCTAGAACAGTAAAAACAATTTCACCTATGGCTCTTTAAAAGCTCATAAAACATTAACAACACATTTTTTATTACATACACCCACTTTACAAACACACATTTTTTATTGTCCACACTAAACATAACCATAATTTTCGGCAGTTACATTATGAGAGCCATGTTATACATAGCATAGTTTTTCTCATGTTGCATGAATAGTTCCTGCCTATGTTCTATTACTGAGAATTCAGAATATCTAGCAATAGTTTTGAGTATACAAACTACTCTTAAATCAAATACCTGTAAACTTGAGCTTCAATAGCAGCAATATCTTTATGCCTTTGTTGGGTTGATGCTTTTGCTTTGTTGCCACCCTTCTTTGCAACTAGAGACTTATCCAGTGAAGTCTGGCCTTTAGTACTGAACAATCTAAAACAAAGAAATTAAATTAATATACAATACTAAAATATAAAATTAATACTTAATACCAAATAGACAATTACATACCTTTGTGCCCTTTCTTCTAAAGTACCACCACATTTCAACCCAAGGGCCATGAGGGCAGACTTCAATCTATCCAAACCAAGTGAGGCAAGTTCTTCCCATGAGGAGAAAGCTGATAGATCTAAATGAGCTCCCACATTTGTCAGGGCACCACCAGTTTCTTTCTGTTTGGAAAAAGATAATCTATCATTTGAAAATCAAAACTTAACTAAACTTTCAATGGAACACTTACAAATCGAAACTTCATTTGAATTCAACCACAAAAGAAACAATAAATTGACTGTAATGAGACTGAATAGTTATGCAAAACCAATTAGGAAGATATTATGCCAACTTCAAGAAGGTTGGCCAAAGAAGATAATTTGTTAACTTAATAAATAAGTGAAATTTAAAAGAAATAAAATTGTTTCTATTATGTTTTGAGAAGGATATCTTACAGGCCATCCAGGAAAGGTTCCAGCTTCCCATTGCTTAGTGAACTCCTGGTGGGCAGCCGCCATCTCCTGTGCCTGATCCTGCAGAGGTTTTACTCTATTCACAAAGTCTTTCAAGTAAGTTAAAAGAACTCTGATATAGTTTCTATATTCACTGTTCTTACGCTCACGGGGAATATCGAAGAGATGGTCAAAGATGCTCAAGTATGTGATGTAATCCACTTTCTGTAAAATAAAAACAGTATGTGTAAATATTTCAAAGATTTTTTTAATGTTTCAAAGTTATCTTATCTATGTGTATATAAGAAAAACTTACTTCTATGCCTTTCAAATTGATGTATTTCTCATAGCATTCATGCAAATCTAAATATTTTCCATAGCCTTCTTCATCAGTAAACTCCACAGGAGCTGAAATGACAGACAAATTAATTAAATTGATCAATACAAGTTATAATAAGAACATTGAATTAATTATACACTATACACCACTTCTTTTACAAGAGACTTTTGTACATTAACATGTTAACTGCCACATAGGCCACAGGTGACCTATGTTACTGGAGGATTGTGCCTTCAACAGTTTTCTGATGGCAGTTAAAGACTTAAAATACATTTAATAAACTAAAACTATAGTAAGTAAGAGGTTCAGTAATCAACCTACTTGTAAAATCTTCAGCCGGATTCTCTCGCAATTTTGCCAGCTCTTCAAACTCTACTGACATTGGCACACAGATCTGTAATTCAAATAAAAAACATAGATTTCATTTATAAAAAAGTAAAGCATAATAACTAAATAAAGGTTGATATTACTTACAAGCGTAAGTAGCAACACAATAACTAATCGCTAATTGGTGTTTGAAATAAAAAATAATAAAGTTCTTTACTAAAACCAAGGAGAATAATAAACCAAAATACACAAAATTACCTCATTAGGATGTTTTCTGTGAAACTCTTTGATTTGCTTGAGTCTCGCATAGAACTCGTTAAATTCGCTGGGACCAGACAATGCTGCAATTTCTTCTTTACGAAGACCATCTTTGTCTTCATATAACTCCTTCAGCCTTATAGTTGACTCAACATATCTCTGTAATAAGAACATTAGAACTTATGAGTGTTACTACTTACCCTTTGTAATCACACAAAATGATATTATAAAAATATAAATATTAAAACAGTTAAGTGTCTTAATACAGTCATGTTCAGTACTCACATCATGCAGATTCTTTAATCGATGGTCAGCATTGATGGTTTCACGGTGCTGTAAACAAGAAATACAATTTAGTTATTGAAGAATGAGAAGAGCCAATTACATATTTTTATTACGAAAGGTTATACTGTAAAACGTATTTAACAATAGGTTAGTATTAGCCCCTAAGGATACCCAATGACCTTAAATATGTGTGTAATTAGAAATGATTGACTTACCCCAGTCTTTTTATGAAGTATTTCTTTAACCATAGCATCCATCGTCCTTTCCCTCTCTTCATGGTAACTTCTTTGCTGTTCTAGTATGGTTTCCATTTTGCTAAACTATTATTCTCTATAACAAACTAGTAATATCTTCACCATACGTCCGATCTCAGTAAGCAACAGAATAAATACGCAATTTATTACAGAAATAGATCTTATTATTGAAAATTATAACCACAAACAGAAGCCAGCAATAACCAAACTTTACCAAGCGTTTTTGACATTCACTATAATTGACGTAGACGTAAGATCATTGACATTAGGAAATGACATAGACAAAATCTTAATCCAGGAGAGTGTTGTGTGATTGTGTGTTGGAAAAATTAAATCTTTTCTGAATTATCGCAGATAGGAGCTTAAAGCTGTCTTTATAGGTGTTATTTTACTATTAATAGGAGTGTGGGCTTCATTTCATATAATAACGAATGAAAAGTCTTTAAAATTATGCCTTGGCCTGATTTCTTTTCTTATTGGAAATTATACGAGAGTCAAGACATTACATTATTCTTATCTGAAATAAGCTGAGTTGTTATTTTTACCGTGATAATATTGATTTACTTAAAAATCATAGCCGTTATACAATATTTTTTATCTTTCACTTTTTGTTTATGGCAGACTGTGGCGAATTTTGATTGGTCGGATAACGTCAGCGCTGTCATGTCATTCTTCTACACGTTCTCTATTTATCTATTGCAATTTTACTTTAGTAAGTGACCGGTGTTTAGCAATAAAAGTGTATTTTTAAATTAATCATGATCTATCCTACATGGATCAATCAGTTTTATTCAGTATTTTTTATAGTTGGTTCTTTTATCACTTACGTTCAGTCTGATGTGCCGAGACCCCGCGGTGTCTCCCTTTCGAAAGCACCGCTATATTCGCCGACAAAAGATTTCACCTGTTTCGACGGAACAATTACTATACCTTTCAGCTATGTAAACGATGACTACTGCGATTGTTTTGATGGCAGTGATGAGCCTGGCACCTCGGCTTGCCTGAATGGCTTTTTCCATTGTACAAACGCCGGTCATCGACCGCTAAACATACCAAGTTCTAGAGTCAACGATGGTGTTTGCGACTGTTGTGACGGTACCGACGAGTACGCATCTGGTGAAACATGTGTGAACTCTTGCGAAGAACTAGGCCGAGAGGCAAGAGCTGAAGCCCAACGCATGGCTGAGTTATACAAAGCAGGTAGTCATCTAAGATTAGAGCTTATAGAAAAAGGAAATGCTAAGCGAAATGAAATGGCAGAACAGTTACAACAACTCGAAAAAGACAAAGCTGAGGCTGTGCAGTTGAAGGATGAAAAAGAAAACCTTAAAAATATGCTGGAGGCTAAAGAGAATGAGGCTCTGAAAGTATACAGAGAGGCTGAAGAGCAGGAAAAACAAAGGAAAGCAGAGGAAGAGAAGCAAAAGACTATTAAAGAAGCATTAGAACACTTCAATAAATATGACACTAACCAAGATGAAGTGTTGACAATGGATGAAATAATTGCAGCCCAAGTCTTTGACAAAGACCATGATGGTAACCTTGCATCAGAAGAACTTACATACTTCTTTGGAGAACATGAGAGTGTAGATAAGGAAACATTTGTAACTACAACATGGTCATTGTTGAAACCATTGCTGATGGTCAAAGATGGAATGTTCAAGCCAGTTGAGGAACATGAGGAACTAGAACAAGAGGATGCTGATGAGGCTGCTGGTGATCTTGACACTGAATATCCTGGACAGGATGATGAAGCCAGTGATCTGGACCTTCCTCAAGATGATACTGAAGAACACGAACAAGAAGCTGAAGCAGACCATGGAAGTGTTTATGATGATGAAACTCAAAAGTTAGTTGATGAGGCCACTGAAGCACGTCGCCAACACACTGATGCTGAACGCACAGTTAGAGAAATAGAAGCTAACATTAGGAAAATTCAACAAAATCTGGAGAAAGATTATGGCCTGCAGCAAGAGTTTGCCACACTAGACGGAGAATGTTGGGAATATGAGGATAAGGAGTATGTGTACAAATTGTGTGTTTTCCAGAAAGTAACACAAAAATCCAAGAATGGTGGTGCAGAAGTTGGTCTTGGAAACTGGGGAGAATGGGCCGGTGGAGATCAAAATAAATATGCTATTATGAAATATACTAATGGTGTATCCTGCTGGAACGGGCCTAGCCGAATGACAACAGTACATATCAGTTGTGGTTTGGAAACAAAACTCTTGTCCGTCACAGAACCTTTCCGTTGTGAATACAAAATGGAGTTTAGTACACCTGCAGCCTGTGATGAATCCAGCCCTTCTGCACAGCATTCATCACACGATGAACTTTAATAATTTCAGTGTTTAAATTTTCGCACTTGTATGTGATGTGTTTAACACTAAGTTACAAATATAAATCAGTCATCCATTATCATGTTTCTTTAAGGACAAGTCTCAAATCACACTGCGAATACACATGAGTATAAATAGTAAACGTAAATGTACTGGAAATCAATAAAATTAATATATATCATGATAAAGTAGATGAGTAACAAGTAGTAAATTTATTTTTGTTTAAGTGGAAGTGGCAATTATTTGGAAGATTATTCATCAGTGTTTTGATGTAAAGACTGAAATATACAACATCATACCTACTTTATTTTCTCTCACATTCCTCAAATGCAAGGCTGTTTTAGTTCAAGTAGAAAGAATAAATTTTTAAATGAAGTGAACAAAACATTGTGAGTGATCAATAAAATTATTGTTTTAATATTACCTTGTGTTTTATTGATCATAATTATTATTTTTTATTAACTGATGTCATAAAGGTGCATAAGTGCCTTAATATCCTTATATAAGTATCTGTTTTCCCCTAAGACTAATTATTTTGATGATTCAACTTAAAAGGAAAAAAAATAGGTTCATACTCCAAGTTAACACACTTCACAATCATCAAAAACAAAATTGTAAGCAAAAGCACATAATTAAATGTCGCTCTAAAATTTGAGAACTGCATTGAAAATCATTTTTCAACATATCTAGGTACATGTAAATAATTCATAATCGATATGACATACAATCGATTTAAAAATTCGACTCGTTATATGTGTCTGTAAAGAAAAACTTGAGATAGTTTAGGTATTGAATTAATATAACATGTTGTAGTATCATTACGCAGAAATGTGTTGGAACGGTAATATTATTTCTTATATTGAATCATACATAAAATCAGTAATAGGAATGTAGTAATCGATTATTCGGATCGTTTCCTCCTGACATTCGTCTTAATCGATTGTTTCATAAGTAGCTGTCAGTGTCAATGTCATTGTGTTCTAAAAACGTAAACAAATACACATGGCAATTGCACGAAGCACAATATTACGACTAATAAATTGTAATTTGTGACAGAAAACTGTGATAAATATTCGTTTTTATTTAATTTTGTTCGATACCTGTTAGTGAATATTAAAGATGGATGTAGATCAAATAGTGTCGCGTTCTTCTTTTTCAATGTTAGAAGGAAAAGTAGACAGCAGAATATTGAAAGCATTGAATTCAATGGGTATGGAGAAACCAACGCGTATTCAAGCTGAAGCTCTACCACATTTGCTGCAAGGGAAAGATCTTATTGGTGCGGCTAAAACGGGCAGCGGAAAGACATTGGCATTCCTAATACCAGTTGTTGATAATTTACTCAAGTTAAAATGGTCTGCTAAAGGAGGTAAGAACTCATTTTGCGTTGAATCATTCATAATCAGTTTATAGCATAAGTACCATACCAGTGGATATGCTAACATGAGACAGTAGGTACATGTTTTTGATTAGTAGTATTTTTAGTTTATAGTTTACTGCAAATCCCATAACTAACTAATCCTCTTTTTTCTGCACTCATTTACACCATTATAATAAAAGATAATAATATGTTTGGTATGTACCTACCTCTATAAATACTATAGTCTCTAAGGTATGATAAACTCTTTAAAATCTAAGTAAAAACTACTGCAGACTAATATAATATTACTAAATACTTACCACTTTCTATGACCAGGCACTGGATGTATAATTTTATCACCTACAAGAGAATTAGCATTACAAACATCTGATGTATTGAAGAAACTTCTAATGAACATTCCTCTATCACATTGCCTTATTGTGGGAGGTGAGAAAAGAGCTAAAGATATTATAAAATTGAAGAAAGGTGAGTTATTACCCAACTGCTCTTTACTTATTTATTTATTCTATGTTTTTAAACTTTTCACTACCTCATTGGCTAGACCAATTGGTCTAGCCAATGAGGTAGTCAATAGGCTTGCGAGTATGACTGCTGGGTCAGAGGTTTTGGGTTTGATTCCTGGTTGGGCAAAGTATTACTGGGCTTTTTCAGACTTTTGAAAATTTCTCAGTAGTAGCATGGAGACTGGAACTGTGCCCTAGTTTATGGCAATAGGCACACTCCCTATTACATGGGACTTTTATCATAAATGGTGAAAGGTATACATTGAACAGTGGCATTTCTGACAATATAATGTTTATTCGGATATTACATGAGACATCTATCACAAATGGTGAAAGGTGGAATGTACATTGTTCAGTGGCGTTACATGCCGTAGTACGCAGTACCTATCCCTTCCGGGATTAATGTGACAATAGAGTACCATATTTTTATTTTTTACATTTTATATCGCCGACACAAATCAGAATTTTATATTTATATTCATGAAACATGTTT
The DNA here is from genome assembly GCF_023101765.2 of Spodoptera frugiperda. NCBI lineage: Eukaryota > Metazoa > Arthropoda > Insecta > Lepidoptera > Noctuidae > Spodoptera > Spodoptera frugiperda. The sequence continues at coordinate 6,402,595 of NC_064241.1, read as the reverse complement.
TGCTAATTTATTCATAACTATATCTAATTTTCAAAAACTTTAGTAGATTCAGAGAATTAGTTATTCATTGCCTTTTTATTGAGCAATCATAAAAAATATTTTAAAAATACAGTGTTTATTCTAACATTTTACATTCTCTGCCCATTTGGCTAATGTAAAATATCCTTCAAATGGATCTAGTTTCTTATGCATGCTTGTACTTAAACCAGATGCATGACTTTATTTCAGTAAAATATTAATAAATGAATCAGTGAGATTCTGTATACACTTTTCTTTGCTGTATTTTATCTATATCTTATGTTGTAGGTGCAAACATCATAGTCGGAACTCCAGGTCGGTTATTAGACCATCTGCAAAGTACTGAAAAGTTTAATTGCAACAAACTGCAGTGTCTAGTGTTGGATGAAGCTGATAAACTTTTGGAAGCAGGCTTTCAGAAGCACATAACTGGCATTGTTAATTTGTTACCAAGTAAGTCAGACTGTGTTTTTTCTAATGTTCTCATTAGTATAAAAATATAATTACTTCATGGTTGGTATGGTGGCTGGGCAATCGCGCCACGAGTAGCGGGTTCGATTCCAGCATGGAACAACTTACTATTTAAAGGGTTGTTGGGGAATCGGCGTTTGGGAAGAGGTGGTAATTAGGCTTCTGATAACCTCAGACAAATGTTTCAAAATTGTTTTGGTTATTTAAAGGCATCAATGAAGAAAATGTTCGACCTTTTCAGATTTTATCGAATTTTATTACATTATGATTCAGAGTTTATGAATTATTTATTAATATAAGTTAACAATATTTTGAAGCAACTGTTCAAACACCTGCCTCAATATATTGTCCAAGTTGTATCTATATTTTTTCAATATGTAAATTTAAATGTTAATTTAAATTTTATTATTACAGCAAAACGACAAACAGTTTTATTCAGTGCTACTATGGGCGAAAATGTCAAGAATCTCGCTAGATTGGCATTGAGAAGTGATCCAATTTTAGTATCTGTGACTGATAACAAAACATCCACAGTGACGGGATTGCAACAGGGGTAAATATACCTATTTATATGTATTACGACTAGGTACTGACTGTCTCGTTGGCCGACTGGTCGTAAAACACAAATGGTGAAAAGTGGGTGTACATTGTATAGCGGATGTATTCTGTGCTACTGCCGCGCGGTTTCACCTGCTGCTCGACTCCTATTGATCGCAACGTGATGTTTGATAGCTAAATCGTTTGCATAACGCTGACGTGTAAGCGGGTTGGCAGGGTAACCGACTGCTGCGTAACGAGTTGCGGGTTCGTTTCCTGCAAGAAATAAGTAAAAAGTCTGGAATTCTGGATTTATACTTGGTGTTAAGCACTCACCCTCTATTAAAAGGAGACTTATTACATTACATCAGACATTTTATAAGCACTTTATAATTCACTATGCTACACTAAAACGAACTCACATGTGGTAAACATGTGGAATTTTTGTTTATTTATATTTACTGATTACCCAAAGCGAAGCGGCTGTCGCTCTTTCCGCATCTATTCAGTTAACTTTAAGTACTTAGTACTTATCTATTGAGTATCAATGAAGTCTAGAGTAGTTATAATAACAAATACTAGACTGATGTTGTTTTTGCAGGTATTATATTTGTCCAGTAGAAAAAAGGATAGCATGGTTGTACAAAATGTTGAAGAAAAGTAAAAAGCTAAAAGTCATGGTGTTCTTCTCGTCATGTAGGTCTGTGGATTTTCATCACGAATTTTTCCAAGAACATTGCAAAGCTTCTGTTTTAAGTATACACGTGAGTATTTAATTCTTATTTACTTTGTTGCTTGCGATGTATAAGTGAGGATACCAGAAGCTCAATTCCTCCCCCCCCCCCCAATCTTCCCAATCCCCGATTCCCCAACAATCTATTCTTCCTTATCTTTTTCCTTTTATTTATCTTTTTTTTATTAATTTTTTTATTAATATTTTATTTATTAATCTTAATTCCTAACCCCTAAAGCCGCCAACGCACTTGCAACGCCTCTGGTGTTTCGGGTGTCCTTGGGCGGATTGCTTACCATCAGGTGATTCATCTGCTCGTTTACCAGCTTATACCATAAAAAACTTTCATTAGTACCAACACCAATGTTACATAAGGCTACGCCATTTACACACCATGGGGGTTGGTAAAGGTGGGGGTTATACGTATAACGTATACCTACAATAGAACCTACCTATATTTAATTTCATCATCATTATGTTTATTTACGTCAGTATTATTTCTATTTTCAATATCATTTATTTTTAGGGCCAGCAAAGTCAAGCTAGGAGGAAAGAAGCGTATCACAATTTTATTGAAGCGCAAAGCGGGGTTTTGTTTTGTACTGACGTCGCTGCACGCGGCTTGGATATTCCCAGTGTTGACTGGATTGTGCAGTATGACCCACCTTCGGATCCTAAGGTATGTTGGACATGACACACTCAAGGAAATCTTTCTCAAATATCATTAAGCGTTAGATATTCTGTTGCATCATCTAAGGTTTATTTTGGTATGCCGTGAAATGTTAGAAATGGCATTTAGGCCACTTAATATAATTGTAAGGAATATTGAGGATATTGCTGGCTCTCGATGGTTGAACGAAACACAACTTCAGGTCTCCGACTTTGGTACACCCTGCCATTTTATTAACATTTCGCCAGCATAGAAGAAAATGATGCTTCTTTTTACGACCGACGCACATACAAACTAAACACCATTCTGTCGGTTCGGTCTTATTTTTTTTTAGCGCTTAATATTGCTACATTTTTCAATGTTGTATCTTGATAAAAGAAATAAAAATAGATTTTTTAACTGGAAGCCTGTTTTACGATACAAGTATACGAGCCATATCAGCGGCTATTAGTATAATTTGAATTATCAACAGTACAATAAAACTGCGACTGATAAACAGTTGAACACAAATTGGGCACGTTGCAAGCATGGGTCATTCATTCCCTCTCTTCTCTTAACATTACAGAATGTTGACATTTAGGTACCTACCTACTATTTTCATAGCCAAACCAAGCCTAGATTGGCATGTTTACTATTTCACCGATATCTTATCTTTTAGGAATATATCCATCGCGTTGGTCGCACGGCTAGAGGACTCAATAATAAAGGGAATGCAGTCATATTATTAAGACCAGAAGAAGAGAACTTTATCAAGTTTTTGGAAAAAGAAAAGGTGTTTTTAGACAAATACACTTTTGGAGAACCTCCTAATGAAGTTCAAGAGATGGTAAGCCTTTCCAAACGTTTTTATACCATACACAATCTTCTAAGGGTGTAATCTAAATTATCCAGATTTTGCTACATCACATTTAGACTGCATGTGACAGCAAATTCAACCTTATTTCCACAAACTAATGCACATATTCCTTCCTAAATAAAAATCAGTGTTGGACGCACGAATCTTGTCAAATACAAAATTAAGCCTTTTGTTTTTATCTGAAAAGGAATGTGTACTTTACTTTGATAAGGATGAATTTGGTTTAACATTTCATACTCAATCCCTGCTTGTTAAATTAGCTGTAAGCATTTTGTCTATATGTATATTTGTTTCTACTTTCTAGCTAGAAGATTTAATAGCGAATAATGGAGTAATGAAGACATCAGCAAGAAAGGCGTACCTATCGTTTCTCAGATGTTATAAGAAGCATCCGCTGAAGAAGATATTTGATATCAACTCCTTGGATTTAAAATTAGCTGCAAAGGCCTTTGGGTTTCAAGAACAGCCTCACGTGGATTTTTGTATCCTTTCTAAAAAGAAGTAGATTGTATAGATACTGTCTATATGTTTTTAAATATTTTGCCTCACATTAGATTTTTTCCTGTGTCGTTTACAAACATAGACACAAATGATATCGAGACCCGAAATAACAATTTATGGATCACACAAAGAGTTGCTCCGTGCGGGAATTACACGTTGCGCGGTTGCTGGTTGCCCAGCGACGTACCAACTGTGCTGTCTTCGTGATTCAATGATCACGTAACTACAGTCACAGTTAATCAAAATTTTTAACTTTTTTAAATAGCTTTACCTACCTATCTTACTTTAACTAAACAATTATTTTCTCAGACGTAGCTCAAACCGAAATGTTAAGTTACTCTTGTTACATTAATCAGAGATATACACTTAAAAAATAAAAACACGTGGCAGTTTATTGGCGTAAAATAAATTGCATTATTATACCTACATGTTTGTTAACACGTAGCTCTTAAAATTAATCTCAGTGCACCCGAAATGATATCACTCTAGATAAATTGCCGCCAAAACATATAACAAGATAATACAAAATATACATAATTATTTTCTTAACTGTATCTTCCCAGTACCGAATAAGAAATGAATTTCCGAGAATGGAAGAAGCCTCATCAAGAATACAAGATTTTGTACCTAACAATGGTTTATCAATTTGTAATCTTATGAGATTATAAATTGTACCGATGTCTAGATATAGGTACCTACTAGTAAGTGTACATACAGATAGGTATACGAGTAGGGTTATTGTAAATAGAGCATTGAAATGTGATAAGTATTTACAACATTGTTGACGACATGTTTATTTAGATTATGTAATTTATTACAATAAAACAAATGTATACATAAATAAAATCGATTTATTTATTTATATTAACCTACGCCTTCCTATTATTTCCTTTTTGCCTGTATATTTTAGTTTTTTCCGCTTTTTGTTTGAAGTTTGTTGGGGCGTTCAAAGACTTGAAGTATCCGTATCCACCACCTCCTTTCCTCTTTTGAGGAGGTCCCTTGTTAGCCACCTTCAGCTCAACTGCTGGTGGCACTGTAAAACCGAATGACTTGGAGACCTTTGCCAAATCGATAGTGTCAATGTCGAATATAGTCTTCAAATGATGAGAATCGTATGCTCTCAAATAACTCTTGAACGCTTCCTTAGCAGACTGGTTCAGGAAATAGTTTTTAGATATTAATTTTTCCAGCTGAAACAATACAAAAAGGTATTAATTTAAATAGTAACAGATACATTTTTCATGATACGGAACGCTTGAGACAATGGAACGTCATAATATACGCTTTTGCTTCATCACCTTTCACATGAATCAATCTCTCTATACATACTCGTCGATTGATTTATAAATATAATTTTTGATATGTGAAATTATTCATTGTTGTGGATTACTAACCTGCAATTGAATATCGGCGACTTTACTCCAAGAAAACTCAAATTCATTGAGTGTGACTCTGGACTGCTTCAAGTACCGGAGGAAGCCAAGCTCTTCGGGGCGGAGGAACAACAATGCATGACCGCTCGTTCCAAGTCCTCGCGCCGTTCTACCTACACGATGGATGTATTCCTGAAATAAGATAATTTCGTCAATTTAAGTAGTCTCAGAAAACATTGGTTGGTCTTGGTTTTGAGTTGGCTGTTGATAAGAGGTCACACAGGTCACACATCCAGAACAAAAATTGGTAGATCCTACAAAGAAATGTTCCGCGACAGATTCAAACCGCGTTTGCGCGACAGCCAGTTGCTCAGCTACTGTCTCAATCGCACAGTCAAAGATTCTCATATTTATTCAATTTTATTTCTTGTTTGAACTAACAAAAATAATGAGAATCTTGCAAGAATAAAAATCAATATGGTGTACAAAGACTCGACAGCTTATGTGTACTACATATAATGAAATAGAAAAGTAGCTGTACCTTAGGATCATCTGGAGGATCATACTGCACAATCCAGTCGACGGCGGGTATATCTAATCCTCTGGCAGCCACGTCCGTACACAACAGTATTCCAGATTCGGCATTACAGAATTGGAAGAAAGTCGTCGTACGTTTTGTTTGCTGTTGTTTTCCCTGGGAAACAAATATTGATAGAATTAATTAAATTAGTAGTAACACCTTAGACGCCATGTCGGACAACGCTGTCCGATACTAGTGGAGGAATAGCCTTTAACAGTTTTTTGTTGGCAGTGAAGGTGTTAAAAAAAGAGCTAGTGCAAATATTAATGGCCTATTTCATCACTTGTTTCGTGCATAAGTTTGTATCTGTCGTAAAATATGCATATAGACTTTGGCTATGGTGAAATCAAGACTTACTAGCGTACTAAACATGTTTGTAGTATTTGAATTCTATGGTTACCTTAAGCCAGCGTTATAACTATAACAGATACTTACATGTATAGACATGACAGGTAAATCAATATAGTTGAAGAGCTCATGATGATATTTCACAGACATACAAGTTGAAAAGAACACCATCACTTTCTTCTTTCTATTCTTCTTCAGGAATGTAAATAGAACCATCATGCGTTTATCTGAAGGGCATACTATGTATCTGTGAAAAAGATGTATAAAGTTAATAACATGTAAATATAAATCTTGGAAGAAATATGTACACCTATATTTTTATAAGTCGTCTCATGTTCTAGGGAATGAGTTTATTGTATAATATTTCCACTTTAGTCAGGTCTCAAGTTTTATAAAAAAACAAGCCAATCAATTCAGCAAAGCACTTTAATATGAGTTTGTTTTACGTTTAACGTTATCGAAATGAGAACGCGTTTAGCGCTTTGATTGACCGGTTCGAATAAACCAACCAACCAGAGCGCCGAACGCGCCCTCGTTTCGATTATCTATATTATCACGTTATGAAACTGCACAGGAATAGCTAGGATGGAATAAAATAATATTTGTATAAGGAATGCAAATAGAAGACACTGCATCATCATTACATGGTTATTATACATACCCTTGTTCTAAAGATTCAACAGTGGCTTGTTCTTTGTGGTCATCAACTCCGACGTAAACTGGTTCTTGTTTCACTGCCAATGCGGTTAAAGATTCTGTTTTCTTAGTTTGCGTAGCACTGAACAACATTGTTTGGCGTTTTTCTGAAAGGAAAACGTTTCATAAAAGTTAGGATATGAGCTTCAATTTTATAAAGAACAGAACTTACTTAATTTTAGTAGGGGGATAATCACTTGTTATATAGGAAATGTTTTCTATAACCCAGGGCAATAACGAGTTAATCTAGACTATCTACACTAATATATAAAGCTGAAGAGTTTGTTCGTCTGTTTGAACACGCTAATCTGTCGTAGCCGTAGCTCCGGTTTGAAAAACTACGCTAGGTAGTCCACAGCTCCGGTTATTAGTTTACTTAAGTCTAAATATAAAATAAGAACTTGTTACATAGGAAACAATTTTACTGAGAATCTCTATCACTTACTTGGCAACAGTCTAATGATCTGTTTAACTTCTTCCTCAAAACCAATCTCCAATATCCTGTCAGCTTCATCAATCACAAGGCATTGCAAGTTTTTGAACAAGAAGTCAGGTGTGTTTTGCAAATGATCCAATAATCGGCCAGGCGTTGCCACTAATATGTTGATACCTAAAATGTAAATATATAAACATTATTAACAAAAATCTGCAACATTTCATAATACATAACTACTAACTACTATACAAGGCGTGAGCCTGATTATGGCGATTTATAATTTTCTTTTTGACCCTTAGTCTAATAATAAAAAAAAAAAAATGAGGGACAATCTTACCTTTAGAAAGTTTTTGGGCTTCTGTACTTCTATTGGCACCACCCATCACCAAACCATAAGTGTGATGATGATACTTCATCAATTCCATTAACACTCCAAATGTCTGCATAGCCAATTCTCTTGTTGGAGACAGAATGATCACACCAGTGCCTAAAAGAAACAAAACCTCTTTAGCTATTCTGCAAGTACATTTCTATCAGTTTGCTTTGTTTTTAAAAGTTCAGATATCCATTCTGTGTTCACAAAACAACCGTTTTTTAAACTCCGCAGCAAATGATGGACAACAACACAAAAGGTGCCTCGACAGTTATTCACCGGAGCCTCACACTACTCTCGTGTTGATGTTTACAAATGTCTTGGAGATATGACAGTCAGTTTTCACATTCGCCTTTGTATCATCATTACATTTTGTGAGAAAAATATAGGAAGAATTAATGTATTTTTAATAATGTTGCCCCAAACTAGTAATATCTCCTGTGTCGTGGGCGTGTTTACAAATATACAAGCTCACATGCACATGACACCCAGGTCAGAAACAATAATAACTATGTAGATCACAAAAGAGTTACTGTGTGCAGGAATCAAAACTGCTACATGTTGCACAGTAGCCAGTTGCCTAGCCACCGCGCCAACCCCACACAATGCATCAAAAATAAGTGTAATATTGTATGTAATCTTTACCAAATGAAATAGAAAATAATTAATAACATATTAAGTTCAAATAACTTACCATTCCGAGGCTTAAATTTCAACTTATAGATAAGTTCTATAGCTGGTATTAAAAAGGCTAAAGTTTTGCCAGATCCTGTCTTAGCTGCACCCACTAGGTCCCTGCCTTCAAGTAGTGGGGGGATTGCTTTAGCTTGAATCTCTGTCATGGTTGTGAAGCCCATTTCTTTGACACCCATAAGAGTTGCTTCACAAACTTTTTCTTCTAGCGCAGTGAATTTTTGTTCAGATAATATGCCAAGGCATAGACTGGAACCTGGCACTGCAAAAAAAAAATGTTTAATATAATGTTATAATTATAAAAGATTTTAAATTTCGTCATATGGGTAGACTTTATATGTGGCTCACAGCAACCCTCTGATAGAATGCTCCCTTGATTTTAAGATGTCAACAATAACTAAAATGTAATGTGCACCTATCAAATGTTTTCATGTGAATTACAAAGGAAAGCAGGTGGAAAGAAATATCAAATGCACAAAAGCTACTGAAGAAATCGGGATAGATTATGGTCTGGAATAACACATAAGCACATTTTTATCCCACTGAAAACACCGGCGAAGGTGCTGGCAGAAGCTAGTAATGTTACTTGTACTTATTATTATGTGGTAATGTATACAAAGAATGAATCTTACTTTCAGCACTGTTCTCATTTTTATCTTCATTTTCTACATTTTCAGTGTCACTGTCATCTTCTTCACTTTCTTCTTCTACAGGTTCAGGCTTCGGTTCCGGTTTTACTTCTTGCTTCACCTTCTTTTTCTTTTCTACAAAATTCAGGGGATTTATTAAAGAAAATGTAACACTTACCATAATATTAGTTTGTTGATATTACTTTTTTTACAACTTTTTAGGTGATAATACTATAATGGGTTTTTATGACAAACTTCTTTTAAAAGCAACAAAGGTAATAAATAAATACTACTTAAACCTCATTGTTATAAAGTTTATATTTATTTAACAAGGAAATGTTAAAATATCTCTCAATAAACACTTACTTTTGGGTACTGTTTTTGTATTTTCATCATCATGTGGCCTTTTCTTTACTACCTTTTCTGTGTTAGTTACAGCTTCAGCTTCTGAAATGTAATAAACTCAAATAAGAAAACATGATTTATATGATATGTTAAAATACTATTTTGTCTAGTTATGAAACTAAATTGGAGCATTCCGCAAATCCAGAAACTATAAAGAATCATGATGGCTATACCGTATAATACGCGTAAATGTTAATGCCATGCCACAAAATAAAAAAAATATAATTGGTCAGTGGGTCGTCTTAGGGATGGATTAGTACACATGCATTAGGTTTATTTTAGGGACTGTGTATTTCATTTTAGTTGTGCAATCTCCATAATTATAACATAATAACCTCCTCTAAGAATAATAACACCATTGCATAAAAAACTGTAACACATGTTATTTTATTATTTTACAGATTTATGAATAACTCTTTGTACATGGCGTTACATTGCATATAATGTAAATAGGCAGTAAGTATAAGTAAGACATTAATATATTAGGCTTAAATATAAAATAAAAGTCCTGAGTTTAGGAAAATAACATTTCAATGTGAGTTTTTAGAGGTTATGTTACCTGCTTTATCTTCCGTAATACCATTTTCGTTCTTATTATTAAGCTTTAACTTTTTCTTCTCACGCTTCTTATTCTTCTTCTTAAGAATTTGTTCAGGTGTAGGCATATTGAATACGGTTTGTTTCAATTATTTATTGATTTCATAAATTCACATAAATACGAGACACACACGAACGAAACGCACGTTTTGAAATACGTCAACGTCAAACATCAAATGTCAATTTCATCGGCAGGCCACAGAGTATAAATATTTAGTGCTGTCATATTCAGTTGTCAAGAGTTAGTTGATTAAATTAGTCGAATCTTCTACGATTAGCTAATACTTTTCTCTGTTATTTAATAAATAAATAAATACTTATTATTAAATTACTACTCTTATATTGATTAATTAATCAAATTACTCCTACCGCTCTAGGTGAGGTGGCATGGAGTCTCAGAATCTTATGCTGAGTTCACATTACGCTAGTATTTTAGGCATTACTGATCCAGCCAGCCGTTTTGTCGCGAGTGAATCGTAATTGCTTGCAAACTACATTTCATACATTTTCTAAGAGAGTACTTATGCTGCAACATTTGAGACTTTGTAAATCTCATTAAGTGTGCCCCTAGCAAAACACATGATTAAAGTAATAAAACAAAAAATATTAAAATAAATTTATTTTATTAATAGATATTCTACTATTTTTTACATTAAATAGTTTAATATTTTTACATTATTGATTTTTATTTTGTTGCCTCTTAAATTTATTTTTTTCTCCTTTTTGTTTAAAGTTTGATGGTGCCTTTCGAGATTTGTTCTGACCCTGTCTACGGTCTTCTTTTTTCTTTTGAGGTTTTAGGCTGGCCACTTTTAGGTCAACATAGGGTCGAACTGCGAAACCAAAGGATTTTGCGGCCGCGTTTAAATCCAATGAATTGATGTCGAATATATTCTTCAGATGATGAGAATCATATGCTCTTACATAAGTCGTGTAAGCGTCTTTAGCTGACTGGTTCAGGGAAGAGTTTCTTAATATCAGTTGTTCTAGCTGTAACATGAAAAAAATAATTAAATTAACTTGCGTAGCAGGTAAAACATACAATATGCATACAAAATTTGTATCTTTTCTCCAGAAAGGAAGAAAGTGTGATGAATTTAATACTTTAAAATATTTTCTATTACAGATTAATTTTGCATTATTTTTATGTGATTTTTAGACTTTTTAATGAAAACTATCGGATAAATAGGGACTAATAAATAGGGACTGCGTTCATATTTCAACACTTTTAATGTGGCATATTATTTTTATATTTAAATATGGCGAAAAATTATATTCATATTATATTACTAGCTGGTGCCCGCGAACTCCGTTTCGCCAAGAGATGTTAATGCGCCAACAGAAGATAAAAAACTATTATAATAGAGTCATTTCCGTATGTTTTTAAAGTGAAGGTGTTGCATGCCAGTTAAATAACCAGTTCTCATATATGTTGATCAGGACACTTTGTACTTCCACCATACCGAACGTCGAAATACATCGCAATAAGCCTAAAGAATTTCTTTATACACCACATTTGATGTTCTACCTGTAGGAGCCAATACAAACAAATTATCGGAGCTAGTGACACGCGAGAAAGCCACATAAAGCTGTCCGTGTGAAAAACAGCTCGTCCTAAGATCGACACCAGCGGCTCGAAGTGTCTGACCTTGTGACTTGTTAATGGTCATCGCAAAACATGGAGTAACGGGAAACTGCACGCGCTTAAATTGAAATGGGAAATGATTTGGGATTAGCGGTATGCGTGGTATAAATACTACTTCACCAGATCCACAACCCGTGAGAATTTCGGCTTCTATGATATTACTTCGAAGTGCAATTACTTTTAGCCGAGTTCCATTGCACAGCTTAGGGGTGTTAAATTACGAAGCAACATTATGGGAATGCCTACTTTTAAAGTAATATTATGTGCGGGGAGTCCAGGTGCAGCGAGAGAGTTTAAAAATTCAACCGGGTAATTTGTAACATCCATTTGATCTACCACTGTATTTATAGACCGGTATACAACTTGGTCTCCTTCAATTCGCTCCTTTGCGAAGCTGTTTCCGAAGATACCAATTCAGCATAATATTCCCGCCTCGCAGCTAAACGTGCCTCATGTTCTTCCTCAGTTTCTTGAGATCTAACTTGTCTCTGGCGTTTACAGGCTCTCGAATATTGAGAAAGACCTGATCTACTAAGTTTGATGCATAAACACACATAAACATTAATGATGGCCGACAACTGTGGAGGGAGTGAGAGAAACAGGAGACCGGCTTCGGTCTCATCCCCACTCCGCGTTGTTCACTGGGTAGTTACACCGATATAGTCTGGCCAATGAGTATCCAGAGTAAAAGCGCGGAAAATTTTAAAAATTAATTAAATTACTAAAATGATTAATAAAAAATAGGGGTTGGTGATAGAAGGGCAAAAACTTAGGGTTGTATGTATTTTTGAATATCGTATCATAAAAAAATAAATAAAAAAAAAATTGTCGAAAAAATGAAAAAAAAAATTTGAGGGGTGGACCACCCTTATTATTTAGGGGTGTGAAAAATAGATGTTAGCCGATTCTCAGACCTACTCAATATGCTTACCAAATTTCAGAGGAATCGGTCGAGCCGTTTCGGAGGAGTTTGGAGACTAACTTTGTGACACGAGAATTTTATATATAAGATAAAAACTTTTAATACTAATATACTATAATCTACTGATTATTAGTATTAAAAGTAAGTTAAATAATTATTGTAAGTTACTAACCGGCTCTTGAATATCGATAACTTTGTCCCAAGAAAATACAAACTCATTCAGTACAACTTTGGCTCGCTTCAAATGGTGGAGGAAGTTAAACTCTTCAGGGCGGAGGAACAATAACGCATGTCCATTTGCTCTGAGACCACGTGCCGTTCTACCTACACGATGAATATAGTCCTGAAAAAACATAATGTAGTCAGTGCTTATGACAATGATAGTATGGACTATGGATGTATCACCGGAAAATAACAATAACCAAACATTTATAATATTAAAACTTGCGGATCTTGTTATTTTTCGGTAACATGTGTGTTTCGCCAATTTACGAAATATGAATATTAAAAACGTTTTAAGCTACTTCGCCAATTTATTATTTAAAATCAGTTCCAGCATTGTTATTTTCCAAACATTTATTATATTAAAACTTGCGAATTTTGTTATTTTTCGGTAACAGATGTGTTTCGCCAATTTACGAAATATGAATATTAAAATCGTTTTAAGCTACTTCGCCAATTTATTATTTAAAATCAGTTCCCAGCATATTTAATGTTAAAAAATCATCACAAAACACAGAGACAACCATACCTTCGGATCATCTGGAGGATCATACTGCACAATCCAGTCGACGGCGGGTATATCTAATCCTCTGGCAGCCACGTCCGTACATAACAGTATTCCAGATTCGGCATTACAGAATTGGAAGAAAGTCGTCGTACGTTTCGACTGCTCTTGTTTTCCCTAAGAAATAAAAATAGATAGAATTAAACAAAAATAAACACTAATCATTAAGAATGCTAAAATTAAATTTTAATTGAATTGCTTCAGATACTTACATGTATAGACTTAACAGGTAGGTCTATATAGTTGAACAGGTCATTATGAAATTTGACAGAATTGCATGTGGAGAAAAACACCATGACTTTCTTATGATTAGTCCTCTTTAGGAATGAGTATAGGATCAACAAGCGTTTTTCTAACGGGCACATTACAAATCCTTGTTGTAAAGACTCTACAGTAGCTTGTTCTTTATGATCATCGACTCCTATATAAAGTGGATCTCCCACCGAAAAGGCAGATGTTATGGCCTCTAACTTTTTACTTTGAGTGGCGCTGAACAAAATTGTTTGACGCTCCGGTCGTAACCGATTTAGGATCTGTTTGATTTCTACTTCGAAGCCCATCTCCAACATTCTGTCAACTTCGTCTATCACAACACAAAATACTTTATTGTAGATAAAGTTGGGTGTGTTTTGCATATGATCTAACAATCGACCAGGTGTTGCTACTAATATGTTAACGCCATTAAATAGCTTTCTTGCCTCTTTCTTTCTGTCAGCACCTCCCATCACCAAACCAATAGTTTGGCGATGATATTTCATCAATTCCATTAACTGTCCATATGTCTGCATAGCCAATTCCCTCGTTGGTGACAGAATAATTGCGCCTGTACCATTTCTAGGTTTGAATCTAAGTTTATAAACAAGTTCAATGGCTGGTATTAAGAAAGCTAGAGTTTTGCCAGATCCCGTCCTAGCAGCACCCACCACATTCTTTAAATCAAGTAGTGGAGGGATAGTTTTGGCTTGAATCTCTGTCATCATAGTGAACCCCATGTCTTTGATACTCTTGAGAGTTTGTTCACAAACCTTTCCTTCCAGTGCAGAGAATTCGTAAACGGATAATATACCGGGTCTTAGGCTGGAATTTGGCACTGTAAAAAAATTAAAGAAATAACCATACAGTACAATAAAATAGTATAATGGGTTGACCACAAATGTACAACTGGGGGAGTAAAATGTAATGTAACAGTATATGTGAGAGCTAGGAGTATTTTTACAATAACTATTGTGAGACATACTAAATTAACTAAAAAAATAACAGTTCACTAGCATACTTTGATGGAAAAATTAAGTCCTTCTGTGACTAGAAACTAGTAGCTCTTTTCTCAAATTGTTTTCTTTAATGTGGGTAAACTGATTTTTTTATTGCATTATAACTAGTTAAGTGATCAATAGTTTTAGAAATCAAGGTGACAAGAGAAATATTGATATTAATTATCATACTTACATTGGTTTTCTTTACCACAATCACTTTCTGCACTTTGTTCACCGTCTGTGTCATTTTCAGCATTACTACCCGTTTCTTCATTTTCAGCTTCACTGTTATCTGATTCTTCTGGCTCTATGTCTCGGTTCACCTTCTTTTTCTTCTCTGGAAAACCAATATTAGGTATTTCTTTACAGAAACTGGAGTTGGGTGAAGTCTCATCCCAATAATATAATTCAGTATTCAATAATTATATTCAGGCAAGTTTATGTAATCAATACAGTAGGTAAAATATGTATTGAAATAGACAAAAAAAACTATATAATGTATTTTAAAAATGTAAACATACATAGACTGATATTGTTAGTCTTTTTTTTACTAACTCGTAGTATATTTTTAACAAATCTTTACATAAAACACTTACTTTTAGATACTGCTTTTTCATTTTCTTCATGTGACCTTTTCTTTGCTTGCCTTTTTGTGTTTGGTACATTTTCTGAAATGGTATTAGAACAAAATAACATACATTGGTAACTAAATAGGTTGTTTAGTAGGTACTTATTGGTTTAAGATGACAGTAAAGTAACACAAACACATAGGTAAGATAGAACATAAATAGATATCGGTAAATACCTGCATGGTCTTCAGCATCACCGTTAATTTTTGCATTAATAAGCTGTAACTTCTTTTTCTCGCGCTTTTTTATTTTTCTCATTAAAATTTGATCGGGGGTAGGCATGTTGAACACGGCTTGTTTTAACTATTAGTTAAAATTAGAATTGACTTCACAAACACACAGGTTACACTCTATTAGAGTTTCGTCAACGAATAAAAACAAAAAAATTAAACGATTAACGAAGGGTTGTTAAGTTCTGTGTTGCACCGTGTCTTGTTAGCCATGTGGATTTGTTGATAATGTTATCAAAGACAATAGGGTTGCGAAAAGAAGAATCGATATTATATTTATATATCGATATTTTCCGAATGACAAAATTACCATCGATATTATTTTTTGTATCTTAAATTGTTGTTCTTTCATATTTTTTAGTTTGTAATGTCTTATTGGTATATGTAATGTGATTTCAATGACAATTAAAATGTTTCAAAGATTATGACTAAAGTGATAATAAAGAGAATCTGTCAACCTAGTGTTAAAAATATTGTCAATAAAAATAACATACTCTTAGATTCAATGTTTTCTTGACAGACATTGACCCAATTTATATAATATCTTTGCGATAATTATCGATATCTATGTTTTATTTTTGTGAAAGATCACGCGAAGTGAAAAGATGAAGGCAGTAACACGGACTCCGGGATCCGAAAGGAAGCAACTTCTTTAGCAAGTTAACTCTCTCTTTCAAGTGTGGGAGAGCCATGCTTCGGCACGAATGGGCCGGCTCGACCGGAGTGATACCATGGCCTCACAGAAAACCGACGTGAAACAACGCTTGCGTTGTGTTTCTTTGTGTGAGTGAGGTTACCGGAGGCCAAATTCCCCCTTCCCAATCCCCGATTCCCCAACAATCCTTAAATTCCTAACCCCCAAAAAGCCGGCAACGCACTTGTAACGCCTCTGGTGTTTCAAGTGTCCATGGGCGGCGGCGATTGCTTACCATCAGGTGATACGTCTGCTCGTTTACTCGTGTTTCATAAAAAAAATAGGATGACAATAATCGATATTTTTAATTATGAATGAGGCCGGGACTCCACCAAAGCGGAGACGAGACGAGCGGAGAGGAGATGTTTTTTAAACAACCAATAGAATTGAGTTATTGACACGTCTCCTCTCCGCTCAGCTTCAGTGGAGATCGCTGTGCGGAGATGTGTAATATTTGTATGTCGCGATGGAAGCGGAGATGTGAGCTGTGCGCGGACGACGCGCAGTGGAGACGAGAGATGTGAGCGGCGTGCAGTGAGCGATGTCACCCTCCCCCCTCTCGCCCGCTAGCAACCCGCAGAACCCCGCGCGCGCGCCGGCCGGCCATCTTGCTAGTACCACGCCCCGCACCCGAGCTGAAAAACATCTCTTCTCGCACAGCACACAGCACACCGCACACATCTCCGCTTTGGTGGAGTCCCGCGAGCTGAAAAACATCTCTTCTCGCACAGCACACAGCACACCGCACACATCTCTGCTTTGGTGGAGTCCCGGCCTGATAATCGATATTTTTTTATTTTCCCATCCCTACAAGTTGACAAACGTCAAAAGTGATAGCCATAGACACTATAAACCATAATCGTATAATGTTGCTAGTTAAATTCAATACTTTTGACGATAATATCAAAAAATATACTTTCCTATGAATTTTGTGTAATACGAAATAAATAATATGCAAAATTTATTGTTTTATTACATTATGTTTTTGGAAATACTCAAATACGTTTGTAATGAATTACCAAACGACGTAATTTATTATTGCTTAGTCGAATAGAAATACTTTTTGATTGTCCATGGCTTCTTATAGCATTGACTGCCGTATTTATTATGTTTATGACATTTACAATATATTGGAATTTTGACATCAACATCAAAATTTGACATTTTCTCTCACATGTTGTTGTGCTGGATAGTTTGAAGCTGGGACTGATTTGTTTTATATTATTCAAAACTTTTATTTACATTCATTTATTGAGTTAAAGCCCAACCCTTAAAACTCTATAGGTACGATTTACTATGGAATCAACCATGGGTTCAGAAGAAAATGTGAATCCGAGAAAGAAATTCAAGTATTTGAAAGAACAAGTGTCTAAGGCAACTCTGCAAGCAGTAAAAGCGATGGGCTTTAAAATAATGACTGATATTCAAGCTGAGGTTTTACCTGAAGCTTTAGACGGGGCAGATGTAGTAGCCACAGCTAAAACAGGTTCCGGAAAAACGTTGGCCTTTTTAATTCCAGCTGTAGAAACTGTGATCAAGTGTATGGAAAAACAGATTCAAGGTAATCAGTAATGATAGTGATAATTGGTTGTTATTATTTTGGAATTTAAGTACGTATAATGCATTGAATAACAAGGATTTAACTCCTTGTTATTCAACGCATTGTTGTGTCACAGAGTGGAATACATCGTCACACCATTTTCCTTCTCTTCCCGCATATGACTTAAAGGCCGACTATGGGACTACACATCTTACAGAGACCAGACAGCAGCACTCTGATAAACCTGAACCTATTTAACTACAATCTCCAACCAGTCTATCAAGTGTAATTGTTAAACTTTTATTTACAGGTACATGCTGTATAATCATATCACCAACTAGAGAACTGGCTATACAGACCTACAGTGTGTTGCAAGAAATTCTGTCACACCATGAAGCTATCACATCAGCTCTAGTTATTGGCGGAGAAAGTAGAAAGAAACAAAGTGCGGAGTTAGCTACAGGTTGGTAATACAGTAGAACTCCAATTATCCGAATTAATGGGGACCGGGACCCATTCGGATAATCAAATATTCGGATAATCGGATATTTAAAAAAAAAATGCCATTGAAGAGAATAAAAACTATGTTTTGATATTGCACTATTTTTTTATTGAATTAAATTGCGGGGGGAAGTCAGTGTATGCACAACGGCAAGTTAAGACAAGTCAAGTCAAGACTTGACGCGCAAACACTGGCTTCGCGGGGGGGGGGGGGGGAGAATAATAGCGCACTTAGACTTTTTTTGGACAATTTTTGTGATTCGGATAATCGGCGATTCGGATAGTCGGAGTTCGGATAATTGGAGTTCTACTGTAATCAAGTATTTTGTGAAATTATATCAATATTGTTATCAGGTCTTCAAGGACTCGGGTCCATTGTATTGTCATTTAATTTATGCCAAAATTTTATGTACCAATTAGTAAACCCGGCAAACTCTGTTTCGCTAACAATGATTTTCCCAGTTTTTTTTGCATCTTTCTTGAATTCTTCTCATGGGTTCCAAAACCTTTCCAACAAATGCAAAACTGTGAAAATTGGTTTGTGTATTCTGGAGTTATAGGGACAGGAGCGAAAAGTCAACTTATTTTTATATTATAGAATCTAATGGATGTACAAAAGTTTATTATTATTATAATTATACAGTTAGTGACAATCACAATTAGGTAACACACAGACAGCAGTAATATAGTTCAAACAATAATCTAAGTACAAGTTAGGGCGCCGCGCGACGCAGTCGCGCGCGCATGTGCTTTCACTACGGGCGTGTAGGGCCGACTGGCGACGTGAGGAGCGGTGGGAACGCCGCGGCTTGCGTTAGCGCGCGAAGCGCGGAACCGACGCGTCGGATGATATTCTCGTTATAACACAGCACGTAAACGACGCGACGGATGATATTCTCGCTACACACTCCCCCTCTAGTTCGGACATAGCGCCCTCGCGTTCGGACTAGCATCTAATTTACGGGGTCGACCACGCTTGCGCTTCTCACGAACCGGAGACACGATGTCGCCGACGAATGGCGTTAAGTGTGACACATGGTACCGTCCAATGTGTTCAGCTCGCGTAAGTCCCTCGATAACATAAGTGGTGGGACTTACCACTTCCCGAATACGATACGGGCCGTCTCTCCTAGGGATGAACTTCGCGGTTTGTCCACGGCCTGCGTCGTTCATACTCTGCGTCTTTAGGAGGACAAGGTCACCTACCTTATAATCCGGAGGCGTACGTCTACCTTCATCAGCATACTTCTTCCTGATGGACTGGGCCTGCTCATGGACATCCCTGGCATCTAGAAGCGCTGTCGACAACCTACGAAGGTAAGGCGTAATACTCGGTACAAAATTATCATTATCCACGATGGCTTTCATGTCAGCTACGACGTCAGACGGTGCGCGCAGCTCCCTTCCGAAGGTAAGAAAAGCCGGGGAAGATCCCGTACTCGCTGTCACGGCTGAATTCATCGCAAACCTTATAGCTGCGAGATGGCGATCCCAAGAGGCGTGGTCCTTCCCCACCAGAATTGCCAACTGGGGTTTGAGGTCCCGGTTCTTGCGTTCAACGGGGTTGCTTTCCGGGTGGTACAACGGCGTCAAAGACTGTTTGATACCCATCACGTGACATGCCTGTTGCATCACCTCAGCTACGAACTGAACTCCGTTGTCGCTGACCATCCTACGCGGGACTCCAAACCTCAAGAAGACTTCGCCGATTAAAATCTCAGCGCACTCTACGCTGGTGGCGGTCTCCAACGCAAATAACTCAACCCAGTGAGTACACACGTCCTCTATAATAAGAATCCAACGGTTACCTTTAGCCGTCTTCGGCAAAGGTCCAAACAAATCTACTGACACGACCTCGAACCGGCGAGTCGCAGCAGGCGTCTGCAGTAGTCCTGCAGGCTTCTTGTTGTCTGCTTTATAACGCTGACAAGCAGCACAACGTCTAACATAGTCAGCAACGAAGGTTCTCATACCTACCCAAAAGTAGCGAGCTCTGATGCGCTGCAGGGTTCTCTCAACACCGAAATGACCTGCGGTGGGAGCGTCATGGAAGTCAGCAAGGATGCCCTCTCTTTCATGACTCGGTACCACGAGACAAGCGGAGTCAGCGTCGTCAGCCTCGGGTGCACACCGATACAATACTCCATCAGACATCAGATAACCTCGTTCTGACCAGCCCCTCCCCCTAGACGGATCGGAGTCCTCCAGATCCTCTACGATCGTCTTCAGCTCGGGGTCTTTGAGCTGGTTATCACGTACGTCGGCAGGTGCCCTGTGCGGTATATCTACAGTCACTAAGCATACCTCGCATCCACCTGGGTCCTTTTCACAGCAGGCGGGGCGGCTTAGCGCGTCTGCGATCACGTTCACCTTACCGGGGGTGTACTGTATCTGTAAGTTAAAAGCCTGAAGGGTCAATGCCCACCTTGCCAAACGGCCACTGGGGGACTTCAAACTCATCAACCAACGCAAGGGTTGATGATCGGACTTAACGATGACCTCTGACCCTTCGATGTAGCCCCTGAATTTAGTCACCGCCCAGACCACAGCTAGTGCCTCCCTTTCCGTGGTGGTATAGTTGCGCTCAGCTGGTAACAGCAACCGACTGGCGTACTCCACAGGCCTCTCATCAGGGCCCTCCCCTGCATCAGAACTGCTCCGAGACAGTAACTACTACTGTCGGTATTAAGTGAGAAGGGCTTACTTTCGTCGGCTTGACGGAGTATGGGCGCGGTGACCAGGAGTCTCTTGATATGCTCGAACGCAGCCTGCTGCTCCTCATGCCACCTCCACGAGCTATTCTTCTTGAGAAGGTCAGTTAAAGGCTTCGCGACAGCAGCGTAATTCGGCACAAATCGCCGGAACCAGCTTGACGTAGCTAAGAAACCTTTAAGCTGCCTCTCGTTCTTCGGGGCAGGCATGTCAGCTATGGCTGAGGTCTTCTCCGGGTCTACCTGCAAACCACCGGGTACAATAATGTGCCCCAGGAAACGCACCGAATCACAGGCAAAACAACTTTTCTTGCGGTTAACACGCAGATTAAATTTATCCAGCCTATCGAAGACTGCCTCCAGATCCTCGAGGTGTTGTTCGAAGGTGGGTGACAGAACAATCAGGTCATCTAGGTAGCCTAGGATACTTACCGATCTACCACCACCCCGGGGGTCTGAGGATGTCACAGCGCCGTCACTGGTCTCGAGTGTCCGCGCTGGTACAACCAGGTTCGACCGGAACCGGTCGATCAGTCTCTGGAACGTGGCACCGGAGTTGCGCAATCCCATGGGCATTCTCTTAAACCTGTAGGTGCCAGAGGGCGTAACAAACGCGGTCTTGTCGCGGTCCTCCTCCGCAACACTTACCTGGAAATAGCCAGAATGAAGGTCGAGCGTTGACATGTAGGCGGTGGTCTTCGCGGCATGAAGAACGTCTTCTATGCGCGGCAGTGGGTACCGGTCAGGCTCCGTCACAGCATTGAGCTTGCGGTAATCCACACATAACCGGACGCCACCGTCTTTCTTCTTCACCAACACTACGTTCGCGGCCCACGGCGACTCACACTCCTCTATAACGTCTGCTCGCAGCAGCTTCTCGAGCTCACCGTCCAGCAGCTGCTTCTTACCTGCCGACATCCGGTAGGGTGGTGAGGCGGTAGGCTCCTGCCTCTCGCCTACTCGAATGTGGTGAGTAGCGTAAGATGTAGCTGGTCCCTCGGTGGCGAAGCGCGCAGCCTTAGATATTATAAGCTGGTTGAGCTGCGTCCTCTGAGCAGGTGACAGCTTAGATCCCTCGTTTTCTCTCAGTGCCAGGCCGGTGGTGTTAACCTGCATCAGCTCTGCGTCACTGGTGGACATAAGACTGTAAGAGCGCACAAAGGGTACCTTCACCTTTGTGGAATCTGAAAAGTACCAACAACCACGTTGAAGGTCAAGCAAAATACCAGATTTCGTAATAAAATCTTGTCCGAGAAGCGTCCTATTCTCCGCCCCTGGTATAACAATAAATGTTGTAGGTACAATACGTCCCTGTACTACAACATTCGTATCGCACAACAACACGTCACGTGTATGTTGGGTCCCGTCGGCCAACCCTATCGTGCGGCGGGCCGATGTAAAACTAGTCCCGTTCTTCAACAAAATAGCATACAAACCGGGGCTAGCTAAGCTTTCGGTAGCGCCGGTATCAAGCACAGCGACACCTAATAACGAAGCCACTTCAATATTTATCGTCGGCTGCGACGTGGAGGAATCGTGTGTATAAGCACTTTGGAAACTTACCTTCCCGTCGGCGGCCGCGGCTGGTGCATCTTCCTTGCACTTGCCTTTACAAGTGGGACATTTCGACCGAATAACGCCTTCACGACCGCAACCATAACAAGCTAACTCATTACCTTTCGACTTACACTCGTCCATCGTGTGTCCGAAACGTTTGCAGCGTGCACAGCGTGGTCTAACACGTTTAGAAGTCGCGCTACTACTATCTATGTTCGAACTAGAGTCGGACGTAGTCGTTTGAGGGTTAACATTTTTCACCGCAGCCGTTTGCGGGTTAATATTTTTACCGGTCGAGGTTGAAGGGTTATCTTTATCACGTAAATTCGTGTTCGCGGTATTATTGTTGTGAGACGATGTACTAGATTGGTTCGCTTCGCCCAGCATCTCCTCTACGTACCTAGCTCTCTCAAGTAGACAGTCGACACTACTTACGCTATCACGCGGAACACGTTTACGGATTCTACGGTGTAACAGGCCATACACTATATCGAGTTGCATTTGTTCTGGTAAAGGATATGGTAACCGCGAAATGTTAGCACGCACACGCGAAATATATACGTCGGCACTTTCACTTTGTTGTTCTGTCGCGAATATGTCGCGTAAGACCCTGTGGGCTGGGCGCGCCGCGCCGTACATGAAGCGCAGCCGGCGTAACGCGTCGTCCCAGCTCTCCACAGTAGGTCGCACTCCTCGCCACCACACGGCGGCGTCTCCGGTCAGCAGCATCGGCAGTCCTCGTAACGCGTGGTCGTCTGAGACGCCTGCGCACTCCTTGTAGACGAGCACGCTCTCGATGAACGCTTCCACGACGTCGGCGTTGCAGGCGGCTCCATCGAACCGAGCCGTGCACCGGGTAAAATTGCTCTGCGCAGTGTGCACCGCGTGCACTCCTGCAGCAGGAGGTTGAGTCGACCCCCTCATCACGCTGGCCAGGATCCTAGATAGCTGGTCTTCTGACATTGTGATCATATTCGTATCGCGTCGGTCCGTTGTGGTAGGTGACGCCGCCGCCATGTTGTCGTCCGCGGCGGTTCCCGCCACTCGCGTATCCGTGAACTCTTCGTCACTATCACTACTGCGGTTCTCGATGGCCGTCTGTCCGCGTGTTTTCGGCATCTTCTCGAGACACGACGGTTACAGCCTCGGTACAGTAGGTACACAACAGACTTCAACAGAGCGTGGAATACGTTCGCACTCGCGTAGGTACTTTCGAGCACGAGCCACGAGTTGGGCGCAATTTTGTAATGGATGTACAAAAGTTTATTATTTTATAATTATACAGTTAGTGACAATCACAATTAGGTAACACACAGACAGCAGTAATATAGTTCAAACAATAATCTAGGTACAAGTTAGGGCGCCGCGCGACGCAGTCGCGCGCGCATGTGCTTTCACTACGGGCGTGTAGGGCCGACTGGCGACGTGAGGAGCGGTGGGAACGCCGCGGCTTGCGTTAGCGCGCGAAGCGCGGAACCGACGCGTCGGATGATATTCTCGTTATAACACAGCACGTAAACGACGCGACGGATGATATTCTCGCTAATATTTTCTTTATGGTATAAGCTGGTAAACAAGCAGACGGATCACCCGATGGTAAGCAATCGCCGCCATCCATGGACACTCCTAACACCACCACAGGGGTGTTGGGAAATCAGGGTTTGGGAGGTGGTTTTCATTCATACAATGAAAGCATTTGTTTCACGTCAGTTTTCTGTGAGGCATTAAAATAAAAAAAGGAATAGTAATATTTGTGGATCAAAAATAGATGTACTAAATCCATGATATGTTGTGCTACCGTCAATTGTCTAGTTACTGTTTCAATGGCAATTTCATATACCTGCACTTAAGAAATACCTTTATGTTGTTTTACTTATATAATTTCAGGTATGCTGTATGTGAAACAGAGTATAGACTATGGTGGTTACATAAATTACTGAAGAAAACTCGTAACTTTAAAGTAATGGTGTTCTTTTCAAGCTGTAAGTCAGTTGAATTTCACCATGAATTTTTCAGCAAGTACTGTGAAGCTAACGTTTTGTGTATTCATGTAAGTATACAAGAATATGAATTAGAATCATATTTGAAAATATCAATTTAACTTTGAGTTTAAAACTTTGCTATCCTGACCCACAGGCTCTTATTGGAAAATATAGGGTCACTGATAATTAGTGAACGATATTTAAGCATGTGATTGTACTCATGATTACAAACAACTTTCCCAAAGAAACTTTTTTGTATACTAAGATTTTTTGATTAAGATTTTGTATAATAAGAGAATAACAAAATTAAACAAACCCTATATATGTCTCTGTATGTGTATTAGAATGTTGTTGTTTTATAAAGTTCTGATTTTTCTTACAGGGTAAAATGAGTCAAATCGATAGGACAGAGGTAATAACGAATTTCTACAATGCGGAAAAAGTAGCATTATTTTGCACAGATTTAGCAGCAAGAGGGTTGGATATACCGGCTGTTGATTGGATCGTACAATTCGATCCACCATCAGATGCAAATGTAAGTTGTATTTAAGCTATTATTAATCGCACATTAGGGTAATATTGTGGGACAGGGGGGATAGTCGAAAAATTCAAAGATATCTAAGGTACAATAGCATAATGTGCTCCTCAGCCTACCCAGTCGGGGATAAATGAGTGACGCTGTGTGTGTGTATAGCATAAACTCGCGTCACTGTCCCACGTGAATAGGTTACAGACCGTGTATATTTTTCAAGTAAAATAATGCGCGAATAAAATATTTATGTTCTTACATTATTATGTTCATCTAAAATGTATTTCAATGATTACAGGAGTACATTCATAGGGTAGGCAGAACTGCTAGAGGCATGGGAGCAGAAGGAAATGCTGTAATTTTATTGCGACCAGACGAAATAGAATTTGTTTCGTATTTGAAAGAATCTAAAATATATTTAGACAAATATGAGTCGTGGGATAAGTTTGCCAATTTACAGCCTAAGGTATGGTATTTATACACTTTACTATAGTCATGTTATTAAAATTTATTTAAGTGTTTATCTAATAAGTTTGCAATTTTCAGCTTGATGCTGCCATGTCAGACCCACAGTTTCATGAGTTAGCGGTGGAAGCTTTTCAAGGGTACATGAGGGCGTTTGAAGTAAAGAAACTAAAACATATATTTAATTTAATAACAATGGATGTCGACGCCGTCGCCAGATCTTTCGGTCTAAAAGAAAGGCCAGATGTTGACGTTCGTAAGTTAACACTTAATAAAATATTGTTCCCCTTTCTTGACTATTTTTATGTTAGTTATTTTATATTTATTCTTTGTCTTATTTCATTTTAGGAATAGGATTCAGTAAAAAACATAGACCCAGAAAAAGGATGGCAGCTATGCTTGCAGAACAGTCAGCTGGGAGTACCAAACGAATAAAATAAGCACAGCAATAAGGGTTCTTAGGTAAGAAGTGGATGTTTTGCTAAGGAAGTACAGAAGATGGTGCTACGTTATGCAAATAATGCAAGCAATGTTTATTAACTATGTTTATTAAAGTTGACTTTAAGAAATAGTCAAATGTACATATACTAAAATGTTATTTTATTTTAAATGTTAAATAAAACAAATAAGAAGTAAATAAACGTTTTTATATTATTAATTATTCCTTACAGGGACAGAAATATGTTTTTACAAGATGAAAATAATCTATCTTCTGACTAGATAAGTCTAAAGGTATAATTACGTATAAAAACCATTCCGAAATTTATACATACAGTGTTACATGAGAGGTGTAGACTAAATAACTGTTAAATTAAACATAGGAACTTTTTAGACCTCACTGAGGCTCTTTATAACATCGAAGAACATTCCGAGCCCAGCTGTGTGTATCCAGCTTAGCTAGAAAAACTTCATGACGCTTACATTTGAGGTCAACTTATATTAGTAATACTATGTACATGAAACTTAGTTTCTATTTAGGCGAGACGCACATTTCGTAGATGTTATTTCTTGATAATTTCTCGTAACAATCTTCATGGTTGTGTTGATGATTGATGGCGTAAATCATAGACTCTATAGTTTCTACAGTAGCGGGACATCGATTTAACGAGAAGTATTGCACACATCGCCACGAGGTCTTGCCATGAGTTGTTGAATGTTTGGTATAAACAAAGTTCATATGCACTAATTGTTTGTGGCCTTTTCTACTGTAGATGTATTTGTAGCGAACTGGTAGCTGCTGGTTTTCATTAGATCCATTCACAACTAGTGATAGAGCACCTGTAAAAAAATAACGTAATTTTAACGTCAAAACTTTCATATAGGAGAAGAAATAAAGGAATATAAAAATATTTTAAATTATATAAAAGAAAATGTCTTTTCAGTTTATATAGCATTTAATCAAATATGGATATAAAAATACATTCGCTTATTATATATCATTCAAAACATAGTTTAAGTAACATCACACATTAAAAATAGCACTTGTTCTTCAGAATAAAAAGTTAAGTAATTGTTCCACACAGAGGCCTTACGTATTATAAAATTACAAATGTAAAAATCAGGAATGTAAATCTCAATATTTCTTATAATTACAATAAATGTAAAAAATGATGTAAAATACGTGTAATAGAGATCATTTCGATATCAAAAATTTTATGTCAAAATACTTGTCCAAAACTAAAAATTACGTAGATTATTAATTATTTAAAAAAAAAATTGTATCAGAATTTATTGTTGCATATCTTAAATTAGTACAATAAATAGACTAGAAAATGAGCAATAAAGTCTTTACAAAAATTTTATGGCGAAATATAATGGCACTTATTACAAGTGTGAAAAATATGTGTACTCTCTAATTGAATGCAAGTTTTATAAAAATAGCTTTGTTTTTAATGATAAATTGGCACTTGAGAGCATTGTCCCATTATCACAGTTAATTAATTATTGTGCTTTATGATCTTTATTACTCCAAAATGTAACTGGTACTTACAAATAAATCTATGCTATAATAGCCTGGTCAAGTAGGCCTAAAAATAGGGACAAGTTACAATCATTCGAATATAGCTAAAGATTGATACTGATGTCCATGACATCATAATGAATGAAAAGTATGGAACGCCATATATTTCGAGTCTTTTTTTCAGTATAATTACATTGTAATTAGTAAAGCAAATGTAGATCTTGTATCTATATTACTTACAAAACAATGGTCAATCGCATTTAATCTTGAGACCAGCTCAATCAGATTTTAGTTTTCAAATCCTTTTTTTTTTAAACTATTATAGTTTAAAAAAAACTTTGCAGATGCAAACTTTTTATCAATATTATCTTCTATATTTATTTTGACCAGGCTATAACTATACTTATGCAACTTTTTAAGATGTTTTTGTCACAATCTTTCCGTTTATAGATTTGGTCCCAAATCTCATTCGAATCTATGATTCAGTTTTGTGTGCAATAAATTTATATAAATATGTAGTAATCATTACAAGCCTTTAGTGGATCGTTATCTACTACGTCAAATATTTTCACTTATATTAATAGCTCCCTTTAGAGAGTTAAGCTTGTATAAATAAATGTTAATTTGCGTAATAATCTCCTTGCAATTGAGATACTCTAAGTACATCATTAAAATGAATTCCAAAGCAAGGTGTTTTGCAAAATGGCAGTTCACATGCGCTACACATAAATCGAGTGTCCCGTCTTCGTCCTATTTTCCAACAAAGACGGCATGAGCGCTGTGGGTATTTCTTCTTCCCATCTTCCTTTTGCGGGATAGTTACCAGCCGGTGCTCCAAGGTAGGTCTAGGATACTCTTCACTTGAGTTAGTTCTCAGTGTATTGTTAGTCACCTTACCATTCACTAAGTTTTTAAGGTCGATGAATAACGAACTCAAGCTGGTATCTGAAATCACGATGGGCATTTTCATTGCACTGTTTGCATAATAAAAGGCACAAAATATATTGTTTATAAAAGATTGTAAATTGTTGAAAATGCCATCGTGTTTTCATAATTATAAGCTTTATGCAAAAGAAAACAGGAAAATTTCTTAGTGGAAAAATAATAAAAATGATTGCATTTTCAACACAATCTCTGATTTTAATTGATAAGTAATATGAAGAAGCATTAATAAGCAAAGAAAATGTTTTAAAACGATTTTTTTGGGGTGATAGAGATTATGTCAGAGTGCTGTATTTTAGAGATTGTTATAAAACATTATTGTGATAAAATATACTTACTGTCTTGTGGGGATGGATAGTCTATAGGTACGGACAGATCTTTTTTTCCTTCTCTAGATGATTCATAGTTTTTAGGTGTAGAACACACTGCTGGATCTGTTACTATGATGTCACTATCATCACATTCTGTCTTCATTTCCAAGCCATTATCTGATAGAGACTGATCTTTACTTTTCTCATTAAAATCTTGTGAATTTGTTTTTGATATATGTGTGTTGTATGAAGCAGAAATGTCCACTGGATTATCTTCATACATGTTTTTCATGTTCTCATAATTATTTGATTGGTACATCTGATTATTTTGAGTGTAGATAATTTTTTCTTTTGTTTTCGGTCTCTTTTCAGGGTTTAGTATGTCTGAAAAGTAATTCTTTTGAAGGAATTCAGTGGATTTCCTTTTAAGGTTACTGATTCTGTGCAGTTTTTCTATAAGTTGCCTTTGTTTTAGCAGCTCTAGTTCATTGCTTTGTGTTGTTTCATCGTTTAGAGTAGTGTCGTAGTTGTCTGACACGCATGACTCTGCATCAGGAGTGTTGTTTTGAGTTTCTGTTCTGTGTTTAGGTAAATCTTGCTCTCTTTCACTGTCTTCATCTTCTTCAGTCTGAAACAGTGACAATACATTTACAATTAACATAGATCTAACAAGTATGAGCTTTAAAACCAGTGTTAAACTAAATACTAAGTAAAACAAACATTAAAGCAACTGACCTCTTTATTAGTCAATCCTTTGATTTGTAAAACTTCAGCTGTTCCTATAAAACTAGTGAGATCTTCACGTTTCACACTAACTTCCCCATGGTACATAAATTGTAGCAAGTCTTTCATTGCTTTGTGAGTCACATCCCTCAATACAACTGGAATATAAGAAAGGTACACATATAGCTAGAAAAATACCAAGAAGCAAATTTACAAGCATAATAAAATTCCAATTAAACAGCTAATAATTACCAATTGGATGTTGACATGGATTCAATTGAAACATTTTCTTGAAATAAGGTGAACATATTGACAGTATTACTTTGTGTGCTTGCAACAAATGACCTTCGACAGCTATAGTAACATCGACGAATTCGCCATTTCCTAATAAACCGGCGAATCCTTTAGTGAGATTCCCGTGAAAATTATTCCAGGACAATGAGAATTGTTGGTCCATTTCTAAACACAGTACAGATACATCTGGAAAGGAAATAACTGGTTAATTATTGTATTTACCATTGTTATAATGAATAATGTCTAAAGAAAGTATTACGAACAATTTACAGCTGTATTTGGTGAAAATAAATTGATAAATATTTTGTGTGAGAAACGTGACAGATGTGAACGGCGCGTCGCGTACGCGTAGTGTTGTGCTTTTAGTGATTTTATTTATACCAAGTAGTCTATGGTTAATCTGTGCCGTTGCTTATGGTTGATTCTTACTAATATTATGAAGTTACGGCAATCGCCTAAACATAATAATATTTGGTCTACTATATGGATACATTTTGAAAATATATTACTATTTCAGTATATTGGATAGAAAATGATATTTTTATGGTATTATCCAAATTACACTGCACACTGTATGCCAACACAACGTAACGTCATGCGTTTTAATACCCGAGGCGGCATAGAGATGTGCATTTAAGCATTGTTGTACCTAATCATTACATGTTATAATATGAGGCTCATAGCTTCTGTGAAAATTTTTGATAAATCAAAAAGGTGCTTTGCTTGATTCGAGAATGGTCAACTTGCTCAGCAATCGCACTTGCTTGTGGCTGTGCTTGATGACTGGCCACAGTTCAGAAGCAGAAGAAAAGGCACAGACTTGAGCGGATAGGTAAATCTAAATCTACTACTACCTAGACATATGAATCTAAAATAAAGCTACAACATACTACGACAATAGGCACTCAGGTAATTTGAATTCCAATGAAGCACGTACCAAGATAAGGTACCTACCTATACGAGTTTCACCAAATTTTAACGACCGTCTGACTTAAAAGTTTTGTTCTCGTTGTTTCAGTGAGACAGGAGTAGGAGTAAAGAGAAAATGGGTTATAACTTGTAAAATTTACGAGACATGTTAATGTTTTTATATTCTTATTGCGTTGACTGTTTATTACCTACCATACTTACTGAAGGTACGTTCAGGATGGAGGAAAGGTACCGTACCTATAGACAAAAACAAATGTATGTTTTGTAGGTAATTTCATATGTTCATATCAAAAGTTATGATTTTAAAACGCAAACTTTTAAGTAACGGTTAGGTAAGTTAAAGAGGGACAACATATTTTTCTACGCCTTCTAACATATTAGTAGATACTATGTGTATAGTACTATGTATACTAAGCGTCAGGATTCGCTCAGTTGTTAGATGGCTTGCAGTTATTTAGTTCGCCTTCCATTAGTACAGAGCTTTGCTAAAACTTTCCATCAGCGGTCGTGGACTAGTCCAGCTAAATTAAGTTTCAACCAAACTTTTAGGAGTTTGTCGACGCAGTGGAATCCCAACGAAGACGTTAGTTACACTGACCAAGTTTTGTTTGTTGTGCGAATTTCTATATTTTGTTTGACGTCTCCAAGTAGGTGACTACTAGGTACCCTGGCTACCTACGCTGATACCTAATTCCCTTAGGTTTGGTAGATAAACAACTAAATGTAACTATTTAATCTAGACAAACCAGACTTATAAACTTCTAATCATTTTCTTTTTAAAAATCTCGACATAATTGATTGAATTATGTCGACATTTTTAAAACCAATGTACACATCATATCTACCTAAATATTTTTTGTGGTTGGACCATTGCTATAATATGTACAAGGAACAATTCTTTGTGAGGTTACTAATTGTTGTTCCTATTCATTTTAACCCCGGATTAGCGGACTACCTCGGAGCTACGGACTACCTAGCGGGTTGCCGGGGTTTCGGATGAGCAGGACTATGAAAGAGTCTGACACTCCCTCTCGCCTTACACAAGGCGGGATAAGTTCTTAGAAGTTCTTAGATTGGGCCTCCTAGCACAGGTATATCGTTTACTTAAAAGGAGGTCTCTATGTTATTATTGTTCTGTAATAGTTGTACAAGTTTCTGCAATAAACATTTTTTCACTTATAATCAGAGTCAAAGCTAGTTCAAAACCTTTGCACCAAAGTAGAACTCAAATAGTCTTCTCACGTAAAAGCTAACGAACTCGTGTGTAGTTGGAGTTGTAGACTCGCGTTCTATTCTCAGTCAGACTTTAAGACAGACTTATCTACTCTGGTGTAACTGTGAACATCATAATTTTACTGGTAAGCAGGAAAGCAGGTACCTACTTAGTAACTAACTAACTAACTTAGTTAAGGATTACACAAAATCGAACACACAGAATCGAACCCGCTACACGTTACTTGGTAGCCGGTTGCCCAGCCACCGCACCAATCGTGCAGTCAAAGTAGTCATAAAGTTACTTCAAAATATAATTTTGAACCTAAGTACATACCTAAATACCTATCTAGTCTGCCTACTTATTCCCTTCAACTTCACTCTCCAGACTGGGGCTTAGGTACCCTTTGTTAACTATTATTTAAACTTAGTGCTGAAGTTTAATACTTAAGTAAAGTTTATTAATTTCGTCTGTAAAGATTTCGCATTATATTTGTGCGTGGTATTGATTTTATCAGTTCCATTAAACCAGTGCTAAAGCCACACATCTCGTGCACTATCGATTATGTGTCAGAAACAGTCATGAGAGGGCGCACCACCAATACTTGAGCATCTAAAGGGCCTGTCTACAGTTTAGTGGTCGCAGCCAGCCGTTAGTACTATTTATTGATATTTTAGAGTATGGGCCACAACATGTATGTAGGTACTTTACATCTTTATGAAAATAAAACCATTTAAGAGGAAAAATATTTTTCTCATTCTCAAGTAGGTAGTTACTTTGGAGTGTCCACTAAATTTTGTTCGTTCTGTAATTTCAAACGTTGGAGTTACATTTTATTTTATGTCCTGAAGTACACGAGGCCAGTGTCTCCCTCTAGGTATCGATTGTAGGACATGTCCACCGACCGCTTAAGCGTCGATTAATTAAGTTCTGTAAGAGCCAGTCACCCTATTTTCTAAGATAGCCCAACCATGACTCCGCACTTTTAATTTTCTGGTGTCACGAGTTACAGCGATAAAGCCATCCCCCCTTCTTCTCCAGTTCTCCAGTAATGAAAAGTATGCGATGAATGGGCTTCTTATTAAAAGTGTAGAAAAGTTTCGTGAAGACAAAGTTCTCTCTATTGTGTTGTTAACACCATAATATAATGAAATTGCTGTGCAAATTCTTCTGTCTTTTTACGGTGTTATATGAATTTTGAATTTTGTTTTTGTCATTTTCACAGAACATTCCCGTTGTAATTGCTAAAAGAGTTCCATAAACTTGATGAGACTTTTAAACGAAAATTGGAGTATGTAGCTTGTATTGTAGGTAGGTACCGCACCGTTTTAATTAATATCTGAAGTTAAAGTATTGCGTAATTAAAATGTCGGTTGTACCTCCAGCCAGGACGGTCTCGGTTGGTCCGGCGACGCGGTCACTCCAATGGAGGCTGCCATTGACAGGTAATCGATGCGGTTTGCTAGTTTATTTGGCTATCGGTTCCGCTCTCAGCATGTGTATCTACTCGATATAATCGATACAGACCCCCGGTTTAATACGATTATGAATCGGAGCGTATTCGATTATAGCAATTCCGATATGACTGCGCGTTTAATAACGTGCGGGAAACTTGGATACTTACCTGTTCGTGTTTCAGATAGTTGTTGGGTATATGGAAATACTTGGGATTCTTAATCCTTTTGGGGAAATGACAATTTAACATTTCAATTAGGGAAACTGGCGTTAACGCTTTACGGTTATACGTACCTATAGATAAGTTGGTAGCTCCTCAAATAAGGTAAGTAATAAGGCAGTTTCCCCGTATTTAGACCTTATTACACCACATATGTAACACATAAATTATTTAAGTATGTTCATTTTAGTTTAATTAAAACTGCAAGTTTAATCCACACTACGATCAAAATTTTGTTGCTAACTCGAAGTTTATACAAACTAAACACAATATTAAGCCACGTTGAAGGCTTATTATCGCTTCTACCTCTAGTTTGTGGGATGCAGAAGTTTGCTGAAACGGATGCACCTAAGAGTGCATCATAATCGCGAGGATTTCAAAACTTACTCGACCGTTGTGTTACAAAGTTTTCATTTACGTATATTCCTTTGTTCAGATAGAATAAAAACTGTTGTATAGAATGTAGACTAGTTTCTTGTGTTGTAGACTCGTAGATATCTGCAAGCATCGAGACGGCAGCTGCGTCGGACGTCTGTAAGTTCAGTTCGGCACGCGCGAGAGATGGGACAACTTTTAGCCGACCTATTTACTGCACAACACCGGATTGGACTTGTACTGCGGTACCTGTAACTTTGAGAGCCGTATCTGATGGATTCAGCTGATGTAGGTTGACAATCTTGCGTGTGTGCCGCGAAGTTTTGTAGGCATGCATCGGCACGGAAACTGTGGGGTTTATCACGGTGTTATACTTAGTCACAAATTAAATTACTTCTTGATACACGTTATTTACAGTAGGTAGGTTGTTTATTAATAATATCTATAGTTATTTATGATGTTGCTTTACACATAATTTACATTCCAACTCTCTGATTTTTCTGTAGCAAATATTCTTGTGGAATTAACGGATTGAAATCAATTATAAACTAAATGATAATCTGTGTAAGTATTTCAGTTACTGCCACAGCAGTCATTTACTGTCACGGCAGCATTTAATTTATTCCTTATCTGAGACATTTAATTTTGTCCAGAAAACAATTGCTAAGGACTCGATTAAGTAATCATTAAAATACTCTGAGTACGGCGGTTAATGTAGAATACTAATGTTATTATATTGTAATCAAATAACCGACAAATTGTAGAAATAGGTACTCAACTTAAAAAAATCCTTGATAACTTTTTTACACGTCGCCATCGATAACAGAATCAGATTAGTTGGCAAATAAAATTAGTGGGGAAAAATTATTCAGGGCGCACGCTTCGAATAAATTGATGTCAGTCGATATCATTAACTTTATCATGATTCTTCAATTGATTGGGGATTTTTCGTCGGTGGCTGAGTTAGTTCGCGAAGTATCCGTATAAGTCGGAAGTGCGAGGACGTGCTCTCCAGAGGGCTTGGAAGTTGGCGCGTGATTGGCCCCATTGTTAAACCTCAATAGTCCGTCTTCAGACCGCTAACTGAACCGTTTCATGCTTCATCCGTCGTGATAATTTCGACTTATCAATACGATTTTTTAGGTCATATCTAATTTAGAGCTTTGTGTGATACTTCAAATAAAATGAATTTTTAATCAAATATACTTTAATTACATACCTACTATTATTATATTAATAGTCAACTGTTAAATAATGAACATTTCATTCGACTTCCGAGCTAAAATGAAACATTATTAAATTCACTTCCACGACGCAACAAAGATGGAACACAAAACAATTTTTAATTAAATTGAATTTAGAAGGGGTTTTTTAATATTAAAAATTCAAAATAGATTATTGAATCGGCCAGTACCCGTGATTACCCTTACAATAACACAAAAGATATTTCAATCAGTCGGCCGCGCCCGCCGCTGTCGGCTGACCGTTTACCAATATCTCAGTTGAATGGACCTCAATTAAGGCTCTGACTAACCTACTTAAAATAAATCTCTTGCTTTAAATTTAATACTTAGAATAACAGCTGACAATTATAATATAGATTTGATCCTATCATGAAGGAGGTTTTTTATGAATTAGGTACTTAGTTTGGTAACTTGGCTTTCTAGTCACGTTTGGGGAATATGAATTGGTTCTCCTTGTACGTGGTGCGAGCTCAATCATTAGGCTGGCTACTTATCGAGAGTAGCTTTCTGCTGCACTCGTGTGGTTATGAATCTTTTGTTCGAAGATATTTTCTCTGTTTGCATTGCGAAGTATAAAAGAGCTGGTGCTTTATGGGTGCATTTGCTTTCAATATGGAGGTACATGCCATCAGTGTTTTTGTCTTCGTATCGGCCGAACCGCACGGTATTTGGGAAAGATCCAAAGAGACAATGGTTGGCTTTTACTGGAATGACTGTGAAAGCGTCAGTGGCCAGTTGGTATCTGTTTACTGATTGTTCCGTAACTACTAAAAGATGAAACACGTGGTTGGACATGTTATGATCTGCAATTTTTTTTTATATTTGATGGGTCGACGTTTGGCCGCTATCACGTCTGGTGGTAAGTGATGATGCGGCCTACGATGGAGCATGTCTACCTAGTATGTAGTGCCCTGTATTATTTAGTTTTGACTAATGAAGCCTGAGATAATTTACTTTGGTATGTGTATCTACAGTACTTTTGGGATTTCGTTTCCAGTTGACTAATAAAATGTAACTGATTTAAGTTAAAGTACAACGAGTTAAAAAAATATTCCCCTTAAGTCGTGTGGGAAAATCATGTGAGATATAATACCATGTTTTAATTACAGCATACATCCTACTTAGTACTTAGCAACACAAAACATGTAGGTACTAGGCACATAGAAATCCTAATCTGTTTCGTAATATCATAATTTACCCAGTGTAAACTGCTTTGTGATCTGACCGGATTCTTAAATAACGCGTCTGTGTTGGACATCTCTAAAGAGGTTTTAGGCAAAAGGCTCGTCCCGGAAAATCTCTTACTAAAAGTTACAGGGTGCAATGACCGGAAAACAGATGTCACAACAACATGCTATTTAGGTACAAAGCTTTGTAAATATTTTTGTGAAAATGTGTGAATTATTATCGCCATCTTTGATTGCTGTGAGTTATTCTTAAGAAACCACTTTATCAATTGAGGTGTAGCTGCCACTATTTGTATTAAGTTGGTTTTCCAAGATTGTGTTAGACATAAGTAAGTATACCTATATCTGGAGTTCTGAGTTCGGTTCGAATTGAGAAAAGTACTTTTTTACACGAAGAAAGATATAGATATAGCTGCTTACTTCGCCGGGGATTAAATGGTGTGATGTTACCTTCGTAGATAAATCAGAACTGTAGAAGGCGAAGAACGATGATCATGATTTTCAGTCAAACACAATTCAATAAGAGATCTCAGAGAGTCAGAGAATACAGTTCAAGATATATCTAAACATCTCCGCCTTGTGTGTTGTTCACACATGTCCTAAAGCATGTTCTATGCTCTAGCACTAAGACAGGCACAAGACGGCGTACGTCAAAACGCCAACACTTACAACACAATACAGTGCTTATCCCTAGTCAGGCGGAGTCCACAGTACGATAATACCTCTTCAGTGAGAGGATTATGCCGTGAAACGATTCTACTTATCGTCGCCTACCGACTCTGCCGCTGCACTGCCAAGTAAACAGCGCCCAGATAGTTCCCTGCCGGCTTATACTGCAATGCAAAATTGTGTCATATTTATTATCCTCAGCTTTCAGTTATTTCTGACATAATTTTATAATTCTCAAACGAATAGTTTAATGAAAACACAACAAATAAATATTTTAGTGCATTCAAATATTTAAGTAAAGCTTAGAGAGATAAAGTTACAGTAGAAGTATGAAAATGCACAGTCAGGGTGTCGGAGGAAGCTGGGCGGGGAGAGCCGCTAATGCCTCTCGGAGTGCGGATTACTTCATGAAATGGTCGCGCTTAGCGCCACTCCAGCGTGAAAGCTGCCTGGCGATCTGTTTGCGCCACCCACTTCACAATACAACCAAGTGTCAGTCAAAAGATACCGCTCCACGATCCACGAATACATTCGTACTATCCAATAACCTTCAAAACCAAACGTCTGTAAAATTGCAAAGCGGCTTTACAATAAAACAATATCGTGTAGATAACACAAGAAGGGTTCATTTGTACGGGAGAGTTATGTTACTATTGACGTCAACGGATATATACAAGCGGGCAAATCCGCGAGTTCCCGAGGGGCTAGCAACCTTTTATGCAAATTATAGTGGCTACCCTAAACTACATTATGTTTATTGTACTCTTTTCCTTTTTCCGACTAGGTACGGGTCAGCATTGAGTCTTTACCGGATTCGGTTGAAAACTGACATTTCCCACGGAGCGATTGCCTTCATCTATTCCATCTATAACTTAATTTATAGGCATAATTCAACTCATTTACTCATGTTTTAACGTGATTTTCTACCAGAGATGTGGCTATATAACTATGCTACGAAGTTGTAATAGCTGCACGAGAAAGATGCGCAGCTCGAGTATGCGATGTATCGATAGTAGGGAAGCCGTCCATAGCACACATCCATAATACGCATCCATAGCACGCATCTTTCCATATAAAAAATATAGCTTAGTTAAGTCCGTTTTCACCATTGCTAAACTATGTGTCATGTGTATTAATGAATATGATTGGTGGAAGCCAAACGCATCCACAGCAACGTAGCATAGCACATCTCTGGTAGAAAATCACCCTTAAGCCTATAAAAATGTGAAAGCAGCCATTGTTTATGCCAACTACTCCAAGTGAGATGTTTACAATTTCTGTTCTAAAATCACCTAACATTCTAATCTACATAACCGTATTCCACCAACCAATTAGGGTTATTGTCTTCTATTTGCTTAGGTATCAGAGAGTTCTCTAGGAAACATTTCCTTACCCTCTCGCACGTCGATTGTTGAACTTCAGTTGACACTTCGGAAAGTTGGAAAGGAACTTTTTATTTTCCCTCCCTCTATTGGCTTCCTTCAGTGAAACTTTGTCTAGTGGCAATGGAAACCAACATTGATTTAAAACAGATGAAACTTGTCAGCGAGTTACTGTTACTTCACGAGTTTTATTGACAAGTTGAAAAACGAAAAAAATGTAGTTCTGTTCTTATTTGCGATAGAAGTAGAGGTGTGGTTTCTAGTTTTTGTTTATTATTGAAGCTACGAAGTAAATATACTTATTATAACAGTAAAAATATAGGATTTTCAGGGCACGTGTAAGTAGTGTATACTAAGTAATGGGCAAAGGAAAATAGTATATGGCATTATGGCCTTATGTACCACTTTTTATTGTATAGTATACATTAAAGATTAAATAAAGTGTTACAGTGTCCAAAATTCAAAATTTAAATAACAAACTGTAAATAAAAAATCCAGTCTATTCGCAACCAAAGGACCCAAGACCACCAAACCCAAATATAAATTCTGTGCTTTTAAGATATTCACCACGTTCCCGTTCCATTGCACAGTTAGACACACCCAAGCCGTCTTTACTGCAATAAAGGATCAATAAATCCAAAACAAAACCCCGGTACGTAACGGCTCAACAGGAAATGTCCCTGTACCTATATTTCACACGGGTTTAGTTTATTTATTCTTTATTGCGTAAAAAAACGAATCGCCCTTTCCATTGACTTTACCCAGATAAAGTTGTTTTGCTTTGTTCGTTTCCTTTATAAAATGTACCTCTAGTTTTGCTTATGGAAAGCTTATTTCTTCATCTAGTCGTTAGATACAGGCGGGGTGACTGCAAAGCCTGGATTTGTTTGGCGCGCTGCAATTACCTTTTGTTTCTCTTGGATTTCTTCAACTTTCTCAAATAGGAAATGTTAAAATCTTAATTTTATGTTTTGTTTTTATTTAGAGCTAAGCTTTTAGTTCGGTGGAGAAATACTGTGAACTAAATATGGGTTAATATTTTAGCATTGTTCGTGGTAATGGCGTTATTACCTACAATAAAACAGTGTAATAAATAATTGTTAATTATATAATTTAGGTGCTTTAAACACATAAACTTGGTCCCAGTTACATCTTAGAATTCCTCCAGTCACCCTGGGTAGATTCGAACTAGTCTTTCAACTTCAATCACTAAGTAGCTTAAGGAGAAAGGCTTTTGTTCAGCAATGAACGTATTCCGGCTGATCATGATTTGACACTTAATGAGGGTGAAGTTTGTAAAAAAGAGTCCTAATTTCCTTGAAAGGATAATTTTAGATTTTGAGAACTTTTTGGAATAAATGAATGAACATGAGAATAGCGGTATACGAACTGAAGCTACTTAAATTCTCACGCTAATAAAGACAAACAGTGAAGGAAAATATCGCGAGCAAACCTGGGCTTATAATTTTTTTGATTATAAGTTTGAAATCGCCAAACCGCATTAAGCAAGCGTGGTGATTAATGCTCAAACCTTCTCCATGTGAGAAGAGACTTTGTTCAGCAGTGGCCACTTATAGGCTGATGATCACCACGGAATTGAAATATCGTAACATTAAATTACAGGTACACATTGACATAAAAATAAATGGCAAATAAAACGATTATTTATTACTGAACTTAGGTTGTTAAGTATAGTAATATAGTACCTACGTTAAACGATGTTTATTATTCATAAAACTTGCAAAGCATCTCGCTTCGAGCTATCGAGTAGAAAAGTTGCATCCGTATAGTTTGTTCTCAGCGCCGACCGAATGGAAAATTGCATTGTTTATATAAAGGTTAGCATGAAATAGGTGCATCTTTTCCATTTGGCCCTCCTAACAAGAAATTGTGGTTTGTTTTGTTTAAAGAAAAATAAAGCAAGAATGTAGTTGTTGCTTTTAATTTCTTTGTTATTTATTTAGGTGAAGTTTGCAAGCCAATAAGCGTTTTTGTGTATGATGTCTAAACATTTTTTTTTGCATTATGTTTTAATTAACAGAACATAATTATTTCATAAATAGTGATAAATACCCAAAAATGTAAAAATAGAGTAGCAACGAGAACGAATTATTTTGCAAAGTTATTAGTTTTCGGTACCCTTACTACAAGTTTGCTTTACGTTTGAAGTAATCAAAACGAGAACGCGTTCGGCGCTCTGATTGGTTGGTTTATGGATCGTGGTGTTCTCGTATTCTAAATTCGTTATTCAAATCGGTCAACTACATATTCTGAACACACCTTTCTCTTTCATTATGTAATTGTCTTTGTGTGTATATTTTCTATTCTAACTCCGAATATTTAGTCCTGTAAAGAGGCCAATTAATAGTAGGTACATACATCAGGTACTTGTGTTGTTACACTAGTTATGTAAGAGACGAACGTATTGTTAAGTACTGAATACTACTCCAAATTCTTAATAACGGCCTAAAATGTTGTTACTGAGAATTTAAAAATTAATTGCCGTACTCAGAGACATTTAATGACAAGTAACGATTTAATGCGAAAACAATTCTTAATTTTGTCGCCCTTAAAAAACTTCAAACTCCATAGTCGGCAGTTGAATTTGTGGCCACTCAACCAACGGGCAAGGCTTTGTGAGCTAAAAAGTTGTATGCGAGTAAAACATCAATTGGCAATCCTAACAGCTAAGCTCTTCCATTTCACTCCCTTTCAAATGCTCATAAAAGACAGTATTTTTTTGTCAAGATTAGTTAGCGGATCAGCGCCAAAATGTCTCGAATTTTCCTTTATGAAACTTTAAACTAGGTGCTCGTACCGACGATAAATAAAGCTTTAGTGCGAAGGAAGAGAAAATAAGGGATGAGTGATCTTTTAAGCCAGGCTTGTCGTAACAACGTGGACGGATTATAAGGAAGAACTCTGATTTAACCTGAACTAGGATTGTTTGTGTACGGTGTACCTTCATATACCACGTCATACATAAATAAATATTATCTCAGCTACTAAGCCCGTCCCTGTATAATTTATTTCTGTTGTTATATTAATAAATAGGTTATTTTGTATTGGTTAAGTATAATGTTTAGCCCGGAGCTGCGGACTGCCTAGCTGGTACAGAATTACCAGACTTCTACAAATTTATTATATGGATAAAACTTCATACCTATAATTAATAAAAGGCTCCGGTTCGAAAGGCAGGAGTAGGAATGGGGTGGTTTTTTGAGTTAGTAAGAGTCTGAAACTCCCGTCTCACCCAAGGTAGAAGAAGTCATTGGATGATTTTTCGCCCTCAAAAAAAGTAAAATGTTTAGCAATAAGTTCTAATTAGACACAAGACGTATGGCATCAATACCGAATACCTAATATTAAGTAGAGTATATTTTTATATTTGTAACTAAAGTAATGGAAACGAGAAACTTGTAAAAACGATCTGAAAGTATTTAGAAATAAAGTCTTTTTCTTTTGAAATACTATTTTCTTTTAAGTTTTTTTTTGCCTTTTGCTACATTTCCACATACATATAGGTAATTTTCGTATTGTAACAAATGGAAACGTTATCTCGGCGCCGGTAACGTTTCCTGTGATCTCCTGTAAGCCGAGATTAGGTCGGATTGAGTAGAACCGTGCCACCGAACTGCTTATATTGAAGACGCGTGTGGAGCCTCTGTACACACTCTTAATTCCTATTAACTTGTCAAGTCACTAACAAGTATATTCCACTGATTATTTGATGAACACTGTGGAGTGGACCCCTCGTTCTAAGTGACCTTTTCAAACTTTGTTGAACGGTGCTAGATAGGGAGGCTCTAATTATACTGCGGCAAACTAAAACTAAACACTTTCTTGAAGTGTTCCTCTTGCTTGGTTTTCACGATTTTGTTTATAGAATCTTATATGTATGTATAGTACTTCCAATTTGTTATTGTAGCTGAGCTAGTGCATTGTAAACGTAACATGAATAATGTCCGCTAGCGTGAAAATTACTAGGTGAGGTGTACTAAAATATTCGCGCGCAATAATAGTGAGTGGCGCGCAATTTGAACGGAATAATCTCCGCATTTAGAATTAGAGGTTCGCTTTAAGTCGTCGTAAATATAGCGCAACATAGTTATTTTGAAAAGGCTTGCACGCCGTGCCCGGGGCGGTTCGCTTGGCGGAATATAATAATAGTCGTCGGGCCACCGCGGAATATCATCTCGGTACATTGTGAGAGGCAGGATGCTCATTAGATGAACGCCCCGGGCCGCCGCCCGCGCCGCGTACTCGCTTAGTGCCTACCTTCAGATACACTGCTCCGCATGCCTGCCGCTGCACTTCGTATTCTAATTAGTTTTACTTTTCACCCTCCCTAACATTAACCGTTTGCCAGAAGCTACAAATTGGTGTCTCGGTGGCCTACTTTTTCCGTCCGCTGCACCAATAATATAAATTTCCAGATCCTTTCCAACGACGTTCTGATAAGGCCGAAACGAGCAACTGAAATGGAAAGTGTTCATACTGAAGTTATATCTTACGATAAAGTTTTAGTTAGGACCCATTATAGGATATACGGTTCACGGATCTAATAGGCTTTAACCTCTTTATGTTATCGCTTAAGTTGAGTGCGGTGTTAACATTATAATTATAACGACTGCTCTTACTGAACACTGGAATAATGTCTGAGCGAGTTTGCGAAGCCGATGTAATATTTTAATCTTATCATTCGAGTCAAGTTTCATGTCTCGCGAGGAAAGTTTGATCCGCGGTTCAAGTTTCGAGACGAACGACGAGCTTACAACTGTGACTGTGGGGCGCTCAGTCTCGGATCTCTGTACTTTAATGGGGTCGACACCATTATTGATGTTACTGTTCCTATAACATCACCTACTTTACATTCATATTTTATAGGATTTGGGAAATGTTAAATAATAGTATAATACGTAACTGTTTATGTTCGTCAAAGGTGCGTTTACTTACAATTCAATTATGTGGACAACAGAAATGTAACAAAGGCAATATGCCACTAATAAACCTTCTTAATACCAAATAATACGCTAAAACTGAAGATTTGAAAATCAAAAATCTTAAAAATGACTTACTTGTACGAAGACTTCGCAATCACACTCAATAAATAAACCTATTCAATAAACGAAATCAATACAAAACTCTCCTTTAACCTTCATATTTCGTAAGTAAAACAAAATTGTTTATCTAGTCGAAGAGTGGCGTTGTTTCTCAAAACAATCTCTTCGCACGAGCTGGTGACTAAGCATTTTCAAAGTTAAGAAGCCTTGTTTGGCCGCTTCCGATATTTGTTAAGCCCGTGTCGGTTTTACAAGATGCCAGCTTGAGATAATTAATGTGAAGCCTCGTAAAGCCCTTCTTAGTAATTTAACAACTTCTAATTGAATAAAACTTAACAACCTTTGTCCTGTTACGTTATAGTAGGTGTGTATAATTATAATTACTGTTTACTTATATCGGAATTGTTTCTTCATAGTTTTACCTCTTTTATATCTGCAGGTTTTGTAGGTAGATTTCAATTTCAGTTCACAATTTAATTTAGCGTTTGTGGATAATATTATTGCTTTTTAATTCCTTAGAACCTACCTTTGAATATCCCTATCCAGAAAATCTTTTTATATTTCGAATTAAATCAATACTTTTTTGTACACTTGGTAATTCGAAATATAAATTTTAAGTAACCAAATGACGACAGTTATAAGTTGCAGAGAGAAAGAGACAAAAAAATTTGCAGGTGACAGCACCGACATTTTGAGGCAAATTCAAATTTCGAACCATTTGATATTTCGAACATTAAGTAGATAATTCAAAATATTTTATGAGTCCCTCCAGATTCGAATTACGAGTGTCGAGTATATTGATAAATAACAACTAAAAAAAATTATAAAATATTAATTTACTTAGTAGGTAAATAGAAAAAAAATACGTTGTATACGAAAACGGTTTCAAATATTTTTATAGGTTAAATAATAAATGACAAGACCTTTACTGACAACAGTTTAAAAATATTATAATTTTCTTTTTAAATCAGTTTAAAGCAACATGTAAGAAATGAAATGGTTTTTAAATGTTCCACAATTCAGAATTCATTCTGCGTTTTACTGGTTTCTTATGGAGTGAAATAAATTCCTGTCGAGACGATTGAAACTAATGACGTGTGTTGTAATCGATTTGTGACAGATTTTCTTCCCTAAATGCCATTTTGAAATTGACTCTACGTGATTTGAGGTTATTATTACCGTACGGTAAATTTTCATGCGCATTTTAACTTATAAAGTAAAAAATATGGGTTACAAATCATACGTACCAATAAGTTACTCAACACTTAATAGGTTAAAAGTCAGTGTGTCAGTGCCACAAGTTTCAAACCAAATTATTAATTAGAACTTCAATAGACAAGCTGTAAGTATACATTTTTATGACATAGGTAGTATTAATGTGACCATTAGCTCTAAAAGATTTATCCACATCGATCAAGGTATCTTCGAATAATCGGTGGACATTCATAAAATATTTTACTTTTGATTACAAATAAAACATCTGCAGCAGGGTTAAACACCCTCGTGTAAACACACGTAGTATTACATCCATGCTCTGAGTTGCACCAGTCCGCGAAGAGAATCAGACGACACACAAAGATGAGATGCT
Organism: Spodoptera frugiperda; assembly: GCF_023101765.2. Classification (NCBI taxonomy): domain Eukaryota; kingdom Metazoa; phylum Arthropoda; class Insecta; order Lepidoptera; family Noctuidae; genus Spodoptera; species Spodoptera frugiperda. The sequence continues at coordinate 6,357,675 of NC_064241.1, read as the reverse complement.
CATAAAAATAAAATACGTGCATTTTTCAATATTCAGGCTAAATATTGTTCCACGTGCAACGGAAGTGTACAAAGCACCGCGTTGAGATTGACATTGTTAAGAGGTTTAGTAACGGATGCGCTTGCCCGCTTACGCCATCAAGATGACATAATAAATGGAGGAGGGCGGTACAATTAATTGCTTCTAAGGAATGCGCCCAGCTGCAGCAGTGATAACATACATATAAGATGAATAGTTTACATCCACTTGGTACTTAGTCATCTATATAAATAAAAATATTGTTTTAATGTCTGTCCATTTTGATTCTGATGGCTCGCCCCCTTTTACACTGTAACTCATAAAATTACTTTCGAAAAGTGAATGTTCCTTTTAATATGGGCTCCTCTACCTATTACTTTAGAAAACAAAAGACACTATCATAGTGTTATGTTTACTATTAAACTTCCCAACAGCAAGTCCATTAACTTTATTCAACAAAGCATTATTAAGCTCACTCCATTTTCATTAAACTGGAAAATTCCAGAATATCATTGATTTTACCGAAACGGTTATTCGGGACGCCCTTTGCCATTATCAGAACATTGTAATGAGCGTTCAATATTGCCTCGTCGCACTACTACAGAGTCTGTAATCTTAAAACGCCACTTTACTTAGAGTCATTCGAGGTAACGAGACCATAACTCCGTCTTGTCTTGGATACGGAGTAATCCCGCCACTCACGAAACTCCGCAGATCCAGATAGAGAATAGAAATACGATTAGTTGGGTTTGTTTAGTTTGATTGGAGCCGCCTAAGCCTGCATTACTTGGAGATAGCACGATTTCTTCGCGTCCGTGGTTGATAACTCGCATTCTGTGTTACAGCTGGATCAGAAACAGTTAATCTGTAAGCCGAGGTTCACACGATACACATCTAAGTCAGACGTTGTCTATCTAGCTTAGGACGGGTGGGAGTGGGTTAATGACTCGGAAATCATTCGGGTTAAGTTCCTTTGGGAACGGATTGGAAGATAAGGGACCAACAGATTTGTTAGTGTCGCGTCGCGCATCAGGATTCGGTGGAACATTTCGAAACATTGACCTTCACTTTGGCATTTATTTTCTTTTTCTTAATCGAATAAAGGTTGTCTCACAAATTGCAAGGAATCTGTGTAAGTGTTCGAACTTAGTTCGAGTTTAGACATTCTATTGTTTGATAAACAACATTGTGGTCGAAACAAATAGGTTTCGGTGTGAAACCGATATTATTGGGGGAATAGTTTACAATTCGTTTGATTCTGTGGTATTAGGTTTGTCAATAACAGTGCTCAGCTTTGAAGGTGACGGTAATTAATAGCAACAGGCCTTTATCTAATGAATTAAAATCACAGAATGGGGTCTCGGAGAGAAAATAGTTTTCGGTAAATTATAAACAGATTAGTTCGAATGTTGTACTACAAATAGTTGTGTATCTTGTGTTGTGTAGTAGCTTCAACACTTTGTTTATAGTCAACAACTAAAGTAGATTAACACTATCCAAAGTTTCAGAAGAGATTTATGAATGCAAACTTGCTAATTGTTTCTCACAAAATTATTGAAGACTACAGAACACTAGGAAGAAACATTTACGTAAATATATTACTCGTATGTAATGAAATTGATATATTTTATGTTCTTCGAAAGGGAGTAAAACAATTATAGAAAAACAATGGCGAGAAATTATGAGTACCTTTAATACGACTGCTATTGTTTTACCTAAACTCTAAATATTATTATAATTATTTTCTGCTACGCAACAAATACATGTTTAATACTATTGTAATTGAGAATATCTCAATTGATTAGCTTTATTTTTTACGATCACAAAATATATTTTTTTATTATGGTATAAGCCGGTAAACGAGCAAACAGATCACCCGATGGTAAGCAATCGCCGCCGCCCTTAGACACCTGAAACACCAGAGGCGTCACAAGTGTGTTGCCGGCCTCAAAACATAGCATAATATAAAGATGTGAATAAAATTGATTAGTTCTTTATTTGTCTATACCTCAAAACAATACTAGGTGTACTACAATCAACAAGACGTCACTCTAGCATGCTTCATACACTTCTTTAAAAGACATATTTAAAAGGTATATTTATCTTCACATTGTATAAGACAACAAACATTATAATATCTTAACCTGCCACTGCACACAGAAGCTGTGTAACTAAGTGAGGCCAGATTTCCGGTTCATTTATCTGGTGTCTCATCATAGTTCCGTTGCAGCCGGATGCAGGCGGTCAACGGTTAATTGATTACCCGGTAGTTAACCGGGTAAAGCGCCGCCTTTTACACATCAAATACGGTTATGTTTGTAAAGCTCAATGCAAATTATTTAAACTTGTTATGTCCCAGTAAATTGGCTTTAACGGACGGTAATTTGTTTGTTGGTGATAGTTTTTGGTTTTTATACGTATTTCGGGGTGTTTTTGTTTTTATTTTGCGATGGAAAAGAAACTGCTTACTGCAAATTTCAATAACCGATCTTAATCTATGTGGATCTTTATTTTTAACAGAAAATCTATAGAACGAATGTCAAAAATCCATCATAATCTAAATATTTTGGATTGACATCGGTTATTGAAATTGGTAGTAAGCCACTTTACGTTCTAGTTTGATGCAAAGAAATATTTTTATTGTCTTGCTCAAATCATATTTATTGATTACATATGTATTTATACGAAATATTGTCTTGTCTCAAGTTATCGATTACGTATTTAGAGAGTTTGATTTGGATTTCGGCGTAGGGCAGTAGGATTAAAGAATGTGCTTATTTGTAGTAATACAAATCTACATATGTGCATGTACAAATCTACATATGAGATTTAGTAATTGGTACATTTTATTAGTCGTTTGTCAAAATACTATTTTGTAACAAAAGTATTTTATATATTAGCATCCAAAAATCATATTAACTCTACATAAATAACTGTGAAAATGTACAAACTAATCTTTACCATGCTGTACAACTACATACAAACACCACAGACAGACTTAGGTACTAGACTTACCAGTTTACCTAAACAAGTAACAACAAAGTCAATTCAAGCTAATAAACTAAGAACCCTCGCTCAAATAGAAATAGAATACCAACAAAGAGGATCGTTTCGTTTGATTTGTATTATAGAGGACCTAATACGAACTTGTCTTACGTTAAAGCGATCGACATGTTTATGACGTTACGCGGTCTGATTGGCCAGCTTTAGTTAAACAACCAATGAGAAGGCTGAATGCGGTGACGATTCGATCGTGTTAACGTAAAACAAACTCGCACTATGCCCTCTAGAACTATTTGTAATGGAAGCTATTGTTCAAATTACGAGCGATTAGCTAAATAAGCGTGAAGTCGTTCAGACGTAATTGTGGAATTAGGCGTAGTTTGTGTTTCAAGTGTATTGTTGTTACATTGTTTGTGTTTTTGGTGTTATTATTTATACATAGGTACGTACGTAATACAATGTCAAGCTTTTTAATATTTTATAAAGAGGTGTTTTACATGCTTTTTATTTAATAACTCCGTGTCGTTTAGGTAGCGGGCTTTTTCCCTGGGAATGGGCCTGAAAATCATTCAATGACTTTGAATGGGCGATGCAGAGAGGGAGTGTCAGACTCTTACTGACTAAAAACCACCCCATTCCTACTTTCAGCCCAGAAATGCCTTTCGAGCCGGATCCCCGGTAAACCCGCTAGGTAGTCCGCAGCTGCGGCGGGCTGGCTGCAAGTTGTAAGTTGGTTTGCGGCTTTTAAAATATGAAAATCTTAATAGTACTAGTATTAAGTGATACTTCAAACACTTTTACTTATTATCTGCGTCCTTTCTTTTCGCATTCCCTTTTCTGATTAATAATTCATTTACTTTTATTTATTTAGTTTATACAAATAATTTGTATAGGCGGAAGGCATTACCTTGGGCATTATCTACCACAAGGAGGAGGCGGGGCGCGTGAGGGAACGAACCTCCTCACGCCCCAGCCGTCGCGAGAGATACTTCGAGCGTCGGGGATCGCGCTACGATCTCCGGCCACCGTAAGTGCGGGTCTGCGGACCCGCAACCAGAACCAGACCCGTGCGTACGACGCGTCGTGTTTTGCGCGCTCCAAAGAGGTATCAGAGCATCACAGATGGAGCCCAGTAGGGCTGATATCTGTCTACCTAACGGGTTTACCGGGGCTCCGGCTCGAAAAGCGAGAGCACGAACAGGGTTGCTTTTAGTCAGTAAGTGTCTGACACTCCCTCTCGCTCGAGAAGTCATTATATGATTTTCCCCCATCAAAAGATTTTCTCCTAGTCAACCTTTAAGTAGTTTTATTATATTTGTGAAGTAATCTAACGAAGTAGTAAGAAAGGTAGATGGTACTGCTTTTTATTAAATACAATCCTGCAATGGTACGACAGTGGAAGTTAATGTGTGTATGTAATTATGTATTTACGTATAGGAGAAATTCAAGTACGGTATCGCTTTCTGTCATTCAAAAATTAATTAATACCACATAATATCTGAATTTCAAAAACGTCAACTACTGCGTTATTACGTAACCGAGTTTATAATAAGGTGTTATCAAATGTCTTGACAGAAGCCCTCGACCGAGCCGCGTCTCTGATAATTGACGCCCGGGAAATTACATGTCGAGCCACAGACAGTTGTTGATGACGTCACAGCACTTGATTATAAACGATTTATTTCACAAATGACGCGACACGATACTGTCGCGAGTGTGCGTAATGTGGTTAGTTAATAAAAGTTAGGTGTGCGCACAGCTTTATGTCGCTTTCTACTTATTAATATGTGTACGCAAAAGTTGCCTTAATTTGTAATGATGCTGCTAAATGTTTTGCTGCTCTCGTTTGCGATGTGGACCCAATTTTTGTACGTCGCCGGCAATTGTTGAATGTAGCTATTTTCTACATGTTGTGTTTTAGTACGGCGTTTTATTTATGTGTTCTGTATTTTACGAAATGTATTGCTTTTTATTTACACTGACTCTTTCTCGTGTTAAAGTACTTTACTTCTGGCTTTAGCCGACATGCTTTATGTATTACGTTCCTCCTAAAACCTAAGTTGAAATACATTTTTAATTAACACTGTGGAATGTGTGACTTTACAGGCAATCCATATTGTTTAACCGTTTAGCATAGTGATTACTTTATATATTACTTTTGGCATAACCCTACAAGCACTAAAAATTGATAGTTAATTTATAAGAACGATAAAAACAAATGACGACTATCGTTGCCTGTAATACATACTTATCATAAAACAGTCGGGCCGCATGGCACACCCGGTTAAGTGGCGGGGTAATTAATGTCCCGCCAAACGACTGCCCCGAATATCCGGATGCACCCGGCCCGGGTATGGTAAAATTCCCGACTATCATGCTATTGCAATAACAGTGAACGTTCTAGTCGGTCGCCATGTTTGGCAATTGTGTTAAGATTTGTTTTGTGTGACTTTTGGTATGTGACTTTACATTGTCACTGTCACTCTTGTAAAATCAGTAAAATACTGACATTCGGGGTTTGATTGAGATTCAGTGTTTGGCATTGAATTCGGCCTTTTGGTAGTCTTTGGCAAAGTTCTTTTTAGTTCTGGCTTTTTGCTGAAAGGAGAAGAGCAGAAGTTTTTACATAGTTTTACAAAGTGCAACTCACTGCGCCACAAGAGACCCCTGATCAACTGATGACGTTTATTATTTTATATATGTATTACGAATTTCTAATTAAAAGTATCTATCTCCAATAGGTATACAGCTCTCATTTTAATGGTTTGTAAAAAGTTAATAGAAAAACGGAATCGTTCCTCGTTCCTAATTGAATGTCCCGTCCGCCATACTCTTCAAGATGTCCCATTTAGGTTGCTGTTTAAATTGAAGTACACAATTAAGGATAGTATGGCACCAAACGACAGTTTCTAGAAAAAAGGACCCTAATTATTAAGTCGTCGATATGATAATGTAACCTAGGGCTTCAAGCATTATTCTATGATATTAGAACACATTATAAAGACATTAAAACTACTCATAACTTCTGTACCTACCGGAATACTTCAGTAGCTACATATGTAGGTATACGCCAAATACCTCGAACCTAATTTGACTGAACGAGCTCGTCCGCCGAAAGTTGGGCAATTATAAAATATTCAACCCATATTTTTCAATGAAATACTATTATTTGTGTTAAGTAAAAGTTGGAGTGGAAAATTCACTAACAGTTTGGTGATTATGATACCGTTGTGTAACTTGTAACACAGCCAATGTTGGCTGCACTCACCAACATTGGACATTATACAGGACAAATGTTGGATGTATGAACTATGAAGTGCAGTGTCGGACACGGAAACGGAACAGCGAAATTCAATAGCGCGCGTGAGTAATAAAACGTGGCCTGTTGACAACGGTCCGTTGCACCATAGTTGAGACTTCATTTCAGTTGGTAAATTTGTCGAGCGTCCGTCCGAAATTGCGAGCTTATTGCGTCCACGGCTTGTTTGTTTGGACGGTCAAAGCTTTGTAAGCTACAAGGTGCGCCCACAATCAAATAAATGTCGCAAAATAATGACGTTTCGCTGCCGCTTTGTAACCCGCAGTTGTTGATGCAACAGATGCAATTTTCTCTCGGCTAATGAATGACGTAATTCGCAGTTTATCCCGGTTTTAATGTAATCAGAATGCACCAACGGAATATGAAATTTGTTTGAGCAAAGAGGTTAAAATGGCCTACAGTCAGGTTAACTGTTCGCTCAATATTAATAGAAAATACAGGAGGTAACATGCAAGCAATTAAAATTGTAATGTGCACTTTTATTAGATGTCAAATATTTACAAGCAAAATACTCGACGTTGGGCAATTTTCCGTTAGTTGCTACTTGACTAGCATCTAATATACTGCTGTAACCAGTCCTATGAAAAGTATTTTTCTCTCTTTATCAAATGTTTGCTATGGAACAATATTGATACAAGATATTTGTAAAAATAAATGCAGAGTGACTTGTACTTTCAAGAAAATTTAATAGAATACGTCTAATAATAAGCTACTTCTAGTAACCAAAAGGTTGTCTTCTAAATGTCTCCATGTTTACCTACTGCAATAATTTCTTTTCACCAGGTATGGCTTTAATTTTGGATTGTTTCAGTTTTCTAAGTACGCGCTAGTAAACATTTCAAAAACAAAATACCTAGTAATACTTTGGGTGATCTGGTAATTGAATTCAAGGCGTTCAATAGTCTTGTTTATCGATTACTTGATCTGATCGCACTGATTATTAAGTCTTTGACTGCCAATAGAAAACTCCGCTAACGTCGGTCACCGGTGACTACCATGGCGTTCAATGTGTTAAGTACGTACCTTTGACAAACATAGTTCTTAGGAAATATTCTTTCTTAGTTACACAAGTTTGTAAGAATGTTGGTTACTAGTGTGGAGTTACTGAGAAAGCCGCTTGCAGCACAGAACTTGACTCATCCGGATAAAGGATGCTCGAGTGGTTTCTATGCTTATGCGGTAGTCGGCGTTACTCCGACTACTCCGAGTATCGGGGAACCATAAGCCCAGATATTCGACTTAGAAATCGCTTCTCTACTGCACGCTTCTCAAACTGTGATATTATGAGTTTTGCTTAGCGTATCTGACTTAGTATTTCATATCTTCATTCAGAAATTTTCTGTTGGGATATAAGCTCGGTAGTCCTGCTGGTAAATACTCAGGTTTGACGTGAGTAGACTCAGTGCCATTACTAAGGTAAGTACTTAGAAAATAAAAACATGTCATTACGTGGAAACTTATCCAATCTCAGAGAAACTCGAGACACGTAATAGTCATATTTGATGTTACGTGACATTATTACCTTATCTTTAAGTATGCTCTCGATTGAAGGTTTTGTTTGTAAGTTAAAGCTGATTGAGTAGTGTTAAAGCATCAATGTATATGATAGTCAATGGTTCTTTCTAAGCTACGTATAAATGTCTCTTAACTTCTTTCTGTAAACTGTCATTACGGTACAAGGGTACCATAACTAATATTTATCCACATTACGAACCGATCGGGTTTAGTCCGCAGTCGCGGCACTTGGCACAAGTTAAATGTAGTGTAAACAGAGGTAGTTATCGCTACCGCGCGCTACTAAATCTTGTGCTACCGCCGCGCTGCCGGGCAAGCGCGCCCGTTTGTCATGTCACCTACCGTCGCTCATGCTATACTGTGCTCGCGTGATTATGATGACCATTTATCAATTACAAACTAGAGTAAAGTACTACAGATGTTTGGATGCTGTTAAAATGTACGAACATTGAACGTAAAATTGACTAAAATAAACCCTAAGCATTTTCCGAAGGTAGATAACGTGTTTGTCACTCTACTGGTTCTGTTATGTTAGTTGACAGATCGCAAACGCAATTGCAGTTTCGATACGAGCTTTGCGGTTTTCGTAGTCTTCAATAACTTACACAGAATTCCGAATTTGTAGGTGTCCGGTATTTTTTGGGTCTCAAAAAGTTTACGTGCTTAAATTAGAAGCCCAGCCGTTAGGTGGGGTATACTAATTAATTATCCGGTGAGTGTAAACAACGCAAAATTGAACCCTATTACACCAGGTCCGTAAACTGAAAAAGGAAGAAAACTGAATAGTACATTCATCAGATTAATTCATTTTCCCCATACTTTTTGTATAGGTATAAAGCAATATGTTCATACATGTACTCCCCGCAATCAATTACGATTTGATTGAAAAACGTATATCCATAGTTTTTGAAATGTGCAAATTCAATCGCGTAATGTTTCGTGTGTTTCGTACAGGGTTCGCTTTGAACAAAGGAAAGCTGATCTAAAAGCAAATATTGCAACGATATTGCATCGCTTTTAAAAATAAAACGGTTACAATTTTACAAGGGCGTTTGTACACTATTGACAACTAAAGTTGATTGGTACGTGTCATGCAGAGAACGTTTTTAAGTGTGGGAGAGCTATGCATGAATGGGCCGGCTCGACCGGAGTGATACCATGGCCTCATAGAAAGCCGGCGTGAAACAACGCTTGCGTTGTTTAAGTGAGGTTACTGAAGACAGATCAGGTGGTCTGCTCGTTTACCAGCTTGTCCCATAAAAAATGAATTCAATAATACGATAATCTTACGATTTTTTGAACTGAATTTGATCTAATGCATCTTATAAACAAAGTTGATAAAGGTTAGATAGTTCTATAGATAAGTCATTACGATCAGATATGAAAAATGACTTTCTCTTTAAATATGACTTTAGATAACGCTCATTCGTTTAAAGACACACTAATTAAACTGACATTCATAGCTATCAACACCTATCGTTATAATCAAATAGTTTAAAAGCTATTAATTTAGGGTCAGTAACCTCTAACTCGTGGAAAACTGATTTGACTTTCTAAATCACTCTACTGTAATAAAGCACCATCATCATTATCAGTTATTGATCAAGAGGGGGTTTGGCAATAATTCCCACGCTTGGCAGGTGCCTTGGGGATTGTACATCGTCGTTGCTGACCATCCATCGACGACTGTTAACAGTTTAAGAACATGCAGGTCCATTAAGTATGTAGAATGGCACATTGATTAGGGTACGTTTCCACAGAAGCGGAACCGCGCGGAGTTCAGCTGATCAGAGCTGTGTAAATAGGTAGATGTTTCGCTGCGTAGACATGAGTGGTGCAGGGCTGAGCTGTGTAGGTGTGTAAGTGGAGACGACACAAATACCATACATTTTAATGTAAATCTTCTCAATTCCGGTAACTCTGTTTCCACTGAATGACATTGAGAAAAGTTTGCATTTTGAGAAAGGTGATTAGTCAATTGTTACAAGTCTCTGCAGTATCCGCGCAGCTCAGCTTCTGTGAAAACACAGCTTAAGCTAATTATAGTTCTATTTTTAAACGAAATTTCTACTTCTTGTTTTTGTCATGTTTTATGCCAGTTTGAAACGGAATTCTGTAAAACGGTTTTATGTAACAACCAACTGATGTTTAGTGACCGATCGACGAGCTTTTAATGATTGACGGGGCACATTGACTGATGATGTATTAACTAAGACATTTAAGTGGGAAATTACAATACGATTATTTAAATGAATTGGCTTAAACTGTCGTAACTGTCGTGTAGTGTTAGGAAAAAAATGTCCAACTATCAAATCCATCTTTTTCATCTTCACTAGATAAAAAGACTTTTAGATATCTACGTTGGGTCACGAAAGTGTCTCCTATTCATAATTTCTTTGAAACAGATTTTTGTAGAGTCCTACCTAAATCTTGGTCCATCTTTCAGAAATTTTGGATGAAATTTCTTGGGAAAACGCCTGAGGGTTCGAACAATATTATAATCCGCATTAAACGATGTTAAAGGACCGTCCATGTTGTCGCCAAGATCTTTTTTTATTTAAGTTTTATTCATCAATACATTTATTTTACTTATACTTTTCATTGATATTGAAGAATTTTGACCTTCAAACATCAAATAGACCGTGATATTTATTTTATTATATCACAATATTAGGTATTTAACACATAGTAACAAGAAACCGTACTCAGTATTATTTTTATTCAGAAAAAAAAACAGTTTTCCTCACTAACAAGAGTTTACAGGAAATAATAACAATGAAAATGTTAGGGAAAACCTTAGAAAAATAACAATACATAATCCCTTAACAACAAGTTCTTTTTTAAAAACAATTTATTGTTTACTCGATACTGAGAAGAATAATCCCAAAAAATATTATAAGCTAAGAGTAAATTGAACTTCTTTTAAAGTCATGTTTAGATTTTTCCTAGAACGTTGGTAATATTTACATGAAACTCACCTTGCACAAATATTCGTATCGTCATACACGTTTTGGCTCAATGGGGTAATATTTCCAATACTAAAAAGTGCAGTGAGCGGTGTGCGCGGAAAAGGCAAGAGATTGGTACATAATATTGCAATCTCCGTTCGCAAACACTTGCTATATACGTTAGGAAGCAATACTTATCCGCGTCGAGCGTTCGTGGTTGAATTTCCCAACGTACAGCAATTCGCTCTTTCGTATTTAACCAGTGGTGGTTAAATTGTCTTGTATTGTATGCTCGTGTACGCATCCGCGTGCTACAATGGTCCTATCGTTAGATTTTTTTCTACTTTTACCATTGTGTACTGAATGTAATCACTTCAATACATGTGATTAGAACATTTTAATATAGTAGTTGATACAGTAGCAGTTTCATTTTATGATGAATTAATCCGTTAGTTTTCTATACAATGTTGTAGATTATGTGAGAATTCAATAGAAAATAAACTATACAACAAAACGACGTCTCATAAATCTTTTACAAACAACGTTTGAAAGCACGCTCACAATCCTTCATTCAGCTAGCTAAGACCCATTCTGTTTTTACGAGAGAAAATTTTAATACCCGAATTTATAGTTGGAAGGTCACGATTCACGCGAGCTAACGTCGTAGGATACTGCGGGGCTTAGTACAGTTAATTCCTGAAATACATTTTATCTTAACCATATTCTGTTTAAAACGTCTCTTAGTGATTACGAAATGGAAAATACAGAAATTAAGGCAAAGTTTCGGCGGGTGCCTCTTTTATGACGTGTTCTTATCTCCCGGGAACGGCGCGTGTGGTGCGAGTGTGGAGTTACAACGTTAAGTTTGCCACTCAAAACTTTGTTTCTCCGTCTTCTTACACCGTATTACCACTGCATAAGGCATAAAATGCTCCATTTCCATATGCCCAGTTGCATTGATAACGTGGCTGTTGTTGTACAAGTGGTACCTATTGTGGCAGTGCCGCTTTGTTTGCGAGTGTCGCCGATATATCTCGAAAGTTTTGCGGTGCAGCAACGCATCTCCCCGAGTACTGGTTATATCAACTCTTATCACGAACGATTAAAATTAACTTTGCAATAGACAACGTCAGGAAAAAATGATTTCAATATTAAGCACGTACAATAAAAGATTCTATTAAAAGTCAATTTATATTCTGTAAAATATTCAATCGATTTGAGTGTAATCGAATTCGAAACGAGTCTGCAAATGATTTAAAAAATATCGCGATTCGTATCTGGAAAATACCGCCCAGCTTTTAATGTGTACACATGGAGTGTTCGATGGAAGGGATTGCAATGTTTGTTTCAATTTCCTGAGGTGTGAGAACAGCCGCACATCGCGTCTCCATAGATCCTCCATGTTTTGCAGTGGAGTATTCATTCATCAATGTAAACTCAAAACTGCAAAGCGGTTAGTTTCAATCGAAACAGTGTTTGCTATCAAACAATTTCCACAAGTAAATATTGCCAATTTTTTGAGAAACGACCTTGTAGGCACGTAGTTAAGCTACCTAGCTTAAATGTCTTTTAATATGATTATAAAGTCTATTGACTTTCTTAGTCCTCAGCTGCTGTTCAAAAATAATTAAGCACTAAGATTAATTAGTCATTTAGACTTCTAAATTACAAACCTATTTATAATAAGGTAGACGACTAATTTTTATTTTAACGTCCGTCTTGTAGATTACTTTAAAATATTAGATACGTATTTTTTATTTTCTGACGGAGACACATAGGTACTTTCGAATAAATATTGATTTGATATATCGCGTGACGTCATTTCTAGATACGTTTTATACGTAGAAATGACGTATCCGCTCCGACTCCTATGATTCGTTTTATCTAAATATTGTTATCTTATATGACAAAATTAAAAAAAAAACACGTGTCTAATATTTTTTCATTACCTAACTGATGATTTCATAACTGAAATTTTAATTTTCATACCCTGTCATCAGCCTTATTGTTGGATTTTTTAATAGTAGGTATACCATTGTCGCACATTTTGTACTGGTAATTGCACCAGATGCAAACGTAAATAATATAGGTAGTCCGTATTACATGTTTTTATTAAAGAACGGGTACGAGATGCGTTTTATTTATTTAACGAAATTGCTTTTCATGTTTCCTTTAATTTTACTCGGCATATAAATATTATTTATCGTAAAAAGAATGTTTTCACTTGCAAACATAATCGAGAAGTTGATTGAAAGATTTGTTTTCTGTTTAAAGAAAATCTGTTAATTTATGGGAATAATATAATTTATAAGGGTGTAAGAACAGATGTTCTCTATTTCCTAACTTTCATGATTCGATGTCATCGTCCATTGAGAGAGGTCAGGCGCAGGCTTTGTATAATGAAATACCGTTGAATTTCCTGACTCCGTCTGATTTTTGATGAGCTAATCTTGGCTTGGCGCAGTAGGCTACGTGCGCAGACGCGTTGGCGCACGTTGCTCATGATGAAGTGTCCCCCAGTGACTCGAAACTAGTACCGTGGAAAAACCATATTTTTTAGTTAACATGTGTTATAGTTTTGTCTTATGTCTTATTAAAACCCTTATTATGATTATTATGAACTTAATTAAGATAAAAACGAAACATTTTCACACTCAAATAAAACAATAATACTTTACACAACCACAATGACGCCGTTAGAAATATGTAACGTGACGTCACATCACGCTACAAAGCACTTTGTGCACACACATTTTATACATAAAAAAAATGGTTTACTCTATTAATGTTGACAAATGCCACAGGCCATGTAGATATTGCCTCAGTTAGTCCTGTTTTTAGGTTTGTAGTTCGCAAACATTCAACGCTGCAACTATTTCCATCAGACTTTGTGCCCAATTGTTAGCAGCATAGCAATTTTGAATAATACATGAATATGTTAACTTTCAAATTCCATAGCTTGAGTTTAACATACATGGGTAGCGAATAGATGGTAGGGATTACGAGGGTCTTTTTTAAAGGGGGAAATCATGCAATGGCTTCTCTCGTCTTGGGCGAGGCGAGAGGGAGTGTCAGACTCTTACTGACTAAAAATCACCCCGTTCCTACTCTTGCTTTTCGAGCCGGATCCCCGGTAAACCCGCTAGGTAGTCCATAGCTCCGAATCATTTGATTACAAGGGCTTAATTTTTGTATTAAGCAATGGGCAAATAGTAAGAGTAAGTAATTACGCTGTATTATGGGGTGTACAAAGTCTTTTGTTTTAAAGAAATCTGGATTAAATAACTAAATATTGAATTTGTAATTAATGACATAACAATATGCAATGTAATAGAAATGTTAAAAAAAGAAACACAACGATGAAAATTCTTCAAACAAACAAACAAACAACCAATTCAAAAAGTTCACTCAAAACACGGAATAAGAAAATTAATCAAAACATTTTCCCATCAACGAACGAATCCTAATAAACGGTTTAACAAGTGAACTGAGTTTAGACAATCAGGCGTTAACGGGCTGTTCATCGGGTGACAATGAAAGTGTTTCATTGAGCTGTCCATTTGCCGAAGGGTAGGTGCTAGGGGGGGGGGGGATGTAGTGATGTCGTGTCACGTCGCCGTCGTGTAAACGCAGGCGGCGCGGAAAGCGCGTTAATGGGTCCTTCGCTTGCCACCTGTCAGATGACTGTCAGCCTGCGCCTGCTTCAGATACGGACACTAAAGTTTCCACACTTAGCTGTTTGAGTCTTTGACGGGCGCCGAAAGGGTTACCAGACTTATTGATGGCAATGTTATTTGGTGAAATGCGTTTAGATACGGTTTTAAGAATTTTATAATATGATCGGTAGTTAGGTTTGGTATAATACTTTTATTGATATAAAAAACGCTAAAGCGACTTCCAAATCTGATATTAACAGCCTTCAAACCTTCAAGATAAGAACGTTCTCCTTTTTAAAAGGCCGGCAACGGACTTGTATCTCCTCTGATGTCGTGGGTGGCCATGCTGATCGCCACCGCTGATTACCATCAGGTGACAGGTCTGCTCGTTTGCCCCTTATTCCATAAAAAAATAATATCTTTAAGACTCATAAAGAAGTCCTATTAAAACTGGTTTGCGGCAAACATGGCTGAAATATCGATCTCTATTTATTTACACAATACATAAACACAGGTGTGCGTCTCAATAAATATGATAGATAGCCCTATAAGGCCGCGTTTCCATTGACGCGGAGCGGGGCGGAGAAGAGCGGTGAAGAGCGGTGAAAAGTGGTCAGTGTTTCCACTGACGCGGAGTTGGGCGGAGAGGGGCGGAGAAGAGCGGTGAAAAATGGTCAGCGGAGTGGAGTGAGGCGGAGCGGAGCATACTTTTGGAATCATATTGAGAGATTGACCATGTCTAAATACAATAGACCCTTTATCGATCAAATATCGCAATCGATATTTTCATTTAGAGTTTATTGTTTTTTTTATATGATATATTAAACTAAATAAGATTTACAAATACCTATAGTTAATTTTATAAACGATATTTCGACATGAAAATAAAACTAAAAGAAAGTATTTTCTCAATTGAAAGTTATGATTTACTTGAATATCAATTATCATTAACGACTATTTGAGTTAAATATTATAACATTGAAAATAAATATATTTTTGTTTGATAAGTAATTTGTTTCGTAGTAATCGATTTTAAGAAAATCGATAAACAACACCCTCACACACGCTACTTGGACATCCCTTTTTGGTTACTTCGTGAATCTTCGTGCTTATTCGACAATACTCGGTACTCGATTATATGTCTCTGTCACACGTTAGCATTGGCGTCTTGTTAGTGTCACTATCCTTGTCTTAAGTACAGTACAGTACCGCACCGCGCTGCTCCGCACCGCCCCGCCGTCCACCGCATAGCACCGCCCCGCTGCCCTCCGCACCGCATAGTCTCGCTCTATATTTTTATGAATATCCGCTCAGCTCTGCTCTGCCCCGCTCATGCTGATTCCATTGAAGCGGAGCGGAGATTTCGAGCATAGTGATTGGTCAATTCGTGCACCGCTAAGCTCTTCTCCGCCCCGCTCCGCTTCAATGGAAACGCGGCCTAAGGATAACGTCACCAATACATTGTATAGTCTTTTGTTTTTTTTTGGAATAAATCTATTGTTCTCCCCTATAGCACAAACACAATGAAGGTATTCAAGCCAATTCATTTGCAAGGGAACAGAAAATCGAGTGTCAATCACGATGGCACATGTTTGATGTTCGCGCAGTGCACTATTTCAAGTCTTGTTTGTTGTTTGTATAGGACAAACGCCATTGTTACTTTGTCCAGACTTTGTTGCTTTTAATTAGAATTGTCTGGTGAATTTACATGGAAGCTAACTTATTCGCTGTTGATTTTGTTCGTTTTGTCCATTTATTTAATTTATACAATTAATTTAAATCTCACCTTACATAGTTTCGTTCGTTCGTAACACATTCGATTAATTGTAGAAACATACTTTTCGAATTTTATAAAACAAATCAGGAATCCCTCGAAGCGCGGTGCTGCTCTAACAAGCAAAAAAGCATTTCCATCCAACTTTTCAGCTAGATTTCCAACGAAGCGAGTCCGTCCACAGTTCAATGGAATTCAGAATTCTATTCCGGTGCAGTGTTAATGAATTCGCATAGAGAAAACTCTATGTAACTAGTTATTTGATGTGTTCGAAATTAAATGTCAGTATAACACCCGCTTCGGGTCGGGATTGTGTTAGGGTAACAAAACGGATGCTTATTTCACAAAACTTCGCTAAACTGTCCGCGAGTCGTGTACCAAGTTTTCGACATGTTACTGAGATCGCATTTCGTATTCATCAAACATCCATTCTAGTCTCAATATACGTGCCGAAACTTGGTATCGCCCTGGGGTTCATCTTAGTTCCCGCAATGGGGTATCCCAACTTGTGAACTCGCGCTGGGGAAGTTACAAACCGCTGTTTACAGCTCGGAGCAAGGTCAACTTAAATATTTCCGATAATATCCAGTTGGTATTGTTAATCCCATTATTGGAAACAGAAGAACAAAGGGTCGACCCCGAAAGTGTTTTCAAGAATAAGAAGAAAAAGGTTGCTAAATCGGTCGTGTTACGATAAATAAGAAGCTCATAAATAACACACCTAACACTGTTATTATATAACAAACCAAGTCAGTGAATATCGTAAGAGTATAAACACAGATTCGCGGCCGCTCGTTTTACTGAGAAGGGTATGAAGGGTAACACGGCGTTTCAAATATAATCGAATAATTCTGTATCAACTTACATTGAGTTTTTGTCTGCAAAAATGTGAAATAGGTAATGGAGTGTGAACCAATTTGTTGTTGTCTTTGCGAAACCGCTGATGTATTTTATTAAAGTGTACTTTTCGATCTAGTTTTGTTCATATACTAAGCCGAACTGTGTCTATATGTTCCATTTTAGGGTAAACAGTGACAAATTGAGTGTAACAAACATTAATTCCCACTAACTTTCGTGTTTATAAGAACAGTGGTAATTCCTTAATCGAATTCCTTGCTGACATTTTTAATTTTGTATAGGTATTTATCCGAGACCTTAGTCGCACGTTTCGGATTAAAAGGAGAATTTAAACAGTGAATAAGTCCTAAGTCAAACCAATTAAACAATAAATTGTATTTCACTCCCTCGCAAATAATTCGATATTAAGGCCGAGTACGTAAGTAATTTGGAAAATTGATAACTTTTAGAATTCACATTAACTAAAGCGTAACTTGAATTATTTGCAATATCTGAACAAAGTTGCGTACAATGGAAGTTTAACTGAGTAAATAAAGATTTTTAGTTTGAAATTTATTTATATTTATAGATTGATAGGCGTCCCTAACGACTTGTAGTTTAGTAGTATTGTTGTAATAAAAAAAATGAATTACGGTGAATTTGATTTTTTCAGCCGCCTAATGTAAGTTTTTAACTGTAAATTAATGGAATTGACATTGATATTCGACAAAACTTATGTCAAGCCCATATATTAACTCTTCTACCGGTACTAAGTATGGAGTTTATACTTGTATTCTGTCGAAATGTGTCTGTAAGTATATAGAGCTGTGTAGTCAATTATATCACCTTTTTATTAATCTGAGGAGGATTTTAGGGTGCCATCTTTTCGGCAATATTAATAAAACTTCTTGCAATACAAAGATGTATGTACCTACTTACATTTGAAAACATCTACTGACCATTATCTACAGAGTCAGCTTAAAAAATTTCGCGAACAAGTAATTCGGCCTCGAGCGATTCGTGGCATTTTCGCTGGCTGGAATAAAACATTTCGATTTCGATTTAAAGCGAGTGGAAGGAACCGAAAGTGCTCGTAACTTTGAATTTCGAAAAGGTATTTGTAATGCTATTATTATAATAACGTAGTTTTCTTGGCACTAGTTTGTAAAATGTATTTATTTAAATCGTATTTTTTCTGTGTCTACCGAAAATATTAAAACACAAATACCTAAAGAAACACATACTAAACAACAACAACAACTTCTTTTCTTAAATGACAAACTATTTATCTAACACATTTCAATAGTAAAAAAAAAACACCGTTGCTAATTTGTAGGAAAATCAAATCGATAGAAAGATATACCTACACAAATTATTTGCCAATAATTTTTAATCTCCAAAAAGTAACTTATCACAAAAATAAATACAAATAAGTACTCTATTACAACTTGCACAGATTACAAAGTGCATTAAAAATGTGTCACATCCAGTTGGCCAGGTCAATGTGATTCCGAGCAGCGTCGCTCGGTCACGTCCCGAAGTGCGGACCGATGTACCGCGAACCGCCACTCCACAGTAAAAAGACCCGCGCCATTCTCCATTTAAATAATATATAGCAACTCTTTGATTCGACGGTCTATATTGTCTGAATGTACGATACGGACGTGCTTTTAATAGCACCATATATTATTGCTATTGAATCCACAAAAAAAGTTTCAATAGCTGCAAACTTAAACATATCGTAACGTATCATTTCATCTTTTATTTTACTCCCTAAACTTCGCACGTTGGTGATCAAGTTATTATTATTATATTGTTACGCCTTTTATCCCCGAAGGGGTAGGCAGAGGTGCACATTATGGCACGTAATGCCATTGTACAATGTACACCCACTTTTCACAATTTATGTTGTAAGTCTCATGTAATAGGTGGTTAGCCTATTGCTATATATCGGGCACATTTCCAGACTCCGTGATACTATTGAGATTTTTTTAAACCGAAAAGCCTTCCAATACGTGTGACCCGGGAATCGAACACGAGACCCCTCACCCATGGGTCGCACTTGCAACCACTCAGCCAACGAGCCAGTCAAGTGGTGATCAAGATGATGACGAAATATAGTTTACTTAATTTTTAGGAGCTTTAACTAAAAATATTCACAATACGTTCAGTGAAAAACTCACGAAACGCTTTCACATTAAAGTATCTCTTATCTTATTAATTTATTTACGATTTCAAATTCCAATATCGCATAACGAGATTCAATAACTAGATTGTATGGAGATACAATAAATTCATTATTCGTATTCATAACGTTTGCGTCTCAAAATACAATCGGATGATTAAATTGGAAATTCAATAATACGTCTACTATATCTGATAATAAAACGAAGCCAAAGATGTGAAAGGGCATCATAAATAAAAGGCTTGAGTATAAAAGTGTTCTTTATGAAGTGTCGCCGCAGTGGAGTGGTGGGCACAAGCCGAGCCGAGCCACCCGGCCGGCTGTCGTTGATACCTATTTGAAAGTCCTGTAATATTAACTGGGCCGTGACTTTCTTACATGTATTATTATCGATACTTTAATTAAATATGTTCAAAGACTTCAGTTAGACATGTTTCGAAAATTCATGTGAGATAAAGTGCACTTTATGATTATTAAAAGATCATTTAGAATTAATTGTGAGAAATAGTACTAGAACATTGACAATTCATCGTGCATGTCATCTTAAATACTTACTTATCATGCGAGTTCAAACTAAAAATTATGGTTTACTCGTACATGACGCGGCCTACTCGTCAGTACGACGCGCGAAGTCGCCGCGTCTACGCACGTTGCTCATAATAAAGAATCCCTCTGACTGACTGTGACTCTAGACTATTAGAGCGTTTCTCCATTAATATACGTAAGTAAACCGTGATTTTTGTAAATGTAGTATGCCTCACGATAGTTATAATAAAAATAGAGTTCAAATGAAAATGTACAATAAAAAATCAGTTATGATTTTTCATTTCGAAATTCCATAAGAAAATTATAACGTCCACACTGTGGTACCTAATCCTGCTACTAAAAGCTAAACAAGTGACAAATAACGATAGTCTAGTATATTAGTATAACGTTGCCATTATTCAGTAACAAAACACAATAAAGATGGTTGGATATAAATATTTTATTGGATAACCCTCGCTTAGTATAAATATAGGACGCGATTGTCGTAAATATTTTCTGTATACATAATGTAAACACTACATCTTAATCCCATAAAAAGGACCCGTAAAATGTGGCCAATGTAGAAGGTATTCTTGTTACCTTCATTATTACTATTGTACTATCACAAAACGTATTTTATGCTTTGATTTGTGTGATACGGAATATCTGAATGTCGTATATGCTTATATGATTGAATATACAAGACTCTACGGTTGGGCAACCAGCTGCCGTGCAACGTGTAGCAGGTTCAATTCCTACTCGGAAAAACTCTTTGTATGATTCCACAAATTGTTGTTTCGAGTCTGGGTGTCATGTGTATGTGAACTTATATGTTCACGCACGACACAGAAGGAAATCCTATTACAGGGAATGGTTAATTAAAAAAAATAAATTCGGATTAAACATTTAATCTTTAGCTTTAAAAAAAAAACACTACATTTATTAAAATTGAATTGAAATTCATTTCAGATTTTGCTATTACTCGTATAAAACCGTGAAAAATAGTTATATGAAAAAGGATTTTGAGCTAAAAACTGTGTTTTATGTGGTGTTATTTTTTCCACTGAGAGTAACGACAGCATATTCCATAAATAGGCTGTATCGTTTAGGCTCGCGGGATATTTTTTTAGTTTTCCACCCATCACATGCGGTTGCAACATTTTACTTGGTGTTTGTATGGAATTTTGTGCATAGCGTATGATATGAGAATTTATTTTTGGAACTTTTACTTAAAACTGTCTATTACACATTTAATTAACTTAAAGGCCGGCAACGCACTTGTAACTCCTCTGGTGTTGCGGGTGTCCATGGACGGCGCGGGTCAATTACCATCAGGTGACTCGTTTGTTCTTTTGCAACATATTCCATAAAAAAACTTATTTAAGTAAGGAATAAAAAAGTCTTGGTTATATCCTAAGACACTGAAAGTATCGATATGTCTTCAAAGGCAAGTGGGTGCATCTCTAGTACAGAGCGGTCCCAACCGACAGAGGGTCGCAGTCGACGAGGGAGACTCTAATAAAATATGTAGATTTGATGACTTGTCACATTTTTTGTTACAAATCTGAGATTCAAAGTTTTTTAGTCACTTTACCAGACCCTTCGGTTCTTTTCATTAAGACTTTAATAATGTGGAATTGGGGTACTTAATCTTTATCATCGAGGATGTGTCGTTGGACTCGATTCTTCACTTTTAATTAACTCACAAGCATTGCCGAGCGTTTCTAATATTCTTTTTAAACGAGGTATTATGGAACTTGATGGAGAGTGATACTTGCAGTTTTATGAGTTCCGATTCTTTATGAATTATTTAACATGGGAAGTTTTACATTCATTTTAATTTATTTGCACATTCCGAAATGTTTTTTGTTCATAAAAATTTGTGTCGAATATTTCGTGTACCTACAAGTTTAATATGAGTATCCGAATACTAGCCACAAGAACACGCCTACGGTTAAGATAACTAAGCCTGTGATTAGTTACTGGCGTAGCGCGGCTACGGCCTACAGTGTAGGCCCTACGCTATCTTGACCTACGAGATTTCGTAGCTAATGCCTACGTGGATACGGCTACGCGCTGTCGTGTTTGTTTACTTCCTTACACAAATTCGAGTATAGAATTTCGGATTATTCCTTTTTTTTTCTAATAATGTTAAGTCTTCTTTCATATAATGAATATTCCCCGAAGCGAGGAATGGCATAATTAATTTTGTTCTATAACTTGAAAAGGCGAGTATAAATATTCTTTAAGATATTGATGGATTTCGGGAATTTCCTATATCAGAATAAACTACGTATCCAGTAGTCTTCCATATGTTTGTTATGGAAAAATACACATGTAAACAGGACTTAGATCATTCATGTCGTCAGTTGTGACCATTTATCCTATTAGTGTCGTGTGCTATTTGCGAACCACGTGCAAGGCCAGGCGACGTCGTTTTACAATCTAGAATAAACTGGATTCATTGTGGACCATTCCTCAGTCTGATTGATGGATCAATTTAGCAATCTGCGACTGTAAAAATACCAACGTTGTTAGTTAAGAGTTCGCACTATAAATTGGCTAACAAAACGTATAGGATTGGCAAAGATTTATAACGTGCTTGTTCGAACGACTTTGGATCTTTGAACGGAGATCTTTATTGTTATTTGTAAGTTAGACTTGGATTGTGAATCCTGTAAGCTGAGCTAGTATTCAATGTTTGGTTTCAGTCGTAAGGAACGCTATGGAAGAACTCTTGTCGGTTAACGGAATAACTTATCAAGCCAAGCGTACAGGGAAAATTCTAAAGTAGGAAAAGTATTTCTTTCCCACAAAATATCCATGACATTTACCTTCAGTAGCTACATATACGTGACATAGCTCCGGAACCTTCAAAAGAATCTTCCGGAGACCCTACGCCGACCGAACAGAAAGCTGAATTTTTTTACGCCACCCAAAGAAGATTAACCTTCGGCAAAAAGGCGAGTTCACAAAACTCACTTCAATAAAGGCGCCTTAAGAAGTAACGCACACAAAACAGCGAAGAAAAAATTATAAGGGAGATATGTATGTGTGCACATGGGTTTAGCGATGCGAAGGGTGTCTACAGTCGTCATAAATCGCTTCGTGTCGTGCCGCTGCACGAGTCATCGGCGATTAGTGTGGCCTCCGACTAGCCCTTCCAATATAACGAACCTTGAGAGGGAACTTATGAAATATTGGCCGAGGGCGCTTTGCGTTGCAATTGTGTTTTGATGTGAATAAAGGTTGTATGTTTTAGATGGATGTGCGATGAATTGGTTAGGGTAAAATGTGTAGGGGTAAATAATTTTTGTAGTGGATATACGTTAGGGTGTTCTTGAGTTTTCTTAACAAATTGGATACGTATTCGCTGTTTCATTCTTACATTAAGTGAATCCAAGGAAAGAGATGATACCTATATGTAATATCTACCGTTAGAATATTTATTATCAAAATACCAAAGCAAACACTGAAAATGATCACCCTAATCATTACAAAACCATACCCGACCACATCCCATAAACATTCAAGTATACAAATTAAGCCATCAATTTATGGCGTACTGCCATACGCTACCTACATATTTACGCCGGCCTGTAGATGGTAGCGAATCAATAGTCCAATCGCTGGCAAGCGCGTACTCTATCAGCGATTAGTTTTGGTCTAGTGGACACTCGGCCGTTCCTTGCCGTCGGAACTGGGAGCTTGTCCATGGGTAAATTACTACTTACGTCGATAAAGCTTTTACCGTGAAACATGTTCCTCGTTACTTCTTTGCTCGGTTCTGATTAATTTATTTGTGTTCGAATTGAAGTGATAATTAGATTTTCTTGTTTTGTATGCATCTGTCTTCACACCCTGTAGGGCTGTTGATAGTTCTGTCTGGTACTAGACTAAACTGTTTAAATTATTTTAAGATATAAATTATATGAGTAGCGTATTGGAATAAATTGTGCCTAATGTTTGGTTAAGGCCATTACTTAATGCAATGAGTTAATCAACTCTGTTGTATGAAATAAATTACAACAAATTACAAAAACCCGAATAAGGAAATGAGTACTAAAAACAAGGACGAGTGCAACAACATGTTTTTAAACTGTCGGAAACGATTCTAGAGTTAAAACGATCTCAATAACTAGTTTAAAATGTATAAAGGGAAAAATGCATCGAAAGAAGTTGAACAAACAGAAAGAAAATAGCGCTGCAAATGTTTAGTGGATAATACTACAAAGAAATTTACCTGAAGTAACTTTTCAACGTTATCTTTAAAAGAAAGTTCAGCATTAAGTTCTATATTAGCCAAAGAATGTCCAAAAAGGAATACACAAAAGCAGGTATCAAGATAAAAGAACGTCTAGTAAAATGTCAACTAGAATCCATCCTCGGCTCACCAACAAAGAATCGGCCGAGGTCCATTATGATAATGAAAGCGACTCCCGTTTGTCTTAAAGTCGTAGCTCAATTTGCAAGGCGAGAGATAAACGCTGTTAAACTGTCGAAGTTCGTGACAAAGCCTGAATAATGCAGATTACACTGAGAAAAATACGGCCGCAGTCAAATCTGCATATTTTATTGGTCCCTTTTCGATGTCCGCTCTCACATTCCAGTAAAAAATTATATCTAAACGTAAGTCCGATATCGCGTTCAAACGACTTCCAACACGTTGAACGATTCTTAATCGCTTTAGTTTGTATTCACGAACGGTGTCTTTGTAAAGTCAAAGTCGTTTACGGAAACCTCATCGAACTGTTTCTTGTACAATCACGGTGAGGTGAATTAATTTCCCCACACTGTTTGACAATTTGCTGAGAGATTCAATTCCTAAAGTCAAACTACAAATTACTGCAAGTACAGGTGAAGTGCTTCACTAGGACTAGTGATGAGCCTTTGTTTCTGAATGGAGTCGCGGAGCTCGGCACGGTTCTAAATATTTGACGGCCTTCGTTTAAAGCATTCGCTGGCTTACGAACAAATTTACGTTTACGAGTTCCAGCCTCGTATTTCCACAATACAGCGGGACTTCGAACTGTATCTTTGTTTTAGAAAAGGCTAAAATGTACTCTGCGGAGATTTGGGTACTCCGCATGATCTGTATGTGATTATAAGATTACTTTAATTACCTAAGTATGTTTATATGTGTGGCAAATATACCGTAGAGGATTTACTAAATGTGTTTCGACCCAATAGTTATTTAGATACATTTGATTTTACACACCTGTGCTTACGGTCGACCCTTTTAATGTGTTTAGTTCGGTTCATTCATTCCGGAGCGAAAGTAGTAACAAATATTTATGTGCGAGAATAATTTGGTGTTAAGTAGGAGTGTTTATTTGTTTTTACATACACGTGTCTGGTCGGAGTCGTATGTATCGCAAACTGAATATAGCGTGTCGTTCACGGTTACGTGATTTCATTTCGCGTAGTATGCGGGTAACCACATTGGTACCTTATTGATATAATGTTTGGCAAATATTATATTGAACACGAAAATTGCTTTTCAAGAAAATCAAGATACTGAAGATATGTTTGTGTGAATTACGTATTGGATGTAAGTTTATGTAGGGCTAGAGATGTGATTTATGTTTCTGTATGCAATGTAATTTTATGGTATAGGTTGGTAAACGAGCAGACAGATCACCTGATGGTAAGCAATTACCGCCGCCCATGGACACCCGAAACACCAGAGGCGTTACAAGTGCGTTGCCTTTCGGAGGTTAGGAATTTAAGAATTATTGAGGAATCGCGGATTGGGAAGGGGAATTGACCTCCGGTAACACACTTACACAACGCAAGCGTTATTTCACGTCCGTTTTCTGTACTTATAAAAAGATGCGTATTAAATATTGGGGTCTAAAATAGTAAGACTACGACAGTATGATGTAGAAAGAGTAGTAAAAAAAGCCGGAAGTATTCAAAACGTATCTAGTTATACATTCCACAAATGAAATTCATTTTTTAACTTATGTAGCCAAAAATAATTATAAAACAAAATATTCGAAATTGTCGTCTTACTCTATAGTTCACTGATAACACCAAACAACCGGTTTCTGATTTTTCTTCCTACAAATTCCTTACCAGTATAAACTGGAACTTGAAAGTTTGCGTTGTTTCAACCCCATGACTTGGGACGCACGTAGAACAAAGACCCATGACAGTTGTTAGGGAAGTCAGAATCCCGAAACTATTGAAGAATATTGTATCACCCCCGTTGATAGTTGAGGGCAGATGGGAGTTTGCTTTCACATAAACTGGTGACCTAATTAGGAAGAAATTAGCAAGAAAAGGTCATTAGAATAGAAAACATTTGAATTTTTAAATAATCATCTTATTAACGCCGTACTCAGAGTCATTTAATGGTTACGTAATTCAGTCCTTAGCAATTATTTTCGATACAAAATCGTTACTAAAGAATAGTTTTAGTAATCATTAAATGTCTCTGAGTACGGTTAGTTTTTCGTATAATAAATTTTTCGTTAATATTTTAGCGATATGCAGATATCAATATCTCGAACACTGCAAGAACGAATCTGAAATATTAATATTTTAGTTAGAAACTAGAAACATTTTAACAACAAACATGTATTAAAAACTATGTAAACTGTGCCTACTTACGTATAGTAAGTAAATAACATATGTATATATACATAAATGTATATCAATCACGCTAGTTATGTATTTACGTAATCAACGTACTAGGTACTAGGAAAATATAATAACCAGTAATCACCGAGTATATAATTTTGATTAATTAATCAATTCTGAAGACACTGGAAATAATTTAGTAAAGGTAATGGTTTCCAATTTGTAAAGTTTTGACAAAGATTAATGATGAAACGTAGGCTTATATTATATGTTATGCCCAATAAATCTTTATCTTTAGTATATCTTCATTATAATTATCTTTAATAGATGAGTTTCTCACTTACCTAATTAAAAGAAAAAACTATATAACATAAACACAAAAATGTTTCTTCTTTCATAACTTTTCGACTGTTTAATTTTGTGCCAGAATCCAAAACTTATTTTCAAATCACTATTAGCTTTTGGTTTGAAAGTCTATGAAAATCAAAATGTGTATATTAAAATACTTAAAAAAACGAACTCTAAAATAAAAGCAATAATTGTAAAAACGCAACAGTAGGTAGACGAACCAATCTCCATAGTCACCTATTTGTTTTACACACTTCACATCGAACTATACAAAACCAGTTCATCATGGTCTAGCTTTGTACAATCTTCCCATACATTCAAGGATCAATTTATACTGGTTATGCATAACTTGATGTGTACACAAGCACGTGGCATTACTGAACAATGTTGGAATGACATCGGCTCGTTGTAACAGGAATTT
Source organism: Spodoptera frugiperda (assembly GCF_023101765.2). Lineage (NCBI taxonomy): Eukaryota > Metazoa > Arthropoda > Insecta > Lepidoptera > Noctuidae > Spodoptera > Spodoptera frugiperda. The sequence goes on along the minus strand of NC_064241.1, from coordinate 6,330,541 downwards.
TGAACTAATTACAAATAACTGACACAGGTACGGATGTCGCGTCTATATGATAGACATGTAGGTCGGTACAGTGAAAAGTTAAATTTGATTTACGTTGTAATTTGTACTGTGTTCTGTTTCGTGTGTAAATAATGATAAATATATTGATGCAAATGGTCAGAGGATTGGATTGTAATTAATTCTTTATTTGATTAAGAAAATTTTTTCTGAAGTTCAGCTTTACTTGGAAAATGTTGGTTGGTAACGAAATATGCCTTTGCGCAGTTTGAAGACATGCCCATAATAATATGAGAATTACCTACGGAAACAGTAGGAAATTAAAACAAAATAAAAAGTAACTTAAATCTTTGACTCCCAATAGAAAACTGTTGACGGCAAATCCTCCGCTAACGTCGGTCACCGGTGACCACCACGGCGTTCAATGTGTTAAAGCGTCGAAAAAATAATCCTCATATAGTTATGATGATTATTTTTAATAGGTAAAAATAATCATCAAAACTATATGATGATTAGGTTAATAGGTAATAGTTTACCTATTGAAAAAATTGAGATACCTTCCAATGAATCAGTAAAACCAATATTTACTAAGAAGTGTTAACTGACTTTGGATGTTCTTGACATTTTTATCTATTCATTTAAAAAATAATTCACAAATAAAGAAGATTTCTTCAAACCTATAATTATTTCATACTTTTGAGAAAAAAAGTAGTACCTACTACATTATTGTTAAAAGAAATTCTTCTATGAATATTTAAATAATATGTGGGTGTATAGTTGTGTACTAGAAGTAATGTTTGTTCAATGTCCAACCCCGTGTTTATGCAATAACTCTCTTTTCTATTATAAAACAGCTCACGAGGGCCGCTTAAATAGAAAAGGTAATAAAAAGATTTATTTCTTACAATTTTACGAACAATTTATTATAATAGAGATCCATATTTTATTATAATATTTATTTCTTGTTTTGTATTGTAAGTGATGTTTAAAGAATTCTTTTGAATCGTTTTCGGTACCATACTTTTCACGAAGGTACACATTTTACTTTATCTGAGAAATCTTTACTCAAAGGACGAGTCTGGAATGCTCAAGGGTATTCATTCATCTTATTATTTTTCTTTAAGAAAAGACAGCGGAGAGCTTATAATTAAGACGAACTAAGAAAATGATCAAAAAATTATTTGGTTAATACACCGTTCGCATTTAAATAAATATATTTTTGTGAATCTCTACTTAGTCGAGTGAAAGTTTTTAGCCTTGGTATCTGTCGGTTCATTTGTCAATTAATCGTAATTATGCGGGATTATGTACTTTTGAAGAAACAGCCATTTTGCATTTATCTTCAAAAATATCGTTGGTACGCCTGGTCTTTGGCTTAACTGGTGCTATTAGCCGTACCATAAATATCAGGGTAACGTATTTAAGGGATTTAGATTTAGCTTGTACGGCCCTGATGGAGGTTCAGCGGGTTACAGCCTACCACAGAGCGCGTTTTATGTTTTTTAAGTGGCCCGAGATTAGATTCAACTTGCCAGATTTAAATCGGTTTCATTACGCTATTTAAACTTCTTGCATGAATAATTATTGTTTGAATAATTTAAAATAAAACGTTTATCAATTTATCAAAGTTAATTCAACCACTTAACTTCTTCGATATCTGTAAGAGCTAAACTTTTTTAGTCTGAACAAATCTACAAAGAGACATATTATCATCTCAATTGTGCGCCAAACGTCTTAGCCAGTCGAGCGGAGTAGCGTCTCGTGAACACAATGCATCTGTCGCTTCCCGCAAAAGTTGTCCTAATCTAAGCGTAGATCATCGCGATTGTCGGAAGATTCAGCGGCGATTAAACGTATTCATAGCGTTTACGTTTTGACGTTGTGCGGCCGTCAGAAGCAACAGGGCCGCGATTGGAGGGCGGGCAGGCGCACGCGCGGTGAGGCCGCGAGCGCCGGGGCGCGGGGGGTGGTGGCCCATCGCAGCCTCCACGCTCGCTCTTAATGAATCGCCGGTACCCGCGGCTCGCGCTGCGCTCGCTCCATCAGAGTGCTCCTTTTAAAAAGTTGTTAAGGCGCTTTTCTCGCCGTCTCCCTCGCGCCCTCTCGTGTTGCAACAAAATAATATCCGCGGGTGGTGGCTTCCGAGGCTGCAACCGTCAAGAGGTAATGCATGCAATCATGCTTAAATACACTTTTGTTTTATACAAACTTTTTATTAGTTTAACCAAACTAAACGACACCGTACAACTTTACTTTCTTGTTTGAATGTTTTTAGTTGCAAGTTTTGTGTTTTTTTATTTTTGTTCTTTTACTTTTTTGTGCACACTTTTGAAAGTTTATAGCAACGTCTTTGGATGATAGTAATACGTTAAACTATTAACATTACATTGTATGTTTATGTAACAAGTTAGATAATAATACAAGTATGTTTGGAAGTGAACAATATTATGAAGAACATTTATGCTTTGATTTAATCTGGGATGTAAATAACGGAAGGGTCAAAAGAGGTCGGTCTCGTGACGATATTAAACCGCGTCGTTGTATATTTCGTTATTATATCGGAGACACTGTTATTTACGCAGTAAATATTTGATAAAAACAACGTTATATACGCTCGCATTATTTACAATTTGGACACGTGATCGTTACATTGGCTCTTAAATTTTAATTAAAACCGTTTTAATTTTAGATGTTAATACGTGATAAAGATGAGTATTTTAAATAACGGGGCCGTTTATAAAGATTTTCTGCGTGAAATGTTATGAAAGATTGAATACATTTGGGTAACAACAAAACGCTGTATTATCGGAGCTATTCGCCACTTTAACAGCGCATTATGAAAAACGTTCCTTACAAATTTGTATGGTGCCGCTACCATTGTTCGTAGTTATAATGGATCTGTCAATGTTTCACTGGAGATGAATGAACTGTCGATGAATAACAAAAATGACGCTTCGCCATTTTCTCTGACATTTTAGATTTAAACTTTAAACATTTAGGTCTATATAGTTGCCAGTTCTTTTTATTTTTTAAACTAGGTTTTAACTTTTGGTATTTATAATACATACTGTTTATATTTCATACGTGGTTATATTTATGATCTATAAGGTTTTGTATCAAATATTAGCTCCCAAAAAATTCACGATTATCGTTAATGACAAAATACTGCTACATACAATTTCCAATTTAAATTTTAATTTAATTAAACACATTAAGCTATCCAAACACATCTACTCGTAAATGCAATACATCAAAAATTAATTGAATTTGTTTAATTAGCTAATGGTAATCAATTAAATAAATAATTACAATTTACATTAGCGCATATCTATTAGTCGGAAAGTATTTTAGGCCATACAAATAAGCTATGGGACACAGGCGTGACGTTGTATATGTATGTATGTACAAATAAACTAACAATTGTATTAAACCTTCTACAGGTATCGACCACACATAAAGAGTACCTTAAAACAGATTTTCTGTACCAACCTCTTTGTCTAAGTTTAAGTCTAACCCTACGTAGACACCTTATTTATTAGCTTTCGGGTTTGGCAGGGAATACTAAACGCTTAGGTCGACTCAGTACATGGTTCACTCTCTACTCTCACATCCACGGATCTATCGCATTCTACACGTTCGTGGCACGGCCTCTAAATTCCAATTCTTCATTGTACGTTACCCGGGAATATTTAAATACAGAAACATTCCATTCTATAGGAATCCATGAATCTTTTAAGGCTACACGCCCCATCCAATAAGGGTTCGTAGCATGTGGTACCCATATGTAACTTTCTCCCTATATTTTCCTTATCAATTCCTTCTTCGGCAGTTATCGTGAGTTCGTTATTGCGGTATCATTACGATTTTTATTGCGATTCCTCTCTCCTCTTACTTACATTATGTGTGTATCTGAGTAATGAAGTTAGTTCTAGTACCTTCAATACTAGATACTGTTCTGATTTATTTGTTTTGGCTTTCTAGACCATTGGGATATTGAATCTAGGCAATACTCGTGGATATCAATATTGTCAATGATCTTTCGATTTCTAGTTATAAGAATTAATAATATTAGTATTAGTACAGAAAACAGGCGCTGGTTTGATATTTATTACTAGATTTTCGAATACTACGGTAATAAATGTGGAAGAGCCATACTTCAGCACGACTGGGTTAGCTCGACAGGAGCGATGCCACGGCCTTACAGTAGTTGGAACGTATTACTGTAAAATTATAGACCACACCACACTATACACTATGGATGCATTAAAGTGATTTGATTTGATTTGAGTAAGGTTACCGAAGGTCAATACCCAATACCACCTTTCCCAATCTTCTTAATCCCTGATTCCGCAATAACCCTAAAATTCCTAACCCCCTAAAGGTCGGCAACGCGCTTGCAACACAACTCTGGTGATTCAGGATGTCCATAAGAATTGTAAATTAAAGCCGCGGATTATCGCTCAACAAACATCAGATTGATTTTTGATGTATTTTTATATGTATGTTTTTAGTGAATAAACGATTTAAAAATACTATTGGGCGGCGGCCGCTTATTAACTTCTAACATAGGTCCTAACATTCTCACAATATATGAGAATACGCGTACTATTGCGTATAATTTCTTCACCCGAATAAGAATACAATACAAAAACTCAATACTTATTACCGCATTATCCGGCTAGCATCAATCTGCTATCAATATAGCTGTATCAAACGCAATCTAATGTAACCGACGATGTTAGCATGATCCATGCAATACCGGCCCTGCATGACGGCAATCGATCATAGCTTAGCCAGCGCGGCTACAATATTTTCATTATACTTGCTGCTACGTCGACTTTCAAGTCACTCCTACGCTACTTTTCTTACAAAGATTTTTAATAAAATAGTTTACACTATCACGACCTAGATTGATAGCTACAATGTTTTAGAAAGCTAATCATTTCATAATTTGTAAGCGAACAAAAACAGCGTCGGAAGCCTTCCAGTGTTGTGCAAAATATTCAATCAAAATAACATCATTGCGTCCGACACCAGAGTTGTTTGTGACCCCTAAAATATGTTGCAGAGGGTTGTGGCACACCCCTAGTTCACCGATGACGTTATTAGGTGCCATGTAATAGGCGGCGAACTTATCGCCATTTATCGGGCACAGTTCCAATCCCGCTATAACTGGGCATCTTTCTAACGGGAAAATTCAATTATACGAGTACTTTTTGTTCGACCTGCGAATCAAATATGTGATTTTAAGGTGCCATCTGCGACACTAATAAACTGCTAGAGTTAGGGTATAAGTGTATTATATTAAAGTTTCTGAACATTACATAAGGATTCGGATGAAATTGGTCACACAGGTTTTCTAGATAGAAAAACTAGTTTTAGTAAGACTCATATTTTGGGATCGTATCAATATTGCGTCTTAAAACATTTACAGCATTCCTTTCAACGACGCTGTCAAGCAACAAACATTATTAAAAACACGAACATCCAAAAATAGCAAAGAAACATTTGAACCAAAAATATACGAGTAGATCGATATTGAGTAGATATCTAATACCTATTTGGTCGCCATGCAGAATAAGGTCGCCCTGTATATAAAAATAAGAAGACATTATATCAGTTTGAGTGTAGAAGCACGCACGCCTTCCCCGATAACATCGTATTGGGTTTCCAAAGGCTCTAGAGGTCAGTCGGCAGTCACTTCACGTAACACTAAAAAATAACATAGATAGAAGATAAACATAATGCGTTCGTGTCTCCCTACGATTTACTTTCTGATTTCTAGGAGATATATTTACTTTTCTTTTTGTAGTGTTGTTTTTTGTGGGAGGTAATCGGTAACTGTTTTGTATTGAGTGGTAGAAATCATTCATGCGTTTAACTTTGAGAGTTATGGAAATGACCACATAATTATCGAAAAGTCTTTATGCTATTATATGTTATATATATAATCACTTGGTCATTGTGGTCTACATCTTTAGGGAATAAATAAATAACTGTTTACACATTTTGAGATACGCTATTATACCTTTGTAACTCGTTTTTTAATTAAAACTCGAATACGAAACGAAGTTACAATCCCTTTATAGACGGATAACTACGCGGTAGGTTGTTGCCACGATACAAATAAAATTTATGCATCTGCAGTAATTGAAATTGCACTACAGAAATAACTTGGAAACGCTTCGCTTGCGATACGGTCAGCGATGGTTTTACGCACAGATGACTTTTAATACCGCAAAAATGAATTGGTACAGCAATAATGATAAATTTCGGCATCGTTTTCAATGATTAAACCTTTATCATCAATGTGAAACGTGTTTTACTGGTTTTATTAATATTACACTAGTGGTTTTTTGGGTGTTAAGTTATTTTTAATGGGTATTTATCGGTTTAAATAGTATTTATGGATTACACGCGTCACGTAAATTTTTTCAATTATGTTCGACGAGTACAAGTCACGAGCAGGAATCATAATTATGACCGAAGTCACAAAGTCAACTATTACTATGTCTAAGAAAACTTAGATCGTGTACCAAAACGTGTACTATATTTTCCTTCAGATCTACTATAAAAGAGTCAATAAGGTCCATTATAATAACAACAGAGCCATGAAACACAACATGTAATAAAAAACCCATTTCCGCACTTTGACATAAGTTAGGATATAATTGTGATACAGACATTTATGACAGTTATTACGGGTGGTGTGAAGCCTGAAAGTCTGACAAAGGGTTTAATAAATAATGTAGCAGCGTATTATAAAGGTCAGAATGGCAGTCGTTACGTGTAGAATACGAAAATTTTGACAATTTCGCCACTTCTTTTACACGTAACAAGGAGAGAGTCTATTGTTGTAGAGGGGGCACTATATGATTCTGGTATATTAGTGTTAATAATCCTTGACTCATGCAAGGAGGGAGGGGGGATTAAAATCCTCGCGTTTGGTAGGTCACATATTTGCGACTTCAGTAGTGTGTTGCATCATATCACATTATATAAGTACCTTAAATAGCCATGGTAGTCCACTCCTTTTTTTAAGAGGGGAAAATCATCCAATAATTTCTCCCGCCTTGGGCTAGACGAGAGGAAGTGTCACGTTCTTACTGACTAAATACCATTCCGTTCCTACTCCAGATTTGAGCTGGAGCTCCGGTAAACCCGCAAGGTAGTCAACAGCTCCGCAGGGTCAAAGAACACAATTGTCTCAAGATCACTTTAAATAGCAATTTATTTCAGAAACATCAGTCAGTTAAAGATAGACATAGAAGAGAAAGTTAGACATTCCTATATGTTCTAGTAACTAAATATATGAATGTATGAGCTACTACGTAAACATAAAGTAGTATATTATCTACAAACATAATAGTGTATTATGAAAGTTTTTCATCATCTTAGCGTGTAGACTTTGTTTTGGCTTAAGTAGACGAAAATAGCTAAAAGTGCCATTTGTAGCGCAGTGCGTAGTCGTAGAAACAAGCAAGGATGGTCGTTTACGAAGTCTGTACACCCCATTAGGTTCTTATCTTCCGTATTCTATTACCTATACATACTATTACATTTAATGGTATGTAGTTCAATGTATTTTTTAAAATATGTCATAGTAAACTTGTTGGTCTAGTCCGTGATGGGTGAAGAATTTTTAGATATACAATTTTGAGCTTTAAATAAGTAAACATTGTCTAAATTAATTGAAATTTTGCTTGGTATATAGCAGTAACTAATTTTTTACTTAGAACAGAAACTCTGCTAGTTAGCTGAAATCTTTCTTCCTCATATATTACACATATTCATTTCAAACAAAAACGAACACAATAAACACAAAACGTTTTGCAAATTGTAAAAAAGTTAAACAAACCTCAACACAATCAGTAAAATTGGTTTCGTTTCAGCAAATTAAATTCGTTCAGGTATCAATATTCACTTAGCTTAGAACAATTTAGTCAATTGCTTCAGTTTACATGTGTATGTAATAGATTAAATTCTAAGAATAACTGAAATCATTCTTTTCTAGAGAATTTAATTGATATAATGGATCTGTGCATTGATCATTTCAATATATTTTCTTGAGTAGTAAAAACATTTTGTGGAATAATAAAATAGTTTACAAATTACAGTTTGTTATGTACATTTGTATGTTTCACCCTTTGCTACGCCACCAGCTACGGCGTAGCACTTGCTACGAATATTCGTAAGATTTCCTTTGGACGCTTTTGAAAGGTTGTCGGAATTCATCTTTGTATTAATATTATTCAACTATATTTGAACAAAATCGAGCTTATTTCTGTTCCTGACTGCTTCTTTTGTGGACTAAATTATATCTATGGTTAGTTTAATATGTCGACAACGCTTCACGATTTTCAGTTTAACAGAAACATTTTTTATGAACAACACACCGCCACAAACATAAATGGTTTTCATGAAATATTAAAAAAAAGTCCAATAATTGCCCCGACGAGGTTTTGATTTGTGACCAGAGGGGAGTTGCTCAATTTTAGATGGTCCCAATCTGTGTCTCATATAATTTATAAAAGTTGGTGATTTAAAATTGCAATTTGAAATTATCACGCACTCGAGAAACATGAATGACAGGCGACTGTAGTTAGAAAAGTATTAGAACTAGTTTCAGAAGTCTTCAGTTAGTATAAAACGTCTATAAAACTTTTTAATTGGACGTTCTGAGGTTAAGTATCAAATGGTGTCAATCGACCTTATTAATAAAAAATCGTGTTACATTTTATTTTTCTTAAAAAGGTTTGTTTAAAACATTAACACATAATAGGGTATATATCGCATAACGTCACTTCTAGGTAAAAATGTATACGTAAAAATAACAATATTTGCTCCCACTCCTAAACTTCGATTCGGTTTTATCTAAGTATTGTGTGCTTATATGACAAAATAAAAAAATACGTGTCTAATATTTATCATTACCTAACTGATGGACTATATAGATTTTTTATTTTTCGTACCCCGTCATCGTCTCTATTAATTATACATAGACTTTTTAGCTCATTTATATGGTACATTACACCAACACACGGATAGACATAATTAAGTTTATTTAAACACATACCAAAATTATACACAACTCTATTTCACTGTCACAAAACTAACAGTTTTAACGCCAGTCAAACCCAAGAAAACATTCCACAAGAATTATCATAAATACTAGCAAAAAAAGAATATATCTAACATAAGTAGTTCCCAAACGCGTTCAACCAAACAAACATACCCTTCGGCTTTATTATATCAGTGTAGATAAGTAATAAACTAAAAGGTACCATCCCGACAGACATGTAATATATTGAGGCCCTCAATAACTGGGCTTATAAAAATCTTTCGCTGACTTGTCAAAGGCACTTTCGAATGTTTGGCGAACAAGCTTCAGGTCATTGAGTATCTTTTCCCTCACCCATGTGGGCACAAAGCAGGATCTAGTTATAATAGCACGCGGTTGCGGCAAAGTGCACAGATGCAAACATTGGTTTCCCCAGGCGCGGTCATTCTGATAAAACGTTGCATAATATCCGTCCGCTATGGTAAAATACACCCAATAAACTATAATTTAACTATGTTCACAATTAATTTAGACAATGTTTACTTATTAAAATAAAGGGATAATTTCCACCTCGGGACAGTCCGCGAATTGTCTAAAGGTCAACACGTTCCGAAAGTTCGTCGGCCGCTGGAATTCAAAACCATCAGAGTTCTAGAATTAGTGGATAAATATTTGCCCTGATCGATTTCATCATATTATTAAATTCTGTGCGACACGAACACGATATTATGATGAGATTTCCGAATACCAATGTCTTCGTTTAACGGGAACAAGACTACCTATTAAGTACTAATAAGTCAAATTCTTATGCGTACGACACCAAGTATGAATGGTATTTTCTAATAAAAACTTCAATAAAATGTACAACGCGACGGGTATTAGCGCCGCGAAATTCCTCGCCGCGTAAATAATAACATAAAGATTTTCCAATACATGTCCCAATAAGAAGCTCGCCGCTGCCGCTACCGCGCCGTGTCGCTCCACCCTCCGCGCATTAGCAAACTGTCGCTGATACACCCCGTGTTTGCCGGGAAGTTGCCTGTAAAGATAATCATAATTTACCAAACTTCTATTCTTTATCTTTGTTTTCCCTTGATTCTTAACTTGATAAGTATAAACACCAGCCTCGGCTGATATTTTAAACATTGTTAACATTTTTTCTTTAGGAAGAAATAAAGGAATTCGAAACTTTCTTAATAAATATAAAACTCGTATTTACTTTTTATATTAGCGATAATAAATACAAAGAAATTCCTCGTACAAAGGAAAACGTAACAACGAGTATAAAAATAAAATATTATTAGAACAACGAGAAGTTGTTTAAAGTATATTCGGTTTTGCCGGCGATATTAAAGGATGGAAATAATAAAATAAGGTCTCGACAAACGAGAGAACAATAATTTAGTCGGTCGTGTCGGAGAACAAATACAGTGTCAACAGATAATAAAGGCAGAGCTGGCCGGTCCCCGCCGCGAACCCAATAACATAGAGCCGCCGAACGTATACGAACCTATATACATCGAACCTGTATAAGGAAAGGATGTCGCCGCCGTACTTATTGCTACAAACTTGGGACCGACCAGATTTGAGCCGAATGCGTTCATATGAAATATCGAAAGCCAAAATATGGGTAAACAAGCTCGTTTATTGAAAATAATATTGAGATGTTCTATCGCAGACCGCTACTAAAACTAAATAAAATTGGGATGGAAGTCCGTAATAGTTAATCAACTGTGAAAATCGGCACTCCTAACAGCTGTATTCAAGGACTTAGGAATTTGTCTTAGTTGCCGACTAGCTAACGGTTCGGTACATACTTGAATCCCTTTCACAGATTCTCCGGATTCCACTGTAACCTCACTCAAATTAACTCATTATTTCGTAACATAGTTTTATTAGCATGTACAAAGTAATTATTAAATACATATATCTGTAAAAAATATTAGGAAATTGTAAGCGACAGATGTCTTTCGACTTGCACGAGCTTACAGAATAAGATACGAAGTAAATATGTTTATATTATGTAAACTTGTCTAGTCGTTTGTTCGCCGCCGCAAACATTATTGACTCCACATTTACCGAATAACCATATTTGAATGTGAAATAACGTCGATCTCGCACGGAGAATAAAAATAACTTGAGAGGAAAATTTGGTAAATCTCATTGACGCTGTCTCCGAGGAAATCACTGGGGCCCGTCGTGATGTCGTGCCGTCGAGCACAAACAAATAATATAGTGGAATTCTTAAAACATTTTCTTAACTTTTACGAAAAAAAAAGCTGAGATTTAATGTAAATACTGACAACCTGTATAGGCTCGAATGTATATATTCTTCGCAATTTCCAAAGATTACACTCATTATTTTTATTACGCACATTACGTTTATCTGACAATGAATAAGATTTAGAATTAGCATGATTTATAACTACGGCTTTTTTATATTCATTTTGTTGTGTTTACGTTTATAGAACTAATATGAGTTTCATTATTCAATTCCATTATATTACGAAGAATATTTACATTTTTAATTGGATATACTTATAAATGGAAACAGAAATTTAATACCAGACTTATTTCTGTACACAATTTATTTTTAGATGGATTCGATTATTCTATATTTAAAATGAAAATGTTTAAACACAACGAACAAATAGAACAATTATTATCTTCCTTTCATTTAATTAAACTTAGTTCCAATAAAGCAAGCGCGAAACCTATAACCAAACTTGCTTATAATTTCATACAAAAATAACGTTTCATTTTAAAACACAGTTCAATATCGACTTTCAATTCCCTAACAAATTTAATAATCTTCCCATAACATAAGAACTCCATAAGAACATAATTAAATTACGTAATAAGTAATACGAATTTAATAAAATATCAAGATTGGTCGGGTATGTCGAAATATTCAAGGATTCCTTAATCAAGTTTAACCGTAATATTGAACTGACAGATAAATGAAACGAGGGTTCTTAAAGACAACGGATTCGATTTGCCATAGATACTGGGTACTTCGCAACCCTTTGGCCAATAACACCCTAGCTTTCGATGCTATTATTGCTGAAATTATCGATATAATCATCATTTTGCACTTAATATAAGTACGTACAATGATTATGTCCGAGTTTTGTTTAAAATCGTTGAGGATTGTATAAATCACTGACGAAGTGGTTTTGATGTCCCAGTCCTGTATAGACTAGATAGTCTAACTTACCTATGGTAACTAGCTCATTCCAATTTCACGAGATTCGGGACATCATCAGCCGGAAGACGTCCACTGTTGAACTAAGGTCACAACAACACCTTTGTTGTTGTGACTGGCGAAAAGTGCATATAAAAATGATATGTGTAACGCTGTCTCTACTTTTGGGACAAAAGAAATATAATATTATGATGAATGTATTATACAAAGCATATGTCCTGAAAAAGGTATGTTTAGAAAAAAACCCTAAATTCGAAAAAGGAGGAACCTCGATTGTGCCTGGCGGACCTAACAGTTGAGCGTTGCATTTTATGTACATGTAAACTTCACATGTGCGATATACATTTTTTTACGTAATCTGTTGACATGTCGTTGAAACTTCAATGTGCGTCATTACAGTTATACTTGTGCGTAGGCACCTTAAAAAAACCAATCAATATACCCAATTTACTATTAGCAGATTTTCCAAATCTATAATAATAATTTGGACTCTATTTGCCTCGATAATCGAACATTAAAATTTAAATTTAGCAAATCAATGAGCAGGCTGATTGCTTATATTGATTTAGTTATAACTGTAACAAAAGAAATGAGTCTAGACGAAGCCCTAATCGTGCTTACTATATGTAGGTATGTACTAAAGGTCATGTTATTGGATCTACAAGCAAAAACAAATGACTAAACATTTTTCGAACAATTAAACAAAACTTGCCAGTTACTTTGTTCACTAGAAGTTATTTTAATTTACTTTGAAGAAGATTCTTTCTTATTCTAAGTAGTTAAGTTGATCTATTTTTATTATTTCGAAATATTGATTTTGCTGATTAATACTGCTTATTTAGTTTTTTTTGAATAAATTAATATTCCGCTCGCGTCATTGAGAACAAAAATGTATTCTATAATTCATTGACTTAAGTAGTTGCTCAAAATAAAGTCCTGGCAATGATATAAAGTAATATGAGGTATTTAAAACGTTTCTTAAATAATAAAGATATAAGAATTATACTTGTGTTTACTAAGATTCTCCCCTCTTACTATGACGTCACGCCTTTCATCTCCGAAGGGGCAGGCAGAGGTGCATATTACGGCACGTAATGCTGTTATACAATGTACACCCGCTTTTCATCGTTTGTGTTATAAGTCCCATGTAATAGGGGGTGAGTGTTACTATGACATGTCCGTATATTTCTATCAATATTTGTGTGTGTAAAACTATCAAACACAATTATACACATGGGAATGTTCTATCCTTAGGATAGCTAGAAAAACTTTTTCTTCTATAGTAATAGGGTTTATATTTCAATGATTTTCATGTCTATTAATAAATAATCATGTATATTGTTATGTATTCAGTAACAGTTTTACTTGGAATACAGATCACATGGCTCGGTTCAAGAGCCGCTCCAATATTTGGGATGCACTTGGTCCAGCGGACCAAACATTTCGATAAATGGAATCTGGTAATACCATCGGTTCCGATTTGTACCGTAAATTGTTAACATACGTTAAATATTGTTAGTTCGTGTTTTGAAACTTGATTTAGGTTTAGATTCATCTGAAAATAACAGCAGTACTTACGCCTACATTACACTATGTAGTCAAAAGTTTTAATGTATAACATTTATTTGTGTCAGGTTTCAAATACTATACCTTTTATTTAAGGTGTGTAAATCATCCAATGACTTCTCCCATATTGTCAGACTTTTACTGGCTAAAAACCACCTCGATCCTACTCCTGTCCTTCAAGCTGGAGCCCCGATAAACCCGTTACGTAGTCCGGAGCTCCGGATCAGGCATCAGTCCTACTAAGCCCAAATTACTATACCTTAAACTAGGTAAAGTTTATTGCAATTACATTCAGGGCCACAGGCAAAAGCGGAAAACCGGCGTAGTTATAGCCGGTAAGAGTCTGAGGATTTCCATCGCGTTACAAAAAAAAAGAAACATAGCAATTACATAAAGCTATGTACATGTCTTTGATTATATAATCATGAAATACATCACCTTAATACGTCAATAAGTATTATTTGGTGTGTCTAGCTGCAAAGGAAAGTGAACCTTACGTCCACAATAAATAAATACCTAACTTAACCATCCATAATTTATACAAGAAAATGTAAATAAACCTTATCGTCACCGAACAAGTAACGCGCACGAAAGCAGATACTTACAAATATTAAGATTTCCACCAAAATCTTGATTACGGGGGAAAATGTTAATATTCCATGTTCATTATCATGGTTTCCTATTTAGTATTAATAAAGAGATAATGAAAATCAGCTTAAGAATCTTAATTTATGATAAGACTCGGTGAAAAATCTTCCTTTCATGACTACTAAAGATACCTTTGCATTTTAAACATGAAAAGTTTGAGAATTATGTAAATTACCGCACAATTCACAGAAGTACCTGCTTAATAGACGATGTTTATCTATAAATGTTCTAATCTTTATCATTTTATTTATTGCTCGAATTATCTATATTCTTAGATACAAACAAAGGGCTGTGAATGTGAGATTTTTACCTCTTTAAATTTACCCTGATGAATGGTGACCCCAATAGGTTCTATACACAGGTCTTCCAAATATCATACATACATACATAACCTCACACCTGTCTCCCATGGGGGTAGGCAGAGACAATGAAACGCCAATTGCTATGAATCTTACATACCTCATTCGCTACATCAACAGTCATCAGTCTTTTCATGCATGCTCTTCGGTTAAGTGTACTTTTAATTATACCCTTTACACCCTTCTTTAACATATCGTCAATCTTTCCGTCTAGGGCGTCCTCTACCGTCTACCGATGGCCCCGCAAACGGCAACGGTCTTCCAAATATCATCTGATTCTATTAAAAATATGAGTGTAATGTTCTTAAAATATTAAGATAAAAAACAAATTTTAGTACGAAACAGAGCACTTGAACAATACTATATTTTGAATGAGATTAGTCAAAAGTTTTTAAACGCTCTCGAAGCGAAACACAACGAGTAAAATTTCGCAAACTTATTCAAGAACTTTGTGGTGTATTTGAAATACAATGTTTATTAAGCCGAAACTATATTTATAAAGTTTAGTTTAAAAGCCACTCAGATATTCTTACTATTTAGTTAGTCGAATCTTATTTCACTTGCAACGCACTTATTTGAAAGTCAATGATAAAAAGTTTCAATTGACTACGAAGGTGGCAAAACGGACCGTTTCGCCCTGCCACTGACAGATCAATACATCTTTTGAAAACTTCCAAAAGGGATTTAGTACTAAGTTAAACCTGAATTTAAGAGAATCGCCGGTAACGAGCGAAGTTTTTGGCCACAATGAATGTAATTAATCGAAAATTTAAATTTTTAACTTTTATCTTCTTCGGTGATAGTGCTTGTCTTGGTCGCACAGCTTCAAACAATTTGTTTTTTGAAAAACTTTCGGATTTGTAATTAAATTTTGTTGATAGACGTCCTTGTATCTACATTATTACACAGTAATCCTTAAGGTTAAATGACAGTAAAACACAATAGAACCACTTTTAGAAAGTAATATAATTTAATCTATACATATAATAAAATCGTAGAAAAGTGCTGTCTGTACATTGAAAATAAAAATAAAAAAAATAGCAGGGGTTATTGTAATGTCGATGTCGAACCCAAAAATGTAATTAACTTTTTTTTTGTCTGTTTGTCTGTTTGTCTGTGCGCGCTAATCTCAGAAACGGCTGATCCGAGTTGGATGCGGTTTTCACGAATATATTGTGGGATGCTTAAATTTACATTTAGTGTTTGTTTCATGTCAATCGGTTCATAAATAAAAAAGTTATGTCAAATTAAAGAATCACGTCGAACATTCTATGCTTATACCATTAATCTCCGCAAAACTATCACGGATTTGGTTGAAATTTGGTACAGATATAGTTTAGAACCTTAGAAAGGACATAGATATATTTTTATTTCAAAAATCAAAAAATAAAAATAAGAAATAAATTATTTATAAATAATTCTATGTCGATCGTTACACGACTTCGGTTCATGTTATTGTTTTAATTCATCGAAAAAAAGTAAATAAATAGTAAAAAGGTATGAAAAAAATAATATCAATATAATAAAACATTTAGTACAAAGAAAATGCTCTAACGGAGTATAGATAATTCTATGTCGATCGTTACACGACTTCGGTTCATGTTATTGTTTTAATTCATCGAAAAAAGTAAATAAATAGTAAAAAGGTATGAAAAAAATAATATCAATATAATTAAACTTTTAGTACAAAGAAAATGCCCGAACGGAGTATAAATAAATAATCCAAGTTGTCTTTATCCTCGATAGATGGCGTTGGGATCGAAATAGATCGCGCTATGGTTTCGTTACATTCATTTGGTTGGGTATCGGCCGAGCGCTTCGGTACTATCGTAGAAAAAGTGTATTATCAGTCGTATGATTATTTGTCTGTAGTGGTCCTGCTGTTTCGTATATTCTAAATTGGTTTCGTTGTATTTGTCAATTAATAAGTTTATTTGTTGGGTTTTCCTGGTTTTTTGGTTAAACTATTTAACGTAGGTTTAGTTTGATATCGATTATTAGTAGTTACTGTAGTTAGTTTTTTTAATAAAATTGTAAGTCTATTTTTTTTTTAATTAGATTAGATTTAAGTAAATTAAATTATTTAGTTTAAGCTTGGTTATTATAGCATAGAGGATAGGTTGTAATTTAATATGATCAATATAATTTATGAAAATTTCCTCTTCTTAAGAAATATTTTTTGAGTGAATTGGATTTCTGAGGAAAATAAGCTGTTTACGGTAGGGATACTTTTTGAAAAATTTAAGCTTCGTTACAATTTCCTGATATAGCTTTTTAGTGTAACATTTTTAGATTTATACGTCAATATTAAACTACGTATTGTGCTTATAGGTTACAACATTATGATATTAACTAATATCTACTACTAAACTATCACGGTTTATTCACGTGCATTCATCGAGAAACGCTCTATTAGTTTCGAGTCATAGAGGGACTTATCATCATGAGCAGCGTGCGTAGACGTGGTGACGTCACCCAGCCTACTACTTTAGTTAATTATGTCTCACGATAGTTATTACAAAAATATAACATTATAATAGACTAGTATTATAGGTTTCTTAGAATTCTTTCATCGAGTAACTAAGTACTGATTTAATCCAATTTGCAAGCTATCCATTTATCCATGTAATATGCAAATCGGTGCTCATTGAGTCCAATTTCATAAAATTATATTTAAGTTACATTTTTACAAAAAATACAAATTTTACTGATTTTAGATTGTGATTTTATTGTAACTTTCGTGAGACATACTAAATTAATTATTATGTTATCGGCTTACTCACGTAACGTTTTGACGAGGAACTCGACTAGTTTCAAGCCATGCTAGGAAAACACTACGGGGAAAGCACTTCACGTAGGCAAAATGATAAATTGATGAACCTGACACGAACAGACAACTACCCTCAGCACAAACAAATAAATTGTGACACACACAAAGGATCGGAAACGGTCATCAATTTATCATCAAAACAACTATCTTGCGATGCCGTCAATGTGTTAGCCCGAGGCCTAGAATTATGCTCCAACCCCTCGGAAAATACCTGTCGAGGATATCATCAGCAGTATCGAAAATACTATTATACGGAATAGGATACCTCGCAGTGATGCCGAGTGCCTACGGCAAGATGTATCATCGTTGTTACGTAGATCTACACCCCCCAAGAGTAACATACCGCGGGAAGAAATGTTTGCACTTCGCGATCTGCGTAACGATCCGGACATTCTTGTGCTACCAGCTGATAAGGGCAACGCGACTGTGGTTGTTGATACCAAGGCGTATGAAGAGAGAATCACGCAAATGGTGAGTGACACCTCAGTCTACAAGAAACTGTCATACGATCCGACAGCCCGGGTGACTACAAAAACTGTAAAGTTATTGCAAGGCCTAGGTGACAAAGACTTGGTAGCACAATTACGCCCTCATAACCCTACACCGCCCAAGATCTACGGTTTGCCCAAAATACATAAACCAAACTGGCCCCTGAGACCTATAGTTAGTCAGATTGATGCACCAACCTACAAACTGTCGCGGCATCTGGCAACTATATTACAACCTTTTACTGGGAAAACGAACTCATATGTGAAGGATTCCCGTCACTTCATCACACTATTGGCTGATATCCAACTCCAAGAAAAAGAGATAATCATGAGTTTCGACATCACATCACTTTTTACAAATGTTCCAGTAGATGAGGCAATAAATATTATCACCACAACTTTGAGCGGGACAGATTTACCTACTGGATACATTGACTGTGTAAGCCATTGCCTGACAACAGGTTATTTCTTGTGGAGAGGGGATTATTACCAGCAAGTGAACGGAGTTGCTATGGGTTCGCCGCTAGCGCCAGTGGTTGCTAATATGTATATGGAGTGGTTTGAGGGTCAAGCCTTAACATCCGCCCCGGTGCGCCCGCGATACTGGTGGAGATATGTTGATGACGTATTCGCCGTCATCAACCGGGAACATGTGGCTGAATTCGTGGGACACCTAAACTCGGTGCACGGTAGCATTCAGTTCACCACTGAGGAGGAAAAAGAGGGAATGTTACCGTTCTTAGACGTGCTCGTGAGGCGTGAAACGGACGGCCGCCTGTCACACACGGTTTACCGTAAACCGACACACACGGACCGGTACCTACGAGCCGACTCACACCATCATCCCTCCCACCTTGCCTCTGTTCCCCGTACTTTAATCAACCGGGCACTGAACCTGTGTGATCCCCAGTACATTGACGCGGAACTTGATCACCTTAAACAGGTACTGGAAACAAATGGGTACAACTGGCGTCAATGTACTCGACTGGCGAGTTCATCATGTAAAAGACGACCGGCAGTTGCGGAGCGGACTCCAGCATTCTTACCCTATGTGAAAGGATTAACCGACACCATCGGACACCTGTTACGCCGAAGATACAGCATCAGGACGATCTTCCGCCCACCCGGTCAATTACGGAACTTATTACGCTCGCCTAAGGATAAGGATCCACTGGCAGTTCCCGGGGTATACATGATACCGTGCGACTGTGGCTCGAGTTACATCGGGGAAACTCGCCGCAATATCACAACCAGACTCAAGGAACACATACGCAGTGTGAAGAACATGGACACCCATACATCGGCAGTAGCCGAGCATGCTTGTAGCGCGGGCACGACTCACTTCCTCCGTTTCGACAAGGTCTCCGTACTAGCGAGGGAGAAATACTTCGTACCACGGAAAGTACGTGAGGCCATCGAAATAAGTCGTCGTCCCAACTTCAACAGAGACGGTGGCTGGGCATTACCTCCTACCTGGAAGCCAAGTCTGCAATCTGCGTCAGCCTACAATGTTGCGGGTCTGGAGTGTGACACAGTGAGCGCGGTATGTGACACCGTTTTTGCGTCGACCCGAGAATCGAACCCAACACCTGCGCAGCCGCCGGCGAGCGAGTCTAACGAGCCAACATCGTCGCGCGCCCAGATAGTACGCGCGATTCCAGGCAGAGGGCGCGATGGGCGCGTAGCTCGAATCGCCAGTAGCAGTGCGACAATCGCCGCGTCGTGTGTCGCGTAATGCTGCTCATGAATATGAGCCTCTAGCATGGCTTGAAACTAGTCGAGTTCCTCGTCAAAACGTTACGTGAGTAAGCCGATAACATAATAATTGATTTTAGATTGATTGCGAATACGAAATGCGTTTTAGATAGATTCAGATTTTTTTTTACTTATCTAATTATTTTAGGTGATGAAGGCTAATCAAGCCTATTCCAAAACTTTGTTAGTTTCATTGTAATGACTAAATTTATATTAATATTGTCTAAACTAATAAATAAAATTGGAATCTGTTTGTAATATTGATATAACCATATAACAATTACATCTAAATTATATTTTTTACAATTTTTGTCGGTCTGTCTGCCTGTCTGTATGTATGTTTGTTCGGGCTAATCTCTGAAATGGCTGGACCGATTTTGACGGGATTTTTATTGGCAGGTAACTGATGTACTAAGGAGTAACTTAAGTTACTTTTATTTTAGAAAAAAGTATTTTATTTTAGAAGAAAATCAAGAACCTAAATTCTGTTAGAAGTCAAGTCTAAGTTATTCTACGCGGACGAAGTCGCGACCAACAGCTAGTGTTTACATAAAAGTTAATAAGTTTAACTGACACTGTCCGTCCTAATCCTTTGTTAACTGCAGTTTTTAGAAAGTACAATATATCGTTAGTCTGAGTTAGCTAGTCAGTCAGCAAGTTAGTCATAGTCTTTAGTTATACAAATACAATTCAAAATTTGTGTAACTAAAGACTATGACTAACTTAAAAGTAACTACTAACTTAAAAAAAGTTCTAAAGAACTAACTTAAAAACATAGGTATTACTTAAATGAAGACTGGCTTTTTAATCGAATGGTTAGAATCACAAGCGTAACTACCAAGCAGAAGGCCTCGGTTTCCAATGTTGGTTTTTTTTCGATAATAACAGCATGGAATTTATAATTGTGTACGGCGCTAGATAGCAAAATTATAACATAACTGGTGAAATGCTTTAATACTTAGTTTGCTTACCCCTTCCAAGATTTAAAGGCATACAAACGGTTTTGTTGTGTTTATTTAACAATAGATATTTGTATGCCAACGTCAATCAAAGCATTCAATAACATATTTCACAGTAGAATAAGGATTAGACTTTCGAAACATGTTGGTAGCTGTTCCGGAGAGGCACGCAAAACATTAATTGCTATACGGTCGGACGGCTTGGCTTCGAACAGATGCATCTCCCGCAAATACCTTGAGTGCTCTCTGTCTTTAGTTACCTATATGTATGTGCAAAGAGACTATTTGTGTGTGGTTCTATGGCATGATAGTAGGATTTCTGGAACAGAAAGATATTTTCATAAAAGAGTTAATTTAAAACGACGAATTTCGATAAAATAAGTTTCACTCCAAAAACAAAATTACAACAATTAACGATAGCAGATTGTATACATTCTCATACAATATAAGATCACCTCAAGGCGAGCGAGTCAAGTCAAACATCGGTTACAAAGTCAACCAAGAATTCGGATACTGTGATTTATTTAATCCAAGTTATTCACTTCGTTTATTAAGCAGAGTCGAGATTAATACTGAGAGCTTAACGTAAGACGTGAACTCGACGCCCCGCAGCCCGCGCCCCGTGAGACCCCGGCACCCCGCGTGACGCCGACAGATAAGCTAATTACTTATTGTGATTTAGCAACCGGTTCTCGACAAATTTTTCGTCAAATTTTCAGAGAGCAATTCTGAATAATAAGTAGACGTCGTCCACCACAATGGCAGCAATTAACCGGACAATTTAACTTTTTAATTGCGAATTAAGAAACTGGGGAGTGCAAAGGTTGAACATGGCCCGTGAAATTAATTGTCAAGAAAGGTTTTACTGTCCGCCGCCCGTATTCTACATAATATCCTCACACATTGCGCCGAAAGAATAATCTGGCAGAGAAAATAACAAAATTAATTTACTCAATAATCTAAGTTATGCAACGGACAAAGGAGTAGCATTTGTTTAATATATATTTCCAAGGTTGCTTAACACCACAGTTTTGAAAGTTTTACCGAGTAGTTTTTATCGGGCTCTTTGTTTTCACCCATAATCCTAGTTTTTCTTAGTGTCCGTACCAAGCAGAGGGAAACTTTTCGAAACTTGAATTCATAAAGAAAGTTTAAAGTTTGAGCAAACTTAAATAAAAACAGAAAAGCTTCATTGTGTAGTCAAAGCGCAGGCGGATTTATCTAATTGTGTTTGTTATCTATGTAACTTGTGTCTGCCCGATGTAACAGTATTATACATACATTATTGTGAAAGCGATTTTAGCTTTGCGTTAATCGGAATTCGGGAATGAGCATAGACAATGTAAACATGACAATAGGAGCAGGAGTAAGGGGCTGGTTAGCAGTCGTATCGGTGGCGTGCCACTCGTGAGATAACACAGCGCGCCGTCTTTGTGGACGGATGTAAAATTATTAAGCAACGGAATGCCGTAAATGGGGTTTGCCTCTGTAATATCAAGGGTTAGAGGCGAGTCGCTCCCAATATGGGCTTTCATACGATTAAGTTTATCGAATTCCGGGTGTAGCTACCTAATTGTGTGCCACGATGTCGGTGGCCGGCGCGTTACGTTGTGGCCCCGATACTGTCATTTTTTTCCTTATCCGCCGAAAATTATAATGTATTTTAACAGCGGCTGTGAGATGGTTTCCCCTCGCTCACTTTTAGCTCAGACAAATTTTTTCGTGCATATTTCAAGCGGGATTAAATTGTTTCAAACTTTGTCGGACAGTCTGTCGAATGCGAGAAGGCTGGAATCGATTGACAGCCGGATGATTCTGTCGTTATGAAACCTCGCAGACATTGAAAGTCGATCGTTTTTAAACGGCGTCAATGTCGAATTGGCAACGGGAATAAAGCAGCCGCAAAGTAAACACCATTCAATTTTATTACGGAGAATAGTCTTCTTTGAAAATCCCTCGGTAGCAATCCCGTAAATCTCTATTTGTCGCAACTAAAACAGGTCACGGCGGAAGGCTATTACGTTCCCTAAATGCTGCCGAACTCCCTGTAGAGCGCTCTAATCCACTCCGAACGGGCTGGTGTCAAACGCAGGCCAGGGTTGTTTGTATTGTTTATTGTCGCGACGCTCGTTCGTACGGCAAAGACGCCGACGCCGTCGCCGGCACGGGAGAGCATGTTTCAATTGATGGAGCCGAACAGTCCCCGGAGTGAACTATTATATTCCTGCCCACGAACGATACTTATCCTCACTTAATGTCTCCTCTACCTTACTTTGAAATCTCGAGGAGCTTTATAGTATTTCAAATAGGCAAGGATTTCTTAAGTACGACATTTTCTGTGTAACAAGTATCTAAAGATAATCGATGTATGTATGTAAATATGTTACATACACATTTTTTATTTCTGATCGCCCTGTGTATGCATGGAGTTACAGCTTTTATCAGGCTGTATATTTGCGAAGAAACGCTTTGTCAGTCGTCCAGTTTTATGCGACAGTTCGGCGTTTGGGTGTGGATGAATAATAAGCACTGAAGAGCCAGCAGAATGGAACAAAACACTTGAAACAATATCGCGACAGAGCGGCAATCATTCCTGTTTTATCTCAGTTTGTGCACGCTGCGCCGCGGAAACTGCTCTAATAAAAAACTACCATGTGTTTCTACGTACATACATACGTGCACACTCTATGTGCACGTATAGGTTACTGCAGTGTTGCACCTGCGTTGTTCCTTGCAGATATGAAGTAAAAAATATTATGCTTTCATTTTTATGGATTTTCAAATATTTTATTTTGTAACACTATATTGTTGGATTCGTTTTGGTCGTAAGAACAAATGCGATTTATAGTCATCGCAGGGTAATCGGTTTTCGATTTATAAATTAATTAATCTAAATTTTTTTTCAAGGGAATAGAATATACTGCGTACAAAAATTTTGTTCTACCTTAAATGCTACTAAAATTGTATTGAAACTACATAATAATTTTAGTAGTAATCGCAACAGATTTACGATTTGAACAAAGAACACAAAACAAAATGTAGCATAATTGAAATTGAAATATATGTAGGTTGACTTTTTTATTTATTTTCTCCATTCAGATTTTAACTCGAAATTTTTCATTTAATTCTCGCAATAGTAATTCTCATGTTTTGTACATATACATTGGTATTCGAAACCATTGGAATTGAAACCGAGCAATATGAATTCCGAATTTTATTTTACGTATCACTAAAAATAAATGAACATAAATATTTGAACCTTTATTTATTAATGTTTCATTTGGATGGTTAGTTTGTTTTGAAGTAATATTTTCAAGTTATAACTCGTAAAAGTTTTTCATACTGCAGCACAAAAGCCTGGGGCGTTGCTAGTTTTTCTATAAAAAATATGAAGTTATTTATTAATTAAAAACTTGTTTGTCTATAAGGTAGAGTGCATCTTTTAATTTGAACTGTTCTGATTTTGCTGGCAATAAACTGCATGGTCCAGTTTCGTAATAACTTTTACTGACATGTCCTCATTGGTTGCAAGGGTGACTACGGTACTACAGGTCTTGGATATTTAGGTCTAGGTTAGGTAAAATGTCATTGTGTGAAAATTATTACTAATCATTATGGACGCGAGGACACCACAGTATTCGAGTATGCGATGTATCCATAGTAGGGAAGCCAGCCGTAGTACATATCCATAGCACGCATCTTTCCGTATAAAAAACATAGCTTAGCTGAGTCCATTTCCTCCAGTGCTAAGCTATGTGTACCAATGAATATTATTGGTGGTAGCCAAACGCATCCAAAGTAACGTACGAAAAACGAAAAGCACTCTTAGGATTATATACGAATCATAAGTTATATAACCACTCTTTCATTGAGGCAATAATACAAATTTATTTTCATTTTAACAATAAAGTCACTTTGCCTTCAAGAAGTTTTCTGGTTAGTTTACTTACAAAGTTTTTCACGGTCAAGTGATGTATATAAGCTATGTTTTACAACTTTACTAAGTCGAGACCCTCGTGGGGGCTAGTGTCGGCAAGAAATTGCCCAGATGGCTCTTAATGAAATAGTACGACGTAACTATCTACTAACTTATGATGTAAGCCAGTAAGGGACTGTTTTATTATGTGTGTAATATGTCATATGGCTTTATTTATTTAAGACTAGCTGTTGCTTGCGACTTTGTCCGCGTATAATAATGACTTTAATTATTTTTTCTAAAATAAAAGTAGCTTAAGTTACTCCTTAATACATCAACCACTTGTCAATAAAACTTCCCGTTAAAAATGCCCCTAGAGACGATATTTTATTGCATACGTAAAATAAGAGACGAAACATTAAGTAATAAGTAATATTTATACCAATCAGAGTTACCTTGAAATGAGGTGGTAGTTTATAAAATATAAAATACAAAATTATATTTTAATCATCAAAAACCTCACCTAAAACACTTTTTATGTAGAGTTACCAAGTCAATACAATTCGGAAGTCGGTACTAAAAAAAAAATTAAGGCGAACGTTCCACTCAGCTTGTTACCGAAATCCGTGCGCATTGTCCCCACGTACTTCATATTCACAACGCTTTGAATCCTGTACTCTCGAAAAGGAAAAATAAATATCCTTTATACTCATTTGATTCGTCTTTTTTGTTTCAGATTTACCGAGCGTGGCCGGAATGAAACCATAATAACAACGTAATTTTACGACAATAAATAACTGTTTTAAATTTACTCAACCTAGGATAAATGATGAACTTTATATAATATGTATTATAAATTCATAATTTTGAGATGATTTAACCTCAGAAGGAGGATTGTTATGACAATAACGCGATGTGATACAATACCAAGCAAGTTATTGGTATCAAATGTCTTTTGGAGTCATGGCGTCGGAATCATCGCGACGCTCAAGATCCGTTTCCATGGAAACCGGCGGTCTACCTTTGGTTTCGACGTTTGCTCTGCTCACTATTGTCGCAGGTAAGGATTGTGTTGAACTAACAGCCAGACTCAATAATATTGTGAATGCATATTTTGTATGGGGCTTATGTTAAAATTCTATGTCCAAAATCAAATCTGCTGATAGATACAAAGGGTATTTATTGACACTGGCTGTAAGTGACTACGCTAAATTTAAATCAATACCTTTATGTTATTTGAAAGGCAATATTAAAGTATGTATTATAAAGGTAATATCTCTGTAGTAATTGCCAATCGCTGATGCTAAAAATAACCAGTCTGCTTGACGTTAAAAATATCGCCTATCAAGTTGACAATCTCCAATAATTCAAAGTCATATTGAAGTCAAAGTCAAAGTATTCTTTTAATTAAACCTTTTGAGATACTTTTGAAAGTCAACATTATTATTGATATCATAATAGAATACTAACTTTTACTCGTGGCATTGCCCATACTCGTATAAAACAGACAACAAGAAATCTATGACAAAAAAGTCTGTTATTCTCTAATTAAGCAAACTTTCAAGAAGATTGTTTAAGTCTAACGAGCATAAAGAGGTAACAAACAAACAGATTAATTTGTAATATTAGTTAAGATTGAAATTCAAAATCTCTATTTGCTTTCTTTAATGTGGAATAAGTTCTAAAATAATATTATATTTGTAACAATTAAGGACCTGGACACGCAACTTAAGGTCTAATAATTACACAAATATTACTATTATAAGCTTATGTATCAATTGTATGTATATGTAGGTACTTGTAATATTATGTTCGTGATAGCACTGTAATTGAACTGAAACTAGTTCCTCATTCCAAGAAGTTGAAAGCTTCTCTCATCATTGAGTGTGTAAACAATTCGCAGACAACACACAACACAGGATCGTAGTACATTAATGTTCCTACAATTTGAAATTGCCATCTTGATTGTTTGTTGTTCTATGTTACTATGAATAAATATTCCGTATAAAGATTATACAATAATTTAAAATACGTAGATTTCTTTGTACTAGATGTACTAATCTGTTGTTGGTTAGCCAAGAAGTGAAATAGTTTTTATTTGTGCAAATAGCGTACAATAAAAGTACTTGGTAACTTACAGAAATAGATACAGAAAAATGATATTTCATTTAAGAGTACTTTCTCAAAAAAATATATCACAAAAAGTTAACGCGGCGTCATTATCCTCAACAATTTTGCCAAAACTCAAAATTTGGTTTCAATAAATTAAAATGTGACACTGCTCTCAACCAATCCAATAAAAATAAGTATAATAATAATCTACCGGGATGCTTAATACCGTTTGCTTGTTAAATAAAAGTTAAAGTTTTTTGAGGAAACACCCTTTAACGCTTCATTAAAATATACAAAAACCCGAATAATGACATCAAACAAGTTCCCGAGCTAGTTTTTCGATTCACCAGTCTCAACTCCCTAGCCAAGGATGTAGAAACTCGCATTTGACTGTTACACAAAGGTATTCCTTTATATTCAGACTCTGACTTTAATTGGTAATAAACATTGCTCAACTTCAAGGCGGAGAGTTAACGCCCATTTTGAATAAAATTACCTTAATGTACCTAACGAATCTCGTTACATGGTTATATTATGCCAATTACCCTAGTAGACAGTATAATGGGTTAGTTCCGAGTACTTCCGAGTGTTTGATAGCTCGTACTCTTCCCGTGGGTGATATAAGAGTTGACCAAGTGATCACCACGGCACAACAGCAGTTCTATTAAAGCTTAATTCTTTTCAATTGTTATGGCAAACTCATCCTTTGTCCTGAAATTGCTGACTGCCTAGCGGGTTACCGGAGCTCCGGCTTGAAAAGCAGGAGTAGGAACGGGGTGGTTTTTAGTCAGTAAGAGTCTGATACTCCCTTTCGCCTCGCCCAAGGCGGGAGAAGACATTGGATGATTTCCTCTCCTTTAAAAAAAGCGGGTTACCGGGACTCCAGCTCAAAAAGCAGGAATAGAAACGGTGTGGTTTTTAGTCAGTTTGACTCTCCCTCTCGCCTCGCCCAAGACGGGAGAAGGCATTGTATGATTTTCTCCCCTTAAAGAAAGAGGATAACTATAGTCCAACAGAGGACTCGTTTAGACTGTTGATGATGATATTCGATGTTCAGTTCAAGACTTTGCTATAACGTTCTTCGAGCTATTTCATTGTGCTCAGAAATTGATCAAAGTGTTGACAGTTAACATTAAATGTTCCTGTTTTACGTACATTTATGGAACAATAACGTTTTCTTTTGTGTTGTCCTTTGTGACTGAAGCGTCAAAGTCACATGTCTTGTTTTGTAATTTATTCACGCAACTGGAACGTTGTAATATGTACTGTGTTCTCGTTTTTCTTTCTTCTTTTAAGTATATCTTACTGACAATGCTTTAGTGCTATAGTGTTTTATTGGTGATGTATAGTAAATAATTTATGAATAACGATTGCCTCAATGATTTTTAACATAAATTGAAATCTCTGATTGTAATCGGGAATTCTAAATATTGACATTTGAAAACAGTTTTCAGATTTCTAGTTACCTGATAAGAACTAGATACATAGATTACCTTGAAATATGATGTTTCAAAGGGGCGTTAAATAGTATTTACTGTAAATGAAAATCAACAGTGACACGTGTAGCTTAGAGTTGTAATGAACTAATATAACTAACTAAAAAGGATTTGAATGACTAAATAAATAACACACTCTTAAGATCTACACGTGGCTGAACTTCTAAGTATTTTAATTTAAAGGTTTTCATTCATATTTTGGAAACAGATATAAGTATTCATTGGGTAATTTCCCAAATATTGGACTACTAACTACGAGTAACATACAAATGGAAGACCTGATGAAAAGCTTAATATCGTGTCGACTATCTCTTGGCGCTTTGAAAACATTAATTTTCCCTTCCTAGTCCTTACATTAAAGTAATGTTAAAACCGGCTCTTCAGTTAGACTACGCCATTAGTTCGTTCGGACTATTTCACGAAATAATAATCTTCAGTTTTCGAGCATTTTAGTCATTTCTTGCGTGTTGTTGATCTGTCCCTTTTAGTGATGTGAACGAAAACATTTCTGTTACAAATATGTCAACTTCTATAAAAATGGTTTCTGAAGATGTCTGTGTTAGTTTTTGAGACCTACTGTGTGAAAAGGAATTATTCAAGTTTGAAAGTTAGTTTACATACATTACAGTATATTTTATGTTAATCGGAATAGGTTACAAAGAAAAACAAAGTCACATTCACGTGCAAGTTCATCTTTGTTTCTTTATGTACGTGTAAGTCGGTACGTGAGTTAAAACTAGACCGCAGTTCACGTGATGTAGCAAATTGTTGCACTTTAACGACTGTCTACAGTGGCGGGCTGCAGTTTAGAAGCAATACCGACCCAGATTCCCTCACGTACCGCCGACGCGCCTCCAACGCGCCAGACGTAAGGAACCCGCACTGAACGCTGCCCTACTGGATTCCAAGTTTAATTGAAAACGCTTTATATAACCTTTTCTTTTAATTGTTTAAAGCTTTCACTTCATCCCCGGCCCGTGCTCTGTGAAATGTTTAATTATAGTTCCTAATGAAAAGTCCACAATTCAAATAAACACGTACAATATAAATAATGATGTTTGTGTGCAATGCGAACGATATGCGTTAAACCCACATTGGATTACAGCTAATCATTGGATTAATTGTATGGAAATTAGTGATCGTACGCGTGGTGAATTTAACGCAATTCTATCAGAATGTAATTATAGACGTCGATGAGCGTGAAATACTGAATAATTGGAACACGTAATCGAATATGGAGGGCTCGACCGGTGAAGTTGGTTAAAATTGATATAATAATTAAATCTGTTCATATTCACTGATAACTTATTAAAGTATTCGGAACACATCCGAGGGTTAATATTTTTTCTGATTTACTAAGTGATGTGAATGATATTTTATGTGGTACAGCGCGTAGGTGATTTATTACTGTAGATATAATTTTATCCATCGCTCGGGTGGTGGATATCAAGATAAAGGGGTCGTCGGTCGACAAAGTTCGTCGCGTAGCTGCCGGCTACTGGCCTCGAGTTATTAATTTTCATTTGACTCGGATAAAAGCCTTACTTATTGCTATTAAACGTCTTTGAGTAATTTGTTTTGTGACATCTTTGCGTTAAAGCCCTTACATAGGCGTTTTAAACTTAAATCTCATAATTTTTTCGTTAAATTGAAGCTACATCCGCAATATTACTTATTGACATAATCCAGACGGATCAGGGCTGGCGGAATATTGCGTTTAAAAGTCGTTTGTGAGTTTCAATTTCCATTTTAATTTTTGGGGATAAAAAATATTTACTTTTAACTCGATAAAGGCATGATATGTGGCTGGAGACGGGTGACGAATGTTCTGTATCGGAGTGTTATTAATTTTCATTTGACAGCTACGGCGGCACGCTGCTCAGAAAGGCAGGCTGCGACGCGACGTGACAAAAGCCGCTTCTCTACTATAAACACAGTCTCGTTTTGTTCCATTATCGGCTCACTGTGGACTGTGTTTCGGAGAATAGTGTAGCACTTGTAACTGGGAAATAGAATACACGAATACGTTGCGTTCGTGTGAAATAAGAATTTTCAGTATATTGACAAAGTAAATTGTAGAATGCGTTATTGATCTATTGTTTGTATGTAGGACATTTGGTTAATTGATAGAGTAAAGGATTTTCTCGGTTTCCTGTAGACTCAAGGTTTGGCAATTTACACAATGAAAACCATAATAAGTAAGTATAGTTTAATCGAAATCACCAACTATAAATAACACGTTACAAAGATCAAAATATCACAAGTAAATCTAAGAGTAAATATTACCCTCATAATTGAGACATAAAACAAAACCAGTCAATACAGTAATCAAGCCAATGACTCCCTCACTATATTACCTAACTAACTTCACAACAGATAAAGTTTCACACTAGAATTCACTACGGGCGAACTGTACGCGGTGAGATAGAAAATCTTAAGTACTAAGTGAGTGAACACGTAAACAGCTAAGTTAGGAGCGTATTACTAAAGGCTCCGGTGAATCAGATCCATTCCCGTTTAATTTACAAGGGTCATATTACCAGCATTGATCCGGAAATCCATTTCTCGGCCGCGCAATGAAATGATTTTAATTTTTTCCACCATTTATTTATCTTTTCGATATACTGAGTCTTGAGCAAAACATGTTGGGTAGGTCTGTTGGTTTTATTTTGATATATGCTTATGTTTAATTTTTATTTATGTTAATGTTGCGTCTGTGGTTTTCAAAATGACCTCTTCTCATGTCCAGTACCCTACGAATTTGCTTTACGTTTAAAGTGACGAACTTTACGAAATCCATTAAAATAATGATGATACGTTTAAAGTAACCGAAATGAGAGCGCGCTTGGCGCTCTGATTGGTTGGTTTTTTCGAGCCGGCCAATCAGAGAGCCGAAGCCGAATACGCTCTTGTTTCGATTACTTTAAATGTAAAGTAAATTCGTATTAAGGGTACGGTAGTGGTAGCGAATTTGAAAGGCTCATAATTATCATAATGGAACTAATATCACTAGTATTCTACTAAGTTCATTTTACATCGAAACATCTCTACTGACATGATTTTAGATATCATGATATTTGCTTACCACAATGCAAATGCCTATACATTGTTGTAAGAAAACTTCAAAACCTAAAAAAACCCATTTCCTAACTCAGTTCAGAACACGGACACGGCTGTAAGCCTTTTCCTTTCACAATAATATCGCCCAAAGACTTTCCGCCTACGGTTGACTCGATTATGTTTGCCGATGCATCGTTCGATATTCAGACGATTCCATTCGATTCCGTCCCCCGAAATTTGGGGAAACGACTAATGCGAATGTGGGTTGTTCTGATAACTCGAACAATTGGTGACAAGTAAACGTTCGTTTGTATTCATATGAACACACAATATTATACTTTATAGCTGTTTGTATTAGGTTTCAAATCTGTTCTTTCTGAGTTTTAGCTGTAGAGTAATAGAGGGCAGATGTAATTTTTTTTAAAGTCTTATGCTGATAATTCTCTTTGCAATTTAAATGTTTTGCTGAACTCAAAAATAGAACTTATAGCGATACGATTTAGGTACAATTTGGATTGAAACGTAGCACAAAATTAAACCACGCAGAAGTAATGTAGTGGTTCCTAATTATATTATAACTAGTGGTCGCCTAGTGGTCGAAATTCGACCATATACGATTCAAGGATAATTTTTATTTAACGAATTGCTAATAGTTTTGTAAAATTCAAATTAATATATTCCGGCGCATCATGAACAGGAAAACTCTATTCATATGAGACGTCAGAATATCATCGTAATGTCTGTCAATTTTGACGTTTTGACAAATACAATCAGATACTATGCATGGTAGTTGTGTGTTATGTTTTATTTATTGATTCAATGTACTTTGTAAGCATTATTTTTGAAAAATATTAGCGTTCTGCACTTCTCCTACACATAAACTATAAGTGTATCAAATTTTATGCTCCTACGTCCGCGTTTTCGTAAAAATCCAAAGTTTTTGCATCACGTATTAATATATAGAAGATTAATTATTATGTTATCGGCTTACTCATGTAACTGTTTGATGAGGAACTCGTCGTACGCTTTCGTGTGTCGCGGAATGCTGCTCATGAATATGAGCCTCTAGCATGGCTTGAAACTAGTTGAGTTCCTCGTCAAACAGTTACGTGAGTAAGCCGATAATATAATCTATATATTAATACATGATGTAAAAACTTTGGACCCTTTTTACGAAATTTGCGCGGACGCAGGAATATAAAATTTAGCACATTTATAGTTTATGTGTAGGAGAAGTGCAGAACGTTAATATTTTCCCATAATAATGCTTATAATGTACATTTAATCAATTAATAAAACATTACACACACTACCATGCATAGTATCTGATCGTATTTGACAAAACGTCAAAATCGACAGACATTGCGATGATATCCTCACGTCTCATATGAATAGAGTTTTCCTGTTCATGATGCGCCGGAATATATTAATTTGAATTTTACAAAACTATTAATAATTCTTTAAATAAAAATTATCTTTGAACGTATGTTAAGTGGTATTGTAAATTAAATCGTATATGGTCGAATTTCGACCACTAGGCGACCACTAGTAATTAATTAGTATGTCTCACAAAATGTTATAATATAATATATTATAAATTATGATTGGACAACAATGTAAGGTAAATTCGAAGTTAAGATAGTGTAGGGTGATAGAAAGTGGAACAACATAATACACAGAATCATAATTACTGTTGTTAGTAAAGCTCTAAACGTGCTCTGTCAAAAAATTTCAGGGAATTCATATTTAGTGAATGTCCTCAAAAAAGATGTTTAGGAAATTTTCTTTGAACAAAACTTTGTGACCTGAAAACAAAACGTTTTATATTCTGCGCACACTACTTATGCTAATTCTTTGAGCTTAAGCTTTGAACTGTTAACCTTACAGTGCAGTTTATAAAGCCGACGTATTTCCAACCGCAGTGTTTGTAGGGGAGGCTAATATAATGCTTAAACATTTTTTTTTTAAATTACTAAACTTTAACTACTAGTTCGAAATTCTTAATAATCGAGAAGACTGGAAGGAACTTAATTTATCCCTAGTTTTTATTGTCAGTTGGTTCAATTTAACTCAGACAGAGAACTAGAAAATCAAATCAACTCAATCAAAATATCGAAAA
This sequence comes from Spodoptera frugiperda, assembly GCF_023101765.2. Classification (NCBI taxonomy): domain Eukaryota; kingdom Metazoa; phylum Arthropoda; class Insecta; order Lepidoptera; family Noctuidae; genus Spodoptera; species Spodoptera frugiperda. The sequence continues at coordinate 6,296,970 of NC_064241.1, read as the reverse complement.
CTCTTAGACATAAATAAGCATGGTAAATATCCAGTCTCAAGTACAAATGTTAGAAAAAACCAACTGTTAAAAAAATATTAATAAATCTTTTTTGCTGTCTTCTTCTGCCAGAAGCTCAAGTACAATTCTTCTGCTTACTCTCCTAAAAACAAACGTGATAAAAGCGATGTTTGTTCGGACTCTACACAGCAAACAGAACCAAACTCATTTCATTTTTCAGAATCAAACTTTTTCCAGGAAAAATCTTGCACACAGATTTTTCGCAGTAGCAAAGTTTGTTACTGAAAAAAATAGGAGGTATCTAAGCAGAAAATACTTTCAATTATTTCTATTTCCATCTTTTACCTAAAGTATTTTTTTTAAACGAGCCTTCAATTTTTTTATCTCCATTTTTTTAAATCAAGTAATATTCTTAAACCCTTCTGTTAATTCTAAAGAATACTATAAACTGCCATACTGTACTGAAAACCGCATCAAAATCGGTTCCGCAAAACGCGAGATAATCGCGCACAAACATATATACAGGTCAAACTGAATATTTTCTTTTTTGAAGTCTCTTTAAAAACGTTGCTAGTCTGACTGTTACGAGTCTGAATCTGATGGTAGCTGTGGTGCTATATACCCCTACAGTTGAAATGTTTAACAAATGTGGTATTTTAGTGGCCAATTTAGCAACAAATACTGAAACAGATATTGTTACGTACTCACACCGAGCTAGTTCTTCTTAATAACAAAACGATAATAATAGTAAATATATTTCTATCTAGCAAATATTAACAGAGCTTTGACGGGCAGTGCTATATTTAATTCTCTTTCGTGATTCATTTTGCTTTAGTTATAATTAGACATTATTTAAAGATAGTCTGTTCAAATACTTCATCATAGTATTGTTTAATCTATCTATAATAGAAAAATTAATGGATCACTAAATGAGTTGCTAATAGTTAATCTCGAGTACAACTGAACCGATTTCGCTAAATCTTTTTGTGTTGGGTTTGCTATTTTTAGAAAAAGGTTCGTATGTAAGATAAAAATAACAAAAATGCTCCGAAAATTTTCATGGTAAAATAAACTTCGCGAGGTCCGCTAGTGTAGTCTAGTTCTAGCATGAGGCTTCAAATAATCAGATTTTTTATAATTCTATTAATGAGTTGACAACCAGCTATTTAGAACCAATAAAATGCTAAATAGATTTAGTAACTTTAAAGAGTTTCCACCAATATGAGCAATTAATTAAGTCTTAATTCAAATGAAACATTATCCTCATCAAATTAAACAAATCAGTCGAACAATTCAGAACTTGTTTATAAGTAAATTACATTTTCAGTTTCCAATTAATTTAACTCGTAAAATATTTGTGTATTTACACTAGAGTTAATTATATTTTTCACGTCAGTTCTATGAAACATTTACACCTGAACGAGCGCTCGATTAATTAATGTAATTTCGTTAATAAAACTTATAGGCTTCATTCGCTTGATTAATTATTTAAAGTTCATATTAATACATTTTAATTACCTGCAATACATTTCGGTGTCATTGTAACGAAATCTTTGTCTTTTTTATTTTAAAACTGTTATGAAAAGGAAGGAAGGAAAGGCTCTTTCCTAATTTTCGTGTAAACCGAAGTAGCAATCAAATGCTTGTAATGAGAATGGGTTCAATAAAACAACGGGCAAGGCTGAAATTCACGATCCCTCGATCCCCAATTGCGGGTACTCAAATGTAAGGACTTTTTTCTTCAGTGAGAAACATAAATTCAATCGTACAGCACAAGTTGATTATGTAGCCGATCAATTGTCTCGGGAGATGATATAGGAAAGTAAGTTAAAGTGGAAAGTAGACAGCCGCCATTTTATTGCGGCAAATCGACGAATACAGAGAACGCTGTGTAGGCAAGGAAAATGCCGAACGGGTGGGCATTACTTTTCCTCTACATGAATGCCAGTGAATTCATGGCCTTTACAAACTCTACTGCAGAAAACCATTTGATTTGACTTTTCACAGATATCTCTGTCATTACAAATGAATGGGGAAAAATAATGGAAGCGCCTCCATTTTTTTAATTGAATCGTTTTGTGGTACGGGCTAAAAAGTGAAAAATTTATTTAATCTCAGCCCCGCATTAGCCGAATTGAACGAAAATATTCGGCGTTCCGAAATCCCGCACGAAGCCATTAATCGTTTTGATGTCACAGTATGGGACATTTAGTGTGACCCTTTTTATGCGCCAACCTTTCCCGATTTACGTCCCTAATCGCCGAATACCGAATGCCGAAAACTGAAACTCAGGCGTTCATATGTTGGTCGCGTTAAAGCGGTGCCAGTTCATTGTGAAGGATTATACAAATGATGTTTTGGAACATGAGCTACTGTATTTGTTTTACAAATCGCCACTTCGCCACTTCTATGCTTTTGCAGATTTGGACTCGACCCTCTGTAGGTGTATTTTTGTTTGTTACCGTACATATACTATTTGCTTGAACGTGAAATGTATTCATTATTATCAGCTTTTCGGAATATTGGAAAAATGCTGATTTACTTGTTATGTTTGTATCAAGATCTGAATTAAAAGGAGTATCGATTACTTACGGTAAACAAAGTAGTTCGCAGCGATTTTTGATACGGATGCAGAGATTTATTTAATGAAAGTAGATCAATTGCTATAGAATTCAGTAGCATCAGCAATTTCCCGACTTTTGTTTGTGCAAGCCTGACCCAATTTAAACCAATTTGAAAGGCCAATTCGACCTGTACCTATTTCTTCTGATTGTATTTGGCTATCGTTGAATGTAAAGCTGATTCAACTGTTCGCTGTATTGTTTATCAAGAGCCCTTGCAAAGTGTCAGTTAATTTATTCTAGTAATTGTGAGCTGGGTTGATAAGCCTTTGTTTAAAAGGTGAAGGGCCGTTTAATGTTGTTGATAGGTAACTGGGAGGTATACGTGGAATTCTTTAACAGTTTTCTCCAAATGTTAAGTGCTTATAACGGTAGCTGCGGACTACCTAGCGGGTTTACCGGGGCTCCGGCTCGAAAAACAGGAGAAGGAACGGGGTGGTTTTTAGTCAGTAAGAGTCTGACACTCCCTCTCGCCTCGCCAAAGGCGGGAGAAGTCATTGGATGACTTTCCCCCCTAAAAAAACGCTTATAACGGTGATTTGATCTTGAATGTGGTTTGTTAACAGGTCAGCTGCAAGGATCTGGATACAGTGAGCAGGAGCCCGAGTTTCTGTCTCCGTTAGAGAACCTGACTGTGGCACAGGGTCGAGATGTACACTTCACATGTACTGTCAACCATCTTGGCACTTATAAGGTGAGATATAGATGTTTTTTCGATCCGTTTATACTAAATAGTAATATGTGATCCTAGAACTGTTGCATGAATAAATAAGTACGTTCGATAAGTAAGTACGTTCCCAAAGTTGTATGGACGACGACGACCTATCTAAATTAAGTTCCTAAAATCAGGACCCACCTTGAGAGGGAATTAAACTGTTATCAATATGAACAATAAAATACAGAATGGTTGGTTAGTGTGTATTTTTACAGATAAGGCCCACTAAAAATTTCCTCGCGTCCCATAGTCTAGAAAACCCTGGTATACATGCCTTTTGTGTGAAAAAGCTAAAATAATAGCTAGTAGGTACCTACTCTTGCACCAGCGTCCAAGCTGTAATACTGATCTAGAAAATTAAGCTATTATAGAGTAGGTATAATATTTATGTGCAAACCTGTAATATATAGTTATGAAGAAAATTTATTCCGTTTGAACAATCACACATATATTACACATGTGAATATAATACACACATATATTAAAGTATCGTGTTAATGTGAATTGTCATTGCTGTTTATCAGACCACAAAGTTTAATAACTCCACCCGTGAACTGAGAACTAAATACATATTTACCAACTTATAGTTTAAAGTAGTTTGCCCTATTTCATGTTGACTCAATATTTTGTGGGACAAAATTCTTGTCACACTCATATAGAGAGTGTTGAATAAATGTATTGTTATTGATTTTGAAGAAATTGGAAGTAGCGTATTTCCAATTTCTATTTCTTTCAGTTTAAGACTAAGGAGGGATTTTGTTGTTATGATCGTTATTGTGTTTGAGAAATCAGATATACTTGATATAGGCAGGTATTTACATTTTTAAATAGAAAAAATCATGTTTGTGTTAACATGTGTATTTACTATTCATCAAGCATAGCTTTCTAATTTCTTAAAGCTATAATTCAGCGGCACACCATGGCGGCGCAACCAGTCACCGCTAGCAACAAAATATATACAGCTTTGTAAAGTGTTACTCAGCTGGTGTCCGCTTGGTTACGCAACCATAATAGCGGCGCGAATAGCTCGAACGGGAGCACAGAATGTTACTGGTTGCGTCACCACTAATTACTATAATGTCGTTTGGTGTCTCACTCATTCCGTTCGGCTGCCAGTGCGATATCTTCAAGGTCAATTTTGATGCTGTAGCAGTGTGGTGTGGCAACTTTAGTGCCTGTATGATGTATAGTTTAGTAGCTTACGGACACCAGGGTGATTTTTAGAAGCTAATCTATATTCATACAAAAATAAAAATTTAACTATCATTGTGTGGGTATAAAGTTTTATTGAAGCGCTGTTGAGTGCTTTGCTATTTTATACGGACATTGAACTTTTGAAATGCGATTTCAATTTTCTTGTCCTTGTGGATTTCTTAATATGAATTTGAACGTACCACTTTAATCATACATTAATTTCATAAATTCCAAATAACACTAAACTTTTTTTGTAAAAAGGGTCTTCGATTTTCTTTGCCGCATCAATTTTTTAAAGACAGGTATATAATATCCTCAAAACCCTCTTCTAAGTCTAATAATACTATGCTGAAAACTGCATCAAAATCGATTGAGTCAAACGTGAGATAATCACGCATAAATACACATACATACAGGTGAAACTGAGAACCTCCTGTTTTTTAAGTCGGTTAAAAACTTATTACACTTCTTTCTGAGTTCAGAGTTAAAAATGCCATACAGTGAATTTAGTTGCTCGTTTCATAGCGCACATTTCTATTAAAAAAGTAGTCGTTGAACTATTTCCATTTGGATCGATTATTTTTTTCCCGCTCCGCCGTACCAATGGGAATAGATGATGCTGTATTGGAAATATGTAAATATGGAAAATTACTGCGAAACTAGACTGCATAGCTTGCATCGAACTTACATAGAATTATGTGCGCAAATGAAGGATATTTTAATGTATTGGCATTATTCAGATTTTGTGCAGCACCTGAGAATTTTCGACAAACCAAAAATTACACTTATCTTGTTTAATGCTTGACTGCACAGTTGGCGCGGTGGCTGGGTAACTGGCTGCCGTGCAACGTGTCGCGGGTTCGATTCCCGCACGGAACAACTCTTTGTGTGATCCACAGATTGTTGTTACGGGTCTGGACACAGAAAATCCCAATTAGGGATGCATGTGAAATTGTATGTTTGACACAGGAGAACATCCCAATGTGGGACAATATTTTTTTTTAAATGGACATAGGTTTTTCTAATAGCAGGCTACGGAACTCAATCTTCATACATTACTGCGAATTTTGGAGTTGATATACTCACTATTTTTCATTACCTGTCGATACTTTAAATTGATAAATATAATTAATTTAAATACAATTTCTTTCCACAGGTGGCCTGGATAAAATCAGACACGAAGACGATCCTAGCGATCCACACACACATGGTGACCTTGAACCCTCGGCTGTCAGTCACCCACAACGGTCACAACACCTGGAAGCTCTACATCAGTAATGTGGAGCCCAAAGATTCTGGCACCTACATGTGTCAGATAAATACAGACCCTATGATGAGTCAGGTAAGTTATAAAACTCTTTGATTGATTTTTTGACTACAGCTGAAGAAACGAGGCATTACGAATGTAGCACGAACATGCGGATTGCAGAAGGTATGTGAGAACCTTTCATGTAAAATACAGACAAGCATGATATTCTGTCGAATTTGGCTAAAATTCCGTACAGAATCTAACATATCTGGGTAAAGACCAGAAAGAGAATCACTATTACATGTCGTTTTTTTTGAGGGGGGGGGATCATCCAACATTCAATGACTTCTCTTGCCTTGAGCGACGCGTGAGGAAGTATCAGACTCTTACTGACTAAAAACCGACCCGTTTCTCCTCCTGTTTTTGGAGCCAGAGCCCCGGTAAATCAACTTGGTAGTCTGTATCAGGATCTGCTCCGGATCAGGCATCAGCCCTAGTGGGCTCTATCTGTGTTGTACGCAACAATTACATATCTACGTGCAATAAAATAAAACAAATGTAACTCACTAGAATCCTATAAAATAAGTGATTACAAAGTTTTCAGTAACAAAACATGACGTTGAACATAATATTACAAAGGTTTGGCTACAGGATTTGAATTTGAACTTTATGTTTGTACATTGTTAGTCTGTTTTCGTAAAACCAGAGTACGAGGCCATTTCTAATTAAAACAATGTTGCAGTTTGGCTTGCTTCTGATTTCCATATACATAATACTAGGTTTGCATCGAGTGAATTTAAATAGAAACATAGATTAGAGATGTTGCAAATAATATCTGATTCTCACACATATTTTTGGTACCTTAAAGGTACCTACTATGACGAATACAAATTAGTTAATTAGGTCTACGCCTTTCCAGCTAACAATACACATTACCGGCTCCCGGATATAATTAGACTAAACCAAGCATCCATCACAGAGTAAAAGCAAATCATTAAATTGTGTAATAATAATAATTACAGCCGTTATCAAGTCATGAGTAAATAATAATTGGAGTATTGAACATAATACCTTTGTCATAATATAGCATTTACATTTCATAGTTTAATTAGTGCATCGTTGCTAATCAATAATGGATGGTAATTACCGTTTATATGTGAGAGCAGACGGTTTATATTAAAATCTATGCAATCGATGCGGATCGTCAGCTTGCAGCTTGCTCCGGGTCTATGTCACGTGCCGAACGTTTCATCTGATAAATTAAATTCGTATTCTTTGTGTAACGATTGTACATTTTATACATATTCTGTGCAAGCACGGAACGCGTCTGTTGCATGTTATTCTGGCTGACTTTTTAGTGATTTAACAAACGGCGTAAGCTAGCTTTTATACTATGGATATTTTTTGCTGCTCGCTGCCCCCGACTATGACCGCATTTTCCGGGATGAAATATATTCGTTGTGCTAATCCTAGATACGCTTCAGCGTTGCACTGAAATGTTATCCAATTCTGTGATTAGCTAACTGGGTGCGGTTTTGTGTTATACTCGTACAATCTGGATTTTAGCCACAGTTTATTAGAATGAAAACGTTTGGTTAAACATTTTTTACGTTAACTCACGGGATTTATTTCGTGTTCGTTGCTAAATCGTTTTTTAATATAATAATAAAGTGAAGTTGAAGAGATTTCGAGAAATTTTGCTGCTAAACGAAATAGGAATTCTGGATACGATTATACGTAGACATATTCGAAGGGGGAAATATCCCCCATTTCATGTTCACTTTGATTTTCCTGTTCCCCTTTTGTTGGATTGATTGACACCAATCTATTGTCGTGAGTCTATTGCAGAAAAAACTTGGCATATATTTGACGCGTCTTGCGTTGCGGGGGAACTTTCAATATTTGTACTACAATGAGGTGAATATTATTTACACACATATAGTAGTAAAGTTATGGAATTGATTAGATTCGTCCTTTACCGTTTAATACGCCTGCCATTAGCACTATATTCATGAAACCATTTAGTAAAGTAAGCACGTACCATTTATCATACTATTAAAAGCGTCATGGCGTATAAAATGGCATTTTCAATAAAGTTATATCGCTTTAGGGCTAGTGTATCGGAAATATTGACTAAATTGACAGATTAATGATCTATCAATTCTAAGATAAGAATCTCGGACGGTTCTGCTTGGCTAGACACGCCGATGTATCGCGATGAGACATCGATACCTACGCGACTTGATTATATTCGTATAAAGGTTATGTAGTTCCGAAGGAAATTCATATTGAGTAGTGAATTGTAAAGATATGGATTGAGTTGATGTGATGTAAGTTTTGTTTTGTTAGATTAGGGACTGTTTGTTTGAATATAGAGAGATGAAAGCCAACAATGATGAAATGATAAGAATTTTCGATCGTGTAGGAATATTCTCTGGTAACATCGTTCAAACATTGTCAAAATTATTGTCACATTCAACATCAAACGTATATAGTTCATAGTTTCTGTAAACAAACGCCTTTGTACACCAAAATTTAACAGATATTCCGTTTAAGCGCCAAATAACTAGAACATTTTTAATCACTATGCATGCTGTCGTGTTCCTTAACTACATCATCATAAAGGCTACATTCCTAAACACGGTGTGTCAAAGTGTAGACAAAATTGTTACGGCGAGGCATCATTCCTGGCGCGCCGGTGACGGAGTAACTTTCATACAATATTATTATAACCAAGGCACTAGCTTACCTAAGCCAGGCAATACCACGTGATATTTTACTGCAAAAACCTCTATCGAATGTTGTGTTTAAAGCTTTTTGGCTCCATATTTTTATACGAAAAGTATTTTGCGGGTTTTAATAATATTAATGTAGTGATAGGTAGATAAGAGATGATAGGTGATATGCCATACGGTAATAAGTTCGCCTTATGTATCTTTATTTAATTGTATTGTGTACATATAAGACAAATGAAATACGTAACTTTTTCTAATTTCAGTGAAAAGGGGTAAAGTGATATTAATTACGTTAGTCTCAAAAACTGCTTAGGTACGAGTTAGTTAACCGTTTTCAATAAAACAGTTAGCAACTGAGAATAATTTGTTATTAGTAAGATTAAGGAATTGTTTCACAATATCTGGATAGCCGATATGTATCAGATAACTTCAAATTAAGAATGTAATTTTTATATACTATCTGTCACATAAGTTTATCAGGTAATTTTATGATGGTGGTGAAACAGGCGCTTAGCCTACTCTAGCCTAAATGGTAATTAGTCTAACAGAAAAAGACACGGAACGCTTCCTTGTTTTTGTAGAAATCATTCGAAGCATAGAAAAATCAAATCTAGAAAACAAACATTTTTCTAAGCGAAGTTAGTTTTAAAAAGTGCGCAGTATAATATGCTAACAGAATCCCTTGTATTATTACAAAGAGAAAATGTGTAGACTAGCATATGTGAACGCTTATATGGTTATACGTCGCTCTTATTTACTGCAAAGGGTGCTATTGGATTCTGTGTTTATGAATTTCAATTTTAAATTTTGTTCTTGATATTGCGTTAGTGTTATTAAAACGGCTATTCGAAGCTGTAATAAAAATTCCCTGTGAATTTTTGTTGAAATGGCGAGCCATTAATTGATTGCTCTGTTAGTAAAATAACTTCTGGGTATCTCTACTCGTACTTACCCAAGACCATAGTTCGATTTTCAGGTCGTGAAAACTATTTCGTGAATTTTCAAAATACAGTGCATTAAATTAATAATTACTTAAATAGGAATGATATAAATTAATTATCTGACTGACCAATTTGTTTTAAACGTTAACGTTTTCTTTTATGTCCTGTTGCGGGTGGCATTTACAAACATACAATTACATATACACAAATTGTTTTTTTTGGTCCAACATACAAAAGCCGGACATTATTCTATATCACACATTCTATTTGTAGTATTGTATAGAAAATCCCAAATATCTGATTACAGTATAAGGAAACCCTAACAATAAGGTGTCATGGAGTACTGTTCTCTACATTAAGTGCTTGACCCAATCACTTAACGAGTGCTCTCAAGGCGTTTATCGACCCTACTCAGTAATAGGATATCAGATATGATATGATTGTATGTTAGGTAATGTGTTGTTATGAATATTGGTAGATTCTTTTTGAAACAAATACTATATCATCATTGGTTTGTTATTATCATCAGCTGGAAGGTATCCATTGCTGAGTACAGTTTTTTCTATTGCATAGAGTGTTTCCAATAATCCCCATGCTTGTCAAGTGACTTGGGTATCGAAATTAGCTACAACAGTTGGTTACATCACCAGTTGGAAGGTATCCATTGCTGAGTACAGTCTTAGTATTGAGTGTTTGTAATAATCCCCAAGCTTGTCAAGTGGCTTAGGTATCGCAGTTAAGACCAATAGTATGTTAACTGTTGGTTACATCACCAGCTGCAAGATATCCACTGCTGAGTATAGTCTTGCATGTTGTATAGGGTTGGCAATAATGCCCAAGCTTGTCAAGTGGCTTAGGTATCGCAAGTTAAGACTAATAGTATGTTAACAGTTCATTATATCACCAGCTGGAAGATATCCACTGCTGAGTATAGTTTTCCCCATTGCATAGAGTGTTTATAATAATCCCCATGTTTGTCAAGTGGCTTGAGTATCACAGTCAGGTACAATAATAGGTATATAATTGGTTACATCACCAGCTACTAGGTATTTATAGCTGAGTACACTCTTCCCCAATGTATAAAGAGTTTGCAATAATCCTGAAGCTTGTCAAGCGGCTTAGGCTATTAAACTCACTGAAGACATAAAATATGGCGACAGGTAACAAAAACATTTTAAGAACCTATGTTTTTCACTTCTATATTGAACTTTATTTAAGAATTGGATCTATTACAAGATAAAACTTATTTTCTAAACCTGATAGTTCAAGTTCGTTGAACCAAACAAACAAAGTCAACTTTTTAGTTTAGTTTTAGATAATACTGTCACTGAACGGGTCTTTTTAGTTCAGAAAAAGGAAGAGAGAAGATTCTATTAAACTCAGAAACACTTTTTCCTTATTTACATTTTGTTTAGAAGTATTCTATTCATAGTTGAATGAAAGAAAATTGTCTTAGTTAAAACTATTCCAATCGTCGACATAACGAGTTAAAACAAGATTGTTTTTAGTCTAATTAATACTTTACTAAAAGGACGTGCAAAGCAGCATGTCTTTTATTTATATATTAAATTTAATGGGCCACTTATACCTAATTTTATAACGAGGCTGATCGAGGTCTTAGGTTAACGCCACATATCGTACAAAATTCCCAAGTTTTTCATTCTTGAGATTTTCAGAATTTTAGTAAATCAAAATTCTTATTTTTCTTTACCCAGCTAGAGTAATGGGCCTCAAAGCCTTTGCTAAGCACGCTCGTTGAGGTATTTTAGTTAAAACCGACTCTGAATTTACTAACAGGAAAACATTTGAGTGGCATTCGTTGGTCGACTCAAGTCCTTACCCTGTTATCATTGGACCATTTCCCTCACTTCGGAGAATCCCCTGGTTATGTAAATAGCAATACATTTCAAGTCAAAAAGCTGTGTGTGTTATTTTGGGCGGAACAACATGTCTTTCATAGTCATGCGGGCATTAAACGTAAATGTTTTCTCTGACTGCCTCGGTGGTTGAATAGATTCAAGTAAAATTGTCGAGCTAGGAGTTTGTGGTTTGATTCTTAAGTTTGGACTGTAATATTTGTTCTCTATTCCATCGTGACTTTAATATTTTGGGCTATACGTTTTTGTTACATGTTTTTGAAATAAATGTCATAAGCCAAAATTTTAAATCGTACATTTTTATCACAATGGCATTCAACCTAATTATTTAAATAAAATTTATTGATAAGTATTACAAACTATTAATTTCAATTAGAATAAGAAGGAACATTTCAACGTCTAGTAAAACAATCACAAGTGTACTGACTCTCTTGTATCAGTCAGTCCCATATTGAAGATATGTGCTTATTCTAAGGGTTTCTATGGAGAAGAACGAGCATGAAACTCCATAGGTTACATCTTTTCAACTAGGTTCACAATACAATAATTGGTTACATTATTTAGTTGGTTCATTTATGTGAAATACTGAAATCACATAGTTACCTAATGTACTGGGAGTTTAGATTTACGAACTGTAATGTAAGGTAAAGAGCCTGTAATTACCCTGGGTGTGTATTTGCGTTTGCCTTTAATTACGTGAGAAGAGTTAGTAAGACGATGTACCTACATCTGCTTAACGTTCTGAAATAAAAGCTGTGTTTCACTAATATAATGTTATTTCCTTTGGCCGCGATAAGCGATGTGGAGTAGATACTCCGAATTTATTACGCTTATAAGTTGTAGCGGAAAACTTTTGTTGTACGAGGTAACCCTTGGCGTAGTTTCGTTTTGTTTGCTCTCGTTATCTTCGCGATGAGATAAACAAGTACCTACACATACTACATGTAACAGGGTTGTACCAAAATATTATCTAGTTGGATCGTGTTGAGGAAAAGTTCAAATGTATTAGGTATTTGGAAATATTCGTATTACTCTGTACTCTGTATTGATTCGTTTGTTATTGCGTGCTGTTGTGCAAATTGGTTTTTGATTATACTCGTGCAGATGTATTTGTTTTGTGGGTTCAGCGTTTTGCTGTGGTTCCGTTTTGTGTAGATGTGTAGTAGAGTTTATAATTGAACAGTTTTGCATACGATAAAATGAAAATTTAAGTGTGTATGTTTAGTTCAGTCCAACAAAGGACAAACAATATAATAGTAAATAAGGACAAATACAAGAAGTACAAGGCTCACCTTGTACTTCTTGTATAAGATAAAAATAATAATAAAAATTCTCTTATACTAGTCTCTAGTATAAGAGAATTTTTATTATTATTTTTTCTTTATTTTAGTTTAAAGTTATAGTAAGTTGTACATATTCGCAGTGTAAATCTATTAATTTTAAAAGACAGTTAATAGCTTGGTGTTAATTATAGTAAATGGGGTTTAAATTGCCATTACAGAATCTGCAATCACACCCAAATAAGTGAAGAACAAAGATTCAATAATAATTTAACTTACATAAGATATAATAGAAAAGCCAATCACCTTTTTTCCTAGTAAAGATTTCTATTCTATTCAATTTCTCTCCACTGAACTAGCCTCACAAGCCGCCACATCCATCAAAGTTCGATTCATAGAGCGTCATCTTCCCGCCTTAATTGAGTTTAGTCACATTCCTTTGTTGCCCTTTACAATCTGTTATAGAATAAACCTGAGAGATTGATATAAACTGGGAATATAGATAACATAGGAAGGTTTGAACGTTGTTTTAGTAATAGGTGTATGTATATTTAGAAACATCTGTCATTATTCTCTGTTGGTTATTTAATGATCGTGTTTAATTATATCTTTTTTGAGACATACTAAATTAATTATTATATTTTTCGGCTTACTTACGTAACTATTTGACGAGGAACTCGACTAGTTTCAAGCCATGCTAGAGGCTCATATGCCATTAACACAATTCATTATAAACAATTTCCTAGCTTACAAAAATTATAAACTATTAAAAAAAAAAAACAACTAAAAACCGCAAAACAATTGACCCACACAATTACCAGAAAACCCCAACAAAAAACATTAAGCAACAGTTACCCAACTTACAACAAACAGACATACTCGTAAGAGCCGACACTTATTAAGTTATTTACCTTTAGTGGGTAGAACGTAGAACAGTGTCGTCGACGCAGGGTACCGGTGGAATTTTGTCAAGTCGTGCGCGGAATGCACGCGCTTGCCAAAGGGAGGCGCGGAATGTCACCACGACATCTTCATGAGACAACTTTGAAACGTGGAACGTTACTGTTTATGTTAGTGCAAAGCGTTGTACAACTACATAGTTGTTGCTGCAGAATTCTAAACGTTGTCGTTCGAATTTTGAATAGGTATAATATTATTTTTAATTAATTTTGTTATTATTGTGTTGATTTTCGTTCTAAGTCAAAGTCAAATCATTTATACCAATTAAACCATAGATAGGTAGGTACTTTTGAAATGTCAATAAATAAAGAAATAAATAATAGTCTGTCAGTCTGTCCGTCAGTGGAACTAGGTGGTTTGTTGACTAATAATATAATTGAACCTTACTAATGGATCTCATAATCATTTTGATCTTGGTAAATCTAAGTGTAAATTTTGCGTTACAATAGGTATATTGAACTACACATTACTAAATCCTTACAAAGGGTTTATCCTAACAGCTTTTTTAATTCGACGTGTAAATTAACACATAATATCACTACAACAAAATATGTGGGGCAATATGCAATTAGTTTTTTCACGAGACTCATGGGTCTGGTTTAATCTTTACACATTATTTTAAATTGCAATTCTTCAGTTAACGCGTACACGAGCTTTATAGAGCAATGTTTTGTTGAATAAATGTTTAATGATAAGTGCCAGATAGTATTTCTTTAATTTTCTCCAGCTACGTTATAGATGTTATGTAAGAGACCTGCTTTACTCGAAATATAGCTTGCATTTCAACAATAGATAGTACATTTATGCCATAAAATTAGAATCAAAAAGCTTTTTGAAAGGAAACCTTAAGTTAAAGCACAATAGTTTGAAAATGCTTTCTGCAGCCAGTTGAAAACTTCTCTTTATTTACGACAACAACAAGTGTAGAATTTTAAGAATTCTTTTCATCATTATTATACGTTGATATCTTCGTACAAAGGAGACTGCTCACTTTACGCCTTGTATTTGCTTAGGGCCGCTATTACCCAGCGCTAGCGAAAAGGCTTTTTATTTACACAAACCGCTACTAACACCTTCTAAGAGTTAAAGTAAAGAATCAAGTTACAAGTGCATCTTAGCGCTCCAAATGTTGACACTATTAACGCTCCAACACTTGAATAAACAGCTCCAGTTGACTATCAATTAGCGAGAAAACATAAACGAAATAGTACCATAAATACGCGTATTATGATAATTTTATATCTTAAGCACCAGCTCATATTAGCCACCTCGTTTATTGCAGCCATAAATATTTTATAACCCACTCTTCGCGATACAAACGTCACATTAGCAGTCGTATCACAGTATCTACTGCTACATTTTAATGCTCATCGATTTTAACACTTATGCGAGTGTCCATTAAGATTAATTTGACGTGTAATTATTTTACTTTCATCAGCACAACAAATACACGCACGGTTTCAACGGTCATCATTCACGGCCGGTCGGTTTCAGGCAATTAAATAAATATTGACCTACTAATTGTTTTTGCGGCATTGATGGGAAGCTGTGTTGACAAAGGTTGTGATGGACGACCGGTTTTTTGTAATCCAATCCAACCCCTTTATCTCCCCTCACAAAGATCACATTTCAACACAGTCAAGTGGCCACTATATAATAATAATAAACCGTTTTCCTATCAATCAAACAAATTACAAACTTCCAAACTTTGCCGTTCAAATAAAACTCAGTCGCAATTTAAATCCGTTTTGATAGCAAATACTTTGCATAACTTAAACAAAGCAATTTCGTAATTACAAATCAATACGGCAGCAGTTCATAAGTCCGAATTGTATTAAATTGTGAGTATTTAACGATTGGAGAGGCTCTAAATTTAATGTGGGTACCTAGGCTGTTGCGTACCTACTTCGAGGGAAGTCTACACACGAGCGTATAAATAAGCCTTCAGCCGGCTGTTAGCGACGAAGGGTATTTTCAATATGGGTAATTTCGCCTGGAACACAAATACTTTAGCAGCTTTATTGCATACTGGAGGATTAACTCGGTATATGAGCGTTGAAAAACGAGAGCTTCTGGCTTCCAGTAACATACAAAAACTCCTGGTATTTTATCTTAATTACTTAGAAATCTTTGTGAGAGTAAATCCCTACCCTTATGTTGTCCATCGTCGCGTAACTTTATGAGCGGATTACTTTTATGACCGGGATTAAAGTCCCGTTTGCGAAATGTTTACAGCGTTCAACTCAGTGCTCAGTCGGACGATAGATGCTCTCTCAGTATGGTCGACGATTTTAAAACGACCGGTAT
The DNA here is from genome assembly GCF_023101765.2 of Spodoptera frugiperda. Classification (NCBI taxonomy): domain Eukaryota; kingdom Metazoa; phylum Arthropoda; class Insecta; order Lepidoptera; family Noctuidae; genus Spodoptera; species Spodoptera frugiperda. The sequence goes on along the minus strand of NC_064241.1, from coordinate 6,281,091 downwards.
AAAATATCAAGAAATCCTTTGAGGTTTTCAAAACGGCAAAGAGTTTCGGACGATGCAAAATAATAATGAAATTCGTGAAGTAGAAGAATCTTCACAATTATAAAGTTTATAATAAATCGTTCCTCCACCTCATAGGATAATATTTAAGGAATTTTCATAACGAAAGCTTTGCAATTTAACAGGTAGGCAAAAGGCCTTTTGGTATTTGTAAAGGTCAGCGCCGGAATTACGATGGATTAGTTTTGTAAATCAGGAAAAAAGGTATCACGCTACAACAGGCATAAAAGAGGTTTGTGTGCGGTTTGTTGTGTGCTAACGTTGTTTTATTTGAGTTACATTTATGTATTGTGTTAAGGCGAAACACAAAGGTTATCTTCAAAGAAACCCTAGAAATATTATTATCTCTTGAGCCTTTCATATAAACACATAATATGTTTGTAGTAATTCCTAAATGAAGCCGTTACCTCGATAAGTATAACTCGGCGACAGCACAGAATCCCGCCGCTGCTAAGGAGCTTCATTCTTGGCACCATAAACACATTCTTCGACACATAGTTGCCTCGTGATGTCGCAACTAAGGCCCGCCGTAACAAACACTTAGTAATACGCCGACGGAGGAATTTGAGACGCTCCGAGGAATCCTTCCTTGTAAAATGTGAACCTATTGTGCATGTTATACAATTATTTCACCTTCAATATAAAGCCGAGGCTTTGGAGCGACCGCCTAAAATTCAAGCGCTTCTAAATATTGTGGCAAAGCTTAGCTTCCTATGCGGGATTTACGATGCTTACAGGATTATACGTAAGCTCGTTGAAATATTATCTCGAGCATGTTTACTAGAATAGTCATAGTTGTTATGGATTGCGATACTTCCCGTACACAGATATTGTTATGCCGCCCGGAGCCTGGCGCGCTATGTACTCTCGCTAACCGGATAACGTGCCAAAGCTCGTTGGAAGTAAAATAAATAATACATAAAAAGAAAGTAAGTAGAAAGCTAGAGAGTAGAATCAACAAGTGAATTATTTCTTAGCCGAAAAATCGGCAGGCGTTACTCAGCATTCTTTTATTGTGTCGGGCTACAGGTGCGAGCTCAAGCCAAAGTATTTGCTTTTTCATAAGGGTTTGCTACTCCACAACTGAATATGGTGAAAGCCGTCTCGAGAATACATCAATATTTATAGTGTCTGAAGAGATTTTTCTCTTATTATACAAAGTTTTCCTTTTCGCGTTTATTCTAACGTTGTGGATTTGGTTACACAATATGCGAAAAGTTTTTTTATTTCGTCAGGAGATTTATATTTGCGGTAGCTACTTACGCGTTGAGTCGTAAATGCAGCGTTATAAAAGCCAGGGGTTCGGGTCAAAAGGGGGTGAAAAAAATAGGCGATAAAGTGACGGCTGTCGTCCATCATGGCGAGTGTCAGTCGGGGCAGCTTTAGCTTCATATAATTGGTTGGACGCATCGGGTTTCCGCGAGGTAATCGACGTTGGCCGGAAAAACGGTGTACGTCCGACGCAAGCCTTCACGTGCGAATGTTTGCACTGGCAATCTCGTGTAAACCTTAATCCGGGAGAACGATAAAGAACGTGTGGTCGGCTTTTATGAACATCGAGTTTTATGGTACTATTTGTGCAAGTTACTAGAGCTCAGTTTATGGCCACCATACGTAAGATTAATCCACTGTTCACCTAATTACTTGGAGCCAAGACCTGAATCCTAGTATATGGCTCCCACAGACCTAAATAGGTCAGCAGCTTTCAATTGCTGTCAAACGCTCTGCATACCAATTAAGCTTCAATTAACTAACCGAATTATAATGATAATCAATCAGCCGTATTCGCAGCGTACCTGCATAAATCAATGTCTTTGTCTGTGCACCACGCGACGTGCAAAGAACACTGAATAAAACATTACACCACTGCTTACCATAGATAGACAGAAGATAGCTTTTTTAGTCACCAGTCGCATGCAAACAAGTAAATACTTTTATTCTACAAGATTGAATTTCTAATTACAACTAACTACATATTTTATTTGAGATGGAAAATGAACTTAAAATACCCTAACAAATACCAGTCCAACTCAGCACACAAACAAAAGAAATAAACGAGTACTCGTTCAACGAGCAAATACCAACAGAATAATGAGTTACGCCGTACACTACCGCTGACGTGTAAAAATGGTTAACTGTTCGAACACGTGGTAGTTACTTGTCCGTCTCCCAATCGTACGGTCGTGGCACACGTCAGGACCTCACTCAGCTGAGATGTTTCACCGAAAACAAATGACTCACTTACCTGTTGATGCGAACCAACGAACCGGCACAAGTCTTTGAATCTATAAGTTGAAACGACTACGTGACTTGCGTTGCGCTAGTGACAATGTATTTTTATTGTTATTCACTACTGTGATAAGAATAGAATGGAAATGCTTTTAGATAACGTTTAGCGCTTTCAAATTTACATATTCAAGTTAATCTGCCAATAAATAGTGCTGTTAGCTGCGATAACAATAGAATACGCTCAGCTTTGAAATTACGTCACAGCGATTCAAGTTCGGTAATCAATATTCAGAGCACAGTTTAAGACTAATTCTGAATAGTTACAGTATAGTCTGCTTTGTTTTGGTAATATTGGGAGTTTTTATACTAATTAGGTTACTAGGTGATTACTTTTTATGTCGACTTTCAGTTTGGCTTTGGCATTGGTACCAAACACCTGAATTTAAATTACACTGTGATTTATTTAAAGACTGCAATGTTCTAAATTTCAAAAATGAGACAAAGAATTGCCGTATCATAAAGCAGCGTAAGAGTGAATATAGTAAATGTGGCCACAACGCCCAGGCCGCAGCCATACGTCACACCTAGCACATTGTATATTCAGCGACAATAGTATTACACATACTTATATTTATTTATAATGTGAGGTCGCGCGCTTCCCGGATGTAAATCTCGGAGCTACTCGGTTCGCGGCCTGCACCACGAATTTACATAATTCATGTGACACGAAACTGTCTCCAAGAATTTACACTGCGGGGAAAAGAGACAGAAAATATACTAAACATTTTACAAGATATTTAAAACATCAAAAATGTTACAAGAACTTTGTCTATTCGCAGTCAGTTTAAAAATTGTAGAACGTTGAAATTATATCTGTGAATATTTGCTGGCGGAATGCGTGTCATTCAGTGGCGCTCAGTCGTGCAACTCGCGAGGAATTCTGTCAAAGTCCGTGTGTCGCTGGCTTCCTTCAGAAATCGGAATCGCAGACAATACGTGCTGTGTATCGCATTCTTACACAAATGTTATTGCTATGTCGCTTTACCAATAAAACCAATGTTAAAATGCATGTGTTTTGTTTATGTATTTATTGAATTCATGACATTATAATTACTTAATATCAAAATATTTTATGTGTTCAAACCCTCGAACACGGAACACACCATCATTCGTTCGCAAATAAACACAAAAGTCCAGAGTTCCGTAAAAAAATAAACAGAGGAAATATAAAAAGTGAAATTGCTCTTTGTCTTTCACCATCAAAGGGGTGTTGTTTAAGGTACATAAAAATATCCAAGTGGCGATTTTCGCCGTCTACCTGGCCCACGAATACCGAGGTCGGGTGTAACGCGGAGAATTTTGTCAAAGTCACTCCGTCGGGCCCAGGAATGGGGACAATACGTCTTCATGCAACATTCACGGACCTCTGACCTTACATTATTAGAAACGGGAGAATAACTATAGGAATACAAACTATGGGATTCCAATCGTATCTTCAGTATAAACCTCGACATTAACTTTCAGTCCAGGTTGTGGCTGTAGATATAATCGGTTACACAAAGGACTTGCGTAAATGGTATCTTAGGTGCTATTGTACTTAGTGTCGGCGATAAACGATGCAGTATAACGTTACACAATAGCATTCTATATCAACTAATGTTCACAGATATAACCACTTAGGCAAACATCTGTTCTAAGTTTATGAAGACTAAAGTGCACTATAAAGTTAAAAGATTAACAAATTACACTAATCCAGACAGAAAATACTTTAGTTACTACAAGCTACGTTCATTTTTACCAGAGCAGAGCAATTAAACAATAACATTTCGTGTATGAAACTAGTATAATAGTCGATTTTCCTCCAGCAGCGACGTTCTACGTTAAGTTAGTTGTTTTCTCGTGGGAGCGAGCGCCGTAATGACTGTGTTTTCCTTTGTCTGCAACGCGAACCAACTAAGAGTATGTCAGTAATGTCCCCGATTAATATCTGTGTGTTGCGTGCGGCTCGAATACGTTCAAGTTTTTATGGCCAGTGCCTAACTTAATTGACTTCAACAAATGGCTAGCATGTACCAATTTGTAGCTTGTTGCAGTGCTACGTGTTCGTAGCAGTTCGTAGCGTGGCCGCTACGCTGCCATCGTTTAGTTCAGTCCGTCTTGCTACGGCTACGCTACGGAACATTTAATTCAGTTTAACGAGTTTTACTTCATCTCATTCCATTACCAACACATTTTATTCGTACGGGTTGAAATGTTATGGGAGTTCGCTAGTTTTAAATGGGGCTATGTCGTTGATTAAATGAGTGAATTCATGATTCAGAGTGTTAAGTTAAGAGGTGATTTAATTTTATGAGAAATGTATTTTGTTAAGTAGCGTTAAATGCTTTTGTAATTTTTAGTTAACCAACAGTCTACTAAAAATAGAGTTTAATATTTTTATTAAATAGACATTTCAATATTTCGCAACACGTGTTTAATAAAGAAAAAAGGCTCTGATGAATTTATCAAAGACACGTGTGCTTTATTATGGTAATTAATTATTATTTTCGCAGCAAAATTAATGAGTATATTTTGCTCCGTCAATTTTAATCATAGTATAATTAAAGCGTAAAGTGATGGGCTGTTAAAGTAATCTTTCCAAGTGTGATTAGAAATTAATGAAACAAAAGATGGAGTACAACAATAAAATTAATTATTTAAAAGATAAATTAAAACTGTTCTTTTGGTTGAGTGGTTTGTTTGAATGTAAATAAGGTATTGAGTTGGATTCAAGGGTTGATATAACATTACACATTTTATTTTAACGGAAGGGTGAGCGGTCTGCTCTTGAGCAAAGTATTATTCGTATTTTTAAACTTTCAGCTATGGTGCAAATCTTTCTCTTGTCAATCTCGCAGAAAACCGACGTGAAACAACGCTTCCATTTTATTTCCCAATCCTCGATTCCCCAACAACCCTTTAATTCCCAACCCCCAAAAGGCCGGCAACGTACTTGTAACGTTTCTGGTGTTTCGGGTGTCCATGGGCGGCGGTGATTGCTTACCATCAGGAGTTCCGTCTGTTTTTTTTCTAATATATACAATTTACTTTGTTAGGTATGAAATTGAATAAGCTTTCATATACATAAAACAAGCGAAAAATTCAAATTAACGGTTTTTATACAGTGACGTCACATTACACAATTCGAATGTGATTTCAATTGTGTTGCAGTTTTATTTGTTTTCATATATTTTTTTATATACATTTTTTTTTTATTAAGTATTAATAAATTTTCATCTACAAAAAAAGTGAAACATCACATTACACAATTCGAATATCATTTCAATTGTATTGCAGTTTTATTTATTTGTTTTCATTGTCTGTCTGTCAGTACACAACTATAATAATAAAATAGGTTCAGTTATTCGATAACAATTCGAAATGTGTTTGAATAAATTTTCTAACTGAATTAGTGGGAGCCTTGTTTACGTTGTTCATATACATATTTTGGGTGATAGTACATTCGAATGTGAAAGGGAGATAAGGGTTGCTGTCTGAGTAGAATTAAATGAAAACGCATAGTTATATGTTCTTTTTTATTTGTAAACTGAAAGTTTTATTGGAAATGAAAAGTAAAACGTCACAACATAGTTTTAAATGTAGACTGTTATGCAAGAAATCTTAGGTTGTCTTTTGTCCTTAGAAAAAAAGATTTAATAGAGTTCATCATGATATTGCTATTACATGGGACAAATAAAAAAACTGGTTAACAGTGGGCGTTTAATAAAATATTACAATTTAACAAACTTTTTAGGAATCTCTGATAAACAGTTGGCGTAGTGGCAATCGGCTGCCACGCAACGTGTAGTTGTCTCGATTGCCGCACAGAGCAACTCTTTGTGTGATCCACAAATTGTTAATTCGGGTCTGTGTGAACTTGTATGTTTGTAGACACACCTACGACACATGAGAAAATTATAGTGTGGGAACCTTTAAAAAAAAAAAACAAAATGTGTGAGATTATTTTATTCGGCCTTATAGAATAACAGTAATATTGTTATTTAATCAAATATTGTACTATGAAAAATTTCCTTTACATCAAAGAAAGCAGGCAACTTAAACTTGAAAAGTGCAACTCTTAGAATGTACAGTCCGAAATAAAATCGTTTACTCTTGGCAAACAACGCAGTTTACCTAAAGTTAGCCATTTGTGTAGAAGATTGTGGGTTCGAGTATTTATTGAGGCTACAGAATATTTGTTTGGGGATTATTTGGTTGTGTGCTGGGTTGAGCAGATTTGTTGTAACAATTAAACAACGTTTGTGTGTCTGTCTGTCTCATTTGGTAATTGTAAGTCAGACTGTTAACTATGTCGTTAGTGTATGCTTGTGTTACTGTCAATCAAGTTTTTGTGTTTGATTCTCAGGTCGTGCAAAGTAGCATTGGAGATTTAAGTAATAGCACGATATTATGCGTTGAGTCTTAAATTGTGCTCAGTACATGGCAACAGACCTATCACCTTCAAAATAAATATTTATTAAGGCCAGCGTTGGCTGGCCTTATAAAGTGAAGGGTGTAACATTCGTTCGACTGTTTACACATTACATTTTATAAATCGGCCTAAAATATAACAATCAGTTAAGGGCTAACATAGCATACAAGATAGAAAAGTTATAAGACCAAACTTGAGAAATAAAATATAATAACTAAATAAATAAACTCAGCAAAATAATGAATATAACCAACCTATTTACTTTCAAGTTTATATGCGATTAACTAATGTAAATACTAGTAGGTTTATATTTATTTTTAATAAACTCCAACCTAGAGATAACAGCTTTAGTAAATAATCCGTTCTTCAGATCTCCAAATGAAGCCTATTCCCCGCTCAGTCTCAAACTATGTACATATGTGTACATAGTTTGTATATGTAACTCCTAACCGTTATTAATTATAGAGAGCGACATTACAAGTTATATTTAATAACTGTCACGTTTGTAATTAAGATCCCTTAGTTGTTGGTTAGGTAAGGGGTTCGGTTCAAAAGGCACCGATGAGGTTATTTGATTACAATACTATTATAGTTCACTTCCATACGTAACGTGTGCCTAACGTTAGTTTTTGACGTTTACGTTTTCGTTTGGTCGTAAATTTTTAGTTATTGTTTTAGTGTAGGAAACGTAAACGGGGAATAAAGGTGACTTTGGACTTGGTTTGCTATTGTTTGTGTAGTTTTATTTCTTTGCCGAAAGAGTTATTTTTATGTTCCATTGGCTTATTTGAACAAATAATATTATTGAATTATTTTTTTGAGGGAAACATCATCCAATGATTTTTACCACCTTGGTTGAGGTGAGTGAGAGTATCAGACTCTTACTGATTAAAAACTACCCCGTTCCTACTCCTGCTTTTCGAGCCAGAGCCCCAGTAACCCGCTAGGCAGTCATCGACTTATGATAGCATTTTCGACCGTTTATAGTATGTTTTATTGATAAAATATAGGAACATCTTAATAAACTATATTCTGATTTTAATCAATGATTTAATTGTTGTGAGATTTTAACCTTATCTATTGACGTAACGTAAACCATTTATTATCTTCTTTTACTGTTAAATCTTGTCTTCTTCTACTACCTGCATACAACTATCAGCGTAGTATACTAAATACACAACATTTTCTCAGATGGGGCACCTCTCAGTGGTGATACCACCAGACATTGCTGATGACGACGGCTCCGAAGCCAGTGCTCCTGAAGGAGGGGCAGTGGAACTTCGCTGCACAGCGGCTGGAGTACCAGCTCCCATCATATCTTGGAAGCGGACTGGAGGAAGGAACATTGTGTTCCGTGATGATAATGGGAAGGAGGTTAAAGGTGAGCTTATATTATATTATAGATTTTTTTTTAATATTCATATTTTCTGACCGATGTCATGATTAGTAAGAAACTTTTTTTAAAGGTTTTTTTTTAGTCAGCTAATATCCTTAAAATCTTTTCCCATGACTGAAAACTATGCTGAAAACCGCATCAAAATCGGTACAGCCAAACGCGAAATTATCGCACAAAAATATAAAGAGTAAACCGAGAACCTACTTTTTTAGGTCGGTTAAAAATGTATTTCATATCTACAAATGCACGTCTCTGTGTACTGTGTACGCTTTTAGGAAAATTGTTTCAATCGTTTCAAATATAAAACTTCACAATGTTATATTTGTATTAGTAGAGTAAGGCTAGTGCCAAATCAGCTGAATTTAATCGCAGAAATCTACGTACATTTTACAAAAGAATACCAAGGTTTTCTTGCTAAACACTGGGATTATGTCCCTGAGAATATTATGTAAATGAAATTCTGGCAAAGATTCAACCCGATTACAACTATGTTAAACTCCATTTTTTCTTTTAGCCGACTAAAAAAAGGTTCGTCGTTCCTTACACATAATATATGGAATCTGCATTAAATGCAAACTTGAAAAGATTAATGTCCTATTGACTTGGGAGAAGAATTTAGATATATGATCTAAATCCTTCCAATTGAGAGAGTTTTAATTTCTTGATAGGCTTTCTTGCGACAGTGATTGATTGAGGAAATTCCTTATTTTTTGAGTGAAAATAAAACGGGCGTCCCCTTGCATTTTTCTCGACGTAGGTAAGTGATTATGCTTCAAAAACAATGTATTGTTATAACGACAGATGATCTCGCGAAACTTTTATATTGAACCCAATTAACTAATTAGGATATAGTAAAGGAGAATTTTATAAATCCTTTTCTCTCTTCCTCGTACCAATTGTTTGAAATAAAAGATAATAATCAACGTACCATTTAAAGGCAAAAAATAAAACGTCAATTTTCCGTTGAATTTTATTCGCATCACTGAGATCCGGCTAAGTGGTAAAAAAGAAACAAGACTAATTTTGCATTCAAAGCCCGCCCGGAGCGGGCGCAGGTGCTAGAGCGGTTAAAACATTGGAGTTTTATGGGATTTATTAAGATATTGCCCTAAGGATATTGGAAAGAAAATTCCAATTCGATATAAATGTACAACGTGCTCGTATAATGACATCTAAATAATGATGGAACGAGATGATCGCGTACATATAATCATGCACGTTTATTTATCTTCTGCGAGTAGATAAACAAATTATCCATATCGACAGCCGAGACGAACCGAGCTCGCGTTATATAAGAAACGCCCACTCAGATTGGTTCTTAAACCGATTCATTTTATACTCTCAATAAAAATAAATACATTTTCTTCTCCGCTTTAATTAAAACCTATGATTTTACACAATAAATAAATCATTTTAACGAAATGCTCACGTAATATTTAAATTCAATGGGAATATTTTTCCTACGATAAAAAAATACAGGGCTGTCAACATTAAACAAAAGAAGGCGACGTCTGATGCTCACGGCCGGAATTCATTTCCGCGGAAAAAACGTGTTCAAAGAACTCAATTACTACTTAAACAAAATATTGTAGCAATCCGGGTTTCAGTCAGGAAATTAAACGAACGGCTTAGTGACCGGCCTGACAAAAGGCTGTTATCTCTTATAGTTATAATGACATACCCTTTACAGCGCAACGCGACACTAGGTGAAAAGACATAGGAGTTAAAGCAATTATAGGCCTAGTCATTTTAACACATACGCATCGTTGTATTTCTAATGGCGTGTAATCCTTTATTCTAATTTATACCTTAATCTAAATGCATTAGACCCAAAATTGCCGGTCTCTGTTGGGCTATTTAAAACCTTTTCGGTGCGGTGTTTTACGAATTTGACCCGTTTTATTTAAGCCATTAAGCGTAAACAAAAGACTGGCGTCCCTCTGTAAACGGAGGGTGGTTGTAATAGTTAACAGAGTGGTGGAACCGGCTCTGCCTTTGTATTAATTGGACATGTTAAACACGCTTCACTAAATATGTAAGAATTGCCTTCGTTGTTGCTATTCGCGTCTTCGTTTTTCCACATTTTTCGTTTCCCTCCCTGCGGTGAACGCAAGCCGGGATTGGATTATTGAGAATTTGTTTCTGAGCACAGAAATTGTAAATCGTTGATTCTATCACATGTGTTGTTAATTAAGAACTTGAGCGCTTTGTTTATAAGTTTATTAATTTGGAAATAAAGTATTTTATCTAACATAAAATGAGATTAATCCTTGACTTTCTTTCTATAATTGCCTAAATCGTATTATTTTGTTGTTACACTAATTGATGAACACAATTAGTTTTAAGTAAGCTGCTGTTTCTCTCGTCCTTAATCTATTTGAAATCTTCTACGAAATCTGGGAACAATACGAGGAAATTTGGCTCTTATGGCTAAATAAGACATAAGCCGGAAGCCGATACGTGTCATTGAATTAGCAACATATGTAACAAGGAAACTAAGACTCTATTAGATGTTAATTAATTGTATTTTTGTCTGTATCTACGTCAGCTTTATGGTGTAAAGAAGATAAGGCAATTTGTCATTAATTACCTATTTTTGTTTCACATGACAATAGGATGGAAAATTAATATGTGATTAAATATATCGGATATAAGGCTCATTGTCATTTCCATACATTAAGTTTTAATTATATTTAGGCGCAGAGAGATCCTTTCTAACAATCCTAGTGAAATTGCTAAATAAATATTATTTCTGCCAGCGGCTTCACCCGCGTTTCCGTGGAATAAAAAGTATCCTATCACCCAAGTCAGCTCATACTCTGTCTGTATACCAAATTTCATCAAAACCCGTTCAGTAGTTTCAACGTGATTGACGATATCTCACGGTAATGCGGGCGAAGCCATTGGCAGAATATAGTATCACATATTTAACATAAATCACCAGCCTAATCACATAACAATTAATGTCCTTTAAACTCACAAATGGCGCAATATCATCATTTAAAATACGTTCACTTGCAGAAAATATTTCAAGCAAGAAATGAAATCGGAAAACAATTAGTCTTGGAGTAATAATAACAGGGAATTGCTGAATCAGAGTCGACGTCTAAAGTAACAAGTTGGCTACGACATGTCGCAACTCGCAAACCAAGTTTATAACCCGTTAATAAAATACAATTTCATACAAACGCCCGCTTTTGATATTGTACGCATTACGTAGTAACAGTATTTTATGTGCCCCTAGTAGCGGGGGTCGTATGCTATAATAAAGCAATAAATTATTTCCATTTAAATTTAATTTGACAGCCATCCTGAACGAATAGCTTTAGCAGCTTTATGTTTTGATTAAAATGTGAAGATTTGGGATAAGTGTGTGGATTTTGTTGTGTTAATGAGGATACTTTGAGAGGCCTTTTGGTGTTTTAAGGACAAAGAGGCAGTCCAAGTATTGTTGATTTACATGGGATACTAACATTTTTTAAATTATTGCTTAAATGATAAGGTAGCGGTATTTATTTAGTTCATTTTTCAGTATATTTCGTTTAATATTTTTTATTAGGTTGAATGACTCCATATTATTTTTAAAATGACATGGGTCCTGATTATTCCTATGACTCCATAAAATTATAAAGAAATTAGTTATCAAACAATCAAAAGAGAAAATAATTAAGAGAATGAAATTTGGAACAGGGGTAGGTTATGTTCTGGAGTAACACACAGAAATCTTTTTATCTCACGGGACCGCGGGCGAAGCCGTTGGCAGAAGCTAGTACATAATATTGGTAAAAGACAAACAACATCTGACAGCTGCAAAAAAGCAATCACTTAGTACATTCAATTTGAAAGAAATGTACCTAGATTTATTTACCCAGCAGTGAGGATGTCCTCGAATTCTCTTTCAACATGGAATTTTTATTAGCACTAATGAAAACTGAACTTGATGCCGCTTTGTTTAACACGGGCAATAAAGATCATAGTCGAGCTCAAGTTATTATACCTTGCCACCTCATTCTTGCCTCCTTTGCAATTCTTATTACGACATTGACACTCTTGAAGCAAGAAAACAAATTGCATTGGTAACATTTATTCGTTTTTTAAAGGATTTGTGTAGTGATCTCTAGTTGTTTTTGCGTTTTCGTAGTTTTATTATGATTGAGTTTTTAAAATAGTTTTCACGACAAACTTACATTTTTTTTAAACGTTACCCCGCGTTTATACACATACAAGTTCATATACACAAGACACCCAGATACAACAATTTGTGGATCACATAAAGAGTTGTTCCGTGCCGGAATCGAACTCGCGACACGTTGCACGGCAGCCAGTTGCCTACCCGCCGTGCCAACCGTGCGTCAAGATTATCACGTTAATCAAATTAGAAATTACGTTAACAACCATGTGTGTGAATCCGACTTGGTTTATGGTTATTCAACGTAATGTTATATCTCTATTTTATTATATAATATACTTAAAGGATAGGTTTAACAGAATATAACATCTTATTTAAGAAATTATCTCTAGATTATGGTTGACACCAAACAATTGGGTACGTACGTACATCTCATTGTTAAAGTAAGGCGTAATTTTTCAAACCAAAATGTATCTCCTGGGTGTTGCGCACTCAGTTACGAAATTGTTGTAATAAATATGGACCAAGATTTTGCCGCTTTAGCAAATTTATTCATGTAAGACGCCGTTTCGCTTTATTCATAACTTGTGAAGTTGCTAGTTTGTTTGATGTCTCGTAATGTGGACGTGGAGATGTCACGTTTGCTCTCAAATGCAAATGTCAATGCCCTCAGTCTGTAATTGACAGTTTCTTTTAGTACTATCGAAATATTTGCGCTCATACACCTAGGCACTCTAAATTAAACACATTCAATACTAAGTAAGCTCTATTGATAGCAAACAAGTCTGTGTAGGCAGACAACAAAAAAGTACTATCATTCAAGTTTATTGAAACGTCTTGTGAAAAGTTATATCAAATAATTTAGTTGATAACTTTTTGTTAGATAAAAAATTTTGAATTCTTAAAGCAATTTTTATGTAAAATATTTTATCTTCACTTACTGGGACATTACAAATTTTACGACTAGGTACAAGTTTTTTAAACGGTCGTTCGATGCGCTTGTTATTCTGATTTATGATAAGCAATAAAGACGCCGTCTTTTAACTTGATATAGGGCCAGATCCTGTGAAAGGTGCTTTCTGATACTGGACTAAAGGTCGATGTAATAAACACCTAGTTAGGCCGCTTTCACGTGGGTAAATGTGACCTCAAACTTTGGCCTAAGTTAATACCTAGCTTCTACAGTTAGGACTAAAGCTAATAGATCATTGTTAACTTTTGAAACCTAAATTTACGTTGTATTTTAAGCGATCGATATGATTGTATATTTTACAAAGTGGTGAGATGAGGCGTATTACATTTTTTTTCTAAATTGAAGTCTATGTTAAATAGAAAAGGTTCAATTTGCCTTACAGCTGGAATACTATGTCACCATTGTTCAATTACCTAAGGATTTTTTTTTTAATATTTTGCAATATTAATTAATTAATTTTTGTTATCCAGTGGTAGAGAGTTTCGTTGGCTCGACTTTGGCGCTAAAAGGACTTCAGCGTTCCGACATGGGAACGTATTTGTGCATCGCAGCTAATGGCGTCCCGCCAACTAAGAGCAGGCGATACGAAGTCTCAGTGTTATGTAAGTATGATATGTTTTTAAATGAAAATAAATTGGTGTTTACGCCCTTTTTATTATATGAAGATATAAACAAAGCGTTATAGAATATTTTTTTAGTAGGAAATTGGGTACAATGGAGTTTTTAGTTAGTGTTTAGATATGAACTTTTGATTGGAAAGGTTAATAACATAATGATTCCATTCGATCTCGGTTTCTTATACAGCGTAAGCATATGCACAGGCAACAACAGTGAATTAAAAATATAAATAAATTTAACTTAAGACTTAAGAAAATACATATTCAGATTGTGTTGTATACACATCTACCTACCCCGTCGGGGATTAAAAGGCGTAGTAGTAGAGATACTCGTATATCTCAAAGCAAAAGTTTAAGCATTTTCTTGGTGTGACATTTAAATAAGTTTGTATGAACAAAGTACAAGAACAAACTTATGTGAAAATACAGAGATTCTGGAATATAAAGTATGCAAGTTATCTCTTTAACAGAATTGGCCGACTTTAAAGGCTTGCGTAAACCTAATTGAGTGGACTTAATTTCAGCCTAGTTTAACTTGGCTGATCATTTCTTTTGTATGGGTAATTAGGTTTATTTTGTAGTGATACTGTTTAGTATTTAACGTTTTTAAAGGTTCAAAAGACTGAAAATTAGCTTTTATGTAGTAACACATTAAAATTTTCATACAACTATCGTAACTAATTTTACTTGCTTTAGGTTCCATTTTCAATACACTATAAACGTGACTTAGAACCGTGTCAAATTGACTAATGTGTAACTTAGAATTTATTTTATCACTTATAGAACACGTCCCTTACTTTGATATTCAGGCTCTTTCACTCTAACCCCTCCATTATTTGTGTCCAGTCGAGCCGATCGTACGTGTGGGGAGTCCAGTAGTACTTCGGGCGGCAGACATGCAAGTCACCCTCCAGTGTTACGTTGAAGCTTCTCCTAAATCACTTAACACCTGGCAGCGAGGAAAATCACAAGCCGGTAAGTTATAAAAGAATGTTGAATTTGAGGTCCCACGTTGGGCGCCAGTTTGAATAAATATACAAGTAGTTTATTTTAGTACAGATATTGGATTTGACCTAATTCTTTGGTTTTTTTATATTCAAAGATAAATAAAGTCGATGAAATACTTAAGTTCTATTTAAGTGTTTTTGTTTACAAGATCGATTAAAGAGTCCCATGCTGGGCGCCAATAATTTTCATGCAACATTAAAGTTTTGATTGATTCAACAATTTTAAATTTTTCTCTTTAGGTGGAAAGCTGCTGAACAGCTCAAAATACGTCATATCAGAGGAAATACTGAACGAGTACGCTTTGCGAATGAACCTGACTATAAATCGACTGAAGAAGGGAGATTTTGGCGAATACACATGTTCGGCGGCCAACGGGTACGGCAAAGCCGAGGGCATCATCACTTTGAAAGGTAAATTCATTTTATAGTACGGTCATATTAAAGTCATGAATAGTTAAAACCCGTAATAGGTTTTGCAGGTCACATGAACTCGAGTATAAAGGGAAGTGAAACACGGTTGGGACTTGCTGTAATGTGAATTTTAGATCAGTGCCAATACTTTGTTTTACAAGGAACCGTAACTTTGTTAGAAAGTCCGTATACTCATATACTTTCATGTCTCTTTTGTGCAAATACTATCAATTTTATGTATGTAATTTCGTAAGTAATACTAATCAAACACTTCTATTTCTCAACAGAAACGCCGCAACGGACTACGACGACGACAACGACTACAACTACGACAACAACAACAACTCCGCGCCCGACAACAACTACGCTTGCGACAACGAGACCTCCGAAGCGTCACCTCAAGAAACAACACGACCGCGGCAACCAGAACGCACTCGACGCCGACATGCGACAAGCGGAGCTCAACAACGCCTTCAACTTCTACAACAGCGCCTTCACACCACCCAACAACTCCGTCAACGAGTACGCCCAAAGAACCGAACGCCAGAAACTACGCCCCACTGGCTCAACACGTCAATACATCGTATACAACAAAACTACCAAAACCCAAAACACCATTCTATTTACCATGTTCACATTACTACTAAAAGTTTTTGTATAGACAGAAATTAGATTTCTGATTTATTTAAAAAAAAAATATAGCATTAACATGTAGTGATAAAAACATGGCTGTTGAATTTTATATGTGTAAGTACGTATTTTGAGGTTGTTGTAAACGTTTTAGTGGATCTTGATGTTAATATTGTTATGTAAAAACATTATCGGCAGTTGTTTAATAAAAATAATGAGTTACGGCCTTAATATGTAAATTGAGACAATAAATACGAACGTTCTTAATAGTAAGGCTTGACTGTCTTTGGCCTGTTTAAACATAATTGATTAATGCCAGTGACTAATTGCAAGTACCTACATACATTGAAAGCCTAGAGTTAGCATACGCATTTAATTAGCTTGGTAAATATGCAAGAAATATTAAATAATCACTCGCATTCATCAAAATAAAACAGGCATTTTTTCCTAAAATTGCTGTTGAAAATAAATTTGTATGTATGTACGTAAAAAAGAAAATATCATTATTATCATATCAGGCGGCTATTTAATAATGACATATGGAATAAAAAAAAATTGATAGACTTGAAACAGATCGAAGGAATATCTGAGAAAGATTTAGAAACTCCGTTTAGCTAACATTTTATTATTCTCGTATTATTATTATTCTATACAATTCTTATTATACAATAATAATGGCATAATAAACTATAATATAATAATAACTTGTATTTATAAAAAAATATGATAATTATAATGAAAATTAGTGGGTAAACTTAGTGCGTATTAATTTGTATATGACAATACATTTGTAAAGACAATAGTAAGTAGTGGTAAGTTAGAGACCAGTTGATTGTAAACAATAGTCGATTTTGTATAATTTGCCCTTAATAGTTGTAGAATTATACCAGTTTTGTATAAAATGTTATATAAAAAAGAGGGTATTCTGTATAAAAAGGGTACCCAGAACAACGAAGTATAAGACCAACATTACAAGATATCCGTGTGTTTGTAAATTTTAAAGTAAATTGTGTCACAATTGATTTACAGTAAACAAAATGCTAAACTTTATATATTATAATTTTAGTTTTTTAACTTTTGTATACGCAAATATTGCATGCTTTATATAAATTATGTTAAAATTATATTTATAATTTAATAATTTGATTTATTTTCTAAATTAAAGTTATGTTTAAAATTAAGATCTAAAAAATAAGTTGATTATTTTATAAATAAAAAAAGAAAGTGTTAGATGATAAAATTTGATATTCGATAATAATAAATTTATGTCTTCCGGATAGTATATTAAAGTAATGTATTCGGCTCATTCGTGTTTATGAGTTATATAAAATATTAGACGAAGTTCCTTTTGGACTTCACAAGTAACGTAGTCTTATGTAAGTGACGAGAAAGAATTTATCGTAGGGATAGTGTTACAATGAATATAAAAACATGAATTTTGATAAGAATCGATTCTACTGTAAAAATGAATGAACGTGTATTTAGTAATAATAATTATAGAATTGAATAATATTTAAAATTGTATCACGATTTAGTTTTAGTCTTACTGTAACTTGTTTGTGTATTATTTTAACTAATCGACTATTACAATCTGGCTACTTCTATATAATAATGTTATACAATACGAGTATGTATACTTGCATTATATTTATACAATCAATTTACTTAATATTTATATTATTTATCGTAAATATATGAATATCGTAATTATATCAAATTTATTTTTAATGTTTACAATATATTAATCGTCTTACTAACAATATCGGATGACAATAAACGTACTTCCATAATCAATTTCACTTTTAAATAGATTTATGAATAGTAAATAATATTTTGTATAATTAATATTCAGTTTTTATTGTAAATATATTTTTATTTTAACGTATCTGTATTTTTAAATATAAAATTGGACTAATGAAAATTAATTTTCAAATAATACTAAATGACAATAATATGACAATCATTGTAAATAATGGAATTCATGTTAAACCAATTTATTAGTATGAAATGCGACTATTTATCAATGTTAACTTTAAGATGTTGATATCATTTTATGACATTTTAAAATAAAAAATATAATCAAAGTAATCATACTGAATAATGTTGCTTATTTATTTACCCCTGCTTTTTACTTTATAATGAACTAACGTAGGATTGTGTCTAAGGAGTAGTTTAATATTTATATTATAACTTAGACATACTACATCGATTTTTATGTTTTTCTGCTTACTCACGTATACTGGACTAGGAACTCGATTTTAGTCGCCCTTAGTTACGACAGTCACCTCGTCGTGTGTCGCGGAATGCTGCTAATGAATATGAGCCTGTAGCTGGCTTGAAAGTAGTCGAGTTTCTCGTCTTAGCATGGCTTGAAACTAGTCGAGTTCCTTGTCAAATATTATAATTACGTGAGTAAACCGAAAAATATGATAATTAATGTAGTTAATCTATGTTCATACCGTAAAATACTATAATAGTACCTAAGTACCTACTTTAATGTAGGTATAACACAAATGAAGTTTGTCCTGCGGCAACATTTCTCACTTGAGCCAAGCCAGTTATGTACTACGTATTGTTACCACAAGTACCAATGAGCTCATTTATATGGCATATAACATTATGTAGTAAGGCTGGATTTCATATCGACAGTGCAAAGCAGATGAACTCAAGATAATAGCAGAAGCATGTAGGTACTGCACTATCCGTATTTAGAAAGGTAAGTAAATAAGCGTGATTATCCCAGGCAAGGGTTCGATTCCCGGGTCGGGCAAAGTATTGCTGGGCATTTCTCGGTTCATCGAAAATTTCTCAGTAGTGGCAAGGAGTCTGGAATTATACCCAGTATGTGGCAATAGACTCACCCCCTATTACATGAAACTTATATAACACAAATAGTGTTATAAGTCGTTGTCGTCAGGAGTTGTGGTATTGTGGATGAAACAGGATGCGTTTGTTGAAGACCGGTGGATGACGTGGCCTTTTGGTTACCTTACAGTACCTTGGTTACCCAAGGTCCCGACTAATAAGGTAGGCTTCAAGGATTGTTTATATAAAGAAGCACTGAATAAAAAAACAATGTAGTTACGCCAGTTGGCGTATTACATTTAACCCACCCAAAACATAAATGTGAAAGGCTGCCAAGTTCGATAATATTGGAATGCTTCGCCTATAAAAGAAGTGAGATCTAAATAAGTACCAAGTTCCATACACAGACCTCAGTTAAAAATGATATAACAAGTTGGCAAGTTTTCACACACTTTGTTATAAACCTACTAAACGCAATGAGTCAAGTATATAATTTTCTATTAAAACTTGCCAAGTTATATCATTTTTAACTTAAGGTCTGTGTATGGAACTTGGTACTTATTTAGATCTCACTTCTTTTATAGGCGAAGCATTCCAATATTATCGAACTTGGCAGCCTTTCACATTTATGTTTTGGGTGGGATTTCATTTATTTTTGTAAGGTTTATTTTCTTTTTTCTTATTTTACTTTACTTTGACTAAATACAAACCTTCGTAACGAATTTTAGGTCGGTACGACCATTGGAAGATATAGATAATTTTTTTGTTTTAGTTCCTTAGGGGTATGAATTTACACCTTCATTATTTTTAAAACCGACTCACACTTGGCCATTTTCAGATTTTTTCCTTTACCTTGACCTAAAGACCTACCTCCATGCCAAATTTCAAGTCAATACGACCATTGGAAGTGGTCTAGGTTTTTGATGAGTGAGTGAGTGAGTGAGTGAGTGAGTCAGTCAGTGAGTGTATAGTAAAAATAGCGATTTTCTGACGTCAATATCTCAAGACCTACAATAGGTACATTAATGAAATTTTGTATTTTAGATAAGTAAGTAGATCTCGATAGATACTAGAAATTTCATATGCGTAGATAAAATAGATTTTGAGTTATAGGTGGGTCGAACTTGGCCCGAAATGGTTCGTGTAATATAACCCACGGCCGGTGTGTCGGTTTTTTGCTCGAACTTGGCGGACACACTGCCGTGTGTCTAGATTTTACGCCATTAATAAGCCATCAGAAAAAGGATCAAGGAGGCCAAAGGACAGAAACAAAATAGTAATTAACTAGTTTCCGCCCGCGACTCCGTCCGCGCGGATGTCGGTCTTCGCGTGGAAGTTTTATTTCTCCATTTTGAGTAACTCTGACAATGACATCTTATAAATATCTATTGGACCCAAATACGGCGAGGCCCATAATAATTAAGGAGATCCCTCTATTGGTCGTTCTGTAGAATAAAACTGAAAAATAAAGATTTTTTCTACGTATTTTTCCAGGATAAAAAGTATCCTTATGCCCAGGATAATAAGGTATAATTATACCAAGTTTCATCAAAATCGAACCGTTAGTTTTCACGTGATGCATGAACATACAGACAGACAGACAAAAAAAAATTAATCACATATTTGGGTTTGGTAACAATCCAGTGCTATTTATTCTTTCAATATTTTCAATGTACAGAATTGACCCTTCTACAGATTTATTATAATATTACAACCTATCCTCTATGCTATAATAACCAAGCTTAAACTAAATAATTTAAAAGAAACGACTTAAATCTAATCTAATTAAAAAAAAAGGACTTACAATTTTATTAAAAAAACTAACTACAGTAACTACTAATAATCGATATCAAACTAAACCTACGTTAAATAGTTTAACCAAAAAACCAGGAAAACCCAACAAATAAACTTATTAATTGACAAATACAACGAAACCAATAGAATATACGAAACAGCAGGACCACTACAGACAAATAATCATACGACTGATAATACACTTTTTCTACGATAGTACCGAAGCGCTCGGCCGATACCCAACCAAATGAATGTAACGAAACCATAGCGCGATCTATTTCGATCCCAACGCCATCTATCGAGGATAAAGACAACTTGGATTATTTATTTATACTCCGTTCGGGCATTTTCTTTGTACTAAAAGTTTAATTATATTGATATTATTTTTTTCATACCTTTTTACTATTTATTTACTTTTTTTCGATGAATTAAAACAATAACATGAACCGAAGTCGTGTAACGATCGACATAGAATTATCTATACTCCGTTAGAGCATTTTCTTTGTACTAAATGTTTTATTATATTGATATTATTTTTTTCATACCTTTTTACTATTTATTTACTTTTTTTCGATAAATTAAAATAATAACATGAACCGAAGTCGTGTAACGATCGACATAGAATTATTTATAAATAATTTATTTCTTATTTTTATTTTTTGATTTTTGAAATAAAAACATATCTATGTCCTTTCTAAGGTTCTAAACTATATCTGTACCAAATTTCAACCAAATCCGTCAAATAGTTGCGGAGATTAATGGTATAAGCATAGAATGTTCGACGTGATTCTTTAATTTGACATAACTTTTTTATTTATGAACCGATTGACATGAAACAAACACTAAATGTAAATTTAAGCATCCCACAATATATTCGTGAAAACCGCATCCAACTCGGATCAGCCGTTTCTGAGATTAGCGCGCACAGACGAACAGACAAACAGACAAACAGACAAACAGACAAACAGACAAAAAAAAAGTTAATTACATTTTTGGGTTCGACATCGACATAACAATAACCCCTGCTATTTTTTTTATTTTTATTTTCAATGTACAGACAGCACTTTTCTACGATTTTATTATATGTATAGATGATAAGCTGGAGATGACGATAATGAAACATAACACTGTAAAAGTTTTTTGATACTTGAATATGCTACGAAAGTACATTATAAATTACATATACTTACAACTATTTGTCATAGTTTGTTGTTAGTTGGAGTTATTTAACCGCGCCTATAACAAAAGGAAACAATAACGTTATGAATTTTCTTTCTCACATTATTTTGTTCTCTTATAAATTTAAAATACATAGTTCACATAATTCTCCACGCTTTTTAATCATCAAAAGGGTAGGTAGAGATGCATAAATACATTGTAAACGAACTTTTCACCACTCTCGTATAACTTTTGTCACTCATCATCTCTATTTACTTTGCTAAAATACATTTCCATGTTTGAAATCATATAAGGAAGGCTTCGTATAGGCTTTGTATATCAATCACCATTATGGGAAACAGTAAGTAATATACCGTAAGTAATACTAACATACATTATATACACAGAGTTATCTCAAGAGACGTAATCTACCATTTTGAAACATTTGTGTCAATCCATCACTATTTGACACAAATACATTGACATGAGTTTACTTTTCCAAGCTTTTTGTCGCAAACTTACTTTGTGTGTTACCTGCCTTACGAGTACTATTCTTTCCCGTAGGGTACGAAAATGTTTTCCGAATAAATTGATCCTGTGTTTACTATCTAGGAATTGAACTGGGTTAGGAAAGTACAATACGCGTGACCTGGAAGCTATGCTGTGAATTTACAGTTCACTTGTGAGCTTGTGACCAATATAATGTACTTTGTTTGAAGTTTTACAGGGTTGTAATCAGAGAAATCGTATATTAGAGTGTTCAGACCGCTTCAGACCGCTCATTTTATGTTCATCATCATCATTATCAGCTTGTTCTTGTCCACTGCTGGACAATTGACATAGGCTTCTCCAATGGTACGCCACTGAGCTCGATCTGTATTGCTTATTTTTATAAATATTACATCAAGATAATATCTACACATTAATTCCATACGTAATTTGAAAAAAACTATGAAATTTCGTATCGTATCTTTATCACGTCTTTTTATCCCCGAAGGAGTAAGCCCAGGTGGACTTTATGGCACATACGCCACTGTACGGTAATGTGAGCCTTTTCACCATTTGCGTACCCTATTGCTAACGGACACAATTTTCAGAAAAACGCCCAGCAGCTCTTTGCCCGACCCGGGATTCGAACCCGAGATCCCTTACCCGGCAGTCGCACTTGCGACTACTCGACGTACGAGGCACCTGTTTTACATAATTCACACAGAAAAACAATCAACGTATTTTCGTGGATATTCGAAAAGAAAACAGAAAAAGAAACATTTTTCACTCGCTCAAGAACTCAATATATTGTACGTTGCCACCGAAACACTCCACAACTTATAAATAAATAATTCTCCTTTCAAACGCTTTAAAATCCTAGATAAAGCGCGGGATTTGTACGAAATAATGCCATAGAAGAGCCACAATACTACAGAATGTAAAGTAGATCATTGTTGAACAACACAATGGCACTAACAAAAAGAGTAAAAAACTTTATTCTGTATTTCTTCTTAATATTGTAGTAAGAAAAAATAAAGTGTCGTTGTTGGTCTTCAAATGGGGACAATACTCGTATAACTATTTTCTTACTAAGGTATAGAAGTATTACCTATTTATTATATTAAAAGTAGACGTACAAAGGTACAAAATCGGTTATTGACACTGAAATTATTTATATTTTATATTCCTTCATACTCATAGAACATATACCTTCTTCAAAAAAAAAAAACCGTACCTATGTATAAGTTTTTAAGTAGAAATATTGTTTCTATGTAAAACTAGTTTCTGCCAGCGGCTTCGCCTGCGTTTATGCACATTATGTTAAGGAATCTCAATGATTACTGCCATTATTGTTTTTTAAATTCATAATGAGTTATGAGAGACACATTATAACCACATTGCATAAAGCTTAGGTGCCACCTAATGTAGGCTCTAGGGTCGATTTACTACGTTTTTATAACACAGAACCGATATGAAATCATGGATCCCTTTGTGTAAGGCATTTATCAAATTGATGGACACCCTATTATGTATGGATCATTGTACAGCCTAGTAGAAGCAATTTATTTCTTATAGGTAACGCCACTTATCCTTTAAACTGACGTTCCGAAATGTTAAGCGAATGTCTAATTTGATATGAATATGAATATTGTTTTCGTTACTAAATCAAAATCTAGTTTAGAATTATTATCGTCGTATCATCTCGGCTTTTATCCTCGAAGGGGTAGGCAGAAGTGCATATTGCGGTACTTAAAGCCATACATTTTGATCAACTTTTCACCATTTGTGTTATAAGTCCCTTATAATAGTTGGTGAGCCTATATACTGGGCTAATTCCAGACTCCGTGCTACTTAGAAAAGCCCGGTATTACTTTGCCTGACCCTAAATTGAACTCGAGTCCCATTGCTCGGCAGTCGAACTTGCGACCAATCGACAAACAGATAGATCATCTGTCGGTAAGCAATCGCTATCGCACATAGACACCCGTGGCACCATTGGAGTTGTAAGTGCATTTTGAGGGAGTTACACAATGGTTTTCTATGAGGTCGCCGTGACGTCACTCCAGCCGAACCAGCCTCTTTGTGGCATGTCTCTCCTTCATCACAAACAACTTGCTTATTGGAACTGTGATAATTAAATATTTACAAGTATGTACCTCTTTTGCTTTACTATTTTGTTTTCTTTTAGTGTAAAAAATATGTGTAGTCTTTATTGCAACACCATTAATATTGGTTGAACATCAGAATTTTATATGAGTTTATTATCCGTTGTCTGCTCTCAATAATTCACTAAAGATTACTACAGCGTGCTTGCTTGGAGTTTTTGTACATCATTTCAACTATCAATATTTATTGAAATCTGTGTTTTATTTTTTCTTAAACAAACACGCAAAATATAAATAGAGTTGAAGAATTTTCAGACTCCAATCAATACAAATATAATCTATAGAAATAAAATATGATGTGTATGTTTGTAATAAAGCTGTAAGTAAACTGCCATTACAGAGTTCTTTAAGAATTCCAAGAATGCTGCTAGTTAATAAAATGAAATAAAACATTTCGCCCGCAAGGAACGGTTTGTCAAGAGATGGCCTTTTTCTCAGAATAGAATTTATTCAACAAGTACTGAACACGTTTCTTTAATATTTATTGCTTTAATTTAACTTGGCTGTTTTATTAGAAATCTTTCGATCTTTCGACTGAGGGTCGCTTCGAATTAAAGATTTAATAGTTTGGCCTGCCATACTTTTTTTAAAGTAGGCAAGTGAGTTAGAAACCGTAGAATTTTCCTAAATTAAGTTAACATTATTATCGTCTGATTGAAAGATCGACAATGTTTTTCACATTTCACATACATTTCAAGTCACAATCTACAAAATCATCAATCTAAAATATCTAACCAAAACATATTAAACACAACCCATCTGCTCAGCAACTCGCAGATAAATCGATACACTTAATCATTTTAACGTAGCTAACGCTAGCACACAATTGGATGGTAGAATTATAATAAGGCGCTGTTATCACAACAAACAAGGACTAGAGACGTCTCAACGTATAACTCAATTATAATTTCCATTGTGATTCAACACGTTATCGGGGAAGGCAGTACATCGACCACGTCACGTCTGTTACAAGTTCACCAGATTTATTTGAAAGTAATTTTCAGTGAGCATCTGGCAGCCCGGTATGAGAGATTCAGCTGATCAATATTCTGGAAGTCGTGCCGAAGAACTGAGAAATATGTCAGTCTCTCAATCCGAATGCAAGTTATTTGTAAGCGGACTGTATTATGGAACGTACGGACGGATGATAAATTTGAAATCGATGCGTACCAAATCTGAAGCGGTTCGGGTTAAAATGAATTTGGAATTAGATGGGAGATTTTTATTGCTCGCTTTATTATACCTATAAAATATTAACCTAAGTTGAGAGATGGTTGTTAAATTAAACACGGCTTTTTTGCGATACACGTTTAAATTTTACGTTTCGTTTAACAAAAATGGGAAATATTGTCTAATATGCGACGTTTTTTAGTTCTAGCAATTTTGAAACGAAGTCATAAAACTTAAAGCTTTCTATAGAAATGCATCGGATAAATCGATGTTGCTGCGTTTGTGAATCTCATCCCATTGTACTGTGTTGTTGCGGCGACCATTTTTAGGCTTTTCAACGGATTACCTACAGATAAATGACTCAACTATACCCTCTATTGGGAGTAAAAACACCATTTTTTGAAGACAATAAATCAATAAACCAACCCTATAAACTTCACCAAAATATTTTCACGAAGGAACAAAATTAACTTAAGGGGAAGCAGCACCTAAATTCAAACAGGTTACTATTAATCGAAACGAGCCTCAAACGTTACTTAACTAAGTTAAAACGTTATTATAACAACCCCGACCTCTTACACTTAACCCGCCGGCTTGCAACGATCTAACGCAGTTAGTCGGACTAAGATTACGTGCAGGGCTCTTATCAAATTATCTTCCCGACTTCCGTCTTTCGACCTTAAATATACTTCGTACATAATTGAAAGCAAGCTGACAACGTGCCTTTTATTTTGTGTAATACGGATTAAACATTTATTAAATATTACTGCCAGCTACATACCTTTTTTTAATGGTGGAAGATCATCCAATGACTTTTCCATCCGTGAGGCGAGTATCAGACTCTTACTGACTAAAAGCCACCGTTCCTACCGTTCCTACTCCTGTTTTTCGACCTGGAGTTCTCGTAAACCCGCTAGGCAGTCCGCAGCTCCGGATTAGGCGTCAGCCCACATAGCTAAATACTATGACTAACAATTTCGGAAGTCGGCAACGCACCTGTGACTCCTCTGGTGTTGCGGGTGTCCATGGGCGGCGCTGATCGCTTACCATCAGGTGACTCGTTTGCTCGTTTGCCTCCTATTCCTTAAAAAAGTTAAAAATCTCGACCCGAATTTCCCAACTGCAGACTCGAACTTATAAACATAAAGTATTTCTTGTTTGACAATCGCATTTGAAACCTTTTCACTAACAAAGCTGACTAACAAACAAAACATAAACAAGCGACAGTACCTAATTACTTACATAGAGAAGTTTGCGATTTGATATCTCAGAAATGTCATGCCACTGCATACGTTACGAGTCAAAGGTATAACAGTTCGGAGTCACATGACACATGTCACATGCGCGAAATTTATAGCCGTCTCTATTAATTAAAGGTCGCAACTAGAAGGCAAAGTTTCTTAAACAATTAAGTGTCCCTTTACAAATATTGTGTTAGTTTTGGTTCGCATCAAAACTTGTTCTCTTGTGGTTTGTTTTATCAACTTTGCGCGTAAATAGGACGGAATAATAAATAACCCCTCAATTTATTGAAGTTATCATTTACGGTCTAATTCACTTTGGATTTGTCCAATGTTGGTCTATTATGTTGTTATATCAATATTGTTTTGTTTAAAGGATTTGTAATGGGCTCGTGAATAATTACTGAAGTGGTTAGCAGTTCGATATGAATATGGAAAATAGGTATTGTGTCGTATTCAAATTTCATGAAATGGAAGATTGATATTGGAATGGCAAATTAAGTTTCAGCTATATTCTATTGGCATTTTTAAATGAATATTAACTTAGCTACATACAATTGTATGTAAACAAACATTTACTTCGTCTCTACTCTAGTATCAGCACAATTTCCTGAACAATTTATTTGAAACGGTACCACGTGCATACACTATAAATAATAGTTTGTGATCAGAATCAGGAAGTGAAACACAACAGAGGATTGGGGCAGTTTATCTTCCCCTACTAATCGGACCTCAAGTTAGGAACACAAGTCACTGTGATGTTTATAAGGGACGGCTTAATCCACGTGTCACCTTAAATTCAATCTGATGCTACATTTACGGGCTTTAAGCCCTCTATAAACCTACAAATCTGTTGGGCGCGTAATTGGTTGAGATTTATTCGTATACTGAAATAGACGGAGTTATTTTTAATGATGGATTAAGGCTTAATTGGTATGTAGTCGGGTCAAAAAATTGTTTTTGTAAAAAGTTTTGTTTTTTTAACCATTTACTGTTCTTATTGGGACACTATGCTATACTGTGATTGTTTAGTAGTACCGCGTGTTCGGATGAGTGATAAATGTTTGCGTTAAAACTTTTTTTGTCCAACACTAGGATTTTCTTCTGTGTCGTAGGTGCGTTTACAAACAAACAATTTCACATGCACATGACACCCAGACCCGAAACAACAATATGTGGTTCACACAAATAGTTGCTCCGTCCGGGAATTGAACCCGCTACACGATGAGCAGCAGCCAGATGCCCAACCACCGCACCAAACGTGTAGTCTTCAAAGTTTTCCTATTTTCACACCCAAAAAGACACCATAACATCCCATCAAATTCTTATACATAGTTAATAATACCCCCAGTTTCAACAGAGACAATATCTCAATAGGTACACATTATAACAGTGTTATCAAGTAGGCAGAAC
Organism: Spodoptera frugiperda; assembly: GCF_023101765.2. Lineage (NCBI taxonomy): Eukaryota > Metazoa > Arthropoda > Insecta > Lepidoptera > Noctuidae > Spodoptera > Spodoptera frugiperda. Next base: position 6,252,936 of record NC_064241.1, on the reverse strand, counting down.
GAGCGACCGCGCCATGAAATATAACGCACTTACCGTACCTCGTAATATTGCGTTCTCTTGCAATATGAAAATTTATTGCAACCTATGTGTTAGTATAGAAATAGATTGCTAACTAAGAAAAATGTGTAGCGTACTAATAATTCATGTACTTATGCTGGCCCATTTTCGATTTCCCGTACGCGCTTCGAATAACAAAGTCGTTATAATGAAGCTCGTGTTTATGATTTAATACTTAAATGGATATTTATAAAGTGAGCTGTTATTTTATATTTTGTTGGTAGAGGGGTAGATTTTCTACGAGATTTTACATTGGTACTTTTAATGATTACTTAACCCAGTCCTTAGTGACAGTTTTCGATACAAAATCGTTACTAAGAAATAGTTTAAGTGATCATTAAATGTCTCTGAGTGCAGCAGTAGATAAGTGTAGCAGAAAAAAAGGAGTAGAAATTATGTACCACTTTTACCGACACCTATATAGAGGAGAAAAACATCCGATCGTACTGATAAAGCGTATCTTATTATAATATGCTTCAACATGGTCCGTACATAGCGAAAAAACCAAAAAAAGCCCAGTAATACTTTGCCCGACCCGGGAATCCAACCCAAGACTCCTTTTCCGGCAGTCATACTAGCGACCACTCGACCAACTGGCACAGGCATTCAGCTGGTTAATATAGTTATGTAAAAAAAATATTCTTAAGAAACCACTCCTTACCGACTTACCACATATATGTAGGTACAAACAAACGCATGCACTCACGACGTGTTCACATGCGCGCCCAAGTCACACAGCCCTGTAAAATAAACTCAACTCCAAAGTTTCCTCTCAAAGTAATTCACTTCGGCTCTAGAGTGCAAAAGTCGTGCTTTATGAAGCTAATTAAGTGTCGCATAATAAGCTTCAATTAGAGCGATGCTTATTTTATGACTTATCCCCAGCCTTTGTTTACTTAACTTGCGAGGCTACGGTTTTACTTCTGAGGTCGTATATGGGGTGTTATTATGTTATGCTTAATATAAATGTATGTGTTAATGTTTTTAAATGGTTGTATTTTTTTTGTTCAGTTACGTTGTGGATGGTATCTTGTATGAAGAAATTGCAAATTATGAGTGTAATATTTCCTAAATTGCTGTTAGACTATATTACAAGTACTTTGCAAGATCTAACCAGTTTGCCATGGAAGTTTTTAGTCCAGTTAGACACTGCTAGTAATTTCTATAAACAATCTTTATTTAATCTCAACGATAATTATTTCTCAATGAATTGTCATTCTACGTGGAGGACTAAGGAGGGGGAGCTTTGTTTAACAGTAGACGTATTCCGGCTGATGATGATGATGATAATCACTTTTCAAGCAATTTAAAAATCTTCCTGAATAGAACGTATAATTTTAAACACAATTCTATTACACATTTGTAGGTAATGTAAATAATAATATATTGCAAAGTTAGAGTAAAACATATCTTATGATATAATTTAAACTAAAAGCTTATTTTATCACACTTGTGGCCTCTGATGTACTGACTGACATTACCTTCAAGTAAATAAATAAATAGTTTTCATGCACTTGAGGTTGATCTATCAGAGTAAACTCATCAATCATTCGGGTTTATCTAATCGTTGTTTAAATTTTAAAATAAAAGCGTTCGGAGTTTAGGAGTGATTTATATTTATGACTGTCTGATAGATCCAGTGGTTACGAGCACATCAAAAATGTGACTCTAGTGGAACTTTTCGCACAATAGTATTTTAAGACAGATAAATAAATAGTATTTTAAGAGTGTGTTTAAATGTGGAACTTGCTGGTTATTGATCTTCTTATTTGGCTAATGATTATTTTTTATCGATTGCAACGCAATTCTTTTAATGATCTTTGGCAAATCTATACTAATACTAATATTATAAAGGTGAAGAGTTTGTTTGTTTGAACGCGCTAATCTCCGGAACTACTGGTCCGATTTGAATAATTATTTTTGTGTTGAATAGTCCATTTATCGAGGAAGGCTAAATACTATAAAACATCACGACTAATGAGAGTGGGTGAAACCACGTGGGAGTAGCTAGTAAAACCATATAAGTGCAATAAACAAAATATAGAAAATAATTATAGAACAAATGAGGAAAAAATCATGTACCTTTACAGCCTTAACTAGCCAAACTACAAACGAAATGAAACTAAAATGTTATTGTGTTACAAATACAGTTGTAGTACGTTAGAGAATCAGATCGGGTGGCTGTATTACAGGGCGTTAGATAATGTTTCCTCCCCGGAGGAATCCCACGGTCACAGATAACACTGGCCGCGACTACGACCTCGGATTTGTCTGTCTTTGTTACGCTCCGTAATATTATTACGAGTGGTTATTTAGACCTTTGTCTACAACTGTGACGTCAAATGCTATGATGTTTACACATCGAGATTGTTGTAGTTTATGTTGTCCTGGTACTTTGATTTATTGTGTCGTGAATTTTGTGTTGTATTTATTGAGTTTCGTTGCACTTTTTACTAGTTGTTATTAAACTTTTAAGTTTGTTTGCTTTAGACTAAGATAAAATGAAATGTTTGTTATTTACATTGCGTGTATTTATAATTTCGGGGTTGAACCTTTTTATTGTCAATTTATGTTGCGATTACAAAGATACTACGCGTTTGTTTCAATCTTCGTAACTACACAGCATATTACGATACTCGTAACATATAATATGAGGATCCTCTTGAATCGTACGAGCGGCGCTCCATTCGAGGTTCGTATATTCTTTTAAGTGCTACTGCGGAATCCTTCTTTTTTCCATAAGAACAACTCATAAACTCAAGAGTATCCATGTCGTATTTCCTCAATATAGTATTATGGTATGATAATACAGCGAGTCGGTCACATGAATCACAGGGCTCTTCCCAGGCGAGTCTTTGTATTCAGTTTGGCGGATGACGATAACCTTAATGTAAGCGCCGTCACGGCTGGTGGTCCGAAGAAGGATCGCTTTTGTCGTGGTCCCTTCCGCGCGCCCCATTCTTTTCTCTTTATACCGTTTCTCACTTGAGTAATTCGAGGACAATAAACATTTATTGTGCTCGTTTATTTGACAGACGATGAAGAAATATCGAATGAGTGAGTTTGTTATATTTGGCTGGCGGGCATCCTCCGCAAGTTGTTTAACGACCACCGTAATACAAAGAGCGTCGTCGCTTTCTGCAGAGTTTTCCTCAAAAACGTGAAAGGATAAGAAAATTATCCGGTCACTTTAAAAACCGAACTTGAATTTGCGAAATGTGTAAGGAACCCGGCGGCTCTCGGGGGAACACTCGCGACGGGAGACATCCGCATTCGTTTTTGTGCGTTTCATTTTCTTGCGAAGAATGGATTTTACGACTTCCTCTTTTAATAATTAACTGCTAGCTCGGTTTATTTTAATACGAAAACATCGAGAAATATTTTGTATTATTTTGCTAGTGGACTCGAAACAAAAAACTATAAAATTAAAAGAAACAAACTTGAAGAAGAAAACCTTCATGCAAAAATATAGTCTAATCAAAAATCAATCACTTCAACACAAAAGCCAGTAAAAGTCGTGGCCGTAAAATAAGTCCTCACAGTCCCATTCTTAACAGCAGCTAATCATCTTAACAAGGCACATAGGGGCGAACAACACGGGCTCGGCGCCCCTGCATTTGTATTCAGTTTGGCAGACTACGATAACTTTAATCCGGGTAAAGTGTCACCTTGAGTGGCTTACACAGAAAGAACCTTTGTCTGAGAGTAGGGTACTCTGACCTTCTTATTTTTTCCGTCAGGTTTTCCTCCATTGTCACGAGGTAATGTAAAATCCAGCCACTTAAAAGGCGAGCTTTTCGTCGGATTGCCGGGACCTAGACTATTGCGGCGCTCTGTTCAGCGACTCAACTTGATGGATTGTGATCGAGAGCCTCGTTGATCATATTGCACGTACTTGGTCATTTAATGTTGCGATATATCGGCGTGGTCAGAAGATTGAAAAAGACTATTTATTTTCTTATTTGCACTGCGGTCTTGAGACGTGACTGGGCGAAAAAATATGGACTCGTCTTACCAACTTAAAACTAAAATGTAATATGTACTTCTTCGTGTTTTGTTTTGTAAACACACGCTTCTAGACGACTCATTTTTTAATTTGTGTTCAGACAAGAAGAGGAGTCATGACATCTAGAATTACGTAGCACTGGGTGCTTCTTACAGGCACATCTTTTAGTAGAATACTGTATATTCGTTTTTACAGGAACCCCTCCCCTGCCGCGGAGGAGACGTCGCGCCGCCTGCGCCGCACACTCTGAAAGCTATTTTACTAAACTTAATCTAGTAATATTAGTATATCACTAAACTTCGACCGTTTTATACCTAGGGATATAACTATATTACGGATTTTACTATGTTACTGCGACATATATAAAACTCTTCCGTTAGTTACTGACCGACTGATTGACAGATAATGTACAGTCAAAATACTGGACCTAGAAAGCTGAAACATGGCATGTATGTTCCTTAAGAAGTGTTGTGTTAGTAGTAAGTTCCCTAAATTCCCACGGGAACGGGAAAAACAGGCATCTCCTATTTATGCATACCAATTCGCTGGCAGGAGCTAGAAGTAGCATTGTAATGTTTCAAACTTTTGAAAAAATAGATGAGACTATTAGGGAGTCACTAACCATCTCATCTATTTTTATATAGAGCATAGTCACTCACCCGTGATCACCAATTCAACGACGATACGATGCTTCGTAGCTGATCTAACGTAACCCCAGTATTAGTAATTGAAATCTCAACACGGTTCTGTTTACATTGACCTAATTATAGTATTATTTATTCATAGCTGATTAAGTCGTAATTGCGGCTACAAAGTTTCGACAAAAGGTGAAGAAATGATACGGTTCCTTTGTAAAAGTTGCAATGTACGTGACAAATCTTCTAGTTTCGACTTCGGATTGAAAACTGCGATAGAGTCGGCCCCGACGTGCCTCGAATCTGCTATTAGCCTCCCATTTAGAAATAGGTGCAGACTTTATAGGTATTATATTAGAAATGTTACACTTCGTGGCGTAATGTTACTTTGTTACATTGTAGTCACGTCTGGTTCTTCGTTTTGCGTAGAACCATTACAATGCAATTACACTACCAAGTACTTATCTGTATTAACGCAATTAGATCAACCAGTGAGGCGAAAACTAACTGAACTGAAAGCTAGTGAAATGAACACAATCGGAATCGGTTTGTCTTATACCTACTGTGTAGGTACTGTCTCTCACAGAATTATAAACACGCCTTTACTTCGGACGAATTTTCTATATAGTCGTAGACAGCTTAATCGTAACTAATAAAACTGTAAAAAATAATTATACCGATTGAGACGTAGATAATTGTTACTACAAGCTGTATAAATTAGGTTCGATCCCTGAGTCGAATAAGAATGACAATTGTATTTGTATAATGTTAAGCGTTACAAACTACATAAAAGGCCATCGGGCCCAGTATTGATAAAAGCTGAAAAAACAAAGTGCTGCAATCAGCCAATGCTGCATCGGTGGTCGTTATTATTGTTTCGGATTTGCCGATACACGCCACTTGAAAAACTCACTCTGTATATTGTTTTGTCCGACGCTCCCCGTCCCATCAAATCCATCCATTTTATAGAGGTCTTGTACTGACATGGCTTAATTGTTCGTCATAGGACGTCGTAAGTGAGGTAATACGAGATTAAGGTACGACAGCTACTAAATATATTCGTAACTATCCAAAATTAACAACTGAAGGCGTAATCCTGTCTTACATATTCAGGTTACACGTCTACTGTGGCTATACACTAATAAGAATTCATAATATCGAACACAAATATAAAAGTCCTAATAACATTGCGCGCGACTGTACTAAAATTCCAAAGTTAGCCAACTGTTAGTCAACTCTTATTGGAACTAAATCCAACTATTGTTTACATTGACTCAAGTGTAAAGATATGTTGCCAGACTCGCCTTATCTACTTACACGGAATTAGTGAACATGTTAAAGTACAAATGAAAAGGTTTTTACGCCAGTGATGCGAAGATCGCCAAACACAGAAAACCTTTGAAAAAATGTAAGCTGATTTACCGTGGCTGGCCAGGGGCCTCTTGTGCCCGCTCGACCGGCAAATAAAGGCGACCAGACAAATGCTCGCAAATTGACTCGACGTTTTTCACAGTATACCATATTTTTTACGCAAGGAGAGCATCTACGTAGTTGCTGAAACGTCAGAACGAAAGGGCAAAGATAATTAAAAAACATTCGATGTTTGCCAACGTTAATTAAATTTTATTAATAAAATACAAAACGCTTTCATATGAATGTCCTTTTTGGTGTAATATGAAAAATTTTAAATCACCTCTTTGCCTAATTTATGTAACATCCATTCATTGTGACACGGGACTGGGCAGTAATGAAAAGGCTTCTTTCTACTATTATATTGAAATGAGTGGTCGAGCCAATCCGTAAACAATTGAAATAAAAGGAGTAACAAAGCGCCCATTGAGCGAGCATTACATGATGAAAATCAAATAAGGAAAGGTCTTCATAAAAACCGCTTCATTACCGAGCTTGAAGGTATTAAGTCGCTACAACGACCAAATAAAGCTAAGATTACAAGTTAACCTCATGTTAGTCGGAAACCCCAATGATAAAGCATCTCAGGAAAATCGAGCCCGAGGAGGGTACACTAATCCCTCTTTAGCAAAAACGCTTCGTTCCAAAAAGTGATGGGCGGCTCACGAGGGATGGATCTTCATTACCCAACCGTGTTGTCAGTTAAGCCAAAGGGTCTCAGGATTACATACTACTTAATAAAACTTAAAAAAATGAGGACGTAATGGCTATGTGTGCCTCTGGGGTTTCAGTGAGATTTTAGTTCGAAGAAATTTTAGTAGAGGGCGATGTTGTTAAATACACGCGGATTGTATACTGCCTGGAGAGAATATTCTTAAATCAAAGCTATTTGCTCGAAAAAAACGTGGGTTATTCCGTTATTACGTTACTCGGTTTGGGCCAATCGTAGCGTTGGAATCGAGGGCTACGTCACTACTGGATTCAGTGCGGCGGAAAAATCTCAGCTCTCGATAAAGTCACCATGACTAGCCAGTGAGTTCGGTAAGATTTTTTATGCCAGTAAAAATTATGTTAGTGATCCCTTAATCTTCTTTGAGGAAAATTTTATTAAAAGATCGGGCTATTTAAAGATTCGTTTGATCATTTATCAAGTTATGAAGTGATGTGATTTACACCTCCGATTTTTGTCTCTCAATTTTTCGGCTGCGGTTAAGTTTTTATGTCCCTCGAATATTGTTCACATTTTATCGTTTATTTTAACCAATTGGCATAAAATATTATTGGATTTTGTTTATGTATTGCGACATTGCAGTTAAAGACAAAAATATACACATTTTTTTATTCTTAGTGGTTTCACAAATGACATCGATATTAACAAATTTGTGTTGGTGTAGCTAGCAATTAAAGATGACAATACAATCAAAAAAATATTTATGCTTGTCTGAATTAAAATTTATGTTTAATTTTACGTAATTTCCTGTTTCTAAGCGAAGTTAAATTAAAGGAAAACTAAGATAAAGTACTCATGACGCGCTACATACAGTGTAGCAAGCTTGGATTAACTCAGACTCCTAATGGTGGAACCGTTTGCTAGATTGCTGGTTTATCTCACGCTAGCTGAAATAATTAGTCCAGTTTCGTATTTCAACATTCCTCGTAATAAGTATAAAGTATATTTATAATTTAAGTTTGTTTCCCTTTGTTGCTAAAAACAGAACACCGTTCTCATATGACTAACAAGGAACCTTCTCCATTTATCTACACTCTCGACTGGATTAACCTATTGAGAACAGGTCTCGAGAGGTTCACAATAACGCCAACGCGAAATCTCATTACAGCGAATGAAACATTATTTGGTCGTCACGGCAAGAACGCAGTGTATAGCAAATTGCGAAAGTTTTCATTGATGTACAGACCTGACTCACTTAGTACGTTCTATCACTATGGTAACCCTTTGTTTCAAATTAAGTACACATAACCAGATTTTACGACAAAATCGAAACCGTAAATGGCTTTGAGAATATATTGCGAGTACAACCGTACAGGTGAAAATTTACGCTTACGATTCTCTTCAATAACGAGAGCATATCATTTTTCCATACAAAAGCGCCATAAAAAGATTCACGGTACTGCCTTTTTCGTATTTACCTTTGAAAATTTATATTCCCATTGGGTTCAAGACCGCCGCCGACCGCAATAATACACAATGGGCAATCGAATTATCATATCATTATAGGGAAGAGAAAAATCCTAAAACTTGCTATTTTCGCGTCACCTATGCCATGGTATTTGTGTCGAAATGGAAAGCGATACTTTTTGTTATTGTTACCACTTTTGTAGTTTTTTTTTGCGATAGGATTTTTTGGGATACGGTTCTGAATTGCTTATTCGTGTGAATGTATCAGTGTACATACCAGCAACATGATGGTGAATAGTTGGTATTTGTTAAAATTACTAACTTACATTGTCCTTGATCGTGTGGTCGATGCAGTGGTTGCAAGACCGTCTTTTTCAATATATTCTTCGATTTTTGCACAGATTATTTTGTTTACATCCAGATTTTGTTGTTTACATATTTAATGTGTTTGTAAATGCATATAGGGCCAAAAATAAAATCAATGAATTGAAACTAAACCGTAAAAATCACAATTGGGGTCAAAAGAAATAACACGAAAAGAAACAAAATCTTTTTACTTATTGGAATATTTGTATCAAAGAGTGTTCTTTGATATTTTTAATACTGATACAAAAATTCCAAATTAATATAGAAGTAAATACATTATTTCACATTAAAATTAAACTTTTAATATTTGTATTGATCTAAAGTAATTACAATACTTCAAAATAATTATTTATGCAGCAAGTTCATTGCGATGATATAAAAATATTTTAATAGTAAAAGAGACTCAATATTATTAATGGATTGATATAGAGAGCACTTTTATAATTACACACGGAGTAGATCTATGTGTTCTTTATAAAGGGAGATTTTAGAAATTAGTATTCAAATAAATTATCTTGTTTACTGATTATTTATATGAGAAAGGTTTAATTCCAATGTTCAATTAGTACTTAGTAGTGTATCAACTCGATATTTTCATATAAATTTTAATAATTATGTTAATCTAAGACTTAAAATTCTCAAGGTCAGACCATTTTGAGATTATAATTATTAACATTTGATAAAATAAAGCATAAACCGCCGTACAGAGTCATTTAATGGTTAATTAACCCAGTCTTTAGTCATTGTTTTCTATACAAAATCGTTACTAAGGAAAAGTTTAAGTATACATAAATGATCTTGAGTGTAGCAGTAAAACACTAATGTTAAATTTCTTTAAGCCGTCAATGAAACATATTTCTATTATATCTTATCTCCCACACAGCTAACTATAAAACACCCACTTCATATCTCTATTTATGTAAACATAGTTACATGTTAGTATTTATCTCCCAGTATTATGATGATCCACAGAACCCAGCGAGTAAATGCCAGCATGTTCGTGACAATGAGTAATGAAGTTTTCATTTATTATAGCCATTTAATTTAGACGATTCAATTTATCTTCATCTTGAATAAATAAATCATAAGATGACTTTTATAACTAATGCTTCAAAAAGTCTTTACACCGATTTATTGCGGATTCAATCGAGGATTTAGTTGGAGGTTTTAGGTATGTTTTTTTATTGTTAATTAGTTAAGGCATTTTTTTTATATGGTACTATAGAATTATCTTACCTAAAACTATTTAAAGGTAAGATAACTTTAGTAAGTGTAATGGCTTGAAGAAAAAAAGTATTATCTAAAAAAGTTTCATTTAAAGTATTATAATCACTTCTCTCAAACTCATTCCATTTCCCCACTTTTCACTTTCAAGAATAACCAAAGTGCCAATTTGGTGTTAAATTGCCTTTAAGAACTGGACTATAAAATTCGGAATAGCCATCAAATCCGTCTGGGTGGCATGTTTAGCTGGATTTTTTAGTCAACAATATAAGTAAGACTATGTTTAAATACCGATACTAAATCTGAAATTTCAGCACAAAGCCGAAGAATAAAACCTACTGAAGTAATACGAACTAATTCAGAAAGCCCCGATTTTCCAGCGGCGCTCAACATTTTATTATCCGTCGTACATCAAATGCTTCGCTTGAAACGATGTAGTTAACACTGATGTGGGGAGCATATAAATAAAGAAGGCTTATAAAAACCTAAATAAATAGCCTCGGCTGTGACTGACGATATTATAAATTTGTTCAGATAACGTTGTGGGTGACATTAAAAGCACCTCTGTCTGTTTCTAGTCCGTATTTGTGTCCCCCCTGGAAATAGCGTGTCGACCATTCTGGCTTCTATCTCAGGTAAAACAACTATCGGATTATATTTCGTCTATATTTTTGGCATTTTATTGACGGGGTTAGACTTAATATTTTAGACTAAAATGTACGGTACAGTACGGTCTGTTGTTTATTTATTCAACTTTACGAACGAACTTACTAACAAAGATTATAGTAGTTTTAGAATTTTTTAATTCCAATTTTTTATTCATTTTATTGCTAAGACTCATATGTTAAAATACACACATGGATAAGAGATTTGATATATATTCTAGAGTATCTTTTAATTGAACTTAGAGCCTAGAAGCTGGATCTCGGCATACTACATAGGTACCTACGTCAATGACCAAAATATGGCCCCCGAAATATATACAACGTTACTTCCAAAAAAATTCGCTTGAATTCTCCATACCATTTATTTGTCGAGGTCGAGTGTAGTTATGTAAAGAAAATATAAATAAAACGGAGCAGTGGTTTCTGAAAGGCTAGGGTATAGGTTCGCTCGAGTGATCAAAACTGTGAGATCTGTCAAACACAGATTGCTTCGGAAAGGAGTTGGACAGGCGAGCAATATCCGTTACTAACCGAAATACGATCATAATATGTGAACAAGTGAATGGGTGCGCACACAAACAAATGTGGAACTGTATATAATAAATATTTAAATTATTTTGATAATTTATTGATGGATCAGTTCAGTGAAGAGACACTGGCTGGTTAAGCAAACGATAAAAAAGCTCAAAGGTATTTAACGGCAAAATCAATAGTAGTCGATATATCTGTCAGCATCGCAAGAAAACATTTCTAACCTTAAAGAAAAGAGCGTATTCCTTACTAAAAGGCCGGCAACTCAACTGTGATCTTCTGGTGTTGTAGGTTTCGATAGGCGGCGCTGATCGCATACCATCAGGTGACCCGTCAGCTCGTTTGCCCCATATTCCATAAAAAAACCTACTGGTCTCGTCTGATGAAGCACGCTGTTCATGATGAATAAATACTCTGTGACTTGAAGCGTCTGCGCACGCTGCTCATGATGAAGAGACCCTCTGTGACTCGAAACTCCAAGCTTTTCTCCATTAATTGAAATGAATAAATAATCATTAATTTAAATAAATACGTGAGTAAACCGTGAAATCTAATTCCTAGAACATCAACTACTTACCCAGCCATTGCACCAACCCTGATACAGAACATTTACTTAACATAATTTGAAAGCTACATAAATTGAATACCCCTGCCCTATTAAAACACTCGAGACGAGAAGGGCTACCGTTTTATGCATTCGTTTATGTATAAGGATTCCTGCGAAAAGGTTGCCTAGATAAATAATATTTGCGGTTAAAATATGTGTTGGTAGGTAATGGTCAGTTAACCTTCTGGGGATTATGAAAATAAGTATTATTTTCAAAAAAGAAATAATTCCATTAAATATGGGTTGGAATGTTATCACACTTAATATTATAAATGTGAAAGTTTGTTTGTTTGGATGTTTGTCCGTCAATCACACTAAAACTACTGAACGGATTTTGATGAAATTTGATCGACAGACAACTCTGACTGTCGATGAAAAATCATCTCATACCCCAAAATAGCTCATACCCACGAGCTGTCTTGGGTGATAAGATACTTTTATCTTAATGGAAACGTGGGCGAAGCCGATGGCAGAAGCTAGTTCACTAATATTTTTAGACAAACAGACGTAGGCGGAGACTTAGGTAAATGACACAATTTTTTATTACATAATGGTTTTCCACTGGTATTTTAAGTAGCATTCAGGTTATGTACTAAAAATCTATCTCATGTCGTTCTCGCTTTTAAAACATTGTTCAATCTTCAATTCTTATCAATTGATGTACTACATGCGCGTAATATAGTTACTCACAAATCAGATTATTATATTAAGAGTAAAAACATTATATGAACATCATTGAAACCGGAGTTTTTCAATATGGTTGAAGAAATACCATTCAAATATTTGGAATTCTTGTACCGTTTGTTTTATAGTTACGACCCCAATGGACAAAATATATCCCTCATAAATACTCTTTACAATACTGAACCTTATCCTCATAGAATTATTGTATTTTTATTACATTTTAAATTGCCAATTTGCGTTAAAATTACGAATTATCTCAGCCTAAAATACACATGAGATACGCAAATGTACCTACCTAATCTTCATATTTTGCAACCATTAAGTTATTTTGTTCCATAATCCCTAGGATTACTGTGGTTGACATTAAAGTTTTTATATCGCACCATTTAATATTGAAACAATAAAATAAAATACATTTTACCTTATAATTTCAAAAGAATATATATTTTTGGCGTTTTCTTTATGTAAAAACACTTGAAATCGCTTGTCAGAGTTGTCACATCACAACAGAATTAAATGAAATAAGCTTCGCATTTTCAATAGCGGCATTTTCTTCGTGTAGTCATTGTCAGCTATTCTCATGCCTTGTTTGGCGTGTAATTGAATAAGACGATTGCCATCACCAGTCGCGAGGAAAAGAATTTAATAACATGCGATATAAACGTGCCCTCGAATACATCGCACCCTGCCATTTAAGCGACACATCTCAGTGACGGGGACTCGCTCGTCGAACGTATTTTCCGAGCAGTTCAATAGTTTTTTTATTTAAATAAAATTCCAATAATTTTAACGCTTACTGTTCAGCGCGTCGACAGAGGGAGAATTCATTGTGTGAATCCCGAACACGGTAGATATGCATGACCAACGGTGAACAATTCTAAAAATAGAGGCATACTCTTTCGGACGAGTTATTTTAAAGCTGATATATCAAATATAAAAAGAATTTGATTTCGTTTGACATATCCAAACGTGGAATACTTTCGTTAAATATATGGGAATTGATATTTTTTTGTGAACGCCTTTATTCGTGCCCCAATGGTTTTCAGGGCCTTTAAACGCTTCATAAATCGTATAATATTACATTTTTACTGTCATATCTTTAGGCATACCGTTTCCTTATAACAGATATTTAGGCGCCGATACGCGGAAGAAACATTTTCCTTTGGCTTGTTGCTTTTAAAGAAATTAATAAACCGGTAACCGAACCAAACAATGCGATGAAAAGGTGAACACAGCGGAGCGAAAAAAGAAACCTTTTGCGGAATAATTTGTAAAGATAATAAAACATTTGTATAGACATTTACGAGCACCGAGGTGGATGTAATTTGTTTTACGAAGCAATTAAATGTATAGGTAGTCTTGAGTATTTTTATATGGTTCAATAGATTGGGATGGAGATTTATTATCAGAGGACCTTCCTGCTAAGAGCCAGCTGGCATAGACAGGGAAGTGGACGAGCGACTGATTCGCAGCTATTGAAATTGGCTCCTGACCTTGAAGTTAATTGAAATAGATTTTCTTTTATAATATTAATTTACTAAATTGTTTTTATTAAAGTCATTATACTAACCTTGACATTCAATTTTGGCTTGTGTAACAATATCAAGCGTTAGCTGTTTAATTTTAAATCGTGAAACAATGTTACTGTTGTATTTTAAACTTTTACTTAGTTACAATGTCAGTTATTATTGTCATACTTATGAAAAATGTTCAAAGTCCAATAAGCGAACTACTTTTATAACCGATATTTTAAAATAAACTATAACATTTAACTTTACTTTCTATAAATCCTTTCACACTTAAGAAACTCAATCATACCGTTGAAATCTAAAAGAAATATGTGATGTAAAAATTCATTACCAATTCAGTAGACGCGTTCCAATTCTATAAATTACGTCATAAGTCTTTCGATACTAGAAAAGTATGGAATGGCATTTTCTGTAAACGTTTTTATATAGAATAGGAGTGCGTTGGGTCAAATGGAACGGGCTATAAATCTGTTAAAGTGACAATGTGGGGCGATAACACGCGATCGTTGGTGTGTGTTTGATAATGGCTGGCCAACACCTGCCGTTGAAACCGCAAAAATGTATCACACGGTGCCGCAATCGCAACGAATATTCACTGAGATTCACTTATGTTGCTTTGGTACTTTGATATTCGTGTATTGATTTTGTATATGTTACGTTTGGGAGATGCTGTTTAGTTTCGTGTTTGAAACTAAGATTGTTTGTTTTTAAACTGACATGGCCACTAACACTACGGGATATTTACGGGATATTTAGTTTCCGATATTAAACTCATAGAAATAGAGAAACATGGTAAATATTCCGTTTCAAGTTCCAATTCTAAAATTGTCTGTTTTAAGTGAGTCATTTCAGAAAGGTTACATTTATTAGAAATATTTTTTTCCTTTTTCGGATACATTGCAAATTATATATGCAGTGCCGATAAAACATAGAATTATACTGCATTCACATCCTAGCTCGACGTGAATACTTTACATAGAGTACCTTTTCTTGAATGCCATCCACTCTGCATGCCAGGAGTCGACTCAGCCGAGTCAGACTAATCCCGATGCCGAACGTTCTCAGCAATTCACATTTAAAAGCTCCCATGTCCGCACTCACGTCTACCAGCAATAGCACCTAATCCAGTTTACTTTCCAGCTTTTCAGATCGTTTCTATAAAACCGTAAAAAATACAAAAACGTTTAAATTTTCTACCCTCGAAGCTAGATTTCCTACAATCGAGTCTCTTGTTCCTTACATTCATTCAGTTCAGAATGAATGAAAGTATTGCCCTGATTGAGCAGCATAGACAAAAGACTTGCATTATCCTGTAAGTGGCGTGATCCGGTGAACGCCTATTCGGATCTCTTTATATCGGGAGACTATGGAAGTACCCCGATTTTTCACGAACGTGGGTAAGGATCGTATAAAACAGTCACGTATTTTTTAGTGTCAGTGGCTTCGGTAGGACTTGATCCTTAACAATATCATAACCAGGGTAAAGAACATTGAGGGCCCGCGCACCGGCTTATTGAATCTCTCAGTGAAAAGGGTTCACTGATCTTAAATTCTCAGATTCATTGCGACTTTCCTTGTAATCGACTTTTTACGATCTCTTAAAATACAAATTTACATGAGAATCACTTTGTTCCCTTTGTCCCCATATGATATGCAGTAAAAATACTTGCGTATTATGTAGAGAGATATTAAATTTAAGTTTTATTATCGTGTTATAAATCAACGGAGCAGTTAATCGAGCTTAGAAAGTGCAAAAACGTTTAGACTTTTGCAAAATGTACTCGGAATATTGAACAAGTGCATTATTCGCTTAGCAAATCGAATGAATTTAGACGAACAGTTAAACCATAGGAGTCGTTAAATGAATTTCGTGGAAATCGCTACAAACTGGAGCGACACGACGCCGAGAATTTTCTAGAACTTTGTTTTGTTCTAACGGAAGTAAGTAATTGATTTTAATTCCACTGGCAGTACGTTGAAACGCAACCGAGCGTTAATGAAAAATAATTTTCTCATCTGAAGTTGCAAGTTAAAGAGTAAAGCGAAGTACGCGGGTCGGGCGCACTAGCTTACAGAAATATTGTCCATTAAAAATTCTCTTTTGCAAAAGGAATATAATAGACTTGTAAATGAGTATTTTCTTAGTAATTTGTCACTCATAAAACTGGAAAGTCCCTGCACTTTTGTAGTTCGTGCTCCTTTCGAGGAAACGGGAATTCAGAGTTCCTCAGATACTTCATAACGTTTAAATTTCCATGCTAATGACTGGGTGACGGAAAAACTTAGTGGCTATCAACTGCCTGTCATTCTATGCAAATAACTAAATTCCTGTGGGTGTCGTAAATGAAAGTTGTAAGAGGTTCAACATTCTTTATTAACTATAATATAAAATGCTAGTTAGGTATCTCTTTCTATGTGATTAAATGGTTGCAAGTGTGACAGATAAATTCTAGCTATTAGATTGAGTCTCTGGTCTGGGAAAAATGTTACTGACAATTTTGATTTTAGCTATTAAAGAGTGTCTTAAAACGTTCTCCCACACTAGTATTTTTGCCTATATCGTGGGTACATTTTACACAATTTCCAATATGCATTAAATCTAGATCCGGAACAAAAATTCGTGAATCACACAAAGGGTTATTCCGTACGGGAATCGAACCCACGACACACCGCGCCAAATATTCAATCTATTTAGTAATCAAAGGTCTGATACTTATTACACTTCTTAAATATCAAGCTAGCAGTCAATGGAACAGAACGTAACAGTATCCTATCAATTAATTATAAATCCCAATTACTGTACTAATAGATTCACTTGAACTAATATGCTTATTGGTTTGTAATTAGCATGTAATTATTACAATTATTGCTTCACTGTAAGTGACTATCCATTATTGTTTAATTAATTAATGTTATTACTACCTGTTCGTACTGAACACGTACATGTTTTTAGGTCTATGTTATAAGGCCAGAATTATTCGTTCTTAGTTACTGTTTTTGTCCAATCAAGGAATACTCGTATAAAGATTTTACCTATTTTCAGATGGGACTACCGTATTTTTTTATAGTATAAATCGGTGAACGACCAGACGGATCACTTAATGGTAAGCAATTGCCGCTGCCCATGGACACCAGAAACACCAGGGGCGTTACAAGTGCGTTGCCGGCCTTTTGGGGTTAGGAGATTAAGCGTTTTTGGGGATTGGAAAAATTGGGTTATTGGGCCTCCAGTAACCTCAATCACACAACGCAAGCGATGTTGCACGTTGGTTTTCTGTGAGGCCGTGGTATAATTCCCGTCGAGACGGTACAATAATGCCGAAGCATGACTCTCCCACACGCATGGTAGTTGCTATCAAAAGTATGGAGTGATTTAATAAACAGTAGTTATCCTGATCAATACAAAGCGTATAACTTGGAGATGACAGTAACATAATTACTTACTACTTAATTAACTTTTATTGTTTCACACTTGTGAGAGTTAATTCGTAAACACTAAAAGTTTCCCATTAGGTCTTCAGGTCTCCGAAATAGATTGATGAGTCCGTTTGACGTCGTCATTAGGTCCCGGTCTGACCCGGCGTTTTTCGTCCGGGACCGTTCGGCCCGGATAATTGGACCGAATGTTTTCGTTCGCTCAGTCTAATGACTGGCAGTTTTGTTTACCAGCGGGACACGCTGGCTTTTATTGAGCCGTTTGCGTTTAGCCCCCGCACAATTGGTGACTGGTTTTATACTTTTAAACTTTTTACTCTGAAAAATGTTTGGTTTTGTTCTTTAATGTTCGCTGGGATTCGTTAATCAAAGTTTTGCTTTAGAACTAGGCTCTAGAAGAGTTTTTTTTTATTAATACAATCTAAATTTGTAAGTGAATGTACATAGTCACTTTTTTACATTTCTTTCTATTTTCTTTTCCAAAATTAGTTGGGAATACTTAACAAGATTCGACTGATTGACTGTATTCTTCGCGGAGTGATCGCTAACCCACAGGGCTGTCTCTTACAAGAATTGTAATTTTTGACTGTGCAGTAAATTACAATTTTATCTGATCAATTTGTTCAATTTAACCTAATTCTTGTAAGCCCTACAATTGACCTGGGACGATCTCATTGATCTTGCGTCGTAAGTAAGATTTCTGAGGTGTTTAGTTCTTGTTTATTTTCCATTCGGTTCGGTTAATGTATTAATTGGATTTCGAACACGAAGTCTAGTCTTGTTTAACTACCACCGTAGTTTCTTCTACTAAAATATAACTGGTCAAAAACACAAAGCAATTTCCCTTCAGCTACCCTTTCGTTCGAAAAAATGAGGGTGGTTTATGTTTCGTGTAATTGACAACGAAGCAAAAAGTAACATCAGCCTCTGACTTTCAATCTTTCAAACTTCAATTACTTAAAGCGTTCTCGTTATCAATCTTCGGTTTTCAATGACACTCGAAAACACTATCCACTATGTGTTAACCAAACTCAAAGCCTAAAACTACTTGGCGAAGAAACTCTCAATAACACTCAGGGCGAATGGAAAAATCGTACAATATGTACTAGCGGGGAGTATGTAAAAAGGATCTCTACTCGACTGTACCAATCTAAGTAATTGAGCGATACTAAAATATGTACGCGACTATACTTACGTGTTTTTGCGTAGGGTCGCGCCGGTCTCGGTATCGATATATTTCGCTGTCCATCGATGCGTCACTTCGGCGAGACCGATAGATTGATCACCGCACTGAATGACGTCCTCATTCCGGCCCACTGTTCCCAGGGTCCGGCAACCATTTTATGTATAATATATCTCATACAAATGTGAATATTTTAACCTTTTTTGGCAGATTATGATAAAACCTTAAATCTGCGAAATATGTTATAAAACTTAATTAGAACTATTTTGCGCTATTTAGATATTTCGTACAAGCACAGCACAGCACGTTTCTAGGATTGAAAACATTATTTTTATGTAAACTAAAGCAGGCACTATATATTCAAGTAAAAGGGGTTTCGAGCGATTTCTGTCGCGTTAGTGAATTAGCTTTCTTTGTGCCACATGAATACTGAACAGTTTTTCTCTATTGAAACATAAAAAGTAAAAGCAGTAGCTTAGTACGTAACTTATTTACTTCCTGCTCCTTGAAGAGCTTTTTAATCTAATAACCCTGTTACAATTACGAACTTGCTCTATTTTTAACTCCGTAGCTTAGGAAGCAATATCTAGTAATTAATTTATCGGTTAAATCTCTTACTTCCACAGTAATTACCAAGTTTATATCTTGTTATTTGACTTGAGTAAAAAGTATCCTAATGAATCCAACGCCGGATCAGATTATTTTTCACATAGACGTTTTGGTTAAAGAAATCGGTTTTATTTAAGATCAAGATAACACGACGACTTACCTTCAGTTTGTTTTTGTTTTTATTCCGTCGTGACGCCCGCCCTCGCTATTCATCTGGATTTTAAGATTATTTTTGATGTTTATTGTTTGGTTTGTAAATTGCGAGTGACAAAAAGCCTCGATCTTGTTTTGCTTGCGAAGAACTGAGACAAGCCGGTATACAACATTGAGCTATAAATGTCCGTTTAGCTAGCTAACATCGGTTTTGTTTGAATGGCTTTTGTGAAAAATTTCTCGTCGACCGCTAACGTTTCGTATGACATAGTAAATCCCATTCTAGTGCAGAGGCGTCGCTTGCGGCAAAACTGTCAGGAGCGTTTTCAAAGAATTATTGTCGCATGACAGCATTGGCCGCGCGGACGAATGTAACAAAATGCCGCAAATCACAATGGCCGCGTTTGTTTATCAGCGGTCTATGCGATTTATTGGTAGCTGTGCAAACGATCGTGACTCTGTGCAGTTTTGTGAATATTTATTGATTCCTTGGAAAAGTGTTACGAGGAATGCAGAGCGCAAGCGATGTTAGATATTCCAGAAACTAGTATTCATATGCCTCGCTGACGCAAGAGCATCGCATACCACTTACCGTACTACGTAGAACTAAATAACTAAAGGCAAAATCCGGTCTCATACATACTTGTTTAGGAAAAAACTGTATTGATATTTAAAAATGAATATTATAAATAACGAAGAAGTATTCTAAACGCGATGTATTTATATTAAGTCACGTTGTTGGTGGCTATCAACATCTGAGTGCACATAAGAACGCTGGCTGCCTATGACATTATTAAACTCAGGCGCATGTCTGCTCGAGTGACGCTAAAAAACTACGTGACCGCGTTGTACAATTGAAGTTCCCTCTGAAAAATCGTCTGCCCAAAATTCAGAGCGTATCCTGAACGAATAAAGAAAAAAATAGCTGCGCGGAGTCCGCGTGGGCCACTCGGCCGACTGTCCCGAATAAATTATGTTGATGACACTTTTAGTTTGACCGTTATGCCTCTGTATTATTTGTTTTAATAATCATTAGATATGAATCTCAAAGTTTTGTGGTTCGTTGACACGTTAATTGTGGTTAATATCCCTCACAGTTAATTCCTGTGTTCACACAAGTTATGTTAGTTACCATACTCATTGTTGTTGAAGTAAAATTATCATTTTTGCATTTATAAACGGCTATTGTCTTAACATTATACCAACGTCTAAGAATGTATGTAAAGAATACTTCAAAAATAGACTAAAATGTTTTCTCAAAAAGCAAGAGCCCGAGGATACCGAAAGAATTTTAATAAGTTTTCAACTTGTACAACCGGGAACAGGGATTCAGGGTCTATTAGACGTTTAAAAGGAACTGAACAATATTTTCACGTAATTTGGAAACCATTTTAAATGGATTTTCGGATCAGAGCGAGTCATTTATAATTTTAGCGGTAAGAAATTGAAGTAAACTTTGTAGGATCTTAAATCATTAATGTTTTAAGATATTACACCATTGACTATGTGATAATGTCTTCAAGTTAACAGCATGACGTCACCTCTTAAAATTCACATATACTTGCGCCATCGTAAAGTCGAGTAGTCGAGTGCAGTGACGGGTTGAATCACGTATCGGGACGAGATAACCGAACGGCCAGTAAACTTCACGTCGAATAAAATGATTAACTTTATACGACCTTTTCACGGTTATTAAACCCGCCCATTGCCGGCGCTCCCCATGAAATGAAACTGGAGACACATTAATTCAAGTGCAACACGAAAAATGCATTAGCGGGTCGGATCGACCATTCGTCATTGTCCTGCACCACGTATCTCGTTTGGGCTAGGTCAATGGAATCTCCGCTCGATATTGAATTAGCTTTAAAATACAGAAGATCGCTTTTTGAATGCAGATTGATTCTTTAAACGCGGTTTGCATCGGTTTTCTTTTTTCTGTTTTAATCGGTACTTTAGTAGATTAAAGATTTCGATTTAAAAAGATACGCGAGACGAATTTTAGATTGGTTTGTTATTGGATTAATGTAGTGTAGCTGAACTGTTTAAGAAGTTTTTTCGATAGACTTGAAGATTTTATTTCAATTGGGTCATTGAAGACTTGTTTAAGGTCATCAGTTAATAAATGTATAGTAAATGTTAGTATAAACGGTTGAGGAAAACTGTTCTTTAATAAAAAAATGTCACGAAGAAGGACAAGGTACAATAAATGTATGAATTACACAAATAATTGTTTCAATCGGGAATCGAACCCGTGACACGTTACGTAGCAGTCGACCGTTGAGGCAACTGAGCCAATGGTACGAGTATAGTGACGTGTAGGAATATTGTGAAAAATAAGTTTCTTTTTTAATACAAATGAACTCATGAATGCGTATATGATATTCCTTTAGTCATCGCGAGCCTCATTTATTCAGCGCAACCTTTTGATGTCAGAGTTTGCATACAAAAAAGTTTCAGTATAAAATCAACACATTCAAGTAGGGTTTCATAAGGACATTTATTTCAATATTATATTTCATAAATTACACATTTATTGTCAAAGTCAACGTAATATTAGCACAAGGTATCGAGATAGGTTTGAAAACAATATGAATAATAATATCGATTGATAAATTTGAAATGTTCCTAACGATATAGCTAATGGCTTATACTAACTTACACTAGTCAGTTAAATATTTTTTAATCGATATTTAGTTACGTAATATTAGTTTTACATCGAACCAGGCTATTACAGTTGAAACTTCATATTTCTATAGTTTTATATTATACAGATTGTAGTTTTTAACGTTCTTACTTACGTTTAATTTTCATTGTAAAAAAGATTGGTAAATCTTCATCGAGGCAAAACATAGTCTTTTACATAAAATTCACGGTACAATGAAGACTAAAAATTAATAAAATTACATACCACATTCAGTAGGCAAGGACATAATTCACTTTACAAGATTACATGTCTCAAATAAAATATTTCAAAATATAAAATTCTAAGAAATCTAATCTCTTATCATGAGTATTGAATACATCATTAAGAAAATCATAGTCAGTTGAATTCATCCTTCGGCGTAAGTATACATACTTTGTGGACACAATGAGAGTTACCGTTTTCTGTCCACCAGATGGCGCTGGGTTAAATATTGAGTGCGCATTATCAAATAGTTTATTGGACATTGGACAAAATGCTTCTTGCTACACCAGTGCGTCTGGCGGTAAACCAATTCGTGGTAGCCCTTATGTCATTAACTATAGGTATAAAATTGAAGGGTAATTTCTATAGGCTTTTGTTCCATGTTTAAACATTTCAACAATTAACACGTCACGTCCTTGAATATCTGTACAATATTGTGGCACATACTGCTCGTCATACTAAACTTATGTTGAATAAATATTAACTTTCAAATTCAGAATTGTTGTTCAACAAATTACCGTCCTTCTAGGAAGGTTTGTGGTCAAAATTATTTCAGATTCAAAATTGGTAATAGTATTAGAAAATAATACATAGACTAGATAATTCAGTTAGTTGGCAATCGCATTAAAACTTTTCAAGTACAATCTTTTGGGGATTTAGTAAAGGATGAAATTGAAAGTATTTTAGTCGACATCTATTCAACATAAACTTAGCTCACAGAAAATATTACAAACGTTTAGAAAGTATGTATATATCGCAGCACAGTTAATAGTAAAGCGTATAACTGCGGGGGCAGGTGTTGCGCGAGGAAATATTGATGCGCATGCGACGCGGCAGGCTGCGCGCGGTGGGACGGAGAGTTGCGCGCACGTTGCCACGCCGCGCCCGAGACCATCGGCTCCTCGGCACCAAAGCCGTTCATGCTTAGTTCTAGTCCTGTAAAAAAATATTGTTATATAAAACTGTATGACTGCCTCGTTGTTCGAATTGTCGAAGTAACGATTGCCGGGTAAGGGGCTCGAGTTCGATACTCGGGTCGGGCAAAGTTTTACTGGGGTTTTTTAGGTCCTGGAGAATTGTATCCAGTACATGGCAATAGGTTCACCCCCTATTATATGGGACTTATAACACAAATGGTGAAAAGTGGGTGTACATTGCATAGTGGTATTACAGGCTAGAATGTGCACCACTGCCTACCCCTTCTGGGATAAAAGGCTTGACGTACTTATAAAACTGTACTTGAAAAAAGCTAGTTTTGAGATGTTTTGATAAATGAGTATTGAGAAAGTGATTTTGATTATTATCTTTACAACTGAATCAATCTTTAATGTTTGCCTGCATAACACAAAAGTTGTCTGTAGCATAACAAAGATCTGGAACATCTCATCACACAAAACTTGTACCTCATTATGATAGTACAAGCGTTCCCATCTAACATTGTCACTAACAATGCGTGTACTAAGTTCTGCCATCTACATCGAACTAAGTCGTATAATGATATTGGCCACTTACTATGCAAACTGACTTGGCTCTCCATCTTTCCCAGTGCATTGACAGAGGCGCACACATAAGTTCCGTAGTCTGCTAGAGCCAAGGACTTTATAGTCAAGTTTATCCAAAGCGAGTACTCGTTCATTATAGTTTCTGATACACGAAGTTTCGGGTTCTCGGTCAATTTGTCGCTTAATAGTGCTGTGGAATTAAGGATGTGTTAGTAAAGGAAGTTATATGTAAGTAAAATATATTTATGGTTAAAGATATATTTCGAGGGTTCAGGAGTTTTAAAATTTATTTTTTTCCATAGATTAGACACAGCCTGTGTTTGATACGAATCTTTGTTTCATTTCAAAGAATTGAACGAATGATTTAGTTAAAACTTTGTTAAAAATTCAATTGACAGGTGAAGTGATGTAATTCGGTTTTTTTGCAAAAAACTAAATTGCACATTACACAAACGAGTGAAGCTACGTTATAAAATTAGTTTAGCTATAAAGAAAGATCCTTGAGACGTATGTCAGGTAAAAATATCTATAAGGTAACAAGATAATATTATATGAGTATAGTCTCTCGTCTCAGAAAGAATTTTAGAATTTTGTTAAAGAGAAAATTTTTGCACGTGTTCTCCTAATTTTTCAGACACGAACATAAAGTTACCTTATAATACTTTACAAGAAGTATGTTGTATCTTAAAACGAAAAACGTCTACTACATTATTTTAGAATTTTAAGAAAATTGCGTTTATTTATATTCCCCGTTCCTCATAAATACAGCACTTCAACCGGATTATAATTTATAAAGGGATGTTCTTCTAAAAGGTTTTGTAAGGGATTAAATGCTAAAAACGTCAAGTAAAATATGAACTTGGAATAATTACAGTTACCGTCTTCTCGGTACCAGGAGTTCATAGCTTTAGGGGAGGCTTCGATGAAGCACTGGAGTTCCACGTCGCTGCCGAGTGGAGCTCCTACTAGTTGATTGGTGACTTTCACTTGCGGTATGACTGGAGGAGAAAAAAGAACATGAATGAATGGATAATTCAATTATATCATTGCGAATGAAAGATAGGAAAACCTTATGAAGAAGCTAGTGATTGTAATGGCCGTTTTCAACTACCACCTTTAAATCATATCTTAACTAAAAGTTACTTACTGTTGCACTCAGAGACATTTAATGAGTACTTATACTATTCCTTCATAACGATTTTGTTCCAAAAACAATTGCTAAGGACTTACTTAACCCAAAGTAATCATTAAATGGCTTTGAATACGGTAGTTAGCGTGACGTAACACCTAAACTAAGCCTTTACTTGTACTGTTAGGTGTCACGTATAGTTTGGTGAACACTAGAATAACGTTAAATACATTTCATAGCTTAGACGTTCCTTAAAATTTAGAAAAGGTTGATGAAAACGAGCATGTGAGTATTTTACTATTCATTACAATACAAAAATACTCGTAAAGAAAATTCACATTTAACTGAAAACTAATACAGTTCATTTTTAATTATTAGCATTACAAAAGTCATTATAGCTGTTCAAACTCGAAATTGTTAATATTTCAACAATTCTCATTACGATTTACGACGAACAAAACGACCAAAGAATAAAGTTTAGTAAAAGCGATTAGGTTTTTATTAGGTACATTTCCAACAAAAATTGGATTTTCAAATAGACTTTTGTTTTAAACTCACATACATTTGATAAAAAAGAAATTTAATTTGTTCAACGTGTGTGCTAGATAAACAAGCTTTTAGTTCAATTTAACAGAGTTGTGAATGTGGACTTAAAGATACGTTGAATACGATGAGTAGTCAATTCCATTAGGAATGTTTATCGAAATGTATTTCTTTTAACAAATTGTGAAATAAAATTCGATGCATATCTTACTTAAGTACTATGTGAAAGGTAAATAAGAGGTAAGTATATTATGCTGGTCTACCAGCGGATTTGTCCGCGTTCCCGTGGACAAAAAGTATCCTATCAAGTTTTATCGTGATTGACGGACAAACACACAAACAAACAAACTTTCACTTAATATTAGTGTGATAGTGTGGTAGCAAACAAGCAATCTCCATAAGAAATTATAAGGCCTCACGATGTTATTCTTCACTGTTTGTCAGTGGGGTCTAAATAATCTTAGAAAGTACATATAACTCGGAAAAAGTCACATTGGTACTTGGTTTCAAAACCTCGCAACCTTGTATATGAGAAGCAGGCGTTTTAAACCTCCAGTTCACCACGATATACACACATAGAAAAATAAACATAAGCAAAAAACCTTTCAAAGCAAAACACAAATTAAACATCGACTTTTAAAAAACTTTAATTAATACACATATAAAAATAAAACGGTAAAAACTTCAAGTTAAAGAGTTCAGTTACCGTTTTAAAATTTCCATAAAGTTTCTGCTTATTTAAAAGCAAATGAAACTAGACAGACAAGACAAGCAAAACTGCAAGTAACTCTTTAGCATCCTTCATTCATTCCTGTAATGTCTTCAGCGTTTCTTATTTCCTAGACGATCATTAACTTTAATTAAAGTTCTTTTTGGTAGCTGTTTAGCCTTTCAATCACGCTATGTTAGGGTCTGGTTACACGATTGTTTTATTTTTCTTAATTATTTTCTTTTTTATTTTTCTTATGAATATTATGTTTGTGAAAAATTGGATTGAATTTTCTGTGGTTATTTATTTCTTTTTTTATAAAACGTTGCCCCACATTATGATTTTCTCCTGTTTCGTGGTTGCATCTACAAACATACAAGTTCATAATGTACATGACACCCAGTCCCGAATCAACAATTTGTGGATCTCACAAAGAGTTGTTCTGTGCAGGAATCGAACCCGCTACACGTTGCACGGCAGCCAGTTGCCCAACCACCGCATCAACCGTGCAGTCACTATGTTATTTTGCAGAATTAGGGGCAGGTTTTAGGGAATAAAAGAAAATTGAAGGCGGTTCACTTTTTTAAAAAAGTTATTTAACTTTGTTTGCAAAATAGTGTTTCGAAAATTCTGTACAATAGTGCTAAACTCAACCTGAAGATTACACCATGAACCTTGTTATACGAATGTGATCGATAGACATAATTATAATCTTTGTATTTCAACCCTGAATCTGCATAATCCGTTAGCACAATAAGCCATTACATGTAACCGCATCCTAACAAAACAAGAATATTCAAACATTTTTTTATTATTTTGTGAATTCAAACCGCGGTAAATAAGGACGTTTAAGTCTAAAGTAAAATATTCGGACGGAATAATAACTTTAGTAAAGTTGGTGGGTTGAGTTCTTGCCCTTCTTCGGAGAGCGAAGTAATCGAACGGGCGGATCTTTTGACATTCATAAAGTGTACTTCATTTTAAAGAAAGAAGAAGTAAAGTATTCATAACATTTAATACGTCATTTAAATTCTTTATTGTTGCTGGTAAGTAAATTTTTTCGTGATGATGAAGTCATGAGTTCTGATCTCGTGAACCAATTTTGTTGCTGTTTTTTATACCATGTATATGTATGAGTCTGGTATTATTTAATTATTATATTATCGACTTACTCACGTAACTGGTTGATGAGGAACTCGACTAGTTTATCGTCGATATTTATATGAGCCCCTAGGAAGGCTTGAAACTAATCGAGGTCCTCGTCAAACAGTTGCCCGAGTAAGCTGATAACATAACAATAATTGATGTGATTTAGATTAATTTATTGGAAAGTTTACTCTTAAAAAACGTTTACTGAAATTGATAATAAATACATGATAACTAATCTATTGTGCGTAGTGGTCACTTAAATCTACGGTATATGCTTACAATGTACTTCCACATGGTACCGCCGGCTGACAGTGGGCGGTATCCCATTGCTGGCGATGCAGTAGTAGGCGCCCATGTCCGTCCTCTGCACGTGAGCCAACTCCAACGTCTCACCTCTGTGACTGTCCACCACTGAAAACAAACTATAAATTAATTCACAACACCAAAACAGCATGCCATCTCCTAAATTTTCATCAAAACCAAAAGAGACGGCAATATAATTATAGAACCTTTTAGTTAAATTATCTCTTTAGTACATTTATGTGTAAAGGGGTTATAATGTTATGGGTTAGCTCATCGCTTAAAACGTTCCCGCGCAAAGCCGAGCCAGAAAAATAACCGGCTAATGCATTTTATACATTTATCTCATTTCCACGTAAAAACAAGAAAAAGTGGTTAAGTAGAACACTTTAAAAAACCTTTTTATTTCGGCTACAGTGAACAAATTTAGGATCTTACACTGAATTGTACACGTAATCAATGCAAAAGGTTAAAATACACCAACAAAAATAAATCGCACATGGGAATATTTTATGCGCTAAAAAGCTTTTAGGATTGCGATAGGGATCTACAGAAGAATTCACTTATACGGATTTATTTTAAGATGTAGAGGAGGGCTGGATCGTGTTTTTAAACAAACATATTTATTTGAAGGCGGAAATAGTTTCTGTTTTTGTATCGCTGCTACTAAAAATAAATATGAGACCATAGTTAAATAAAAAAATCAAACATTGCTATGACAAGCATTCATTAAATTTTATTTCGAATAAAAGTTGGAATTTAATAAGTATGAGGGATTTCTATGAATCATATCCAGTGAGTAAAAGGTAAAACAATTTTTGAATGAGCCCAGGATTCTCTTTTACCAACGGAACCGTGATGAAAGCCGAACTATGCGATCCTTTGATGATGAGCCTAGCATGACATGCCCATAAAATGAAGGAGACTTTTTCGCATCGCTTTTGGACAGTAATTAGCCACTTTTAAATAGCCCGCTGTACCCTAGAAAGGGGAATGTTTATTTCGTGTAATTCGTGTTTTCTTTATTAACTTTGGTTGATTATCACGGATTATGAAATGTTTCGCTCCGGGTTAGGCCCACTTTACTTAGCAAGAGTAAAAAAGAAACTTAACAAAAGTATTTTGTTCACGGGGCTTTTTAATAAACGAATAAATTATCCGGAAAAGAGCTCGGAGCTCACTTTACCAGAGTATTTAAAGTAATCTGAGCGTTATTTGTATGTGGTGTTTTCTTAACTTTATTCGCCCGGAATTCGGAGTCGTTCGAGCGCGAAAAAAATATTCCGACGTTACTAGAGACGAGATGAAGCGTCGACGTGGAGTGCGGCATTTTCTCGTTTCACGGAAATATCGTCCATTCTGAAATCGCTTTTGAGTATAAAATCTTTTATTATGCGAACACGGTTCATTTAACGCGGCATTAAGTGAATTTGTCGAACATCGTATTTTAAAAATGAACGGGTAAAAGAGCTGTAAAATATGGACGTAGAGGGGGGAAGGAGGGAAATTACGAGTCGGTGCCGAGGTATTGTGCTTAAGTTCCTTTTAGCGCAGTTTACCGATGATTTATTAAGCCTCCGTTTATTACGGGAACTACAATGTGCAAGCCTACCGTACCTAACTGTGTGAAAACACGAAATAATAAGACAGAGTCTACAATTACTCAAAAATCTGTTCGAATGAAATTCATACTAAATCGAACGTACATTTACAGTGTTTATTCATAAAGTTCCTTTTCAAAAGTGTACACAATAAAATGAAAAGTAATGAATATTTGCTCAGTGAAGCATTTCACGGAAAAGCTCTTCGTTGCAAACAACAGTCTCATAAAACGAATAGTAAATCAACATTGCAGTTTTAATGAACAGACCGATTAACTTTGAATATAATATAATGGCGCTTATACACGAGGCACGAGTTGAGTTTGAATTTCAGAGAATGTTTGCTAAATGGGTTCAAAAACTATTTCGTTAATTCGCGGTGGGCCAACAAGTCAGTGTAATTAAGAGATTGTACAGCAAAATCGGACAGTAATGAACTGTGCGTTATGGTGGACGTGACGTATAAAAGGGGAAGGGAGGGGTTTGGCGGTGGAGGGGGGGGTGAATTAGTAGTAGTCGATGCGTGAAACCGGACATTAGCGAGCAGCACGGTATTAATGACGAGCATCCATTCATTAGGCACACATCATAATTAGTGGCTCGAAAAATATGTA
Organism: Spodoptera frugiperda; assembly: GCF_023101765.2. Taxonomy (NCBI): domain Eukaryota; kingdom Metazoa; phylum Arthropoda; class Insecta; order Lepidoptera; family Noctuidae; genus Spodoptera; species Spodoptera frugiperda. Next base: position 6,223,253 of record NC_064241.1, on the reverse strand, counting down.
CTGACATAATAGAGTTGACTGGAACCCGATGATACTTTTGGTGATTTAGCACATTTCTATACTCGATATTGGTGGACTATTTTGTTTATGTGGGCTGACACAATTTTATAAAGTGTTTGGTTTATCTGTTAGTTGATAGATTTGAATTGGGCTTCCTAAACATTTTTGAGATAAGCGACGAGCTTGACTGTATCCAAAACGGTCTATGATAATTTATAATGTTTCAATTATTATGAATAAACCCAAGAGAATTAGCAGTTCAAAACGTGGTTTACAATAAAAACATTAATACAATTAAATTACTATAATCAAAACAGTAATTGAATTAGTAATACAATTATTCTGCTTATCTGCCCGTCACAAAACAACAAAAACAAAAATTTTAATATAATCGTTCATTTCAATGTATTATCGATTTTTAGTTAAAAGTAAATCGAACCAAAATAATTGTTGTTAAAATGAAAGCATTATTGTTGGTAATTAAAACCTATCGCGGTATGTAGTAAAAGCGTATTGTGCGAATTAACTTCACATGAATTTGTGGCAGTTAAATAACTATTTTGTCATTAACAAAATAAAGTGCTGGTTTATTCTCTTCTGGTTCGGTGAAAATTGTATTCTTTTGGTTACGTACCTGACAAATAGCAAATATTTATATATTTCTAAGACTATTTTTTAAAGAATCTCAAAAAAGTAATTTAAAGGAATATAAAACCACTATTTTAATTTCATATATCATTGTACAAAATCATAGTAGTGTCATGCTACGGCGTAGCTACGCTTACGTAGTGGGCGTAGAGACATGCTACGCCGTAGTTGCGTAGGCGAAGTAGTTCTATTTTAAAAATATAGTAAAATGTTATTCAAATAGTCAGCAGTGTTTTTAAATGCTACAAAACTTTTGTTATAGTTATTCAGGATGAGCGAAGCATAATAATTGTGTACATTTTCTCCAATTTCTTTAAGAACCTAGATTTATTAAACTTCATAACATTTTGTCAGTCTCGTTGAAATTCATCTGCAAGTGACGTTTTAATCCGAAAAAGGAGGCAGCCTCTGTAGACTATAAAATTCCGAACGTGACCGAAATAAAAATGCTATATTAACTTAATCCTGTAATTCTCATAAAAAATCAGACAGCGAGATAATGCAGAACGTCTATTTTTCATTAAAAAAAAAAAATAGAAAATTTTCTTCTACTTTTTACTTTTGTTGAAATTGTGAAGGCTGGGATAGAAATAGAATGATCCATAGTACAGTTAGTGTGTCTACCTAGCGGGTTTACCGGGGCTCCGGTTCGAAAAGCAGGAGTAGGAACGGGGTGGTTTTAGTCAGTAAGAGTTTGACACTCCCTCTCGCCTCGCCTAAGGCGAGAGAAGACATTGGATGATTTTCCCTCCTCAAAAAAAGTGTGTTTTTTGTGGTCAAATGAAATGAAGGCAATGACACCTATTCTGTACTTTCAGGAAGTAAAACTACGGAGCCGCATATGTGTTTGTTTACCGCAATGGATGGACACGACAACCTGCCTGCAACCACGACTTTGTGTTGTGGAACGATGTTGGCTTTCTGAGCTCTATAATTGTGACTACAAGAATTATTTTCCTACAGTTGAAATTCATAGGTGATTACAGTAATATATTTTTTTATAAAAGTACTTTGAGTTTAAGTATGAGATGAGAGAGAAAAAAAATGTTTGTCAAGAAATGACTATCAAAGAAAAAAGTCTTAGAACATTTAATGAAAACTAATTTTATTTATTTGTCCTACAAAACAGGTTTCTTTCATCAAAAGACTCCAAACAAAAAAAGTAATTAAAACCATTTTGTTGGACACAAATAAATCGTAGTGATGACACAATGGAAATGGCTTGTTATCTAATATTAATTAAAACCGGTGTCTGTTTGCTAATGTCACTTATTACGAATTCATTGTTTGGTTAACAGACATACATACATACATACAAACGTACATACATTCGTAGCAGTGAATTATATTACATTATGTTTATGTAAGGCATGAGGAACACAAGCGGTTTAAAATATTAGGGAATTTAGTATATTCTCTTGTGTGTATAACTTTAGATGAATCTCGTTAACCTGTGATGGTTGAAAATCTCTTTCAGAAGCATAACTAACTTTTGTGAGGCATACTAAATTAATTATTATGTTATCGGCTTACTCACGTAACTGTTTGACGAGGAACTCGACTAGTTTCGAGCTATGCTAGAGGCTCATATTCATGAGCAGCATTCCGCGATACGCGACGCGGCGATTGTTGGGCTGTTACTGAATTTGAACCTCTGGCATGGCTTGAAACTAATCGAGTTCTGTGTTAAAGATTCCTATTTATTTCGATTGCAGTTTAACATTTGATCAAACAGTCAATACACATACGTAAAAAAATGCTTTGACACAGTTCACCTTAAGCCAAAACAATAACACGCAGTCATGATTCTCAAATATTACCAGTAAATATTCCTCAATAAAAATTCTTTGCATTTCACCCCTTGGATAAGAGCAAAACAATAAAAAGGTGATCCTTATTCCCGTCGCGTTTTATTGCTAATTTTTATTTTTCACCCCCCATATCAAATATCGTCAGGTTTCGTATGGGTACTTAAGTATTATGACCGAGGATATCCGATCACTTCTACCCTCTATGACATTAGCATGAAATATCTATGAACATTTTACCCTTGACCAGAAATGAAAATTGAATGCGAGCACTTATCTTATATGATATCGTTTGTATGTTGATTGTGAATTAAATTAATATTTTTGTTATCACTTTTTGTGTGATTCGACTGTTTTGCTTATCAAATAATCTAGAGTCCACTGTCCGGGACTGCCTAGTGGGTTCCTGGGGCTCCGGCTCGCAAAAGCAGGAGTAGGAACGGTGTGGTTTTTAGTCAGTATGAGTCTGATACTCAGAGAGTCTCAGAAGTCATTGGATGATTTACCCAAATCAAAAAATGATACTGTCCGGTGCTCTTGATATTGATCTTGGTACTTGTACATAAGTTAGAGTGGGGAAATTTAGCGAAAATTGGCCACAAGCACGCCCCAATTACTTACTATTAGTCGAACAGCATAACTTTTATTTGAGTGTGTATACTCTAGATAACTAAGATAGCAGATATGTTGTTACATATTTCGGTACGTGTGTATGATAGTCCAAAAATTAACTTGTAGGTAACGTTTAGCTAACTATCATGTAACAAGTTTACGTACAACTCAAACAAACTTTACAACGCAACACACCTAATTACTTCGAAGAAAACGTTACACGATCCAGAAATTTCAACATAAATCCAAAATTGGAATAAACATGGCTTTAATAAGATTCTAATTATTATTTTTAATCTTTTGACGTTAGCTTAATGAAGGTTTTTGCTTGAAATATAGCGACGTTTTACTAATAAGTAACAAGTAAACGACCGGACCTGTTCATAGAATAAGGGACCAAGAATACCTTTGACACAAAGGTAAATAATTCTTGTCACATTGTTTGACTCATTATGGAAAGCAAGGTAGTTCGTGTGTTGTTGTGAAAATATTTGAGGTATTACGGTATTTGTGTCACGGAGCCCCGTTATACTGATATCAAATTCGAAGTATACAATAATAATGTTTGCAATATAATTTTATTTATTGGTTTTACGAAAATTCTGGGAATATTTTTGATGTTTATATGTGATCGGGTATTAAATACTTTTAAAATTTCGTGAAATATTCTGATAGGTAATTTGGCTTACCCCGAGCCATGACACGTTACCACGGATCACTTCACTTAAATCGCAATTTAGAATAAACAACATACCTAGATATTTTAAAATTATATAGCCACTTTATAAATTTAATATTTCACAAAGATCATAAGAATTTCCTGAAGGATTATCAGGGAAAATTGATAGTATCATTTCATTCAGCCGTTTCAGCTAGTACGCAATTTCCAATTTGTTAGATTGTTTGTTTTAACGCTTACAACATTAATTAATTAAACTGTTACCGGAAAACGGGTATTCGCTAAGTTGAGCTGCGAAAACGCCAATGGATTGGCATCCACTGGCGTGTATCATACGTACATGCTCATAAAATTGATTGGCTTGTTCGTCTATGTGGATTTGTTTCTGGATTTTGGGAAAAATGTGGCTGCGGGCTGTTGTATTTTGAAGCAACCATACGTGATTGGTGTTTGGAATTTTCGTGCAGTTCTCCATGGCTTCAAAAGTCGTAACATTTTTCGCTTTCATTACTCTTTACTCATGAAAGATGAAAGCAGAAATGCATGATTATGTCACTCACTTTTAGCTATTTATGTTAGCGAAAGGCGAACCTCTTGCCATATTAACTTGCCAGACTCTGGAAACGAACCTGCAACATCTTATTTGACAATGAAACTTGCGACTATTCGACCAATGACACAGAAAACTCAGAAATGTCTTTACGTTCTATCTGAGTCTGCAGTAGTATAAAACGAGAATGCACTAGTTGTTTTTGTACAAAATAAACGTTTATTTTCCACATTCACATTACGAGGCGTAATAGAAATCTAAACGATATCTCTGCCAGATGCAATAGTTGTGCTCGACGCCAAAAGAGATTAAAGTGACAACTTAAAGCGGTTCCCGAATAACCGTTCCGCTAAACCGGGGACAGTTCGGCTATTAATACTTAAGAATCTCGTAATCCTTTGAAATATTACGTTAGTTGTAAAGGAAAACTAGTTTTGGGCACCATTTTTGGTCTAGAATATCTACTGATGTTTGATTTTAGTATGTAAATTGTGTTTAGTTAATTTAGTTACTAGTATTATGCTGCTGTGTTGTAGTAACAGAATGTATTATTATACACATACGTTTATTACTTAGGAGAATAACATGATATTGCAATGCAACAGAGAAACATTGACATATTAAAAACTAGAGCAGCAATATTCAAATTAAATTAATGATATTATTATTATGCGTTCAACGTCTGTGCATAAAACATCCACCCGGTAACCGAGACCTCACGCATAAAATAAATTATTGTTGGAAATCCGAGCGTCCGCGATGTATCTTCGATGTTATCGCGAGGCTCTCACTCGTCCCTGGTTATGACATTATTAAACTACACCGTACGGATCCTCTGACGCTAAAAAATACGTGACCGTTTTACACAATTTTTCCACGTTGAAAAATAACCTTCCACAAATTTAAGACCGGCACTGACAGGCGCGAATAAATTATGTTAATGAACACTTTGGAAGCGCATTCGTTGATTCGGCCGATTGGGCAGGGGCTTTTTCTTTAATTTACATAATAACCGGGCGGAGGTACGGCGCAGTGGTCGCATGCAACCGTAACCGATAGTTACTTGCATTACTCAGCAACTTACCCAGAACTAAAACTAGAAACTGTCTCGTAATGGGGTTAATGTCTGTTTCCACATAAAACAGGAGGGAACTGTATTTACACTATTTCTTCACAAAACACGAGCATGGAAACTTTTGCTCTTGATCATCATGAATAGAATCATTAGTTGTATGGGGCCGTTGATCCAGCCACAGCGTAATCAAATTAATTTACTTAGTTATACCCACTGCTACTTGTTGAATCAAGTTAAGGCGAGTTTCGTGTATACTACGGAGTTAATTAAGACATCTAGCAGTTCATTTGCTTTCATGAAGGAAATAAAATGAAGAAAAAAAGAAGTTTAAGCCCGTACCACGATAAGTAACGTGTTTGTGGGGGAACTACAACGATTATTTTGCATGAACTAAGTCCCCTAAATGAAACTTACACGCTAAATCCATTAGGCTTATATTTGTATTGTACTCGGCGCGTGTGGCTGAGTAAAAATAACAGTTTATTTAGTAAGTGTACGTTGTAGGAAATTAAATTGTATGCAGAGCCCCTTTAACCGATATATAAGCGTTTTCATAAAGCTCGCAACGCATCCTATTACGTTATACGTTCCTTAGAAATGGAAGTATAGCTATGAGGTCGTTTGTGATAAATAAAGTGAATATTCTCCACTCGACGTCTCAAGTTTTATATATCATGTTCTCGTATGTACGTAATTGTGATGCCTAGAGAAGTTTTAGTCGTAACATAATCTTGTTATGATAATATATGAAATATCTTTAACAGAATAAATATTAAAATACTAATTTTCATTTCTGGGGCAATTAGACTGAGAGTTCATACTGTCGGTACTATTCAAATAAATTGTATGTTTTTAATTAAAAATATGTGTACACACACATATACGGTATTTGTTTTTATAAATTACGCGTATAGCGAGTGAAATGAAATGTGCTTTAAACATTTACAATAATGTTTGATTGAAATATATAACTAAGGGAAGAAAAAAAGAGAAAGCATATTATATAGAAGAGTAGCATCTAATATATTCCTCGTTCATTAACAGATTCTGTGGTCAAACTAAACTATACTTTAATAGAGATAAAACTAACTTCACTTTGGTTTGGAGCAGAAAAGTTTTAAACAGAGAGAAATGAACGAAAGTTAAAATAAATTCGAGTTGTATGCAATTTATAATAATGTTCGATTTGTTATAGTTTGAATGTAATAACGATATTCTATTTGAAAATACTTTAAATCCTGTTTTTAGATATTCTATTTTATATAATGTAAATATAGTCATGTGTGGATATTCTTATTTAGTTATATGTTATATATACCTAAATAAGAACATAATAATTAGTTACTGTATAAGGAAACATTTTCAAGTTGTTTGCCATCATATACATCGATGTTAAAATTATACTCCCACGCCAAGACCCAAATAACTAATTTCGTCTTATGATTTAGCTGAAAATTGTCTCGGAGCATATCCATAACAATACAAATACGACAGACTTCATCGCAGGAATTCGCACAATTTAGCGATTCACAAACATCAACATGAAACTTGTGAGATAACACTAAAGCTTCCAAATCTGACATGGCGTAGAATAAGGAACTAATTTAGGAAGTCCTGAGCCGACATGATTAAACATTGTAACATGATGTTAATTCGGTGACAGTCGCCTTAGCGCAGCACATATTAAATGTACACCCGTGATTGGCGGAGCCATTATACCTATATTATTACATTCGCGACACGTTCACCGCACGCTTTTATCAAATAAATGTATACGATACATTCGTAATGTCACGTGATTCATCCAATTTGGGCCTGACAGGGCTTTGGTTTGACTCAGCTATTTTAGTAGCAAATTCAGCGTGAATCTTTCAACCCTTCCGACCTTTACGTTGGTAGGAATTCGATGGGATTTGTGAAAATATGTTTTGATATATAACTTGTAATAGAATGATAATGTTGTTGTTTGTTTTGTGGTGGTTGATTGGGGAGTCCTTTTGGGTTTGTTGAATTGATGTTTTTGAAAATGATTCTGAAGAATTTTGTGTTCTTGTTTCGATTTTGATTTTTTTTTTATGAAGTATATGCTTATACTTTTCTTATTTGTACTTTTCACAGTTACCTAATGAAAATAATGTTTTAAAAACCTGTTTGCCAAATTTTCTGATCATTTCATTATCGCTTATCTCTAGCTTTAAAGCTAGAACTGTTAGCAGTTGTACAGCCAAATTCAAATTGCAATACTCACAGCGGCGAGTAACTAGAAACAGACTATGAATACTTAATCCGTATAAAGTTTCAATTTTAATCAGAACCTAAGAATAATTCAAACTAGTTCCCAGACCTACAGCTATTAATATCTGATTACTTAGTACGAATCATTAAAACGTGATTATTTATTAAAGATAACAAACTGTTAAGCCGCAATTGCGATTGAAACTAATCCTAAGCGCAGTTAAGTGCCGTAGGCTTGTCGGATTAACTAATAACGGCCTCGCTGCGGTCACATTGGCAAACGCACTTGTGTGTGGCTCAGCTATTGCCCGATACCATATTTGTCTAAATTATATGTCCTAGTATAGCGGTTTTATTGGCAAATAGAACATGTATGTAAATTGAATGGTATTGATATTTGTCTCTATGTATACGAAAGTAAATATTTAATTAAACGCTTGTTGGTTTATTGTGAAGTATGAATTACGGGTTTTGATTTTGCCTCGCTTTGACTTAATTGGGGTAGTGTATCGACTTTCAAGATTTTCATGTAATAAAACATACATTTTCATATTGTTTTCTATGAAAATACATCTCCTATCTAGTTGTCACTATGCGTATACGTAATGTAATGCAAAAAAAAAACGATACTAGATTCTATCAGTCCACCGTTTACAGTCCGTATTTCGTATTTGTCAACAAGCAAAATAAATATCACAATTTTTCAGTGCTTTAAATTACACAGTACGTAAAAAAATATAAAAAAATAAAACCATTTCCTAACAAATTGAGCTGTAAACGTTTCTAACACACAAAACATAATTGCTATAATCACACAAAGGGACGGCTCGACGCGAACAAAACACCACTTACTTAATAGTTACAAACTCCAACACAAAATTAGTATGCAAAATTAAAAAGCGTGTAAAATATTTTAAAAGTCAACTGTAGGGTTTGAAGCGGATATTTCAGTTAATTCGTAAACTTCATACTACTTAACTCACTGGCACCGAGTAAGACGATAATTAAAACACTTTGGCAAACTTTTAGTACTGAATTTCTAAAGTACGGCAATCAAGTTAATGGTTCAATCAAAGATCAAAACAACCCTATCACAATAAATATATTATTTCGTCCGTTCGTTGAGCCAGATGCTGTGGATTGCTTCGATATTGTTTTAAATTGTATTTTTGCTTAGTTCATTGAAATTGTATTGGCGATTGGAATATTGTTTGGATTTGCTAAAGTTGTGTGCTGTTTTGATTTAGGATATAATCTCGGATTTGATTCTGAGTGTGTATCGAGTTCGGTCTGGGTTTGAAAGTGTTTGTGGTGCTAAATTAGTTTTATTAAAAGATGAAAAATCTTACGTAATTAATATTAAATAGTGTTATTACATATTTATGTCTGTTTTTTAATAGAATAAGCCCGCAAACGAGTAGACGACATCACCTGATGGTAAGCGATTCACAGCGTCCCAATGATACCCGCAACCTCAGAGGCATTAGAAGTGCGTTAGTGGCTTTTGGGGGTTAGGAATTTAATGGTTGTTGGGGAATCGGGAATTGGGAAGGTGGAGAAGAAAGGTAATTGGGTTTCTGAAACCTCACTCACACAACGCTAGCGTTGTTTCACGTCGATTTCCTATGAGGCAGTAGTATCACTGGGTTGAACCGGCCCATTCGTCTCAAGCATGGCTCTCTCATACTTAAATCATAAACGTTTAGCAAACTTCCAGCACCTTTATAGGTCATCACAGTCATCACCAGGACGGTGTCAGTTAGCTAATAATTCCACACATTCTAGTCATTCTCCTCAAAAATTAGGTGCTTTTTGAAGGTTTCTTCCCGTTACCGAGAAAGGATCAACCACATTTAAATATAAATAACCACTACAAAGAAAAAAAAGAAGTAGAAGTGAACCCAAACTAAATAATGATGAAAACGATCTGTTAATAAACTCGCCTAGCATCAATTTCTTTGAAAGACTATAATATCATTTGATTCAGAATACGAGGAACGGCAGATTTAGTTGTACCACAAAATTTCCTCAATTCAATTTACAGGAAGGAATACCTACAGAGCAAGACAGTGCCGACTAATTAATGCGATTAATCTTCTATTTCTTCTGAACTAGCTTTGTAACTTTAGACATACGTTTAGATAAGTTATATTCAAATTTCAACAATATGTTTAATGTACATAGGGACAAAATTCGCTTGATATCCTGTAAAGGGTAGGCAGAGATGCAGATATTTATCAGTTACGTCATTACGTGTTCGTTGTTGCTATCGTCCATTACTCTTATTGTGAATGTATAGTGAGCCTATGAATAATTATTCTTATTAATTACTAATACTCTGAAAATTCCTTAATCTTTTGCTCGATCTAGAAATTGAACCTGAGATTCTTGTTTGAGGCACTCTGCAAACTAGCCGGCAACGATACTGACCAGTCAAGTATGAATAAAAATTCATCTGCTGACCAAGGGATCTTAAATTTGATTCCAGGTAGTAGAGTAAAGTATTATTAAGACTTTCGATTTGAGGATTCTCAGAAATGGCGTCTGTCCCGGCTTATGGAAATCGATTCACCCTGTTGTATGCTATTAATAATATAACGGACGGAAGGGTACAATGTAACCTCAATCTATATTTATGCTGTCTTTTCTTTCTCCTTGCCTTTTCTTAACTTTGTTGTGGTGTCAAGTCTTAACCAGATTCGATTGAATGAAATATTTTTATAACGTGACTTCTTCTACAGGTTGTTGTCTGATTATTGGACTTTTTGGCTTCGGATAACAAATTGTTATAAATCATTTGATTACAGTTTTTTTTTGTGGGGAGAAAATCATCCAATGACTTCTACTTCAATGGCGAGGCGAGAGGGAGTGTCAGACTCTTACTGACTAAAAACCACCCTGTTCCTACTCCTGCTTTTCGAACCGAAGCCCCGGTAACCCGCTAGGTAGTCCGCAGCTCCAGATACTCGTATCATTTGGACCATTAATTAAATGTAAATCTTAAACAAGGCTGTCCAGATTTTGCAGTTTATTCTTTATTTAGTCAGCACTGCTGTACCTTTGGTGTATATATAGGATTTTTTGGCACAACTATTTCGTATTCAAATAAACAAAACGGCTGTCCAACACAGACTAGAATTTCAAAGCGTCAGTCACGACAATTATTAACACTAGCTAAAAATAAAAAAATAGTCACAAACCAAAGCCACCTGTAATTTTATTCGAACAACATGGAACTAGAAACCATCAATGTGCAACTGCGCACCCTTTGTAATTAATTTGACGTACACATGGACAAATAAATAACGTTTGTGAAGTAAATACAATGGCCATTGACAACAAAGCGCACGTGTTGTGTAATACTGCGTCAGTACATTTTTAATATAAACTAGCTTTTGCCCGCGACTTCGTTCGCGTGGAATAGTGACTTCCGGCAAAGGAGATTATCCAAAACTGGCTATTTTTGAACAGGTTGCTCAACAAAAATGTAATTTACCAATAATTTTATTTATATTTTAGTAAATGTCTGATCCTAATAACTTTGTTGATACAAAGTTATTAGGATCTGCGGACTGCTAATTGATATTAGCAGTATAAAAAATCACATTTATTTTAGTATTTGTTATGATAACCAAGTCAGTTGACTTTGAATTTGACTTCAGTGCTGTCAATCTGTTGTGTTTTTCGTCAAAATGACAGATATTATTCGCTTTGTTCTTTTGCATTGTGAGTGTTGTTTTTCTAAGTCTTCAATGGATTCTGATTCTTCACTACTACTACCTACTATGGCTAACACATAAGAGGCGATGGTTCCTATACGATTGAATTATGCAGAAATACTGCCAGCAGCCTACTGGAAGGTTTCCCGCTCCCTTCAGTCAACTGCAGTTTATTGCGTGGGAAAATACATAGTAGACACATTAGTATAAACATATTTTGTATATTAACCACATAGTTCCCGATCTCGCGGGATCTCTTCAAAAATGAGATGTGGAAGATATTCCAGGGAACTCTTCAAAAATCAACATAATGAGCTCTGCGTTTGAATTTAATAGATGTATACTCACTTAGGGCATTGAAAAAATAGTTTAAAAACGGACTTAAACTAACTTAAAACTAAAGAAAGCTACGAATTACGAATTTATAACAATTAAAAAAGAAACTATATTACAACCTATCCTCTATGCTATAATAACCAAGCTTAAACTAAATAATTTAAAAGAAACGACTTAAATCTAATCTAATTAATTTATAAATTAGACTTACAATTTTATTAAAAAAACTAACTACAGTAACTACTAATAATCGATATCAAACTAAACCTACGTTAAATAGTTTAACCAAAAAACCAGGAAAACCCAACAAATAAACTTATTAATTGACAAATACAACGAAACCAATTTAGAATATACGAAACAGCAGGACCACTACAGACAAATAATCATACGACTGATAATACACTTTTTCTACGATAGTACCGAAGCGCTCGGCCGATACCCAACCAAATGAATGTAACGAAACCATAGCGCGATCTATTTCGATCCCAACGCCATCTATCGAGGATAAAGACAACTTGGATTATTTATTTATACTCCGTTCGGGCATTTTCTTTGTACTAAAAGTTTAATTATATTGATATTATTTTTTTCATACCTTTTTACTATTTATTTACTTTTTTTCGATGAATTAAAACAATAACATGAACCGAAGTCGTGTAACGATCGACATAGAATTATCTATACTCCGTTAGAGCATTTTCTTTGTACTAAATGTTTTATTATATTGATATTATTTTTTTCATACCTTTTTACTATTTATTAATTTTTTTCGATAAATTAAAACAATAACATGAACCGAAGTCGTGTAACGATCGACATAGAATTATTTATAAATAATTTATTTCTTATTTTTATTTTTTGATTTTTGAAATAAAAATATATCTATGTCCTTTCTAAGGTTCTAAACTATATCTGTACCAAATTTCAACCAAATCCGTCAAATAGTTGCGGAGATTAATGGTATAAGCATAGAATGTTCGACGTGATTCTTTAATTTGACATAACTTTTTTATTTATGAACCGATTGACATGAAACAAACACTAAATGTAAATTTAAGCATCCCACAATATATTCGTGAAAACCGCATCCAACTCGGATCAGCCGTTTCTGAGATTAGCGCGCACAGACGAACAGACAAACAGACAAACAGACAAACAGACAAACAGACAAACAGACAAACAGACAAAAAAAAAGTTAATTACATTTTTGGGTTCGACATCGACATAACAATAACCCCTGCTATTTTTTTTATTTTTATTTTCAATGTACAGACAGCACTTTTCTACGATTTTATTATATGTATAGATTTAACGCTCTGCCAACGGTAGTTATACGCCAACCCATTATTACTGCAACCACTATTCTCTATTTGTACTTGGTGAAGCTTAAAGCGCCGGTCAAGCCGAGGGATGTGACATCTTGACGCTGCCGTTGTATCGATATTTAAAATTGAAATTAAAATTAAACGTTGCGGTTTTCTGTTGAAAATTTCTCCATTATGGCTGGGGATTGGAACCGTGCCCGGTAAATGGCGATAAGCTCTCCCAATATCAGATTGGGACTGACCTAATACTGTATTGGCAAGCGTATATACGTTTCTGTCTGCCCTTCGGGAATTACCTACTAAACGGGGTTTATTATTCATGCTGTGACGTTGATTGTAATTAAAGGCACTTAGTTTAACTAAATACATTTGGACTTTTCAAATGAAGAAATAACTGATTTAGGATTGATTAAATTATGTGTAAACAAAGACACCTGAAAACCAATTTATCTAAATGGTATCAGTGTAATGTTAATCAAATTGGCTTAGAATAACGCTTCATTAAACATAATTAATTAATTAATGGGACCAAGTATTACGATGAATCTTCTAAAACCTAATTAAATGGAAAGGTCATCTGTCTGGAAAAAATGTGTAAAGCGCGGAGATGGAGCTCGAGTTGTAATAGTTTAGCTTTATTCCAGCTTTTAACGTCTTGAATTGTTTTAAAAAACTTGCATCTATCGTTTTACTTTTTTCATTCAGCTTTTTGATTCTTGTCGACATTAACTAAAATTCAATTAAACCTTTTTAGTAGCAAAGGTTAAGTTTGTCATGTCCCGTTGCTAAATTTATCTGGTATTAACAAAACATTATCTATAGGAGCATCTATTTTTGCGAGTAACATTTCTTAAAATACTTAAAAGTTAGCACATCGCCGCTAATTTCGAAAATGCATTAGGATATTCTAACACTACTGACCACGACCTACATGCTCTTGCAAGAAAACGAAAAGGTTAAGGTGACTGGTGGTCAAAAGGTCTTGAATTCTATACCTTTCTGTAAAGCATGTAGCATTACTTAGTGCTTACAAGGGTTTAATCCTTAAGTGGCCTAAGTGGGGCTAATCCGTGGCCTTTGGTCTCGAATGACCCGATCAGCGGTTTTTAAATGAAGCAGCAAATTAGGCTCCGATAGAAAGAGGTTGCGTTTTCGATTAAATATACATGAAAAGGGTGGCTTGTATCTACTTGATTTTTTAAGGTATATGTAATTCATAAGGAAAATTATATGATTGAGCCACTAAACGTGGAAAGTTATAGCATCAGAATTGTTACACATATTTAAGAAAAATATTGGTTTGATTAGATATTCCAGATGTAATTTGCTAATAAGAAAACCTCTTTCGGACGTGCTAGCAAAGTTTACTTTTCTTTAGCATAACTGGTAAAAATACTACACAATCTGTTACCTTTATTCTATAAAGGGAACATTACGTTACCTTACATTATTTTTGGATCGACAAAATATTTCCTTACATACTTTTATCGACACATTGTTACCAAAACATCGACATGTTATCACCCATCCGCATATAAACGGTTCAGCAGTCTTTAATAAATAGCGATATTTTTCTGTCTGAAGTAATAGAAGGCCGTGTCAGCTAACTTTCACATTATTCCCGCAATTATTGCTACGACATTGTCTACCCCTTTTATTATTTGCTTTGAAGACAAACAAGTGGCTCTCCAAACGTTTACAAGTATTATGGAAGGTTGCCATTATTAGTTTCTTTGTATTATTGCGTATCAATATTGGTTGAGTGATCTCGATCATGTGCGTGATTTGTTTTTTTTTGTTGTTTATGTGTGTTTGTGTGTGTGTGCTTAACTTTCAGAACTTCTTTATTTATTTATTGATATTATTATAACTAAGTAATATTTGATCTAAATTAATATTTTATTATATTTTTCCCTCGAGCGGTGCAATAAATAAAATTAAGAAATAGACCCCTAATATAACTTTAGTTAAAAATAACTTAAAGTAAAATAAAAAGAGAATGAATATGCAAAAATATGCCATATTTATTAAAGTATCAAAACCTCTAATACTAGTTACACCTTGTCTCAAGTTGAAGTTTATACTGGAGTATGTACTCAAACCTTTTCTTTTACCATTTTCTTTAATTGAGAACTGTAAGATATACAATAAACTTAAAAGTATTCAACATTCAAAGAGAGATAGGTACCTCAGATATATATACATTGTACATAGATTACATAGGCAGGTTAGATAAGATTATGTACGAAAGTAATAAACATTCTGGCATTTTAAGACGCTACATTCACTTAGCAGAGGGCTCGTAATAATCTTAATGAACACCGAAAGGAGTTACCGTTGAACACTGAACAATTATCAAGTCTCTAAGTGTATTTTGTATTTTACCAACATATTAGGGTTACATACGGTTTTACTTGCCATAAAAGAAAAAAAACACTAAGTGGAGTAAGGGCCTCTAATGTCATTACTTTCAAAAATGTAGCTAGTTACATATATTGGTCAGTTACGTTTAACAGATTCATTGATGACTTCATTACTGACTGTGCAATAATAGATTTTTTTAAAACAACAAACAAGAAGATATATTGTGAGACGAATCATAATGATTGCAATCAATCATCTCCACCCATACAAGCAGTATGAAATTCTTAAAGTGTTACAAAATTATAAAATTGAATTATATTGAAACTAGAATTGAAATAATTTGTCTGACTCAGTGTGAAGTAAAACTAAAATTGTTATCTCGAAATAGTCTTAAATGACGTTTCACATACGGAAACCACAATATAGGCTTCGAAACTCCTACGAAGGAAAATTAGGTACTTGTGTAAACTTTGAATGTGATACTTTTAGCAATTAAATTAATTCTGACGGGTTTCATTCAAGGAATTACTTTTCATTATAGCCCACACTATTACTAAGAAGACAAATTTCGTTTACCTGAATACCTGACTTTCCTGTATCATTGAGATTTCCAAGAAGATTATTAATACTTCAGTCGTCTTTTGGAAAATTTACTAATATTTAGAAATTAATTATTTTGATGGAAGATTTTTACCATAATTATGGCATGTTCCACATAAAGTCACGATGATTCTAATAAACAGTTATAAAGTTACAAAGATTCAAAGTGAACAAATGTAAAATTACATTAAATTTCCACTGCTAGTTTATCAACCTGCTCAAGACCTGTAGGTCTAGTCTCTGTCAAATATGTAGTCCCTTAAAGTCATTACTCATTAGAGCCACCCACAATGATTGAAGATTAAACAATGCCCACTCGTTAATTGTACGACGTTTACAAGTTGATCACCCGCACTTGCACTATAATATCTCCTGCAGCGCTAGTTAGACAGACTAGACACCGTGATCAAAATCGATCAGGGAAAGTTTATTTCGTCGTTCACTGCTGAACAAAGGCCTCCCCCTTAGTCCTCCACGTGGATCGACTACTTACTTACTTACTAATAACAAATTTATTTAATATGCAATTTCTGTATACATATCTAAATACAAAAAAACAGTTCACAACGCATTTCTTTCTATGCATCAAAGTATGAGTATGAGTATCACGTTCACTTCGTACGAAGAGAAGAGAGAACATGATATATAGTGGTGTTGCTGACTCCTGCAGGAACAAAGTGTTGCCTCTGACAAATGTCGCGCTACTTTAGTAATAATAGTTGGCTAACCGACGACCACGGACGCTGTAAGCGACTCATGTTAGGTACCATTAAGTCTTATAGCTGTTGCATGTGGTACTAGTTTACAAGTTCCATTGATTCATTTGTTGAATTAAATATTATTATTTTTATTTAAATATAGTAATTTGTAATGATTTTCTATGTTATCTGCCAATTACTTTAAGATCTCGTCTTCGATGATAGGCCAAGTATTTATAGTACTAGGTAAATAATCAATTTCATCATTTTTTTATATAATCAAAAACCAGTCATTAATTTATATTGTAAGGGAGATTACAAATAGGATAATTCTGCATGCTTTACTTGTATGAAAATTCAAGTATTCTCATTATTAAGCTCGGCATTTAGTTTTGTGTTCGATATAAATTATATTCAGTCTAAACACTAGAATCACTAGATCGTTGATAGTTTCAATAGTTTCTTAGTAAATCCAATGTTATTCACAATAATATTAAGTCTATGGAATTCGAATTCCGAAAACCAATAAAACATTTGAGGATTGATATACAATACGATATTATTCTTAACACCGAATATCCTAATTCTTTATAAGAAAAGCAGCCGTCAGTTATTACCCACTCTGAGACATGTACGGAATAATAAACGGCCAATAGAAATATTGTATTATTATTTTTATGCCCAATCAGCGTACAAACGTATCTAGTATTGCTGTAGTTATGGCTTCAATTCGTGCGCGCATAACATTGCCACTTTTCCTTGTTTTCGTAAGAATTTTGGAAGGCCTTCCTTAGTGCTCCCTAAGGGACCTGCATGACAAAATTATCAGAGACAACATCTAGGTTAGTTGTATGCTTTTAAAGGTCGAAAAACTTAATGGTATTTAACAAGCTTTTATTTAACTCGTTTCAAAAAATTGTATCTAATGCTATCTCATCAGTTTTTTGGAATAACATTCAGTAGCAAATGTTTTTTAACTCCCTCATTATCTATTTCACTTTAAAAAAAAGTCTTAAGATTTTTTTCGCTTGATAGCAACTTCAAGACATAATACCATAACATCGATAAGCAACTCCAAGAAAGACTTGGAGCTTGTTATCTGTGAGTGAGACGTTTTACTTCACAAACTAAAAGTTTTTATCTTCAATTTGAATTTAATATAAAAATCAACTTCTATTTTCTTCTGCGTATCTATTTTACTTGAAGATTTCTCGTTCTTCGGTGCACTCAAACGATTTACGTAGTTCACATCACTAGTAATTTTATTTCAAACTAGCTTTTGCCCGCGACTTCGTTCGCGTGGAATAGTGACTTCCGGCAAATTTTTGGTTTTAACCACATAGTTCCCGATCTCGCGGGATCTCTTCAAAAATGAGATGTGGAAGATATTCCAGGGAACTCTTCAAAAATCAACATAATGAGCTCTGCGTTTGAATTTAATAGATGTATACTCACTTAGGGCATTGAAAAAATAGTTTAAAAACGGACTTAAACTAACTTAAAACTAAAGAAAGCTACGAATTACGAATTTATAACAATTAAAAAAGAAACTATATTACAACCTATCCTCTATGCTATAATAACCAAGCTTAAACTAAATAATTTAAAAGAAACGACTTAAATCTAATCTAATTAAAAAAAAATTAGATTTACAATTTTATTAAAAAAACTAACTACAGTAACTACTAATAATCGATATCAAACTAAACCTACGTTAAATAGTTTAACCAAAAAACCAGGAAAACCCAACAAATAAACTTATTAATTGACAAATACAACGAAACCAATTTAGAATATACGAAACAGCAGGACCACTACAGACAAATAATCATACGACTGATAATACACTTTTTCTACGATAGTACCGAAGCGCTCGGCCGATACCCAACCAAATGAATGTAACGAAACCATAGCGCGATCTATTTCGATCCCAACGCCATCTATCGAGGATAAAGACAACTTGGATTTTATACTCCGTTCGGGCATTTTCTTTGTACTAAAAGTTTAATTATATTGATATTATTTTTTTCATACCTTTTTACTATTTATTTACTTTTTTCGATGAATTAAAACAATAACATGAACCGAAGTCGTGTAACGATCGACATAGAATTATCTATACTCCGTTAGAGCATTTTCTTTAACTAAAGGTTTTATTATATTGATATTATTTTTTTCATACCTTTTTACTATTTATTTACTTTTTTTCGATAAATTAAAACAATAACATGAACCGAAGTCGTGTAACGATCGACATAGAATTATTTATAAATAATTTATTTCTTATTATTTTTTTCATACCTTTTTACTATTTATTTACTTTTTTTCGATAAATTAAAACAATAACATGAACCGAAATCGTGTAACGATCGACATAGAATTATTTATAAATAATTTATTTCTTATTTTTATTTTTTGATTTTTGAAATAAAAATATATCTATGTCCTTTCTAAGGTTCTAAACTATATCTGTACCAAATTTCAACCAAATCCGTCAAATAGTTGCGGAGATTAATGGTATAAGCATAGAATGTTCGACGTGATTCTTTAATTTGACATAACTTTTTTATTTATGAACCGATTGACATGAAACAAACACTAAATGTAAATTTAAGCATCCCACAATATATTCGTGAAAACCGCATCCAACTCGGATCAGCCGTTTCTGAGATTAGCGCGCACAGACGAACAGACAAACAGACAAACAGACAAACAGACAAACAGACAAACAGACAAACAGACAAACAGACAAACAGACAAACAGACAAACAGACAAACAGACAAACAGACAAACAGACAAAAAAAAAGTTAATTACATTTTTGGGTTCGACATCGACATAACAATAACCCCTGCTATTTTTTTTATTTTTATTTTCAATGTACAGACAGCACTTTTCTACGATTTTATTATATGTATAGATAGATGATTGGTTAACAAGAATCTTTCAGTGTATTTTCCTTTAGAATAATTCACGAGTAAAAATGTAGGATTTATGTTTTTATAGTTCTTGTAACTATTTCAGAAATAGTCTTGAATTCATTCTCAAAAAGTACAAAACACTATTTTTATATTTAGAATCAGTTTCTTGAAAATGAAAACTTCTTGAAAATGTATTAATATAATTTGATATCTATGTAAAGATTCTAAATGTTGATACACTTTACTTAAATAAATAAGAAAATCATAGACTTATCGGTATTATACTGTAAAACATGAGTGAGAAACTTGATTGCTTAATTATGTTGTTTTTCAAAATTGCCGTGCCGAAATTCTATAGTGGGATATACGTAGTCTTTCTATAAAGCGTAGTTTCTTTGAAAGTATTCCAACCTTTGTTTTCTAAGCGTTCGACACAGTGCAGTGAGATTCTCATATCAGATATACCACGATTTGCATGCAATGCAACCCAACGTGGGACGCATGGGAACGCCCATCCTGATAACTGGGTAAACATTCAGATTTATCTTTTAATATCCAACGCCTTGTTTTTCGAATACTCTACTAGAGTTTAGTGGTACTTTTTTAAATGAAGCAATTATAAGTCTATAGAGGTTGTTGAATTAAACTTGATCTTCAAGTAAGAAAATGATAAGATACAACATTATAATAGCCAAACTTTAGACTACACATATAGACTACAACTATGAGTATCCTTTATACATAAATCTCCACACTTGGTAGGCGAGGTAATGATCACGGTTTAAAAAGATAAGGTAAACTAAACTAACTACTAAACAGAGAGCACTGCTATCTTACTACTTACTACTTATAGTATTTAAGCGTGGGAGAGCCATGACGGCCTCACAGAAATCGACATGAAACAACGCTTGCGTTGTGGCGACCGACTTATACCATAAAAAACTTCTTTACAACACCCATGAGAAGAGAAGGGATAAAAAACCTACGTATACTGTTCTATTTTTATAACACAGCTTAGAATTTTAAAATGTCATAAATAGACATTCAGACTGAATTTCTAACCTAAGCAAGCGAACTTTGAACCAGTAAGCCGTTGAAACTGCACATTCTTTCACAAGCGCTCATGCGGAAAAATATTCCACCGCGAGTCAGGTAAAAGCCAACTATTGCACACTTTAACTCAGCAGTATCTGCAGTACAAAGCAATGCTCCTATATCAACATTAGAACGGAAGGGAATGAAGACAGTGGGTAGTTTCAGCAGCAAATTGCAATTACCGTTATTGCGGTAATTTGGAGGCCCCGAGACCGGGCCGGCGCGGTGCAAAACTACTAACATCTTGGAACGGTTACCGCTTACAATTTATAATAGAGCATTGCCGTTCACTTTAGTACTAGGTATATATTAAAAGCTATGTTTTTTAAAAGAGTATTATGCTGTGTTCAGATTTGCATATTGTGAGGCTAGTATGTTAGTGTGGATAGGAAATGTGTTTTTATAGCAATTTTATCCTTGAATGGGCTATAATATAATATCTCACAGATTTCACTGTCGATTACAACAATTATTTGTTAAATTTATTTATTTGTTTAATCTTCACATTTAGTTGAGTTAGTATACTGTACGACTGTTTTGTCTCAGAGTTTAACACCTTCGTAATTATAAGCAACTAGTTTCTGTCAGTAGTTTCACACGGCTTACCAATGTCTTTGTAGAAATACTATTAAGTACAAAACGCGTTAAAGAATATACTTACTATAAATACTAACATTATTATAATATTATGTTCCCAGAAAATTTCTAAAACAAGAAAATGGCATGTTAACTCGGCAAAGTTCATTTGTGTACCGAAAGGTTTTACATTACACATTTTCCGAGAAGTATTTTGTAATAATTAAATCTTACAAACCCATGAAGTTGTTTTACGCGAGCCGAGTAATGGGTAAAGTTTCATTGCGAGCTTTTATCTAATTTATTTTTATTGTTATATGAGCCAGTTTATGCCCCATTTTATATCCTTTGTAGTAGTTACAATCAAGAGTACTGTTCGTGATATGTTTTGTTAAAACGTCACTCTACTCTTTCCTTTGTTAGATATTGGCAGATGTGTTCCAGGAAGTGTCTGCTGTTTAATCTTCTTAGGGTGCTTTTGCACCAGAGATGTGCATACTACGTTGTTGTAGATGACATTTAGCTTCCAACAATCATATTCATAGGGGCACACAGCTTAGCACTGGTGGAAACGGACTTAGCTAAGTTATATTTTTATATGGAAAGATGCGTGCTATGAATGGCTTCCCTACTACCGATACATCGCATACTCGAGTGACATAGTTACACAGCACACCTCTGCTGGAAAAGCATAATTATTGTTGCAGTTTCGAAATTAATTTGGGTGGTACAGACTTAGGCTTAAAGGCAATTTTTGGTTTTGGAATCAACATCATTGGCCTTTTATATCATACACTGCTATCACTCTTTAGTTTTACATACATATTACAATGAAAGCAGAATAAATATACCAATAATCAATTTTATAAATATCCTAAAAGAAGTCGACAAAAACAATGAAAGTAGCATGGAAATACCGCCATAAAATTTCATTACGGAGGGTCTATGATCATGTGCCAGAAGATACTCATACATATGGTTTGACTTTACGACAGACTCCTTTCCACCCTGTATTTATAACACCAAGTACTATCCCTGGACTCGTTTATTGTATGAAGGTAGACAAATCTGAAGTCGGATCGAACAGCTGAATCTCTAGTAGCGATAAAACCAGGTAAGATTGAGAATCCTCCCAAGCTATTCAGTCTTACCTCACTTTATATAAACTACGTCAGAATGTATTAGAAAAGTGCAAGTCTGTTCAATAATATATGTGACATTCGCAGATTTATACTACCTTCTGCCGCCGGTTTAGTTCATGAGGACAGAGGAATATTTATTACAACAACCCCCCTTTTGGATATCGTTGGATGATTTACGTTTTATAGTCTGTTCTTTAAATGAGAATAGAGTATATTAAGATGTGTGTGCTAATGTGTCAGGATTTTTATTGATACTGTCATGAGTTTCATAAAGTCAAAGTCAAAGTCAAACGGTCTCGGTCTCGATTCTCGGGTCGGGCAAAGTATTTATTGATACTGTCATGAGTTTCGTATTAGGCTCACGGCCTATTACATGGGACTTAAAACACAAATGGTGAAATGTGGGTGTACATTGTATTTGCCAATAACTTTATTACCAACTGTATTTTCGAAATAAAATAATTTGTGTTCCATTTCCTTGCATTTTTCATGCAATAGAGACAATGGAGTAAATATTTTATTTCATTGTGATTCGCTCGCGTTGGATTGTGTTACAGTGTCGAGGGAATTGGAGAATTAACGATGCTCTCAGTTGTGATCCGTCACTATTGGCGCATTTTTCAATCCAATGTATTAATCAATGGTGCACTATTTTTATGCGTCCATGTATATTTTACTCATATTTTCGTTAGGTAAAGAGCTTGAGGAAAATAATACCATGACAAAGAGTAAACGAAGAATGTCTATTATTTATTATAGTGCACATCTAAGTGCTTCTATGTGATAAGACAACGCAATAACTCAGAGAGAACCATCAACAAAACAATTGTTTAAAGCAATTTAATTTTTAAAATTGAAAATTCCAAGCCTTCCCATCCTCCTTGCTCTTGGCTGTGAAAAACTATATTGCTTTTTTTATTAAAAATACGAAGTGTTCCAACGAGGGGCAAACTGCCACTAAAACGTTATGGTTACTGCGGTGACATTCACACGAATACCTAACTTATAAAATTGGTAATCCCCTACGCAATAGCCACCCTTCTTGGGTACCCGATAAAGTATTACCTACGATGTACTAAGGATTATTTTCGGTCCTACGCCGATATTGTTTAACGTTATTCCGACTCATTTTTTGCTTTTTATTTCTTTTATTTCTCTCTGTTTTAGTATTTGTACGTGGCCTCTTATCGTTGTCTTATATTAGCGGGGGCTGACCCAGGTTGATGAAGCTTATGAAATACGCCAGTGTATATCAACTACTTTTCGCGAAGTAAAAAAAAACTTGATAATAAAGTTTTCTCGTTATCTCGTGAAGTACAATGCGTAAGTACTTAGAAGAGATATTGATATTGCGTCCTTAAGTACCAATTGTAGGGAAATGGAGTTGGGAAGAGATGGGCCTACACTGTGTTATTATTACGTAAAACAATAATGTTGTATTCGAGTAATATATCAAAAATAACTCGCATAATAACGTCTGACAGAGTAATGTGGTTCTCTGAAATATTCGTGCTTCGCAGAATAGTTTTGCGTGTAATGTAGGTATTGTTCATCATAATAACATAAATAATTGTTACGATTCGCGCGGTGCCACCGATCGTGGAACAACACATTTACATTAAGAGAGCCAATAGCTGCAGCGAACGTTACGCGAAATTTCCATTTGGTATGTAACAGTTTGCCGAGCGGAATTATTAGTCAATTGTTTGAATACCACGCTATTGTTACTGTGTAAACGTAACGTTTGTGTTCATTGTCTTTGAACGACTTTTGTATGTCCTGCGTTTAGGGCTGAGGCACTTACGATGTTTAGTATAAACGACGTAATCTTTGTATAGACATTACATGATGTCTTGTTTATATGTCTTGCAATGTTGATCAAAAATGTTTGAAGAGCGATAATTGCTAAGCAATCACCTAGTTATGTCCAAACATTGATTGGTGTTCAATTCAATTAACTACTTAGTGTATATTATTAGCATGTAGTCTGTGTATGAGTATATACATAGTGTGTTGGATGCAGTATGCAACATTAAGATAAATAACCTCAGAATACAAGTCATCATAACATAACGCAAACGAAACGGCAAAAGCGGAGATTCAAAAAGAAACTTAATTTACAGTTTCCTTTAAGATGCAGTGCCCTTTCAAAAACCGGCCCGCGGTGATGTTACTTTACATTTCGTCTTGGAAAAGGCAAACAAAAAAGTTCATAAAAATTCAGTCGAGAGAGGTGGTTGTCCTTTTTTGGTCGCCGCGTCGCTCCGCCAACGGGACGATGTAAAAGAGTCCGACAGAAACTTGTTTGAAGAAGTCGATTTAAGTTACGAAAGGAGAGCACCTAAATTACATTTTATCACAAATTTTCATAAAACAATAAAAAATATTATGCATTAAATTATTAGACGTACATCTGGGAACGTTTTGATCAAATTACTGAACTGTAAGTATGTATGTTCAGTAAATAAAAGCCAATAATACATGTACTTATAGTAAGAATGGTGAATAAATAAAGTCCGTTGTTTGATCAGGTAAGGAACTACAAAATGCCTTTTGCCAAAGTTCGGGGTTTGAAGACAAACAAAACTTCAGACGCCTTATCAACTTTCGCTCCAGTGATTAGTAAATACGAGACGCTGGTTACATGCGTACCCGGGAAGTAGGTACCTATATCAAATTACGAATACAATATCGATTCCATAGAAATTTGAGACCCTATTATTATCATAACAACGATCCCAGTCCGCAAGCGACAATCATTATTTTCACACTTAACAAAGTACTCCTCACATAAAAAAGCGTCCATAAGCATAAACTCCGCGAATTATTCGATTCATTTCAAAGGAATCCTACTAAAAGGAACGCGAGACTAACTCAAAGCTTTTATATCTCGTTTGGAGGCGCCTTATTGTCTTCAGTGGTATATGTATTAAAGCTTGCTTTCTCTTGCGTAAATAAAATCCATTGGAGAGAGAAGTGCTTGGGAGCAAGTGCAAGGGTGGGGGTCTAGGTGTAATGCCTCATGCGAGTGTCGGGGACAATGCAAAGTAGATTGAATTGGAAAAAAGACTTGAACGGAATGGCGGCTTTCGGCACCCCGGGGAAAAGGGAACTCGCTCCGAAGGGTTAACAATGAGAGCGATGTCCATAGATGTTACCGCTTTGCAGTGTTGTGAAGTACAGTTTTGGATTCATTTTCCTATTAAGGAAAAGGGAGTGTATTGAGGAAAAATTTTGCTTGAAATTTTCGTCTAAAATAAAAGTTTTTAAACATCGTACAGCACTCGAACTTTTGCTTAAAGAACAAAGGTCTCTCTACGTGTATAGGCTCGTATTTTTAACATTATGGACGATTTCTCGCGCAGATTTATTTTCGTGAACGCAGTATTCATTTTCATATTGGCAGCCGCCATTAATCGGACAACAGCCATTTTGCATTGCATTACCATAATTTAATTTAACTAATCAATTTAAACTTCATACAGTATAATTTATGTTATATTGATTATTTTATAAAATATTTATGTATGTGTAAAAGTTTTTTGATTAGTTTGATCGATGGTTGATATAGTTTTTTAAATCTTGGTCAGATATTGTGCTCGTTCCATATATTTTTATCTCGTTATATATTTTTACAATACAATTTCATTTTGCATTGTAAAAATATGAATGCCTATATCATCAGTTTTATTTACCTTTTTACCAATTTGGATCATATCTCAATAATTATATTAACTACACTTATATTTAAGTTTCATTTACTTACATTATAACCTATTTTGATAAATCATTCTAAATATGCACTTGAAAAGGCTTACACATTACCTAAGTATCAACTTCTAGAAAAACGTTCGAACGGAATGAGAGTAAATGAGAAATTCTTTCGTTTAAATATCTACAGAACTATCTATGAGAGATGCTTGAAGTATTTAGTAGTTACCGTTGCTCGGTTTCAATGTGCGCAGTTTTATTTGCAATACACTACAAATGCCAATAAATGTTTTGCAATTAACTGTTTTCTTTTTTCTAAATGCATTACTTTGTTTATGTAGGTTAGAGTCAGAGTTCTCTAAGGGGTAGTTCGCTCACTAGGTGGACTGAAGACATCGCCAGCGTCGCGGACAGCTAATGGATGAAGGTGGTGAAAATATCGTTCAACGTGGAGGACTAAGTGGAGGCTGATGATGATGATGCACCTATATAGGCACCTACAATTTAGTTTTATTTTAAATTATAGACTTGTTATGGAAAATTATACTATTGCCAAAAACGGAGAACAGCTAGACTGAGATTTTTGACAGTGAATCGACTACCAACTTATACATATAGGATGACTGGTAATAAAATTAGTGAACGATATTTAAACACGTGATTATACCTATATTTTAACCGACACTGGAATGAAATCCAAGAACTAATAACTAAACACAGTTGCATTTATGATTTTATGAATAGGTATTGAGTGAAAATGTTTCAAATCCCTTGAGCAATATTGATATAGAAAGTAGGCCACAGCGTAGGTTTGTTTTCTAACGAACTTTCGTGGGTTCAATTCCTACGCGAAAAGATAATTTTTAAAAGAAGTTTGGTATGTTATGTCTAAGAAAGTGATGTAGGTTTGTTTTGTTATCACACCTACAACTTATTGTAGGTATATTATGTGGATCTGAATAATAACAAACTAAATATATTTATAATACTTTAAAAATAGAATGTTATACTTTTTATATCCGTATTATGCCAACTTTTATTAGTAACTCAAGTTTTACTGTTATAATAGCGCAGAATTTTACAGTTCTATCGAAATAATTAGTATATATTTTCGAAGAATAATATAAAATATAATGATTACGATTGGAAGGAACTAAGTCGAGAGCGTCGAGAGTTCCAATTATCGATTTCATTGTATCAATGTATATTTTTTATTATAGTTTAAGAGACTTACTACATTTTAACTTTAGACCTTCGCTTAAGAAAAGATTTCAACAAACCCGAAGTAAGCTGCTTAAGTTTTCTACAAAATGTTTTACTTACCTATCTACCTGACACTAGACTCGACTGACGTAGTATTGTAGTCGATGTAACATTAAAATCACATTTTGCTATTTACATCGGTGTTAGATAAAGGAAATTATCTTAAACGGTTTAATTTTACTGACTGAGTTTCTTTTATATTAAAAAATATTCATCATCGACTGCCCCCGTTAGTGGCCACTACTGTCCAAAGTCTCTTCTCATATGGAGAAGGTTTGAGCATTAATCACCAAGCTTGCTAAATGCGGATCGGCGATTTTAAACTTATAATTAGAAATTATAAGTCTAGGTTTCCTCACGATTTATAATTTTTGGCAATTGAAGCAAGATTGGAAGAACGAGTGAGTCTTAGTGAGCAGTTGTCAATACTCACATAAAACTTTAGTTTAAATTGAAAAGATGTTAAACAACCATTAAACATATTGTTCGTCGATTTCAAGACGTGTCTACTTAAACGTGAATCCGATTTGAAATTACCAGCAACTAAGGAAATAGGAAGCGTACAAATCACGATATTTTCCAAGCTATTGCAATCATTGGATGCACTCGTCTGCGTTTTACCACTCAACAATGAACCTTTTAATTTTATTATTTGTTATCACTTATGCATTTCTTTAGAGGAGAAATTTTTTTCAAGTTCGCTAGATGCTAGCCATGCGACCAGCGCGACAATCGCCGCGTTGGTCGTGGAATGCGGCTTGAACGTGCCTCTAGCATGTGTACTATTATGTATC
Source organism: Spodoptera frugiperda (assembly GCF_023101765.2). Classification (NCBI taxonomy): domain Eukaryota; kingdom Metazoa; phylum Arthropoda; class Insecta; order Lepidoptera; family Noctuidae; genus Spodoptera; species Spodoptera frugiperda. The sequence continues at coordinate 6,195,100 of NC_064241.1, read as the reverse complement.
CGATAACACAATTTTAATTTAGTATATCTCACGAAAATTATGACATGTTAAAACGTTTTATGACTGATTGAAATTGTATACTGTATAAATAAACAGCAAACGCAAAAGTAGTCACCGAAGAATCACTAGTGACTGGAGCTTCATAAAAAAGATGTTAAACAACAGTTAAACAATGATTGTCAGATTTCAAGAATCGTTGATGCTACTTCAAACGTCAAACACAAGTTTAGTATAATAAAGCAATAAAAATAGGAAGCGTACAAATCACGTAATTTCAGAGCTATTGCTCATTATAAATTGGATGTACCGAAGCTACAAACTTTGTGAAAGAGTTATTATCATTTGAACTGATCTTGCTTTTACACGATTTCTTTAGTTTTTCTTCCTCGTTGATTATAAGTATAACCCTAACTGTTGGTGTCCTGTAGTTGTAAGTTTTGATATTTTTGTTTTAAAAATTTTAAGTTTGTAAACATACCCACACACTAAGAAAATCCTAGTCTGGAACAACTGTTATCGCAGTTAAAAATGATTGCAGAAACAAGAATCGTTGATGCATTCAAACTCAAACACAAGTTTAGTATAATAAAAATAAAAAAAGGAGTTTGTAATTTCAGAGCTCGCTCATTATAAATTAATGTAAACGAAGCTACAAACTTTGTGAAAGAGTTTTTATCATAAACTGTTTGCTAACACGATTATTTAGTTCACTTCCTCGTTGATTATAAGTATGACCCTAACTGACTTGGTCGTAACTGTGCAGTCATATTAAACATGCATCTTTCCTTTTGGTTCTATCTAAATGAATAAGATAATTTCGATTACGTGGCATCAGGCATTTACCTAAGGATGTGACTGCATTCAATTATGGTAACATTAGAAACCATTATCTTTTTCCAATGTGTGAAAGATTACCCATTCTCAGATCTGACGATAATACTAAAATCGCTTCAGTCACGTGCAGTATCAAATGTATATTGATTTTTATATTCAGTATTTTAAAGACTACTGATGCTATAAATGGCGTAACTACTTGTATCCTAACTGCTACATTTGCACTGTTAGGTATCATTATGTATATTAATTAAGCAAGTAACGTTCTAATACGGTCGTCACGCTTTTATATACTGTATAAAATTCCAGACAAAACTATTAACACTTTTAGTCGACCTGGTAATTTAATCTAAGACTTAAAAGTCCGTGTTTGCCTTTATACAAAAGGGGCGACAAACTCCCAAGTAATTTCCACTGTCTTCTTCGTTTAACTAATAGAGTCGCTTATATTAAATAAATTTGTTTTGTTCGTTGTTTTAATTTAATTTTGAGTCTTTTTTCTGTTTGGGCAAAGCCAAACCCGGAGTTCTGTAAGTACTTCGAATTACCTACGCTATAGAACATTTAGAAAAATGGAAGTTAGTAAGGTACACGGTTTGCTAAAATCAAACATTATATGAATGTTAACTAAAAATTATGGTTCCTCATCATAAGGAGACGCGGCGACATCGCGCAGCCTACTGTAAATTTAGTATGTCTTACGATAGTTATTATAAAAATAATATAATTTTATACGAAACATGTGATTACACCACATATTCTTCGAAACGAACTTAAGTCTCCCCGTTCCAACTCACCTCTTAGCACATAGGACAAAACTAAAATTACTAACAAGTAATCATGCAACTATCTATTAAACTATCTACCTATTAAAGTAAATACACGAAATTTAATAACAGTATCCATCCACAAGTAATTAGTCGAGTACTATGCAAATATGATATTGAGTAAGAGCAACCGTGAAGTTGGAGTTCATTATGCACCACAATACACACTGTTGATTACTTCCGACCGCAGACACGGTCGCCATGACACTTGCGCTGTCTTTAATAACATTAAACTGGTGTTCGGTCTGATTGAATGTATTTCATATCTCCGTAGGATGGTAAATTACCGAATTTAATATTTGATTTGAAAATTAAGGTGTTGAGTTTTTTTGTATGGTTGGTTTACATTTTAACATGATTCAGAAAAGGGTTTTTTTGTTGGTTGGTTGAGGGGGAAAATCATTCAATGACGTCTCCCGCCTTGGGCGAGGCGAGAGATGGTGTCAGACTTTTACTGACAAAAAACCACTCCGTTTCTAATGCTGCTTTTTGACCCGGAGATCCGGTAACCCACCAGGTATTCCATAGCTCCGGTCAGAAAAGGGTGGTGAGACAATATCTCCTAAAACTAAATTTTATAGGTTCAAAAATGAGATTGACTGTAGTGTAGTTGCAGGTCCTTTGAAAAAGCAGAAATGATTAGGTTAAGATAGAAGGTTAAAATAGAAGAACTTAAACTTAATTTTTTAACTTAGTCGTACAGGTGCCTAGTTACTTGAAGTAATCGTAGGTACAATCATCAGATGTGTCAGCTACATAGCAAAATTTGAAGTTGTGGCTAACATTGCATGTTGTGAAAATAAATAGCACAATCTGTATACATAATTATTTACATATTATGTAACATCAATAATTTTATTAATGACCAAAACAAAATTGCCTGTATTGTATATACCCTGACTGACAGTTCCATTAATTGATAACACATAACAAAATCAAATTACAATTACTGAGTGAAAGCGCTAAGCGTGAAATGCGTTTATTTCATATCCCTACGGATGTCATTACCGATAATAATAAATACGAGTATTTAATAATAATGGTATATGCATGTTTATAGGAAATGTAAATAGACTGAATTACCTTTTCATTTAGTTCATGTATGATTTTATTTTATACAAGAAGGAATAATTCCAATTAGGAAACAGATGTAATAGTATGGTTAAGACTGTCAACAATAACTGTATAATAACTGTAGATTGGCTTAAGCTATAAAATATTTATGTTTTTCTACTAATAAATAAATTATAATATCTTGTGCGAAATTTTATGATCCAGAGTTATGCGTTTAGATTATCAGCAATTAGAAAATTATACTTGTGTAAAATTACATAATCATGAACGTATTAAACGAAATAATTATATCAAAGAAACGAATAACGACATCAAAAAACTTTGACTATTTATAAACCATCAATAGGAATGAACATCAATACGAATTACTTCTCGCCTCATATCTAATTACGAAATGAACACCAAACGTCATTATCCCCACTTACCATTTGGAATTTCACACGTAAATATTATTTTAATGTAGTTTCGGCCGACGGATTAACAGCCATGCCCACAGTGCTCACACAGAGAATAAAAAGAGAAATTAAAAATAGTAGTGTCACATTTATTATCACGAAGGACCGTTATTTAATTTTTTTAGTAAAAATGTTAAAATTGTTTGGCATTTTGGTTAGATTTAATGCTTGAAGTGTTTGAAGTGACTTCAGCCAATTTTGTTTTCTGGGTAATAGATTTATTTTTATGTATAACCTTTAAAGCTAAAATTGATATAATGGGCCACCTGAATGCTTCGTTAAAAAAACATATTGTTGAAAAAAATCTTCGATTTTATCGAAAACTGCCTCTTTTCGAAAGAGAGAAAAACTAAGAACAACCCAATTCATCAGTGATCAAAGCAAAACATTCAATAACCTTCACAAAAAATCTCAAACACAACAACACTATAACAAAAAAAATATACTCAAAAAATCCTTTGAAAAATATGAAGCTGGAAAGTAAAAAGTAAAAACTAAAACATGACATGAGCTCACCTTTTCGCTCCCTGCCACCGTCGTGTCTAAACACTATGGGTCGGTTGTGCTCGCGTCGCCACAACACGGTCGGCGGCGGCACCCCTGTTGCGGTGCACGTCAATCTTATACTCCCGCCCTCTTGTGCCGAGCTACCCTCTGTCACACTGTCCACTATGTCCGGCGGGATCACCACGGATAAATGACCCATCTGACAAAAATAATTGTCCTTGTTACACTTTATTAGTGGAGTCTTTTGTTTTGTTAGGAATAGCGTCATGAGATTAGGAGTGGTGCAAAAGTAGACTTTGTGTTAGTTGGTTTTAAGTAATATCTTGTGTACAGATTTCTCAGAAAAAAGCTATATCCTGTGATAATCTAATTAAAATTTTTGTAGTTCTATCATAATCTATGACACAATTTAACCGACACTTGTAAAATTTTGGTCCAAATGTTTCGCGAAAAATAGTTTGAAAGCAGTTAAAAAAAATTGTTTCACCGCAGTCTGCGGTATTTGCAGTTTAGACCGCATAACCGCCATATTTAATCAAATCAATCGCCATTTTAATTAATCACAACAGATTATACTTATCCATCTATACAAACACAAAGACTAATTTCATAAATTCAATTGATATTGAGTTTGTGGTGAAAATTAATTTCGCCCTAATTTGATAAACACCTAAATTCATCGCTCGCGTTTTGAGGTAATTACGTGCTTAAATATTTGGAGAGGATTACATCATGTATTTAATGTAAAATGAATAAACCTAGCCGGCGCGCTTTGAAAAGTAAAATAAACCGCCGTATAATCCTTGACGCCATCGCCGTAACTAGTTAGATGTAATACCCGTTCTTGTTTTACTTTACTTCGTTGTTAAATACACTGTTTATTTTGTCAGGATATTCACTCTTATTTAGGTCGAGCAACTAGCACAGTTTATAGTTATTAAGGAAATGATGTTCGAATACCACGAATATATTATTACTTATTGCAAATTCTCCAAGAAACAGCACGTGCAGAAGAATGGAATTCTTATTTGTACGTGTTTTGTTGTAAGTCCACTGTTATTGATTTCTGCAAAGCACTTAATCAGACGTTCACTCGCCCTTGCTGAGAATTCCATTATAATTTATTGGAAAATGAAATAAGTGCTTGTTGCACTCGCTGCTTGATTGAACACTCCTTGTTGTTACACAACTTCACAACTATCGTTATGTTCACAGCGTTCTCTTTTAAACGAAACAAATGCTATCTTGAAATGTAACATTTAAGTTTTGGAGCGCTCTCTACGAAATAACTTCTTACTTTGTAAAGTCAGACGGCTGTATGCGACAAAGTGTAGCTTACCTGACTCTTCATAGGGTCTGTGTTAACTTGGCACATATAGGTGCCAGAGTCGTTGGCCTGCACGTTACTAACGTGCAACTTCCACGTATTGTGGTTGTTGTAAGTGACGCTCAGCCGAGGATTCAGCGCCACCATGTTCGTGTGTATCGCCAGAATCGCTTTCGAGTCTGACTTAATCCACGCCACCTAAAAATAATATTGTCATTATTTCACAGTTCGATCAAAGCCTTATTGGATTCCTTATAATCGGTAGCGACAATATAAATATTGACGACGAGACAATACAGACAGAATTGGCTCTATGTTGACACAGAGACAGTGTACCTACTGTACATATTTTTATAACAGAAACGCTATTATGAAGTTTATAATCAAAGTCAAGAACATTTGAAACGCTCGGAAGCTAAATTTAACAATGCAATTAGAGCGGGTGTCTGCGAAACAAAACGGTTCTGTACGGTTGCATACAAGCGTGAAATTTCATTTTATATCTAGGATTAATGTCATAAATCGCTCGCATTTCCCCGGAGCTCTCGCGAGTTTTAAATCGTTTGTATTGTTCACAGTGAAGACGAAACTTAATGTGACTTAAACGCTGTAGCAAATGTAAAACTGAGGGTACGACACGTGAAATTGTGGAGAGTTTCGCGGGAGGAATGCGCGGTGTCTCATCCGCGTCGCACCCGAGCATTTTTCATGTGACATCTCGCTTTGTTGTGGTTGGAAAATAAATTAGTAACAATTTCATTGTTTGTGAGAATTATTTCCGTCGAGTTTCAGCGTAAGCGCGGCTAGTGCTGCCGGCTGAATGCGAGCACTTGTCGCAACTACCACTTTTTGTTGCGAGTACAAGCTTTCATAGTTAGATGTTTACATACTGTTCCATTTGAGTTATAGACACGATTTATGTTTCGCGGTTTGCGAGTTTAAAAGTTAATGAGTGCATTAATTAGCTCTGGATTTATGTGTTTTCAGTTTTTGTATTTAAAGCGGCTACTTGTTACAGTTTACAGTTTTTATTTATGTAAGCATTTATTGCTGCTTCTCGCTAATGCTTATTTTTAAAATGGTATTTTTAAATAAACAAATGAACTACAAATAGTAGTAAAATCTATAAAACAGTTTAGTTTTGTTAATGCATAGGAAGCTATGAGCTAATGTTTAACAATTAGAAGACATTAAGATACACAATCCGTAAACAAACAAGGCTAAAACAAACATGTCGAAAAAAATCTTAAATGACACCAGTAATCCAAGCATTTACAGCCTCTGCAATATGAACCTTATTGTTCAACACTTAAAGTTCTATATACTTAAAACCGGTATTACAATAGGAACTGCAGTATTACGCTTTATTTTACTAACATTTGAATTTCATAGCTCAAAGCGTTACTAACGAACTGTGAGGCATAATTGCGAGGGAAAATATTGAGGCTAATTTACCCTTTCCTTCACATTATATATTCTTTATCATTTTCTTTCACATATAATGGTGAAGATTCAAGGAAAATGTTACAACGGTAAGTGGCTTTCGTGTGATTTTAGTTCGTTTTACATGAAACGTTTTGCTGGTATTATAACTAATTAGGGCTTTCATGTATGGCGTTAAATAATTGTTTTTTAAAAGCTAAAGTTAAAAGTATGAGATTGCTGGGTTATAAACTTTCAAGGAATCGTTTATCGGAGGCTTTTTTTTTTTTAATTTTAGGGTGGAAAATCATCCAATGACTTCTCCCGCCTTGGGCGAGGCGAGAGGGAGTGTCAGACTCTTACTGACTAAAAACTACCCCGTTCCTACTCCTGCCCTTCGAGCCAGAGCCCCGGTAAACCCGCTAGGTAGTCCGCAGCTCCGGATTAGGCATCAGCCCTACTGGGCCCCATCTGTGGGGGTCTGATGGCTCTTTGAGGCGCGCGCAGAGCGCGACGCGCCGCACGCACGGGTCTGGTTCTGGTCGGGCGATGAGCTACCCTTGCTCGCCGTCCGCAGACCCGCACTTACGGTGGCCGGAGATCGTCTCGGGATCCCCTACGCCCGGAGTGTCTCTCGCGACGGCTGGGGCGTGAAGAGGTTCGTTCTCACACGCGCCCCGCCTCCTCCTTAGCTAGCATGACTGCTTCGCAGAAGGAGGAGACGGCATCCCAGTCCCCCTCGCTCCGCACCATGGCTTGTATCAGTGCCGGACGCGAGAGGGCGCCGTCGCCGACCACATCCCTGAGGACACGGCAGTGCTCAGACCGCAAGCGTATGTTCCACCGTGTCCTCCGGGCGGTCTTCGCAGTGATGACACCCGGGCGTTTCCTCCCGCCCAATCAGAAACAGGAACCTACCGAAGCTTCCATGTCCGGTAAGCACCTGCGTCAGGCGGTAGGTGAGGACGCCGTGGCGCCTCTCTAGCCACTCCTCAAAGAGGGGACTTACCGCTGCAATGACAGCGAGCACAGCCCTCGGTTGCGACAGTCGCTGTTGCCATTCCGCCATGAGATCGCGCCGGAGCTCATCCCGCCACGCACTAATCTGGCGCGGCAGTGGAGTTTCGCCCCGGCGACGCGCGTCGGCGCGCAAACTAAAGACGCGGTTTATCGGAGGCTAAGGTACACTTCGATATGCTAAGACAATGGAATAAGTAAGTATGACAGGAAAGTAAATAACATAACTTTTAGAGATATTATAGTAACTATAATATTATCTATCTATACATATAATAAAATCGTAGAAAAGTGCTGTCTGTACATTGAAAATAAAAATAAAAAAAATAGCCGGGGTTATTGTTATGTCGATGTCGAACCCAAAAATGTAATTAACTTTTTTTTTGTCTGTTTGTCTGTTTATCTGTTTGTCTGTTTGTCTGTTTGTCTGTGTGTCTATGCGCGCTAATCTCAGAAACGGCTGATCCGAGTTGGATGCGGTTTTCACTAATATATTGTGGTATGCTTCAATTTACATTTAGTGTTTGTTTCATGTTAATCGGTTCATAAATAAAAAAGTTGTGTCAAATTAAAGAATCACATCGAACACTATTCTATGCTTATACCATTAATCTCCGCCACTATTTGACGGATTTGGTTGAAATTTGGTACAGATATAGTTTAGAACCTTAGAAAGGACATAGGATAGTTTTATTTCAAAAATCAAAAAATAAAAATAGAAATAGATCGCGCTATGGTTTCGTTACATTCATTTGGTTGTATCGGCCGAGCGCTTCGGTACTATCGTAGAAATAGTGTATATCAGTCGTATGACTATTTGTCTGTAGTGGTCCTGCTGTTTCGTATATTCTAAATAAATTGGTTTCGTTGTATTTGTCAATTAATAAGTTTATTTGTTGGGTTTTTCTGGTTAAATTATTTAACGTAGGTTTAGTTTGATATCCATTATTAGTAGTTACTGTAGTTAGTTTTTTAATAAAATTGTAAGTCTAATTTATTAATTAATTAGATAGATTAGATTTAAGTCGTTTCTTTTAAATTATTTAGTTTAAGCTTGGTTATTATAGCATAGAGGATAGGTTGTAATATAATTTCTTTTTTAAATGAATAAAAAAATTCGTAATTCGTAGCTTTCTTTAGTTTTAAGTTAGTTTCATCTTAAGTTCGGAAAGATTATAATATTTCTTTAGTTTAAGTCCGTTTTTAAACAATTTTTTCAATGCCCTAAGTGAGTATACATCATTATAATATTAAATTCAAACGCAGAGCTCATTATGTTGATTTTTGAAGAGTTCCCTGGAATATCTTCTACGTTTCATTTTTGAAGAGATTCCGCGAGATTGGGAACTATGTGGTTAAAACCAAAAATTTGCCGGAAGTCACTATTCCACGCGAACGAAGTCGCGGGCAAAAGCTAGTAGAACTAATATATGCATAGCATGGCATTATATCTCTCGGCGCAAATTAAGTTTTGATTATGAATTAGAATCAATGCACGTTTTCGTGCCGCACCATGTCCATGACACATCATCTCAGTAACCGTGTCAACACAACTAGGTACGGGCGTAGTTCCTTCCTTCAGCGACCTAACCGAACTGTTGAGTCAAGGATATTATGTCATTATCATCAGGCACAAAAGGAGGGCAGGGTATCGTACTCAGGCACAAAAGTCATCCTCCACATCTGTATAGCAGATTATATTATCAACTTTCAAATAAAAAAAATCAATGGAAACTCAAAATCGATGCGAAATTTCTATAACCACACATAATAATATTTCCCATTCACTTGATTCATAAAGAATAACCATTTATAACGTTTAATGTAACCATTTTACAGGTAACTAAACGCCGGGAGCAGTTAACAGAGGTACTTAATCATTCGTCTATTAAGATGAATGTTGGCATTCTGTGCGCTCAAGTTGCCCCAATAGATTATGTTCTGTTCAATGTGACAGATGACGTCATACGACACTGTATTACAATTACGATTTAATTAGGTGACTAGCTTGTTAACGGGGCTTCATTCGTGTTATTGTTTTGGTGGCATTTTGTTTCCAAAATGAGTTTTTGTTTGCAATAAGTTTCGTGATAAATTAAGTTTTAAAAGTGCATTTTTTAAGTTATGTTGTCATATATCAGCCATAACACGTCTACTGCTGAACACAGGTCTCCCCCAATGACTTCCAGATAGGCCGGTTGGAAATGACCTGCATCCAGTGGGTCTCTGTGACCTCGTCTGTCCTTGTGGGTAGACGCATTACGCTGCGCTTGCCGGTACGCAATCTCCACTCGAGTTTTTCTGGTTACGGGCCTTATTCCATAACTATTTATCTGTTGATAGGTTTGGCTACTAGGCTTTGATAGTATAAAGTTAAAGTAAACATTGATTTATATCTTATCTATCGACATATTGCTGAGGCTAGTCTTTAAGATAATATGTAGATCATATATTTAAGTACTTTTGTTCAAATCTTCTAATTTCTTAAATAACTAACCTTATTATGTAAATCTTTATTCTTGAGAAACGTTAGAATATAGTTAATATTTCACTGCAACTTAGGAGCAGAGTAAAACCGCGCGGAAGTGAATTTTATTATACTGAATATGATTTATTATGAATAATGAAGTCTAGTGTGGATAGCTAGAATACGTAATATTACGGAGCACTACATTTTGTCCAATATTTGGTCCTCTGGTATTTGTAGTCCACAGTAAGATTTGTGAACATTATGCAAAAAAAAATATTTGAAAACCGACGTGAAACAACGCTTGTGTTGTGTTTTGTCGTGTGAGTGAGGTTACCAGAGGCCCAATTACCCCCTTCCCAATCTTCCCAATCCCCGATTCCCCAACAACCCCTAAAAGGCCGGCAACGCACTTGTAACGCCTCGGGTGTTTCAAGTGTCCATGGGCGGCGATTGGGTACCATCAGGTGATCCGTCTGCTCGTTTACCGGCTTATGCCATTAAAAAAAAAACACGTCTTCTTCATTGCTTCCGAAGCCTCGTCATCGTTATCTATATCTTTTATCTTTTAAGGATGTCTAGTTACAACAGGAACACGATTCAAGTGTAGATCCTTCATAGATTACAAAGTTTATGATGGATGATATACATTTCACTTGGATGCAGCGGAGTGTGGACCACTTATTTCATGCTCCGCTAGACAACTGGTGCACGTTGGTTTTTGTTACAGATATGCTTCACAAGAGCCTGTTGTCTCTCATCTTGCTCACACATGTTTATCGTCTGCTTTTTTTGTGCATTATGAACGTAAACATGTTGAGGTAATGAAAGTGTTTCGTCGTCGTATCTAACATTATACATAATTATATTAATTGGTGAAAAGTGATTTTAGTAAAGAGTTACACGATATTTTAAGTATGTTTATTATATCATTTTATTATAACTTTCGTGAGACATCATAAATTAATTACGCGACCAGTTTCAAGCTATGCTAGAGGTTCATATTCATGAGCAGCATTCCGCGACAATCGCCACGTCGTGTGTCGCGAAATGCTTAATTTTGTTAATTAAACAAATTCCTGTGGTTAATTAACAAGAGGAATTCGACAAAAACAATCATTTTTACCTGTCACAAATCCACTAAAATATTAAACATTATAATAAAATCTTTTTACATTTTGAAATATTGCCATGCGCACTCAAAAATAACTTTTCCTAAATGCTATAAAACGGCAATATAAAAAAGTTACATTTTTCTTAAAGAAAACTCAACAGGAAAGTGTGTCTCAAAGTTTGGTAACAATTCCACCAAACAATTGTCTTGTACCCCAGTTTTCTTTTAGGATAATCCTTCAGAGATTTTATAAGATATTCCAGTTTCCCCTCTGAATCCGTGTCAAATCCTTTCAACCAACAATATACCACAATGCACTCTTCGAAATGTCCTTTTGTAGCCAAGAAATAAAATTGTATATGACGTAAGTACTCGCTAGTTTTAGTGTGAAGGGAGACGAACTATCAGATAAGTGTATTTTTATAGATTTATAGTGTTTAACAATCTTTGTACAGATAAGAACACCAAAATAATGTTGTCTCCACATTTTTTTTTTAAACTAGTTTCTGCCAGCTGTTTTGCTTGCGTTCTCATGGAATAAAAAGTAACCTAATCCAGATCCTTTCAGTCGTATTGACGTGAAGGCAAACTTTCGTATTTAGAATATTAGTGGGAAATGTTGCGGCAAAGCATTTGGTTTGCCATTTACAGTTTATTTATTTAATTATAAAATATAAAAACTATATAGTTACGTTATAACGCTGTGACTTCTTCGGTAAATCCTACACAGGTAAATAGGTATATTTGAAATATTAAATTGTACTTACCCTATAATTAGATAGATGGTTGACGACACATGTGAAGTGTACGTCCCTTCCTTGTGTGACTGTGTGGTTCTCCAGAGCCTGAAGAAATTCAGGTTCCAGTTCCGCCTGAATCGGCATTTCCCCTGAAATCATAAGAATAGCATTAACCCCGAAGCTCTAGTGGATTGCCTAACGGGGCTCTGGCTCGAAAAGCAGAAGTAAGAGCGAAGTGATTTTTATTTCGTCAGACTCTAACACTTCATGTCGCCTCGCCCAAGGAGGAAGAAGCTATTGGATGATCCCCTCAAAAAGTATTTATATTTTTTCTTTAAGAAAATGTTCATATTGTTCGTTTATTTGTTGATTATGTAAAGGATTCCTATGTCCTATGACTGGTTTTAAAACATATTGTATTTTGGTTCCGCTATTTCCTTTGTGATTTTACAAAATTACATTACAGCAAGATTTTTCTTTATTTTCCAGAATTTCAATTGACAACAACTCAATGACAAGAAACCATAAAATGTTAATATCGAAATGTAATAACTTAGTTAATAAGCCTGACAATATTGGCCAATATTTTTTGAGTGAAAGTAACCTCGCGACCCTACTTAATTATCAATTAATTTAATTTCGTCAAGGGCTCCGTAAGAACTACTTAGCCCGCTTCAAACACTTTTCTAATAAATTAATATTCAATTTAGTGAGCCACGAGTATTAACCTGTCGATGTCACCAAATGAAAAATTATTTTCGCAAAATTGTCTAAAGCGCCCTCTAGCGGTCACAACATAAGTTATATCGCTTTGATACTAGGATTAGTGCTTTAATTAATATTTCGTTTAAAAGTTAATTTCTGAATAAGTTCTGAGGTATCAACTTGAAATTGTTAATTAAATAGATATTTTGTGAGTTATTATATTGTAATTTTATTTGCTTCAACTAGTAAGTGGTTATCGATTTTGAAATTCTTGAGAGCTAGATAAGATTTATGACCAATTGTAGTACTATAATAATTCTTCGAATGGCTTTTTTATTAGCAGACGTAACGTCGACTATAATAAATATGTATTTATGCTCAAAATAGAAAAGCCACCTAAAAATTGGAAGATTGGTTAGATTGTCATAATTTAAATTAACCTAAACTATTATGCCATTCATTCATTTGATCACTCATGCAGATTATGAAAATTTGGATTCAATACATACATACTTTCATAACCCCACACCTGTGTCCCAGGCAGAGACAAAGGAACGCCAATTACTACGAATCTTACATACCTCTTTCGATTCATATTTGGATCAAAATGTCTTTTAAAACAGTAATTTATTGCTGCAATAAGATATACCGCACGTAACAGTTTACGGGTTAAAAAAGGTGTATTTTTATTCTTAATCTTTTCTTATACAAGTTCAAGGATTATCAGGAAGATAGTGCAAAGTTTAAGTGTTGACAACTTTTTAAGTAGCTTGTATACTTTAATTAGCAACTTGTTAACAACTTTTTTATTATCTCCCTTAGTCTTGAAATAAACGGCGATTTAAATCTGGCTGTTGTATTTTTTAGTACTTTAATGCTTGTACCTAGTTACCTAGTTTGTGGACTGATTTATTTATTTATTTATTAAGGGACAAAAAACAGTTACATAATTAAACATAACAAATAAAGTACGTATTAAAACTAAGTAACAATCATGCAACCCATACCATTGTCCACAAGTTAACAAAAGAAATGACAAAGAAAGTATGAAAACACATTACAGAAAATAAATAAAAATATATATAAAGGTAATAGATTCGCGGCTGATTAGCCTCTAATTACAATTTCAGACAAAAGTTTAACAGCTTTTATTTTAAACTGATTATTAGCTAGATTAAATATGTCGAGTTGTGTGATGTGTTCTGTTACGACAGTTTATGGGATTATCACTCTTAAGTTTTTCATTAGATGTATATAAAACATTTGCTTCTGTCAGCGGCTTCGGCCAAGTTCCCATGAGATAAAAAGTATCCTATCACCTAAGTCAACACATACTCTATCTGTATACAAAAATTCACCAAAATTCGTTCAATAGGTTCAGCGTGATTGAACAAAAACTTACTAGTGTGATCTACAAAAAGACTTAATTGAAAAATAATTAAAAAAAACCGAACGCTAAATATAAATCGCTCTTTAATTTTTTATAAATTATTTGGTTAAATTCTAAAACAAATTAATCTCAAAAAAATCAATTACACAATATATAAAATCCATTACCGCGGTTATACCTAAGCGTACAGGTCACACGTACAGTCGCCGTATTAGTCGCGTACTCTAAATAAGGGTGGGTTTACCGGGTCTGGATAAAATGTAACGTAGCACCGGGACCGGTTTTAGTGGAACAAGTAAACTCTGCTAATAGGGGTTAATACCTAAGTGTTGTGCGAAACAGGTGCGGGTCGAGAAAGGTTTCTTACTGAACTACCATTAGCATACTCCGTGATTTAGGAGACGAGACGTGATTTTTGGTTGTTTATTCGACAAGACGGTGAAAACTTAATAATATAATAATATGTGAAATAGTTATACATATTTTTTGGAGTTTGGTTTTGGAGTTTATTGTAGCTCCTGGGCTAAGGTGTTTTGATTCGTTTGTCAGTTGAATTAAAAGTTAATTCTGTTAGTTGAAACTACTTTCGAAAAGAGCAAATTCTTTTTTTTTTTGTTTCCCCACCTTTTTTTTTTTGAGGGGGGAAAATCATCCAATTACTTCTCCCATACTGGGATCTTTTCTTGAGTCGTCCGTTTGCAAATATATAAGTTCACATTCATGTGACACCCACTCCTAAACGTTTTCTGAAAATACAACTAAATTAAAAAAAAAATTTTATAATTTAGGTATGTATTTTTTTATTTTATTTATGTTTAATAGAGACTAGCATTATCAAGCTAGAAATGGTAATTGATTAAAACTTCTTACACCTTTCAAGTTTTTCTAATTTAGACATTTAGTCTAAGAGTCTACATTGAAACCTCATTATTACTGACTAAAACTTCCCAGCACTAGAAAAACGAAAGAGTTTTGTAAAGAGTGACTAAAAATATATTATGTGCCAGTGAGCTTAGGTCCCTTACATGCTGTAAAGGTCGACTGAGTGGAATTTATTTGTATAGTACTCTCGGGCTATGGGCAGCTTGTACGCGAGTTACTGGCCTGTGGTGCTTGGTGATACACCTGGTATTACATTAATACTAACTAGAACCACTGGTTTAGTGTACAAATATCTTATCGTGGTCCATGAGACCGGTTTTTTTTTCTGTCACTTTATTAAATTTTCCTTGTACTATTGTAAAGTGAGTATTCGGGAACCCGAGCTGCGGACTGCCTAGCAGGTTTACTGGGGCTCCAGCTCGAAAAGCAGGAGTAGGAACGGGTGGTTTTTAGGCAGTAAGAGTCTGACACTCCGTTTCACCTCGCCCAAGGCGGAAGAAGTCATTAAATGATTAACGCGCTTCAAAAAAAAATAGGGTACGTAGGGCTTTTGTGTTTCTCTTTTGTTCTTATTGAGGTCGTTGATAAACTTAATCCTCAATTACGCACAATATTTCTATACACTTCCAGTCCTTTTTATTTTGTACCAATGAAAAAATAGTGGTATTTTTATCTATCCAGTACAGGTTAGGTTTTGGATTCAAAATGAATGGCCAATATATCACGAAATATGGGACAAGAAAAGATACCTATATTTTACTTCGTGAAAAAGTGAAAATAATAAATACCTGTTACAAATACACTAAAAAACGTGGCCAGCCACCAGGCCGCTTTCGTCGACGACGGTGAAAACATGTGTCTGCCGATGATTATTCTGAAACAAAACAATATAAGTTAATATAAGCCAATGTGCGAGTGTAATAGATACGTAAAATACGACTATATTGGTCAGAGCTAAATAAATTAACTGGATATAAGGGTTCTTTTTCACCAAAGATGTGCTAAGCATAGCACCAGCATAGCCAAATGTATGCAACGCAAACAGTAACGTTGTTTCACAGCTTAGCTATTACTATTACATCTTCGTAGCATAGCTACATAGCATATCTCTGGTGGAAAAACATCTAAATTTAAGGACAATTGACGAAGTAAATGAGGATTTTGTTGATTTTTAAGTCATGGACTAACAGAATATTTGCTAAACTGCCTTGTATTAGTTCGTCAACTTCTGACAGCTAAACTGTAACTTACTTCGGAACGAACTCAAGAAATAAAATAAACGGATTTGTTTCCCCTCATCTCTACACATATAACCAGCGCCGTCGTGTGAGCGCAAAATCGGAATCCCTATGCCACACGTCATCTTTGTATGATCTACAGGTGAATTTTAGGTTAGTTAGGGACAAGTTAGGGCCTGTATGTAATAACTCGTGTATTCACAATACAGGAAAAACTATGCAGCTGGAAAACCAAGGATATAAATTAAATTTTATTGTATTGATTAGGGACAAAAACCAGTTACATGCTAAGGTACTAATAACAATAAGAGAATAAAGATGAATAAGTAAACATATAACCCACACTAGTGTCCACAGATCAGTCAATTAAATGAATAACGGAATTTTAAGCACTATTGATTTATTAGAATTTAAAATTGGAAGTTATAATTTAGATTTTAATGTAAAGCATCGTAACCCACAAATATATTGTTCGTGTGCTCTCGACGTTACTGAGCTACAAAGAATATTTCAGCCACATGACTACATATGTACTTAGGGCCTTACACAGAGATGTTGATTTATTTTTGTATCCAATGTTTACTTGTATTACCATACTGATCTCTGAATGGAATGAAAACAGAGCTTACGAATTTGTCATTTCAATGCGTAAGTCGACTGTGGCTGTGGAAACGTGTTCGACAATTTATTTCGTTACGAGACGTCACAAGTTATCTAAAATGTAAACTTTGAATATAGAAGGTAGCAATGATATTGTTTGATCTTCTGTCTTTTGTAGGTACAAACAGACTAAGGTTAGTCTGTTTTGTTTTTAGCGGTTTCATTTCAACATTGAAAAACTAAATTAAATATGCTTTTCCACCAGAGATGTGCTGCAACGTAGCATAACGGTTTCCTTCAATCATATTCATGGCTTAGCACTGGTGGAAACAGACCCAGCTAACCTATGTTTCCTACATGGAAAGATGCGTGCTATGGATGTGTAGCCATCCACCGGGATGGCTTCCCTACTATCGATACATCGCATTCTAAGGCTTCGCATCTTCGTCGCACATCTTCGTAGCATAGCTACATAGCACATTTTATATAATCCCAAGATGTCATTACATGACGAAATCATGATAGTAAAATTATAGTACGTATATTACCTATATACATGACATAACATAGTTATACACACAAACATAGTGACTCAATGCCCTACAAAATATATACCTACGCTTAACTATCACTAGTAAGGCGCGTAACCACCTAACTAAGCACTTTCAACACGGAACGATTCTAACCTCAAGATATCTCGATGCATGGAACAGAATGCCTTAAGTCTTACACAGCGCTTGTTTCAAAATTATAGGTGCAAGAAAAGCGGTCTAAAGCAAGTTAGTGCAAGACGTGACTTTACACCGTTACTGGAAATCTTATGTCCAGTTCGCGAAGATATCTAATAAGATCAATTGAGCTGGTAGCTCGATAAGTAGGTATGCTAGAAGATATTCAGGATCCAGGTTAATAAAGATGTATTAGATAAAGAAAAGGACATGCTTGGGAGAGTTTTATAATTAGGAGTGAAATTATTTATGAAGTATCTTTTGGTTTAGTAATAGAAATAACGGGATAAATCATTGGATGATTTTCCACCTCAAAAATAAAGTTGGATGTGTCCCAATACTTATACATAATGATCGCACTGTAATAGTGTTGTGCAGAATAATATAATTAAATAATAGCAATTATAAATTTAAGCTTTTTAACTTTTAAATAACAACGTAACAAGGCCGTTTTTAATAGACTGCAAAAATGAATGTTTTCGATTTTGACTGTTTCTCTTTTGCCCATTCGTCTGCTCTTGATTTACTTCATTTCCCATTACTAAACTAAACGTTTTTCATAATGAATTTTACTGGAATATTTTATCTAGATATTTCAGAGAAATATAGTGTTAAAAACAGAACTATTCACCGTTGTCCTTAATAAAACAGTAGCGTAACAAATTACACAGTAATTGCTTCCAATCTTCATCGACGCAGATCTGAAGATATTACAATGTTTCAGTAAATCTTATCACGCAGAATATTCAGAGAAATAATAGGAAACGGATCAACAGCCCTCAAAGGAGATGAGTTGGTAGCAGCGTTGATATAATTTCTATTTTATTGAAACAGATGGTCTGAGAAACAGTATTTACAAAGAACATAGTTTATTGCTAAATGAAATTAACTGTTACAGCTGTAGAAACTAGGTAATATTATTATTTTATATTTTAGTTTACACTGGCTGTTTGCTTACTTCTATCTTAATGGATTCGTGGACGGGTTCGATCAACCTGTGAATTTTAACAACTAGACTTTATTTATCACTTAATTGGGCGATATAGAGGTAAGAAGAATATATTAAACTAGCGGACCCGACAAACGTTGTCCTGTCTACACGTCTTTAATTTGAAAATTTGTCCAATGTAAAACATTCCAAAATCAACAACTACTAATAAATTAAAAATTAATTAAAAAGCATTGTTCAGGGCACAAAATTGTGAATCTAAATCATTCTCAGATCCCCTTGAACACACACAAAAATTTTCATCAAATTCGGTCCAGTCGTTTAAGAGAAGTTCAGTGACATACACACGTATAGAAGAATTATATATATAAAGATGTCTAAAGTACTTTTCATCAGTAACGAATTTCCCATAATAAATAGGTAGTCATTCTTTTAACACATAATTGTACATCCTGAAGAACTCAACACATAGATACTTAATGTACCTGAGAGATATTCTTTGTATTTTCGTATCTTGTTTAGTCTTTAATGGTGTCGTTAAAACTGTATTAAGTGGATACAAAGTGTTTAAATAACAACTGCTGTCTTTTAAGACAGTGAGTCCAAGACTAATAGAATTAAAACTTCAAAAGTTCGACGCTTCCCTTTATTGTTGTAAACAGTGGAGAGTTAAATTTTATAGTTTACATTTTGTGGAAAAAGTCTTGCTTAAAAGCTATTCGGTGAAATTCATTAAATCGTTTTTATTACTGTTGGGAACAGACAATGTTTTAACCGGTACTTTGGACTAACGAGTAGAGAAGTTACTCATTTGAAAAATAGCTATTTTGCGCGAAATCCCAGAAATGTACGCAACAAATATATTCATAACTGAGGTCCTGTTGAGAGTTTACGAACTGAGATTAGCAACTGACAAATGTTACTTGGTAATGAGTGTGTTGTAAAAAGATATTTCAGTCAATCTGTATATTAAAAATACATACGCCCAAATGAACATGTACCAAACATAAATGGCCATACCAATTTGTAATTTAATAGTCGCAATTTGTATAATAACTATCGTGAGACATACTAAGTTACATCTGCGCAAGGTGCTCATGTTGAAGAATCCCTTTGTGACTCGAAAATAGTAAAACCTTTCTCTCTATCAATTTACGGGAGTAAGCCGTGATTTTTAGTTGATTAAGTCACAATTTGATTAGTAGTTTATAGTTTAGCTCAAGTTTTGCGCTTAGCAACACATTTAGGTAATGATTTTAATTGTTATAGAAATTTAATTGGAATTAAGGGCTTGATTTCTTGTAGCGGATAGTAGAGTTAATATTATATTGTGTATTAAACTACAACTTTTAGAATAGTGCGTTTGTTCTTTCTTTTTTCACGTCACAATGGTTTTGTGGTAATTGTACATAGAATTAAGAAGTGATAGAGAAGCTATTTTATACTATTTCCGTTAATTATTTAAATAATTGTATTTGTTCCAACTAGATATTTAGGTTTTTTTTGAGGGAGGTAAAATCGTTCAATGACTTCTCCCGCCTTGGATGAGGCGAGAGGGAGTATCAGACTCTTACTGACTAAAAACCACACCGTTCCTAGTTCTATTTTTCAAACAGGAGCGTCGGTAAGCTCCGGGGATATCTAGGTATGTATTAAGATTTACGTAAATGAATGATTTATTTTTGTTCCATACATTTATCACGCAGTCGAGCGTGGGTTTGATTTGTGTGAAAATTTTGTAAACACACTAATATAATCGGTTGTATCGAAGTGCTAGCGAATCTCGCCCTTTGGCATTTAAAGGTGAAAGTAGTAGATATAAAATAAAAGCAACAACTATATACCTGACAACTTTGAAAAGAACATGTCAAATGTCATGTTATTGTCATATTGGTTTTGGTAACAGATTTTATCGTGGTACGGTGCCGGTGTATGAGTCATATTCAAAAGTAGAGTGGTTTGGAAGACTATTCTATAAAAAAATATCAGGTCGATTATAACTTGAAGAAAAAGTACAGCTATAAATTCTGTGGATTTTAGATCCAAGCGTAGGAGACCTACGGAGCTGCAGACTACCTAGCGGGTTTACCGAGGCTCCGGCTCGAAAAGCAGGAGTAGGAATGGAGTGATTTTTAGTCAGTAAGAGTCTAACACTCCCTTTCACCTCAACTAAGGCGGGAGAAGTCATTGGATGATTTTCTTCCCTCAAAAAAGAGACTGTCTGACTTCAATATTGCCATTGTTAAGTCATCATTATAACTACGTAGGAAGCATATAGGACGAAGGTTGATCTAAAAATGTTTTGTATCCTTGATATTAAATATTTATAAATATGTTACATATTTTCACATTAGAGTATATCATTCTTTACGGAGTGAATACGTGGGTGGTTTACCCACGAACGCTGAGGTTATTCATTCTTCTATAAACGAGATCAGCGCCATCTATGATACATTCCCTTTTCCTTTGACGTGTAAACCTGGAACCAAGGCTTTGTAAAGATTTCTTTTTGAGGCATTTTTATTCACGCATCTACTATTTTCTTTTAAAAGCCTATGTTGTTCTGAGACGGATGTGTGATATTTGATTTGTTGAAGTTCAAAATATTTTAGTATTCAAGTTCACTATGTGTGATAACTGTAAATAAGATATCCGATATTCCAACAATGTTTATCGTCATGAGAACAGATGAAACAAAATAAATAAATAAAAAATAAACTTGTAATAAAACAGGACGAAAATTAAGTCTAAGTTCTTAAAATTATTTTCTTTAAAATATTAGACGAATAATGATTTATTACTATAGCAGCGTAGTACCAGTATCATATTGCTGTATTTTGATTGGCAGAATGCATGTTAGTTGCAGGCAAGCAAAGGCAGTAGTAGAGTTGCCTGAAGGCATGTTAACTTCGTTCATTTTGTTGCAATAGAAAAGGAGTTTCGGAATCATGTTGCTTTGTTGTATCAGCATTTTAAAGTAAAGTTAGTATACACTGACGTATTTATTTATTAAGATATCTGTACATATTATTTTATTAATTGATATTTTTATCTTTCGCAGTTTATACTCATGTACAGTGGCGCTAGTTACGTTTTAAAGGGTCTCTATGCTATTATTAATTTCTAAAAACTAAAGCATGTTTTGTAATGGAATGCGATTACGATATTTGACTAACGAATCATTCTATACACAATATCTTTAGAAAGGATCAAAAGATTTTCTCACCAACATGTTCATGGAGGCTATTGCTCTTCGGTAACACTAGTCGTAACGTTTGTCTTGAAGTAACACCGAACACTGCAGTGCCGTGGTTGTGGCGTCAACTGTTCTCTCTTATTGCTATCAATTCATTGCGGACACGTTAATGGTGTAACAGAAGGACAGTTACAGAGACTGCGACTGATCTAGAGGGTACTAGAGCTATCCACAAAGATTGTTAAGATTTGAACTGAATGTGTTTTTCGATTGTTTATATGGTGTCGTCAAATATTTATGATCAAATGTTAGATTTGTCCAATATTTGGAATTAATTGCAGTTTACATTATAGCACATTTAATTTAATTTTTTTCTCGTAATGGAATCGAGACGGTCTTCAACTTATCGCTAGTTATAGTAGCATATTTCACACCATAAAAATTAAGATTGTTGCAATAAAAAACTGCGGTTTACCATAGAGGCACGACAATAGAATGCTTTCAGCTTTCAAGGAACAAATCAAGTTGTCTACCAAACGCGGAGTTGCGGTTGCTGTGGTTGGAGTGATTGGACATTTTTGGAGGAAGTAGAAGTCTTAGGGAGTGAACGTATTCTAACTTATGGTGATGATCATAGTGACTTTGTTAAATACCTATCGTAAGACATACTTACGTATATTAACAGAGCAACGTTGCAGACGCGGCAACGTTGCACAGCTAGGATTGATGAAGAGTTCCTCTGTGACTCGAAACTAGTAGAGCTTTTCTCCATTAATATACGTGAGTAAGCCGTGATTTTTAGTTGACTTTGTTTAACCTTGGAATCGGTCTCATCTACAGTTATGATTAAAACTTAACCACAGAACACAGCCTTATGTAAGCATAACCAGCTCATAACACATAGGTAACCAATAAACATTAATAAATCCAGTACATACATTCAATTCAAAAATCAATTGTTGAACAGAGAAAGTTTAATCTCGCTGTTTCAATATTGTACCGTCGAATGAAAGACAATATAGATTGTAGCAGGTGCATACTGTGTTACGTGTGTGTCGATCGACAGATGTAGGTTACAGTGATGTTTCTCCAGACTGGCCTGTCCAATAGAATTTATGTTGAAACGATTCATATGAGAGTTTTTATTTGGTACTTATATATTTTTTTAAATGGGACTTGTTAGGTCTACATAGACGTAATATTAATAAACAATTGATAAAGACTGTCTTAGTTATTTAATTACTTTCAAAGATAAAATTAAACTACTTTATACGCCGGTTTCATTTCTGATTCCAAGGGTTCGACGTTTTTTTTCAATTCAATTGATGATGTCAACATGAACATAATTGTTCATGATCTCAGTAATGTTTTTTCAAATCAAAAATACAATAACTATAAGGAATGATGAGTGTTTTGTGCCAATATTTTAATAAATTATCAAGCTTTTGAATACATAAGAAATACAACCAAGCAAAGAGTGTCAAGACAGTGTAAATGTTTTCTTTCATTTCATTCTCTTTGTTAATTTTTAGTTTCAGATGTAAATATTATGTTATAAATAAAACGTAAATTCACAATAATTTTATTGAAATGTTAAACCAGTTGTAGCCAGTATTCTAGATGCTACCAGCGTAAACAGTAATAATAACAACTGTCTTCAAAGCAAACATGAAAGTGCATTCTAGGGCAAGTAATTATTCTTCTAGACTTGCGGTTTACTGCTCATTTTAAACCCACTAATGCTAGTGTACGTGACTACAGAGTTCTAACTAACTGTTGTTTTCCTTCAACTTTTAGAATTTAGGTAAATAAGCTTCAGTTTATCCTTTCATTTACTGTACACACGCACACATACACATCTCAATGTTTATATGTTATGTATATTAATTATATATTATGTACGTTTATATATTACTAGTGTATTATATTTATAAACTTCTTTTTATATTATTTTTTGTGCACCTGACTACCCCTTATCTGTTTTTATAAAAAAAATATTTTAATAAGAGTGTTAAAATAAAATTAATAATTTGAATTGATTAAACAATTTTACTGCCTGATTGGCTGAATAAGAACTCTTGGGGTGAATTCTCGATTCGAAAAAAGAATTATTTTCGGCATTTCGAAAATTCTAAGAATTTTTTCTTATGACAGATAGGTTTACTTTTTGTTACATGGGACGATGGGACTAATGAAACTAGGTGGTAACGAGTAGAGATTCAAAGTTATTTGTTTAGATAACTCTCTTGTATTAAAATATGTTGTTATTGATAATAACTAACTTTATAACTGGCTATTCGAAAAATAGATGGTTTACAAACAAACAAAGTTGATTGATGATCTTTTTAATTGTTTTTAGTGGAGTAATCAATGACTTCAAAGTAAATAGTTGAGTATCAATCATTATTTGTGTATTTTGTGGTATTTTATTACTTTTTGACAGCTTGATTTTATAGTAGAAGTTGGGTTTTTGTTATGACTTTGTGTAGCTATTTGTGCCACTGGTTTTGTATTCATCATCATATTTTTGGTGCGTTGTTCAAGTATTATATATAGCAAAAGAGGCTACCGTTAGAATGCGAGCGAGAATTATACGCTCGTACTTAAAAAACACATTAGCCCCGGCATACAACTCTGAGGTACTACACATTTTCTACTTATTTGCAAAAATGCTAGTTTTAGCTTAGACAAATTTGATATAGATGATTGAATTCGTATTTGGTTAATTCACCTTTAGTCTCCACGCTTTGATTTCTTAAGAATATATCGACACCAGCTTTATACTACGCTAACTTAAAAAACTTTTTTATGCAAGTTGCTTAAAATATGTGTTTACATACGTCATAAAAAATTGAGAAGAAATATGCAAAAATAAGAAAGTTACAAATCTTATAAAACGCTAAGTAAAGGTACTTTTTGAAATCACTCGATATATATTACGCCAACTATTTATTAGCAGAGTGTGCGCGGGGATCACTTTGGTCAAAGTCCGTGCAACACTGCACTAACTCATAGTTAGCGTAGTTTAGTGCGTTCGTGTGTATACTTGTTCGTTTGTAAAATGAACTACTTAGCGACTTTTACATAGTAAATACTTATGTGTTAACGTATTAATTAGTTTATTAATGATACGTTGACTATTCTTTTTGTGAGTAAGTACATGTTCATTGAAATATGCATCAGATGATTGATCATGCACTACGACGTCCCGTACTACACTACGCTAACATAAGTTAGACGTGTATAAGATGTAATTTTTTTTGATGAATTACGTTTATATACGGCTAACTTGCGCTAAATCAAAAAATATAAATAATTAAGAAAATATAAATATGAGATATTACAATGAATAAATTAAATATTAAGCATACCAAATTTCAAAAAAGTATCTTAATTAATTTAAAAGTTATCACGTTTTTCCCTTTAAACGCCTCTACTGTAAAGTACGCTTTTTGAGTTAGCGCAGTATAAATTGCTGGTGTCGATATGCTTTTAATCGATTTCAATCTATATCTTCGGAGAATACCGGCTCTATTACACTTCAAGATAAAATAGATAGGTATTCAAGTTTTTTCAAAGTTTCAAAGTAGTTAATTTGGCACAAAAGCTAACCCTTAAACAACACCAGATCAAAATAAACTCACAAAAATCACGCACTAACCAATAATCCTATTCATTTCCACGATAAAGTTGGCGCGAGCAGTTTTCATAAGCAATCGACGCGTCGGGTCGTTCGGACCCACAAGATTCAATTACGCGGGCGCTGACGTAGCGGGCGGAGTGTCAAAAGTTTAACCAGCGGCCGTCCGCGCCTGCAATCGAAGAGAAATACGACCCGAGACTTATAGAACAAGGATGGGCAGTCCGTAATATGGGCCAGGTGGAAACTTGATGGGAGATTCGATTTGTCATTTGTTTTCAACATAAGAACTGGGAAGAAGGAGAGTATTGTGTTTATTGTCAGTAACATAGTAAAGTAAAAGTTTCTTGCATAATTGGACACATTAAACTTTCAGATTTAAAGTTAAGAGTAATTTTATTCTTTACATTTAATAACTATTATGCAACGTCACGCCTTTTATCCCCGAAGGGGTAGACCGAGGTGCACATTACGGCACGTAATGCCGCTATACAATGTACACCCACTTATCACCATTTATGTTATAAGTCCCATGTAATCGAACTCGAATGTTAATTGAATCCGAGACCTCTTGTCCGGCAGTCGCACTTGCGACTACTCGACCAACGAGGCAGTCAGTTAACGAGTCAGTTAATAACTATTATCGTAGAAATATTCAAGACAATTGCTATATTGCTATCGGTCGCTTTTTGACAACGACAACGAGTTGCAAACCTTTATATTCCTTTAGCTATGGTTGATGTTATGATGTGATGATTCATATTACAAATACAAACAAATAACAGGATCAGCATATTAAATACGAGCCGTACCTATACGAGTACTAGCATGTGACGTTGAAAGTTTTGCAATTACTGTCTGTCTATATGCAGCTTGAAGCCGTTTCACGACTACCGCATCGCGTATTGCTCGCTTCGAGTTACTTTCCACTTATGTATGTACGGTTTATAATGTTATGCAAACATTTGTCAGTGGGTGTAATCTTTGTCGTAATTAGTATTAGTGTATCATTATTATGGTTAAATTATAACATCTCGTAAAAAGATTTTTTTTTCTTTACCCTGAGTGAGGTGAGAGGGAGTGTCGGACTCTTACTGACTAAAAACCACCCTGATCCTTCTCCTGCTTTGCGTCGGAGCCTCAGTAACATGTTACGTTGTCTGCAGCTCCAGATTCTAATAAGATCTAGGTCACTAGTAAAGTAAATAGTGGGAGAAATAATATAAAACTACTTCTAGCGCGAACAAAAAACGCCCAAGGAGTCAACAGAGAATTATTTCGAATAGAAATATATTTCTCGCAAGTCGAAATGTCACGCTTCAAAAAATATCCAACTCGATTAATTTCTTTCAACCGCAAACCGCAGGGTTGTAGTTTCAATTGATCTGTACAGCAATCAGTAAACTTGGGCTAAGAAATAAATATCCCGGGAGGGAATCCCGGGGGAACTAATTGCAGCCCTACTCGTATTGATGGCACACTACCTATGCCCCGGGATCAATGTAAATTATCTATCCCGGATCCACAAAATGCGATTACCGTTCGTCATTCCTGTTTTATTTCGTTACCTTTGCATTATGTTAAGCATATTTAATGTGAAGTGCAGTGAAGTAATTTGCTTGCATTAATAATTTAATGATTAGGGTGTGTGGGGCAATTCTAATATATTGCTTTGGTTTTCATATGCTTGCAGTTTTGTTAGTTATTAATAAATATTAAGATTATACTGCTATTTATTTTATAATTTGAATGTAATACATAATTTATTAGTTCTACTTAATGATTTGGATCTATAATGTTCTCTATGAATGCACTTAAAATAAATCTAAAACATTTTAAACGAAATAAAATTTAGAAACAAATACACAGCGACAGACAATCAACAAGTTATAAATAATCCTTAAAGGAAAACCGTTTTGCAGTAGACGAACAAAAAAAGGGCATTTACCCTCTTTAATCATTACTAAATTGTTACCGAAATCTTACAAAGGATTACAAAACAGAATACGAAAGGGATCTTACAATAATTGTAAGGGAAAAAAAGCTGAGAATTATTATAGCTAACGAAGGCCTCCAATTAAAGGATTTAAGCCTTGGAAGCGATCGCCACGCGGGAACAGAACTGTAATTAAAACTTTGTT
This sequence comes from Spodoptera frugiperda, assembly GCF_023101765.2. NCBI lineage: Eukaryota > Metazoa > Arthropoda > Insecta > Lepidoptera > Noctuidae > Spodoptera > Spodoptera frugiperda. The sequence goes on along the minus strand of NC_064241.1, from coordinate 6,167,847 downwards.
CCATAAACTATGATTAAAAACTCCAAGGGTGCGCGTACGAAACTTTTTTTTTATTTTTTAAATTCAGAACTTATGACTTCGAAGTTCATCGTTTTATATTGTTCGGGTGTAATGTATTATTAGGGGTTGAAGGTAAATTGTCCTCTTATAATGTTATCTTTCCCTGTTTTCTTACTTTTTCTTTTAGCTTAGTAGCCAAGGTGAATGAAAGTGGGTTACACTGGTTCTCCTTAGGGAGATGAGTGTAAAATTTATTTTTTGTTTTTATGTTTATTATGGGTTTAATTTAATAGATAATTATGCTACGCCTTTTCCTTTACATTAATTAATATTTTTCGTGTTCTAAGTAAATATTTTATTACGAATCCAAGTACTACTTACTATATTATTATTGTTTTGGTAGAATGTGCTCAATTTTGCAATGCTTTAGAATTACTATGATTTTTTCCAATTTACCTTTATCTATATACTCTCATTCACAAAACAAAGTAAGTACCTACATATATAGTACTAATACACAAAGTACTATAGCTACCAACATTCTTATACAGTAACACATACGAAACTCCACACAAAAAACAAAATCCCCGAAAAAAATCTTAGAAAGTATATTTATAAGTACATTATAAAACAGTTTGTTGGAACCAACGAGCCGTTTTAACGAGTCTATTAAATTTGTTGTTCAAACACGGTTTCTTTCATTCTATGTTTAAGAGCATAACGGCGTAATAAATTCTTGCGAGGCTTACCTTAATAAATCCAGTTCGACTCAGATTCTCTAGCCGCTATAAATTGTTAAATAAATCGTTCGAACAACACGGAACGGATCGCCTGTGGACGGTATCAAGTTGTAATTTGGGGACCAATTTTAACGTCCAAGTACTTTTAAATAAGGTTTAATGAGGCTTGAATGAAAATTCAGAGTAAAAATACGGATGAAGCTGTAGGAAAAATTGTTGACGGTGATGGTCTGAGTACGTTTTATGGCCTTTTGGTATGTGCAGTTTGTAATTGGAATACTGAAGTAGGTTGCAAGTGTTATAATTGGTCCAGATTATTATTATTGATACATTGTTAACTAAGGGCTATTATCCACTTAACGCTTTCGTCAATTGACGAATATACTAATATAAGACGTTAAAACTCTGTCTGCGTTACGGCAATATCACGTCAACCGCACAGCATGCGTAAGCACTTTGTTCATTCGTCAAATGACGCTACGTGTACAGTAAGCCAGTAAGATATTATAAGTGCACTGCAAGGACAACATATACAGCTGCAGTAGTCATTTTTCGAAAGCTGTAGCTGCGGAATCTATTGTTAATTACCTACTTCAAATTGTCTTCAAACTCAAAATCTTATTAAATAGTTACATCTTCAGCAATTCGAGACCTATGTAGCATTTATTTGTAACATGTCAGTTTCCTCAATATTTGTTTGTTCTTTATACTTTTCTAACACTGAAATCCTGTTGCGTAGATACAAAGAATTAATAATAACAACACATGAATGCTATATGTCCTTGGGGGTTTGCGGGAAAGGGTTATCGTTTTCGGCAACATAATTGACTAAAAGACATGCCAAAATAGCATTTAGCTTGTAATCTTTTAGATAAAACCGTTTTACCAGTAAATGTTGCATAAATAAAGATTTTGCGTACCTTTGTTGGTTTATTTTGGAATTCATAGGAAGTTCGGATCAATTTGTTTGTTGTTTTTAGTCAAAGGAGGTGAAACAGTGAAACTGGCCTTTATTGATAAATGCCAGCTTTCGGACTTTAACTTTGTTTCACTTGAAAAAATATTTCGGGAAATGTCTACATTTATTATTATTATTATATATCTTAATATACAATTAATATCATGAGTTAGTTAAGAACGTCAAGGCCAAAAATTATGTTATGTTGACACATTTTTGGTGACATACATACATAACTTCACGCCTGTCTCCCATGGGGGTAGGCGAAAGCTATTTTTGGTGAGTACCAATATTTTCTAAATATCCACGACGTTATTAGCATATATGGCATCATAATTATTATAACATAGTTTATTTTCTACACTAACAACCAAATCTCACACACACATTAACAGATCTAATAAGCATCGTTAGTAAATACTAAGTAGCACACATAGAAACGTAGTGTCGGGTCAGCGAAGCTCATCCCAGCACTCGGCTGACAAGTTGTCGCGAACCATTATTCATGATGACAATTTTCCACGTGTCACCAACAGCCTACCATAAATGATAAATACTTTTTTGTTTTAGCAAAAGCTTTTAGACAAACAGTCTGTTATTAATTTTATTTTTAGTATTTTCGCTGTCGGCTTTTGGTACTCTAGTAATGCCTTTACTAAACTCATTTTGTGTGACAACTTAGTAAGTTTCATTAATAATACAAACTAACACGGGTTTAGAAAATCAGTACGGAAATGTAAATGAGATTGTTTTATTATAACTTTCGTGAAAGATACTAAATTATTTGTTATGTTATCGGCTTACTCACGTAACTGTTTGACAAAGAACTCAACAATAACATAAATTAGCTACTGGAGTAAATGAGATCGATTCTTGAATTAAGAAAAGTATTTTAAAAGTAATTTTGTTTATAAATTCTTCAAAATCTATTTAGTTATTATGTTATCGGCTTACCTACGTAACTATTTGACGAGGAACTGGACTAGTTTCAAGCTATGCTAGATGCTCATATCGAACTAGTCGAGTTCCTCGTCAAACAGTTACGTAAGTAAACCGATAATATAATAATTAATTTAGTATGTCTCACGAAAGTTATAATAAAAAATCTATTTTATATCTATATGTTTCAATCAAATCAGCATTACAATTAAAATTGATCAAGGTAAACTGTATGTTCACATTCCTTCTAAAACAAAGGCGTGATTATTTTTGGTACTTATTTAGGTACCTAAGTTTTTGATTTACCTTGTATGGACTAACAAGTACTAGTTGCTAACGTGATTTGACAATTTGATAGTTGACAACATTGTGAACAGATTTTAATAGAAGGTAAAATGTTTGATTCATATTTCATACAAAATATTATAACTGTCGAGAAGTGGGCGTGCTATACACCGCCTACCGTTCAGGAAAATAAAGGTACGATAATTATCTTATATACATACCTACTTATTTTACAAATTGTATATAGGTTTATTCAGTAGAGAACACAATTAATATTTCAAATTATAAAAACATGTAGGTTTTCTTTGGGGAAGAAATTTAATGTTCTTTCCTGGTAGCTCACATGTTTTTTTACTTGTACTATCAATAAATAAAAATCTCTAGTAGAATCAGAGTCTTAACCTATAAAGGTCACTTCAAACCAATCATTAATGATTAGTAACCACAATCTTAATCAGTAAGGATAATATAAGAAGAGCGAGGATCACACAATGGATGGTTGTAATAGCAACAATGACAACAATCAATTCGTTTCTGATCATACAATCAAGAAGACTCTTAGTAGAATTTGACTTCACGGTTGGCACGGTGCTGGGCAACTGATTGCGACGCAACGTGTAGCGGGTTTGATTAGCACGGAACAACTCTTTGTGTGATCCACAAATGGTTGTTCCGGTGTCTGAGTATGTGAAATTGTATGTTTGTAAACCCTCCCACAACGTAGGAAACAGTCCTAATGTGGGGCAGCGTTTAAAAATGAATACTTACAAATATACAAATGATACTAAGAACACATTAAAAATAAACAAATACAAATCCAACATACACTGGAATAAAATTAAACTAAAGGTGTCATTACAAACGGAATTCCGAAACAACCTAAGTTCTTAATAACACGTGTACGTGCACGTACAGTGCAAGTTGGATTCACCTACTCGTACTTAGAGTTGCAAACTGTAATTTAACCTAGACAGTTATACAGGCTCTGCTTTGATCAACTTAGTAGTGACGTGTCATTCAACTTTGTTTGGTGACGCAGCACTTAAGATTTGTTCGCGTTTCTGCTACCCTGGTACTTGGATTCAAACGGCGCAAGTTTAAGATGGGAAGCAGGTAAGTTGTGTACTTGTATCACAGGACAGTCAGTTGTGAAATGCTGGATTCGTGTAGCTGTTAATTTAGGTGATGTGCGAAATTGTGGGACGCGTGTTAATTCAATTGTTTGTTGTGTTTTAGTGGTTAAATCCAATGAAGTTCCTAAAACGTGTCAGTAATAATTCTTTTAGCCGATTATTTTTGGTAGTTTTTCCAAATAACATGTTTATTCAAGAAATTTTAATATGTATCCTTGAACATTCCGTACCGAATAATATTTTTTTATTTACTCTCTAAAACGCATAATATTACTATTAAAGATAATAATCACGACAATTTACAGGTCGTTACAAAATACAACGGAACATTCTTTAATATCATTAATTTATTTTACCAAGAAAAACTCTATAGAAATGAAAATTGAATTTCCGTGTTTAGCACTTCCTTGGTAGACCGCCGTCTGTTCCGTTCAGTATAAATGGCAGCTATAATATTGTATTATTACTCGCTCACCGTCTCCTTATTTGCAATATCCGACCTGAGGTAGGATTCAGGATATTCAAACATAATATTTTCATAGAATGAAATGACCTATAAAATCACTCCGACGCGGGTTCTAGTTATTAACAAGCTACTCTGGCAAATAAACACCGCTAGAACAATGGAGTCGCTTGACACGCCCTGTATACACCAGCTTGTCTCGAACCAAAATATATTTGTAGAAGCTTCAATATGGAGCTCATCCGACTACTCTATATCAGGATAGATGAAAAACAAACTTCAATACATGGAGCTAAATTGGAAATTGCTTCTATTATACGGTGTGCAAAGATCGCACAAAGTTTTAGCTCCTTGGCTTATCGTTTCGTGGTAAAACCCACCTGTGCGTTCGAAGATGAAGGGAAAATTGGAAAAAATACAAACGAATAAAGTGCGTGCATTATATCGGGCGTTGGTCTGGAACATAAATCTGTCTGGCCCTCTATTGAATAAGCCACAATTCTGCATGGACACTCCCCATTATTACACACCGCTCAGTTCGGCTTCACCTATTGTGTCACTCAGAAAATCTATACCGAATCAATGCCATAGAAATGAAGGTTTTATTGGCATTCTGATCGATTTCTCTGTAGGCTTAATGTAAGACTTGTGATTAGGTACACTTGTATGAAGTTTGATTCAGATGTAATCTAAGTTTATAGGTATTGGGAATCATAGATCTATTGTTGTTGTTGAACAAAATTTACTGTTCGCTAATACTAATTTGTTCAGCTATTGTGACAGAAAAATGCATTTTTTAAGTAACGACCCAATTCTTTTTTTTTCATTACTATTTAGAAATTGACCCATATTCAAAAAATTGTGAGTATAACTCAAAATGTATCGTTTTATGAACAAAAAAAATCTTTTCCCCGTGGGCGTTGTTACTTTATTACAAAGTTTCGACATGGATCGAGATTACTTAAGAAGAACTTTTGATACTTTCCAAGGACCTGAAATGAATTTAAAAGTTCATTCTTTATGCTCAATAATTCTTCGGTTAAATGCGATGCCAATTAATTGTTTGTAAAAAGAAATTTAAACGTAGGTATTAAGATCGTAAATAGGTTATGATTTTGCAGATGAACCTTTTTCTATTGAGTCAGTATCAGTTCTTTTTTTATGGGGACAGGCCGGTAAACGATGGATCACCTGATGGTAAGCAATCGCCCATGGATAGTTTAAACACTAAAGGCATTACGTATGCGTTACCGACGTTTTGAAAGTTAGGAATTTAAAGAATGTTGGGAATTTGGGAATAAAGGAGGAATGAGGAAATTGGGGAGGGGTAATTAGGCCTCCGGTACCCTCACTCACACAATGAAACGCAACGCAAGAGTTAATTCACGTCGTGTCGTCGTCTGTGAAGCCGTGATATGATTCCACTCGAGCCGGCTCATTCGAGCCGAAGCATGGCTCTCCCACGCTTGAAAGTTCTGGTGAAGATATTAAGTACCTTGTTATTCTACTGATTCTATTAACACAACTATTTTGATCACCGAAGGGATTAGTTTGTTATGTAATAATTACTTCGCCCGACCCGGAAATCGAGACCAAAAATATTACTCGGTAATCGGTACCTGCAACCACTCGACCTGTAAGATAGTTAATTTTACAATATAAGTATTTGGAAATCATGACTTTTTCATTTTGATTTTCTTTTCTATGCTTTTTAAATACTGAGCCATTCTATCGGTATTTGTTAGCTAATTATCAAATACCAATGTAATTAGCTACAGGCCTTAATTAATTCGTATTTAATCTGAGGTTGCTCTTGTGGTCAATACAAAGATTAAATATAGTATACTACTATAAATTGACCTCACTGCACGGTAGGCGTTGTGGCTGGGGCAAACGGATGCCGCGCAACGTGTTCGATTCCCGCACGAAGCAACTCTTTGTGTGATACACAAATTTTTGTTTCGGGTCTGGGTGCCATATAAATGTGAACTTTTATGTTTGCAAACGCACCCAAGTCACAGGAGGAAATAGAAACAACGCAATGTTTTAAAAAAAAATGTATAACCATATTTAATTATTACAAACCATATAAAATCTAATCTCATAATAAAATTCATGACTATGTAAGTATTATACATTCGTTTTATTTAGTTCATAAGTATCATAAATATCTTTGCTCAGTAAAGTAAAAGGTATAATAATATGTCTTGTAAATGGGTGTTTTAAACATATTTTAAAACATACACTGATATGAATTTACTACTTAAATCGTATGAGCGAAAAGGCAAAATAAAAGAAAAATACGAGCTTATTAATACAGGCCCGTGTGTAAAATTTTTTGTTCACTTTTAATACTTATTACAACCCATTTCATTTATGATTGTTTTTCCAAAAATGTTGTATATATTTCATATTTTAACTATTACAGCTGGTAAAAGCAAAACAGTGTTTTTGTACACAAAGAGATTCATTTTTTTCTTTAACTTTAATTATAAATACGAGTACACTAATAAACGTCCACATAAAATCTATCCTCATTAACTACAGCTCTTTGTTTAAAAAGAATGAATTTTGTGGTTTTTTTTAAAGACTAGGTAGCAAATGAGCAGACGGGTTACTTGATGGTAAGTGATCAGCGTTGCCCATGGACACCCGCAACACTAGAAGAGATACAGGTGCATTGCCGGCCTTTAAAAAAGGAGTATGCGCTTTTCATGAAGGTTTTTTTAAACAAGTTAATCCGTGATCATGGCGCTAAAAGAAAAATGCAACAGTGCCGAAACATCGGAAACTCATCGACGTGAATAAACATGGTAGGTAAGTATCCCGTCATAAGTTCTAATAATAGTGTTAGTGACCATGTCAGTTTAAAAACTTATATTTTTTAAACAATTTTCTTATATAAAATATTGTAGGTTACAGTAACCATTGACTATCACATAATCCGTAAGCTTTATTGCTATCGTAATTATTACATAATACCTTTTTTGTGGGATAATTCTCACCGCAATCACTTACGTTTTTCTCCTCATACTCGAAATCAAATGTGTTATTCTTGACATATTTTCGAAAATTAACAAATCTACCCGACACCTCTGTGGGTAGGACTTAATTAACCGAGCTGCAAATAAGATAAATGAACTGTCAGAGTCGCTAATGCGTCCACTGGATATCGGACACACTGTTACAATGGTTGGCATACATATTTGGCTGGCATTTAGGTTGATTTTCGTGTGAAGTTCTCTTTGTATTCATGAAAAATGGATATTAAAGTTAAAATAAAATCTTTGATGTAAATCTTTCTATATGTTGGCTTAATACTTTAGAATTAAACTTAAAAGTGGGACCATTAATGAAAAAACATGTTTATTTTTAATCACAATGTATAAAAATAAATAACAAAAATGAAACACTTTGAATACACATACATACATTTTGATAGAAAGCGATCCGAAATACGATTTCTATTTTTTCCGCGTACCTGTCGATTGCAAAGTGCAAACGAATCAAATTCACAGCATAGCTTATAGCGTGCAATAAAAGCGACGAAAAATGGTTCATAACATTTTTTTATTTGGAATTTAAAAAGACATGTCCAGACTATTCCATTTACTGATGTAAAGCACGTTTGATGTCCATTTCGGACGTTAAACTAGATTTTTTATCTCTATTTGGTTCTACTTTGTCTCTCAAACCTTTAATTCTCAAAGCTACAGGATATTGGAAGAACCGCTAATCTGTGATGAAGGTGAAATGATGGATACTCTTGATGAAATTACAGCTGCTTATTGGACTATGAAGGAGATTAGATAATTTTGACCGATTTGAAGTATTAAGTTATTCGCTATTGAAGGGTTGGTTTCCTTAGTGATTTTGCCTTCCCTTTTCTATCGGTTATCGGGTTTGGAGTATCCTCGAATTGGTAATTATAATAATATTAATTTTGTGGGAATAGATTTATGATTTTCAGTTGATTGTGAATGAGTTGTGATGATGCGTCTCTAAAGATTCTCATCATTCAGATATGTTTAATTAAAACGACTTTACGTTTGTTTTCACAAATAGAAGAATAAAATTATTATTATGGGTGTGAAACACAACTTTTATATAAAATATTATTTTATATTTGAGGTCTCCTATACACCACTATACACACAAAAAATAATACTATTATCTAACATTAATGTAAGAACGGGGTGGTTTTACTTAGTAAGAGTCTGACACTCCCTCTCGCTTTGCCCAAGGCGGAAAAAGGGTGGTTTTTAATTGGATGAATCTGCTGCCCTCAAAAAAAAAAAAATGGATTAAACAGAGTTCCCATAGAATAGCTCAGCTTACAGTCGCACTTACAACCACTAGACCTACAAACCAGTCTACATTTTTACACTCCTATTAATCACAGAAATAAGGTCATTTATAAATGACAGTGGGATCAAAAAGTTTCCTGTTTTGCAAGCACGTATGTGTGACGTGTGTGGGCCACGTCACGTGATGATGACGAATGCTTAGCTATCTCATTGGTCAGAAACGTTATTGCAGAACGTTTCACTCAGAGTTAACATCATCAATTTTTCAAACCGAAGGCATATGTCGATAGGAACGTTCGTTACATGCCACAAAATATTTTGTGCAAAAGATTTATTGTGTTATTAATTGCTGTTAATATTTTACTGTTCTGTTGAGTGAGGGATGATAGCTGGTTAATGTGAGGGTATTTGTAAAACGGCTTTGGACGTCTTGTTATCGCTAAGACCATGTAGGTATACTGATCTCGTTAGAAACTAAGTTAGTCCTTAGGATTAAAGAAAAAGTCAGTTAGAATGATGAAGGCAAACAAAAGGTTTTAGCTTAGCTTCAAATGGCACAATGGCGTGTGTTGTGTCAAGCAGCAATTTTGAACTTTTTTTTTAGTGTGAGAATAGAAATGAAGAGATTGAGAAATTACTAGGAATTTACTCAGCGTTTTTTATGGAATAAGCTGGTAAACGAGCAGACAGATCACCTGACGGTAAGCAATTGCCGCCGCACTTGGACACCCGAAACACCAGAGGCGTTGCAAGTGCGTTGCCGGCACTGTGGGAGTTAGAAATTTTTGGTTATGGGAATTGGGGATTGGGAAAGGGGGTAATTGGGCCTCCGGTAATCTTACACACACAACGCAAGCGTTGTTTCACGTCAGTTTAAACTCAAATCAAAATGCAAGTATACACAGAACATTACTGTTTACCCAGTCTCTCTTAAACAGGATAAATATTAAAAAACAGTTGTGGTTTCCAGGCAAACATTTTTAACGAGCTTAATATATTTTTAAAGCGGCCTTCTAATAGGGTGATGTGACGTGATAAATCGAGCGTTCAGATACTTGATTAAGTATCGGTGTATCCCTGCTTTATCTGAAGGTTTATATTAAACTTGGGTGGATAGTACCTAGTACTCATTTATTAAGTTAGACTTTCTCTTTTTATTTTGTACAGATATTATATCTCTTTATATATAAAAATCAATTGCTGTTCGTTAGTCTCACTAAAACTCGGGAACGGCTGGACTGATTTGGCAAATTTTGGCCGTAAATTGTTTGTGGATGTTCAGGGCGGGTATAAAAGATGAGAAAAACAGGTTTGAGGCGGTACGAAGTTTGCCGGGTCAGCTAGTAAGAGATATAAAACTGCCTCGTTAATCAGGTATTGGTATAGTTTTGAATAACATACATACATACATACATAACCTCACGCTTATCCCCCATAGGGGTAGGCAGAGACAATGGCACGCCAATTGCTACAAATCTTAAATAGCTTTTTCGCTTCATCAACAGACTTCAGTCTATGAACTAACTCATATCAATAAAAAAAAAACATATCCTTATTATATGTAAAACTATTTGTTGTGAGATGGATAATATCTATTTGTAATACAACTATTAATAGAACTCAAAGGTTTGATCGGAGCTTATTTGAGAATAGAATAATACACCAGTATGTGGTCTGAGGGAATTGCGGCCATGTTGGCACACACGTGATTATTATCTGTCATTGCTAGTGGAAAATTTCGGTTTGTAAATTCAACACTGTTGATTTATAGAGCTGGATTATTCTTTGACAAAATACCTGCGTACGTATTTTGTACGAAAATAAATTTTATGTTGGCACAAAAAAAGAATGCCTGTGCTATGTTTAATGAAAGGTGAATGACACTAATTTTGTTTCGATGTGAATTGATATAAAATATGATTTACGTAAAAAAATCTGACGTAACGTCACTTCTTTTATCCTCGAAGGTAGGCAGAGGTGTACATTACGGCACGTAATGCTCTACAATGTACATCCACTTTTCACCATTTGTGTAAGAGCCATATAATAGGGGTGAGCTTTTGTAACAGATCGTGAGTCTATTAAAATTAAAAGATTTGCTTCTATTCATATTATTCATATTTTAGTAGCCTAAAAGAAGACTGTGATTAAGGTTTTTGTAAGAAATTCAATTGAACTAGTTGTCAAAAATCAATAATATTTGTTATACATTTCTACCGTCCATCGATACTCAAATACTAAAAAAATAAAAGAAAAAGAAAAAAAACGACAAGTAACGTTCCAACATTTGAAATATAGCATTTCTATTAACAGCGCGCCGCCACGCAGCGGACACGCCACGACGCGACGCGACGCAGGATTGTTTGCGTGCAAAACTTCGTGGACGTTGCAATTCACGGCGCGACAGGTGACGAGAATGGGCCTCTTTTACCCCACAGTCCAGTGTCACATTCACACGTCCTTTTTGTTCAGTTTTACCCTCAAACTGCCAATTCCTTGGGTTCTATTGCTGTTTCATTGGGTGGTGCGTGAGATAATTTTGTTTCCGACCTTTTTAAAAGACACATAGTGGGCGTTCTTTTGTTTGACTTTGATGCAGTGGTAATGAGTTCTGTTGCGACGTTTTCTGCTTTATCATGTAATTGTTGAAGTTATTTTTAAACATGGAATTTGTACTATAAAGGTGTGACTATTAGGTACATTTTCCTATTTACTAAAGTTTGTTTTCACGTAGGTGTTCAAACCAACAAATAATTTCGATAACATAAATTAAACTTCTTGAACAAAACCACACACTAATGAAATAATTAGAAAAGTTTACTCCCGAAACATTAACGAGGATTGAAAATGTACCCGGTACCTGTATCTTCATTAAAGAATTAATTAATCTACCTTCTGCCTCGACCTTGAAATACTAACAATTGTTGAAAATACCCCGATTTAGGGTCAGTTCACATTGGACGAAGGTGTTCTCGAAATGTTGACAGACTTGAGCCATTTTGGCTGTATTTTTTATCATGTCTTTAAAATAAGGTGTGGTAATGTTTATTTCGGAAACATATATTGTCTGAAGTGAACTAAGTTACCAATACTAATTATATTTTTTCAACACAATAAAATTGTAGAATAGCCACAGAGGCTGAGTAAAACTCTTAGAGTAAATAAAAGATCAATAAAGAAATTCAATGACAACCCTACCTAATTGTGAGAGTCTACCATCACATGGACTGGCGATAAATCACATTATGTGCATATTCACCTATGTGTAACAGGCCTTAACAACGCGCAATACATAGGTATTCTTGAGAAGTAATTAGTTTTTCGTGTTGATTCACAAGAGGGTCTATAAAATAGGATCAAAAGCTATTTACATTCAGTAAACATTTACCTGTTTGCGTTTATATAAGTAGTTTCCGTCAAACGCAAATCGGCTCTTTGGGTACAGCACTTAACGATACCAACATGAACTACTTATGTGCCAATTGTGGTGAACGAAAATATATTTAGTTAAAATTGTTGATAGGTACTTAAACTCTCTAGAGTCGAGAGCACGTGTAGAGTGGTTTTAGGCTTGATTCTATTTATGGAAATAATTTGATCAGTGTCAGGAAGTTTCGAAATACAAAACCCTCCTGTATCTTTTTTTTGGAATAGTACGGCAAACGAGTAGAATTGATGGTAAACAATCAGCGCTGCTCAAAGCCACAGGAGTTACAAGTACGTTGCCACTCTTTTAGGTGTTAGAGATTTGAAAATGAGCAAGCGCGTCGCGATCCGCGCACACTTCACACCTACACACAGTAGGGCTGATGCCCGATCCAGAGCTGCGGACTACCTAACGGATTTACCGGGGCTGCGGCTCAAAGAGCAGGACGTTCCCAAGAAGTGGTTTTCAGTAAGAGTCTGAGACTATCTCGTCTCGCCAAAGGTGAGAGAAGTCATTGTTTGACTTTCCCCCTTAAAAAATGGGATTTAGAATTGGAGATTGGGAAGAAGACTCTCACATTTATGACTAGTAAAAAATATAATATTTATAATGCGCATTTTTTCTATAACTTCATACTTATATTTCTATTACCTGAATGAAACACAATAATTACTGGAAAGTGGGTGTGTCACACACTGCCTACATATTCGTGGAAGAATAGTAATCATATTATATTTAGAATGTTATTTTATATTAAAGCGGCCACTTACTTAGTGTGTGAGTATTTTTGAAGGCTTGTAGTTTGTTCGAAGAATTTAAAAGACCATTATGAGAAAAATTTCTAAATGTTTACTAAAATCTTGCGAAATATTTTTTTTTCCTTAAAAACCAACAAGTTGAATTATAATACCATCTGATTGTGCCCAGTATTGTCGTATCAAATTCAATAATACAACACAGTTCAAACAAGAAACTTGTCTCAAGTGGTAACAAAATACAAAAGCCGCCAAAGTTCTGGGTTCTATCCCTCATTCGGACAAAGTGATAATGTGATTTTCCTGTTGGAAAATTCTCAATTGACCTGAGCTTGGAGCGGTGTCCGATAAATGGTGATAGCCCAACCCTTTATCACATTGGACATTAATACTGTCATTGCGAACCCTACCCTTTTGCCAAGCAGAAGTGACTGTGTATTTTAAAAAGTTTGTTTGTTGGGAAATCTTGTCTCTGTCCGTGGTGATCCCTTTTAAATGAATTTAAACTGTCTTTGATACAACATGACTTGGATTAATGAAGGAGTAAAATGTTAAACGACTGATGAATAAAGTTTTAGAATTTTATTTTAGTGTTGGAAAGATTTTCACATTAATTCATCCTTTACCAAATAAATAACGAGATAGACCAATACACCAGTGTTCCATGGAAAAATTACATTAAAATAGGTATCACGAGCACGAATCATACGAATACAAAATAAATATCCAACTCACTCACTTCTTATTACTTTGTATGATTGCTCTTACAACAAAAATAGGCTGTATTGGAGTGTTTGGGTTTTCTCACTAAATAAATAATTTTGTTATTATACATAATTAGTCTAAAGCTTTCTAATATCGAAGTCTTATAATTATACTTTTAAGTTCAAATTAGTACAACTGGCTTTTTTATTTAATAAATCAAATAACACATTTAAAATACTGTTTTCGTATTTTTCTAATTACGAAATTGAATCAGGTGACATGTTCCCAGTGATTACATATGCACGGCGCTCGTTCTATTGACAAACTCAGAAAGGGGGCACGTCTGTCATTTGTTAAGAATTAATAATTCTGATACTCAATTAAATTTTCCCTTACTCTCTGTACGAAAACTTTTATTTACCTACATTAAACACATCCGAATACGCTCTCTCCGTTTATTTGAATTTTCCTACAAAATTTACTTTCTGCGCGATTCAGAATATACGTCGCATCACCTCAGGCTTATCGTTTTACGCAAAGCCACCATACCTAGCTCTGTAATAGTATTATAGTTTACATAATCGTCTTACAGCACCATAGTGGTGATATCCAAACCAAATCTTGAACATTTGAGCGCTTTAATGAAAATGAAGATTCGTAATTGCAGTCTCAGAGCGCGGTTTGATGGGAATTAAGTAGAGTTTACGAACTTCATATAAGGATATGCGTAGAAATTCTTGAATTTAAGTTAATATTCTTTTCTTTAGTGTATGCTTTAAACAACAGGAAAAAAAAATTAACTAGTGTATTGCAGATGACTCATTTTTATTTTATTGTCCGTCATGTAGATTATTTTAAAATATTAGACACGTATTTTTTATTTTCTAACGGAATTTGTTTCCGTTACTTTCGTTGATATATCGATTTGAAATGTCACGTGACGTCACTTCTAGGTACATTTTACACTGCATAGAAATGACGCATTTACTCCTAAACTTTGATGCGTTTTATCTGAGTATAGTTATCTTATATGACAAAATAAAAAATTAATATTATTTCATTACCTAAATGACGGATTAAATCGATTTTAAATTTGCATACCCGTCATCATCCCTATTTGTGATTATTTCTTTCAAACATATTTTGAGTAGGTACGTCGACGTACATCACACTTGCGTATACTTTAAAGTATATATGAGTAAAATAATGAAAAATGAATTAATAACAAACGTGGTTTGAATATTCAAATCAGTGTTCCACGTAAATCAATTAGTCTTCATAATTATTTAAATGCCTATCAATACGATTGAAGTATTCATGCGACATTAATTTGTAGTCCAGTAATTACTAACCCACAAAGCAGGCTAATCGTGTATTTGATACATATATAATTTATTGTAATCCCGTAATCGCCAATCAATTCGCCGCATAAATTACTAGTCAGCAAACAGTTTGAAATCTGTGAAAACTGACCACAACTAAATCGTATTTAATGCAAATCTCTGAACTAATTCTATTAATCTAAAACACTATCTAACAAAGTTTTGATAATTTACATAAACATAATGGAAGTATCTGATTGTTTTTAGTTAAATGTTAATGTTTCACTGTATTTGATTATTTAATTGAAAATGTTAATAATGTTTATACCTAATAATTTTTAGCCGACTTAAAAACAACTAGATTCTTAGTTTCACCTGTATGTATAGGTATGTATATTTGTGCGCGATTATCTCGCGTTCAGCTGAACCAATTTTTATGCGGTTTTCTGATACTATTTTTCAGACTTAGGAGTTGGTTTGAGGGATATTATCATATTACTTGCCTTAAAAACATGCAGGTGGTAAAGAACATTGAAAGCAATTCCTTTTTTATGCGCATTTCATGCGCCTTACCAAAATACGACTGTAACCTACTGGGAAAACATCTGTTTGGTAGTTCAATCACAATGATGTACTTGGAGGAGTTGTTGTCTTGATTCCGTAGTAGTGGGTGGAAATACGCTGCCGATGAAGTTAAATTACCTTAAATAATCATCAGGCTTTATTATGCATCAAATTGAGATTTGCACCAAATTTTACCCCAGTTTACAGATCCTGTGTTCCCTGTTGATTGGTTCGCAACATTGCTAGAGACAATTCAAACACAGCATCACAGATAACGGCACGCTTGACCGCAGTTTACTGCAGAGTTATCAGGCATTGCAGCTCGCAATGGACGATAAATGGCAATGAAAATGTACGTGGAGTTTTAAAGATTGTGTTCCTGATAAAAGTAAAAGGTACATTAGTATATAATAAATTTGATATTAAAATATCGCTTTGTTTTTTAATTAAAACTTTCCTCTATAATATTTTAAATATTACAAAATAAAATATATAGTAAAATATATACTTATTGTAATTAAAATAAAAGCTAAAATAGTTATGAGTCATAGAAGTACATAACGGAATAAATTCAATCGCGTAGCCTATTCACGATTAATAAAATTTCTAGGCACCTATACTTGGGGTAAGTTCTCTAGATATAGATTGATATCGAAAGTTCGGTACGCACACATACCTATGATATGTATAATTTTAGACGGAACCGCGCTAACAAAATCTTTGCAGTACAAAAGTCTGCATACGTTATAAAAAAACAACAACACTCACAAAACCTACCCTCAATTAGCTAATATTCTAACAAAAACAATTCCACGAAGCGACTCCCAGTATTTAGTCGGGTCAAAACACTTAGTGTTAGAATGGCGTGTATGAAAACACAATAGAAAACACTTTTTTCTCCCACAGTGTTCGTTGAAAAAAATGCCTTTACAAAACTCACGTTCACAGGCAGACAGACATACACATTCTGTTGTTCGTGTTGGTGTTTCAACTGTCAACGCTTGCACTCACTAGAGAAGAAATTCTCGAAACATCTCTGCCTTGACTGGCATACTGATCTTGTAAACCAGTTTCTGGAAAGGGGAATGGAGGTTTATTTTTTTTTTTTTTTGAAGAACAGGGTGCGGCAAAGTAAATTGTTACTGGTAAAATGGGTTACGAGTGCGATGAATAATTCGTGTTATTTTTTTATTTCTTGTTTAACATGAAATTTGCAGGAACTTAAGAGACATGTAAAATTAATAATATAAAAATAAGTCGGATTTTCCTTCCTGATGCTATAACTCCAGAACGCACGAACCGATTTCCACGGTTTTGCATTCGTTGGAAAGGTCTCGGGTTCCGTGAGGTTTAATGCACAGAAAATTTTCAAGAGAAAAACAGGAAAACAAGGAAAATTATTGGTGGCGAAACGGAGTTCGTCGGGTTTGCTAGTTTATAAATGAAGTTCGAAATTCAAAATCTGAACAAGACCCCATCATAAAGAAGAGTTAGAAAAATGTGCCCAACGCGGAATAAAAAATCCTTTAAGCAATCAAAAACAACTTATCAAACATAAATTTCAATACGAATGAGGCACTAACTTTGATAAAAAAAACATCACTAATTTCAAAAATATTTTTTAGGAATAAACCAAGGAGAAATTATCGGCCATATTTTAATCCAATCAGTGAGTAGTGGTCACTTAGCCGTAATCAAAAGGATTCTAATTACGTTTAAAACTTTGCTCGCCGAAATATATTTAAAATTGGCAGTTAAACTCTTAAAGGTCAACAAGGGTTGTTGATCTAATTTCCAATTAAAATATCCGCAAAATATGTATTTGGTAGAGGTTTTATGAAATCGCTTTCATTCATACTCGTATTGGGATCATGCAGGGGTAATACAATCGATTGATGTGCTAATAGTGATCAAAAGTAGATTATGATTGATCATCATCCAAATGGCATGGATTTTAAGTCCTTATAACTTCTCAAGAACTTAGTGTTAGAAAAATAATCTTAAGAAATAAGAGCCTGGGTGACGCTGACGTAGAACTATAAAAGAACAAAAATGTCTTGTTCCTTAAATAATCACAAACTCCCCAGAGTAATTTACCACTTATTAAATTATGTATTTAAAGACATTAATAGAACAAATTGTTCGACAATTTGATCATCATCGTCAATCGTTATAACTTCTCAAGAATTTAGTGTTAGAAAAATAATCTTAAGAAATAAGAGCCTGGGTAACGCTGACGTCGTGCACAGAACCAAAAAAGACAAAAAATGTCTAATCACGAACTTTTTTTATTTTAAAACATTAAACTTACGACTCTGTGGTCACCGCCTACACATCCGTGCCATACCCAATTTAAACTTTTGATCTCGCTATCATGTATCTCCATAATTAACGTTAATAGGAGAAATTAAAAGTTTTTTGCATGTTACTAATTGGTTCTGTCAAACTTAATATTGATGGATATATGTGTGAGTGAGGGTGCATGCGGGATGTGATGACACAACATACTTATAAATAATGAATTATGCTTGTTATTATCTAAAGGGGAAGATAGGGGCACACTTCCAGTTTTTGTTAATTCTGTCCGCACAAAATTTGGTAGATTTTATTGTACCGCTTACAGTAATTGACTAAAATTATGTAACGCTAAGCTCTTAACTCAGAAAAATAAAATAGAAACTGTCATGGCCACAATAAAACTTGCCACTCTGGGATTAGTCTAGATAAAGAGGAAAAAGTGAATAGAATAAAATATGAATTAATGTTAAAAGTTAATATTTAAGTGTCTTGTTCTACGATTGTTTTCAAAATTATATTTAAGATTATTTAAACAAAAAATGTCTAAAAACAATTACGTCTACTTCATTAGTTCACTCAATATTTTTGTCAGAAAACAAATTGCCTACCTAATAAAAATTGTAGGCAGGTAATTTAACATTGTATGTAAATATTAATTACGCCCTCATTATTTTGCCCTCGCATCAAAAAACCGAAGTAAATATATATCATGTAGAAATTTACCTAATAAAATTCATCGTCTTTGTTTACTCTTGTAGAAAAGGCAGTATAAGGAACCATTTTATGAAAGCGTAAAACGTTTGAATAGATACTATTTTTAGAATGTCTACTTAATTTTGCTTCAAATAAAACCATGTTATTAGGATTTTTATGAAAGCCATCACAAGGCGAAAATGAAATATAAAAGACACATTCAACGTACATGACATTATTTCATGTTATTATTTTTTCTTTTCCACTAATTTGAAAGATAAATCTCATATCTAAAAATGATAAATAGAGACATCCTCTATTAAAAGAGATTTGGGAATAGGTTTTTATATTTTATCAAACGCTCGGTCGTTTTTAACGATGTTAACGTACTCATAACACAGTTATTCACAAAAAAGTAAGGAGACGAAATTTTCCACGAATCTATTTGAATTCCACTAGCCAGGTGTCAAGTGTGCTCACCCACAATTTCGCCTGACGAGAAGCAAATATTGACACACCCTGTTCAGTGTTCACTTTTCCACCTTTTATATTGGTGTTATTCCAGCTTTGTAACTATGTAACTGACCTTTTTTCTTATATTAAATTTATTTTTGAAATAGATTTGCGTTTCATGTTCGTTGTTCGTTCGTTTCGCTTAAGACAGTGGGTATTTTTTCTTGGGTAATTTTTGTATGGTATATGCTTGTAAGCGAGCAGACGGTTTACCTGATGGTAAGCAATCGTTACCGCCAATGGACACCCGAAATATCTGAGGTGTTATAAGTGGCCATGTGAAAAATGTTACAATTGTACTAGCCGATGGTGTGTTCGAACCCGTAACTTCATGTATGAGAAGCGGCTTAATATCTTAAACCTCCTGGCCACCACGACTTCTGCTTATCCTTAAATACCCGTGATGCTAAATACATATTCTAAAAGAAGTTATATAAACGTATACAGTAAATGTAAATGACACACCCAATTATACAATACTTCGAACCAACTCTTCTTTGAGTGCTAAAGAAGTAAGTATTAATGGAGTTTTTGATATATTAATATTAAGTCTGGCGTAGCAAGTAATTCAATCAAGGAGTACAAATAGACCCAAGACTAAGTGATTTGTTAGGTAAACGTCTTTCTTTTCAGGTGGAGTAATAACGGTATTTGATAAAGCTGTTTCAGGTCGGTAAAAATAGTCTTACCGAATATTTTTTTCATACCCAGTATTGTATTAGTTGGTACTTATGTTATACTTCGGTGGAAACTAGTGGATATAGAAGTTTTATATTATATTATTTAGTCCGAGGTATGTTTTAAGGTAAGTAGTTATTAACTGTACATACTTATACGTAGAAGTATCAAAACTTTGTTACTATGTACCTAACCGTAATTCTACTTACCTAAGAGTGTACCAACATGCTGACTAAAGGCCTCTTCTCACACGGAGAACACACACTCACAATGCGGATTGGCGATTTCAAACTTAAGATTAGTAATTACAACCCCAGGTTTCCTGACGCTGTTTTCCTTCACCCATTGTTAGTGGTGTCTAAATAATCTTAAAAAGTAGATATAACTCGGAAAAAGTCACATTGGTACTAGCAGTTGGTAGGTTTTGAGCCCTCATGCATAAGAAGCAGGTGCCTTAAGCCTAAGACCATTTCGACATTAAAGGCAAAAGCGTTATTTAAAGTAAGATGTTATACAAAACATAATTACCTCATTGTGTCTCAATTGTAGAAAAATTACAACGAAAATTAAATAATATTTTGTACTATTAAGTACCGACTTCCTTGTAACCGAGATGGTTGACAATAAACGATTGATCAATCAAATCTATCCTTAAGCACGACTGGTTTTATAGCGTAGGTGCACCAGATGTCAACCACAAGCCTTTGTCACGAAACTGAGTATCCTTCACCCACACTAAAACTGAACCTGCTTATTTGATCGAAGCTATTTTTGGTCGCCATTGAGTTACAGGTCACTTATCCTAATTTTGATGGCGATACCGCCAATTAGGGAGACGAGGGAATTATCGAGTATTCATTATATCGGTGATATGGTGCTATGGATATTTTGTACGTGTATATTAAAGTTATCTATAATACTCTTAAATCTAAATGAAAAATTACTCCTACATAATCCTTCGTTCTATGGTTCGTACTTGAATAATTATATAATGAGGTAATTCAACTAGTTTCAAGCCATGTCAGGGACGTATACACTGTCTTCGGTAAGACATAAAATATGTTTCATGTGAAGTTTTTTGTTTAATTGTTTGAATGTTTTGATGTTTGTCCGTCAATCACGCTAAACTACCGAACGAATTTCGATGAAATTTGGTAAACAGACAGAGTATGAGCTGGGTTGGGTGATAGGATACTTTTTATCGCGTGAGAACGAGAGCGAAGCCGCTGGCTGAAGCGTGTGTTAAAAAATACAAAAATATTATGCCAACTTTTACACATACACATTAGCTCAATTATTAATAAGGTTGCGAAAGTGGCTCCACCTCTATACATTAAGCTGTAGTAAGTACTACTTACTTCTGAAACGCATTTCAAGTTTCAAATGCAGTACATTTGGCATCATGTGTCGGCCGGTAGTTGGATCGTGCAAATATCTGGGGGCACGGCAGTGCCCGCCAAGTCGAGAAAAAAAAAGTAACGGCCGTACCATCCTTTTCTCGAAGCAATTCGGGCCTTTTTCGACCCCTATAATTCGGTTGTGGATAAAGCAAGAAACCTGAATTTTCAGTAACTAATTCCGGCATTGTATAAACACGGAATATTTAAAATTTC
Source organism: Spodoptera frugiperda (assembly GCF_023101765.2). NCBI lineage: Eukaryota > Metazoa > Arthropoda > Insecta > Lepidoptera > Noctuidae > Spodoptera > Spodoptera frugiperda. Next base: position 6,146,454 of record NC_064241.1, on the reverse strand, counting down.
AGTCAATTTGAACCATAGTTTAAGAATGACAACTTGTTAAAGTTTCTAAATTTTGTCACTCACTGACTCACCGATCATCAAAAGTCCAAGGCACTAGCAGACTACACCAGAAGCTTCATATTTGGAATACATATAGAGTTTAGTGTCATAATCATGGGAAAACTTAAGCTATTTTGTAATTGGTCCAGTTTTCCAAATACACCAACTGCATCAATAACTTTGTAATCCCATATAAATATATGGGATTACTTGAGTTATTTATGCAGTTGGTGGTTGGTGGTGGTTATAAATTTAATACAAAAAGAAAGGCTCTACAAAAAGAAGTGAGATCCCATCAAAAACATCCTGTAAAAAACCCAAGTCTCGCAGCTCAGTCTTTCTACCGTCAAAAGTTGTGAGATCCATGTAAAAGCCTACCAAGTCGGTTAATCTATTTAGTGTCACTTGAAGGACCTTCTTCTTAAGTTGTTACATAAGTTATTATCATGCCAATATTAAAAATATTTAACGTTTTAAACAAATAGATCGACTTGGACATCGCATGAAAACAAAATGAATATTACAATATTATGTTAGATTCTTGAGTCTCTCGCGCCTCACGCGATTGAAACTCTCGTTCCTTTGTACTGGCATAGTCTGCTTACGCCCTGTAGTGTGATACCATACTAATAATCAAATCAAGCGATGTCCTTAAGTCGATCTATTTGTTTAAAACGTAAATATTTTTAATATTGGCATGATAATAAAAGCCTTATGTAACAACTTAAGACTTTTGAAGGTCCTTCAAGTAGACACTAAATAGATTAACCGACTTGGTATTACATGGATCTCACAACTTTTGACGGTAGAAAGACTGAGCTGCGAGGTCACTTGGGTTTTTTACAGGATGTTTTTGATGGGATTTATTATTCGCGACTCGATACGAGCTTTCCAAGCTGATACATGAAATGTGAATTTGTATTTACGTTTCCTTATGTAAGGTAGAACATAGTATATAATTTATGTATGTCTAATATGTATATTCCCTGAAGTGTTGGCTTAAGCGTAATTAAAACTCCTGGAGGTGTTTTAGTATTAACTTTTCAGTCTTAATTATTATTTATTGTATTAAACACATTTAAATTGAAGATGGTTTCCTTAGTCTTCATTTACATTAGGTTTCAAGGTAGTGCTTATTGGGTAGAAATACACCTGTCATTACAAATGTCTATAAAAGATAAGATATATTTTATTATAACAAACTTTCATAACACTAGCACTGTATAAAAATATTGTGGCATTACGTGCCGTAATGTACCTACACCAGTGCCTACCTCTTCGGGGATAAAAGGCGTGACGATACGAGATATAAAATCTATTAGCAACAAAAACCCACTTTACTTAATTTGCAAATCTACTTGAATCACTTGAGGTTACGATAAAAAAAATATAGATACCTGATCAAAGTACTAAAATCTGCTTTACCTTTAAATGGAATGTGGGAGTGAGTCTAAACTTGACGTGTTCGCTTTAAATGTCATCGTTCTCGCCCACTCACCCACTAATGGTCGGATGGTTTATTCAAAATTAGCTACCGTACTGAATTAAGTTGTTAAACAATTTGTTATTGGCCTTATAATTCGCTTACCGTTATACATATAAAATTCTTAACTATCTGCGACACAGATAAATTCGGCTTGCAAAGTCAATTTTGCACGCAAATCTTTAGTAAGTTTACGTTACATTTTGAGATATAAACGATACTATGAAGTAGGTATTCGATATAGATTCTTAGAAAGATTATCCACACCCAAAGCCTCCTCCTTTTTTTTTGTGTAAAAGCAATGACCCCAAGGTGGGAAGTCCTCATAGAGCCCCGTCATTGGGGAGGACGAAGGGACTGTAGACTTTACTTGACTAAACCCACCCCGGTGTGTCTCACAATATGGGTACGAGGGAGCTGAGAAACGAAATTCTTCCGCAGATAACGAACTCGTGGCGGCCTGCCTTGTCAGGCCCCACCTCAATATGCACAGAGAAGTGAGGTGTTAATCTCCTCCGTGCACCATTACGTCTCGGAGGCGTTACGCGTGGACACAACACGCGCCACCTCTTTGGGTCCTCTATAACGGCGTGACGGGGACTTCCCCAAGTCCGCCGTCCCCAGACCCATTTAGCAACAAAGAGAGCAATTTCTGCTCTCCTTATACGCCCGGTGCGCCTGCTGCACAAGGTACAAAAGTTGTTATCCCTACCCTCTCCGCAGGACTCCTTCTGCGACATGACATCTTCGCAGAAGGAAACCAAAAATATCCCACGACTCTGCACTGCTGACCATTTTCTGGACAACAATCGGCAGTGACAGATCGTCACCGATCTCGGATTTGAATGCACGACGCGGCCCGTCCCAAGCCACACACTCCACGAGTGTGTGCTGCGCCGAATCCTCCTCACAATGGACGCAGTGATGGCACCGAGCGTGGCTCCCTGCCTATACGACACAGAAACTTCCCAAAACATCCATGCCCCGAAAGTACTTGTGTCACATGAAATGACAAGGAACCATGTCTTCTCCCAAGCCAATCAACGAGTACTGGCCGGATTGCTTCGATGATGTTGAAGCCAGCGGTAGGGCGTTGAAGCCTTTCCCGCCATTCCGCCACTAAAGCCTCCCTCCTACCTCAATTGTACTTGCTAATGAATGTACAAATAAGAAATTTAGCTACTTCTTTTAGTAGATATTTTAAAAGAAGTAAAAACGACTTGAAACTCTGTTAGTACTATCTCTTCTCAAACAAATCGTTAGTCTACTGAATTAAACAAAAACCCACTTAATTAGCTCAACAACTAGGTACAAAACAGCACAAATCCAAATAAACATGTAAAGAGAAATGTCGTCGCTTCGGTCGCTTCGCAAGTTGATGCGTCACGCAATATCACCATGATTGATGACGGCAGTCGTACCCGAGTCCCGGATGACCACAGCTTTGTACCCGTATCATACAGTCTGTTTACGCCCTGAATTAGTTTGTGAGTGACCAGTCGTCTGAAAAAAATGGACGCTAAACCGCCATGATGTGTCTTATTTTATTTTGGTATCTGTCTTTTTGTGCCTTTGACCCTGCCATAAATATGTTGTGCGAAGAAGAAAAGTTAATGTTGTACATCTTTCAAAGTCAAAGTCTAAATTATTTATTTCAAATAGACCGGGAAGGCACTTTTGAACGTCAAAGCAAATGTTACAATATAAAGAAAACAAAATGTCTGATTTTTAGATGTAAAGTATGTGGTGAAGGTGTCTATGACTTAAACTTTAAATTCATAAAATATACCTAATTATACCAAAACCAAGAATGAATAATATCAAAACAAGAAAAAGGAAACTAATAAAGCTTTTCTCCATTAATTTAAGTGTGTAAACTGTTATTTTATAGTTAAAGAAAAAAGAAATTTCACATTTACCTACAGTTTTGGTGTAGGGACAAGGAACATTTTCCTAATACTAAAATGTAGAATACAGTTAAAACATTGCAGTCTATGTAATCAATATGTGTCGAATCTGTCCATGATACGGAACACACAATGAAGTTGATTAGAACACAAAGATATCTTTGTGTAATACACGTTCATAATACTGGTTGGGATATCCTATCCAGCTTTGGAAATGAACGTGTATTTTCGTATAGGTATACGTTCAAATATACCAAAAATCCTTTACATACATGTATGTGTTCTGTTAATAAAATGATGGAACAGAATAATATAATTTAGCAGAAGTAACGTTTTAAAGAGCCAATCACTTAATTCCTTACAAAAAATCTGTATCTACAAAACAAAGGAAAATATTTAAAAAATACACATTTTCTTTTCATATTTTTTGTTTAAAATAAATTGTATTTTCAAAAAAACTGACAGTGGCCACAGATAAAAGAACTTCGTTAACACGAATTCGGTTTTGACGGAATCCTAAAAAGCAAAACGGTATGTCCTATCTGTCATGCATACGTAATGTTTGAGTGATAGATGGGCAGATGCCCCGGCCACGCAGCCGTTGGAACACTTGCATTTACACATATCTGACGTTTTACTGACGCGAAAAAATAGGAATCTGGCGCTTTTGGTGATAGTGGTTTCGTTGTTTTTGATGGTTGGATTGATAAATATATTCTGTAGATTTAATTCATAAAAGGCTAAACTGGCTAACTAAGCTATAACCTTTAGATGCTGTTATGTTCTGTCTAAGCTATTATTGAAAGCTTTTAAGGCCATAAACTCTAAGTCATATTTAATACAGAACTTTGCGTTCGTTAGTCATGATTGTAGACACGGACACACAGCAAAGCAGTCACGATAAATCGAAAGTGTTATAGTTAACAAAATTCTCCTACCATTCTCCTATCAGTTCATGTATAAAAACTACTGTTATGCCCAATAGTATCTGTACTAGTGTCGCATTCAATCACATTAAAATAATCTACTATGAACAACCAATTTTCCCCCCGAACTGTGTTCATAATAACAGATAATGCTATGGTAATGGTAAAGTAAGGTACCTGAAAATTGGTGAAAACGAGTTCGAGACGTTGAAATAAATACTTAATAGCAGACACACAGTTAAGGTAGTTTCTTCATGAAAGTTACCTAGAATCATAAACAATTCAGAAACTTTAAAAGCCCAATGTGCCCTTAGTGGTCAGGAGTGTAACGACATGAAGACAGGGTTTAGGTCGTGGTGATATAAATATCTAGTACTTGTAAGTACTACCTAAGATTGTTAGATAAAGGTATTATTAATGGTAGGTCAGGTTTTTTGAGTTTGACCAAAATATGATAAAATCGTAGCACAGACCATCGATTGAATCCATTGTACGGCAACAGGACATGACAACTTTATTCAAAGTGTTGTGTTAGAATTTGTAAAGCTTTAGTTTAACTCCATAATAAACATGGAAAACTAATATACAAGGATTGATTTTTTATGGTAAAAGCCGGCAAACAAGCAGACGGGTTATCTGATGGTAAGCAGTCGCCACCGCCCATGGACATGAGATACACCATAGGCGTTATAGTTGGGTTGTATCCCTTTTGGGGTTAGAATTTGAGTGGTGTTGAGGATCAGGAACAATGAGAAAGAATTCTGTCTATATCAGATAAGAACCGGTGTTTCTTAAGATTTTACAACTTAGTAACAATTACATTCAAATTAAAAATCATAACAACATGCACTACCTAAAACAAGCAGTACATTCAACGAGAATACACGAACAGGTTTTATTCAAATCAACAAAACATTAACCGCTCACAAACGTATAAAACCCGACACGTTACATATTCGGCTGTAATCTAGAAAGGGAAAGCTGTCCTCCGTGAATAGCTATGAATAAATGAAACGGGACAATGGCGCGTAATACAATTGCAGTGAAAAGACGCTCGCGCCGTGTGCTCTAGTTCCAAACAAGTGGAACGGTGTGACTCAGGTGCAACATCGCACAATAAGCACTGCACGGAACGGCAACAATGCGCGCCATGATTGCTGCATGCGCGTGATTGCGCTGCGGTTGTCGCGACGTTTCTTGACTGACAGTTGTTTGGGCGGGAACGTGTATTGTAGACTGTTTCATGTTTAATTAGGCTTTTCAGTGTATGTGGGATAATGTGAAGAAACCATAATACCGGGTTTTGTCACAGAACAAAGATAATGTGAAGTAACTGGAAATAAACTGAAATTGAAATTTTTGTTTCAATTATTTCTTCTCAGAAAGTATACGTTAGAAATTATCGCATTAAAATTAGTTGAGCTGTTTTGGAGCAATAGATTAAAGAAAATCATAATTTAATATTCATTGTCAGTTAGATTATGTGAACTAATTTTAACGTATTTTTAAATAGCTTTTCACAGTCTAAAATCTTGGTATTTTTGGCATAGCAAGAATTTTCTCCCGTTCCATTTGGAAAAAGGCAGTGTAAGCCTGATCTTGTTAATTAAGCCACAAAACAGAAAAATCTAGACAGTTACGGTCTAATGAAGACTGAATGTTCAAAATAAAATGGGATTCGTTGATTGGCAGCCATCTGGTGGAATGAATTCGGTATGAGTTTTCGTTAGAATTATTTATCACGATATTTCGTGTTTAGTACGGATTGTTTTGTGTGATGTTTTATTAAATGTGGTTTGGAAATGTTGATGTTGCTGCCTGTTACAAAAATCCCTAATATTAATATATAATATCAACGGTGAACAAGTGAACATAAGAATAGCAACATTGTTTTATTCCTTTCATTTCACTAAAGGTCTCAACTTCATAACTAACATTGAAAAAAGAAATGTCAAAAATATTTTTTAATTTGATATTTCTAGGTAACAAAACGAAAACATTATTAAGTCTATGAATAAAAACGTATGAACGTAGATACGTAACGTAACGTAGAAACGTATGAATGTAGATACAACAAAACAACAACACAGAACCAACTAAATATTTGCAATCCCACTGACTTAGATATGAAACAATCAATATCTAGAACATTTCACTTGCTCCCAATCCCGTCCGAATCTAAAGCTAAGGTGCTGCATAAATAGGACTAAATTGGAATCCCCCAAAATTCGGCCACATATTAGCTGGACGTATCCTTAGGGCATCGGGGGGTGGGTGGGGCGCAGAGACAAAGTTACAAACTTCAGTGTAAGCACTGTCGCTCCCAACCACTGACTCGAACCAAATTCACATAGGGATTAAATTGAACACTACGTCTGCTACACGTGAATTAAATTCGTGCCTTCTATTACGTATGCATAATTTAGTAGCATTTTCGATTATTGATTAATTCAGTTCATATGTGTTTGGGGTTGTTGTAGGTCATTTCGAGTGTTATTTCATTTGATTGTGTGAATGTTTTGTGTGTTACCATTCTGTTTTGAAATTGGCTACCCAAATTACTTTTAAACGCTATTGAATGAATGTAATAACACCGATTGCCTATTTTTGGAAGCTTTTTCGTTAATAATACTTTTTTCGGGGAGCCAATAATAAAAATAGGGAGTTTGTTCTTTTTGCCCCATGTAAATATGAATTGTACTGAAAAAAGCATAGTTTCAATATTTTATTTTTATTAAAAGTGCTATCTGTTGTGAAAATTTCTTGGAAATAATAAATGATATGACATGGTTTTAAAAGTATTTGTTTGGAAAGTAAAAAAAATATCATAAATTCCGTGAAAAAAATATGAGAGTTTGCAACATAAATGTGAAAAATTGTCTAACACCTAATTGGTTAGATGTTTTTTAAAAAATACCTATAACAAGTTCCAAACATACCGACATATAAAAGTTGAATATTTTGAAAAAGTTCAACCTTTTTCAAAGTAAAACACGTGGATACAGTTTTAAAACTGTTCGCCAATTCTAGATTGCGCGCTCCACAAACTAGAACTTTATCTACCAGCTGATTGCGACTCTTTTCTTTGGGAAAGTATCGTTAGAATCTTTTCTTTTATTTCTATTGTGACTGCCTTCAACTAACTCGATGTTATACATAAGTGATCAAGTTTGTTTTTCCTTTCTCGACGGATTGTTATGTGTATTAAATTTTTGTTATACTCTCTCTCTTCGTTCTCAATTGTGAGCTGCGAGCGTGTAGGGTTTATGTGTGTCTGGAGGAATTTTTACCTAAAATATATGAGTATGTATGTTGTATGGGTGAAAGAATTTTGACCTTACTCTGTTTGAACACGAACAAAAATAGAATTGTTTATTTGTAACTCTTTAAAAAGAATGTCGAAATAAATTTACATTTTTTTGTGAACCTTTCGTACTAGACGTCATATAAAGATTACAATATAATAAGAGTCACTCTTGTATATTACAGTTCACAACTTTTGACAAGAATAGAACTTTATTGAACGTTACTTCAGCCGTTGAAGCCGTGTGTAGTTCTTTGTTCCCATTCTAGTTCACGGACAAAAGCATTCATGTTCAAATGCAGCTCAAAATTTCAAATACACGAACTGTTTTACAGTTCATGTATTGGTGATGTTTTATTGACAAAGATTGGTCTTGTTATACATGTTGTGCGTTCAATTTCACTTTGTTTTACATTAACATGTAAATGTGTTTCTGTATTTCCTGATGGGTATAACCAAGGCCCAAGTGAATAGGTTGCTCTTGGGCAGACGTGCTTCATCTTAGGCCGTATCATTAGTTACCACTAGCGAGATAGAGGCCATACGTCGACCCATCAAATATATATTTAAAAAAAAAGTAATATTACATCTTATGTGCTATTTGTGCAGATAGGTGTATGTTTTGTTTTGTGTAAATATCTTTTTAAACGTTGCCACGTACTAGGATTTTCTCTTACGTCATGGTTGCATTTCCAAACATACAATTTCACATACATATGACATTCAGACCAGAAACAACTATTTGTTGATGACAAAAAGAGCTCTTCCATGTGGAAATCAAACCCGCTACACGAAGCACGGTAGCCGGTTGCCCAGCTACCGCACCAACCGTGCAAACAATTTGTAGTATAACACGAATCTATAGGCAAATAACAACCACTATGTTGTATCAAGGCTCTTTGAAGCCCGAATCCTTTACTGTTATATTTGCCATCGAATTGTTCACCCATAAACCATGAATGTCTTCCGAGACTTACTCAGCTTTAGTTATTATGAATCCTTGATCAACGAAGCAGTCAATCTTCTTCGTCTCGCTTCTATTATACAAGGCATGAATTTAGCTTGACTTTACGGACTGGGTGTGATTTGCATAGATAGCTCGTAACTAGCTCCTTGGAAGCCGCTTATATTTAGTACTGGACAAACAAAGGAAACTTGTGGAGGTGACGAAGTTACTGCTGCGAGTTTTATATTAAAGGTCAGCAGCCTCACCCGCGTTTCCGTGGGATAAAAGATAGCCTATGTGTTATTTAGGACTTTAATCTATCCCTGTTCAAAATTTCACCCTGGTTCCTTCAGCCGTTTTGGCGTGGTTGAGTAACACATATACACACAAACTCATAAATGTTCGCATTTGTAACATTATTATGTACTATATAATTTACTAATAATTAGGGTTTTCCATATATGGGAATGGTACTTCCCGAAGATATATTGTTTTTTAACAAACGATAAATCACTAAGCAAGTCGAAAAGTTTTCATTTACCAAGGTATTTACCAAACATTTAGCAAAGAAATCTTAGCAAAGATCCACACAATACTGTGAGACATAATAGAAACCAAATAGGGGTAACATTTAGAATGGAACCTTTTGTTAATTCAAGTTTGGTAATCGTTTTTATATTAGGAAAAAAGATAAGAAAAAATCAGTGGGCGTCGGTTTTATTAGGCGTGAAATTCTGTGCCTATATTTTCTCTTATTAAATTCAATGTTGCTATATAAAACTGTCGCTTCTTTATGTTTCCCGGTAAATAGGTTCGCATTAATTGCGTGGGATTTTCTAAAGCTCTAAATGCTAGCTAACTTTGGGTAAAAGTGATTTATTTTAGGGTTTATTTTTGAGTTCAAACAAATATTGGACTAGCTTTTTAGCGATCGGAGTCAGTGGCCCGATTACACTCGTACTAAGGGTGCAGATTGCTTAAAAGGAAAATGTAGCTTATTTTGTCAGAGTAAAATACATTTGTCACCGCCTCTGCTCTTCCCACGGGTATAATAAGGGTCAATTAAGGGACTCCATATTGAACAGAGACCATAGTTAGCAGCACACCAAGCGACGTATCAAGGGTGGAAACTATGGCGAAATCTTCTTTTATAGTGGAGGTAAAATTTATTCTTAATATTTTTAACCAGTGCCTATGTTAAAAGAAATTGTTAATACCCATTATTATCTATTCTCAGTACCTATACTCGTATACTTACATTTAAATTGAAATGCCAATGTACTGAAACTAATACATTTATATATTCATTATCAATAAATGTTTAATGTATTTATCAACATTTACAATCACAATACATAAAAAGTTTTTGGGATTATCGAGTGAAATATTTTTCTGAGTCATTGAGCCACAAAATGGTGTCAGCTATCTAGATTTTGATTTGAATACAAGGATTTCATTTAATTGTGAAGTTATACCAAAAATGATTTCTTGAATAGAAACATACCGTGTAAATATTCCATTCAAAGAACATGTACAGGTTGTGTTTCTATGGTCCTGGTTTGTATTTACGTAACATATTGTCAATAATCCTAAATGGTTCTTTACTCTATTTTTTTTCTTGAGTTTCGAGATTTTTCTTCTACTTTTTATTGGGAGAAAACCGCCATAACCTCTCAAAACCGCTACAACTCCTGTAAGGCAGTCAAGATTTTCCGACAATACTATACTTAATATCCTAAGGATTTATTCTAAGGTTGGTACCAGGCATCAAAGTCAAGTATTATATAATTTATTAAGTCAGTACAGTCATTCGGAATAAAAGTATCCGATAACCACCAAGAACTTTTATTCAAATCAACTCCCAGGTTAACCCTCACGATACCCAAGGTTAAATATTACTAATTCTAAGTAGTAATTAACGAACCCTAAAACAGTTCACAATTCCAATATTTTGTAACCACAACACAGACACTGAGTTACTGTCAGTAACAGTTATGCATCAAAATTGCAGTAACACAAATAGCAACGATTCGTATACCACAGCTTAGATCCACTGGAACAAACTATTATCTAAATTTGCTCCAGGCAAGGTATTAATTGCAAGCTACGTGCACCGTGCAGTTGAAACATGGGTTTAGCTATCATTTTGACTGAGTCAACCACAGGATGGTTTTAGTTAATGGTCGTCGTGTATGAATTCATATTAAACATGTAATTTGAAGGTAAAATTTACGTTATAAACTTTTTTTGTTTTGAAATATGTAGTAAAAACACAATTTATTTGATAGTAGTGAGATTGGTTTTTGGTAGTTGTATCGTAAATACACACGGAAAGAATAACATGCATAAGGAAAAATTGTTTCCTGAACATAATTCCGGTATTACCGAATTCAATAAAATATTTGAGTGGGTATTAATATTATTCCTACTCAATAGGTTTGTTTACTGAAAAAAAATCGAATTAGTCTGTTAATTACATTAACAAATTACTCGATTTTATGTCACGTAAATGAACACTGACGAAGATATGACGGTCTTAAAGTTCAAAATATTAGTTGTGTGTTTTAAATCCAATGGAATATCTAGATTAATAATATATACGTGGCAAGTGACAAATACTTTTATTGCATTTTATTTTTCCATAAAGTTATTTGACAAGTTCAGAACATATTATACCACTACGTGTATGCAATAAGGCTTAAGATATCTTACAACAATTTTCCTTGTACCTAAAACATTTACAAACGTTTTAACGAAAACTCAGTTTGACGGAACTGTTTTCAACATAGGTTATTGTCGTCTAAAACACAATTGAATTTAAATAGAATCATAACATTATTTTATAACAGTTTATTTAGTCTTAGTTAGAAGGAATTTGAAGCAGTAGGTGAAACAAAATCCAATTTCCCGAATGTTGAACTCGACCCCTACTTGAACGAAAATAATACGAAAATATAGTACTATATCTAACGATTACACGTTTATGAGAGCTGAGTACAGAGATTTTACAATATTTATTTGACATTTGGCCCAGCGTGTGGTGTCGGCGTAGACTACGAAATATGAGATTCTGCGCTGTATATTATTACCTGAAATGTGTAGAATGATATTATTGCCAGTATCTATGTATGTGTGTGTATATCTCTGTGCTGTATACTCGTAAAGATATGTCACGGTCAAAATATTGCTACCGGGACACGTCATGTTTGAATTGCGGGCCATACCTGGTAATACGTATGTATGTATGTATATGTGGTATGTATACATTATGCATAAGTTCCTCTGGTCATAACATCTGTATTTTATTGTTGTTCACTTGTGTGCTGTTCTACTCAAGTTAGCGTGATAATGTAAACTTCAGTTTCAAGGGATAGGATGTTGTTGTAAGTGTGATAATGCTTGATTAACTTGTACATATAACTTGAAACTTTAGATGCGTTATCATAGAGTTACTACTGGAAAGGGATCAATACAAAAGGGTTCCATTTCCATTTGTTTGTCATTTAAAATGTGTATATATTTTGCTTCACTATAATAATTTTATTGTAATGAATCCAAAATACTCAAATAATTGATTTCTGTAAACGCATATGTAAACATCTAATAAACACATTAACAAGTCCTACCTTAAAACCAGAAACAAAACATTTGAACTTAAAGAAATGTGTCACACAAAAAGCAACCCTATTGCAATAACCAATGTGTTCAACAGAACCTCTAGGCTACCGTCCATAATGAGCTAATTGTTTGCGATCTCTGTTGTTACCGTTGCGTTAACACGTAATCTACGCGTGTAAACAGTCGTTGGCGGACATTAGCGAGTCTATTCTCTGTGTTGTTGCACCAATTCAATGTAGCAATAAAGGCATTGTGTTGTTTTTCTAATGAAAGCGTGTATGTGTTATTAAAGGCTTGTTATGTGATTCCACGGTTTTATTAAACGTTTTGATCCTTGTTTTTGTTTTAGTACTTCGAGGAGTACAATAAAATTATTGGTCTGACTTTAATGATTGTTTGGCATTTGGCGTGGTGGCTGGGCAACAGGCTGCCGCGTAACGTGTAGCGCGTTCGATTTCCGCGCGGAGTAACTGTTTGTGTGATTCACTAATTATTGTTTCGGGTCTGAGCGTGATGTGTATGTAAACTTGTATGTTTGTTGTACCCACGACACAGGAGAAAATCCCAGTGTGGGGCAACGCAAAAAAAATTGTATTGTCTAATATTAATGAATAGCTTGTACCTATGTATCTATGAGTAAAAATATTATGTAAATACAATATATTTAATATGACACCAAATAACTTAGGTGCAAGATATACACTGAAATATTTAAACATGCATATCACTTAAATACTGCTCGTACATCACTATTCCACACTGAAAGCTAATAAATCCTTAAATTTTACACCTAACATAAAATGTAGATGCATGTAAACTAAAAATATGATCGTACAGAACTGTTGTAGCGGGTCATATTTTCATCGGCGAATGAAAAGCGAGTGCAATGCAATAACAACCACAAAAGGCCAAAAAGACCAGTGTTTTTGGGCCTTTGTAAAAGCCAATTTAAATACGTAGGAATGTGTATTTTATAAGAGGAGAGTAATCTCTAATAACTGTTTATTATACTATCTCTTTCTCTCTCTCTCATACGGTTGCGTTGTGTAAAAAATAGAAAATTATCATACGTTTTGATCTTGGTGTTATTTTTAGGTAACAGGTTATATGTATACATGGAAATACAAATCTTTAATTTCAATTTTAAAATTTACATAAACTGATTTGTCTTATTGTGAGCTGTAATTATGTTTTTAATTGACGAAATTAATTATTATGATTACATTAGTTAATCTCCATATCAGATTTTAAATATCGTATCTTATTTCACAAACACAATTATGAACAATTTATGTATTAAATGTTTTAAAAAAGTAAAATACCTGGTAAAGCTTTACCAAGTTTTATTTAAAAAACTAAATTATAATTTCCAACCTCACTTTAAAAAACAAAACGAAATAAGTGGCCAGTTCTTGTCTCCGTAAAACAAATGACTGTTTCCTAGAAGTTGTCCCAGTAAAACCATTTACGATTGGAAGATAAAAACTGTTCGCTGTGACTAACGAAATATACGCCACTATCAATCGTGAACTTATCTAATGTTACTCATTAGAAGGTTTCCGATAAACGATAGACAGATATATAAAGGTCCTTGAACTTATAGTTCATGAAGTTCGTCGGTACTATTTTCGATCTATGAATGAAGAAAGTGGAAAAGATATGATTGACAAGTATTTTCTTTATATTGAATTGTTTATGTGTTTAGTATATTAATAAATAATAGAAATCATTCTGAAATAAACACTTGATAAATTATTTACACCTGTTTGGGTCAGTTAAATGTCCAACAACATTCATATTTATTTTAAAAACATGATAAATTTGAAAAATGTATGACACATTAACATTTCATAGAAATAGATACAACGATAATTTTCTACTAGATAACATTCCACTAGAACAATAACAGCGGTATTATAATGAACTTAGTAAATAGCTAATCTTTATTTGTACTGCGGACGCAATCATATCTACGTGCTACGGCGTAGCGGTCGCTACGTGACGCGCTACGAACATCGTAGCTTTTTATTTCAATTACTACGGTATGTAACTGTACATTAACGTTATTAATATAATAACTTGGTTGTGTATATTTTCAGTAAACACATAATATAAATATTTAATATCCATTCGATAGTGAATATATTACCCATTAATTAATTGAATATAATTAGTAATAATGTATGCAAATCTCCGTATGGTGCCACGCTTATGTCACTCCATCGCTTCCTATATGATGTATGGATTTAATCAGGAGGTGGGTTGGTTTCCCTGCTTGGTATATTGCGTAATATTAAGAATTCTAAAACATAAATTAAGAAATAAATATAAAAGGGACTCATATGATAATGTACGTTTGTAAGAAAAAAGTAAGAGTTGGTAATGTTTGCTAGCTTTATAATTTGTTCATTTATATGAATGGGTTTATTAATGGCTGCTTTTACTAGGTTTGTGAGACAGTATTTTGTATTATTTGGAAAACAATCTTCTGTCTTGTAAATTAATAATTCTTCATACTTTAGGAAAACCAAAATTATCTCTATTTTTTTTTAATTCGCAAAGAATTGACAGCGTGGTTGGGCTGCCGCGCAACGTATAGTCGGGTGGATTCCCGCAAGAAATAACTCTCTGTATGATCCGTGAATTGTTGTTTAGAGTCGGAGTATCATGTGTATGTGAATTTGTATGTTTGTAAACGCACCCAACATTTTTATAAAGAATAGACTTAATCTATACTAGAGTCTCTTCTCTTCCTTCGAAGATTAACAGGATTGATGTTATATTACGTAAAGAGTATTAACATAGGTATTTTTTAAAATCTGGCAAAGAATTCTGAAGAAAAGATTTTTAAAGAAGATTAGTCTGCATTGGATGGAGATATTGCATGGCTTCATTCGCTGCGGTGACTACGCTTACACTCGAAGAAGTAAGAATGAATCTTAGTTTAAATTTTAGTTTATGTCCTTTGAACATTATTACTCAGTGTCAGCCTTATTTACGTGAAAGAAAAGGTTTAGTTAAAGACATATCAAAGTCATGTAAAAAAATATGATTTATGAAAATATTTTGTCTTCTAAGTCGTATTTTAATAAAACGAACATTACAGTTAATAATAGTTTTCAGTAAACTTCATTGAAAGCATTAACTGCAGAGAGAAAACTATTGAAGGCAAAACCTCCACTAAGCGTCGGTAACCAGTGTTCTACGTGTAAAAATAGTACATAACTGAGAACCGCCTTTTATTGAAGTCGGTTAAAAATCCCGTCAAAAGAATTTCAGAAAACAACTTAAAAAGTACTAGACTATAAGTCATATTAAAATAATCTTATCAAAGAAACCTTAACAAAATCCAGCCTCATCATCATTAGAATAATAATGACATTAAACTTATTAACATTTATAAGGAAAGCCAGATGTTATATACAGTCTGCGAGATTACCATTAATTACCTCAAAATTAGTTACAAAACTATTTCATATTAATAATTCGGTGCGACAGTAAACTTCGAGCATTTCCGTCTGTTGCCAAGGGTGGGTGTAGTTATTTAAATCCCTTAATGATAATATCAAACACCTCGTGTGTGTGTTGTACATAGTGTTCGTATGTTTGTATAATGAATGTTAAATTAAAACTAAGAAACAGTAAGTTAAGAAGATTTTTATTTGAAAGTTCGAAAATGCGGCTTAATAAATAGATACGAGGGTTTTTCTCGATTAGTTTCAAGCCTTAATTGGGGCTCATAATAGGGAGACGGAGTATGAAAAATGAAGTAGTCCGTCTGTTGGGTAAAGAGAAAATATCTGACACGTATTCTTTATTTTGTCGTGTAAGATAACAATACTTAGATAAAACGAACCTAAATTTTATCTTCAGAACAAGAGCAGCGAACATTACAATGTTAGATTTATAACAAAATAAAAATCTGTTTATCTAGTTGATATATTTTTTTAATGGCAGTATCTTGCCTTAGTCTTGTATCGGATAACCCTCAACTGTAATTACTAGACACCTACATTTGATAAGTCAGACAGTTAGATCTAAAAACGTTAGTCTAAGTTTAACTTTAAATAGTTTTTTATTAACTATAATTATCGGGTTTGTAAACCCACGTTTACGTTTACTTTATGAACTGTTATTTTAGCTAAATAATTGTAGGTTTAGTTTATCACTAGTCACTATTTTGATATAGTAATTATATTCTTTTATTAGAAGATGTTAATTAATGTATTAAAATAGATTATACTAAAATGATATTTACCTTTTCAGTCTTAAAAATTTGTTTTGATTTTTACATACATTTCATTAACGTATATTACGTTATCAAAAATACAACTGGTTTTTACTATACTATACTTAAATATACAGAAACCCTTTGTTTTAATGTCTGTAATTAAAAAAAAGAATGAACTACGTTTAGTCAAAATTGAAATTAAATATTAAATAAATAATTCTCAGTGTAGTAAATCCACGCGACTCCAATGTTTCAGCTTCATCTATCTCGAAGTAGATATGTAAATCCTCATATCTATTGACGTGTAACCCCTCGGGTGAAGTCTGGCTCATTTCACTTCAAATATGGAAGTTACTAGCTCTGCCAATAGCTAACTATCAAATCACATTTCATTTTCATACTTATTTCCTTTGGAATAAGATAGAATTAGCAATAAATGCTACTTTTTGCATGTTATGGTACAATTGGAGTTTAATTGAAGTGTTGACTGGACGTTTTTGGTTTTTGAAAATTTATCAGTGGCAGCACGGAGTCTGGAATTGTGCCCAGTATATGGCAAAAGGCTCACGCCCTGTTATATGAGACTTATAACACAAACGGTAAAAAGTGGGTATACATTGTATAGCGGCATTACGTGCACGTGTGCACGTCTGTCTACCCCTTCGAGGATAAAAGGCGTGACGTTGCATTTTTGAAGGTTAATTTTGATTGTGGTTTCTTTATTCGAAATTTTAAACTTTAAATAAAAACTAACTATAATTCTGAGTTTAAATTTATTCTAATCTAATTGGTGCTGTATTTTACTAGAAAAAGTTACAAAAAAAAGTTTTATTTTGTTCCGTGAAAGAGTAGAGAGAAGAGGTGCATTATGTGATGAGCGTTATAAGTTTCGTGGAATATATACGGTAGTGAAACTGTTGACAATTTCTAGCAATTTCAAGCATCGCAAAAAGGATATGAACATACAATTTTAGTAGGTGTATATATTACAATATATTTTAATTCGTTACTAAAATATTCATACACTTATTTATTAATCAACGAACGTCTGTCTACCGAAATCTAATCATAACTGAACACATAAACATTTAAAATTAATGTCCAGATCACATAAGTCTACGAAGTTTGAAGCTTCGTCTGGCAGACAATGTAAATAGATGGTTAAATCCTAACGTATCCTAAATTGCGAATGCCTTTAATTGAAGTTATATTCGAGTAATTAAACAGAATCATTGATTTATTTGATTTCGAACTTAAATTTCGTACCTTTTCAGCTAAATTACAAAAAAAGGTATGCTAGTTGACGTAAAAATATGATGGTACCATTTATATCTCGTATAAAATATGTTAAGCATTGATTCAAATTGTAAGTGAACGTATGTGGGCACCACGTTTGAAACAATCGTCTTTAGATACATTTTTTTTCTTCTTTATGAATTGATCTCGTAGCTCCATTCATTTTGACGCTGTATTATAGTTACATTATTCTATAGAAGATAATAGATCAAAAGACCATTTTAGAAACCATTTTAAGAAAAGAGTAACGATCAAGTTTCTTGCGTGTTCTTCTAACTTCACTGACTGACGGACAATTCATTTTGACTTTTCAAGCGTCTAAGTACGAATTAAGCGAAATAAATGCTTTGACTATGAAAAAAAAAAATGATTAATTAAAAATAGCCATAACAACCTATGTCGGTTCCCTCTAGGGTAAAGTCTGGCAAATTTAACAAGACCATAGATTAATTAATGCTCATCAAACTATGTAATGGTTTGCTTTATTTATTACTTTATTTATCGTCGAGCACTATTATGTTAGTTTTGAGAATTTTACTTTTATAAGGATGGATATAAAAGTTAAATTTTCAAAACTTCTTAAAACAAAAAATGATATCTCAAAATAAAAAAATAAACTACTTAATTTATTGTTTAAAATATCATTTTTTATTTTCATTTTAAACTTAAGTTTTGGTTAGTATAATATAAAATATAATACAATATAGACCATAGTGTAAACACCTAGACTAATTCTTAGAATTCGGTTATAATAAAGCAGTATACTTAACATTAAATATTTAATGTCAAAAAATTTTATATCTTTAAGTTTGATTATTTTCTGTCAATATAGCTAAAAATTAAATACAAAATCATAAAATGATGAAATAAACTTTGAAAACAATTAATATAAAATAAATTCCAATAAATAAAAAAAAAATATTTGAATAAAATTCACATATTTTCCACATACATAAAATAATAAATACATAATTATTTTATAAACCCTACACGGTAAACGTCTTATCAAAAAGTTAACACAACAATATGATGGAAGGAAAGTTTTCAAAAGCGGGAATTCTGAATGGAGCACAATAAGACATAATTTTATAATGAAGATGTCCCAAGGGGCGTTGTGCGTGACGCTTTCTGTTCGTACTAAAAGTTAAGTTAATTATGTTTATTGGTAAAGTTCCGAGAAAGTCATAAAACAAATTACAACATTTCATTTACAAAACAAAATTCCTTACGAACTCTTTTTCTCGAAACCTTTTCAAAGTTTGTTAAAGAATCAATTTTAATCGGAAATGTTGTATGAAACATTTATTAAGTGCTTTTACACTTTTGGTTTAGTTGTAAATTATTGGAGTTTAAAAATAACTTCGAAATATTAGCAGTGTAATAATTTTTCTTTTGTAATAATTCTAATTGAATCAATCACTATAATATTTCCAATTTATGAAATTTTAACACATTACATTATTACTTAAATCTGTTCAACTCCTTCAAACTATATTTGAAATGTAAATGTGACTTATTCATGGCTTATTCTTTTAAAGTAAATATAATTCGTTTCATATATATGTTGGAATAAGAAAGTAAAAATGAATAATAATATTAAAACACTTACTTTTTCACGCGATCGAAGACAACTACCAATATGGCACGACACAATCATGAGTTCAAAATAACTTTTTTTATAAAACTACACGAGTTCATTTCGGCGGCACTATATTCAAATACGATATTCAAAGTCTTCTATAGTAATAACTCATTATAAAGTTAGTTAGTTTAACAGTTCACGTGGCCGAGAAAGCGCGGGAAGTCGAAGTATTTAGCGCCAAAATCGCTCTCCCCCGAGACCACCATCCCTTACCGTGCTCCACAACATACTGACAACTGTCACCGGCCACCCGGCCGCCGCCGTTTTGCTCGCTTTTACTACGGGCGCTTTTCCTCTTTTGCCCTATCTTGCTATCGCGAAAATTTATATACACACAGAAATGTATGTACCTACACACACGGACGACAACTAACTTCTAGTCGCTGAGTTCTGTACATTTTAAGAGTGTGTGCATCTACACTGAACATGTGAGTGTAACTCGTTCAAGACGCATCTTCATGGTAACGTGCCAATGCGTTGGTGCACACAATAATAAGTTAACTGGTCGAATATGTAACATAATGAAACGGTGTAAGGTCGGTTTTTGCACGTTTTATACAAATCGCGTTCATTCAGAGACACCGCTAAAGCAGAATTGCGCATGTCCGTTATCAATCTTGCGATCGTGAAACTACGAAAACTATTGCTATCCTTATTTTTCTTTAAGTTACACTTTGTATGAAATGTACTATTTTGAATAAAGCATTTCTTTTAGATTTTTTTTTTAATGTAAATGTTTGATTATGAGTTGTGTATCAAGTTGATACTAGATATTTTTTGTTTATTTTTCTTTTGGGTTAGCTCAGGTATATTTTACGAGCAATAAAGTCGGGCGCCTTAATAAGAGCAGAGCAAGTTATAAATAAAGAATGAATTAAATTCTAAGATCAGGTGTTTATTTCATAGCATTTTACACTGAATTTATTGAAGAGGTGGTTTATAGCCACTTCAGCGATGAACACTTAAGTAGTAAGTATATTGTCGATAATACGGGTACCATACTAGCGTAACAATGCATTAACAAAAACGTATAAAACTTTATGCGTACATTATTGTTATCTATATAGAAACATACTTCGAGAATCAAAGCGTTATGTGCCACCAACGCCCAATCTCGAACTAGTTACAAAGGAAACAAAGGACGAAGGAAAAATAATTTCCTTACAACTGGGGATGATATTAACTGGGAGATAAGAGCGTAAGAGTATGAGTGAAGTACTCTTTCCGAGAGGGCGGCGTTTATACAAAGCTATGAATAACAATTTACTAAAGAGCCAGGAACGCAAACACTTGAGCGTAGAAGTTTGTTTCGAAGTGCCCAAACTCACGAACAATGCCGACACGACGAGCTACGAATGACGAATTAAACCGAATGTAATGAAACGTTGCCACTTTCACGGTAGCCGTTGATTTTTTATGTTGCTTTGTTTTTTGGTGTGTAGTGTTTTTGGTTGATTTCCTTTCTAGGTTAAAGGAATACTTACCTCAAGTATCGGAATGTTAGAAGGATTTATTGGAGCTGTATAATAAACTATCCATAAAATCTGTTTGTACTAAACTCTTTGCCTTGTTAAAGTAAATTAAGTACGAAATTGTATGCATGCTCTTTTACTTGTATTAATTCCATTAATGAAGGTTAATCGTTTTTAAATAAATAAAGATTCTAAACATACAAATTTCGCATTGAATAACATAATAATACTTTGTTCGACAGGTAAGCCCTTGGGACAAGCCACGGACAAAAATCAGGCTTTTATTTTGGCAACAGTAACTATTGCTTTGCACATAAACAAACTTATCATACAAATACAACTTACCTTTGAAACCAACATTAACCTATTCTGTATATTTTCTATAGAATTGAACATTTTATATATACGATTCAAATACGGTAAATCTAAGATATCCTGTGCACCTATCGTGTTATACCCGGCGGGTATTTTACGCGAGAAGTCCTTTGTTCAAACGGCTGGAACTTTATACACCCATATTCTCAACGTTGGAACATTTTAATATCGATATATTAAAGCCTTATTTTTTGTAGTAATTGAAATGTAATCACAGTGAAATGTGTTTTTAAAATGGCTGTCAGATACATGATGAATGATTTTAATTTTTTCTATAAATCGATGTAATCGCCGACGGTTTTTGTTGGAATATGTATCGTACATGTTCATTTTTGACCGATTTCCCAAAAAGGAGGAGGTTCTCAATTCGGCCGGTATATTTTTTAACCTATTTAAAAAAAGATTGTTGTCGTTCACTTAGTTTCACCTACATGTATATATGTATGTTTGTGCGCGATTATCTCGCGTTTGGTTGAATCGATTTTTATACTGTATACAGCATAGTATTTTGCAGACCAGGAGAAGATTAAAGGTATATTATCCAACTTTAAAAAATAGAGGTTCGTACTTTATCACGTGTTATTAGTTTATTAGTAGTAGTTGGTATTTTATATTGACTTGTTTGTAAAAGCTTTGAGTAGACTTTTTAATTATAAAAAAATAAATATAATCCCATATCTGATAACCAACATAAACATCAAATAAAAATGAAGAAAATCTGTAGCACGTCTGAGCATGAAATCCTTAAGCGCTAACTAATATTCAGATTAGCGAGACAGCAAGACCAGAAGGCCACAAAGTCACCAGGTAAGATAATTATGTATAACACCTCCACACAAATTGAATAGGCCATTCTCCAGTGCTCTTACATCAATAAACATCTTAACCCTACAATGCCGTATCTCCTTATTCAATTTGCGTATTTCGTAGCTCTTTGGGGTCGACATTCAAGTGTTTTGCCGCTTCAACCGCGTTTATAGATGTCACTTTGTCACACTCACGAGTTCAACCCCAGATAACGACTTCATATCTAAATATTATTTTGTTTACGAAGTGTCGCCACGAAACTCTGCCCAATATGTTGTAGGGTTAAAGTATGAAGGAAAGGTGAAAGAATTTGATAGTGAGAAATTGTTTCGGCATTGAGACGGAACGGGGTGTGTTGTGTGTGAGTGATTTTATTGAGTTACTTTTTTTTGGTTTATCTTGTTTTGTATCGTTTATGTTGTTGTAAATTGTTTATTTGACCTTGTTTTGAATGATTTTTATAACGTACAAACTGTTGATAAGTTTCAATTTTATCTTGTTTTGTATCGTTTATGTTGTTGTAAATTGTTTATTTGACCTTGTTTTGAATGATTTTTATAACGTACAAACTGTTGATAAGTTTCAATTTTATCTTGTTTTGTATCGTTTATGTTGTTGTAAATTGTTTATTTGACCTTGTTTTGAATGATTTTTATAACGTACAAACTGTTGATAAGTTTTTAATTCAAGTTATATTATTATAGAATTTTGTTTCAGTGATTTTATCAGTTTTACATAACAAACATTATTTTTACATCCTCACGCCTTTTATCTCCGAAAGGGTAGGCGCAGGTACATATTAAGACACGTACTGCCACTGTACACTGAACACTAACTTTTCATAATTTATGTCGTAAGTCCCAGGTAATAGAGGGTGTGGCCTATTGCCATAAGTCGGGCACATTACCAGACCCTGTGCTACCAATGAGAAATTTTCTAAGAACCAAAAAAACCCAACAATACTTCGCACGACCCGAGAAACGAACCCGAGACCTCTTGCTCAGCAGTTGCACTTGCAACCAATTGGCCATCAAGGCAGTCACAGATAAACAATATTATTCATTCAATTTTACGAAACTATTGAAGTTATAATTTTATGTCAGAGAATGAATATATAATAAATCAAGTTGCAATATTAACAGTCTAGCAAGCACTAAAATAAATTCAATGTTCGCGACAGCAGTGTCAGTGCAGACAATAATAAAAATGGACTAACTCTATTTTAGGCCATTACACTTTTTACGTTCAAAGCTCATAAATCAAAAACATACTCAGTAAGCTAGAAAATCTCGATATTCCGAACATATTTCTTAAATATAAGGTTTACTAAACCGTTTACATTCTATTTATCGTCCCCCAAAACGACTGGAAGGGATGTTGTGTCAGCAGAAAACTTGTTATACTCTTTCTTACCAAAGAAAGAGTTATGAAAACGCCAACTTTGGGGTCCTCACAAAAAAACACTGAAGACAGTTCCAGAACTCCGGTCCTCAACGGGATTTTATAAATATTAAAATCTAAGGGACTCACTTTGAAAGCGGAAACTAATTCTTTTCCCTCTTCACGAGGTATTCATTGCTTCGTGAAAAGTGACTTCCCTCTTTTGTAATTCTTTATAGAAATATTCAGATAACTTTGTTGCTTAAATATCAAATAATATTTGATGGCCGGTCACTGTCCTATTCATAACATGGTATACATAAAGAAATTTAATTAAGGCAGCGAACGCACATACAAGTGAATCTTTTGTCCACTATTTTTTGTGCGTCGTTTTTAATTAACTCTTTCTATTGAATGCGAAATATGTTTTTATGGAATATAATTGGTGAAAAAGGCATGGAAATTTACAATTAAAATTTGCATTGGCAAATCAATTCTTGTCAATTAATATAACGTTCTATTAAGTCGAGAGAGACGATGGCTCTTGTAAAGTTATGCATAATAATTGCTTGCTCTTCAGTTCCAATTAAAGGCACTTCAGTAATGACGAACTCCTTGCGGTTAGTCTTGGACTGCGCCTGAACCAAGTTCCCGACGTCTACTGAGCCATGGCGGTCGATACAATTTGCTTAGTAAATGTTTTAGTTTAGATGTTAGTCCGTACCTACTCTAGTTTATGAGATAGTTCAGCACGTTTAAACGGAACGAAGGTAAATAATAAATTTCTCGATTGAGTTCGTTGTTGTGGCTCGTGTAATGGAATTACGTTTTGCATTTTTGATTGAATGCTCGTATGGTTTTCTATGGTTTATGATACGAAATGTTGACCAATGTTTTTAGTTTATTGTTAGACTCGTCGTCGTTGTTAGAATATTAAAATACTAGCTTCTGCAAGCGGTTTCGCCCGCGTTCCCGTGAGATAAAAACCTATCACCCAGGTCAGCTTTATACCCTGTCTGTATGCTAAATTTCATCAAAATCCGTTCAGAAGTTTCAGCGTGATTTACGGACGAACATCCAAACAAACAACTTCACACTTATGATATTGGTTTGAAGTGTGATTTTTTTACCTAACTGTAGGAAGAGTATTGTTATCTAACAGAATTGACTAATAGAAGTGTTATTTCGATATAACTCTGAACGTGTACAAAAATCTCAATGAGTAGGCTTCTGAGAAAAAATATTCCTTTACAAACGAATAGAAATCAACATTCACTATTTTTCTATCTTCATTGAACATCATGGATTTTAGATTCGGTACATTCTTTCAACTTAAATTATTTTTGCGAATTTGATAGTAATAATATCGTCTAGACACTCTCAAGGTTTGTTATTATTTCCAAAATAAAACATTATTATAAGTCTATGGTTTTATTTAGACTGGGTTTTTAGGTACCTTAAAATATAATTCTTAAATCATACGAACTTTTTAAAATAGTGGATAAAATTGTGCAATATATTTTTCTTTTACATACTTGCATAAACACGTAAAAATAAAATCAGGTTGAAAAAGCATTGTCTCGACTTAATTTTATTTTTCTGAAACTCTTTCCAAAGTAATTTTTAGAAGTTGACAAGAAACAAAATATGTGTAAATAGTATAATGAATGAACATGATACATATTATATATGTACATACAAACGTATGCGTGAATAATAAACTAGGATAACCAAAAATAGATTTAAACGGAATCTAAAACCCGTTAGATAAATACATAAGCCTTGTAAGTTAATTTATTACGCTAGTTTTAATCTAAGTAGGTTTATTAATAAGAGCGAGTATGTTGCCAATGTAGGCAACCACACTTCATGGCAGTGTGCGCCCGTTTACACGTACCAGTGGAAAATATTACTGTCTTAATTACTTGTCTATTAAGTCATTTTGATCATTAGTGGAGGGATAATAAATAGCAGGGTTTATGGCATAGATTGTGCTTGTCTTAGAGGTAGGGAGATAATGGTGTTTTGTGGTAGAAGATCAATTGTAGTAGGGATTATATTTAAAAAAAATTGGTTTCTTTTTATAAATCACTTCGAATATTTTTTTGTGTTGCGCTTCTTTTTGTGTTCGTTATTGTTGCAAACAAATTCTTAGTTACAGATATTTTCATGTCCGTGTGTATTATGAACAAATTAACGAGAAAAAATAATATACATAATTAGGTACGTACCAACTTCGGTTTTGCAAATACTTATTTCTTTTCACTGTATATATTGTACAAAACAAAAACACTAAGAGTCTCGCGTACAATAATTCTTACAGAACTCTCACAACACAGACCTATTGATAGCATAAACATGTACAATCTACTGACTATACTGTCACAGTGCTCTTACGTAAGGTACTCTGATAAAAAGGATGCGCAAATTGTCCACGCACACGAAACTGACTCACTCTATAGCTGCTTGCAAACTATCAAGGACTTGAGTATCAATACAAACACACAACTCGTAATGCACAAAAAATATTGATTGATATTAATATTCATTGTCACGTCACAATGAATATTATTTCGTAACAACAGGTTTAACTTAACAAGACGTTTTATTTTTGTTTTTAAGGGGGAAATCATCCAATAACTTCTCCCGCCTGGGCGAGGCGAGAGGGAGTGTCAGAATGTTACTGACTAAAAACCACCCCGGTCCTACTTCGGCTTTTCGAACCGGAGCTCCGGTATCTCGCTAGGCAGTCCGCAGAGATTTTTCTCCCAATACCTTAATAACTATGAATCAATGTATATTTTCGTACATACTTACTGCTTAATCTAGAAACTAATTTATCAGAGACTTAACTTTTAAATCACTCAGATAAGATATCTACGTAATGCACGAACGGCACATAAAACTCAACAACCAGTTTACCACAACACAGAACTTGCTCAAGCGGCTGAATATTTTCAACGAACCTTTCTCCAGTACGTCCTCTCACTTGTATTATGACGAGTTATTTGCTCGCTACTCGTTAGCATCACGACATCCTGCATGTAATGACAAGCCCGGTTACTCATGAATCTCACTAGATTATTACGTCAAAATTTTTCAAACATTTTTATAAGGAACTCGACGAAAATGTGTGTAAGCAGTTTATGTAGGGAGTGTTTTCGAGCTTCAATGTGAGTTTTCATTAAATGCAATATGTCTAGTCAAACTACGCTTTCTTTAGGGGGGGAAATTATCCAATGACTTCTCCCGCCTTGGGCGAGACGAGAGAGAGTGTCAGACTCTTACTGACTAAAAATCACCCCGTTCCTACTCCTGCTTTTCGAGCCAGAGCCCCGGTAAAGATAAACTACCCTTACCATAACCAATACTACTCTATTGCGTCTGATACCCAAGTCGAGCAATATATAAAATATTGGTCTCTTAACCTTAATGTCTTCTCTTTCTTACTATTGTCTCTTACCTCTTCTTTCATCAACTTAATAATGTGATTTGTATTTTTTAAATAAATAATATAATGTAACTTTATAATGGAACTGTGTAGTTACCTACATAATATTACATTCTTGTAATATTATTTAAATTGTTAAACAAATAATGTATGGATTTTGTGTTTTAATTTTATAAATTTTCAGTAATATTTTTGGCGCAACCATACCACAAATAATTTTAAAATACAAGATAGATAAAACATGCCACATTAAAATTTAATTTATGTAGGTACTGAAAATATTTATATTGAACAATCTTTTAAACATTTTTGTACCTACTAAAAACAGAACAACCTACTAGCCAGCGGCTTCACCCGCATTCCCGTGGAATAAAAAGTATTCTATTGCCTAAGTCAGGTCATACCATGTATGTATACCAAATTGCATCAAAATCCGTTCAGTGATTGACGGACAAACATCCAAACAAACAATCTTTTACATGTATAATATGAGTGTGATTTCAACCATTACACCTAACCTACCTAATTATATTTACATTAAAATCTAAACAAATATTTGCTGTAAAACCTCATTTTTCCAAAATAAATAACAAACGAATACAAAAATGGTTTGAACGCATCGAAATATCTTGATAAAGACCTGAACCATAAATGTGTTTTATTTTTCTGTGAATAGGCTACAAAGGAGCACATTTACACGTCAAAAATTATAAAAAAAAAATCTAGATGAGGTCGGCATTTCCTAACGGACTACTCTGAGAAGAAATGCCGAAACAAACTCAGAGGTCATTGTATCTTTTAAAGTCCAGACATCTAAAAATCGTTCAATTCAAATAAATAAAAATAGACTGTCAAATGGTAAAACTTATTCAGAACTGTATAAACTGAATCATATTTTATTAAAATTATACTTTAAAATAAATAAGAAAATATAGTGTAAGCAAAATGTAGAGAAGCATAAATATTAAATATATTATAATTTATAGACACGATTCACAAAACAGATGATAAAGTGTACCTAAGTTTAAAGAACACTTGGGTGTTTTGTTTCATAAACAAAAGTTTATCATTCGTCTTTATTAAGTTTAATTATATGTTACTATTAAGTTTCTAATCCAAGTTCCATTAACTCCCTACAAGTCTTATAAATAAAAGGTGGTCAGTCTATCTGTCTGTTTATTTTCATCTCTAAACCAATTTTAATGAATTTCATCTTAATCTTCATCTGCATCATTAGAAAATTGGCTATTCGTGTCGCAAAAAAATATTGTATTTAAAAACAATTTAAACGTTTAGTGACGTTTAGTCTCTAGACAGACGGACTGCACTTCAGACAAATATCTAGAAACAGTTGTACTAACTGAATTAGTGAAAACCATAAAACTTAAGAGGATAGAAAACTTTTAATTGAATGATGGAATATAACTATAAACACCAAACGAAGACGCGCGTCAAGGCTAGTTGTGTTACAAGCAAGTAAACCTTTATATTCAGTGTTATTTAAGTACAGAGTTAAGCTGGTGCAGTCACTTTAAATTAGCATTGCTATAAAATTATAAGCACGTACTTAGATATTTTTGGTGTAAACTCCGAGATAAATTTTATTACTAAACGCAGTGCCAAAAACGTCTGTTTGTTGTACTAAAATAGTTAATTATTCATTGTTTATTTATAAAATGAACCTGTGTTCACATTATTTTATTTCTCTCATACCTAATTTACTCACTTTCGAATCGATCTTATCAAGCCAATTTATTAAAAAAATTAAGCTTCTATTTTTTGTATGAAAGAAATATTATAAATATAAATAGGTATCTATACCATGTCAAAACACAGCTATCAAAGGACAGTAAAATACTCGAAAGATATTGGAAAACCGACTTAAAAACCACTTGATCTGTATCCTACATACTGTATACAAACAGCCAGCAAAATAAAATAAACGATAAATATCAAAATTAATTACAAAATATGAACATTTAAATCGTTCCTGTAATAATCCGCGTTTGTTTGAATTTCTACGTATTCCAAAATTCAATTTAAATATGATGGCGGGTAGCACAAACATGAGATCGGCGAAATTAAATGACGTGAACCATTTGTCGGGGATTCACGCGCGTTGCCGCATCGCAGCCACGAAGTCGGCCAATTCCCAAATTAATTGCTTTCCAATAGTATTTTTAACACGGAATTTTCTCAAAATAGTACTGTTGAACTCGCAGAAGTTTGATTTACACTCGTCAATAGTATTTAAGGTAATCTAGTTGTAAATAAAATATGTTTTAAATGCACTTGTGTTTAAGTTTAAGATTGATTGATAGTATTATACAGGCAATTTATGACATTCATCATGTAAAAAAGACTCGCATTTATTTTACTATTTAAATAATTTGACTCGCAGGTTTCGAGCCTTTTACTTAGATTTGAAACACACATTATTTATTTTGCTGTTCATTTTAAAAAGAATATGTCTATCAAATCGTGCTTAAAATTTCAGTTTGGGTAATATAAAATTTCAATCCTATTTATTCAAATATTTTATTTACACGTATCTAAAAATATCTTTATGCTATAGTACCTACATGTATGAGAACGAGGGAGCATTTTCAAGTGTCTAACAAATCTAGAAATGAAATTCTAAATCTGATGTTTTCAGCTTTACTGCCACGATAAATATATATTCTGGCAGGCAATATACATTTTTCACTTTTACAACATAGACATAAGGTATTGTCGCCATAAAACTGGCAAGTTTGGCAGTGTAACCTACTACTGACAGCGGATATTATTGAAATGTTCAATGGTTGTGTCACTGCTGTGCAAACTAGAACTCTATTTAAAAACGATTTAGGATTTAGAATGGATTAATTGAAAAGTGCAGTATGCCATTGAATTTTGTTCGTTTAGTGTTTACTAGTATCAAGCATATATTTTGATTATATACCTATTTTTTTAGTTACCAATTTTTGGTTGGGGTCAAACTAACAGCCCGATCACCGCCGCCCAGCGATCACCCGCAACACCAGAGGAGTTACAGGTACGTTGCCGGCCTTTTAAAAAGGGATACACATAGAAATAGAAAGTTTAAGTGTTTATAGATACATGAGGCGTCAGGGATTTGTCACTAGCTCCCTGATCACTGCATATATAGAGACCACGTCGTAACATTATCACAATAATTATTTTATTTACAGTATTCCTATGAACTTATAAGAAAAAGAAAGATGACTTTATATTTATGTTAATTAAAAAACTTCCTTAACCACACTTAGATTTCATTCGTTTAGAACCTATGAAACAGGGAAGTTTTGTCGTACTGGGTTAATTAACGCCGGTCTGCCGTCGCATCGTGCGAACACATCGAGGAACTGACGCTGGAGGAGGATTTGCTCTTAAAATTTATTGCTTTGGTAGTTATAGAATCAAATCGCATTAGTTAATTTTTGAAACGCATATGTATTCCCATGATTTTAATATTTGATTGATTGGTGATATGATTGCGATCAGATTTTTTTTATTAAAACAGTAACATATTCCTATATCTCATGGAATGGGTGTCTATATTTTTTCGTGTGTGAGAGAGAGTGAGAGAGATGATAAGGATCCTGTATGATTAATTATAATTATGATCTATTTTATTATAACTTTCGTGAGACATACAAAACTAATTATTATGTTATCGGCTTACTCACGTGACTCGAGTCGCCAGTAGCAGCGCGACAATTGCCGCGTCATGTGTCGCGGAATGCTGCTCATGTATATGCCTCTAATATGGCTTGAAACTTCGAGTTCCTATCAAAGTGAGTCGTCAAATTCCTCGAGTTACGCGACTAAGCCGATAACATATTAATTAATATATGATTTATGGTGTAAATGATCAAGGACAAATTTTTTAACATAAAAAACTTATACATACTATTATTTTATCATGAAAGCACACCTATGAGTAGATCCCATTTATCTAATATAGCTCTTCCATCAAAATAGTCAATCAAAGTTAAACAAGCAGAATGCAATAACAATTCACACGTATGCCACATTGACAATAGCTAAGCAAATTCAAATCGCATCGAATCGATTAATATTAGAAACGTGAACACAATGCTCTATTAGTCGAACCGTTTGCCAATGAAAGCCAACTTAAGTTGAGAGTCATACAGAACTCATAATAATATCGTTTATAGTAAATTTGCCAATAGTTTGAAGAATAGCAATTTAGTATTATTGCTAATCGTCTGTAGTGTAATGTGTGTTTAAACGCGGGTGTCCACGCGGTTTCCTCCGCTCTGTTCCTGTTGGTATAGCGCGCTATGTTCATAATCGCCTATAAAGCGTTGTTCCTCAAGAAAGAGCCTATCCAACGCAAAAAATATTTTTCAAATCGAACCAGTAGTTCCAGAGATTAGCGCATTCAAACACGGAAACAAACAAACTTAAATATATGTATATAAGATATAGTGTATATTTTGTAGGCATTTTGAAATTATATACTTTACTAAGAACTACTAGTAAGTTTTTCTCTAATTAGTAATTATAATTATATTGTATAATTGACCAAAATCTAGATGTTAGGCTTTGTATTAAAACCACTTAATGTTGTTAATCCCGTGTCTGACCTCCCTTCAGACGTATCGTGTTGCCATCCAGGTACAAAATGTTAATTTTAAGCAATTTGTTTCATTAAATTCAATGAAATAAGACCTAAAATCACTGACGTATAACTGAAATAAAAAAAAAGACTCAATTTCTCACAGTCTCTACAGTGCTCACCAATGTTTGTATCTAGTTACATGACATTAATAGCTAATTTATACTCAAAGTTATGAAATAATTTGGACACCCCTAAACGAAAGTATATCAAAGTAAAGTACGGAATTAGGAACTAAGTATATGAAACACAAATCCAATCTAAGTAAACCAAGGCAGGGTAGAGAGAGAGGGGTGCAATGCAGCGAAACTGAAACAATGAATAAAGTTTGAAAGGATCCAGTTGCGATGGGGCACGGATTAATGGCGCCGACTCAGGTGCCGCTAGGTGGCGCTCGGTACGGCACGACAATTGATTTCTTGTGTCCATTGTTTAACGACAATTTGTTCTTTGATGATAGGAGTGAATGAATATAGAGGATAAACATAGTGCATGCATTTTTGTATTCATTACACTTTCGAAATATACTCAGTGGATAGCAGCGTAATTTAATTGATTTAAGATAATGGTTTTTATGTCTGAAATTGATCAGAATAATACTTATATCACCCTCATGTCCATTATAGCATTAAACAAAAACAAGGAAGATGGTGTAGTTTGACGAGTCCCAGACTTATAAATTGTTTTGAATCGTAACACAATCACTCAGAGAAGTGTTTACAGTACCAAAGCAAAACATGCAAACATGGTCTATGAACTATCTAAAATGTATATTAGCTACTTGTAACAATTTATGAGACACTTATAAGAAACTTCTGCAGTCTCTCAAATACAGCGAATCACAACACGAATCAAAACACATTACCTTCATTAACAAGCACATACATTTCAATTTGACAATGTCCCACTAATTATGCATTAGTGACGGACTGTGAACTGTACCACCTGCTGCTTGACAACTCGAAGATGGTTCCTACATACGTACCTAGAGTCCTACATGGTAGTACTTAACGCACGTGACATCTAATGTCTGAGC